>NC_090923.1:997811773-999144846 GCF_040938575.1 Ambystoma mexicanum
GGTGTCTGGGTAATAAATTCAGGGCCGATTTGCGCAAATCATACTTCTGCGGATTCCCAAGGGTGTCTTCTTTTCGGAAATGCATGGGGTTCCCTATTTTCCTTGGTGGCTTGGACACCCAAGGCCCATATCTGTATGTTGTGCTTGTCAAGAGAAAGTGTCAAATTCAGGTGTCGAAACAGACTTGGTGTTACCTGCGTTTTACTCTTTCCCCTTGGCGCCCAGGTAGGTGTACCCACACATGTGAGGTACCATTTTCATTGGGACACCTGTGGGAAGGCGGGACGGTAGTCCATGTGTTGTTGGCGGCGTGTTACGATGGGTGAGCCGAGTGAAATGTGCGGAAAATACGTTTTTTTCCCCACATTTTGGACTTTGCGGGGGTGTCTGGGTAATAAATTCTGGGCCGATTTGCGCAAATCATACCTCTGCGGATTCCCACGGATGTCCTCTTTTCGGAAATGCATGGGGCTCCCAGTTTTTCTTGGTGGCTTGGCCACCCGAGGCCCATACCTGTATGTTGCGCTTGTCTGGAGAAAGTGTCAAATTCAGGTGTGGAAACAGACTTGGGGTTACCTGTGTTTTAGGCTTTCGCCTTGGCGCCCAGGTAGGTGCACCCCTCACATGTGAGGTACCGTTTTGATCGGGACACCTATGGGAACGTGGGACGGTAGGCCATGTGTTGTTGGCAGCGTGTTTCAATGGGTGAGCCGAGTGAAATGTGCGGAAAATGCGTTTTTTCCCCACATTTCGGACTTTGCGGGGGTGTCTGGGTAATAAATTCTGGGCCGATTTGCGCAAATCATACCTCTGCGGATTCCCACGGGTGTCCTCTTTTCTGAAATGCATGGGGTTCCCTGTTTTCCTTGGTGGCTTGGACACCCAAGGTCCATATCTGTATGTTGCGCTTGTCTGGAGAAATTGTCAAATTCAGGTGTCGAAACAGACTTGGGGTTACCTGTGCTTTAGGCTTTCCCCTTGGCGCCCAGGCAGGTGCACCCACACATGTGAGGTACCGTTTTGATCGGGACACCTGTGGGAACGCTGGATGGTAGGCGATGTGTTGTTGGCGGCGTGTTTCAATGGGTGAGCCGAGTGAAATGTGCGGAAAATGCGTTTTTTTCCCACATTTCGGACTTTGCGGGGGTGTCTGGGTAATAAATTCTGGGCCGATTTGCGCAAATCATACCTCTGAGGATTCCCACGGGTGTCCTCCTTTCGGAAATCCATGGGGTTCCCTGTTTTCCTTGGTGGCTTGGACACCTGAGGTCCATATCTGTATGTTGCGCTTGTCTGGAGAAAGTGTCAAATTCAGGTGTCGAAACAGACTTGGGGTTACCTGTGTTTTAGGCTTTCCCCTTGGCGCCCAGGTAGGTGCACCCACACATGTGAGGTACCCTTTTCATCGGGACACCTGTGGGAACGCGGGACGGTAGGCCATGTGTTGTTGGTGGCGTGTTTCGATGGGTGAGCCGAGTGAGATGTGCGGAAAATGTGTTTTTCCCCACATTTCGGACTTTGCGAGGGTTTCTGGGTAATAAATTCTGGGCCGATTTGCGCAAATCATACCTCTGCCGATTCCCACGGGTGTCGTCTTTTCAGAAATGCATGGGGTTCCCTGTTTTCCTTGGTGGCTTGGACACCCGAGGTCCATATCTGTATGTTGCGCTTGTCTGGAGAAAGTGTCAAATTCAGGTGTCGAAACAGACTTGGGATTACCTGTGTTTTAGGCTTTCCCCTTGGCGCCCAGGTAGGTGCACCCACACATGTGAGGTACCGTTTTGATCGGGACACCTTTCGGAACGCGGGACGGTAGGCCATGTGTTGTTGGCGGCGTGTTTCGATGGGTGAGCCGAGTGAAATGTGTGGAAAATGCGTTTTTTTCCCATATTTCGGACTTTGCCGGGGTGTCTGGGTAATACATTCTGGGCCGATTTGCGCAAAGCATACCTCTGTGAATTCCCACAGATGTCCTCTTTTCGGAAATGCATGGGGTTCCCTGTTTTCCTTGGTGGCTTGGACACCCGAGGCCCATATCTTTATGTTGCGCTTGTCTGGAGAAAGTGTCAAATTCAGGTGTGGAAACAGACTTGGGGTTACCTGTGTTTTAGGCTTTCGCCTTGTCGCCCAGGTAGGTGCACCCACACATGTGTGGTACCGTTTGATCGGGACACCTATGGGAACGTGGGAGGTAGGCCATGTGTTGTTGGCGGCGTGTTTCGATGGGTGAGCTGAGTGAAATGTGCGGAAAATGCATTTTTTTCCCACATTTCAGACTTTGCAGGGGTGTCTGGGTAATAAATTCTGGGCCGATTTGCGCAAATCATACCTCTGCGGATTCCCACAGGTGTTCTCTTTTCGGAAATGCATGGGGTTCCCTGTTTTCCGTGGTGGCTTGGACACCCGAGGTCAATCTTTGTTTGTTGCGCTTGCCTGGAGAAAGTGTCAAATTCAGGTGTCGAAACATACTTGGGGTTACCTGTGTTTTAGGCTTTCCCCTTGGTGCCCAGGCAGGTGCACCCACACATGTGAGGTACCATTTTGATCGGGACACGCGTGGGAACGCGGGATGGTAGGCCATGTGTTGTTGGCGGTGTGTTTCGATGGGTGCACTGAGTGAAATGTGCGGAAAATGCGTTTATTTCCCCACATTTCTGACTTTGCGGGGTGTCTGGGTAATAAATTCTGGGCCGATTTGCGCAAATCATACCTCTGCGGATTCCCACAGGTGTCCTCTTTTCGGAAATGCATGGGGTTCCCTGTTTTCCTTGGTGACTTGGACACCCGAGGTCCATATCAGTATGTTGCGCTTGTCTGGAGAAAGTGTCAAATTCAGGTGTCGAAACAGACTTGCGGTAACCTGTATTTTAGGCTTTCCCCTTGGCGCCCATGTAGGTGCACCCACACATGTGAGGTACCGTTTTGATCGGGACAGCTGTGGGAACGCGGGATGGTAGGCCATGTGTTGTTGACAGCGTGTTTCGATGGGTGAGCCGAGTGAAATGTGCAGAAAATGCGTTTTTTTCCCCACATTTCGGACTTTGCGGGGGTGTCTGGGTAATAAATTCTGGGCCGATTTGCGCAAATCATACCTCTGCGGACTCCCACGGGTGTCCTCTTTTCGGAAATGCATGGAGTTCCCTGTTTTCCTTGGTGGCTTGGACACCCCAGGTCCATATCTGTATGTTGTGCTTGTCTGGAGAAAGTGTCAAATTCAGGTGTCGAAACAGACTTGGGGTTATCTGTGTTTTAGGCTGTCCCCTTGGCGCCCAGGTTGGTGCACCCACACATGTGAGTTGCCGTTTTCATCGGGACACCTGTGGGAACACGGGACGGTAGGCCATGTGTTGTTGGCGGCGTGTTTCGATGGGTGAGCCGAGTGAAATGTGCGAAAAATGCTTGTTTTCCCCCACATTTCGGACTTTGCGGGGGTGTCTGGGTAATACATTCTGGGCCAATTTGCGCAAATCGTACTTCTGCGGATTCCCACGGGTGTCTTCTTTTCGGAAATGCATGGGGTTCCCTGTTTTCCTTGGTGGCTTGGACACCCGAGGCCCATATCTGTATGTTGTGCTTGTCTGGAGAAAGTGTCAAATTCAGCTGTCGAAACAGACTTGGGGTTACCTGTGTTTTAGGCTTTCCCCTTGGCGCCCAGGTAGGTGCACCCACACATGTGAGGTACCGTTTTCATCGGGACACCTGTGGGAAGGCGGGACGGTAGGCCATGTGTTGTTGGCGGCGTGTTTCGATGGGTGAGCCGAGTGAAATGTGCGGAAAATATGTTTTTTTCCCCACATTTCGGACTTTGCAGGGGTGTCTGGGAAATAAATTCTGGGCCAATTTGCGCAAATCATACTTCTACGGATTCCCACGGGTGTCTTCTTTTCGGAAATGAATGGGGTTCCTTATTTTACTTGGTGGCTTGGACACCCGAGGCTCATATCTGTATGTTGTGCTTGTCAAGAGAAAGTGTCAAATTCAGGTGTCGAAACAGACTTGGGGTTACCCGTGTTTTACTCTTTCCCCTTGGCGCCCAGGTAGGTACACCCACACATGTGAGGTACCGTTTTCATTGGGACACCTGTGGGAAGGCGGGACGGTAGGCCATGTGTTGTTGGCGGCGTGTTACGAATGGTGAGCCGAGTGAAATGTGCGGAAAATATGTTTTTTTCCCCACATTTTGGACTTTGCGGGGTGTCTGGGTAATAAATTCTGGGCCGATTTGTGCAAATCATACCCCTGCGGATTCCTACGGATGTCCTCTTTTCGGAAATGCATGGGGCTCCCAGTTTTTCTTGGTGGCTTGGACACCCGAGGCCCATATCTGTATGTTGTGCTTGTCTGGAGAAAGTGTCAAATTCAGGTGTCGAAACAGACTTGGGGTTACCTGTGTTTTAGGCTTTCCCCTTGGCGCCCAGGTAGGTGCACCCACACATGTGAGGTACCGTTTTCATCGGGACACCTGTGGGAAGGCGGGACGGTAGGCCATGTGTTGTTGGCGGCGTGTTTTGATGGGTGAGCCGAGTGAAATGTGCGGAAAATGTTTTTTTTCCCACATTTCGGACTTTGCAGGGGTGTCTCGGTAATAAATTCGGGGCCGATTTGTGCAAATCATACCTCTGCGTATTCCCACGGATGTCCTCTTTTCGGAAATGCATGGGGTTCCCTGTTTTCCTTGGTGGCTTGGCCACCTGAGTCCCATATCTGTATGTTGCGCTTGTCTGGAGAAAGTGTCAAATTCAGGTGTGGAAACAGACTTGGGGTTACCTGTGTTTTAGGCTTTCGCTTTGGCGCCCAGGTAGGTGCACCGACACATGTGAGGTACCGTTTTGATTGGGACACCTTTGGGAACGCGGGACGGTAGGCCATGTGTTGTTGGCGGCGTGGTTCAATGGGTGAGCCGAGTGAAATGTGCGGAAAATGCGTTTTTTTTCCTACATTTCGGATTTTGCGGGGGTGTCTGGGTAATAAATTCTGGGCCGATTTGCGCAAATCATACCTCTGCGGATTCCCACGGGTGTCCTCTTTTCGGAAATGCATGGGGCTCCCTGTTTTCCTTGGTGGCTTGGACACCCGAGGTCCATATCAGTATGTTGCGCTTGTCTGGAGAAAGTGTCAAATTCAGGTGTCGAAACAGACTTGGGCTTACCTGTGTTTTAGGCTTTCCCCTTGACGCCCAGGTAGGTGCAGCCACACATGTGAGGTACCGTTTTGATCGGGACAGCTGTGGGAACACGGGATGGTAGGCCATGTGTTGTTGACGGCGTGTTTCGATGGGTGAGCCGAGTGAAATGTGCATAAAATGCGTTTTTTTCCCACATTTCGGACTTTGCGGGGGTGTCTGGGTAATAAATTCTGGGCCGATTTGCGCAAATCGTACCTCTGCGGATTCCCACGGGTGTCCTCTTCGGAAATGCATGGGGCTCCCTGTTTTCCTTGGTGGCTTGGACACCCAAGGCCCATATCTGTATGTTGTGCTTGTCTGGAGAAAGTGTCAAATTCAGGTGTCGAAACAGAGTTGGGGTTACCTGTGTTTTAGGCTTTCCGCTTGGCGCCGAGGTAGGTGCACCCACACATGTGAGGTACCGTTTTCATCGGGACACCTGTGGGAAGTCGGGACGGTAGGCCATGTGTTGTTGGCGGCATGTTTCTATGGGTGAGCCGAGTGAAATGTGCGGAAAATATGTTTTTTTTCCCACATTTCGAATTTTGCCGGGGTGTCTGGGTAATAAATTCTGGGCCGATTTGCGCAAATCATACCTCTGCGGATTCCCACGGATGTCGTCTTTTCGGAAATGCATGGGGTTCCCTATTTTCCTTGGTGGCTTGGACACCCGAGGCACATATCTGTATGTTGAGCTTGTCTGGAGAAAGTGTCAAATTCAGGTGTGGAAACAGACTTGGGGTTACCTGTGTTTTAGGCTTCCGCCTTGGCGCCCAGGTAGGTGCACCCACACATGTGAGGTACTGTTTTGATCGGGACACCTATGGGAACGTGGGATGGTAGGCCATGTGTTGTTGGCGGCGTGTTTCGATGGGTGAGCCGAGTGAAATGTGCGGAAAATGCATTTTTTTCCCACATTTCAGACTTTGCGGGGGTGTCTGGGTAATAAATTCTGGGCCGATTTGCGCAAATCATACCTCTGCGAATTCCCACGGGTGTCCTCTTTTCGGAAATGCATGGGGTTCCCTGTTTTCCTTGGTGGCTTGGACACCCGAGGTCCATATCAGTATGTTGCGCTTGTCTGGAGAAAGTGTCAAATTCAGGTGTCGAAACAGACTTGGGGTTACCTGTGTTTTAGGCTTTCCCCTTGACGCCCAGGTAGGTGCACCCACACATGTGAGGTACCGTTTTGATCGGGACAGCTGTGGGAACGCGGGATGGTAGGCCATGTGTTGTTGACGGCGTGTTTCGATGGGTGAGCCGAGTGAAATGTGCAGAAAATGTGTTTTTTCCCCACATTTCGGACTTTGCGGGGGTGACTGGGTAATAAATTCTGGGCCGATTTGCGCAAATCATACCTCTGCGGACTCCCACGGGTGTCCTCTTTTCGGAAATGCATGGAGTTCCCTGTTTTCCTTGGTGGCTTGGACACCCCAGGTCCATATCTGTATGTTGTGCTTGTCTGGAGAAAGTGTCAAATTCAGGTGTCGAAACAGACTTGGGGTTATCTGTGTTTTAGGCTGTTCCCTTGGCGCCCAGGTTGGTGCACCCACACATGTGAGTTGCCGTTTTCATCGGGACACCTGTGGGAACACGGGACGGTAGGCCATGTGTTGTTGGCGGCGTGTTTCGATGGGTGAGCCGAGTGAAATGTGCGAAAAATGCTTGTTTTCCCCCACATTTCGGACTTTGCGGGGGTGTCTGGGTAATACATTCTGGGCCAATTTGCGCAAATCGTACTTCTGCGGATTCCCACGGGTGTCTTCTTTTCCCTGTTTTCCTTGGTGGCTTGGACAACCGAGGCCCATATCTGTATGTTGTGCTTGTCTGGAGAAAGTGTCAAATTCAGCTGTCGAAACAGACTTGGGGTTACCTGTGTTTTAGGCTTTCCCCTTGGCGCCCAGGTAGGTGCACCCACACATGTGAGGTACCGTTTTGATCGGGACAGCTGTGGGAACGCGGGATGGTAGGCCATGTGTTGTTGACGGCGTGTTTCGATGGGTGAGCCGAGTGAAATGTGCAGAAAATGCGTTTTTTCCCCACATTTCGGACTTTGCGGGGGTGTCTGGGTAATAAATTCTGGGCCGATTTGCGCAAATCATACCTCTGCGGACTCCCACGGGTGTCCTCTTTTCGGAAATGCATGGAGTTCCCTGTTTTCCTTGGTGGCTTGGACACCCCAGGTCCATATCTGTATGTTGTGCTTGTCTGGAGAAAGTGTCAAATTCAGGTGTCGAAACAGACTTGGGGTTATCTGTGTTTTAGGCTGTCCCCTTGGCGCCCAGGTTGGTGCACCCACACATGTGAGTTGCCGTTTTCATCGGGACACCTGTGGGAACACGGGACGGTAGGCCATGTGTTGTTGACGGCGTGTTTCGATGGGTGAGCCGAGTGAAATGTGCGAAAAATGCTTGTTTTCCCCCACATTTCGGACTTTGCGGGGGTGTCTGGGTAATACATTCTGGGCCAATTTGCGCAAATCGTACTTCTGCGGATTCCCACGGGTGTCTTCTTTTCCCTGTTTTCCTTGGTGGCTTGGACACCCGAGGCCCATATCTGTATGTTGTGCTTGTCTGGAGAAAGTGTCAAATTCAGCTGTCGAAACAGACTTGGGGTTACCTGTGTTTTAGGCTTTCCCCTTGGCGCCCAGGTAGGTGCACCCACACATGTGAGGTACCGTTTTCATCGGGACACCTGTGGGAAGGCGGGACGGTAGGCCATGTGTTGTTGGCCGCGTGTTTCGATGGGTGAGCCGAGTGAAATGTGCGGAAAATACGTTTTTTTCCCCACATTTCGGACTTTGCAGGGGTGTCTGGGAAATAAATTCTGGGCCAATTTGCGCAAATCATACTTCTACGGATTCCCACGGGTGTCTTCTTTTCGGAAATGAATGGGGTTCCTTATTTTACTTGGTGGCTTGGACACCCGAGGCCCATATCTGTATGTTGTGCTTGTCAAGAGAAAGTGTCAAATTCAGGTGTCGAAACAGACTTGGGGTTACCCGTGTTTTACTCTTTCCCCTTGGCGCCCAGGTAGGTACACCCACACATGTGAGGTACCGTTTTCATTGGGACACCTGTGGGAAGGCGGGACGGTAGGCCATGTGTTGTTGGCGGCGTGTTACGAATGGTGAGCCGAGTGAAATGTGCGGAAAATATGTTTTTTTCCCCACATTTTGGACTTTGCGGGGTGTCTGGGTAATAAATTCTGGGCCGATTTGTGCAAATCATACCTCTGCGTATTCCCACGGATGTCCTCTTTTCGGAAATGCATGGGGTTCCCTGTTTTCCTTGGTGGCTTGGCCACCCGAGTCCCATATCTGTATGTTGCGCTTGTCTGGAGAAAGTGTCAAATTCAGGTGTGGAAACAGACTTGGGGTTACCTGTGTTTTAGGCTTTCGCTTTGGCGCCCAGGTAGGTGCACCGACACATGTGAGGTACCGTTTTGATTGGGACACCTTTGGGAACGCGGGACGGTAGGCCATGTGTTGTTGGCGGCATGGTTCAATGGGTGAGCCGAGTGAAATGTGCGGAAAATGCGTTTTTTTTCCTACATTTCGGATTTTGCGGGGGTGTCTGGGTAATAAATTCTGGGCCGATTTGCGCAAATCATACCTCTGCGGATTCCCACGGGTGTCCTCTTTTCGGAAATGCATGGGGCTCCCTGTTTTCCTTGGTGGCTTGGACACCCGAGGTCCATATCAGTATGTTGCGCTTGTCTGGAGAAAGTGTCAAATTCAGGTGTCGAAACAGACTTGGGCTTACCTGTGTTTTAGGCTTTCCCCTTGACGCCCAGGTAGGTGCAGCCACACATGTGAGGTACCGTTTTGATCGGGACAGCTGTGGGAACGCGGGATGGTAGGCCATGTGTTGTTGACGGCGTGTTTCGAAAGGTGAGCCGAGTGAAATGTGCAGAAAATGCGTTTTTTTCCCACATTTCGGACTTTGCGGGGGTGTCTGGGTAATAAATTCTGGGCCGATTTGCGCAAATCGTACCTCTGCGGATTCCCACGGGTGTCCTCTTCGGAAATGCATGGGGCTCCCTGTTTTCCTTGGTGGCTTGGACACCCAAGGCCCATATCTGTATGTTGTGCTTGTCTGGAGAAAGTGTCAAATTCAGGTGTCGAAACAGAGTTGGGGTTACCTGTGTTTTAGGCTTTCCGCTTGGCGCCGAGGTAGGTGCACCCACACATGTGAGGTACCGTTTTCATCGGGACACCTGTGGGAAGTCGGGACGGTAGGCCGTGTGTTGTTGGCGGCATGTTTCTATGGGTGAGCCGAGTGAAATGTGCGGAAAATATGTTTTTTTTCCCACATTTCGGATTTTGCCGGGGTGTCTGGGTAATAAATTCTGGGCCGATTTGCGCAAATCATACCTCTGCGGATTCCCACGGGTGTCCTCTTTTCGGAAATGCATGGGGTTCCCTGTTTTCCTTGGTGGCTTGGACACCCGAGGTCCATATCAGTATGTTGCGCTTGTCTGGAGAAAGTGTCAAATTCAGGTGTCGAAACAGACTTGGGGTTACCTGTGTTTTAGGCTTTCCCCTTGACGCCCAGGTAGGTGCACCCACACATGTGAGGTACCGTTTTGATCGGGACAGCTGTGGGAACGCGGGATGGTAGGCCATGTGTTGTTGACGGCGTGTTTCGATGGGTGAGCCGAGTGAAATGTGCAGAAAATGCGTTTTTTCCCCACATTTCGGACTTTGCGGGGGTGTCTGGGTAATAAATTCTGGGCCGATTTGCGCAAATCATACCTCTGCGGACTCCCACGGGTGTCCTCTTTTCGGAAATGCATGGAGTTCCCTGTTTTCCTTGGTGGCTTGGACACCCCAGGTCCATATCTGTATGTTGTGCTTGTCTGGAGAAAGTGTCAAATTCAGGTGTCGAAACAGACTTGGGGTTATCTGTGTTTTAGGCTGTCTCCTTGGCGCCCAGGTTGGTGCACCCACACATGTGAGTTGCCGTTTTCATCGGGACACCTGTGGGAACACGGGACGGTAGGCCATGTGTTGTTGGCGGCGTGTTTCGATGGGTGAGCCGAGTGAAATGTGCGAAAAATGCTTGTTTTCCCCCACATTTCGGACTTTGCGGGGGTGTCTGGGTAATACATTCTGGGCCAATTTGCGCAAATCGTACTTCTGCGGATTCCCACGGGTGTCTTCTTTTCCCTGTTTTCCTTGGTGGCTTGGACACCCGAGGCCCATATCTGTATGTTGTGCTTGTCTGGAGAAAGTGTCAAATTCAGATGTCGAAACAGACTTGGGGTTACCTGTGTTTTAGGCTTTCCCCTTGACGCCCAGGTAGGTGCACCCACACATGTGAGGTACCGTTTTGATCGGGACAGCTGTGGGAACGCGGGATGGTAGGCCATGTGTTGTTGACGGCGTGTTTCGATGGGTGAGCCGAGTGAAATGTGCAGAAAATGCGTTTTTTCCCCACATTTCGGACTTTGCGGGGGTGTCTGGGTAATAAATTCTGGGCCGATTTGCGCAAATCATACCTCTGCGGACTCCCACGGGTGTCCTCTTTTCGGAAATGCATGGAGTTCCCTGTTTTCCTTGGTGGCTTGGACACCCCAGGTCCATATCTGTATGTTGTGCTTGTCTGGAGAAAGTGTCAAATTCAGGTGTCGAAACAGACTTGGGGTTATCTGTGTTTTAGGCTGTCCCCTTGGCGCCCAGGTTGGTGCACCCACACATGTGAGTTGCCGTTTTCATCGGGACACCTGTGGGAACACGGGACGGTAGGCCATGTGTTGTTGGCGGCGTGTTTCGATGGGTGAGCCGAGTGAAATGTGCGAAAAATGCTTGTTTTCCCCCACATTTCGGACTTTGCGGGGGTGTCTGGGTAATACATTCTGGGCCAATTTGCGCAAATCGTACTTCTGCGGATTCCCACGGGTGTCTTCTTTTCCCTGTTTTCCTTGGTGGCTTGGACACCCGAGGTCCATATCAGTATGTTGCGCTTGTCTGGAGAAAGTGTCAAATTCAGGTGTCGAAACAGACTTGGGGTTACCTGTGTTTTAGGCTTTCCCCTTGACGCCCAGGTAGGTGCACCCACACATGTGAGGTACCGTTTTGATCGGGACAGCTGTGGGAACGCGGGATGGTAGGCCATGTGTTGTTGACGGCGTGTTTCGATGGGTGAGCCGAGTGAAATGTGCAGAAAATGCGTTTTTTCCCCACATTTCGGACTTTGCGGGGGTGTCTGGGTAATAAATTCTGGGCCGATTTGCGCAAATCATACCTCTGCGGACTCCCACGGGTGTCCTCTTTTCGGAAATGCATGGAGTTCCCTGTTTTCCTTGGTGGCTTGGACACCCCAGGTCCATATCTGTATGTTGTGCTTGTCTGGAGAAAGTGTCAAATTCAGGTGTCGAAACAGACTTGGGGTTATCTGTGTTTTAGGCTGTCCCCTTGGCGCCCAGGTTGGTGCACCCACACATGTGAGTTGCCGTTTTCATCGGGACACCTGTGGGAACACGGGACGGTAGGCCATGTGTTGTTGGCG
Organism: Ambystoma mexicanum; assembly: GCF_040938575.1. Classification (NCBI taxonomy): domain Eukaryota; kingdom Metazoa; phylum Chordata; class Amphibia; order Caudata; family Ambystomatidae; genus Ambystoma; species Ambystoma mexicanum. The sequence continues at coordinate 997,823,450 of NC_090923.1, forward strand.
GCGTGTTTCGATGGGTGAGCCGAGTGAAATGTGCGAAAAATGCTTGTTTTCCCCCACATTTCGGACTTTGCGGGGGTGTCTGGGTAATACATTCTGGGCCAATTTGCGCAAATCGTACTTCAGCGGATTCCCACGGGTGTCTTCTTTTCCCTGTTTTCCTTGGTGGCTTGGACACCCGAGGCCCATATCTGTATGTTGTGCTTGTCTGGAGAAAGTGTCAAATTCAGCTGTCGAAACAGACTTGGGGTTACCTGTGTTTTAGGCTTTCCCCTTGGCGCCCAGGTAGGTGCACCCACACATGTGAGGTACCGTTTTCATCGGGACACCTGTGGGAAGGCGGGACGGTAGGCCATGTGTTGTTGGCGGCGTGTTTCGATGGGTGAGCCGACTGAAATGTGCGGAAAATACGTTTTTTTCCCCACATTTCGGACTTTGCAGGGGTGTCTGGGAAATAAATTCTGGGCCAATTTGCGCAAATCATACTTCTACGGATTCCCACGGGTGTCTTCTTTTCGGAAATGAATGGGGTTCCTTATTTTACTTGGTGGCTTGGACACCCGAGGCCCATATCTGTATGTTGTGCTTGTCAAGAGAAAGTGTCAAATTCAGGTGTCGAAACAGACTTGGGGTTACCCGTGTTTTACTCTTTCCCCTTGGCGCCCAGGTAGGTACACCCACACATGTGAGGTACCGTTTTCATTGGGACACCTGTGGGAAGGCGGGACGGTAGGCCATGTGTTGTTGGCGGCGTGTTACGAATGGTGAGCCGAGTGAAATGTGCGGAAAATATGTTTTTTTCCCCACATTTTGGACTTTGCGGGGTGTCTGGGTAATAAATTCTGGGCCGATTTGTGCAAATCATACCTCTGCGTATTCCCACGGATGTCCTCTTTTCGGAAATGCATGGGGTTCCCTGTTTTCCTTGGTGGCTTGGCCACCCGAGTCCCATATCTGTATGTTGCGCTTGTCTGGAGAAAGTGTCAAATTCAGGTGTGGAAACAGACTTGGGGTTACCTGTGTTTTAGGCTTTCGCTTTGGCGCCCAGGTAGGTGCACCGACACATGTGAGGTACCGTTTTGATTGGGACACCTTTGGGAACGCGGGACGGTAGGCCATGTGTTGTTGGCGGCGTGGTTCAATGGGTGAGTCGAGTGAAATGTGCGGAAAATGCGTTTTTTTTCCTACATTTCGGATTTTGCGGGGGTGTCTGGGTAATAAATTCTGGGCCGATTTGCGCAAATCATACCTCTGCGGATTCCCACGGGTGTCCTCTTTTTGGAAATGCATGGGGCTCCTTGTTTTCCTTGGTGGCTTGGACACCCGAGGTCCATATCAGTATGTTGCGCTTGTCTGGAGAAAGTGTCAAATTCAGGTGTCGAAACAGACTTGGGCTTACCTGTGTTTTAGGCTTTCCCCTTGACGCCCAGGTAGGTGCAGCCACACATGTGAGGTACCGTTTTGATCGGGACAGCTGTGGGAACGCGGGATGGTAGGCCATGTGTTGTTGACGGCGTGTTTCGATGGGTGAGCCGAGTGAAATGTGCAGAAAATGCGTTTTTTTCCCACATTTCGGACTTTGCGGGGGTGTCTGGGTAATAAATTCTGGGCCGATTTGCGCAAATCGTACCTCTGCGGATTCCCACGGGTGTCCTCTTCGGAAATGCATGGGGCTCCCTGTTTTCCTTGGTGGCTTGGACACCCAAGGCCCATATCTGTATGTTGTGCTTGTCTGGAGAAAGTGTCAAATTCAGGTGTCGAAACAGAGTTGGGGTTACCTGTGTTTTAGGCTTTCCGCTTGGCGCCGAGGTAGGTGCACCCACACATGTGAGGTACCGTTTTCATCGGGACACCTGTGGGAAGTCGGGACGGTAGGCCATGTGTTGTTGGCGGCATGTTTCTATGGGTGAGCCGAGTGAAATGTGCGGGAAATATGTTTTTTTTCCCACATTTCGGATTTTGCCGGGGTGTCTGGGTAATAAATTCTGGGCCGATTTGCGCAAATCATAACTCTGCGGATTCCCACGGATGTCGTCTTTTCGGAAATGCATGGGGTTCCCTGTTTTCCTTGGTGGCTTGGACACCCGAGGCACATATCTGTATGTTGCGCTTGTCTGGAGAAAGTGTCAAATTCAGGTGTGGAAACAGACTTGGGGTTACCTATGTTTTAGGCTTTCGCCTTGGCGCCCAGGTAGGTGCACCCACACATGTGAGGTACTGTTTTGATCGGGACACCTATGGGAACGTGGGATGGTAGGCCATGTGTTGTTGGCGGCGTGTTTCGATGGGTGAGCCGAGTGAAATGTGCGGAAAATGCATTTTTTTCCCACATTTCAGACTTTGCGGGGGTGTCTGGGTAATAAATTCTGGGCCGATTTGCGCAAATCATACCTCTGCGTATTCCCACGCGTGTCCTCTTTTCGGAAATGCATGGGGTTCCCTGTTTTCCTTGGTGGCTTGGACACCCGAGGTCCATATCAGTATGTTTCGCTTGTCTGGAGAAAGTGTCAAATTCAGGTGTCGAAACAGACTTGGAGTTACCTGTGTTTTAGGCTTTCCCCTTGACGCCCAGGTAGGTGCACCCACACATGTGAGGTACCGTTTTCATCGGGACACCTGTGGGAAGTCGGGACGGTAGGCCATGTGTTGTTGGCGGCATGTTTCGATGGGTGAGCCGAGTGAAATGTGCGGAAAATATGTTTTTTTCCCCACATTTCGGATTTTGCCGGGGTGTCTGGGTAATAAATTCTGGGCCGATTTGCGCAAATCATACCTCTGCGGGTTCCCACGGATGTCGTCTTTTCGGAAATGCATGGGGTTCCCTGTTTTCCTTGGTGGCTTGGACACCCGAGGCACATATCTGTATGTTGCGCTTGTCTGGAGAAAGTGTCAAATTCAGGTGTGGAAACAGACTTGGGGTTACCTGTGTTTTAGGCTTTCGCCTTGGCGCCCAGGTAGGTGCACCCACACATGTGAGGTACTGTTTTGATCGGGACACCTATGGGAACGTGGGATGGTAGGCCATGTGTTGTTGGCGGCGTGTTTCGATGGGTGAGCCGAGTGAAATGTGCGGAAAATGCATTTTTTTCCCACATTTCAGACTTTGCGGGGGTGTCTAGGTAATAACTTCCGGGCCGATTTGCGCAAATCATACCTCTGCGGATTCCCACGGGTGTCCTCTTTTCTGAAATGCATGGGGTTCCCTGTTTTCCTTGTTGGCTTGGACACCCGAGGTCCATATCAGTATGTTGCGCTTGTCTGGAGAAAGTGTCAAATTCAGGTGTCGAAACAGACTTGGGGTTACCTGTGTTTTAGGCTTTCCCCTTGACGCCCAGGTAGGTGCACCCACACATGTGAGGTACCGTTTTGATCGGGACAGCTGTGGGAACGCGGGATGGTAGGCCATGTGTTGTTGACGGCGTGTTTTGATGGGTGAGCCGAGTGAAATGTGCAGAAAATGCGTTTTTTTCCCCACATTTCGGACTTTGCGGGGGTGTCTGGGTAATAAATTCTGGGCCGATTTGCGCAAATCATACCTCTACGGATTCCCACAGGTGTCCTCTTTTCGGAAATGCATGGAGTTCCCTGTTTTCCTTGGTGGCTTGGACACCCGAGGTCCATATTTGTATGTTGTGCTTGTCTGGAGAAAGTGTCAAATTCAGGTGTCGAAACAGACTTGGGGTTATCTGTGTTTTAGGCTTTCCCCTTGGCGCCAAGGCTGCACCTACACATGTGAGGTGCCATTTTCATCGGGACACCTGTGGGAACACGGGACGGTAGGCCATGTGTTGTTGGCGGCGTGTTTCGATGGGTGAGCCGAGTGAAATGTGCAGAAAATACGTTTTTTTCCCCACATTTCGGACTTTGCGGGGGTGTCTGGGTAATAAATTCTGGGCCGATTTGCGCAAATCATACCTGTGCGGATTCCTACGGATGTCCTCTTTTCGGAAATGCATGGGGCTCCCTGTTTTCCTTGGTGGCTTGTACACCCGAGGCCCATATCTGTATGTTGTGCTTGTCTGGAGAAAGTGTCAAATTCAGGTGTCGAAACAGACTTGGGGTTACCTGTGTTTTAGGCTTTCCCCTTGGCGCCCAGGTAGGTGCACCCACACATGTGAGGTACCGTTTTCATCGGGACACCTGTGGGAAGGCGGGACGGTAGGCCATGTGTTGTTGGCGGCGTGTTTCGATGGGTGAGCCGAGTGAAATGTGTGGAAAATGCATTTTTTCCCCACATTTCAGACTTTGCGGGGGTGTCTGGGTAATAAATTCTGGGACGATTTGCGCAAATCATACCTCTGCGGATTCCCACGGGTGTCCTCTTTTCGGAAATGCATGGGGTTCCCTGTTTTCCTTGGTGGCTTGGACACCCGAGGTCCATATCAGTATGTTGCGCTTGTCTGGAGAAAGTGTCAAATTCAGGTGTCGAAACAGACTTGGGGTTACCTGTGTTTTAGGCTTTCCCCTTGACGCCCAGGTAGGTGCACCCACACATGTGAGGTACCGTTTTGATCGGGACAGCTGTAGGAACGCGGGATGGTAGGCCATGTGTTGTTGACGGCGTGTTTCGATGGGTGAGCCGAGTGAAATGTGCAGAAAATGCGTTTTTTTCCCCACATTTCGGACTTTGCGGGGGTGTCTGGGTAATAAATTCTGGGCCGATTTGCGCAAATCATACCTCTGCGGATTCCCACAGGTGTCCTCTTTTCGGAAATGCATGGAGTTCCCTGTTTTCCTTGGTGGCTTGGACACCCGAGGTCCATATTTGTATGTTGTGCTTGTCTGGAGAAAGTGTCAAATTCAGGTGTGGAAACAGACTTGGGGTTATCTGTGTTTTAGGCTTTCCCCTTGGCGCCCAGGTTGGTGCACCTACACATGTGAGGTGCCATTTTCATCGGGACACCTGTGGGAACACGGGACGGTAGGCCATGTGTTGTTGGCGGCGTGTTTCGATGGGTGAGCCGAGTGAAATGTCCGGAAAATACATTTTTTCCCCACATTTTGGACTTTGCGGGGGTGTCTGGGTAATAAATTCTGGGCCGATTTGCCCAAATCATACCTCTGCGGATTCCTACGGATGTCCTCTTTTCGGAAATGCATGGGGCTCCCTGTTTTCCTTGGTGACTTGTACACCGGAGGCCCATATCTGTATGTTGTGCTTGTCTGGAGAAAGTGTCAAATTCAGGTGTCGAAACAGACTTGGGGTTACCTGTGTTTTAGGCTTTCCCCTTGGCGCCCAGGTAGGTGCACCCACACATATGAGGAACCGTTTTCATCGGGACACCTGTGGGAAGACGGGACGGTAGGCCATGTGTTGTTGGCGGCGTGTTTCGATGGGTGAGCCGAGTGAAATGTACGGAAAATATGTTTTTTTCCCACATTTCAGACTTTGCCGGGGTGTCTGGGTAATAGATTCTTGGCCGATTTGCGCAAATCATACCTCTGCGGATTCCCACGGATGTCCTCTTTTCGGAAATGCATGGGGTTCCCTGTTTTCCTTGGTGGCTTGGACACCCGAGGCCCATATCTGTATGTTGTGCTTGTCTGGAGAAAGTGTCAAATTCAGGTGTCGAAACAGACTTGGGGTTACCTGTGTTTTAGGCTTTCCCCTTGGCGCCCAGGTAGGTGCACCCACACATGTGAGGTACCGTTTTCATCGGGACACCTGTGGGAAGGCGGGACGGTAGGCCATGTGTTGTTGGCGGCATGTTTCGATGGGTGAGCCGAGTGAAATGTGCGGAAAATATGTTTTTTTCCCACATTTCGGATTTTGCCGGGGTGTCTGGGTAATAAATTCTGGGCCGATTTGCGCAAATCATACCTCTGCGGATTCCCACGGATGTCGTCTTTTCGGAAATGCATGGGGTTCCCTGTTTTCCTTGGTGGCTTGGACACCCGAGGCACATATCTCTATGTTGCGCTTGTCTGGAGAAAGTGTCAAATTCAGGTGTGGAAACAGACTTGGGGTTACCTGTGTTTTAGGCTTTCGCCTTGGCGCCCAGGTAGGTGCACCCACACATGTGAGGTACTGTTTTGATCGGGACACCTATGGGAACGTGGGATGGTCGGCCATGTGTTGTTGGCGCCGTGTTTCGATGGGTGAGCTGAGTGAAATGTGCGGAAAATGCATTTTTTTCCCACATTTCAGACTTTGCAGGGGTGTCTGGGTAATAAATTCTGGGCCGATTTGCGCAAATCATACCTCTGCGGATTCCCACAGGTGTTCTCTTTTCGGAAATGCATGGGGTTCCCTGTTTTCCGTGGTGGCTTGGACACCCGAGGTCAATCTTTGTTTGTTGCGCTTGCCTGGAGAAAGTGTCAAATTCAGGTGTCGAAACATACTTGGGGTTACCTGTGTTTTAGGCTTTCCCCTTGGTGCCCAGGCAGGTGCACCCACACATGTGAGGTACCATTTTGATCGGGACACGCGTGGGAACGCGGGATGGTAGGCCATGTGTTGTTGGCGGTGTGTTTCGATGGGTGCACTGAGTGAAATGTGCGGAAAATGCGTTTATTTCCCCACATTTCTGACTTTGCGGGGTGTCTGGGTAATAAATTCTGGGCCGATTTGCGCAAATCATACCTCTGCGGATTCCCACAGGTGTCCTCTTTTCGGAAATGCATGGGGTTCCCTGTTTTCCTTGGTGACTTGGACACCCGAGGTCCATATCAGTATGTTGCGCTTGTCTGGAGAAAGTGTCAAATTCAGGTGTCGAAACAGACTTGCGGTAACCTGTATTTTAGGCTTTCCCCTTGGCGCCCATGTAGGTGCACCCACACATGTGAGGTACCGTTTTGATCGGGACAGCTGTGGGAACGCGGGATGGTAGGCCATGTGTTGTTGACAGCGTGTTTCGATGGGTGAGCCGAGTGAAATGTGCAGAAAATGCGTTTTTTTCCCCACATTTCGGACTTTGCGGGGGTGTCTGGGTAATAAATTCTGGGCCGATTTGCGCAAATCATACCTCTGCGGACTCCCACGGGTGTCCTCTTTTCGGAAATGCATGGAGTTCCCTGTTTTCCTTGGTGGCTTGGACACCCCAGGTCCATATCTGTATGTTGTGCTTGTCTGGAGAAAGTGTCAAATTCAGGTGTCGAAACAGACTTGGGGTTATCTGTGTTTTAGGCTGTCCCCTTGGCGCCCAGGTTGGTGCACCCACACATGTGAGTTGCCGTTTTCATCGGGACACCTGTGGGAACACGGGACGGTAGGCCATGTGTTGTTGGCGGCGTGTTTCGATGGGTGAGCCGAGTGAAATGTGCGAAAAATGCTTGTTTTCCCCCACATTTCGGACTTTGCGGGGGTGTCTGGGTAATACATTCTGGGCCAATTTGCGCAAATCGTACTTCTGCGGATTCCCACGGGTGTCTTCTTTTCGGAAATGCATGGGGTTCCCTGTTTTCCTTGGTGGCTTGGACACCCGAGGCCCATATCTGTATGTTGTGCTTGTCTGGAGAAAGTGTCAAATTCAGCTGTCGAAACAGACTTGGGGTTACCTGTGTTTTAGGCTTTCCCCTTGGCGCCCAGGTAGGTGCACCCACACATGTGAGGTACCGTTTTCATCGGGACACCTGTGGGAAGGCGGGACGGTAGGCCATGTGTTGTTGGCGGCGTGTTTCGATGGGTGAGCCGAGTGAAATGTGCGGAAAATACGTTTTTTTCCCCACATTTCGGACTTTGCAGGGGTGTCTGGGAAATAAATTCTGGGCCAATTTGCGCAAATCATACTTCTACGGATTCCCACGGGTGTCTTCTTTTCGGAAATGAATGGGGTTCCTTATTTTACTTGGTGGCTTGGACACCCGAGGCTCATATCTGTATGTTGTGCTTGTCAAGAGAAAGTGTCAAATTCAGGTGTCGAAACAGACTTGGGGTTACCCGTGTTTTACTCTTTCCCCTTGGCGCCCAGGTAGGTACACCCACACATGTGAGGTACCGTTTTCATTGGGACACCTGTGGGAAGGCGGGACGGTAGGCCATGTGTTGTTGGCGGCGTGTTACGAATGGTGAGCCGAGTGAAATGTGCGGAAAATATGTTTTTTTCCCCACATTTTGGACTTTGCGGGGTGTCTGGGTAATAAATTCTGAGCCGATTTGTGCAAATCATACCCCTGCGGATTCCTACGGATGTCCTCTTTTCGGAAATGCATGGGGCTCCCAGTTTTTCTTGGTGGCTTGGACACCCGAGGCCCATATCTGTATGTTGTGCTTGTCTGGAGAAAGTGTCAAATTCAGGTGTCGAAACAGACTTGGGGTTACCTGTGTTTTAGGCTTTCCCCTTGGCGCCCAGGTAGGTGCACCCACACATGTGAGTTGCCGTTTTCATCGGGACACCTGTGGGAACACGGGACGGTAGGCCATGTGTTGTTGGCGGCGTGTTTCGATGGGTGAGCCGAGTGAAATGTGCGAAAAATGCTTGTTTTCCCCCACATTTCGGACTTTGCGGGGGTGTCTGGGTAATACATTCTGGGCCAATTTGCGCAAATCGTACTTCTGCGGATTCCCACGGGTGTCTTCTTTTCCCTGTTTTCCTTGGTGGCTTGGACACCCGAGGCCCATATCTGTATGTTGTGCTTGTCTGGAGAAAGTGTCAAATTCAGCTGTCGAAACAGACTTGGGGTTACCTGTGTTTTAGGCTTTCCCCTTGGCGCCCAGGTAGGTGCACCCACACATGTGAGGTACCGTTTTCATCGGGACACCTGTGGGAAGGCGGGACGGTAGGCCATGTGTTGTTGGCGGCGTGTTTCGATGGGTGAGCCGAGTGAAATGTGCGGAAAATACGTTTTTTTCCCCACATTTCGGACTTTGCAGGGGTGTCTGGGAAATAAATTCTGGGCCAATTTGCGCAAATCATACTTCTACGGATTCCCACGGGTGTCTTCTTTTCGGAAATGAATGGGGTTCCTTATTTTACTTGGTGGCTTGGACACCCGAGGCCCATATCTGTATGTTGTGCTTGTCAAGAGAAAGTGTCAAATTCAGGTGTCGAAACAGACTTGGGGTTACCCGTGTTTTACTCTTTCCCCTTGGCGCCCAGGTAGGTACACCCACACATGTGAGGTACCGTTTTCATTGGGACACCTGTGGGAAGGCGGGACGGTAGGCCATGTGTTGTTGGCGGCGTGTTACGAATGGTGAGCCGAGTGAAATGTGCGGAAAATATGTTTTTTTCCCCACATTTTGGACTTTGCGGGGTGTCTGGGTAATAAATTCTGGGCCGATTTGTGCAAATCATACCTCTGCGTATTCCCACGGATGTCCTCTTTTCGGAAATGCATGGGGTTCCCTGTTTTCCTTGGTGGCTTGGCCACCCGAGTCCCATATCTGAATGTTGCGCTTGTCTGGAGAAAGTGTCAAATTCAGGTGTGGAAACAGACTTGGGGTTACCTGTGTTTTAGGCTTTCGCTTTGGCGCCCAGGTAGGTGCACCGACACATGTGAGGTACCGTTTTGATTGGGACACCTTTGGGAACGCGGGACGATAGGCCATGTGTTGTTGGCGGCGTGGTTCAATGGGTGAGCCGAGTGAAATGTGCGGAAAATGCGTTTTTTTTCCTACATTTCGGATTTTGCGGGGGTGTCTGGGTAATAAATTCTGGGCCGATTTGCGCAAATCATACCTCTGCGGATTCCCACGGGTGTCCTCTTTTTGGAAATGCATGGGGCTCCTTGTTTTCCTTGGTGGCTTGGACACCCGAGGTCCATATCAGTATGTTGCGCTTGTCTGGAGAAAGTGTCAAATTCAGGTGTCGAAACAGACTTGGGCTTACCTGTGTTTTAGGCTTTCCCCTTGACGCCCAGGTAGGTGCAGCCACACATGTGAGGTACCGTTTTGATCGGGACAGCTGTGGGAACGCGGGATGGTAGGCCATGTGTTGTTGACGGCGTGTTTCGATGGGTGAGCCGAGTGAAATGTGCAGAAAATGCGTTTTTTTCCCACATTTCGGACTTTGCGGGGGTGTCTGGGTAATAAATTCTGGGCCGATTTGCGCAAATCGTACCTCTGCGGATTCCCACGGGTGTCCTCTTCGGAAATGCATGGGGCTCCCTGTTTTCCTTGGTGGCTTGGACACCCAAGGCCCATATCTGTATGTTGTGCTTGTCTGGAGAAAGTGTCAAATTCAGGTGTCGAAACAGAGTTGGGGTTACCTGTGTTTTAGGCTTTCCGCTTGGCGCCGAGGTAGGTGCACCCACACATGTGAGGTACCGTTTTCATCGGGACACCTGTGGGAAGTCGGGACGGTAGGCCATGTGTTGTTGGCGGCATGTTTCTATGGGTGAGCCGAGTGAAATGTGCGGGAAATATGTTTTTTTTCCCACATTTCGGATTTTGCCGGGGTGTCTGGGTAATAAATTCTGGGCCGATTTGCGCAAATCATAACTCTGCGGATTCCCACGGATGTCGTCTTTTCGGAAATGCATGGGGTTCCCTGTTTTCCTTGGTGGCTTGGACACCCGAGGCACATATCTGTATGTTGCGCTTGTCTGGAGAAAGTGTCAAATTCAGGTGTGGAAACAGACTTGGGGTTACCTATGTTTTAGGCTTTCGCCTTGGCGCCCAGGTAGGTGCACCCACACATGTGAGGTACTGTTTTGATCGGGACACCTATGGGAACGTGGGATGGTAGGCCATGTGTTGTTGGCGGCGTGTTTCGATGGGTGAGCCGAGTGAAATGTGCGGAAAATGCATTTTTTTCCCACATTTCAGACTTTGCGGGGGTGTCTGGGTAATAAATTCTGGGCCGATTTGCGCAAATCATACCTCTGCGGATTCCCACGCGTGTCCTCTTTTCGGAAATGCATGGGGTTCCCTGTTTTCCTTGGTGGCTTGGACACCCGAGGTCCATATCAGTATGTTTCGCTTGTCTGGAGAAAGTGTCAAATTCAGGTGTCGAAACAGACTTGGAGTTACCTGTGTTTTAGGCTTTCCCCTTGACGCCCAGGTAGGTGCACCCACACATGTGAGGTACCGTTTTCATCGGGACACCTGTGGGAAGTCGGGACGGTAGGCCATGTGTTGTTGGCGGCATGTTTCGATGGGTGAGCCGAGTGAAATGTGCGGAAAATATGTTTTTTTCCCCACATTTCGGATTTTGCCGGGGTGTCTGGGTAATAAATTCTGGGCCGATTTGCGCAAATCATACCTCTGCGGGTTCCCACGGATGTCGTCTTTTCGGAAATGCATGGGGTTCCCTGTTTTCCTTGGTGGCTTGGACACCCGAGGCACATATCTGTATGTTGCGCTTGTCTGGAGAAAGTGTCAAATTCAGGTGTGGAAACAGACTTGGGGTTACCTGTGTTTTAGGCTTTCGCCTTGGCGCCCAGGTAGGTGCACCCACACATGTGAGGTACTGTTTTGATCGGGACACCTATGGGAACGTGGGATGGTAGGCCATGTGTTGTTGGCGGCGTGTTTCGATGGGTGAGCCGAGTGAAATGTGCGGAAAATGCATTTTTTTCCCACATTTCAGACTTTGCGGGGGTGTCTAGGTAATAAATTCCGGGCCGATTTGCGCAAATCATACCTCTGCGGATTCCCACGGGTGTCCTCTTTTCTGAAATGCATGGGGTTCCCTGTTTTCCTTGTTGGCTTGGACACCCGAGGTCCATATCAGTATGTTGCGCTTGTCTGGAGAAAGTGTCAAATTCAGGTGTCGAAACAGACTTGGGGTTACCTGTGTTTTAGGCTTCCCCCTTGACGCCCAGGTAGGTGCACCCACACATGTGAGGTACCGTTTTGATCGGGACAGCTGTGGGAACGCGGGATGGTAGGCCATGTGTTGTTGACGGCGTGTTTTGATGGGTGAGCCGAGTGAAATATGCAGAAAATGCGTTTTTTTCCCCACATTTCGGACTTTGCGGGGGTGTCTGGGTAATAAATTCTGGGCCGATTTGCGCAAATCATACCTCTACGGATTCCCACAGGTGTCCTCTTTTCGGAAATGCATGGAGTTCCCTGTTTTCCTTGGTGGCTTGGACACCCGAGGTCCATATTTGTATGTTGTGCTTGTCTGGAGAAAGTGTCAAATTCAGGTGTCGAAACAGACTTGGGGTTATCTGTGTTTTAGGCTTTCCCCTTGGCGCCAAGGCTGCACCTACACATGTGAGGTGCCATTTTCATCGGGACACCTGTGGGAACACGGGACGGTAGGCCATGTGTTGTTGGCGGCGTGTTTCGATGGGTGAGCCGAGTGAAATGTGCAGAAAATACGTTTTTTTCCCCACATTTCGGACTTTGCGGGGGTGTCTGGGTAATAAATTCTGGGCCGATTTGCGCAAATCATACCTGTGCGGATTCCTACGGATGTCCTCTTTTCGGAAATGCATGGGGCTCCCTGTTTTCCTTGGTGGCTTGTACACCCGAGGCCCATATCTGTATGTTGTGCTTGTCTGGAGAAAGTGTCAAATTCAGGTGTCGAAACAGACTTGGGGTTACCTGTGTTTTAGGCTTTCCCCTTGGCGCCCAGGTAGGTGCACCCACACATGTGAGGTACCGTTTTCATCGGGACACCTGTGGGAAGGCGGGACGGTAGGCCATGTGTTGTTGGCGGCGTGTTTCGATGGGTGAGCCGAGTGAAATGTGTGGAAAATGCATTTTTTCCCCACATTTCAGACTTTGCGGGGGTGTCTGGGTAATAAATTCTGGGACGATTTGCGCAAATCATACCTCTGCGGATTCCCACGGGTGTCCTCTTTTCGGAAATGCATGGGGTTCCCTGTTTTCCTTGGTGGCTTGGACACCCGAGGTCCATATCAGTATGTTGCGCTTGTCTGGAGAAAGTGTCAAATTCAGGTGTCGAAACAGACTTGGGGTTACCTGTGTTTTAGGCTTTCCCCTTGACGCCCAGGTAGGTGCACCCACACATGTGAGGTACCGTTTTGATCGGGACAGCTGTAGGAACGCGGGATGGTAGGCCATGTGTTGTTGACGGCGTGTTTCGATGGGTGAGCCGAGTGAAATGTGCAGAAAATGCGTTTTTTTCCCCACATTTCGGACTTTGCGGGGGTGTCTGGGTAATAAATTCTGGGCCGATTTGCGCAAATCATACCTCTGCGGATTCCCACAGGTGTCCTCTTTTCGGAAATGCATGGAGTTCCCTGTTTTCCTTGGTGGCTTGGACACCCGAGGTCCATATTTGTATGTTGTGCTTGTCTGGAGAAAGTGTCAAATTCAGGTGTGGAAACAGACTTGGGGTTATCTGTGTTTTAGGCTTTCCCCTTGGCGCCCAGGTTGGTGCACCTACACATGTGAGGTGCCATTTTCATCGGGACACCTGTGGGAACACGGGACGGTAGGCCATGTGTTGTTGGCGGCGTGTTTCGATGGGTGAGCCGAGTGAAATGTCCGGAAAATACATTTTTTCCCCACATTTTGGACTTTGCGGGGGTGTCTGGGTAATAAATTCTGGGCCGATTTGCCCAAATCATACCTCTGCGGATTCCTACGGATGTCCTCTTTTCGGAAATGCATGGGGCTCCCTGTTTTCCTTGGTGACTTGTACACCGGAGGCCCATATCTGTATGTTGTGCTTGTCTGGAGAAAGTGTCAAATTCAGGTGTCGAAACAGACTTGGGGTTACCTGTGTTTTAGGCTTTCCCCTTGGCGCCCAGGTAGGTGCACCCACACATATGAGGAACCGTTTTCATCGGGACACCTGTGGGAAGACGGGACGGTAGGCCATGTGTTGTTGGCGGCGTGTTTCGATGGGTGAGCCGAGTGAAATGTACGGAAAATATGTTTTTTTCCCACATTTCAGACTTTGCCGGGGTGTCTGGGTAATAGATTCTTGGCCGATTTGCGCAAATCATACCTCTGCGGATTCCCACGGATGTCCTCTTTTCGGAAATGCATGGGGTTCCCTGTTTTCCTTGGTGGCTTGGACACCCGAGGCCCATATCTGTATGTTGTGCTTGTCTGGAGAAAGTGTCAAATTCAGGTGTCGAAACAGACTTGGGGTTACCTGTGTTTTAGGCTTTCGCCTTGGCGCCCAGGTAGGTGCACCCACACATGTGAGGTACTGTTTTGATCGGGACACCTATGGGAACGTGGGATGGTAGGCCATGTGTTGTTGGCGGCGTGTTTCGATGGGTGAGCCGAGTGAAATGTGCGGAAAATGCATTTTTTTCCCACATTTCAGACTTTGCGGGGGTGTCTAGGTAATAAATTCCGGGCCGATTTGCGCAAATCATACCTCTGCGGATTCCCACGGGTGTCCTCTTTTCTGAAATGCATGGGGTTCCCTGTTTTCCTTGTTGGCTTGGACACCCGAGGTCCATATCAGTATGTTGCGCTTGTCTGGAGAAAGTGTCAAATTCAGGTGTCGAAACAGACTTGGGGTTACCTGTGTTTTAGGCTTCCCCCTTGACGCCCAGGTAGGTGCACCCACACATGTGAGGTACCGTTTTGATCGGGACAGCTGTGGGAACGCGGGATGGTAGGCCATGTGTTGTTGACGGCGTGTTTTGATGGGTGAGCCGAGTGAAATATGCAGAAAATGCGTTTTTTTTCCCCACATTTCGGACTTTGCGGGGGTGTCTGGGTAATAAATTCTGGGCCGATTTGCGCAAATCATACCTCTACGGATTCCCACAGGTGTCCTCTTTTCGGAAATGCATGGAGTTCCCTGTTTTCCTTGGTGGCTTGGACACCCGAGGTCCATATTTGTATGTTGTGCTTGTCTGGAGAAAGTGTCAAATTCAGGTGTCGAAACAGACTTGGGGTTATCTGTGTTTTAGGCTTTCCCCTTGGCGCCAAGGCTGCACCTACACATGTGAGGTGCCATTTTCATCGGGACACCTGTGGGAACACGGGACGGTAGGCCATGTGTTGTTGGCGGCGTGTTTCGATGGGTGAGCCGAGTGAAATGTGCAGAAAATACGTTTTTTTCCCCACATTTCGGACTTTGCGGGGGTGTCTGGGTAATAAATTCTGGGCCGATTTGCGCAAATCATACCTGTGCGGATTCCTACGGATGTCCTCTTTTCGGAAATGCATGGGGCTCCCTGTTTTCCTTGGTGGCTTGTACACCCGAGGCCCATATCTGTATGTTGTGCTTGTCTGGAGAAAGTGTCAAATTCAGGTGTCGAAACAGACTTGGGGTTACCTGTGTTTTAGGCTTTCCCCTTGGCGCCCAGGTAGGTGCACCCACACATGTGAGGTACCGTTTTCATCGGGACACCTGTGGGAAGGCGGGACGGTAGGCCATGTGTTGTTGGCGGCGTGTTTCGATGGGTGAGCCGAGTGAAATGTGTGGAAAATGCATTTTTTCCCCACATTTCAGACTTTGCGGGGGTGTCTGGGTAATAAATTCTGGGACGATTTGCGCAAATCATACCTCTGCGGATTCCCACGGGTGTCCTCTTTTCGGAAATGCATGGGGTTCCCTGTTTTCCTTGGTGGCTTGGACACCCGAGGTCCATATCAGTATGTTGCGCTTGTCTGGAGAAAGTGTCAAATTCAGGTGTCGAAACAGACTTGGGGTTACCTGTGTTTTAGGCTTTCCCCTTGACGCCCAGGTAGGTGCACCCACACATGTGAGGTACCGTTTTGATCGGGACAGCTGTAGGAACGCGGGATGGTAGGCCATGTGTTGTTGACGGCGTGTTTCGATGGGTGAGCCGAGTGAAATGTGCAGAAAATGCGTTTTTTTCCCCACATTTCGGACTTTGCGGGGGTGTCTGGGTAATAAATTCTGGGCCGATTTGCCCAAATCATACCTCTGCGGATTCCTACGGATGTCCTCTTTTCGGAAATGCATGGGGCTCCCTGTTTTCCTTGGTGACTTGTACACCGGAGGCCCATATCTGTATGTTGTGCTTGTCTGGAGAAAGTGTCAAATTCAGGTGTCGAAACAGACTTGGGGTTACCTGTGTTTTAGGCTTTCCCCTTGGCGCCCAGGTAGGTGCACCCACACATATGAGGAACCGTTTTCATCGGGACACCTGTGGGAAGACGGGACGGTAGGCCATGTGTTGTTGGCGGCGTGTTTCGATGGGTGAGCCGAGTGAAATGTACGGAAAATATGTTTTTTTCCCACATTTCAGACTTTGCCGGGGTGTCTGGGTAATAGATTCTTGGCCGATTTGCGCAAATCATACCTCTGCGGATTCCCACGGATGTCCTCTTTTCGGAAATGCATGGGGTTCCCTGTTTTCCTTGGTGGCTTGGACACCCGAGGCCCATATCTGTATGTTGTGCTTGTCTGGAGAAAGTGTCAAATTCAGGTGTCGAAACAGACTTGGGGTTACCTGTGTTTTAGGCTTTCCCCTTGGCGCCCAGGTAGGTGCACCCACACATGTGAGGTACCGTTTTCATCGGGACACCTGTGGGAAGGCGGGACGGTAGGCCATGTGTTGTTGGCGGCATGTTTCGATGGGTGAGCCGAGTGAAATGTGCGGAAAATATGTTTTATTCCCACATTTCGGATTTTGCCGGGGTGTCTGGGTAATAAATTCTGGGCCGATTTGCGCAAATCATACCTCTGCGGATTCCCACGGATGTCGTCTTTTCGGAAATGCATGGGGTTCCCTGTTTTCCTTGGTGGCTTGGACACCCGAGGCACATATCTCTATGTTGCGCTTGTCTGGAGAAAGTGTCAAATTCAGGTGTGGAAACAGACTTGGGGTTACCTGTGTTTTAGGCTTTCGCCTTGGCGCCCAGGTAGGTGCACCCACACATGTGAGGTACTGTTTTGATCGGGACACCTATGGGAACGTGGGATGGTCGGCCATGTGTTGTTGGCGGCGTGATTCGATGGGTGAGCCGAGTGAAATGTGCGGAAAATGCATTTTTTTCCCACATTTCAGACTTTGCAGGGGTGTCTGGGTAATAAATTCTGGGCCGATTTGCGCAAATCATACCTCTGCGGATGCCCACTGGTATCCTCTTTTCAGACATGCATGGGGTTCCCTGTTTTCCTTGGTGGCTTGGACACCCGAGGTCCATATCAGTATGTTGCGCTTGTCTGGAGAAAGTGTCAAATTCAGGTGTCGAAACAGACTTGGGGTTACCTGTGTTTTAGGCTTTCCCCTTGACGCCCAGGTAGGTGCACCCACACATGTGAGGTACCGTTTTGATCGGGACAGCTGTGGGAACGCGGGATGGTAGGCCATGTGTTGTTGACGGCGTCTTTCGATGGGTGAGCCGAGTGAAATGTGTGGAAAATGCGTTTTTTTCCCATATTTCGGACTTTGCCGGGGTGTCTGGGTAATACATTCTGGGCCGATTTGCGCAAAGCATACCTCTGTGAATTCCCACAGATGTCCTCTTTTCGGAAATGCATGGGGTTCCCTGTTTTCCTTGGTGGCTTGGACACCCGAGGCCCATATCTTTATGTTGCGCTTGTCTGGAGAAAGTGTCAAATTCAGGTGTGGAAACAGACTTGGGGTTACCTGTGTTTTAGGCTTTCGCCTTGTCGCCCAGGTAGGTGCACCCACACATGTGTGGTACCGTTTGATCGGGACACCTATGGGAACGTGGGAGGTAGGCCATGTGTTGTTGGCGGCGTGTTTCGATGGGTGAGCTGAGTGAAATGTGCGGAAAATGCATTTTTTTCCCACATTTCAGACTTTGCAGGGGTGTCTGGGTAATAAATTCTGGGCCGATTTGCGCAAATCATACCTCTGCGGATTCCCACAGGTGTTCTCTTTTCGGAAATGCATGGGGTTCCCTGTTTTCCGTGGTGGCTTGGACACCCGAGGTCAATCTTTGTTTGTTGCGCTTGCCTGGAGAAAGTGTCAAATTCAGGTGTCGAAACATACTTGGGGTTACCTGTGTTTTAGGCTTTCCCCTTGGTGCCCAGGCAGGTGCACCCACACATGTGAGGTACCATTTTGATCGGGACACGCGTGGGAACGCGGGATGGTAGGCCATGTGTTGTTGGCGGTGTGTTTCGATGGGTGCACTGAGTGAAATGTGCGGAAAATGCGTTTATTTCCCCACATTTCTGACTTTGCGGGGTGTCTGGGTAATAAATTCTGGGCCGATTTGCGCAAATCATACCTCTGCGGATTCCCACAGGTGTCCTCTTTTCGGAAATGCATGGGGTTCCCTGTTTTCCTTGGTGACTTGGACACCCGAGGTCCATATCAGTATGTTGCGCTTGTCTGGAGAAAGTGTCAAATTCAGGTGTCGAAACAGACTTGCGGTAACCTGTATTTTAGGCTTTCCCCTTGGCGCCCATGTAGGTGCACCCACACATGTGAGGTACCGTTTTGATCGGGACAGCTGTGGGAACGCGGGATGGTAGGCCATGTGTTGTTGACAGCGTGTTTCGATGGGTGAGCCGAGTGAAATGTGCAGAAAATGCGTTTTTTTCCCCACATTTCGGACTTTGCGGGGGTGTCTGGGTAATAAATTCTGGGCCGATTTGCGCAAATCATACCTCTGCGGACTCCCACGGGTGTCCTCTTTTCGGAAATGCATGGAGTTCCCTGTTTTCCTTGGTGGCTTGGACACCCCAGGTCCATATCTGTATGTTGTGCTTGTCTGGAGAAAGTGTCAAATTCAGGTGTCGAAACAGACTTGGGGTTATCTGTGTTTTAGGCTGTCCCCTTGGCGCCCAGGTTGGTGCACCCACACATGTGAGTTGCCGTTTTCATCGGGACACCTGTGGGAACACGGGACGGTAGGCCATGTGTTGTTGGCGGCGTGTTTCGATGGGTGAGCCGAGTGAAATGTGCGAAAAATGCTTGTTTTCCCCCACATTTCGGACTTTGCGGGGGTGTCTGGGTAATACATTCTGGGCCAATTTGCGCAAATCGTACTTCTGCGGATTCCCACGGGTGTCTTCTTTTCGGAAATGCATGGGGTTCCCTGTTTTCCTTGGTGGCTTGGACACCCGAGGCCCATATCTGTATGTTGTGCTTGTCTGGAGAAAGTGTCAAATTCAGCTGTCGAAACAGACTTGGGGTTACCTGTGTTTTAGGCTTTCCCCTTGGCGCCCAGGTAGGTGCACCCACACATGTGAGGTACCGTTTTCATCGGGACACCTGTGGGAAGGCGGGACGGTAGGCCATGTGTTGTTGGCGGCGTGTTTCGATGGGTGAGCCGAGTGAAATGTGCGGAAAATACGTTTTTTTCCCCACATTTCGGACTTTGCAGGGGTGTCTGGGAAATAAATTCTGGGCCAATTTGCGCAAATCATACTTCTACGGATTCCCACGGGTGTCTTCTTTTCGGAAATGAATGGGGTTCCTTATTTTACTTGGTGGCTTGGACACCCGAGGCTCATATCTGTATGTTGTGCTTGTCAAGAGAAAGTGTCAAATTCAGGTGTCGAAACAGACTTGGGGTTACCCGTGTTTTACTCTTTCCCCTTGGCGCCCAGGTAGGTACACCCACACATGTGAGGTACCGTTTTCATTGGGACACCTGTGGGAAGGCGGGACGGTAGGCCATGTGTTGTTGGCGGCGTGTTACGAATGGTGAGCCGAGTGAAATGTGCGGAAAATATGTTTTTTTCCCCACATTTTGGACTTTGCGGGGTGTCTGGGTAATAAATTCTGGGCCGATTTGTGCAAATCATACCCCTGCGGATTCCTACGGATGTCCTCTTTTCGGAAATGCATGGGGCTCCCAGTTTTTCTTGGTGGCTTGGACACCCGAGGCCCATATCTGTATGTTGTGCTTGTCTGGAGAAAGTGTCAAATTCAGGTGTCGAAACAGACTTGGGGTTACCTGTGTTTTAGGCTTTCCCCTTGGCGCCCAGGTAGGTGCACCCACACATGTGAGGTACCGTTTTCATCGGGACACCTGTGGGAAGGCGGGACGGTAGGCCATGTGTTGTTGGCGGCGTGTTTTGATGGGTGAGCCGAGTGAAATGTGCGGAAAATGTTTTTTTTCCCACATTTCGGACTTTGCAGGGGTGTCTCGGTAATAAATTCGGGGCCGATTTGTGCAAATCATACCTCTGCGTATTCCCACGGATGTCCTCTTTTCGGAAATGCATGGGGTTCCCTGTTTTCCTTGGTGGCTTGGCCACCTGAGTCCCATATCTGTATGTTGCGCTTGTCTGGAGAAAGTGTCAAATTCAGGTGTGGAAACAGACTTGGGGTTACCTGTGTTTTAGGCTTTCGCTTTGGCGCCCAGGTAGGTGCACCGACACATGTGAGGTACCGTTTTGATTGGGACACCTTTGGGAACGCGGGACGGTAGGCCATGTGTTGTTGGCGGCGTGGTTCAATGGGTGAGCCGAGTGAAATGTGCGGAAAATGCGTTTTTTTTCCTACATTTCGGATTTTGCGGGGGTGTCTGGGTAATAAATTCTGGGCCGATTTGCGCAAATCATACCTCTGCGGATTCCCACGGGTGTCCTCTTTTCGGAAATGCATGGGGCTCCCTGTTTTCCTTGGTGGCTTGGACACCCGAGGTCCATATCAGTATGTTGCGCTTGTCTGGAGAAAGTGTCAAATTCAGGTGTCGAAACAGACTTGGGCTTACCTGTGTTTTAGGCTTTCCCCTTGACGCCCAGGTAGGTGCAGCCACACATGTGAGGTACCGTTTTGATCGGGACAGCTGTGGGAACACGGGATGGTAGGCCATGTGTTGTTGACGGCGTGTTTCGATGGGTGAGCCGAGTGAAATGTGCATAAAATGCGTTTTTTTCCCACATTTCGGACTTTGCGGGGGTGTCTGGGTAATAAATTCTGGGCCGATTTGCGCAAATCGTACCTCTGCGGATTCCCACGGGTGTCCTCTTCGGAAATGCATGGGGCTCCCTGTTTTCCTTGGTGGCTTGGACACCCAAGGCCCATATCTGTATGTTGTGCTTGTCTGGAGAAAGTGTCAAATTCAGGTGTCGAAACAGAGTTGGGGTTACCTGTGTTTTAGGCTTTCCGCTTGGCGCCGAGGTAGGAGCACCCACACATGTGAGGTACCGTTTTCATCGGGACACCTGTGGGAAGTCGGGACGGTAGGCCATGTGTTGTTGGCGGCATGTTTCTATGGGTGAGCCGAGTGAAATGTGCGGAAAATATGTTTTTTTTCCCACATTTCGGATTTTGCCGGGGTGTCTGGGTAATAAATTCTGGGCCGATTTGCGCAAATCATACCTCTGCGGATTCCCACGGATGTCGTCTTTTCGGAAATGCATGGGGTTCCCTATTTTCCTTGGTGGCTTGGACACCCGAGGCACATATCTGTATGTTGAGCTTGTCTGGAGAAAGTGTCAAATTCAGGTGTGGAAACAGACTTGGGGTTACCTGTGTTTTAGGCTTCCGCCTTGGCGCCCAGGTAGGTGCACCCACACATGTGAGGTACTGTTTTGATCGGGACACCTATGGGAACGTGGGATGGTAGGCCATGTGTTGTTGGCGGCGTGTTTCGATGGGTGAGCCGAGTGAAATGTGCGGAAAATGCATTTTTTTCCCACATTTCAGACTTTGCGGGGGTGTCTGGGTAATAAATTCTGGGCCGATTTGCGCAAATCATACCTCTGCGAATTCCCACGGGTGTCCTATTTTCGGAAATGCATGGGGTTCCCTGTTTTCCTTGGTGGCTTGGACACCCGAGGTCCATATCAGTATGTTGCGCTTGTCTGGAGAAAGTGTCAAATTCAGGTGTCGAAACAGACTTGGGGTTACCTGTGTTTTAGGCTTTCCCCTTGACGCCCAGGTAGGTGCACCCACACATGTGAGGTACCGTTTTGATCGGGACAGCTGTGGGAACGCGGGATGGTAGGCCATGTGTTGTTGACGGCGTGTTTCGATGGGTGAGCCGAGTGAAATGTGCAGAAAATGCGTTTTTTCCCCACATTTCGGACTTTGCGGGGGTGTCTGGGTAATAAATTCTGGGCCGATTTGCGCAAATCATACCTCTGCGGACTCCCACGGGTGTCCTCTTTTCGGAAATGCATGGAGTTCCCTGTTTTCCTTGGTGGCTTGGACACCCCAGGTCCATATCTGTATGTTGTGCTTGTCTGGAGAAAGTGTCAAATTCAGGTGTCGAAACAGACTTGGGGTTATCTGTGTTTTAGGCTGTCCCCTTGGCGCCCAGGTTGGTGCACCCACACATGTGAGTTGCCGTTTTCATCGGGACACCTGTGGGAACACGGGACGGTAGGCCATGTGTTGTTGGCGGCGTGTTTCGATGGGTGAGCCGAGTGAAATGTGCGAAAAATGCTTGTTTTCCCCCACATTTCGGACTTTGCGGGGGTGTCTGGGTAATACATTCTGGGCCAATTTGCGCAAATCGTACTTCTGCGGATTCCCACGGGTGTCTTCTTTTCCCTGTTTTCCTTGGTGGCTTGGACAACCGAGGCCCATATCTGTATGTTGTGCTTGTCTGGAGAAAGTGTCAAATTCAGCTGTCGAAACAGACTTGGGGTTACCTGTGTTTTAGGCTTTCCCCTTGGCGCCCAGGTAGGTGCACCCACACATGTGAGGTACCGTTTTGATCGGGACAGCTGTGGGAACGCGGGATGGTAGGCCATGTGTTGTTGACGGCGTGTTTCGATGGGTGAGCCGAGTGAAATGTGCAGAAAATGCGTTTTTTCCCCACATTTCGGACTTTGCAGGGGTGTCTGGGAAATAAATTCTGGGCCAATTTGCGCAAATCATACTTCTACGGATTCCCACGGGTGTCCTCTTTTCGGAAATGCATGGAGTTCCCTGTTTTCCTTGGTGGCTTGGACACCCCAGGTCCATATCTGTATGTTGTGCTTGTCTGGAGAAAGTGTCAAATTCAGCTGTCGAAACAGACTTGGGGTTACCTGTGTTTTAGGCTTTCCCCTTGGCGCCCAGGTAGGTGCACCCACACATGTGAGGTACCGTTTTCATCGGGACACCTGTGGGAAGGCGGGACGGTAGGCCATGTGTTGTTGGCGGCGTGTTTCGATGGGTGAGCCGAGTGAAATGTGCGGAAAATACGTTTTTTTCCCCACATTTCGGACTTTGCAGGGGTGTCTGGGAAATAAATTCTGGGCCAATTTGCGCAAATCATACTTCTACGGATTCCCACGGGTGTCTTCTTTTCGGAAATGAATGGGGTTCCTTATTTTACTTGGTGGCTTGGACACCCGAGGCCCATATCTGTATGTTGTGCTTGTCAAGAGAAAGTGTCAAATTCAGGTGTCGAAACAGACTTGGGGTTACCCGTGTTTTACTCTTTCCCCTTGGCGCCCAGGTAGGTACACCCACACATGTGAGGTACCGTTTTCATTGGGACACCTGTGGGAAGGCGGGACGGTAGGCCATGTGTTGTTGGCGGCGTGTTACGAATGGTGAGCCGAGTGAAATGTGCGGAAAATATGTTTTTTTCCCCACATTTTGGACTTTGCGGGGTGTCTGGGTAATAAATTCTGGGCCGATTTGTGCAAATCATACCTCTGCGTATTCCCACGGATGTCCTCTTTTCGGAAATGCATGGGGTTCCCTGTTTTCCTTGGTGGCTTGGCCACCCGAGTCCCATATCTGTATGTTGCGCTTGTCTGGAGAAAGTGTCAAATTCAGGTGTGGAAACAGACTTGGGGTTACCTGTGTTTTAGGCTTTCGCTTTGGCGCCCAGGTAGGTGCACCGACACATGTGAGGTACCGTTTTGATTGGGACACCTTTGGGAACGCGGGACGGTAGGCCATGTGTTGTTGGCGGCATGGTTCAATGGGTGAGCCGAGTGAAATGTGCGGAAAATGCGTTTTTTTTCCTACATTTCGGATTTTGCGGGGGTGTCTGGGTAATAAATTCTGGGCCGATTTGCGCAAATCATACCTCTGCGGATTCCCACGGGTGTCCTCTTTTCGGAAATGCATGGGGCTCCCTGTTTTCCTTGGTGGCTTGGACACCCGAGGTCCATATCAGTATGTTGCGCTTGTCTGGAGAAAGTGTCAAATTCAGGTGTCGAAACAGACTTGGGCTTACCTGTGTTTTAGGCTTTCCCCTTGACGCCCAGGTAGGTGCAGCCACACATGTGAGGTACCGTTTTGATCGGGACAGCTGTGGGAACGCGGGATGGTAGGCCATGTGTTGTTGACGGCGTGTTTCGATGGGTGAGCCGAGTGAAATGTGCAGAAAATGCGTTTTTTTCCCACATTTCGGACTTTGCGGGGGTGTCTGGGTAATAGATTCTGGGCCGATTTGCGCAAATCGTACCTCTGCGGATTCCCACGGGTGTCCTCTTCGGAAATGCATGGGGCTCCCTGTTTTCCTTGGTGGCTTGGACACCCAAGGCCCATATCTGTATGTTGTGCTTGTCTGGAGAAAGTGTCAAATTCAGGTGTCGAAACAGAGTTGGGGTTACCTGTGTTTTAGGCTTTCCGCTTGGCGCCGAGGTAGGTGCACCCACACATGTGAGGTACCGTTTTCATCGGGACACCTGTGGGAAGTCGGGACGGTAGGCCGTGTGTTGTTGGCGGCATGTTTCTATGGGTGAGCCGAGTGAAATGTGCGGAAAATATGTTTTTTTTACCACATTTCGGATTTTGCCGGGGTGTCTGGGTAATAAATTCTGGGCCGATTTGCGCAAATCATACCTCTGCGGATTCCCACGGGTGTCCTCTTTTCGGAAATGCATGGGGTTCCCTGTTTTCCTTGGTGGCTTGGACACCCGAGGTCCATATCAGTATGTTGCGCTTGTCTGGAGAAAGTGTCAAATTCAGGTGTCGAAACAGACTTGGGGTTACCTGTGTTTTAGGCTTTCCCCTTGACGCCCAGGTAGGTGCACCCACACATGTGAGGTACCGTTTTGATCGGGACAGCTGTGGGAACGCGGGATGGTAGGCCATGTGTTGTTGACGGCGTGTTTCGATGGGTGAGCCGAGTGAAATGTGCAGAAAATGCGTTTTTTCCCCACATTTCGGACTTTGCGGGGGTGTCTGGGTAATAAATTCTGGGCCGATTTGCGCAAATCATACCTCTGCGGACTCCCACGGGTGTCCTCTTTTCGGAAATGCATGGAGTTCCCTGTTTTCCTTGGTGGCTTGGACACCCCAGGTCCATATCTGTATGTTGTGCTTGTCTGGAGAAAGTGTCAAATTCAGGTGTCGAAACAGACTTGGGGTTATCTGTGTTTTAGGCTGTCTCCTTGGCGCCCAGGTTGGTGCACCCACACATGTGAGTTGCCGTTTTCATCGGGACACCTGTGGGAACACGGGACGGTAGGCCATGTGTTGTTGGCGGCGTGTTTCGATGGGTGAGCCGAGTGAAATGTGCGAAAAATGCTTGTTTTCCCCCACATTTCGGACTTTGCGGGGGTGTCTGGGTAATACATTCTGGGCCAATTTGCGCAAATCGTACTTCTGCGGATTCCCACGGGTGTCTTCTTTTCCCTGTTTTCCTTGGTGGCTTGGACACCCGAGGCCCATATCTGTATGTTGTGCTTGTCTGGAGAAAGTGTCAAATTCAGGTGTCGAAACAGACTTGGGGTTACCTGTGTTTTAGGCTTTCCCCTTGACGCCCAGGTAGGTGCACCCACACATGTGAGGTACCGTTTTGATCGGGACAGCTGTGGGAACGCGGGATGGTAGGCCATGTGTTGTTGACGGCGTGTTTCGATGGGTGAGCCGAGTGAAATGTGCAGAAAATGCGTTTTTTCCCCACATTTCGGACTTTGCGGGGGTGTCTGGGTAATAAATTCTGGGCCGATTTGCGCAAATCATACCTCTGCGGACTCCCACGGGTGTCCTCTTTTCGGAAATGCATGGAGTTCCCTGTTTTCCTTGGTGGCTTGGACACCCCAGGTCCATATCTGTATGTTGTGCTTGTCTGGAGAAAGTGTCAAATTCAGGTGTCGAAACAGACTTGGGGTTATCTGTGTTTTAGGCTGTCCCCTTGGCGCCCAGGTCGGTGCACCCACACATGTGAGTTGCCGTTTTCATCGGGACACCTGTGGGAACACGGGACGGTAGGCCATGTGTTGTTGGCGGTGTGTTTCGATGGGTGAGCCGAGTGAAATGTGCGAAAAATGCTTGTTTTCCCCCACATTTCGGACTTTGCGGGGGTGTCTGGGTAATACATTCTGGGCCAATTTGCGCAAATCGTACTTCTGCGGATTCCCACGGGTGTCTTCTTTTCCCTGTTTTCCTTGGTGGCTTGGACACCCGAGGCCCATATCTGTATGTTGTGCTTGTCTGGAGAAAGTGTCAAATTCAGCTGTCGAAACAGACTTGGGGTTACCTGTGTTTTAGGCTTTCCCCTTGGCGCCCAGGTAGGTGCACCCACACATGTGAGGTACCGTTTTGATCGGGACAGCTGTGGGAACGCGGGATGGTAGGCCATGTGTTGTTGACGGCGTGTTTCGATGGGTGAGCCGAGTGAAATGTGCAGAAAATGCGTTTTTTCCCCACATTTCGGACTTTGCGGGGGTGTCTGGGTAATAAATTCTGGGCCGATTTGCGCAAATCATACCTCTGCGGACTCCCACGGGTGTCCTCTTTTCGGAAATGCATGGAGTTCCCTGTTTTCCTTGGTGGCTTGGACACCCCAGGTCCATATCTGTATGTTGTGCTTGTCTGGAGAAAGTGTCAAATTCAGGTGTCGAAACAGACTTGGGGTTATCTGTGTTTTAGGCTGTCCCCTTGGCGCCCAGGTTGGTGCACCCACACATGTGAGTTGCCGTTTTCATCGGGACACCTGTGGGAACACGGGACGGTAGGCCATGTGTTGTTGGCGGCGTGTTTCGATGGGTGAGCCGAGTGAAATGTGCGAAAAATGCTTGTTTTCCCCCACATTTCGGACTTTGCGGGGGTGTCTGGGTAATACATTCTGGGCCAATTTGCGCAAATCGTACTTCTGCGGATTCCCACGGGTGTCTTCTTTTCCCTGTTTTCCTTGGTGGCTTGGACACCCGAGGCCCATATCTGTATGTTGTGCTTGTCTGGAGAAAGTGTCAAATTCAGCTGTCGAAACAGACTTGGGGTTACCTGTGTTTTAGGCTTTCCCCTTGGCGCCCAGGTAGGTGCACCCACACATGTGAGGTACCGTTTTCATCGGGACACCTGTGGGAAGGCGGGACGGTAGGCCATGTGTTGTTGGCGGCGTGTTTCGATGGGTGGGCCGAGTGAAATGTGCGGAAAATACGTTTTTTTCCCCACATTTCGGACTTTGCAGGGGTGTCTGGGAAATAAATTCTGGGCTAATTTGCGCAAATCATACTTCTACGGATTCCCACGGGTGTCTTCTTTTCGGAAATGAATGGGGTTCCTTATTTTACTTGGTGGCTTGGACACCCGAGGCCCATATCTGTATGTTGTGCTTGTCAAGAGAAAGTGTCAAATTCAGGTGTCGAAACAGACTTGGGGTTACCCGTGTTTTACTCTTTCCCCTTGGCGCCCAGGTAGGTACACCCACACATGTGAGGTACCGTTTTCATTGGGACACCTGTGGGAAGGCGGGACGGTAGGCCATGTGTTGTTGGCGGCGTGTTACGAATGGTGAGCCGAGTGAAATGTGCGGAAAATATGTTTTTTTCCCCACATTTTGGACTTTGCGGGGTGTCTGGGTAATAAATTCTGGGCCGATTTGTGCAAATCATACCTCTGCGTATTCCCACGGATGTCCTCTTTTCGGAAATGCATGGGGTTCCCTGTTTTCCTTGGTGGCTTGGCCACCCGAGTCCCATATCTGTATGTTGCGCTTGTCTGGAGAAAGTGTCAAATTCAGGTGTGGAAACAGACTTGGGGTTACCTGTGTTTTAGGCTTTCGCTTTGGCGCCCAGGTAGGTGCACCGACACATGTGAGGTACCGTTTTGATTGGGACACCTTTGGGAACGCGGGACGGTAGGCCATGTGTTGTTGGCGGCGTGGTTCAATGGGTGAGCCGAGTGAAATGTGCGGAAAATGCGTTTTTTTTCCTACATTTCGGATTTTGCGGGGGTGTCTGGGTAATAAATTCTGGGCCGATTTGCGCAAATCATACCTCTGCGGATTCCCACGGGTGTCCTCTTTTTGGAAATGCATGGGGCTCCTTGTTTTCCTTGGTGGCTTGGACACCCGAGGTCCATATCAGTATGTTGCGCTTGTCTGGAGAAAGTGTCAAATTCAGGTGTCGAAACAGACTTGGGCTTACCTGTGTTTTAGGCTTTCCCCTTGACGCCCAGGTAGGTGCAGCCACACATGTGAGGTACCGTTTTGATCGGGACAGCTGTGGGAACGCGGGATGGTAGGCCATGTGTTGTTGACGGCGTGTTTCGATGGGTGAGCCGAGTGAAATGTGCAGAAAGTACGTTTTTTTCCCACATTTCGGACTTTGCGGGGGTGTCTGGGTAATAAATTCTGGGCCGATTTGCGCAAATCGTACCTCTGCGGATTCCCACGGGTGTCCTCTTCGGAAATGCATGGGGCTCCCTGTTTTCCTTGGTGGCTTGGACACCCAAGGCCCATATCTGTATGTTGTGCTTGCCTGGAGAAAGTGTCAAATTCAGGTGTCGAAACAGAGTTGGGGTTACCTGTGTTTTAGGCTTTCCGCTTGGCGCCGAGGTAGGTGCACCCACACATGTGAGGTACCGTTTTCATCGGGACACCTGTGGGAAGTCGGGACGGTAGGCCATGTGTTGTTGGCGGCATGTTTCTATGGGTGAGCCGAGTGAAATGTGCGGGAAATATGTTTTTTTTCCCACATTTCGGATTTTGCCGGGGTGTCTGGGTAATAAATTCTGGGCCGATTTGCGCAAATCATAACTCTGCGGATTCCCACGGATGTCGTCTTTTCGGAAATGCATGGGGTTCCCTGTTTTCCTTGGTGGCTTGGACACCCGAGGCACATATCTGTATGTTGCGCTTGTCTGGAGAAAGTGTCAAATTCAGGTGTGGAAACAGACTTGGGGTTACCTGTGTTTTAGGCTTTCGCCTTGGCGCCCAGGTAGGTGCACCCACACATGTGAGGTACTGTTTTGATCGGGACACCTATGGGAACGTGGGATGGTAGGCCATGTGTTGTTGGCGGCGTGTTTCGATGGGTGAGCCGAGTGAAATGTGCGGAAAATGCATTTTTTTCCCACATTTCAGACTTTGCGGGGGTGTCTAGGTAATAAATTCCGGGCCGATTTGCGCAAATCATACCTCTGCGGATTCCCACGGGTGTCCTCTTTTCTGAAATGCATGGGGTTCCCTGTTTTCCTTGTTGGCTTGGACACCCGAGGTCCATATCAGTATGTTGCGCTTGTCTGGAGAAAGTGTCAAATTCAGGTGTCGAAACAGACTTGGGGTTACCTGTGTTTTAGGCTTTCCCCTTGACGCCCAGGTAGGTGCACCCACACATGTGAGGTACCGTTTTGATCGGGACAGCTGTGGGAACGCGGGATGGTAGGCCATGTGTTGTTGACGGCGTGTTTTGATGGGTGAGCCGAGTGAAATGTGCAGAAAATGCGTTTTTTTCCCCACATTTCGGACTTTGCGGGGGTGTCTGGGTAATAAATTCTGGGCCGATTTGCGCAAATCATACCTCTACGGATTCCCACAGGTGTCCTCTTTTCGGAAATGCATGGAGTTCCCTGTTTTCCTTGGTGGCTTGGACACCCGAGGTCCATATTTGTATGTTGTGCTTGTCTGGAGAAAGTGTCAAATTCAGGTGTCGAAACAGACTTGGGGTTATCTGTGTTTTAGGCTTTCCCCTTGGCGCCAAGGCTGCACCTACACATGTGAGGTGCCATTTTCATCGGGACACCTGTGGGAACACGGGACGGTAGGCCATGTGTTGTTGGCGGCGTGTTTCGATGGGTGAGCCGAGTGAAATGTGCAGAAAATACGTTTTTTTCCCCACATTTCGGACTTTGCGGGGGTGTCTGGGTAATAAATTCTGGGCCGATTTGCGCAAATCATACCTGTGCGGATTCCTACGGATGTCCTCTTTTCGGAAATGCATGGGGCTCCCTGTTTTCCTTGGTGGCTTGTACACCCGAGGCCCATATCTGTATGTTGTGCTTGTCTGGAGAAAGTGTCAAATTCAGGTGTCGAAACAGACTTGGGGTTACCTGTGTTTTAGGCTTTCCCCTTGGCGCCCAGGTAGGTGCACCCACACATGTGAGGTACCGTTTTCATCGGGACACCTGTGGGAAGGCGGGACGGTAGGCCATGTGTTGTTGGCGGCGTGTTTCGATGGGTGAGCCGAGTGAAATGTGTGGAAAATGCATTTTTTCCCCACATTTCAGACTTTGCGGGGGTGTCTGGGTAATAAATTCTGGGACGATTTGCGCAAATCATACCTCTGCGGATTCCCACGGGTGTCCTCTTTTCGGAAATGCATGGGGTTCCCTGTTTTCCTTGGTGGCTTGGACACCCGAGGTCCATATCAGTATGTTGCGCTTGTCTGGAGAAAGTGTCAAATTCAGGTGTCGAAACAGACTTGGGGTTACCTGTGTTTTAGGCTTTCCCCTTGACGCCCAGGTAGGTGCACCCACACATGTGAGGTACCGTTTTGATCGGGACAGCTGTAGGAACGCGGGATGGTAGGCCATGTGTTGTTGACGGCGTGTTTCGATGGGTGAGCCGAGTGAAATGTGCAGAAAATGCGTTTTTTTCCCCACATTTCGGACTTTGCGGGGGTGTCTGGGTAATAAATTCTGGGCCGATTTGCGCAAATCATACCTCTGCGGATTCCCACAGGTGTCCTCTTTTCGGAAATGCATGGAGTTCCCTGTTTTCCTTGGTGGCTTGGACACCCGAGGTCCATATTTGTATGTTGTGCTTGTCTGGAGAAAGTGTCAAATTCAGGTGTGGAAACAGACTTGGGGTTATCTGTGTTTTAGGCTTTCCCCTTGGCGCCCAGGTTGGTGCACCTACACATGTGAGGTGCCATTTTCATCGGGACACCTGTGGGAACACGGGACGGTAGGCCATGTGTTGTTGGCGGCGTGTTTCGATGGGTGAGCCGAGTGAAATGTCCGGAAAATACATTTTTTCCCCACATTTTGGACTTTGCGGGGGTGTCTGGGTAATAAATTCTGGGCCGATTTGCCCAAATCATACCTCTGCGGATTCCTACGGATGTCCTCTTTTCGGAAATGCATGGGGCTCCCTGTTTTCCTTGGTGACTTGTACACCGGAGGCCCATATCTGTATGTTGTGCTTGTCTGGAGAAAGTGTCAAATTCAGGTGTCGAAACAGACTTGGGGTTACCTGTGTTTTAGGCTTTCCCCTTGGCGCCCAGGTAGGTGCACCCACACATATGAGGAACCGTTTTCATCGGGACACCTGTGGGAAGACGGGACGGTAGGCCATGTGTTGTTGGCGGCGTGTTTCGATGGGTGAGCCGAGTGAAATGTACGGAAAATATGTTTTTTTCCCACATTTCAGACTTTGCCGGGGTGTCTGGGTAATAGATTCTTGGCCGATTTGCGCAAATCATACCTCTGCGGATTCCCACGGATGTCCTCTTTTCGGAAATGCATGGGGTTCCCTGTTTTCCTTGGTGGCTTGGACACCCGAGGCCCATATCTGTATGTTGTGCTTGTCTGGAGAAAGTGTCAAATTCAGGTGTCGAAACAGACTTGGGGTTACCTGTGTTTTAGGCTTTCCCCTTGGCGCCCAGGTAGGTGCACCCACACATGTGAGGTACCGTTTTCATCGGGACACCTGTGGGAAGGCGGGACGGTAGGCCATGTGTTGTTGGCGGCATGTTTCGATGGGTGAGCCGAGTGAAATGTGCGGAAAATATGTTTTTTTCCCACATTTCGGATTTTGCCGGGGTGTCTGGGTAATAAATTCTGGGCCGATTTGCGCAAATCATACCTCTGCGGATTCCCACGGATGTCGTCTTTTCGGAAATGCATGGGGTTCCCTGTTTTCCTTGGTGGCTTGGACACCCGAGGCACATATCTCTATGTTGCGCTTGTCTGGAGAAAGTGTCAAATTCAGGTGTGGAAACAGACTTGGGGTTACCTGTGTTTTAGGCTTTCGCCTTGGCGCCCAGGTAGGTGCACCCACACATGTGAGGTACTGTTTTGATCGGGACACCTATGGGAACGTGGGATGGTCGGCCATGTGTTGTTGGCGGCGTGATTCGATGGGTGAGCCGAGTGAAATGTGCGGAAAATGCATTTTTTTCCCACATTTCAGACTTTGCAGGGGTGTCTGGGTAATAAATTCTGGGCCGATTTGCGCAAATCATACCTCTGCGGATGCCCACTGGTATCCTCTTTTCAGACATGCATGGGGTTCCCTGTTTTCCTTGGTGGCTTGGACACCCGAGGTCCATATCAGTATGTTGCGCTTGTCTGGAGAAAGTGTCAAATTCAGGTGTCGAAACAGACTTGGGGTTACCTGTGTTTTAGGCTTTCCCCTTGACGCCCAGGTAGGTGCACCCACACATGTGAGGTACCGTTTTGATCGGGACAGCTGTGGGAACGCGGGATGGTAGGCCATGTGTTGTTGACGGCGTCTTTCGATGGGTGAGCCGAGTGAAATGTGCAGAAAATGCGTTTTTTTCCCCACATTTCGGACTTTGCGGGGGTGTCTGGGTAATAAATTGTGGGCCGATTTGCGCAAATCATACCTCTGCGGATTCCCACGGGTGTCCTCTTTTTGGAAATGCATGGAGTTCCCTGTTTTCCTTGGTGGCTTGGACACCTGAGGTCCATATTTGTATGTTGTGCTTGTCTGGAGAAAGTGTCAAATTCAGGTGTCGAAACAGACTTGGGGTTATCTGTGTTTTAGGCTTTCCCCTTGGCGCCCAGGTTGGTGCACCTACACATGTGAGGTGCCATTTTCATCGGGACACCTGTGGGAACACGGGACGGTAGGCCATGTGTTGTTGGCAGTGTGTTTCGATGGGTGAGCCGAGTGAAATGTGCGGAAAATGCATTTTTTTCCCCACATTTCGGACTTTGCGGAGGTGTCTGGGTAATAAATTCTGGGCCGATTTGCGCAAATCGTACTTCTGCGGATTCCCACGGGTGTCTTCTTTTCGGAAATGCATGGGGTTCCCTATTTTCCTTGGTGGCTTGGACACCCGAGGCCCATATCTGTATGTTGTGCTTTTCTGGAGAAAGTGTCAAATTCAGGTGTCGAAACAGACTTGGGGTTACCTGTGTTTTAGGCTTTCCCCTTGCCGCCCAGGTAGGTGCATCCACACATGTGAGGTACCGTTTTCATCGGGACACCTGTGGGAAGGCGGGACGGTAGGCCATGTGTTGTTGGCAGCGTGTTTCGATGGGTGAGCCGAGTGAAATGTGCGGAAAATATGTTTTTTTCCCACATTTCGGATTTTGCCGGGGTGTCTGGGTAATAAATTCTGGGCCGATTTGCGCAAATCATACCTCTGCGGATTCCCACAGATGTCGTCTTTTCGGAAATGCATGGGGTTCCCTGTTTTCTTGGTGGCTTGGACACCCGAGGCACATATCTCTATGTTGCGCTTGTCTGGAGAAAGTGTCAAATTCAGGTGTGGAAACAGACTTGGGGTTACCTGTGTTTTAGGCTTTCGCCTTGGCGCCCAGGTAGGTGCACCCACACATGTGAGGTACTGTTTTGATCGGGACACCTATGGGAACGTGGGATGGTAGGCCATGTGTTGTTGGCGGCGTGATTCGATGGGTGAGCCGAGTGAAATGTGCGGAAAATGCATTTTTTTCCCACATTTCAGACTTTGCAGGGGTGTCTGGGTAATAAATTCTGGGCCGATTTGCGCATATCATACCTCTGCGGATGCCCACTGGTATCCTCTTTTCAGACATGCATGGGGTTCCCTGTTTTCCTTGGTGGCTTGGACACCCGAGGTCCATATCAGTATGTTGCGCTTGTCTGGAGAAAGTGTCAAATTCAGGTGTCGAAACAGACTTGGGGTTACCTGTGTTTTAGGCTTTCCCCTTGACGCCCAGGTAGGTGCACCCACACATGTGAGGTACCGTTTTGATCCGGACAGCTGTGGGAACGCGGGATGGTAGGCCATGTGTTGTTGACGGCGTCTTTCGATGGGTGAGCCGAGTGAAATGTGCAGAAAATGCGTTTTTTTCCCCACATTTCGGACTTTGCGGGGGTGTCTGGGTAATAAATTGTGGGCCGATTTGCGCAAATCATACCTCTGCGGATTCCCACGGGTGTCCTCTTTTTGGAAATGCATGGAGTTCCCTGTTTTCCTTGGTGGCTTGGACACCTGAGGTCCATATTTGTATGTTGTGCTTGTCTGGAGAAAGTGTCAAATTCAGGTGTCGAAACAGACTTGGGGTTATCTGTGTTTTAGGCTTTCCCCTTGGCGCCCAGGTTGGTGCACCTACACATGTGAGGTGCCATTTTCATCGGGACACCTGTGGGAACACGGGACGGTAGGCCATGTGTTGTTGGCAGCGTGTTTCGATGGGTGAGCCGAGTGAAATGTGCGGAAAATACTTTTTATTCCCCACATTTCGGACTTTGCGGGGGTGTCTGGGTAATAAATTCTGGGCCGATTTGCGCAAATCATACCTCTGCAGATTCCTACGGATGTCCTCTTTTCGGTAATGCATGGGGTTCCCTATTTTACTTGGTGGCTTGGATACCCGAGGCCCATATCTGTATGTTGTGCTTGTCTGGAGAAAGTGTCAAATTCAGGTGTCGAAACAGACTTGGGGTTACCTGTGTTTTAGGCTTTCCCCTTGGCGCCCAGGTAGGTGCACCCACACATGTGAGGTACCGTTTTCCTGGGGACACCTGTGGGAACGCGGGACGGTAGGCCATGTGTTGTTGGCGGCATGTTTCGATGGGTGAGCCGAGTGAAATATGCGGAAAATAAGTTTTTTTCCCCACATTTCGGACTTTGCCGGGGTGTCTGGGTAATAAATTCTGGGCCGATTTGCGCAAATCATACCTCTGCGGATTCCCACGGATGTCCTCTTTTCGGAAATGCATGGGGTTCCCTGTTTTCCTTGGTGGCTTGGACATCCGAGGCCCATATCTGTATGTTGCCCTTGTCTGGAGAAAGTGTCAAATTCAGGTGTGGAAACAGACTTGGGTTTACTTGTGTTTTCGGCTTTCGCCTTGGCGCCCAGGTAGGTGCACCCACACATGTGAGGTACTGTTTTGATCGGGACACCTATGGGAACGTGGGACGGTAGACCATGTGTTGTTGGCGGGTGTTTCGATGGGTGAGCCGAGTGAAATGTGCGGAAAATGCATTTTTTTCCCACATTTCAGACTTTGCGGGGGTGTCTGGGTAATAAATTCTGGGCCGATTTGCGCAAATCATACCTCTGCGGATTCCCACGGGTGTCCTCTTTTCGGAAATGCATGGGGTTCCCTGTTTTCCTTGTTGGCTTGGACACCCGAGGTCAATCTTTGTTTGTTGCGCTTGTCTGGAGAAAGTGTCAAATTCAGGTGTCGAAACAGATTTGGGGTTACCTGTGTTTTAGGCTTTCCCCTTGGCGCCCAGGTAGGTGCACCCACACATGTGAGGTACCGTTTTCATCGGGACACCTGTGGGAAGGCGGGACGGTAGGCCATGTGTTGTTGGCGGCGTTTTTCGATGGGAGAGCCGAGTGAAATGTGCGGAAAATACGTTTTTTTCCCCACATTTCGGACTTTGCGGGGGTGTCTGGGTAATAAATTCTGGGCCGATTTGCGCAAATCATACCTCTGCGGATTCCTACGGATGTCCTCTTTTCGGAAATGCATGGGGCTCCCTGTTTTCCTTGGTGGCTTGTACCCCCGAGGCCCATATCTGTATGTTGTGCTTGTCTGGAGAAAGTGTCAAATTCAGGTGTCGAAACAGACTTGGGGTTACCTGTGTTTTAGGCTTTCCCCTTGGCGCCCAGGTAGGTGCACCCACACATGTGAGGTACTGTTTTCATCGGGACACCTGTGGGAAGGCGGGACGGTAGGCCATGTGTTGTTGGCGGCATGTTTCGATGGGTGAGCCGAGTGAAATGTGCGGAAAATATGTTTTTTTCACACATTTCAGACTTTGCCGGGGTGTCTGGGTAATAAATTCTGGGCCGATTTGCAGAAATCATACCGCTGCGGATTCCCACAGATGTCCTCCTTTCGGAAATGCATGGGGTTCACTGTTTTCCTTGGTGACTTGGACACCGAGGCCCATATCTGTATGTTGCGCTTGTCTGGAGAAAGTGTCAAATTCAGGTGTGGAAACAGACTTGGTGGTACCTGTGTTTTAGGCTTTCGCCTTGGCGCCCAGGTAGGTGCACCCATACATGTGAGGTACCGTTTTGATCGGGACACCTATGGGAACGTGGGACGGTAGGCCATGTGTTGTTGGCGGCGTGTTTCGATGGGTGAGCCGAGTGAAATGTGCGGAAAATGCATTTTTTTCCCACATTTCAGACTTTGCGGGGGGTCTGGGTAATAAATTCTGGGCCAATTTGTGCAAATCATACCTCTGCGGATTCCCACAGGTGTCCTCTTTTCGGAAATGCATGGGGTTCCCTGTTTTCCTTGGTGGCTTGGACACCCGAGGTCAATCTTTGTTTGTTGCGCTTGTCTGGAGAAAGTGTCAAATTCAGGTGTCCCAACATACTTGGGGTTACCTGTGTTTTAGGCTTTCCCCTTGGCGCCCAGGCAGGTGCACCCACACATGTGAGGTACCGTTTTCATCGGGACACCTGTGGGAAGGCGGGACGGTAGGCCATGTGTTGTTGGCGGCATGTTTCGATGGGTGAGCCGAGTGAAATGTGCGGAAAATATGTTTTTTTCCCACATTTCGGACTTTGCCGAGGTGTCTGGGTAATAAATTCTGGGCCGATTTGCGCAAATCATACCTCTGTGGATTCCCACGGGTGTCCTCTTTTCGGAAATGCATGGAGTTCCCTGTTTTCCTTGGGGGCTTGGACACCCGAGGTCCATATCTGTATGTTGTGCTTGTCTGGAGAAAGTGTCAAATTCAGGTGTCGAAACAGACTTGGGGTTACCTGTGTTTTAGGCTTTCCCCTTGGCGCCCAGGTAGGTGCACCCACACATGTGAGGTACTGTTTTCATCGGGACACCCGTGGGATCGTGGGACGGTAAGCCATGTGTTGTTGGCGGCGTGTTTCGATGGGTGCAGCGAGTGAAATGTGCGGAAAATGCGTTTTTTTCCCGACATTTCGGACTTTGCGGAGGTGTCTGGGTAATAAATTCAGGGCCGATTTGCGCAAATCATACTTCTGCGGATTCCCAAGGGTGTCTTCTTTTCGGAAATGCATGGGGTTCCCTATTTTCCTTGGTGGCTTGGACACCCAAGGCCCATATCTGTATGTTGTGCTTGTCAAGAGAAAGTGTCAAATTCAGGTGTCGAAACAGACTTGGTGTTACCTGCGTTTTACTCTTTCCCCTTGGCGCCCAGGTAGGTGTACCCACACATGTGAGGTACCATTTTCATTGGGACACCTGTGGGAAGGCGGGACGGTAGTCCATGTGTTGTTGGCGGCGTGTTACGATGGGTGAGCCGAGTGAAATGTGCGGAAAATACGTTTTTTTCCCCACATTTTGGACTTTGCGGGGGTGTCTGGGTAATAAATTCTGGGCCGATTTGCGCAAATCATACCTCTGCCGATTCCCACGGATGTCCTCTTTTCGGAAATGCATGGGGCTCCCAGTTTTTCTTGGTGGCTTGGCCACCCGAGGCCCATACCTGTATGTTGCGCTTGTCTGGAGAAAGTGTCAAATTCAGGTGTGGAAACAGACTTGGGGTTACCTGTGTTTTAGGCTTTCGCCTTGGCGCCCAGGTAGGTGCACCCCTCACATGTGAGGTACCGTTTTGATCGGGACACCTATGGGAACGTGGGACGGTAGGCCATGTGTTGTTGGCAGCGTGTTTCAATGGGTGAGCCGAGTGAAATGTGCGGAAAATGCGTTTTTTCCCCACATTTCGGACTTTGCGGGGGTGTCTGGGTAATAAATTCTGGGCCGATTTGCGCAAATCATACCTCTGCGGATTCCCACGGGTGTCCTCTTTTCTGAAATGCATGGGGTTCCCTGTTTTCCTTGGTGGCTTGGATACCCAAGGTCCATATCTGTATGTTGCGCTTGTCTGGAGAAATTGTCAAATTCAGGTGTCGAAACAGACTTGGGGTTACCTGTGCTTTAGGCTTTCCCCTTGGCGCCCAGGCAGGTGCACCCACACATGTGAGGTACCGTTTTGATCGGGACACCTGTGGGAACGCTGGATGGTAGGCGATGTGTTGTTGGCGGCGTGTTTCAATGGGTGAGCCGAGTGAAATGTGCGGAAAATGCGTTTTTTTCCCACATTTCGGACTTTGCGGGGGTGTCTGGGTAATAAATTCTGGGCCGATTTGCGCAAATCATACCTCTGAGGATTCCCACGGGTGTCCTCCTTTCGGAAATCCATGGGGTTCCCTGTTTTCCTTGGTGGCTTGGACACCTGAGGTCCATATCTGTATGTTGCGCTTGTCTGGAGAAAGTGTCAAATTCAGGTGTCGAAACAGACTTGGGGTTACCTGTGTTTTAGGCTTTCCCCTTGGCGCCCAGGTAGGTGCACCCACACATGTGAGGTACCCTTTTCATCGGGACACCTGTGGGAACGCGGGACGGTAGGCCATGTGTTGTTGGTGGCGTGTTTCGATGGGTGAGCCGAGTGAGATGTGCGGAAAATGTGTTTTTCCCCACATTTCGGACTTTGCGAGGGTTTCTGGGTAATAAATTCTGGGCCGATTTGCGCAAATCATACCTCTGCCGATTCCCACGGGTGTCGTCTTTTCAGAAATGCATGGGGTTCCCTGTTTTCCTTGTTGGCTTGGACTCCCGAGGTCCATATCTGTATGTTGCGCTTGTCTGGAGAAAGTGTCAAATTCAGGTGTCGAAACAGACTTGGGATTACCTGTGTTTTAGGCTTTCCCCTTGGCGCCCAGGTAGGTGCACCCACACATGTGAGGTACCGTTTTGATCGGGACACCTTTGGGAACGCGGGACGGTAGGCCATGTGTTGTTGGCGGCGTGTTTCGATGGGTGAGCCGAGTGAAATGTGTGGAAAATGCGTTTTTTTCCCATATTTCGGACTTTGCCGGGGTGTCTGGGTAATACATTCTGGGCCGATTTGCGCAAAGCATACCTCTGTGAATTCCCACAGATGTCCTCTTTTCGGAAATGCATGGGGTTCCCTGTTTTCCTTGGTGGCTTGGACACCCGAGGCCCATATCTTTA
The DNA here is from genome assembly GCF_040938575.1 of Ambystoma mexicanum. Lineage (NCBI taxonomy): Eukaryota > Metazoa > Chordata > Amphibia > Caudata > Ambystomatidae > Ambystoma > Ambystoma mexicanum. Next base: position 997,862,439 of record NC_090923.1, read on the forward strand.
TGTTGCGCTTGTCTGGAGAAAGTGTCAAATTCAGGTGTGGAAACAGACTTGGGGTTACCTGTGTTTTAGGCTTTCGCCTTGTCGCCCAGGTAGGTGCACCCACACATGTGTGGTACCGTTTGATCGGGACACCTATGGGAACGTGGGAGGTAGGCCATGTGTTGTTGGCGGCGTGTTTCGATGGGTGAGCTGAGTGAAATGTGCGGAAAATGCATTTTTTTCCCACATTTCAGACTTTGCAGGGGTGTCTGGGTAATAGATTCTGGGCCGATTTGCGCAAATCATACCTCTGCGGATTCCCACAGGTGTTCTCTTTTCGGAAATGCATGGGGTTCCCTGTTTTCCGTGGTGGCTTGGACACCCGAGGTCAATCTTTGTTTGTTGCGCTTGCCTGGAGAAAGTGTCAAATTCAGGTGTCGAAACATACTTGGGGTTACCTGTGTTTTAGGCTTTCCCCTTGGTGCCCAGGCAGGTGCACCCACACATGTGAGGTACCATTTTGATCGGGACACGCGTGGGAACGCGGGATGGTAGGCCATGTGTTGTTGGCGGTGTGTTTCGATGGGTGCACTGAGTGAAATGTGCGGAAAATGCGTTTATTTCCCCACATTTCTGACTTTGCGGGGTGTCTGGGTAATAAATTCTGGGCCGATTTGCGCAAATCATACCTCTGCGGATTCCCACAGGTGTCCTCTTTTCGGAAATGCATGGGGTTCCCTGTTTTCCTTGGTGACTTGGACACCCGAGGTCCATATCAGTATGTTGCGCTTGTCTGGAGAAAGTGTCAAATTCAGGTGTCGAAACAGACTTGCGGTAACCTGTATTTTAGGCTTTCCCCTTGGCGCCCATGTAGGTGCACCCACACATGTGAGGTACCGTTTTGATCGGGACAGCTGTGGGAACGCGGGATGGTAGGCCATGTGTTGTTGACAGCGTGTTTCGATGGGTGAGCCGAGTGAAATGTGCAGAAAATGCGTTTTTTTCCCCACATTTCGGACTTTGCGGGGGTGTCTGGGTAATAAATTCTGGGCCGATTTGCGCAAATCATACCTCTGCGGACTCCCACGGGTGTCCTCTTTTCGGAAATGCATGGAGTTCCCTGTTTTCCTTGGTGGCTTGGACACCCCAGGTCCATATCTGTATGTTGTGCTTGTCTGGAGAAAGTGTCAAATTCAGGTGTCGAAACAGACTTGGGGTTATCTGTGTTTTAGGCTGTCCCCTTGGCGCCCAGGTTGGTGCACCCACACATGTGAGTTGCCGTTTTCATCGGGACACCTGTGGGAACACGGGACGGTAGGCCATGTGTTGTTGGCGGCGTGTTTCGATGGGTGAGCCGAGTGAAATGTGCGAAAAATGCTTGTTTTCCCCCACATTTCGGACTTTGCGGGGGTGTCTGGGTAATACATTCTGGGCCAATTTGCGCAAATCGTACTTCTGCGGATTCCCACGGGTGTCTTCTTTTCGGAAATGCATGGGGTTCCCTGTTTTCCTTGGTGGCTTGGACACCCGAGGCCCATATCTGTATGTTGTGCTTGTCTGGAGAAAGTGTCAAATTCAGCTGTCGAAACAGACTTGGGGTTACCTGTGTTTTAGGCTTTCCCCTTGGCGCCCAGGTAGGTGCACCCACACATGTGAGGTACCGTTTTCATCGGGACACCTGTGGGAAGGCGGGACGGTAGGCCATGTGTTGTTGGCGGCGTGTTTCGATGGGTGAGCCGAGTGAAATGTGCGGAAAATACGTTTTTTTCCCCACATTTCGGACTTTGCAGGGGTGTCTGGGAAATAAATTCTGGGCCAATTTGCGCAAATCATACTTCTACGGATTCCCACGGGTGTCTTCTTTTCGGAAATGAATGGGGTTCCTTATTTTACTTGGTGGCTTGGACACCCGAGGCTCATATCTGTATGTTGTGCTTGTCAAGAGAAAGTGTCAAATTCAGGTGTCGAAACAGACTTGGGGTTACCCGTGTTTTACTCTTTCCCCTTGGCGCCCAGGTAGGTACACCCACACATGTGAGGTACCATTTTCATTGGGACACCTGTGGGAAGGCGGGACGGTAGGCCATGTGTTGTTGGCGGCGTGTTACGAATGGTGAGCCGAGTGAAATGTGCGGAAAATATGTTTTTTTCCCCACATTTTGGACTTTGCGGGGTGTCTGGGTAATAAATTCTGGGCCGATTTGTGCAAATCATACCCCTGCGGATTCCTACGGATGTCCTCTTTTCGGAAATGCATGGGGCTCCCAGTTTTTCTTGGTGGCTTGGACACCCGAGGCCCATATCTGTATGTTGTGCTTGTCTGGAGAAAGTGTCAAATTCAGGTGTCGAAACAGACTTGGGGTTACCTGTGTTTTAGGCTTTCCCCTTGGCGCCCAGGTAGGTGCACCCACACATGTGAGGTACCGTTTTCATCGGGACACCTGTGGGAAGGCGGGACGGTAGGCCATGTGTTGTTGGCGGCGTGTTTTGATGGGTGAGCCGAGTGAAATGTGCGGAAAATGTTTTTTTTCCCACATTTCGGACTTTACAGGGGTGTCTCGGTAATAAATTCGGGGCCGATTTGTGCAAATCATACCTCTGCGTATTCCCACGGATGTCCTCTTTTCGGAAATGCATGGGGTTCCCTGTTTTCCTTGGTGGCTTGGCCACCTGAGTCCCATATCTGTATGTTGCGCTTGTCTGGAGAAAGTGTCAAATTCAGGTGTGGAAACAGACTTGGGGTTACCTGTGTTTTAGGCTTTCGCTTTGGCGCCCAGGTAGGTGCACCGACACATGTGAGGTACCGTTTTGATTGGGACACCTTTGGGAACGCGGGACGGTAGGCCATGTGTTGTTGGCGGCGTGGTTCAATGGGTGAGCCGAGTGAAATGTGCGGAAAATGCGTTTTTTTTCCTACATTTCGGATTTTGCGGGGGTGTCTGGGTAATAAATTCTGGGCCGATTTGCGCAAATCATACCTCTGCGGATTCCCACGGGTGTCCTCTTTTCGGAAATGCATGGGGCTCCCTGTTTTCCTTGGTGGCTTGGACACCCGAGGTCCATATCAGTATGTTGCGCTTGTCTGGAGAAAGTGTCAAATTCAGGTGTCGAAACAGACTTGGGCTTACCTGTGTTTTAGGCTTTCCCCTTGACGCCCAGGTAGGTGCAGCCACACATGTGAGGTACCGTTTTGATCGGGACAGCTGTGGGAACACGGGATGGTAGGCCATGTGTTGTTGACGGCGTGTTTCGATGGGTGAGCCGAGTGAAATGTGCAGAAAATGCGTTTTTTTCCCACATTTCGGACTTTGCGGGGGTGTCTGGGTAATAAATTCTGGGCCGATTTGCGCAAATCGTACCTCTGCGGATTCCCACGGGTGTCCTCTTCGGAAATGCATGGGGCTCCCTGTTTTCCTTGGTGGCTTGGACACCCAAGGCCCATATCTGTATGTTGTGCTTGTCTGGAGAAAGTGTCAAATTCAGGTGTCGAAACAGAGTTGGGGTTACCTGTGTTTTAGGCTTTCCGCTTGGCGCCGAGGTAGGTGCACCCACACATGTGAGGTACCGTTTTCATCGGGACACCTGTGGGAAGTCGGGACGGTAGGCCATGTGTTGTTGGCGGCATGTTTCTATGGTTGAGCCGAGTGAAATGTGCGGAAAATATGTTTTTTTTCCCACATTTCGGATTTTGCCGGGGTGTCTGGGTAATAAATTCTGGGCCGATTTGCGCAAATCATACCTCTGCGGATTCCCACGGATGTCGTCTTTTCGGAAATGCATGGGGTTCCCTATTTTCCTTGGTGGCTTGGACACCCGAGGCACATATCTGTATGTTGAGCTTGTCTGGAGAAAGTGTCAAATTCAGGTGTGGAAACAGACTTGGGGTTACCTGTGTTTTAGGCTTCCGCCTTGGCGCCCAGGTAGGTGCACCCACACATGTGAGGTACTGTTTTGATCGGGACACCTATGGGAACGTGGGATGGTAGGCCATGTGTTGTTGGCGGCGTGTTTCGATGGGTGAGCCGAGTGAAATGTGCGGAAAATGCATTTTTTTCCCACATTTCAGACTTTGCGGGGGTGTCTGGGTAATAAATTCTGGGCCGATTTGCGCAAATCATACCTCTGCGAATTCCCACGGGTGTCCTCTTTTCGGAAATGCATGGGGTTCCCTGTTTTCCTTGGTGGCTTGGACACCCGAGGTCCATATCAGTATGTTGCGCTTGTCTGGAGAAAGTGTCAAATTCAGGTGTCGAAACAGACTTGGGGTTACCTGTGTTTTAGGCTTTCCCCTTGACGCCCAGGTAGGTGCACCCACACATGTGAGGTACCGTTTTGATCGGGACAGCTGTGGGAACGCGGGATGGTAGGCCATGTGTTGTTGACGGCGTGTTTCGATGGGTGAGCCGAGTGAAATGTGCAGAAAATGCGTTTTTTCCCCACATTTCGGACTTTGCGGGGGTGTCTGGGTAATAAATTCTGGGCCGATTTGCGCAAATCATACCTCTGCGGACTCCCACGGGTGTCCTCTTTTCGGAAATGCATGGAGTTCCCTGTTTTCCTTGGTGGCTTGGACACCCCAGGTCCATATCTGTATGTTGTGCTTGTCTGGAGAAAGTGTCAAATTCAGGTGTCGAAACAGACTTGGGGTTATCTGTGTTTTAGGCTGTCCCCTTGGCGCCCAGGTTGGTGCACCCACACATGTGAGTTGCCGTTTTCATCGGGACACCTGTGGGAACACGGGACGGTAGGCCATGTGTTGTTGGCGGCGTGTTTCGATGGGTGAGCCGAGTGAAATGTGCGAAAAATGCTTGTTTTCCCCCACATTTCGGACTTTGCGGGGGTGTCTGGGTAATACATTCTGGGCCAATTTGCGCAAATCGTACTTCTGCGGATTCCCACGGGTGTCTTCTTTTCCCTGTTTTCCTTGGTGGCTTGGACACCCGAGGCCCATATCTGTATGTTGTGCTTGTCTGGAGAAAGTGTCAAATTCAGCTGTCGAAACAGACTTGGGGTTACCTGTGTTTTAGGCTTTCCCCTTGGCGCCCAGGTAGGTGCACCCACACATGTGAGGTACCGTTTTGATCGGGACAGCTGTGGGAACGCGGGATGGTAGGCCATGTGTTGTTGACGGCGTGTTTCGATGGGTGAGCCGAGTGAAATGTGCAGAAAATGCGTTTTTTCCCCACATTTCGGACTTTGCGGGGGTGTCTGGGTAATAAATTCTGGGCCGATTTGCGCAAATAATACCTCTGCGGACTCCCACGGGTGTCCTCTTTTCGGAAATGCATGGAGTTCCCTGTTTTCCTTGGTGGCTTGGACACCCCAGGTCCATATCTGTATGTTGTGCTTGTCTGGAGAAAGTGTCAAATTCAGGTGTCGAAACAGACTTGGGGTTATCTGTGTTTTAGGCTGTCCCCTTGGCGCCCAGGTTGGTGCACCCACACATGTGAGTTGCCGTTTTCATCGGGACACCTGTGGGAACACGGGACGGTAGGCCATGTGTTGTTGGCGGCGTGTTTCGATGGGTGAGCCGAGTGAAATGTGCGAAAAATGCTTGTTTTCCCCCACATTTCGGACTTTGCGGGGGTGTCTGGGTAATACATTCTGGGCCAATTTGCGCAAATCGTACTTCTGCGGATTCCCACGGGTGTCTTCTTTTCCCTGTTTTCCTTGGTGGCTTGGACACCCGAGGCCCATATCTGTATGTTGTGCTTGTCTGGAGAAAGTGTCAAATTCAGCTGTCGAAACAGACTTGGGGTTACCTGTGTTTTAGGCTTTCCCCTTGGCGCCCAGGTAGGTGCACCCACACATGTGAGGTACCGTTTTCATCGGGACACCTGTGGGAAGGCGGGACGGTAGGCCATGTGTTGTTGGCGGCGTGTTTCGATGGGTGAGCCGAGTGAAATGTGCGGAAAATACGTTTTTTTCCCCACATTTCGGACTTTGCAGGGGTGTCTGGGAAATAAATTCTGGGCCAATTTGCGCAAATCATACTTCTACGGATTCCCACGGGTGTCTTCTTTTCGGAAATGAATGGGGTTCCTTATTTTACTTGGTGGCTTGGACACCCGAGGCCCATATCTGTATGTTGTGCTTGTCAAGAGAAAGTGTCAAATTCAGGTGTCGAAACAGACTTGGGGTTACCCGTGTTTTACTCTTTCCCCTTGGCGCCCAGGTAGGTACACCCACACATGTGAGGTACCGTTTTCATTGGGACACCTGTGGGAAGGCGGGACGGTAGGCCATGTGTTGTTGGCGGCGTGTTACGAATGGTGAGCCGAGTGAAATGTGCGGAAAATATGTTTTTTTCCCCACATTTTGGACTTTGCGGGGTGTCTGGGTAATAAATTCTGGGCCGATTTGTGCAAATCATACCTCTGCGTATTCCCACGGATGTCCTCTTTTCGGAAATGCATGGGGTTCCCTGTTTTCCTTGGTGGCTTGGCCACCCGAGTCCCATATCTGTATGTTGCGCTTGTCTGGAGAAAGTGTCAAATTCAGGTGTGGAAACAGACTTGGGGTTACCTGTGTTTTAGGCTTTCGCTTTGGCGCCCAGGTAGGTGCACCGACACATGTGAGGTACCGTTTTGATTGGGACACCTTTGGGAACGCGGGACGGTAGGCCATGTGTTGTTGGCGGCGTGGTTCAATGGGTGAGCCGAGTGAAATGTGCGGAAAATGCGTTTTTTTTCCTACATTTCGGATTTTGCGGGGGTGTCTGGGTAATAAATTCTGGGCCGATTTGCGCAAATCATACCTCTGCGGATTCCCACGGGTGTCCTCTTTTCGGAAATGCATGGGGCTCCCTGTTTTCCTTGGTGGCTTGGACACCCGAGGTCCATATCAGTATGTTGCGCTTGTCTGGAGAAAGTGTCAAATTCAGGTGTCGAAACAGACTTGGGCTTACCTGTGTTTTAGGCTTTCCCCTTGACGCCCAGGTAGGTGCAGCCACACATGTGAGGTACCGTTTTGATCGGGACAGCTGTGGGAACGCGGGATGGTAGGCCATGTGTTGTTGACGGCGTGTTTCGATGGGTGAGCCGAGTGAAATGTGCAGAAAATGCGTTTTTTTCCCACATTTCGGACTTTGCGGGGGTGTCTGGGTAATAAATTCTGGGCCGATTTGCGCAAATCGTACCTCTGCGGATTCCCACGGGTGTCCTCTTCGGAAATGCATGGGGCTCCCTGTTTTCCTTGGTGGCTTGGACACCCAAGGCCCATATCTGTATGTTGTGCTTGTCTGGAGAAAGTGTCAAATTCAGGTGTCGAAACAGAGTTGGGGTTACCTGTGTTTTAGGCTTTCCGCTTGGCGCCGAGGTAGGTGCACCCACACATGTGAGGTACCGTTTTCATCGGGACACCTGTGGGAAGTCGGGACGGTAGGCCGTGTGTTGTTGGCGGCATGTTTCTATGGGTGAGCCGAGTGAAATGTGCGGAAAATATGTTTTTTTTCCCACATTTCGGATTTTGCCGGGGTGTCTGGGTAATAAATTCTGGGCCGATTTGCGCAAATCATACCTCTGCGGATTCCCACGGGTGTCCTCTTTTCGGAAATGCATGGGGTTCCCTGTTTTCCTTGGTGGCTTGGACACCCGAGGTCCATATCAGTATGTTGCGCTTGTCTGGAGAAAGTGTCAAATTCAGGTGTCGAAACAGACTTGGGGTTACCTGTGTTTTAGGCTTTCCCCTTGACGCCCAGGTAGGTGCACCCACACATGTGAGGTACCGTTTTGATCGGGACAGCTGTGGGAACGCGGGATGGTAGGCCATGTGTTGTTGACGGCGTGTTTCGATGGGTGAGCCGAGTGAAATGTGCAGAAAATGCGTTTTTTCCCCACATTTCGGACTTTGCGGGGGTGTCTGGGTAATAAATTCTGGGCCGATTTGCGCAAATCATACCTCTGCGGACTCCCACGGGTGTCCTCTTTTCGGAAATGCATGGAGTTCCCTGTTTTCCTTGGTGGCTTGGACACCCCAGGTCCATATCTGTATGTTGTGCTTGTCTGGAGAAAGTGTCAAATTCAGGTGTCGAAACAGACTTGGGGTTATCTGTGTTTTAGGCTGTCTCCTTGGCGCCCAGGTTGGTGCACCCACACATGTGAGTTGCCGTTTTCATCGGGACACCTGTGGGAACACGGGACGGTAGGCCATGTGTTGTTGGCGGCGTGTTTCGATGGGTGAGCCGAGTGAAATGTGCGAAAAATGCTTGTTTTCCCCCACATTTCGGACTTTGCGGGGGTGTCTGGGTAATACATTCTGGGCCAATTTGCGCAAATCGTACTTCTGCGGATTCCCACGGGTGTCTTCTTTTCCCTGTTTTCCTTGGTGGCTTGGACACCCGAGGCCCATATCTGTATGTTGTGCTTGTCTGGAGAAAGTGTCAAATTCAGGTGTCGAAACAGACTTGGGGTTACCTGTGTTTTAGGCTTTCCCCTTGACGCCCAGGTAGGTGCACCCACACATGTGAGGTACCGTTTTGATCGGGACAGCTGTGGGAACGCGGGATGGTAGGCCATGTGTTGTTGACGGCGTGTTTCGATGGGTGAGCCGAGTGAAATGTGCAGAAAATGCGTTTTTTCCCCACATTTCGGACTTTGCGGGGGTGTCTGGGTAATAAATTCTGGGCCGATTTGCGCAAATCATACCTCTGCGGACTCCCACGGGTGTCCTCTTTTCGGAAATGCATGGAGTTCCCTGTTTTCCTTGGTGGCTTGGACACCCCAGGTCCATATCTGTATGTTGTGCTTGTCTGGAGAAAGTGTCAAATTCAGGCGTCGAAACAGACTTGGGGTTATCTGTGTTTTAGGCTGTCCCCTTGGCGCCCAGGTTGGTGCACCCACACATGTGAGTTGCCGTTTTCATCGGGACACCTGTGGGAACACGGGACGGTAGGCCATGTGTTGTTGGCGGCGTGTTTCGATGGGTGAGCCGAGTGAAATGTGCGAAAAATGCTTGTTTTCCCCCACATTTCGGACTTTGCGGGGGTGTCTGGGTAATACATTCTGGGCCAATTTGCGCAAATCGTACTTCTGCGGATTCCCACGGGTGTCTTCTTTTCCCTGTTTTCCTTGGTGGCTTGGACACCCGAGGCCCATATCTGTATGTTGTGCTTGTCTGGAGAAAGTGTCAAATTCAGCTGTCGAAACAGACTTGGGGTTACCTGTGTTTTAGGCTTTCCCCTTGGCGCCCAGGTAGGTGCACCCACACATGTGAGGTACCGTTTTGATCGGGACAGCTGTGGGAACGCGGGATGGTAGGCCATGTGTTGTTGACGGCGTGTTTCGATGGGTGAGCCGAGTGAAATGTGCAGAAAATGCGTTTTTTCCCCACATTTCGGACTTTGCGGGGGTGTCTGGGTAATAAATTCTGGGCCGATTTGCGCAAATCATACCTCTGCGGACTCCCACGGGTGTCCTCTTTTCGGAAATGCATGGAGTTCCCTGTTTTCCTTGGTGGCTTGGACACCCCAGGTCCATATCTGTATGTTGTGCTTGTCTGGAGAAAGTGTCAAATTCAGGTGTCGAAACAGACTTGGGGTTATCTGTGTTTTAGGCTGTCCCCTTGGCGCCCAGGTTGGTGCACCCACACATGTGAGTTGCCGTTTTCATCGGGACACCTGTGGGAACACGGGACGGTAGGCCATGTGTTGTTGGCGGCGTGTTTCGATGGGTGAGCCGAGTGAAATGTGCGAAAAATGCTTGTTTTCCCCCACATTTCGGACTTTGCGGGGGTGTCTGGGTAATACATTCTGGGCCAATTTGCGCAAATCGTACTTCTGCGGATTCCCACGGGTGTCTTCTTTTCCCTGTTTTCCTTGGTGGCTTGGACACCCGAGGCCCATATCTGTATGTTGTGCTTGTCTGGAGAAAGTGTCAAATTCAGCTGTCGAAACAGACTTGGGGTTACCTGTGTTTTAGGCTTTCCCCTTGGCGCCCAGGTAGGTGCACCCACACATGTGAGGTACCGTTTTCATCGGGACACCTGTGGGAAGGCGGGACGGTAGGCCATGTGTTGTTGGCGGCGTGTTTCGATGGGTGAGCCGAGTGAAATGTGCGGAAAATACGTTTTTTTCCCCACATTTCGGACTTTGCAGGGGTGTCTGGGAAATAAATTCTGGGCCAATTTGCGCAAATCATACTTCTACGGATTCCCACCGGTGTCTTCTTTTCGGAAATGAATGGGGTTCCTTATTTTACTTGGTGGCTTGGACACCCGAGGCCCATATCTGTATGTTGTGCTTGTCAAGAGAAAGTGTCAAATTCAGGTGTCGAAACAGACTTGGGGTTACCCGTGTTTTACTCTTTCCCCTTGGCGCCCAGGTAGGTACACCCACACATGTAAGGTACCGTTTTCATTGGGACACCTGTGGGAAGGCGGGACGGTAGGCCATGTGTTGTTGGCGGCGTGTTACGAATGGTGAGCCGAGTGAAATGTGCGGAAAATATGTTTTTTTCCCCACATTTTGGACTTTGCGGGGTGTCTGGGTAATAAATTCTGGGCCGATTTGTGCAAATCATACCTCTGCGTATTCCCACGGATGTCCTCTTTTCGGAAATGCATGGGGTTCCCTGTTTTCCTTGGTGGCTTGGCCACCCGAGTCCCATATCTGTATGTTGCGCTTGTCTGGAGAAAGTGTCAAATTCAGGTGTGGAAACAGACTTGGGGTTACCTGTGTTTTAGGCTTTCGCTTTGGCGCCCAGGTAGGTGCACCGACACATGTGAGGTACCGTTTTGATTGGGACACCTTTGGGAACGCGGGACGGTAGGCCATGTGTTGTTGGCGGCGTGGTTCAATGGGTGAGCCGAGTGAAATGTGCGGAAAATGCGTTTTTTTCCCTACATTTCGGATTTTGCGGGGGTGTCTGGGTAATAAATTCTGGGCCGATTTGCGCAAATCATACCTCTGCGGATTCCCACGGGTGTCCTCTTTTTGGAAATGCATGGGGCTCCTTGTTTTCCTTGGTGGCTTGGACACCCGAGGTCCATATCAGTATGTTGCGCTTGTCTGGAGAAAGTGTCAAATTCAGGTGTCGAAACAGACTTGGGCTTACCTGTGTTTTAGGCTTTCCCCTTGACGCCCAGGTAGGTGCAGCCACACATGTGAGGTACCGTTTTGATCGGGACAGCTGTGGGAACGCGGGATGGTAGGCCATGTGTTGTTGACGGCGTGTTTCGATGGGTGAGCCGAGTGAAATGTGCAGAAAATGCGTTTTTTTCCCACATTTCGGACTTTGCGGGGGTGTCTGGGTAATAAATTCTGGGCCGATTTGCGCAAATCGTACCTCTGCGGATTCCCACGGGTGTCCTCTTCGGAAATGCATGGGGCTCCCTGTTTTCCTTGGTGGCTTGGACACCCAAGGCCCATATCTGTATGTTGTGCTTGTCTGGAGAAAGTGTCAAATTCAGGTGTCGAAACAGAGTTGGGGTTACCTGTGTTTTAGGCTTTCCGCTTGGCGCCGAGGTAGGTGCACCCACACATGTGAGGTACCGTTTTCATCGGGACACCTGTGGGAAGTCGGGACGGTAGGCCATGTGTTGTTGGCGGCATGTTTCTATGGGTGAGCGAGTGAAATGTGCGGGAAATATGTTTTTTTTCCCACATTTCGGATTTTGCCGGGGTGTCTGGGTAATAAATTCTGGGCCGATTTGCGCAAATCATACCTCTGCGGATTCCCACGGATGTCGTCTTTTCGGAAATGCATGGGGTTCCCTATTTTCCTTGGTGGCTTGGACACCCGAGGCACATATCTGTATGTTGAGCTTGTCTGGAGAAAGTGTCAAATTCAGGTGTGGAAACAGACTTGGGGTTACCTGTGTTTTAGGCTTCCGCCTTGGCGCCCAGGTAGGTGCACCCACACATGTGAGGTACTGTTTTGATCGGGACACCTATGGGAACGTGGGATGGTAGGCCATGTGTTGTTGGCGGCGTGTTTCGATGGGTGAGCCGAGTGAAATGTGCGGAAAATGCATTTTTTTCCCACATTTCAGACTTTGCGGGGGTGTCTGGGTAATAAATTCTGGGCCGATTTGCGCAAATCATACCTCTGCGGACTCCCACGGGTGTCCTCTTTTCGGAAATGCATGGAGTTCCCTGTTTTCCTTGGTGGCTTGGACACCCCAGGTCCATATCTGTATGTTGTGCTTGTCTGGAGAAAGTGTCAAATTCAAGTGTCGAAACAGACTTGGGGTTATCTGTGTTTTAGGCTTTCCCCTTGACGCCCAGGTTGGTGCACCCACACATGTGAGTTGCCGTTTTCATCGGGACACCTGTGGGAACACGGGACGGTAGGCCATGTGTTGTTGGCGGCGTGTTTCGATGGGTGAGCCGAGTGAAATGTGCGAAAAATGCTTGTTTTCCCCCACATTTCGGACTTTGCGGGGGTGTCTGGGTAATACATTCTGGGCCAATTTGCGCAAATCGTACTTCTGCGGATTCCCACGGGTGTCTTCTTTTCCCTGTTTTCCTTGGTGGCTTGGACACCCGAGGCCCATATCTGTATGTTGTGCTTGTCTGGAGAAAGTGTCAAATTCAGCTGTCGAAACAGACTTGGGGTTACCTGTGTTTTAGGCTTTCCCCTTGGCGCCCAGGTAGGTGCACCCACACATGTGAGGTACCGTTTTGATCGGGACAGCTGTGGGAACGCGGGATGGTAGGCCATGTGTTGTTGACGGCGTGTTTCGATGGGTGAGCCGAGTGAAATGTGCAGAAAATGCGTTTTTTCCCCACATTTCGGACTTTGCAGGGGTGTCTGGGAAATAAATTCTGGGCCAATTTGCGCAAATCATACTTCTACGGATTCCCACGGGTGTCTTCTTTTCGGAAATGAATGGGGTTCCTTATTTTACTTGGTGGCTTGGACACCCGAGGCCCATATCTGTATGTTGTGCTTGTCAAGAGAAAGTGTCAAATTCAGGTGTCGAAACAGACTTGGGGTTACCCGTGTTTTACTCTTTCCCCTTGGCGCCCAGGTAGGTACACCCACACATGTGAGGTACCGTTTTCATTGGGACACCTGTGGGAAGGCGGGACGGTAGGCCATGTGTTGTTGGCGGCGTGTTACGAATGGTGAGCCGAGTGAAATGTGCGGAAAATATGTTTTTTTCCCCACATTTTGGACTTTGCGGGGTGTCTGGGTAATAAATTCTGGGCCGATTTGTGCAAATCATACCTCTGCGGATTCCTACGGATGTCCTCTTTTCGGAAATGCATGGGGCTCCCAGTTTTTCTTGGTGGCTTGGACACCCGAGGCCCATATCTGTATGTTGTGCTTGTCTGGAGAAAGTGTCAAATTCAGGTGTCGAAACAGACTTGGGGTTACCTGTGTTTTAGGCTTTCCCCTTGGCGCCCAGGTAGGTGCACCCACACATGTGAGGTACCGTTTTCATCGGGACACCTGTGGGAAGGCGGGACGGTAGGCCATGTGTTGTTGGCGGCGTGTTTTGATGGGTGAGCCGAGTGAAATGTGCGGAAAATGTTTTTTTTCCCACATTTCGGACTTTGCAGGGGTGTCTCGGTAATAAATTCGGGGCCGATTTGTGCAAATCATACCTCTGCGTATTCCCACGGATGTCCTCTTTTCGGAAATGCATGGGGTTCCCTGTTTTCCTTGGTGGCTTGGCCACCCGAGTCCCATATCTGTATGTTGCGCTTGTCTGGAGAAAGTGTCAAATTCAGGTGTGGAAACAGACTTGGGGTTACCTGTGTTTTAGGCTTTCGCTTTGGCGCCCAGGTAGGTGCACCGACACATGTGAGGTACCGTTTTGATTGGGACACCTTTGGGAACGCGGGACGGTAGGCCATGTGTTGTTGGCGGCGTGGTTCAATGGGTGAGCCGAGTGAAATGTGCGGAAAATGCGTTTTTTTTCCTACATTTCGGATTTTGCGGGGGTGTCTGGGTAATAAATTCTGGGCCGATTTGCGCAAATCATACCTCTGCGGATTCCCACGGGTGTCCTCTTTTCGGAAATGCATGGGGCTCCCTGTTTTCCTTGGTGGCTTGGACACCCGAGGTCCATATCAGTATGTTGCGCTTGTCTGGAGAAAGTGTCAAATTCAGGTGTCGAAACAGACTTGGGTTTACCTGTGTTTTAGGCTTTCCGCTTGACGCCCAGGTAGGTGCAGCCACACATGTGAGGTACCGTTTTGATCGGGACAGCTGTGGGAACGCGGGATGGTAGGCCATGTGTTGTTGACGGCGTGTTTCGATGGGTGAGCCGAGTGAAATGTGCAGAAAATGCGTTTTTTTCCCACATTTCGGACTTTGCGGGGGTGTCTGGGTAATAAATTCTGGGCCGATTTGCGCAAATCGTACCTCTGCGGATTCCCACGGGTGTCCTCTTCGGAAATGCATGGGGCTCCCTGTTTTCCTTGGTGGCTTGGACACCCAAGGCCCATATCTGTATGTTGTGCTTGTCTGGAGAAAGTGTCAAATTCAGGTGTCGAAACAGAGTTGGGGTTACCTGTGTTTTAGGCTTTCCGCTTGGCGCCGAGGTAGGTGCACCCACACATGTGAGGTACCGTTTTCATCGGGACACCTGTGGGAAGTCGGGACGGTAGGCCATGTGTTGTTGGCGGCATGTTTCTATGGGTGAGCCGAGTGAAATGTGCGGAAAATATGTTTTTTTTCCCACATTTCGGATTTTGCCGGGGTGTCTGGGTAATAAATTCTGGGCCGATTTGCGCAAATCATACCTCTGCGGATTCCCACGGATGTCGTCTTTTCGGAAATGCATGGGGTTCCCTATTTTCCTTGGTGGCTTGGACACCCGAGGCACATATCTGTATGTTGAGCTTGTCTGGAGAAAGTGTCAAATTCAGGTGTGGAAACAGACTTGGGGTTACCTGTGTTTTAGGCTTCCGCCTTGGCGCCCAGGTAAGTGCACCCACACATGTGAGGTACTGTTTTGATCGGGACACCTATGGGAACGTGGGATGGTAGGCCATGTGTTGTTGGCGGCGTGTTTCGATGGGTGAGCCGAGTGAAATGTGCGGAAAATGCATTTTTTTCCCACATTTCAGACTTTGCGGGGGTGTCTGGGTAATAAATTCTGGGCCGATTTGCGCAAATCATACCTCTGCGAATTCCCACGGGTGTCCTCTTTTCGGAAATGCATGGGGTTCCCTGTTTTCCTTGGTGGCTTGGACACCCGAGGTCCATATCAGTATGTTGCGCTTGTCTGGAGAAAGTGTCAAATTCAGGTGTCGAAACAGACTTGGGGTTACCTGTGTTTTAGGCTTTCCCCTTGACGCCCAGGTAGGTGCACCCACACATGTGAGGTACCGTTTTGATCGGTACAGCTGTGGGAACGCGGGATGGTAGGCCATGTGTTGTTGACGGCGTGTTTCGATGGGTGAGCCGAGTGAAATGTGCAGAAAATGCGTTTTTTCCCCACATTTCGGACTTTGCGGGGGTGTCTGGGTAATAAATTCTGGGCCGATTTGCGCAAATCATACCTCTACGGATTCCCACAGGTGTCCTCTTTTCGGAAATGCATGGAGTTCCCTGTTTTCCTTGGTGGCTTGGACACCCCAGGTCCATATCTGTATGTTGTGCTTGTCTGGAGAAAGTGTCAAATTCAGGTGTCGAAACAGACTTGGGGTTATCTGTGTTTTAGGCTTTCCCCTTGACGCCCAGGTTGGTGCACCCACACATGTGAGTTGCCGTTTTCATCGGGACACCTGTGGGAACACGGGACGGTAGGCCATGTGTTGTTGGCGGCGTGTTGCGATGGGTGAACAGAGTGAAATGTGCGAAAAATGCTTGTTTTCCCCCACATTTCGGACTTTGCGGGGGTGTCTGGGTAATACATTCTGGGCCAATTTGCGCAAATCGTACTTCTGCGGATTCCCACGGGTGTCTTCTTTTCCCTAATTTCCTTGGTGGCTTGGACACCCTAGCCCATATCTGTATGTTGTGCATGTCTGGAGAAAGTGTCAAATTCAGCTGTCGAAACAGACTTGGGGTTACCTGTGTTTTAGGCTTTCCCCTTGGCGCCCAGGTAGGTGCACCCACACATGTGAGGTACCGTTTTGATCGGGACAGCTGTGGGAACGCGGGATGGTAGGCCATGTGTTGTTGACGGCGTGTTTCGATGGGTGAGCCGAGTGAAATGTGCAGAAAATGCGTTTTTTACCCACATTTCGGACTTTGCGGGGGTGTCTGGGTAATAAATTCTGGGCCGATTTGCGCAAATCATACCTCTGCGGACTCCAACGGGTGTCCTCTTTTCGGAAATGCATGGAGTTCCCTGTTTTCCTTGGTGGCTTGGACACCCCAGGTCCATATCTGTATGTTGTGCTTGTCTGGAGAAAGTGTCAAATTCAGGTGTCGAAACAGACTTGGGGTTATCTGTGTTTTAGGCTGTCCCCTTGGCGCCCAGGTTGGTGCACCCACACATGTGAGTTGCCGTTTTCATCGGGACACCTGTGGGAACACGGGACGGTAGGCCATGTGTTGTTGGCGGCGTGTTTCGATGGGTGAGCCGAGTGAAATGTGCGAAAAATGCTTGTTTTCCCCCACATTTCGGACTTTGCGGGGGTGTCTGGGTAATACATTCTGGGCCAATTTGCGCAAATCGTACTTCTGCGGATTCCCACGGGTGTCTTCTTTTCCCTGTTTTCCTTGGTGGCTTGGACACCCGAGGCCCATATCTGTATGTTGTGCTTGTCTGGAGAAAGTGTCAAATTCAGCTGTCGAAACAGACTTGGGGTTACCTGTGTTTTAGGCTTTCCCCTTGGCGCCCAGGTAGGTGCACCCACACATGTGAGGTACCGTTTTCATCGGGACACCTGTGGGAAGGCGGGACGGTAGGCCATGTGTTGTTGGCGGCGTGTTTCGATGGGTGAGCCGAGTGAAATGTGCGGAAAATACGTTTTTTTCCCCACATTTCGGACTTTGCAGGGGTGTCTGGGAAATAAATTCTGGGCCAATTTGCGCAAATCATACTTCTACGGATTCCCACGGGTGTCTTCTTTTCGGAAATGAATGGGGTTCCTTATTTTACTTGGTGGCTTGGACACCCGAGGCCCATATCTGTATGTTGTGCTTGTCAAGAGAAAGTGTCAAATTCAGGTGTCGAAACAGACTTGGGGTTACCCGTGTTTTACTCTTTCCCCTTGGCGCCCAGGTAGGTACACCCACACATGTGAGGTACCGTTTTCATTGGGACACCTGTGGGAAGGCGGGACGGTAGGCCATGTGTTGTTGGCGGCGTGTTACGAATGGTGAGCCGAGTGAAATGTGCGGAAAATATGTTTTTTTCCCCACATTTTGGACTTTGCGGGGTGTCTGGGTAATAAATTCTGGGCCGATTTGTGCAAATCATACCTCTGCGTATTCCCACGGATGTCCTCTTTTCGGAAATGCATGGGGTTCCCTGTTTTCCTTGGTGGCTTGGCCACCCGAGTCCCATATCTGTATGTTGCGCTTGTCTGGAGAAAGTGTCAAATTCAGGTGTGGAAACAGACTTGGGGTTACCTGTGTTTTAGGCTTTCGCTTTGGCGCCCAGGTAGGTGCACCGACACATGTGAGGTACCGTTTTGATTGGGACACCTTTGGGAACGCGGGACGGTAGGCCATGTGTTGTTGGCGGCGTGGTTCAATGGGTGAGCCGAGTGAAATGTGCGGAAAATGCGTTTTTTTTCCTACATTTTGGATTTTGCGGGGGTGTCTGGGTAATAAATTCTGGGCCGATTTGCGCAAATCATACCTCTGCGGATTCCCACGGGTGTCCTCTTTTCGGAAATGCATGGGGCTCCCTGTTTTCCTTGGTGGCTTGGACACCCGAGGTCCATATCAGTATGTTGCGCTTGTCTGGAGAAAGTGTCAAATTCAGGTGTCGAAACAGACTTGGGCTTACCTGTGTTTTAGGCTTTCCCCTTGACGCCCAGGTAGGTGCAGCCACACATGTGAGGTACCGTTTTGATCGGGACAGCTGTGGGAACGCGGGATGGTAGGCCATGTGTTGTTGACGGCGTGTTTCGATGGGTGAGCCGAGTGAAATGTGCAGAAAATGCGTTTTTTTCCCACATTTCGGACTTTGCGGGGGTGTCTGGGTAATAAATTCTGGGCCGATTTGCGCAAAACGTACCTCTGCGGATTCCCACGGGTGTCCTCTTCGGAAATGCATGGGGCTCCCTGTTTTCCTTGGTGTCTTGGACACCCAAGGCCCATATCTGTATGTTGTGCTTGTCTGGAGAAAGTGTCAAATTCAGGTGTCGAAACAGAGTTGGGGTTACCTGTGTTTTAGGCTTTCCGCTTGGCGCCGAGGTAGGTGCACCCACACATGTGAGGTACCGTTTTCATCGGGACACCTGTGGGAAGTCGGGACGGTAGGCCATGTGTTGTTGGCGGCATGTTTCTATGGGTGAGCCGAGTGAAATGTGCGGAAAATATGTTTTTTTTCCCACATTTCGGATTTTGCCGGGGTGTCTGGGTAATAAATTCTGGGCCGATTTGCGCAAATCATACCTCTGCGGATTCCCACGGGTGTCCTCTTTTCGGAAATGCATGGGGTTCCCTGTTTTCCTTGGTGGCTTGGACACCCGAGGTCCATATCAGTATGTTGCGCTTGTCTGGAGAAAGTGTCAAATTCAGGTGTCGAAACAGACTTGGGGTTACCTGTGTTTTAGGCTTTCCCCTTGACGCCCAGGTAGGTGCACCCACACATGTGAGGTACCGTTTTGATCGGGACAGCTGTGGGAACGCGGGATGGTAGGCCATGTGTTGTTGACGGCGTGTTTCGATGGGTGAGCCGAGTGAAATGTGCAGAAAATGCGTTTTTTCCCCACATTTCGGACTTTGCGGGGGTGTCTGGGTAATAAATTCTGGGCCGATTTGCGCAAATCATACCTCTGCGGACTCCCACGGGTGTCCTCTTTTCGGAAATGCATGGAGTTCCCTGTTTTCCTTGGTGGCTTGGACACCCCAGGTCCATATCTGTATGTTGTGCTTGTCTGGAGAAAGTGCCAAATTCAGGTGTCGAAACAGACTTGGGGTTATCTGTGTTTTAGGCTGTTTCCTTGGCGCCCAGGTTGGTGCACCCACACATGTGAGTTGCCGTTTTCATCGGGACACCTGTGGGAACACGGGACGGTAGGCCATGTGTTGTTAGCGGCGTGTTTCGATGGGTGAGCCGAGTGAAATGTGCGAAAAATGCTTGTTTTCCCCCACATTTCGGACTTTGCGGGGGTGTCTGGGTAATACATTCTGGGCCAATTTGCGCAAATCGTACTTCTGCGGATTCCCACGGGTGTCTTCTTTTCCCTGTTTTCCTTGGTGGCTTGGACACCCGAGGCCCATATCTGTATGTTGTGCTTGTCTGGAGAAAGTGTCAAATTCAGGTGTCGAAACAGACTTGGGGTTACCTGTGTTTTAGGCTTTCCCCTTGACGCCCAGGTAGGTGCACCCACACATGTGAGGTACCGTTTTGATCGGGACAGCTGTGGGAACGCGGGATGGTAGGCCATGTGTTGTTGACCGCGTGTTTCGATGGGTGAGCCGAGTGAAATGTGCAGAAAATGCGTTTTTTCCCCACATTTCGGACTTTGCGGGGGTGTCTGGGTAATAAATTCTGGGCCGATTTGCGCAAATCATACCTCTGCAGACTCCCACGGGTGTCCTCTTTTCGGAAATGCATGGAGTTCCCTGTTTTCCTTGGTGGCTTGGACACCCCAGGTCCATATCTGTATGTTGTGCTTGTCTGGAGAAAGTGTCAAATTCAGGTGTCGAAACAGACTTGGGGTTATCTGTGTTTTAGGCTGTCCCCTTGGCGCCCAGGTTGGTGCACCCACACATGTGAGTTGCCGTTTTCATCGGGACACCTGTGGGAACACGGGACGGTAGGCCATGTGTTGTTGGTGGCGTGTTTCGATGGGTGAGCCGAGTGAAATGTGCGAAAATGCTTGTTTTCCCCCACATTTCGGACTTTGCGGGGGTGTCTGGGTAATACATTCTGGGCCAATTTGCGCAAATCGTACTTCTGCGGATTCCCACGGGTGTCTTCTTTTCCCTGTTTTCCTTGGTGGCTTGGACACCCGAGGCCCATATCTGTATGTTGTGCTTGTCTGGAGAAAGTGTCAAATTCAGCTGTCGAAACAGACTTGGGGTTACCTGTGTTTTAGGCTTTCCCCTTGGCGCCCAGGTAGGTGCACCCACACATGTGAGGTACCGTTTTGATCGGGACAGCTGTGGGAACGCGGGATGGTAGGCCATGTGTTGTTGACGGCGTGTTTCGATGGGTGAGCCGAGTGAAATGTGCAGAAAATGCGTTTTTTCCCCACATTTCGGACTTTGCGGGGGTGTCTGGGTAATAAATTCTGGGCCGATTTGCGCAAATCATACCTCTGCGGACTCCCACGGGTGTCCTCTTTTCGGAAATGCATGGAGTTCCCTGTTTTCCTTGGTGGCTTGGACACCCCAGGTCCATATCTGTATGTTGTGCTTGTCTGGAGAAAGTGTCAAATTCAGGTGTCGAAACAGACTTGGGGTTATCTGTGTTTTAGGCTGTCCCCTTGGCGCCCAGGTTGGTGCACCCACACATGTGAGTTGCCGTTTTCATCGGGACACCTGTGGGAACACGGGACGGTAGGCCATGTGTTGTTGGCGGCGTGTTTCGATGGGTGAGCCGAGTGAAATGTGCGAAAAATGCTTGTTTTCCCCCACATTTCGGACTTTGCGGGGGTGTCTGGGTAATACATTCTGGGCCAATTTGCGCAAATCGTACTTCTGCGGATTCCCACGGGTGTCTTCTTTTCCCTGTTTTCCTTGGTGGCTTGGACACCCGAGGCCCATATCTGTATGTTGTGCTTGTCTGGAGAAAGTGTCAAATTCAGCTGTCGAAACAGACTTGGGGTTACCTGTGTTTTAGGCTTTCCCCTTGGCGCCCAGGTAGGTGCACCCACACATGTGAGGTACCGTTTTCATCGGGACACCTGTGGGAAGGCGGGACGGTAGGCCATGTGTTGTTGGCGGCGTGTTTCGATGGGTGAGCCGAGTGAAATGTGCGGAAAATACGTTTTTTTCCCCACATTTCGGACTTTGCAGGGGTGTCTGGGAAATAAATTCTGGGCCAATTTGCGCAAATCATACTTCTACGGATTCCCACGGGTGTCTTCTTTTCGGAAATGAATGGGGTTCCTTATTTTACTTGGTGGCTTGGACACCCGAGGCCCATATCTGTATGTTGTGCTTATCAAGAGAAAGTGTCAAATTCAGGTGTTGAAACAGACTTGGGGTTACCCGTGTTTTACTCTTTCCCCTTGGCGCCCAGGTAGGTACACCCACACATGTGAGGTACCGTTTTCATTGGGACACCTGTGGGAAGGCGGGACGGTAGGCCATGTGTTGTTGGCGGCGTGTTACGAATGGTGAGCCGAGTGAAATGTGCGGAAAATATGTTTTTTTCCCCACATTTTGGACTTTGCGGGGTGTCTGGGTAATAAATTCTGGGCCGATTTGTGCAAATCATACCTCTGCGTATTCCCACGGATGTCCTCTTTTCGGAAATGCATGGGGTTCCCTGTTTTCCTTGGTGGCTTGGCCACCCGAGTCCCATATCTGTATGTTGCGCTTGTCTGGAGAAAGTGTCAAATTCAGGTGTGGAAACAGACTTGGGGTTACCTGTGTTTTAGGCTTTCGCTTTGGCGCCCAGGTAGGTGCACCGACACATGTGAGGTACCGTTTTGATTGGGACACCTTTGGGAACGCGGGACGGTAGGCCATGTGTTGTTGGCGGCGTGGTTCAATGGGTGAGCCGAGTGAAATGTGCGGAAAATGCGTTTTTTTTCCTACATTTCGGATTTTGCGGGGGTGTCTGGGTAATAAATTCTGGGCCGATTTGCGCAAATCATACCTCTGCGGATTCCCACGGGTGTCCTCTTTTTGGAAATGCATGGGGCTCCTTGTTTTCCTTGGTGGCTTGGACACCCGAGGTCCATATCAGTATGTTGCGCTTGTCTGGAGAAAGTGTCAAATTCAGGTGTCGAAACAGACTTGGGCTTACCTGTGTTTTAGGCTTTCCCCTTGACGTCCAGGTAGGTGCAGCCACACATGTGAGGTACCGTTTTGATCGGGACAGCTGTGGGAACGCGGGATGGTAGGCCATGTGTTGTTGACGGCGTGTTTCGATGGGTGAGCCGAGTGAAATGTGCAGAAAATGCGTTTTTTTCCCACATTTCGGACTTTGCGGGGGTGTCTGGGTAATAAATTCTGGGCCGATTTGCGCAAATCGTACCTCTGCGGATTCCCACGGGTGTCCTCTTCGGAAATGCATGGGGCTCCCTGTTTTCCTTGGTGGCTTGGACACCCAAGGCCCATATCTGTATGTTGTGCTTGTCTGGAGAAAGTGTCAAATTCAGGTGTCGAAACAGAGTTGGGGTTACCTGTGTTTTAGGCTTTCCGCTTGGCGCCGAGGTAGGTGCACCCACACATGTGAGGTACCGTTTTCATCGGGACACCTGTGGGAAGTCGGGACGGTAGGCCATGTGTTGTTGGCGGCATGTTTCTATGGGTGAGCCGAGTGAAATGTGCGGAAAATATGTTTTTTTTCCCACATTTCGGATTTTGCCGGGGTGTCTGGGTAATAAATTCTGGGCCGATTTGCGCAAATCATACCTCTGCGGATTCCCACGGATGTCGTCTTTTCGGAAATGCATGGGGTTCCCTATTTTCCTTGGTGGCTTGGACACCCGAGGCACATATCTGTATGTTGAGCTTGTCTGGAGAAAGTGTCAAATTCAGGTGTGGAAACAGACTTGGGGTTACCTGTGTTTTAGGCTTCCGCCTTGGCGCCCAGGTAGGTGCACCCACACATGTGAGGTACTGTTTTGATCGGGACACCTATGGGAACGTGGGATGGTAGGCCATGTGTTGTTGGCGGCGTGTTTCGATGGGTGAGCCGAGTGAAATGTGCGGAAAATGCATTTTTTTCCCACATTTCAGACTTTGCGGGGGTGTCTGGGTAATAAATTCTGGGCCGATTTGCGCAAATCATACCTCTGCGGACTCCCACGGGTGTCCTCTTTTCGGAAATGCATGGAGTTCCCTGTTTTCCTTGGTGGCTTGGACACCCCAGGTCCATATCTGTATGTTGTGCTTGTCTGGAGAAAGTGTCAAATTCAAGTGTCGAAACAGACTTGGGGTTATCTGTGTTTTAGGCTTTCCCCTTGACGCCCAGGTTGGTGCACCCACACATGTGAGTTGCCGTTTTCATCGGGACACCTGTGGGAACACGGGACGGTAGGCCATGTGTTGTTGGCGGCGTGTTTCGATGGGTGAGCCGAGTGAAATGTGCGAAAAATGCTTGTTTTCCCCCACATTTCGGACTTTGCGGGGGTGTCTGGGTAATACATTCTGGGCCAATTTGCGCAAATCGTACTTCTGCGGATTCCCGCGGGTGTCTTCTTTTCCCTGTTTTCCTTGGTGGCTTGGACACCCGAGGCCCATATCTGTATGTTGTGCTTGTCTGGAGAAAGTGTCAAATTCAGCTGTCGAAACAGACTTGGGGTTACCTGTGTTTTAGGCTTTCCCCTTGGCGCCCAGGTAGGTGCACCCACACATGTGAGGTACCGTTTTGATCGGGACAGCTGTGGGAACGCGGGATGGTAGGCCATGTGTTGTTGACGGCGTGTTTCAATGGGTGAGCCGAGTGAAATGTGCAGAAAATGCGTTTTTTCCCCACATTTCGGACTTTGCGGGGGTGTCTGGGTAATAAATTCTGGGCCGATTTGCGCAAATCATACCTCTGCGGACTCCCACGGGTGTCCTCTTTTCGGAAATGCATGGAGTTCCCTGTTTTCCTTGGTGGCTTGGACACCCCAGGTCCATATCTGTATGTTGTGCTTGTCTGGAGAAAGTGTCAAATTCAGGTGTCGAAACAGACTTGGGGTTATCTGTGTTTTAGGCTGTCCCCTTGGCGCCCAGGTTGGTGCACCCACACATGTGAGTTGCCGTTTTCATCGGGACACCTGTGGGAACACGGGACGGTAGGCCATGTGTTGTTGGCGGCGTGTTTCGATGGGTGAGCCGAGTGAAATGTGCGAAAAATGCTTGTTTTCCCCCACATTTCGGACTTTGCGGGGGTGTCTGGGTAATACATTCTGGGCCAATTTGCGCAAATCGTACTTCTGCGGATTCCCACGGGTGTCTTCTTTTCCCTGTTTTCCTTGGTGGCTTGGACACCCGAGGCCCATATCTGTATGTTGTGCTTGTCTGGAGAAAGTGTCAAATTCAGCTGTCGAAACAGACTTGGGGTTACCTGTGTTTTAGGCTTTCCCCTTGGCGCCCAGGTAGGTGCACCCACACATGTGAGGTACCGTTTTCATCGGGACACCTGTGGGAAGGCGGGACGGTAGGCCATGTGTTGTTGGCGGCGTGTTTCGATGGGTGAGCCGAGTGAAATGTGCGGAAAATACGTTTTTTTCCCCACATTTCGGACTTTGCAGGGGTGTCTGGGAAATAAATTCTGGGCCAATTTGCGCAAATCATACTTCTACGGATTCCCACGGGTGTCTTCTTTTCGGAAATGAATGGGGTTCCTTATTTTACTTGGTGGCTTGGACACCCGAGGCCCATATCTGTATGTTGTGCTTGTCAAGAGAAAGTGTCAAATTCAGGTGTCGAAACAGACTTGGGGTTACCCGTGTTTTACTCTTTCCCCTTGGCGCCCAGGTAGGTACACCCACACATGTGAGGTACCGTTTTCATTGGGACACCTGTGGGAAAGCGGGACGGTAGGCCATGTGTTGTTGGCGGCGTGTTACGAATGGTGAGCCGAGTGAAATGTGCGGAAAATATGTTTTTTTCCCCACATTTTGGACTTTGCGGGGTGTCTGGGTAATAAATTCTGGGCCGATTTGTGCAAATCATACCTCTGCGGATTCCTACGGATGTCCTCTTTTCGGAAATGCATGGGGCTCCCAGTTTTTCTTGGTGGCTTGGACACCCGAGGCCCATATCTGTATGTTGTGCTTGTCTGGAGAAAGTGTCAAATTCAGGTGTCGAAACAGACTTGGGGTTACCTGTGTTTTAGGCTTTCCCCTTGGCGCCCAGGTAGGTGCACCCACACATGTGAGGTACCGTTTTCATCGGGACACCTGTGGGAAGGCGGGACGGTAGGCCATGTGTTGTTGGCGGCGTGTTTTGATGGGTGAGCCGAGTGAAATGTGCGGAAAATGTTTTTTTTCCCACATTTCGGACTTTGCAGGGGTGTCTCGGTAATAAATTCGGGGCCGATTTGTGCAAATCATACCTCTGCGTATTCCCACGGATGTCCTCTTTTCGGAAATGCATGGGGTTCCCTGTTTTCCTTGGTGGCTTGGCCACCCGAGTCCCATATCTGTATGTTGCGCTTGTCTGGAGAAAGTGTCAAATTCAGGTGTGGAAACAGACTTGGGGTTACCTGTGTTTTAGGCTTTCGCTTTGGCGCCCAGGTAGGTGCACCGACACATGTGAGGTACCGTTTTGATTGGGACACCTTTGGGAACGCGGGACGGTAGGCCATGTGTTGTTGGCGGCGTGGTTCAATGGGTGAGCCGAGTGAAATGTGCGGAAAATGCGTTTTTTTTCCTACATTTCGGATTTTGCGGGGGTGTCTGGGTAATAAATTCTGGGCCGATTTGCGCAAATCATACCTCTGCGGATTCCCACGGGTGTCCTCTTTTCGGAAATGCATGGGGCTCCCTGTTTTCCTTGGTGGCTTGGACACCCGAGGTCCATATCAGTATGTTGCGCTTGTCTGGAGAAAGTGTCAAATTCAGGTGTCGAAACAGACTTGGGTTTACCTGTGTTTTAGGCTTTCCCCTTGACGCCCAGGTAGGTGCAGCCACACATGTGAGGTACCGTTTTGATCGGGACAGCTGTGGGAACGCGGGATGGTAGGCCATGTGTTGTTGACGGCGTGTTTCGATGGGTGAGCCGAGTGAAATGTGCAGAAAATGCGTTTTTTTCCCACATTTCGGACTTTGCGGGGGTGTCTGGGTAATAAATTCTGGGCCGATTTGCGCAAATCGTACCTCTGCGGATTCCCACGGGTGTCCTCTTCGGAAATGCATGGGGCTCCCTGTTTTCCTTGGTGGCTTGGACACCCAAGGCCCATATCTGTATGTTGTGCTTGTCTGGAGAAAGTGTCAAATTCAGGTGTCGAAACAGAGTTGGGGTTACCTGTGTTTTAGGCTTTCCGCTTGGCGCCGAGGTAGGTGCACCCACACATGTGAGGTACCGTTTTCATCGGGACACCTGTGGGAAGTCGGGACGGTAGGCCATGTGTTGTTGGCGGCATGTTTCTATGGGTGAGCCGAGTGAAATGTGCGGAAAATATGTTTTTTTTCCCACATTTCGGATTTTGCCGGGGTGTCTGGGTAATAAATTCTGGGCCGATTTGCGCAAATCATACCTCTGCGGATTCCCACGGATGTCGTCTTTTCGGAAATGCATGGGGTTCCCTATTTTCCTTGGTGGCTTGGACACCCGAGGCACATATCTGTATGTTGAGCTTGTCTGGAGAAAGTGTCAAATTCAGGTGTGGAAACAGACTTGGGGTTACCTGTGTTTTAGGCTTCCGCCTTGGCGCCCAGGTAGGTGCACCCACACATGTGAGGTACTGTTTTGATCGGGACACCTATGGGAACGTGGGATGGTAGGCCATGTGTTGTTGGCGGCGTGTTTCGATGGGTGAGCCGAGTGAAATGTGCGGAAAATGCATTTTTTTCCCACATTTCAGACTTTGCGGGGGTGTCTGGGTAATAAATTCTGGGCCGATTTGCGCAAATCATGCCTCTGCGAATTCCCACGGGTGTCCTCTTTTCGGAAATGCATGGGGTTCCCTGTTTTCCTTGGTGGCTTGGACACCCGAGGTCCATATCAGTATGTTGCGCTTGTCTGGAGAAAGTGTCAAATTCAGGTGTGGAAACAGACTTGGGGTTACCTGTGTTTTAGGCTTTCGCTTTGGCGCCCAGGTAGGTGCACCGACACATGTGAGGTACCGTTTTGATTGGGACACCTTTGGGAACGCGGGACGGTAGGCCATGTGTTGTTGGCGGCGTGGTTCAATGGGTGAGCCGAGTGAAATGTGCGGAAAATGCGTTTTTTTTCCTACATTTTGGATTTTGCGGGGGTGTCTGGGTAATAAATTCTGGGCCGATTTGCGCAAATCATACCTCTGCGGATTCCCACGGGTGTCCTCTTTTCGGAAATGCATGGGGCTCCCTGTTTTCCTTGGTGGCTTGGACACCCGAGGTCCATATCAGTATGTTGCGCTTGTCTGGAGAAAGTGTCAAATTCAGGTGTCGAAACAGACTTGGGCTTACCTGTGTTTTAGGCTTTCCCCTTGACGCCCAGGTAGGTGCAGCCACACATGTGAGGTACCGTTTTGATCGGGACAGCTGTGGGAACGCGGGATGGTAGGCCATGTGTTGTTGACGGCGTGTTTCGATGGGTGAGCCGAGTGAAATGTGCAGAAAATGCGTTTTTTTCCCACATTTCGGACTTTGCGGGGGTGTCTGGGTAATAAATTCTGGGCCGATTTGCGCAAAACGTACCTCTGCGGATTCCCACGGGTGTCCTCTTCGGAAATGCATGGGGCTCCCTGTTTTCCTTGGTGTCTTGGACACCCAAGGCCCATATCTGTATGTTGTGCTTGTCTGGAGAAAGTGTCAAATTCAGGTGTCGAAACAGAGTTGGGGTTACCTGTGTTTTAGGCTTTCCGCTTGGCGCCGAGGTAGGTGCACCCACACATGTGAGGTACCGTTTTCATCGGGACACCTGTGGGAAGTCGGGACGGTAGGCCATGTGTTGTTGGCGGCATGTTTCTATGGGTGAGCCGAGTGAAATGTGCGGAAAATATGTTTTTTTTCCCACATTTCGGATTTTGCCGGGGTGTCTGGGTAATAAATTCTGGGCCGATTTGCGCAAATCATACCTCTGCGGATTCCCACGGGTGTCCTCTTTTCGGAAATGCATGGGGTTCCCTGTTTTCCTTGGTGGCTTGGACACCCGAGGTCCATATCAGTATGTTGCGCTTGTCTGGAGAAAGTGTCAAATTCAGGTGTCGAAACAGACTTGGGGTTACCTGTGTTTTAGGCTTTCCCCTTGACGCCCAGGTAGGTGCACCCACACATGTGAGGTACCGTTTTGATCGGGACAGCTGTGGGAACGCGGGATGGTAGGCCATGTGTTGTTGACGGCGTGTTTCGATGGGTGAGCCGAGTGAAATGTGCAGAAAATGCGTTTTTTCCCCACATTTCGGACTTTGCGGGGGTGTCTGGGTAATAAATTCTGGGCCGATTTGCGCAAATCATACCTCTGCGGACTCCCACGGGTGTCCTCTTTTCGGAAATGCATGGAGTTCCCTGTTTTCCTTGGTGGCTTGGACACCCCAGGTCCATATCTGTATGTTGTGCTTGTCTGGAGAAAGTGCCAAATTCAGGTGTCGAAACAGACTTGGGGTTATCTGTGTTTTAGGCTGTTTCCTTGGCGCCCAGGTTGGTGCACCCACACATGTGAGTTGCCGTTTTCATCGGGACACCTGTGGGAACACGGGACGGTAGGCCATGTGTTGTTAGCGGCGTGTTTCGATGGGTGAGCCGAGTGAAATGTGCGAAAAATGCTTGTTTTCCCCCACATTTCGGACTTTGCGGGGGTGTCTGGGTAATACATTCTGGGCCAATTTGCGCAAATCGTACTTCTGCGGATTCCCACGGGTGTCTTCTTTTCCCTGTTTTCCTTGGTGGCTTGGACACCCGAGGCCCATATCTGTATGTTGTGCTTGTCTGGAGAAAGTGTCAAATTCAGGTGTCGAAACAGACTTGGGGTTACCTGTGTTTTAGGCTTTCCCCTTGACGCCCAGGTAGGTGCACCCACACATGTGAGGTACCGTTTTGATCGGGACAGCTGTGGGAACGCGGGATGGTAGGCCATGTGTTGTTGACCGCGTGTTTCGATGGGTGAGCCGAGTGAAATGTGCAGAAAATGCGTTTTTTCCCCACATTTCGGACTTTGCGGGGGTGTCTGGGTAATAAATTCTGGGCCGATTTGCGCAAATCATACCTCTGCAGACTCCCACGGGTGTCCTCTTTTCGGAAATGCATGGAGTTCCCTGTTTTCCTTGGTGGCTTGGACACCCCAGGTCCATATCTGTATGTTGTGCTTGTCTGGAGAAAGTGTCAAATTCAGGTGTCGAAACAGACTTGGGGTTATCTGTGTTTTAGGCTGTCCCCTTGGCGCCCAGGTTGGTGCACCCACACATGTGAGTTGCCGTTTTCATCGGGACACCTGTGGGAACACGGGACGGTAGGCCATGTGTTGTTGGTGGCGTGTTTCGATGGGTGAGCCGAGTGAAATGTGCGAAAAATGCTTGTTTTCCCCCACATTTCGGACTTTGCGGGGGTGTCTGGGTAATACATTCTGGGCCAATTTGCGCAAATCGTACTTCTGCGGATTCCCACGGGTGTCTTCTTTTCCCTGTTTTCCTTGGTGGCTTGGACACCCGAGGCCCATATCTGTATGTTGTGCTTGTCTGGAGAAAGTGTCAAATTCAGCTGTCGAAACAGACTTGGGGTTACCTGTGTTTTAGGCTTTCCCCTTGGCGCCCAGGTAGGTGCACCCACACATGTGAGGTACCGTTTTGATCGGGACAGCTGTGGGAACGCGGGATGGTAGGCCATGTGTTGTTGACGGCGTGTTTCGATGGGTGAGCCGAGTGAAATGTGCAGAAAATGCGTTTTTTCCCCACATTTCGGACTTTGCGGGGGTGTCTGGGTAATAAATTCTGGGCCGATTTGCGCAAATCATACCTCTGCGGACTCCCACGGGTGTCCTCTTTTCGGAAATGCATGGAGTTCCCTGTTTTCCTTGGTGGCTTGGACACCCCAGGTCCATATCTGTATGTTGTGCTTGTCTGGAGAAAGTGTCAAATTCAGGTGTCGAAACAGACTTGGGGTTATCTGTGTTTTAGGCTGTCCCCTTGGCGCCCAGGTTGGTGCACCCACACATGTGAGTTGCCGTTTTCATCGGGACACCTGTGGGAACACGGGACGGTAGGCCATGTGTTGTTGGCGGCGTGTTTCGATGGGTGAGCCGAGTGAAATGTGCGAAAAATGCTTGTTTTCCCCCACATTTCGGACTTTGCGGGGGTGTCTGGGTAATACATTCTGGGCCAATTTGCGCAAATCGTACTTCTGCGGATTCCCACGGGTGTCTTCTTTTCCCTGTTTTCCTTGGTGGCTTGGACACCCGAGGCCCATATCTGTATGTTGTGCTTGTCTGGAGAAAGTGTCAAATTCAGCTGTCGAAACAGACTTGGGGTTACCTGTGTTTTAGGCTTTCCCCTTGGCGCCCAGGTAGGTGCACCCACACATGTGAGGTACCGTTTTCATCGGGACACCTGTGGGAAGGCGGGACGGTAGGCCATGTGTTGTTGGCGGCGTGTTTCGATGGGTGAGCCGAGTGAAATGTGCGGAAAATACGTTTTTTTCCCCACATTTCGGACTTTGCAGGGGTGTCTGGGAAATAAATTCTGGGCCAATTTGCGCAAATCATACTTCTACGGATTCCCACGGGTGTCTTCTTTTCGGAAATGAATGGGGTTCCTTATTTTACTTGGTGGCTTGGACACCCGAGGCCCATATCTGTATGTTGTGCTTATCAAGAGAAAGTGTCAAATTCAGGTGTTGAAACAGACTTGGGGTTACCCGTGTTTTACTCTTTCCCCTTGGCGCCCAGGTAGGTACACCCACACATGTGAGGTACCGTTTTCATTGGGACACCTGTGGGAAGGCGGGACGGTAGGCCATGTGTTGTTGGCGGCGTGTTACGAATGGTGAGCCGAGTGAAATGTGCGGAAAATATGTTTTTTTCCCCACATTTTGGACTTTGCGGGGTGTCTGGGTAATAAATTCTGGGCCGATTTGTGCAAATCATACCTCTGCGTATTCCCACGGATGTCCTCTTTTCGGAAATGCATGGGGTTCCCTGTTTTCCTTGGTGGCTTGGCCACCCGAGTCCCATATCTGTATGTTGCGCTTGTCTGGAGAAAGTGTCAAATTCAGGTGTGGAAACAGACTTGGGGTTACCTGTGTTTTAGGCTTTCGCTTTGGCGCCCAGGTAGGTGCACCGACACATGTGAGGTACCGTTTTGATTGGGACACCTTTGGGAACGCGGGACGGTAGGCCATGTGTTGTTGGCGGCGTGGTTCAATGGGTGAGCCGAGTGAAATGTGCGGAAAATGCGTTTTTTTTCCTACATTTCGGATTTTGCGGGGGTGTCTGGGTAATAAATTCTGGGCCGATTTGCGCAAATCATACCTCTGCGGATTCCCACGGGTGTCCTCTTTTTGGAAATGCATGGGGCTCCTTGTTTTCCTTGGTGGCTTGGACACCCGAGGTCCATATCAGTATGTTGCGCTTGTCTGGAGAAAGTGTCAAATTCAGGTGTCGAAACAGACTTGGGCTTACCTGTGTTTTAGGCTTTCCCCTTGACGTCCAGGTAGGTGCAGCCACACATGTGAGGTACCGTTTTGATCGGGACAGCTGTGGGAACGCGGGATGGTAGGCCATGTGTTGTTGACGGCGTGTTTCGATGGGTGAGCCGAGTGAAATGTGCAGAAAATGCGTTTTTTTCCCACATTTCGGACTTTGCGGGGGTGTCTGGGTAATAAATTCTGGGCCGATTTGCGCAAATCGTACCTCTGCGGATTCCCACGGGTGTCCTCTTCGGAAATGCATGGGGCTCCCTGTTTTCCTTGGTGGCTTGGACACCCAAGGCCCATATCTGTATGTTGTGCTTGTCTGGAGAAAGTGTCAAATTCAGGTGTCGAAACAGAGTTGGGGTTACCTGTGTTTTAGGCTTTCCGCTTGGCGCCGAGGTAGGTGCACCCACACATGTGAGGTACCGTTTTCATCGGGACACCTGTGGGAAGTCGGGACGGTAGGCCATGTGTTGTTGGCGGCATGTTTCTATGGGTGAGCCGAGTGAAATGTGCGGAAAATATGTTTTTTTTCCCACATTTCGGATTTTGCCGGGGTGTCTGGGTAATAAATTCTGGGCCGATTTGCGCAAATCATACCTCTGCGGATTCCCACGGATGTCGTCTTTTCGGAAATGCATGGGGTTCCCTATTTTCCTTGGTGGCTTGGACACCCGAGGCACATATCTGTATGTTGAGCTTGTCTGGAGAAAGTGTCAAATTCAGGTGTGGAAACAGACTTGGGGTTACCTGTGTTTTAGGCTTCCGCCTTGGCGCCCAGGTAGGTGCACCCACACATGTGAGGTACTGTTTTGATCGGGACACCTATGGGAACGTGGGATGGTAGGCCATGTGTTGTTGGCGGCGTGTTTCGATGGGTGAGCCGAGTGAAATGTGCGGAAAATGCATTTTTTTCCCACATTTCAGACTTTGCGGGGGTGTCTGGGTAATAAATTCTGGGCCGATTTGCGCAAATCATACCTCTGCGGACTCCCACGGGTGTCCTCTTTTCGGAAATGCATGGAGTTCCCTGTTTTCCTTGGTGGCTTGGACACCCCAGGTCCATATCTGTATGTTGTGCTTGTCTGGAGAAAGTGTCAAATTCAAGTGTCGAAACAGACTTGGGGTTATCTGTGTTTTAGGCTTTCCCCTTGACGCCCAGGTTGGTGCACCCACACATGTGAGTTGCCGTTTTCATCGGGACACCTGTGGGAACACGGGACGGTAGGCCATGTGTTGTTGGCGGCGTGTTTCGATGGGTGAGCCGAGTGAAATGTGCGAAAAATGCTTGTTTTCCCCCACATTTCGGACTTTGCGGGGGTGTCTGGGTAATACATTCTGGGCCAATTTGCGCAAATCGTACTTCTGCGGATTCCCGCGGGTGTCTTCTTTTCCCTGTTTTCCTTGGTGGCTTGGACACCCGAGGCCCATATCTGTATGTTGTGCTTGTCTGGAGAAAGTGTCAAATTCAGCTGTCGAAACAGACTTGGGGTTACCTGTGTTTTAGGCTTTCCCCTTGGCGCCCAGGTAGGTGCACCCACACATGTGAGGTACCGTTTTGATCGGGACAGCTGTGGGAACGCGGGATGGTAGGCCATGTGTTGTTGACGGCGTGTTTCAATGGGTGAGCCGAGTGAAATGTGCAGAAAATGCGTTTTTTCCCCACATTTCGGACTTTGCGGGGGTGTCTGGGTAATAAATTCTGGGCCGATTTGCGCAAATCATACCTCTGCGGACTCCCACGGGTGTCCTCTTTTCGGAAATGCATGGAGTTCCCTGTTTTCCTTGGTGGCTTGGACACCCCAGGTCCATATCTGTATGTTGTGCTTGTCTGGAGAAAGTGTCAAATTCAGGTGTCGAAACAGACTTGGGGTTATCTGTGTTTTAGGCTGTCCCCTTGGCGCCCAGGTTGGTGCACCCACACATGTGAGTTGCCGTTTTCATCGGGACACCTGTGGGAACACGGGACGGTAGGCCATGTGTTGTTGGCGGCGTGTTTCGATGGGTGAGCCGAGTGAAATGTGCGAAAAATGCTTGTTTTCCCCCACATTTCGGACTTTGCGGGGGTGTCTGGGTAATACATTCTGGGCCAATTTGCGCAAATCGTACTTCTGCGGATTCCCACGGGTGTCTTCTTTTCCCTGTTTTCCTTGGTGGCTTGGACACCCGAGGCCCATATCTGTATGTTGTGCTTGTCTGGAGAAAGTGTCAAATTCAGCTGTCGAAACAGACTTGGGGTTACCTGTGTTTTAGGCTTTCCCCTTGGCGCCCAGGTAGGTGCACCCACACATGTGAGGTACCGTTTTCATCGGGACACCTGTGGGAAGGCGGGACGGTAGGCCATGTGTTGTTGGCGGCGTGTTTCGATGGGTGAGCCGAGTGAAATGTGCGGAAAATACGTTTTTTTCCCCACATTTCGGACTTTGCAGGGGTGTCTGGGAAATAAATTCTGGGCCAATTTGCGCAAATCATACTTCTACGGATTCCCACGGGTGTCTTCTTTTCGGAAATGAATGGGGTTCCTTATTTTACTTGGTGGCTTGGACACCCGAGGCCCATATCTGTATGTTGTGCTTGTCAAGAGAAAGTGTCAAATTCAGGTGTCGAAACAGACTTGGGGTTACCCGTGTTTTACTCTTTCCCCTTGGCGCCCAGGTAGGTACACCCACACATGTGAGGTACCGTTTTCATTGGGACACCTGTGGGAAAGCGGGACGGTAGGCCATGTGTTGTTGGCGGCGTGTTACGAATGGTGAGCCGAGTGAAATGTGCGGAAAATATGTTTTTTTCCCCACATTTTGGACTTTGCGGGGTGTCTGGGTAATAAATTCTGGGCCGATTTGTGCAAATCATACCTCTGCGGATTCCTACGGATGTCCTCTTTTCGGAAATGCATGGGGCTCCCAGTTTTTCTTGGTGGCTTGGACACCCGAGGCCCATATCTGTATGTTGTGCTTGTCTGGAGAAAGTGTCAAATTCAGGTGTCGAAACAGACTTGGGGTTACCTGTGTTTTAGGCTTTCCCCTTGGCGCCCAGGTAGGTGCACCCACACATGTGAGGTACCGTTTTCATCGGGACACCTGTGGGAAGGCGGGACGGTAGGCCATGTGTTGTTGGCGGCGTGTTTTGATGGGTGAGCCGAGTGAAATGTGCGGAAAATGTTTTTTTTCCCACATTTCGGACTTTGCAGGGGTGTCTCGGTAATAAATTCGGGGCCGATTTGTGCAAATCATACCTCTGCGTATTCCCACGGATGTCCTCTTTTCGGAAATGCATGGGGTTCCCTGTTTTCCTTGGTGGCTTGGCCACCCGAGTCCCATATCTGTATGTTGCGCTTGTCTGGAGAAAGTGTCAAATTCAGGTGTGGAAACAGACTTGGGGTTACCTGTGTTTTAGGCTTTCGCTTTGGCGCCCAGGTAGGTGCACCGACACATGTGAGGTACCGTTTTGATTGGGACACCTTTGGGAACGCGGGACGGTAGGCCATGTGTTGTTGGCGGCGTGGTTCAATGGGTGAGCCGAGTGAAATGTGCGGAAAATGCGTTTTTTTTCCTACATTTCGGATTTTGCGGGGGTGTCTGGGTAATAAATTCTGGGCCGATTTGCGCAAATCATACCTCTGCGGATTCCCACGGGTGTCCTCTTTTCGGAAATGCATGGGGCTCCCTGTTTTCCTTGGTGG
Source organism: Ambystoma mexicanum (assembly GCF_040938575.1). Taxonomy (NCBI): domain Eukaryota; kingdom Metazoa; phylum Chordata; class Amphibia; order Caudata; family Ambystomatidae; genus Ambystoma; species Ambystoma mexicanum. The sequence continues at coordinate 997,897,559 of NC_090923.1, forward strand.
CTTGGACACCCGAGGTCCATATCAGTATGTTGCGCTTGTCTGGAGAAAGTGTCAAATTCAGGTGTCGAAACAGACTTGGGTTTACCTGTGTTTTAGGCTTTCCCCTTGACGCCCAGGTAGGTGCAGCCACACATGTGAGGTACCGTTTTGATCGGGACAGCTGTGGGAACGCGGGATGGTAGGCCATGTGTTGTTGACGGCGTGTTTCGATGGGTGAGCCGAGTGAAATGTGCAGAAAATGCGTTTTTTTCCCACATTTCGGACTTTGCGGGGGTGTCTGGGTAATAAATTCTGGGCCGATTTGCGCAAATCGTACCTCTGCGGATTCCCACGGGTGTCCTCTTCGGAAATGCATGGGGCTCCCTGTTTTCCTTGGTGGCTTGGACACCCAAGGCCCATATCTGTATGTTGTGCTTGTCTGGAGAAAGTGTCAAATTCAGGTGTCGAAACAGAGTTGGGGTTACCTGTGTTTTAGGCTTTCCGCTTGGCGCCGAGGTAGGTGCACCCACACATGTGAGGTACCGTTTTCATCGGGACACCTGTGGGAAGTCGGGACGGTAGGCCATGTGTTGTTGGCGGCATGTTTCTATGGGTGAGCCGAGTGAAATGTGCGGAAAATATGTTTTTTTTCCCACATTTCGGATTTTGCCGGGGTGTCTGGGTAATAAATTCTGGGCCGATTTGCGCAAATCATACCTCTGCGGATTCCCACGGATGTCGTCTTTTCGGAAATGCATGGGGTTCCCTATTTTCCTTGGTGGCTTGGACACCCGAGGCACATATCTGTATGTTGAGCTTGTCTGGAGAAAGTGTCAAATTCAGGTGTGGAAACAGACTTGGGGTTACCTGTGTTTTAGGCTTCCGCCTTGGCGCCCAGGTAGGTGCACCCACACATGTGAGGTACTGTTTTGATCGGGACACCTATGGGAACGTGGGATGGTAGGCCATGTGTTGTTGGCGGCGTGTTTCGATGGGTGAGCCGAGTGAAATGTGCGGAAAATGCATTTTTTTCCCACATTTCAGACTTTGCGGGGGTGTCTGGGTAATAAATTCTGGGCCGATTTGCGCAAATCATGCCTCTGCGAATTCCCACGGGTGTCCTCTTTTCGGAAATGCATGGGGTTCCCTGTTTTCCTTGGTGGCTTGGACACCCGAGGTCCATATCAGTATGTTGCGCTTGTCTGGAGAAAGTGTCAAATTCAGGTGTCGAAACAGACTTGGGGTTACCTGTGTTTTAGGCTTTCCCCTTGACGCCCAGGTAGGTGCACCCACACATGTGAGGTACCGTTTTGATCGGTACAGCTGTGGGAACGCGGGATGGTAGGCCATGTGTTGTTGACGGCGTGTTTCGATGGGTGAGCCGAGTGAAATGTGCAGAAAATGCGTTTTTTCCCCACATTTCGGACTTTGCGGGGGTGTCTGGGTAATAAATTCTGGGCCGATTTGCGCAAATCATACCTCTACGGATTCCCACAGGTGTCCACTTTTCGGAAATGCATGGAGTTCCCTGTTTTCCTTGGTGGCTTGGACACCCCAGGTCCATATCTGTATGTTGTGCTTGTCTGGAGAAAGTGTCAAATTCAGGTGTCGAAACAGACTTGGGGTTATCTGTGTTTTAGGCTTTCCCCTTGACGCCCAGGTTGGTGCACCCACACATGTGAGTTGCCGTTTTCATCGGGACACCTGTGGGAACACGGGACGGTAGGCCATGTGTTGTTGGCGGCGTGTTTCGATGGGTGAGCCGAGTGAAATGTGCGAAAAATGCTTGTTTTCCCCCACATTTCGGACTTTGCGGGGGTGTCTGGGTAATACATTCTGGGCCAATTTGCGCAAATCGTACTTCTGCGGATTCCCACGGGTGTCTTCTTTTCCCTGTTTTCCTTGGTGGCTTGGACACCCTAGCCCATATCTGTATGTTGTGCTTGTCTGGAGAAAGTGTCAAATTCAGCTGTCGAAACAGACTTGGGGTTACCTGTGTTTTAGGCTTTCCCCTTGGCGCCCAGGTAGGTGCACCCACACATGTGAGGTACCGTTTTGATCGGGACAGCTGTGGGAACGCGGGATGGTAAGCCATGTGTTGTTGACGGCGTGTTTCGATGGGTGAGCCGAGTGAAATGTGCAGAAAATGCGTTTTTTCCCCACATTTCGGACTTTGCGGGGGTGTCTGGGTAATAAATTCTGGGCCGATTTGCGCAAATCATACCTCTGCGGACTCCCACGGGTGTCCTCTTTTCGGAAATGCATGGAGTTCCCTGTTTTCCTTGGTGGCTTGGACACCCCAGGTCCATATCTGTATGTTGTGCTTGTCTGGAGAAAGTGTCAAATTCAGGTGTCGAAACAGACTTGGGGTTATCTGTGTTTTAGGCTGTCCCCTTGGCGCCCAGGTTGGTGCACCCACACATGTGAGTTGCCGTTTTCATCGGGACACCTGTGGGAACACGGGACGGTAGGCCATGTGTTGTTGGCGGCGTGTTTCGATGGGTGAGCCGAGTGAAATGTGCGAAAAATGCTTGTTTTCCCCCACATTTCGGACTTTGCGGGGGTGTCTGGGTAATACATTCTGGGCCAATTTGCGCAAATCGTACTTCTGCGGATTCCCACGGGTGTCTTCTTTTCCCTGTTTTCCTTGGTGGCTTGGACACCCGAGGCCCATATCTGTATGTTGTGCTTGTCTGGAGAAAGTGTCAAATTCAGCTGTCGAAACAGACTTGGGGTTACCTGTGTTTTAGGCTTTCCCCTTGGCGCCCAGGTAGGTGCACCCACACATGTGAGGTACCGTTTTCATCGGGACACCTGTGGGAAGGCGGGACGGTAGGCCATGTGTTGTTGGCGGCGTGTTTCGATGGGTGAGCCGAGTGAAATGTGCGGAAAATACGTTTTTTTCCCCACATTTCGGACTTTGCAGGGGTGTCTGGGAAATAGATTCTGGGCCAATTTGCGCAAATCATACTTCTACGGATTCCCACGGGTGTCTTCTTTTCGGAAATGAATGGGGTTCCTTATTTTACTTGGTGGCTTGGACACCCGAGGCCCATATCTGTATGTTGTGCTTGTCAAGAGAAAGTGTCAAATTCAGGTGTCGAAACAGACTTGGGGTTACCCGTGTTTTACTCTTTCCCCTTGGCGCCCAGGTAGGTACACCCACACATGTGAGGTACCGTTTTCATTGGGACACCTGTGGGAAGGCGGGACGGTAGGCCATGTGTTGTTGGCGGCGTGTTACGAATGGTGAGCCGAGTGAAATGTGCGGAAAATATGTTTTTTTCCCCACATTTTGGACTTTGCGGGGTGTCTGGGTAATAAATTCTGGGCCGATTTGTGCAAATCATACCTCTGCGGATTCCTACGGATGTCCTCTTTTCGGAAATGCATGGGGCTCCCAGTTTTTCTTGGTGGCTTGGACACCCGAGGCCCATATCTGTATGTTGTGCTTGTCTGGAGAAAGTGTCAAATTCAGGTGTCGAAACAGACTTGGGGTTACCTGTGTTTTAGGCTTTCCCCTTGGCGCCCAGGTAGGTGCACCCACACATGTGAGGTACCGTTTTCATCGGGACACCTGTGGGAAGGCGGGACGGTAGGCCATGTGTTGTTGGCGGCGTGTTTTGATGGGTGAGCCGAGTGAAATGTGCGGAAAATGTTTTTTTTCCCACATTTCGGACTTTGCAGGGGTGTCTCGGTAATAAATTCGGGGCCGATTTGTGCAAATCATACCTCTGCGTATTCCCACGGATGTCCTCTTTTCGGAAATGCATGGGGTTCCCTGTTTTCCTTGGTGGCTTGGCCACCCGAGTCCCATATCTGTATGTTGCGCTTGTCTGGAGAAAGTGTCAAATTCAGGTGTGGAAACAGACTTGGGGTTACCTGTGTTTTAGGCTTTCGCTTTGGCGCCCAGGTAGGTGCACCGACACATGTGAGGTACCGTTTTGATTGGGACACCTTTGGGAACGCGGGACGGTAGGCCATGTGTTGTTGGCGGCGTGTTTCGATGGGTGAGCCGAGTGAAATGTGCGGAAAATACGTTTTTTTCCCCACATTTCGGACTTTGCAGGGGTGTCTGGGAAATAGATTCTGGGCCAATTTGCGCAAATCATACTTCTACGGATTCCCACGGGTGTCTTCTTTTCGGAAATGAATGGGGTTCCTTATTTTACTTGGTGGCTTGGACACCCGAGGCCCATATCTGTATGTTGTGCTTGTCAAGAGAAAGTGTCAAATTCAGGTGTCGAAACAGACTTGGGGTTACCCGTGTTTTACTCTTTCCCCTTGGCGCCCAGGTAGGTACACCCACACATGTGAGGTACCGTTTTCATTGGGACACCTGTGGGAAGGCGGGACGGTAGGCCATGTGTTGTTGGCGGCGTGTTACGAATGGTGAGCCGAGTGAAATGTGCGGAAAATATGTTTTTTTCCCCACATTTTGGACTTTGCGGGGTGTCTGGGTAATAAATTCTGGGCCGATTTGTGCAAATCATACCTCTGCGGATTCCTACGGATGTCCTCTTTTCGGAAATGCATGGGGCTCCCAGTTTTTCTTGGTGGCTTGGACACCCGAGGCCCATATCTGTATGTTGTGCTTGTCTGGAGAAAGTGTCAAATTCAGGTGTCGAAACAGACTTGGGGTTACCTGTGTTTTAGGCTTTCCCCTTGGCGCCCAGGTAGGTGCACCCACACATGTGAGGTACCGTTTTCATCGGGACACCTGTGGGAAGGCGGGACGGTAGGCCATGTGTTGTTGGCGGCGTGTTTTGATGGGTGAGCCGAGTGAAATGTGCGGAAAATGTTTTTTTTCCCACATTTCGGACTTTGCAGGGGTGTCTCGGTAATAAATTCGGGGCCGATTTGTGCAAATCATACCTCTGCGTATTCCCACGGATGTCCTCTTTTCGGAAATGCATGGGGTTCCCTGTTTTCCTTGGTGGCTTGGCCACCCGAGTCCCATATCTGTATGTTGCGCTTGTCTGGAGAAAGTGTCAAATTCAGGTGTGGAAACAGACTTGGGGTTACCTGTGTTTTAGGCTTTCGCTTTGGCGCCCAGGTAGGTGCACCGACACATGTGAGGTACCGTTTTGATTGGGACACCTTTGGGAACGCGGGACGGTAGGCCATGTGTTGTTGGCGGCGTGGTTCAATGGGTGAGCCGAGTGAAATGTGCGGAAAATGCGTTTTTTTTCCTACATTTCGGATTTTGCGGGGGTGTCTGGGTAATAAATTCTGGGCCGATTTGCGCAAATCATACCTCTGCGGATTCCCACGGGTGTCCTCTTTTCGGAAATGCATGGGGCTCCCTGTTTTCCTTGGTGGCTTGGACACCCGAGGTCCATATCAGTATGTTGCGCTTGTCTGGAGAAAGTGTCAAATTCAGGTGTCGAAACAGACTTGGGTTTACCTGTGTTTTAGGCTTTCCCCTTGACGCCCAGGTAGGTGCAGCCACACATGTGAGGTACCGTTTTGATCGGGACAGCTGTGGGAACGCGGGATGGTAGGCCATGTGTTGTTGACGGCGTGTTTCGATGGGTGAGCCGAGTGAAATGTGCAGAAAATGCGTTTTTTTCCCACATTTCGGACTTTGCGGGGGTGTCTGGGTAATAAATTCTGGGCCGATTTGCGCAAATCTTACCTCTGCGGATTCCCACGGGTGTCCTCTTCGGAAATGCATGGGGCTCCCTGTTTTCCTTGGTGGCTTGGACACCCAAGGCCCATATCTGTATGTTGTGCTTGTCTGGAGAAAGTGTCAAATTCAGGTGTCGAAACAGAGTTGGGGTTACCTGTGTTTTAGGCTTTCCGCTTGGCGCCGAGGTAGGTGCACCCACACATGTGAGGTACCGTTTTCATCGGGGCACCTGTGGGAAGTCGGGACGGTAGGCCATGTGTTGTTGGCGGCATGTTTCTATGGGTGAGCCGAGTGAAATGTGCGGAAAATATGTTTTTTTTCCCACATTTCGGATTTTGCCGGGGTGTCTGGGTAATAAATTCTGGGCCGATTTGCGCAAATCATACCTCTGCGGATTCCCACGGATGTCGTCTTTTCGGAAATGCATGGGGTTCCCTATTTTCCTTGGTGGCTTGGACACCCTAGGCACATATCTGTATGTTGAGCTTGTCTGGAGAAAGTGTCAAATTCAGGTGTGGAAACAGACTTGGGGTTACCTGTGTTTTAGGCTTCCGCCTTGGCGCCCAGGTAGGTGCACCCACACATGTGAGGTACTGTTTTGATCGGGACACCTATGGGAACGTGGGATGGTAGGCCATGTGTTGTTGGCGGCGTGTTTCGATGGGTGAGCCGAGTGAAATGTGCGGAAAATGCATTTTTTTCCCACATTTCAGACTTTGCGGGGGTGTCTGGGTAATAAATTCTGGGCCGATTTGCGCAAATCATACCTCTGCGAATTCCCACGGGTGTCCTCTTTTCGGAAATGCATGGGGTTCCCTGTTTTCCTTGGTGGCTTGGACACCCGAGGTCCATATCAGTATGTTGCGCTTGTCTGGAGAAAGTGTCAAATTCAGGTGTCGAAACAGACTTGGGGTTACCTGTGTTTTAGGCTTTCCCCTTGACGCCCAGGTAGGTGCACCCACACATGTGAGGTACCGTTTTGATCGGTACAGCTGTGGGAACGCGGGATGGTAGGCCATGTGTTGTTGACGGCGTGTTTCGATGGGTGAGCCGAGTGAAATGTGCAGAAAATGCGTTTTTTCCCCACATTTCGGACTTTGCGGGGGTGTCTGGGTAATAAATTCTGGGCCGATTTGCGCAAATCATACCTCTACGGATTCCCACAGGTGTCCTCTTTTCGGAAATGCATGGAGTTCCCTGTTTTCCTTGGTGGCTTGGACACCCGAGGTCCATATTTGTATGTTGTGCTTGTCTGGAGAAAGTGTCAAATTCAGGTGTCGAAACAGACTTGGGGTTATCTGTGTTTTAGGCTTTCCCCTTGGCGCCCAGGTTGGTGCACCTACACATGTGAGGTGCCATTTTCATCGGGACACCTGTGGGAACACGGGACGGTAGGCCATGTGTTGTTGGCGGCGTGTTTCGATGGGTGAGCCGAGTGAAATGTGCAGAAAATACGTTTTTTTCCCCACATTTCGGACTTTGCGGGGGTGTCTGGGTAATAAATTCTGGGCCGATTTGCGCAAATCATACCTGTGCGGATTCCTACGGATGTCCTCTTTTCGGAAATGCATGGGGCTCCCTGTTTTCCTTGGTGGCTTGTACACCCGAGGCCCATATCTGTATGTTGTGCTTGTCTGGAGAAAGTGTCAAATTCAGGTGTCGAAACAGACTTGGGGTTACCTGTGTTTTAGGCTTTCCCCTTGGCGCCCAGGTAGGTGCACCCACACATGTGAGGTACCGTTTTCATCGGGACACCTGTGGGAAGGCGGGACGGTAGGCCATGTGTTGTTGGCGGCGTGTTTCGATGGGTGAGCCGAGTGAAATGTGTGGAAAATGCATTTTTTTCCCACATTTCAGACTTTGCGGGGGTGTCTGGGTAATAAATTCTGGGACGATTTGCGCAAATCATACCTCTGCGGATTCCCACGGGTGTCCTCTTTTCGGAAATGCATGGGGTTCCCTGTTTTCCTTGGTGGCTTGGACACCCGAGGTCCATATCAGTATGTTGCGCTTGTCTGGAGAAAGTGTCAAATTCAGGTGTCGAAACAGACTTGGGGTTACCTGTGTTTTAGGCTTTCCCCTTGACGCCCAGGTAGGTGCACCCACACATGTGAGGTACCGTTTTGATCGGGACAGCTGTAGGAACGCGGGATAGTAGGCCATGTGTTGTTGACGGCGTGTTTCGATGGATGAGCCGAGTGAAATGTGCAGAAAATGCGTTTTTTTCCCCACATTTCAGACTTTGCGGGGGTGTCTGGGTAATAAATTCTGGGCCGATTTGCGCAAATCATACCTCTGCGGATTCCCACAGGTGTCCTCTTTTCGGAAATGCATGGAGTTCCCTGTTTTCCTTGGTGGCTTGGACACCCGAGGTCCATATTTGTATGTTGTGCTTGTCTGGAGAAAGTGTCAAATTCAGGTGTGGAAACAGACTTGGGGTTATCTGTGTTTTAGGCTTTCCCCTTGGCGCCCAGGTTGGTGCACCTACACATGTGAGGTGCCATTTTCATCGGGACACCTGTGGGAACACGGGACGGTAGGCCATGTGTTGTTGGCGGCGTGTTTCGATGGGTGAGCCGAGTGAAATGTGCGGAAAATACATTTTTTCCCCACATTTCGGACTTTGCGGGGGTGTCTGGGTAATAAATTCTGGGCCGATTTGCCCAAATCATACCTCTGCGGATTCCTACGGATGTCCTCTTTTCGGAAATGCATGGGGCTCCCTGTTTTCCTTGGTGACTTGTACACCGGAGGCCCATATCTGTATGTTGTGCTTGTCTGGAGAAAGTGTCAAATTCAGGTGTCGAAACAGACTTGGGGTTACCTGTGTTTTAGGCTTTCCCCTTGGCGCCCAGGTAGGTGCACCCACACATGTGAGGTACCGTTTTCATTGGGACACCTGTGGGAAGACGGGACGGTAGGCCATGTGTTGTTGGCGGCGTGTTTCGATGGGTGAGCCGAGTGAAATGTACGGAAAATATGTTTTTTTCCCACATTTCAGACTTTGCCGGGGTGTCTGGTGTGATGCCGGAAATGCATCTGAGGGACAGGGCCTCTGAATCCTTGTCCTTTTTCTGTTTTTACCGTGTGTTCTGTCATGTTTTCTGCCCAGGAGTCCATGAGGGACTCCTGGCAGTGCAGCTCTCTTTTGGTTTGGTGAACAGACCCATGGGATACCCTTATGGCACCCATGGGTAGGGGTACAACCCTGTGCCCCTAGTGTATGTTTTTGGGCACCTGTGGGTGGCCCACAGAGCAGGGTATGGGCTGGTGGCAGCTCCATGCTGAATTTGACAGGTGCTCTGGGTGTCCTCCATTTTGGTATACCCAGGCCCTGCCATTGGAATCAGTTGATTCCTGATAGGAAACAAGATGGCCCCTGTGGCCTCTTGCTTTCTATTGCCTGTTATCTTGTTTTTCCCAAAGTCCTGGGAAGCCCTGACTCTGTCCCTTCCCCCTGACTGGCTGTTGGGTGGAAGTTCCATATATGGTGTTGTTGTGAAGGCCCAGCTAGACTGACTGGAGCCTTCCCAGTGACTGTATGTTATGGGTACCTCCTGTGGGTGGGACCTGGGTGAATGGAGTGTGTGACCAATATACACTCCTTGTTGTGGTTGTCTGGTTTCTGGCATGAGAGACAAAGACTGAGACAGCCCTGCCCGAAACTGGCCTGAATGCAGTGTGTAGTGTTGAATGGCTGGGTACTTGTCCCAATCCACATTCCTTGTTGTGAGTGTCTGAAAGGGAGGAGTGTGGCCTGAATGCACTGTGTGCCTGATTGGCTGACTGACTGCATGAATGCCCTTCTGTGTGATTGGCTGCTGTGTGTGTGCCAGCAGTGTGGATGAGAGACAGAATAGTATATCTGGGGACCTCTCACCACTGGAAATTGTTCAGAAGCATTCAGAAGCTGAGTCTCCACTCAAGAGTAACTGGATTTGCTGATCCTCGACGTCCAACTGGAAGAAGAAGACTTGCTGTGGCATTTGCTTCGACAGAAACTGAAGGTTGTCGACATCGTCGAGGACTGACCCGAGAGAGGACCTGGCTAGGCGCCCTCTTCCCGTGCTCCGAGGGACCATCGAGCACCGCTGAATCTTCGCCGAAGCGCCCTGGAAGTCAGACCCTCGAAAGGCTGCCGACCCGAGACGGGACCGCCGAGGAGATCGAAGTGAAGCACCCGGACCTCGACGCTGTCGAAGTCCATTGCCGTCGACCAGGGTTCGCAGGTCTGTGTAACCGCTGGAGGCCCGTCGAAGTTGTGTTGCCCAGCCGTGGGAACCACTTGACGCCGTGCCGCCGACGACCGGAGCCGTCCGCTCCTTGCCTAAGAACATTTGACTCGAAGGACTCCCTCGTCCGCACCGTCGACCGCTTTTGCCCTGCCGGAGAAAGTCGAGGACGACCAACGCGCCGAGGAGAATCCGCCGGTGGGTTTCCCGCCACCTCACGATCCCAAAGACTCGAGCGACTCGACGCCCTTGCTGGGCTCCCGTCTCTACAATCTTTGCGGTCCAGAACTATTGTCATCGAGGTGCCCCGCACACCTCCGCCTTGCAGGACGCCGACGCCCCGACGCCGACGAGCACCGCTCGGACGAAGCTGCCGCCTCTTCGACATCGTTCTACCTCGTTTGTCGACGGACGTTCGACGCCCCGTGCCTCCCGCTTGAAAGGGAAGGCATTCAAGAAGGGCCGTCGATTCCCCGTCGCCGAACCCCGAGGTCTTCGACGTTTCTCGACGCCTCTCGACGATCCGTGACTCCTGCTTAAAAGGGGGTCATTCAAGAAGGATCTGTCGACGCCTCTTCGAAGAACTCGACTCCACCAGGTACATTGGGGGGGTAAAAACATTGTAGGAGAGAATAAGACTGTTGAACAATATATGGACTGGGCTTGTGTCAGATCCCTTTATTTTACAGGTTGCCCAGGTGGGGGGATCTCCACACAGAACTGTGTCCAGTAGCTAGGGCCAGTATTCTGCATATTGTTTCAACCATCTTTTATCTCTCCTCTCTCTATTGCTGGTTTCCTTCTTATTGATCTGTGTGCCATTTTAACAGTATTGTGAATGCACTTTAATGAGGTCTAATATTAGTGGTACCACTTTAGAATTGTAGATATTTACCATTGCTGATTTTCCTGAGCACAAAGTGCGTTGTTGTGATAAGTGTACATAACCCTTGAATATTAATTATATAAAGACTGTGTTTTCAGTAATACAGTGTGTGGACATTCCTTTGTGGGGGGCTTGGGGATACACTGTACTTAAGAACCAGCCTGCATCACCTCCTGAGAAGCTAGGCCTTGATTGCTCGTCCATCGCTACCGTATTAGAGAATCTTGGCTGGGGTCCTCTGTGCCTCTCCTCTACCATATAGAGAGCGGAAGTACAGACCCCCCCACCGGTCTTCACAAGCTGGTGGCAGCGGTGGGATGCTTATGGTTTTAAGACTCAGTGTATAACCGTGCCACTTACAAAATATCCGCACTTTATTAGATTAAGGTTTGGGTGTGTACCAAATAACTGCATTACAGGCAATGGAGCCCATTGCAAATGGTAAATTGACTCGGATGAGCTTAGAGGCTCTCCAGAGTGCTTGTGAAGCCAGGGAGTTGGACTTTGTGGATAAGTCTAGGGCTGAGCTGATAGCTGCCCTGGTGGACTACCAGACTGATGGTGAAACCCTTGATGAAGGGGGGGATGCAACCAGTGAGGACTCTGCCCCTGGGGTTGTCGCTGAATCTGTTTCTGGGAATGCCACCATTCCTGCTGCCTCTGTTCCAAACCCCAGCAATTCCATGGAACTTGAGTTATTAAGGATGAAATTGGCCTTTGAATATCGCAAGTTGGAAATAGAAGCTGAGCTTAAGAAAGAGGAGCTGGCACAGCAAGTGGAACTCAAGAATAGGGATCTTGCGCTCAAAGACAAGGACACTGAATGTCAGAGAATCCAGTTAGAGAAAGCTCGAGTGGAGACTTCAGCTAGACCAATTGAGAGTGGCAGGTCCCCAGCCACCAAGTTTATGAAAGATTTGGTTGGTGTGTTTGTGGAGGGTTCAGATATCCTCCAATGGATTGAAGCGTTTGAAATGGCTTGTGCAATTCATGATGTAGATAAAAGAGATTGGGCTAAGTGTTTGTTAAGCAGAGTGCCTCAAACTGGATATGACTGTATTCTGAAGCTGAGTGTGGAGGAAAGGGGTCAGTATGAGTGTATGAAGTCTGCTTTGATTGCCAAGTTTGGCAAGACACCTACCCAATACCTTAAAAGGTTCAGGGATTTTAAGAAAAGAGAGAATGTGTCTTGGGTTGACTGGGTGAGTACTGCGCACATGAACATGATGGGGTGGATTGACGGTTACAAGGTGAAAACTTTTGTTGAGTTGTCCCACCTCTTGTTTTTTGAGCATTTTTCTGAAGCCTGTTCACCAGAGCTGCGTCAGTATGTGGCTGACCAGAACATTTTGGACCCCTTTAAGCTGGCTAGGTTGGCTGACAAGTGGGTCTCCCACCGGGTGTCCCCTAAGGACTCCAGTGGGAAGGACAAGGACAAAGAAAAGGGGACCTCTCAGAAAGCTGAGGAGTCCCAAAAGCAATCACAGTCGAGTAAACCAAAACCTTCCTCTCCTAAGACCCAAAAATCTGGTGGGGATAAGTCCTCTGTGGGTGGGAATAAGAGTAGTGGTCCACCTGCTGCAAAGCAGGTTCCCAGTGGTTCCAGTACCGTACCCCGCACTCCTGGCACTTGTTGGGATTGTGGGGCTCTGGATCACAAAAGGGGTGACCCCAAGTGTAAAGGTAAGGCACTTGGAGTACAGGCTGTCAGCCTGACCTACCCTTACCCCGTGTCTGAGGTGGAGGCCACTGTCCTCCCCTCCTCTACCGGAATCACCTTTGGTGCTCCGGTAGAGATTTCCTTAGTGTCCCTTGGGGCCTGGGACCAGTACGCAGAAGTACTGGCGACTATCCCACAGAACACCCGTAGGTTTTTGAGAAGTGTCCTCTTGAATGGCCAGCCTTCTACTGGTTTGAGAGACACTGGGGCAAGCATGACAGTGGTGGACAGGACCCTGCTCAAGCCAGAGGACTATGAAGGTGCTCCTCTGCAAACCACCAGATTAGCTGGTGGGCCTCCCAAATTATCACCTGTAGCCTTAGTCACACTCATGATTGGAGACAAGACAGCAAAGCTTCCTGTCCTGGTTCAGGACAATGTCTCTGCTAACATTCTGTTAGGTAATGATCTAGTGGAGTTGGGGTTGATCTCGGATGGTCTTCCCCTGGCTGCTGCTGCAGTCACTAGGTCACAGGTGACACCGGGTCTGGCTGTGAGTCAGGTACCCGAGCCAAAGGCGAGGCCTAAGGCAAGAAGAAGGAAGACCAAGAAGGCCACCTCTGTGGAGGGAACACCTTCTCTTCCTGCTGTTCCGACAGCACCCATTGGGATCCATGCTCCGGACGGGCTGGGTCCAGCGGAAAACCCAAACTCAACTCCTGTGGGAGAAGAGACAGAAGACTCTCCTGTGGGAGAGGTTCTCAACCCGGAGGATCATCCCGACCTTCAATGCTTGTTAGCTGAAGGGGGACCCTCCCGGGCAGACTTCTGTAAGGGACAGAGAGAGTGCCACTCTCTCGAGGGCCTGAGGAAACAGGCCCTGTCCCAGGCACAAGGTGAAGTGCCTAGGACATTCAAGATTTATTGGGAGGGTGAGCTCCTTGTTAGTGAGCCCACTAAGCCCGAACCTGGTGGCCGCAAGAGGTTGGTGGTACCCCAGGTTTACAGGCCCTTCCTACTGCAGTTGGCGCATGAGGTGCCCTTGGCTGGTCATCTTGGGACCAAGAAGACTAAGCAGAGGCTCTCTGCCCATTTCTACTGGCCACGGATGGGAGTAGAGGTGGAGTCCCACTGCAGGACCTGCCCAACTTGTCAGTTGTCTGGCAAGACTGGAGGCAGGGTCATTGCCCCACTGCAGCCATTACCAGTGGTTGGCACACCATTTGAGAGGGTGGGCATCGACATCGTCGGTCCCCTTGACCCTCCCACTTCAGGTGGACATCGGTTCATCCTGGTCTTGGTAGATCATGCCACCAGGTACCCTGAGGCAATACCCCTTCGGACTGTTACTGCCAAGGTGGTTGCCAGGGCTCTCCTGGGCATTTTCACCCGTGTTGGATTCCCCAAGGAGGTTGTCTCTGACCGAGGATCCAACTTCATGTCTAGTTACATGAAAACCATGTGGAAAGAGTGCGGGGTAACCTACAAGTTCTCCACCTCTTACCACCCCCAGACCAATGGTCTGGTTGAGAGATTTAACAAAACTCTCAAGGGCATGCTAGGTGCTTTGGAAGAGCCCCTAAGGAGGAAATGGGATCTCCTCCTGCCATGCCTGCTGTTTGCTTACAGAGAGGTACCTCAAGAGGGTGTTGGTTTCAGCCCCTTTGAGTTACTCTTTGGACATCCCGTGAGGGGGCCCCTCGCCTTGATCCGAGAAGGCTTGGAAGCCACCCCTCCAGGTCCCGCCAAGCAAGTGGGGGACTATGTGTTAGGCCTCAGGCGGAGGATGACACAAATGATGGGTCAGGCAACAGCAAATCTCAAGGCCAGCCAGGAATTGAATAAGTACTGGCATGACCTGAAAGCTTCGCAAGTGGATTGGACTCCGGGACAGGAAATCCTTGTGATGGAGCCTACCAAGCCTAGAGCTTTGGCAGACAAGTGGACTGGACCCTTCAGGATCATCTCCAAGATGGGCGAAGTCAATTATCTGGTGGACATGGGAGCCTCTGGGGTAGCCCCCCAGGTATTCCATGTCAACAGGCTCAAGCCTTTCCACAGGCGAGCAGAGGTCTCATGTCTCTTGCTAGCTTCAGGGCAAGAAGAGGATGAGAGTGAGCCCCTTCCTGATTTGCTGCATAGCAACCCTCAGGATGGCTCAGTGGAGGGAGTACAACTCTCTCCCGATTTGACAACAGAGCAGCAGAGGGCCTGCCGGGCTTTGCTCCAGCAGTATGCCCCTCTGTTTTCACTGACACCGGGCCTTACACCGTGGTGTAAGCACGAAATTGACACTGGTGACAGTGTGCCTGTCAAAAGCAGGAGCTATCGTATGTCAGATACCGTCAAACACCACATCCAGGCTGAGGTCGCCAAGATGTTGGATCTGGGTGTTATTGAACCCTCCACCAGTCCCTGGTCCAGTCCAGTGGTCCTTGTCCCCAAGGCAAGTTCCCCGGCGGGTACCAAGGATTGGAGGTTCTGTGTGGACTACCGAGGAGTCAATGCCGTCACCCAAACTGACGCGCACCCATTGCCCAGGGCTGATGAGCTCGTGGACACTATAGGTGCTGCCAAATTTGTGAGCACCTTTGACCTTACCTCAGGCTATTGGCAAATAGCTCTGACGGACCATGCCAAGGAAAAGACGGCATTCTCCACACCTGAGGGACTCTACCAGTTTAGGGTCATGCCCTTTGGGTTGAAGAATGCCCCTGCCACCTTCCAGAGATTGGTCAACCATGCGCTCAGTGGGCTGGAAGCCTTTTGTGTGGCTTACTTAGACGACATTGCCGTCTACAGTTCCACCTGGGAAGAGCATTTGACACATCTGGATAAGGTGTTGCAGGCCTTGAAAAGGGCTAACCTCACTATCAAGGCCACCAAGTGCCAGATAGCTCAGGGGAAAGTTACCTATCTTGGTCATGAGGTAGGAGGGGGTCAAATCCAACCTCTCTCCAGTAAAGTACAGGACGTACAGAACTGGGAGACTCCCACTACTCAAACCCAGGTGAGAGCCTTTTTGGGCCTCACTGGGTACTATCGCAATTTCATGGCAGACTATGGAACCATAGCTGCACCCCTGACAGCTCTAACTTCACCCAAACAGCCTAGGAAGGTTAATTGGACTGAAGACTGTCAGAGGGCCTTTGATGGCTTGAAAGAAAGTCTGTGTAGGGCACCTGTGTTGAGTGCGCCTGACTACAGCCGACCCTTTATCGTCCAGACGGATGCCTGCGACACCGGAATTGGAGCTGTCTTGTCCCAGTTAGATGACAAAGGGAGAGAACATCCTATCATATTCATCAGTAGACAACTCAAGGGTAGAGAACTTAGGTGGGCTACTGTTGAAAAGGAATGTTTTAGTATAGTTTGGAGCCTTAGGCGTTTTAGGCCCTACCTTACGGGGCCCACCTTCAAGGTCCAAACAGATCATAAGCCCCTGAAGTGGCTTATGCAGATGAAGGGTGAGAATCCGAAATTGCTCAGGTGGTCGATTAGCCTACAAGGGCTAGACTTCACCATAGAGCACAGACCAGGGAAGAGTCACGATAATGCAGATGGCCTTTCCAGAAGGTATGTTGACCGTCTGGATGAGGGTGTCTATCCCGTGGGAGATTAGGCACCCTCCACCTCAGTCTGGGGGGGGCGACTGTGATGCCGGAAATGCATCTGAGGGACAGGGCCTCTGAATCCTTGTCCTTTTTCTGTTTTTACCGTGTGTTCTGTCATGTTTTCTGCCCAGGAGTCCATGAGGGACTCCTGGCAGTGCAGCTCTCTTTTGGTTTGGTGAACAGACCCATGGGATACCCTTATGGCACCCATGGGTAGGGGTACAACCCTGTGCCCCTAGTGTATGTTTTTGGGCACCTGTGGGTGGCCCACAGAGCAGGGTATGGGCTGGTGGCAGCTCCATGCTGAATTTGACAGGTGCTCTGGGTGTCCTCCATTTTGGGATACCCAGGCCCTGCCATTGGAATCAGTTGATTCCTGATAGGAAACAAGATGGCCCCTGTGGCCTCTTGCTTTCTATTGCCTGTTATCTTGTTTTTCCCAAAGTCCTGGGAAGCCCTGACTCTGTCCCTTCCCCCTGACTGGCTGTTGGGTGGAAGTTCCATATATGGTGTTGTTGTGAAGGCCCAGCTAGACTGACTGGAGCCTTCCCAGTGACTGTATGTTATGGGTACCTCCTGTGGGTGGGACCTGGGTGAATGGAGTGTGTGACCAATATACACTCCTTGTTGTGGTTGTCTGGTTTCTGGCATGAGAGACAAAGACTGAGACAGCCCTGCCCGAAACTGGCCTGAATGCAGTGTGTAGTGTTGAATGGCTGGGTACTTGTCCCAATCCACATTCCTTGTTGTGAGTGTCTGAAAGGGAGGAGTGTGGCCTGAATGCACTGTGTGCCTGATTGGCTGACTGACTGCATGAATGCCCTTCTGTGTGATTGGCTGCTGTGTGTGTGCCAGCAGTGTGGATGAGAGACAGAATAGTATATCTGGGGACCTCTCACCACTGGAAATTGTTCAGAAGCATTCAGAAGCTGAGTCTCCACTCAAGAGTAACTGGATTTGCTGATCCTCGACGTCCAACTGGAAGAAGAAGACTTGCTGTGGCATTTGCTTCGACAGAAACTGAAGGTTGTCGACATCGTCGAGGACTGACCCGAGAGAGGACCTGGCTAGGCGCCCTCTTCCCGTGCTCCGAGGGACCATCGAGCACCGCTGAATCTTCGCCGAAGCGCCCTGGAAGTCAGACCCTCGAAAGGCTGCCGACCCGAGACGGGACCGCCGAGGAGATCGAAGTGAAGCACCCGGACCTCGACGCTGTCGAAGTCCATTGCCGTCGACCAGGGTTCGCAGGTCTGTGTAACCGCTGGAGGCCCGTCGAAGTTGTGTTGCCCAGCCGTGGGAACCACTTGACGCCGTGCCGCCGACGACCGGAGCCGTCCGCTCCTTGCCTAAGAACATTTGACTCGAAGGACTCCCTCGTCCGCACCGTCGACCGCTTTTGCCATGCCGGAGAAAGTCGAGGACGACCAACGCGCCGAGGAGAATCCGCCGGTGGGTTTCCCGCCACCTCACGATCCCAAAGACTCGAGCGACTCGACGCCCTTGCTGGGCTCCCGTCTCTACAATCTTTGCGGTCCAGAACGATTGTCATCGAGGTGCCCCGCACACCTCCGCCTTGCAGGACGCCGACGCCCCGACGCCGACGAGCACCGCTCGGACGAAGCTGCCGCCTCTTCGACATCGTTCTACCTCGTTTGTCGACGGACGTTCGACGCCCCGTGCCTCCCGCTTGAAAGGGAAGGCATTCAAGAAGGGCCGTCGATTCCCCGTCGCCGAACCCCGAGGTCTTCGACGTTTCTCGACGCCTCTCGACGATCCGTGACTCCTGCTTAAAAGGGGGTCATTCAAGAAGGATCTGTCGACGCCTCTTCGAAGAACTCGACTCCACCAGGTACATTGGGGGGGTAAAAACATTGTAGGAGAGAATAAGACTGTTGAACAATATATGGACTGGGCTTGTGTCAGATCCCTTTATTTTACAGGTTGCCCAGGTGGGGGGATCTCCACACAGAACTGTGTCCAGTAGCTAGGGCCAGTATTCTGCCTATTGTTTCAACCATCTTTTATCTCTCCTCTCTCTATTGCTGGTTTCCTTCTTATTGATCTGTGTGCCATTTTAACAGTATTGTGAATGCACTTTAATGAGGTCTAATATTAGTGGTACCACTTTAGAATTGTAGATATTTACCATTGCTGATTTTCCTGAGCACAAAGTGCGTTGTTGTGATAAGTGTACATAACCCTTGAATATTAATTATATAAAGACTGTGTTTTCAGTAATACAGTGTGTGGACATTCCTTTGTGGGGGGCTTGGGGATACACTGTACTTAAGAACCAGCCTGCATCACCTCCTGAGAAGCTAGGCCTTGATTGCTCGTCCATCGCTACCGTATTAGAGAATCTTGGCTGGGGTCCTCTGTGCCTCTCCTCTACCATATAGAGAGCGGAAGTACAGACCCCCCCACCGGTCTTCACATCTGGGTAATAGATTCTTGGCCGATTTGCGCAAATCATACCTCTGCGGATTCCCACGGATGTCCTCTTTTCGGAAATGCATGGGGTTCCCTGTTTTCCTTGGTGGCTTGGACACCCGAGGCCCATATCTGTATGTTGTGCTTGTCTGGAGAAAGTGTCAAATTCAGGTGTCGAAACAGACTTGGGGTTACCTGTGTTTTAGGCTTTCCCCTTGGCGCCCAGGTAGGTGCACCCACACATGTGAGGTACCGTTTTCATCGGGACACCTGTGGGAAGGCGGGACGGTAGGCCATGTGTTGTTGGCGGCATGTTTCGATGGGTGAGCCGAGTGAAATGTGCGGAAAATATGTTTTTTTCCCACATTTCGGATTTTGCCGGGGTGTCTGGGTAATAAATTCTGGGCCGATTTGCGCAAATCATACCTCTGCGGATTCCCACGGATGTCGTCTTTTCGGAAATGCATGGGGTTCCCTGTTTTCCTTGGTGGCTTGGACACCCGAGGCACATATCTCTATGTTGCGCTTGTCTGGAGAAAGTGTCAAATTCAGGTGTGGAAACAGACTTGGGGTTACCTGTGTTTTAGGCTTTCGCCTTGGCGCCCAGGTAGGTGCACCCACACATGTGAGGTACTGTTTTGATCGGGACACCTATGGGAACGTGGGATGGTAGGCCATGTGTTGTTGGCGGCGTGATTCGATGGGTGAGCCGAGTGAAATGTGCGGAAAATGCATTTTTTTCCCACATTTCAGACTTTGCAGGGGTGTCTGGGTAATAAATTCTGGGCCAATTTGCGCAAATCATACCTCTGCGGATGCCCACTGGTATCCTCTTTTCAGACATGCATGGGGTTCCCTGTTTTCCTTGGTGGCTTGGACACCCGAGGTCCATATCAGTATGTTGCGCTTGTCTGGAGAAAGTGTCAAATTCAGGTGTCGAAACAGACTTGGGGTTACCTGTGTTTTAGGCTTTCCCCTTGACGCCCAGGTAGGTGCACCCACACATGTGAGGTACCGTTTTGATCGGGACAGCTGTGGGAACGCGGGATGGTAGGCCATGTGTTGTTGACAGCGTCTTTCGATGGGTGAGCCGAGTGAAATGTGCAGAAAATGCGTTTTTTTCCCCACATTTCAGACTTTGCGGGGGTGTCTGGGTAATAAATTCTGGGCCGATCTGCGCAAATCATACCTCTGCGGATTCCCACGGGTGTCCTCTTTTTGGAAATGCATGGAGTTCCCTGTTTTCCTTGGTGGCTTGGACACCTGAGGTCCATATTTGTATGTTGTGCTTGTCTGGAGAAAGTGTCAAATTCAGGTGTCGAAACAGACTTGGGGTTATCTGTGTTTTAGGCTTTCCCCTTGGCGCCCAGGTTGGTGCACCTACACATGTGAGGTGCCATTTTCATCGGGACACCTGTGGGAACACGGGACGGTAGGCCATGTGTTGTTGGCAGCGTGTTTCGATGGGTGAGCCGAGTGAAATGTGCGGAAAATGCATTTTTTTCCCCACATTTCGGACTTTGCGGAGGTGTCTGGGTAATAAATTCTGGGCCGATTTGCGCAAATCGTACTTCTGCGGATTCCCACGGGTGTCTTCTTTTCGGAAATGCATGGGGTTCCCTATTTTCCTTGGTGGCTTGGACACCCGAGGCCCATATCTGTATGTTGTGCTTTTCTGGAGAAAGTGTCAAATTCAGGTGTCGAAACAGACTTGGGGTTCCCTGTGTTTTAGGCTTTCCCCTTGCCGCCCATGTAGGTGCACCCACACATGTGAGGTACCGTTTTCATCGGGACACCTGTGGGAAGGCGGGACGGTAGGCCATGTGTTGTTGGCGGCGTGTTTCGATGGGTGAGCCGAGTGAAATGTGTGGAAAATGCATTTTTTTCCCACATTTCAGACTTTGCGGGGGTGTCTGGGTAATAAATTCTGGGACGATTTGCGCAAATCATACCTCTGCGGATTCCCACGGGTGTCCTCTTTTCGGAAATGCATGGGGTTCCCTGTTTTCCTTGGTGGCTTGGACACCCGAGGTCCATATCAGTATGTTGCGCTTGTCTGGAGAAAGTGTCAAATTCAGGTGTCGAAACAGACTTGGGGTTACCTGTGTTTTAGGCTTTCCCCTTGACGCCCAGGTAGGTGCACCCACACATGTGAGGTACCGTTTTGATCGGGACAGCTGTAGGAACGCGGGATGGTAGGCCATGTGTTGTTGACGGCGTGTTTCGATGGGTGAGCCGAGTGAAATGTGCAGAAAATGCGTTTTTTTCCCCACATTTCGGACTTTGCGGGGGTGTCTGGGTAATAAATTCTGGGCCGATTTGCGCAAATCATACCTCTGCGGATTCCCACAGGTGTCCTCTTTTCGGAAATGCATGGAGTTCCCTGTTTTCCTTGGTGGCTTGGACACCCGAGGTCCATATTTGTATGTTGTGCTTGTCTGGAGAAAGTGTCAAATTCAGGTGTGGAAACAGACTTGGGGTTATCTGTGTTTTAGGCTTTCCCCTTGGCGCCCAGGTTGGTGCACCTACACATGTGAGGTGCCATTTTCATCGGGACACCTGTGGGAACACGGGACGGTAGGCCATGTGTTGTTGGCGGCGTGTTTCGATGGGTGAGCCGAGTGAAATGTGCGGAAAATACATTTTTTCCCCACATTTCGGACTTTGCGGGGGTGTCTGGGTAATAAATTCTGGGCCGATTTGCCCAAATCATACCTCTGCGGATTCCTACGGATGTCCTCTTTTCGGAAATGCATGGGGCTCCCTGTTTTCTTTGGTGACTTGTACACCGGAGGCCCATATCTGTATGTTGTGCTTGTCTGGAGAAAGTGTCAAATTCAGGTGTCGAAACAGACTTGGGGTTACCTGTGTTTTAGGCTTTCCCCTTGGCGCCCAGGTAGGTGCACCCACACATGTGAGGTACCGTTTTCATTGGGACACCTGTGGGAAGACGGGACGGTAGGCCATGTGTTGTTGGCGGCGTGTTTCGATGGGTGAGCCGAGTGAAATGTACGGAAAATATGTTTTTTTCCCACATTTCAGACTTTGCCGGGGTGTCTGGGTAATAGATTCTTGGCCGATTTGCGCAAATCATACCTCTGCGGATTCCCACGGATGTCCTCTTTTCGGAAATGCATGGGGTTCCCTGTTTTCCTTGGTGGCTTGGACACCCGAGGCCCATATCTGTATGTTGTGCTTGTCTGGAGAAAGTGTCAAATTCAGGTGTCGAAACAGACTTGGGGTTACCTGTGTTTTAGGCTTTCCCCTTGGCGCCCAGGTAGGTGCACCCACACATGTGAGGTACCGTTTTCATCGGGACACCTGTGGGAAGGCGGGACGGTAGGCCATGTGTTGTTGGCGGCATGTTTCGATGGGTGAGCCGAGTGAAATGTGCGGAAAATATGTTTTTTTCCCACATTTCGGATTTTGCCGGGGTGTCTGGGTAATAAATTCTGGGCCGATTTGCGCAAATCATACCTCTGCGGATTCCCACGGATGTCGTCTTTTCGGAAATGCATGGGGTTCCCTGTTTTCCTTGGTGGCTTGGACACCCGAGGCACATATCTCTATGTTGCGCTTGTCTGGAGAAAGTGTCAAATTCAGGTGTGGAAACAGACTTGGGGTTACCTGTGTTTTAGGCTTTCGCCTTGGCGCCCAGGTAGGTGCACCCACACATGTGAGGTACCGTTTTGATCGGGACAGCTGTGGGAACGCGGGATGGTAGGCCATGTGTTGTTGACGGCGTCTTTCGATGGGTGAGCCGAGTGAAATGTGCAGAAAATGCGTTTTTTTCCCCACATTTCGGACTTTGCGGGGGTGTCTGGGTAATAAATTCTGGGCCGATTTGCGCAAATCATACCTCTGCGGATTCCCACGGGTGTCCTCTTTTTGGAAATGCATGGAGTTCCCTGTTTTCCTTGGTGGCTTGGACACCTGAGGTCCATATTTGTATGTTGTGCTTGTCTGGAGAAAGTGTCAAATTCAGGTGTCGAAACAGACTTGGGGTTATCTGTGTTTTAGGCTTTCCCCTTGGCGCCCAGGTTGGTGCACCTACACATGTGAGGTGCCATTTTCATCGGGACACCTGTGGGAACACGGGACGGTAGGCCATGTGTTGTTGGCAGCGTGTTTCGATGGGTGAGCCGAGTGAAATGTGCGGAAAATGCATTTTTTTCCCCACATTTCGGACTTTGCGGAGGTGTCTGGGTAATAAATTCTGGGCCGATTTGCGCAAATCGTACTTCTGCGGATTCCCACGGGTGTCTTCTTTTCGGAAATGCATGGGGTTCCCTATTTTCCTTGGTGGCTTGGACACCCGAGGCCCATATCTGTATGTTGTGCTTTTCTGGAGAAAGTGTCAAATTCAGGTGTCGAAACAGACTTGGGGTTACCTGTGTTTTAGGCTTTCCCCTTGCCGCCCATGTAGGTGCATCCACACATGTGAGGTACCGTTTTCATCGGGACACCTGTGGGAAGGCGGGACGGTAGGCCATGTGTTGTTGGCAGCGTGTTTCGATGGGTGAGCCGAGTGAAATGTGCGGAAAATACTTTTTATTCCCCACATTTCGGACTTTGCGGGGGTGTCTGGGTAATAAATTCTGGGCTGATTTGCGCAAATCATACCTCTGCGGATTCCTACGGATGTCCTCTTTTCGGTAATGCATGGGGTTCCCTATTTTACTTGGTGGCTTGGATACCCGAGGCCCATATCTGTATGTTGTGCTTGTCTGGAGAAAGTGTCAAATTCAGGTGTCGAAACAGACTTGGGGTTACCTGTGTTTTAGGCTTTCCCCTTGGCGCCCAGGTAGGTGCACCCACACATGTGAGGTACCGTTTTCCTGGGGACACCTGTGGGAACGCGGGACGGTAGGCCATGTGTTGTTGGCGGCATGTTTCGATGGGTGAGCCGAGTGAAATGTGCGGAAAATACGTTTTTTTCCCCACATTTCGGACTTTGCCGGGGTGTCTGGGTAATAAATTCTGGGCCGATTTGCGCAAATCATACCTCTGCGGATTCCCACGGATGTCCTCTTTTCGGAAATGCATGGGGTTCCCTGTTTTCCTTGGTGGCTTGGACATCCGAGGCCCATATCTGTATGTTGCCCTTGTCTGGAGAAAGTGTCAAATTCAGGTGTGGAAACAGACTTGGGTTTACTTGTGTTTTCGGCTTTCGCCTTGGCGCCCAGGTAGGTGCACCCACACATGTGAGGTACTGTTTTGATCGGGACACCTATGGGAACGTGGGACGGTAGACCATGTGTTGTTGGCGGCGTGTTTCGATGGGTGAGCCGAGTGAAATGTGCGGAAAATGCATTTTTTTCCCACATTTCAGACTTTGCGGGGGTGTCTGGGTAATAAATTCTGGGCCGATTTGTGCAAATCATACCTCTGCGGATTCCCACGGGTGTCCTCTTTTCGGAAATGCATGGGGTTCCCTGTTTTCCTTGTTGGCTTGGACACCCGAGGTCAATCTTTGTTTGTTGCGCTTGTCTGGAGAAAGTGTCAAATTCAGGTGTCGAAACAGACTTGGGGTTACCTGTGTTTTAGGCTTTCCCCTTGGCGCCCAGGTAGGTGCACCCACACATGTGAGGTACCGTTTTCATCGGGACACCTGTGGGAAGGCGGGACGGTAGGCCATGTGTTGTTGGCGGCATTTTTCGATGGGTGAGCCGAGTGAAATGTGCGGAAAATACGTGTTTTTCCCCACATTTCGGACTTTGCGGGGGTGTCTGGGTAATAAATTCTGGGCCGATTTGCGCAAATCATACCTCTGCGGATTCCTACGGATGTCCTCTTTTCGGAAATGCATGGGGCTCCCTGTTTTCCTTGGTGGCTTGTACACCCGAGGCCCATATCTGTATGTTGTGCTTGTCTGGAGAAAGTGTCAAATTCAGATGTCGAAACAGACTTGGGGTTACCTGTGTTTTAGGCTTTCCCCTTGGCGCCCAGGTAGGTGCACCCACACATGTGAGGTACCGTTTTCATCGGGACACCTGTGGGAAGGCGGGACGGTAGGCCATGTGTTGTTGGCGGCATGTTTCGATGGGTGAGCCGAGTGAAATGTGCGGAAAATATGTTTTTTTCACACATTTCAGACTTTGCCGGGGTGTCTGGGTAATAAATTCTGGGCCGATTTGCAGAAATCATACCGCTGCGGATTCCCACAGATGTCCTCCTTTCGGAAATGCATGGGGTTCCCTGTTTTCCTTGGTGACTTGGACACCGAGGCCCATATCTGTATGTTGCGCTTGTCTGGAGAAAGTGTCAAATTCAGGTGTGGAAACAGACTTGGGGGTACCTGTGTTTTAGGCTTTCGCCTTGGCGCCCAGGTAGGTGCACCCACACATGTGAGGTACCGTTTTGATCGGGACACCTATGGGAACGTGGGACGGTAGGCCATGTGTTGTTGGCGGCGTGTTTCAATGGGTGAGCCGAGTGAAATGTGCGGAAAATGCATTTTTTTCCCACATTTCAGACTTTGCGGGGGGTCTGGGTAATAAATTCTGGGCCAATTTGTGCAAATCATACCTCTGCGGATTCCCACAGGTGTCCTCTTTTCGGAAATGCATGGGGTTCCCTGTTTTCCTTGGTGGCTTGGACACCCGAGGTCAATCTTTGTTTGTTGCGCTTGTCTGGAGAAAGTGTAAAATTCAGGTGTCGCAACATACTTGGGGTTACCTGTGTTTTAGGCTTTCCCCTTGGCGCCCAGGCAGGTGCACCCACACATGTGAGGTACCGTTTTCATCGGGACACCTGTGGGAAGGCGGGACGGTAGGCCATGTGTTGTTGGCGGCATGTTTCGATGGGTGAGCCGAGTGAAATGTGCGGAAAATATGTTTTTTTCCCACATTTCGGACTTTGCCGAGGTGTCTGGGTAATAAATTCTGGGCCGATTTGCGCAAATCATACCTCTGCGGATTCCCACGGATGTCGTCTTTTCGGAAATGCATGGGGTTCCCTGTTTTCCTTGGGGACTTGGACACCCGAGGTCCATATCTCTATGTTGCGCTTGTCTGGAGAAAGTGTCAAATTCAGGTGTGGAAACAGACTTGGGGTTACCTGTGTTTTAGGCTTTCGCCTTGGCGCCCAGGTAGGTGCACCCACACATGTGAGGTACCGTTTTCATCGGGACACCTGTGGGAAGGCGGGACGGTAGGCCATGTGTTGTTGGCGGCGTGTTTTGATGGGTGAGCCGAGTGAAATGTGCGGAAAATGTTTTTTTTCCCACATTTCGGACTTTGCAGGGGTGTCTCGGTAATAAATTCGGGGCCGATTTGTGCAAATCATACCTCTGCGTATTCCCACGGATGTCCTCTTTTCGGAAATGCATGGGGTTCCCTGTTTTCCTTGGTGGCTTGGCCACCCGAGTCCCATATCTGTATGTTGCGCTTGTCTGGAGAAAGTGTCAAATTCAGGTGTGGAAACAGACTTGGGGTTACCTGTGTTTTAGGCTTTCGCTTTGGCGCCCAGGTAGGTGCACCGACACATGTGAGGTACCGTTTTGATTGGGACACCTTTGGGAACGCGGGACGGTAGGCCATGTGTTGTTGGCGGCGTGGTTCAATGGGTGAGCCGAGTGAAATGTGCGGAAAATGCGTTTTTTTTCCTACATTTCGGATTTTGCGGGGGTGTCTGGGTAATAAATTCTGGGCCGATTTGCGCAAATCATACCTCTGCGGATTCCCACGGGTGTCCTCTTTTCGGAAATGCATGGGGCTCCCTGTTTTCCTTGGTGGCTTGGACACCCGAGGTCCATATCAGTATGTTGCGCTTGTCTGGAGAAAGTGTCAAATTCAGGTGTCGAAACAGACTTGGGTTTACCTGTGTTTTAGGCTTTCCCCTTGACGCCCAGGTAGGTGCAGCCACACATGTGAGGTACCGTTTTGATCGGGACAGCTGTGGGAACGCGGGATGGTAGGCCATGTGTTGTTGACGGCGTGTTTCGATGGGTGAGCCGAGTGAAATGTGCAGAAAATGCGTTTTTTTCCCACATTTCGGACTTTGCGGGGGTGTCTGGGTAATAAATTCTGGGCCGATTTGCGCAAATCGTACCTCTGCGGATTCCCACGGGTGTCCTCTTCGGAAATGCATGGGGCTCCCTGTTTTCCTTGGTGGCTTGGACACCCAAGGCCCATATCTGTATGTTGTGCTTGTCTGGAGAAAGTGTCAAATTCAGGTGTCGAAACAGAGTTGGGGTTACCTGTGTTTTAGGCTTTCCGCTTGGCGCCGAGGTAGGTGCACCCACACATGTGAGGTACCGTTTTCATCGGGGCACCTGTGGGAAGTCGGGACGGTAGGCCATGTGTTGTTGGCGGCATGTTTCTATGGGTGAGCCGAGTGAAATGTGCGGAAAATATGTTTTTTTTCCCACATTTCGGATTTTGCCGGGGTGTCTGGGTAATAAATTCTGGGCCGATTTGCGCAAATCATACCTCTGCGGATTCCCACGGATGTCGTCTTTTCGGAAATGCATGGGGTTCCCTATTTTCCTTGGTGGCTTGGACACCCTAGGCACATATCTGTATGTTGAGCTTGTCTGGAGAAAGTGTCAAATTCAGGTGTGGAAACAGACTTGGGGTTACCTGTGTTTTAGGCTTCCGCCTTGGCGCCCAGGTAGGTGCACCCACACATGTGAGGTACTGTTTTGATCGGGACACCTATGGGAACGTGGGATGGTAGGCCATGTGTTGTTGGCGGCGTGTTTCGATGGGTGAGCCGAGTGAAATGTGCGGAAAATGCATTTTTTTCCCACATTTCAGACTTTGCGGGGGTGTCTGGGTAATAAATTCTGGGCCGATTTGCGCAAATCATACCTCTGCGAATTCCCACGGGTGTCCTCTTTTCGGAAATGCATGGAGTTCCCTGTTTTCCTTGGTGGCTTGGACACCCGAGGTCCATATTTGTATGTTGTGCTTGTCTGGAGAAAGTGTCAAATTCAGGTGTCGAAACAGACTTGGGGTTATCTGTGTTTTAGGCTTTCCCCTTGGCGCCCAGGTTGGTGCACCTACACATGTGAGGTGCCATTTTCATCGGGACACCTGTGGGAACACGGGACGGTAGGCCATGTGTTGTTGGCGGCGTGTTTCGATGGGTGAGCCGAGTGAAATGTGCAGAAAATACGTTTTTTTCCCCACATTTCGGACTTTGCGGGGGTGTCTGGGTAATAAATTCTGGGCCGATTTGCGCAAATCATACCTGTGCGGATTCCTACGGATGTCCTCTTTTCGGAAATGCATGGGGCTCCCTGTTTTCCTTGGTGGCTTGTACACCCGAGGCCCATATCTGTATGTTGTGCTTGTCTGGAGAAAGTGTCAAATTCAGGTGTCGAAACAGACTTGGGGTTACCTGTGTTTTAGGCTTTCCCCTTGGCGCCCAGGTAGGTGCACCCACACATGTGAGGTACCGTTTTCATCGGGACACCTGTGGGAAGGCGGGACGGTAGGCCATGTGTTGTTGGCGGCGTGTTTCGATGGGTGAGCCGAGTGAAATGTGTGGAAAATGCATTTTTTTCCCACATTTCAGACTTTGCGGGGGTGTCTGGGTAATAAATTCTGGGACGATTTGCGCAAATCATACCTCTGCGGATTCCCACGGGTGTCCTCTTTTCGGAAATGCATGGGGTTCCCTGTTTTCCTTGGTGGCTTGGACACCCGAGGTCCATATCAGTATGTTGCGCTTGTCTGGAGAAAGTGTCAAATTCAGGTGTCGAAACAGACTTGGGGTTACCTGTGTTTTAGGCTTTCCCCTTGACGCCCAGGTAGGTGCACCCACACATGTGAGGTACCGTTTTGATCGGGACAGCTGTAGGAACGCGGGATGGTAGGCCATGTGTTGTTGACGGCGTGTTTCGATGGGTGAGCCGAGTGAAATGTGCAGAAAATGCGTTTTTTCCCCACATTTCGGACTTTGCGGGGGTGTCTGGGTAATAAATTCTGGGCCGATTTGCGCAAATCATACCTCTGCGGATTCCCACAGGTGTCCTCTTTTCGGAAATGCATGGAGTTCCCTGTTTTCCTTGGTGGCTTGGACACCCGAGGTCCATATTTGTATGTTGTGCTTGTCTGGAGAAAGTGTCAAATTCAGGTGTGGAAACAGACTTGGGGTTATCTGTGTTTTAGGCTTTCCCCTTGGCGCCCAGGTTGGTGCACCTACACATGTGAGGTGCCATTTTCATCGGGACACCTGTGGGAACACGGGACGGTAGGCCATGTGTTGTTGGCGGCGTGTTTCGATGGGTGAGCCGAGTGAAATGTGCGGAAAATACATTTTTTCCCCACATTTCGGACTTTGCGGGGGTGTCTGGGTAATAAATTCTGGCCCGATTTGCCCAAATCATACCTCTGCGGATTCCTACGGATGTCCTCTTTTCGGAAATGCATGGGGCTCCCTGTTTTCCTTGGTGACTTGTACACCGGAGGCCCATATCTGTATGTTGTGCTTGTCTGGAGAAAGTGTCAAATTCAGGTGTCGAAACAGACTTGGGGTTACCTGTGTTTTAGGCTTTCCCCTTGGCGCCCAGGTAGGTGCACCCACACATGTGAGGTACCGTTTTCATTGGGACACCTGTGGGAAGACGGGACGGTAGGCCATGTGTTGTTGGCGGCGTGTTTCGATGGGTGAGCCGAGTGAAATGTACGGAAAATATGTTTTTTTCCCACATTTCAGACTTTGCCGGGGTGTCTGGGTAATAGATTCTTGGCCGATTTGCGCAAATCATACCTCTGCGGATTCCCACGGATGTCCTCTTTTCGGAAATGCATGGGGTTCCCTGTTTTCCTTGGTGGCTTGGACTCCCGAGGCCCATATCTGTATGTTGTGCTTGTCTGGAGAAAGTGTCAAATTCAGGTGTCGAAACAGACTTGGGGTTACCTGTGTTTTAGGCTTTCCCCTTGGCGCCCAGGTAGGTGCACCCACACATGTGAGGTACCGTTTTCATCGGGACACCTGTGGGAAGGCGGGACGGTAGGCCATGTGTTGTTGGCGGCATGTTTCGATGGGTGAGCCGAGTGAAATGTGCGGAAAATATGTTTTTTTCCCACATTTCGGATTTTGCCGGGGTGTCTGGGTAATAAATTCTGGGCCGATTTGCGCAAATCATACCTCTGCGGATTCCCACGGATGTCGTCTTTTCGGAAATGCATGGGGTTCCCTGTTTTCCTTGGTGGCTTGGACACCCGAGGCACATATCTCTATGTTGCGCTTGTCTGGAGAAAGTGTCAAATTCAGGTGTGGAAACAGACTTGGGGTTACCTGTGTTTTAGGCTTTCGCCTTGGCGCCCAGGTAGGTGCACCCACACATGTGAGGTACTGTTTTGATCGGGACACCTATGGGAACGTGGGATGGTAGGCCATGTGTTGTTGGCGGCGTGATTCGATGGGTGAGCCGAGTGAAATGTGCGGAAAATGCATTTTTTTCCCACATTTCAGACTTTGCAGGGGTGTCTGGGTAATAAATTCTGGGCCAATTTGCGCAAATCATACCTCTGCGGATGCCCACTGGTATCCTCTTTTCAGACATGCATGGGGTTCCCTGTTTTCCTTGGTGGCTTGGACACCCGAGGCCCATATCTGTATGTTGTGCTTTTCTGGAGAAAGTGTCAAATTCAGGTGTCGAAACAGACTTGGGGTTCCCTGTGTTTTAGGCTTTCCCCTTGCCGCCCATGTAGGTGCATCCACACATGTGAGGTACCGTTTTCATCGGGACACCTGTGGGAAGGCGGGACGGTAGGCCATGTGTTGTTGGCAGCGTGTTTCGATGGGTGAGCCGAGTGAAATGTGCGGAAAATACTTTTTATTCCCCACATTTCGGACTTTGCGGGGGTGTCTGGGTAATAAATTCTGGGCCGATTTGCGCAAATCATACCTCTGCGGATTCCTACGGATGTCCTCTTTTCGGTAATGCATGGGGTTCCCTATTTTACTTGGTGGCTTGGATACCCGAGGCCCATATCTGTATGTTGTGCTTGTCTGGAGAAAGTGTCAAATTCAGGTGTCGAAACAGACTTGGGGTTACCTGTGTTTTAGGCTTTC
The DNA here is from genome assembly GCF_040938575.1 of Ambystoma mexicanum. NCBI lineage: Eukaryota > Metazoa > Chordata > Amphibia > Caudata > Ambystomatidae > Ambystoma > Ambystoma mexicanum. The sequence goes on from NC_090923.1 coordinate 997,928,022, forward strand.
CCCTTGGCGCCCAGGTAGGTGCACCCACACATGTGAGGTACCGTTTTCCTGGGGACACCTGTGGGAACGCGGGACGGTAGGCCATGTGTTGTTGGCGGCATGTTTCGATGGGTGAGCCGAGTGAAATGTGCGGAAAATACGTTTTTTTCCCCACATTTCGGACTTTGCCGGGGTGTCTGGGTAATAAATTCTGGGCCGATTTGCGCAAATCATACCTCTCCGGATTCCCACGGATGTCCTCTTTTCGGAAATGCATGGGGTTCCCTGTTTTCCTTGGTGGCTTGGACATCCGAGGCCCATATCTGTATGTTGCCCTTGTCTGGAGAAAGTGTCAAATTCAGGTGTGGAAACAGACTTGGGTTTACTTGTGTTTTCGGCTTTCGCCTTGGCGCCCAGGTAGGTGCACCCACACATGTGAGGTACTGTTTTGATCGGGACACCTATGGGAACGTGGGACGGTAGACCATGTGTTGTTGGCGGCGTGTTTCGATGGGTGAGCCGAGTGAAATGTGCGGAAAATGCATTTTTTTCCCACATTTCAGACTTTGCGGGGGTGTCTGGGTAATAAATTCTGGGCCGATTTGTGCAAATCATACCTCTGCGGATTCCCACGGGTGTCCTCTTTTCGGAAATGCATGGGGTTCCCTGTTTTCCTTGTTGGCTTGGACACCCGAGGTCAATCTTTGTTTGTTGCGCTTGTCTGGAGAAAGTGTCAAATTCAGGTGTCGAAACAGACTTGGGGTTACCTGTGTTTTAGGCTTTCCCCTTGGCGCCCAGGTAGGTGCACCCACACATGTGAGGTACCGTTTTCATCGGGACACCTGTGGGAAGGCGGGACGGTAGGCCATGTGTTGTTGGCGGCGTTTTTCGATGGGTGAGCCGAGTGAAATGTGTGGAAAATACGTGTTTTTCCCCACATTTCGGACTTTGCGGGGGTGTCTGGGTAATAAATTCTGGGCCGATTTGCGGAAATCATACCTCTGCGGATTCCCACAGGTGTCCTCTTTTCGGAAATGCATGGAGTTCCCTGTTTTCCTTGGTGGCTTGGACACCCGAGGTCCATATTTGTATGTTGTGCTTGTCTGGAGAAAGTGTCAAATTCAGGTGTGGAAACAGACTTGGGGTTATCTGTGTTTTAGGCTTTCCCCTTGGCGCCCAGGTTGGTGCACCTACACATGTGAGGTGCCATTTTCATCGGGACACCTGTGGGAACACGGGACGGTAGGCCATGTGTTGTTGGCGGCGTGTTTCGATGGGTGAGCCGAGTGAAATGTGCGGAAAATACATTTTTTCCCCACATTTCGGACTTTGCGGGGGTGTCTGGGTAATAAATTCTGGGCCGATTTGCCCAAATCATACCTCTGCGGATTCCTACGGATGTCCTCTTTTCGGAAATGCATGGGGCTCCCTGTTTTCCTTGGTGACTTGTACACCGGAGGCCCATATCTGTATGTTGTGCTTGTCTGGAGAAAGTGTCAAATTCAGGTGTCGAAACAGACTTGGGGTTACCTGTGTTTTAGGCTTTCCCCTTGGCGCCCAGGTAGGTGCACCCACACATGTGAGGTACCGTTTTCATTGGGACACCTGTGGGAAGACGGGACGGTAGGCCATGTGTTGTTGGTGGCGTGTTTCGATGGGTGAGCCGAGTGAAATGTACGGAAAATATGTTTTTTTCCCACATTTCAGACTTTGCCGGGGTGTCTGGGTAATAGATTCTTGGCCGATTTGCGCAAATCATACCTCTGCGGATTCCCACGGATGTCCTCTTTTCGGAAATGCATGGGGTTCCCTGTTTTCCTTGGTGGCTTGGACACCCGAGGCCCATATCTGTATGTTGTGCTTGTCTGGAGAAAGTGTCAAATTCAGGTGTCGAAACAGACTTGGGGTTACCTGTGTTTTAGGCTTTCCCCTTGGCGCCCAGGTAGGTGCACCCACACATGTGAGGTACCGTTTTCATCGGGACACCTGTGGGAAGGCGGGACGGTAGGCCATGTGTTGTTGGCGGCATGTTTCGATGGGTGAGCCGAGTGAAATGTGCGGAAAATATTTTTTTTTTCCCACATTTCGGATTTTGCCGGGGTGTCTGGGTAATAAATTCTGGGCCGATTTGCGCAAATCATACCTCTGCGGATTCCCACGGATGTCGTCTTTTCGGAAATGCATGGGGTTCCCTGTTTTCCTTGGTGGCTTGGACACCCGAGGCACATATCTCTATGTTGCGCTTGTCTGGAGAAAGTGTCAAATTCAGGTGTGGAAACAGACTTGGGGTTACCTGTGTTTTAGGCTTTCGCCTTGGCGCCCAGGTAGGTGCACCCACACATGTGAGGTACTGTTTTGATCGGGACACCTATGGGAACGTGGGATGGTAGGCCATGTGTTGTTGGCGGCGTGATTCGATGGGTGAGCCGAGTGAAATGTGCGGAAAATGCATTTTTTTCCCACATTTCAGACTTTGCAGGGGTGTCTGGGTAATAAATTCTGGGCCGATTTGCGGAAATCATACCTCTGCGGATGCCCACTGGTATCCTCTTTTCAGACATGCATGGGGTTCCCTGTTTTCCTTGGTGGCTTGGACACCCGAGGTCCATATCAGTATGTTGCGCTTGTCTGGAGAAAGTGTCAAATTCAGGTGTCGAAACAGACTTGGGGTTACCTGTGTTTTAGGCTTTCCCCTTGACGCCCAGGTAGGTGCACCCACACATGTGAGGTACCGTTTTGATCGGGACAGCTGTGGGAACGCGGGATGGTAGGCCATGTGTTGTTGACGGCGTCTTTCGATGGGTGAGACGAGTGAAATGTGCAGAAAATGCGTTTTTTTCCCCACATTTCGGACTTTGCGGGGGTGTCTGGGTAATAAATTCTGGGCCGATTTGCGCAAATCATACCTCTGCGGATTCCCACGGGTGTCCTCTTTTTGGAAATGCATGGAGTTCCCTGTTTTCCTTGGTGGCTTGGACACCTGAGGTCCATATTTGTATGTTGTGCTTGTCTGGAGAAAGTGTCAAATTCAGGTGTCGAAACAGACTTGGGGTTATCTGTGTTTTAGGCTTTCCCCTTGGCGCCCAGGTTGGTGCACCTACACATGTGAGGTGCCATTTTCATCGGGACACCTGTGGGAACACGGGACGGTAGGCCATGTGTTGTTGGCAGCGTGTTTCGATGGGTGAGCCGAGTGAAATGTGCGGAAAATGCATTTTTTTCCCCACATTTCGGACTTTGCGGAGGTGTCTGGGTAATAAATTCTGGGCCGATTTGCGCAAATCGTACTTCTGCGGATTCCCACGGGTGTCTTCTTTTCGGAAATGCATGGGGTTCCCTATTTTCCTTGGTGGCTTGGACACCCGAGGCCCATATCTGTATGTTGTGCTTTTCTGGAGAAAGTGTCAAATTCAGGTGTCGAAACAGACTTGGGGTTACCTGTGTTTTAGGCTTTCCCCTTGCCGCCCATGTAGGTGCATCCACACATGTGAGGTACCGTTTTCATCGGGACACCTGTGGGAAGGCGGGACGGTAGGCCATGTGTTGTTGGCAGCGTGTTTCGATGGGTGAGCCGAGTGAAATGTGCGGAAAATACTTTTTATTCCCCACATTTCAGACTTTGCGGGGGTGTCTGGGTAATAAATTCTGGGCTGATTTGCGCAAATCATACGTCTGCGGATTCCTACGGATGTCCTCTTTTCGGTAATGCATGGGGTTCCCTATTTTACTTGGTGGCTTGGATACCCGAGGCCCATATCTGTATGTTGTGCTTGTCTGGAGAAAGTGTCAAATTCAGGTGTCGAAACAGACTTGGGGTTACCTGTGTTTTAGGCTTTCCCCTTGGCGCCCAGGTAGGTGCACCCACACATGTGAGGTACCGTTTTCCTGGGGACACCTGTGGAAACGCGGGACGGTAGGCCATGTGTTGTTGGCGGCATGTTTCGATGGGTGAGCCGAGTGAAATGTGCGGAAAATACGTTTTTTTCCCCACATTTCGGACTTTGCCGGGGTGTCTGGGTAATAAATTCTGGGCCGATTTGCGCAAATCATACCTCTGCGGATTCCCACGGATGTCCTCTTTTCGGAAATGCATGGGGTTCCCTGTTTTCCTTGGTGGCTTGGACATCCGAGGCCCAAATCTGTATGTTGCCCTTGTCTGGAGAAAGTGTCAAATTCAGGTGTGGAAACAGACTTGGGTTTACTTGTGTTTTCGGCTTTCGCCTTGGCGCCCAGGTAGGTGCACCCACACATGTGAGGTACTGTTTTGATCGGGACACCTATGGGAACGTGGGACGGTAGACCATGTGTTGTTGGCGGCGTGTTTCGATGGGTGAGCCGAGTGAAATGTGCGGAAAATGCATTTTTTCCCCACATTTCAGACTTTGCGGGGGTGTCTGGGTAATAAATTCTGGGCCGATTTGTGCAAATCATACCTCTGCGGATTCCCACGGGTGTCCTCTTTTCGGAAATGCATGGGGTTCCCTGTTTTCCTTGTTGGCTTGGACACCCGAGGTCAATCTTTGTTTGTTGCGCTTGTCTGGAGAAAGTGTCAAATTCAGGTGTCGAAACAGACTTGGGGTTACCTGTGTTTTAGGCTTTCCCCTTGGCGCCCAGGTAGGTGCACCCACACATGTGAGGTACCGTTTTCATCGGGACACCTGTGGGAAGGCGGGACGGTAGGCCATGTGTTGTTGGCGGCATTTTTCGATGGGTGAGCCGAGTGGAATGTGCGGAAAATACGTGTTTTTCCCCACATTTCGGACTTTGCGGGGGTGTCTGGGTAATAAATTCTGGGCCGATTTGCGCAAATCATACCTCTGCGGATTCCTACGGATGTCCTCTTTTCGGAAATGCATGGGGCTCCCTGTTTTCCTTGGTGGCTTGTACACCCGAGGCCCATATCTGTATGTTGTGCTTGTCTGGAGAAAGTGTCAAATTCAGATGTCGAAACAGACTTGGGGTTACCTGTGTTTTAGGCTTTCCCCTTGGCGCCCAGGTAGGTGCACCCACACATGTGAGGTACCGTTTTCATCGGGACACCTGTGGGAAGGCGGGACGGTAGGCCATGTGTTGTTGGCGGCATGTTTCGATGGGTGAGCCGAGTGAAATGTGCGGAAAATATGTTTTTTTCACACATTTCAGACTTTGCCGGGGTGTCTGGGTAATAAATTCTGGGCCGATTTGCAGAAATCATACCGCTGCGGATTCCCACAGATGTCCTCCTTTCGGAAATGCATGGGGTTCCCTGTTTTCCTTGGTGACTTGGACACCGAGGCCCATATCTGTATGTTGCGCTTGTCTGGAGAAAGTGTCAAATTCAGGTGTGGAAACAGACTTGGGGGTACCTGTGTTTTAGGCTTTCGCCTTGGCGCCCAGGTAGGTGCACCCACACATGTGAGGTACCGTTTTGATCGGGACACCTATGGGAACGTGGGACGGTAGGCCATGTGTTGTTGGCGGCGTGTTTCAATGGGTGAGCCGAGTGAAATGTGCGGAAAATGCATTTTTTTCCCACATTTCAGACTTTGCGGGGGGTCTGGGTAATAAATTCTGGGCCAATTTGTGCAAATCATACCTCTGCGGATTCCCACAGGTGTCCTCTTTTCGGAAATGCATGGGGTTCCCTGTTTTCCTTGGTGGCTTGGACACCCGAGGTCAATCTTTGTTTGTTGCGCTTGTCTGGAGAAAGTGTAAAATTCAGGTGTCGCAACATACTTGGGGTTACCTGTGTTTTAGGCTTTCCCCTTGGCGCCCAGGCAGGTGCACCCACACATGTGAGGTACCGTTTTCATCGGGACACCTGTGGGAAGGCGGGACGGTAGGCCATGTGTTGTTGGCGGCATGTTTCGATGGGTGAGCCGAGTGAAATGTGCGGAAAATATGTTTTTTTCCCACATTTCGGACTTTGCCGAGGTGTCTGGGTAATAAATTCTGGGCCGATTTGCGCAAATCATACCTCTGCGGATTCCCACGGATGTCGTCTTTTCGGAAATGCATGGGGTTCCCTGTTTTCCTTGGTGACTTGGACACCCGAGGTCCATATCTCTATGTTGCGCTTGTCTGGAGAAAGTGTCAAATTCAGGTGTGGAAACAGACTTGGGGTTACCTGTGTTTTAGGCTTTCGCCTTGGCGCCCAGGTAGGTGCACCCACACATGTGAGGTACTGTTTTGATCGGGACACCTATGGGAACGTGGGATGGTAGGCCATGTGTTGTTGACGGTGTGTTTCGATGGGTGAGCCGAGTGAAATGTGCAGAAAATGCATTTCTTTCCCCACATTTCGGACTTTGCGGGGGTGTCTGGTTAATAAATTCTGGGCCGATTTGCGCAAATCATACCTCTGCGGATGCCCACTGGTATCCTCTTTTCAGACATGCATGGGGTTCCCTGTTTTCCTTGGTGGCTTGGACACCCGAGGTCCATATCAGTATGTTGCGCTTGTCTGGAGAAAGTGTCAAATTCAGGTGTCGAAACAGACTTGGGGTTACCTATGTTTTAGGCTTTCCCCTTGACGCCCAGGTAGGTGCACCCACACATGTGAGGTACCGTTTTGATCGGGACAGCTGTGGGAACGCGGGATGGTAGGCCATGTGTTGTTGAAGGCGTCTTTCGATGGGTGAGCCGAGTGAAATGTGCAGAAAATGCGTTTTTTTCCCCACATTTCGGACTTTGCGGGGGTGTCTGGGTAATAAATTCTGGGCCGATTTGCGCAAATCATACCTCTGCGGATTCCCACGGGTGTCCTCTTTTTGGAAATGCATGGAGTTCCCTGTTTTCCTTGGTGGCTTGGACCCCTGAGGTCCATATTTGTATGTTGTGCTTGTCTGGAGAAAGTGTCAAATTCAGGTGTCGAAACAGACTTGGGGTTATCTGTGTTTTAGGCTTTCCCCTTGGCGCCCAGGTTGGTGCACCTACACATGTGAGGTGCCATTTTCATCGGGACACCTGTGGGAACACGGGACGGTAGGCCATGTGTTGTTGGCAGCGTGTTTCGATGGGTGAGCCGAGTGAAATGTGCGGAAAATGCATTTTTTTCCCCACATTTCGGACTTTGCGGAGGTGTCTGGGTAATAAATTCTGGGCCGATTTGCGCAAATCGTACTTCTGCGGATTCCCACGGGTGTCTTCTTTTCGGAAATGCATGGGGTTCCCTATTTTCCTTGGTGGCTTGGACACCCGAGGCCCATATCTGTATGTTGTGCTTTTCTGGAGAAAGTGTCAAATTCAGGTGTCGAAACAGACTTGGGGTTACCTGTGTTTTAGGCTTTCCCCTTGCCGCCCATGTAGGTGCATCCACACATGTGAGGTACCGTTTTCATCGGGACACCTGTGGGAAGGCGGGACGGTAGGCCATGTGTTGTTGGCAGCGTGTTTCGATGGGTGAGCCGAGTGAAATGTGCGGAAAATACTTTTTATTCCCCACATTTCGGACTTTGCGGGGGTGTCTGGGTAATAAATTCTTGGCCGATTTGCGCAAATCATACCTCTGCGGATTCCTACGGATGTCCTCTTTTCGGTAATGCATGGGGTTCCCTATTTTACTTGGTGGCTTGGATACCCGAGGCCCATATCTGTATGTTGTGCTTGTCTGGAGAAAGTGTCAAATTCAGGTGTCGAAACAGACTTGGGGTTACCTGTGTTTTAGGCTTTCCCCTTGGCGCCCAGGTAGGTGCACCCACACATGTGAGGTACCGTTTTCCTGGGGACACCTGTGGGAACGCGGGACGGTAGGCCATGTGTTGTTGGCGGCATGTTTCGATGGGTGAGCCGAGTGAAATGTGCGGAAAATACGTTTTTTTCCCCACATTTCGGACTTTGCCCGGGTGTCTGGGTAATAAATTCTGGGCCGATTTGCGCAAATCATACCTCTGCGGATTCCCACGGATGTCCTCTTTTCGGAAATGCATGGGGTTCCCTGTTTTCCTTGGTGGCTTGGACATCCGAGGCCCATATCTGTATGTTGCCCTTGTCTGGAGAAAGTGTCAAATTCAGGTGTGGAAACAGACTTGGGTTTACTTGTGTTTTCGGCTTTCGCCTTGGTGCCCAGGTAGGTGCACCCACACATGTGAGGTACTGTTTTGATCGGGACACCTATGGGAACGTGGGACGGTAGACCATGTGTTGTTGGCGGCGTGTTTCGATGGGTGAGCCGAGTGAAATGTGCGGAAAATGCATTTTTTTCCCACATTTCAGACTTTGCGGGGGTGTCTGGGTAATAAATTCTGGGCCGATTTGTGCAAATCATACCTCTGCGGATTCCCACGGGTGTCCTCTTTTCGGAAATGCATGGGGTTCCCTGTTTTCCTTGTTGGCTTGGACACCCGAGGTCAATCTTTGTTTGTTGCGCTTGTCTGGAGAAAGTGTCAAATTCAGGTGTCGAAACAGACTTGGGGTTACCTGTGTTTTAGGCTTTCCCCTTGGCGCCCAGGTAGGTGCACCCACACATGTGAGGTACCGTTTTCATCGGGACACCTGTGGGAAGGCGGGACGGTAGGCCATGTGTTGTTGGCGGCGTTTTTCGATGGGTGAGCCGAGTGAAATGTGCGGAAAATACATGTTTTTCCCCACATTTCGGACTTTGCGGGCGTGTCTGGGTAATAAATTCTGGGCCGATTTGCGCAAATCATACCTCTGCGGATTCCTACGGATGTCCTCTTTTCGGAAATGCATGGGGCTCCCTGTTTTCCTTGGTGGCTTGTACACCCGAGGCCCATATCTGTATGATATGCTTGTCTGGAGAAAGTGTCAAATTCAGATGTCGAAACAGACTTGGGGTTACCTGTGTTTTAGGCTTTCCCCTTGGCGCCGAGGTAGGTGCACCCACACATGTGAGGTACCGTTTTCATCGGGACACCTGTGGGAAGGCGGGACGGTAGGCCATGTGTTGTTGGCGGCATGTTTCGATGGGTGAGCCGAATGAAATGTGCGGAAAATATGTTTTTTTCACACATTTCAGACTTTGCCGGGGTGTCTGGGTAATAAATTCTGGGCCGATTTGCAGAAATCATACCGCTGCGGATTCCCACAGATGTCCTCCTTTCGGAAATGCATGGGGTTCCCTGTTTTCCTTGGTGACTTGGACACCGAGGCCCATATCTGTATGTTGCGCTTGTCTGGAGAAAGTGTCAAATTCAGGTGTGGAAACAGACTTGGGGGTACCTGTGTTTTAGGCTTTCGCCTTGGCGCCCAGGTAGGTGCACCCACACATGTGAGGTACCGTTTTGATCGGGACACCCATGGGAACGTGGGACGGTAGGCCATGTGTTGTTGGCGGCGTGTTTCAATGGGTGAGCCGAGTGAAATGTGCGGAAAATGCATTTTTTTCCCACATTTCAGACTTTGCGGGGGGTCTGGGTAATAAATTCTGGGCCAATTTGTGCAAATCATACCTCTGCGGATTCCCACAGGTGTCCTCTTTTCGGAAATGCATGGGGTTCCCTGTTTTCCTTGGTGGCTTGGACACCCGAGGTCAATCTTTGTTTGTTGCGCTTGTCTGGAGAAAGTGTAAAATTCAGGTGTCGCAACATACTTGGGGTTACCTGTGTTTTAGGCTTTCCCCTTGGCGCCCAGGCAGGTGCACCCACACATGTGAGGTACCGTTTTCATCGGGACACCTGTGGGAAGGCGGGACGGTAGGCCATGTGTTGTTGGCGGCATGTTTCGATGGGTGAGCCGAGTGAAATGTGCGGAAAATATGTTTTTTTCCCACATTTCGGACTTTGCCGAGGTGTCTGGGTAATAAATTCTGGGCCGATTTGCGCAAATCATACCTCTGCGGATTCCCACAGATGTCCTCTTTTCGGAAATGCATGGGGTTCCCTGTTTTCCTTGGTGACTTGGACACCCGAGGTCCATATCTGTATGTTGCGCTTGTCTGGAGAAAGTGTCAAATTCAGGTGTGGAAACAGACTTGGGGGTACCTGTTTTTTAGGCTTTCGCCTTGGCACCCAGGTAGGTGCACCCACACATTTGAGGTACCGTTTTGATCGGGACAGCTGTGGGAACGCGGGATGGTAGGCCATGTGTTGTTGACTGTGTGTTTCGATGGGTGAGCCGAGTGAAATGTGCAGAAAATGCGTTTCTTTCCCCACATTTCGGACTTTGCGGGGGTGTCTGGTTAATAAATTCTGGGCCGATTTGCGCAAATCATACCTCTGTGGATTCCCACGGGTGTCCTCTTTTCGGAAATGCATGGAGTTCCCTGTTTTCCTTGGGGGCTTGGACACCCGAGGTCCATATCTGTATGTTGTGCTTGTCTGGAGAAAGTGTCAAATTCAGGTGTCGAAACAGACTTGGGGTTACCTGTGTTTTAGGCTTTCCCCTTGGCGCCCAGGTAGGTGCACCCACACATGTGAGGTACTGTTTTCATCGGGACACCCGTGGGATCGTGGGACGGTAAGCCATGTGTTGTTGGCGGCGTGTTTCGATGGGTGCAGCGAGTGAAATGTGCGGAAAATGCGTTTTTTTCCCGACATTTCGGACTTTGCGGAGGTGTCTGGGTAATAAATTCAGGGCCGATTTGCGCAAATCATACTTCTGCGGATTCCCAAGGGTGTCTTCTTTTCGGAAATGCATGGGGTTCCCTGTTTTCCTTGGTGGCTTGGACACCCAAGGCCCATATCTGTATGTTGTGCTTGTCAAGAGAAAGTGTCAAATTCAGGTGTCGAAACAGACTTGGTGTTACCTGCGTTTTACTCTTTCCCCTTGGCGCCCAGGTAGGTGTACCCACACATGTGAGGTACCATTTTCATTGGGACACCTGTGGGAAGGCGGGACGGTAGTCCATGTGTTGTTGGCGGCGTGTTACGATGGGTGAGCCGAGTGAAATGTGCGGAAAATACGTTTTTTTCCCCACATTTTGGACTTTGCGGGGGTGTCTGGGTAATAAATTCTGGGCCGATTTGCGCAAATCATACCTCTGCGGATTCCCACGGATGTCCTCTTTTCGGAAATGCATGGGGCTCCCAGTTTTTCTTGGTGGCTTGGCCACCCGAGGCCCATATCTGTATGTTGCGCTTGTCTGGAGAAAGTGTCAAATTCAGGTGTGGAAACAGACTTGGGGTTACCTGTGTTTTAGGCTTTCGCCTTGGCGCCCAGGTAGGTGCACCCCTCACATGTGAGGTACCGTTTTGATCGGGACACCTATGGGAACGTGGGACGGTAGGCCATGTGTTGTTGGCGGCGTGGTTCAATGGGTGAGCCGAGTGAAATGTGCGGAAAATGCGTTTTTTCCCCACATTTCGGACTTTGCGGGGGTGTCTGGGTAATAAATTCTGGGCCGATTTGCGCAAATCATACCTCTGCGGATTCCCACGGGTGTCCTCTTTTCTGAAATGCATGGGGTTCCCTGTTTTCCTTGGTGGCTTGGACACCCAAGGTCCATATCTGTATGTTGCGCTTGTCTGGAGAAATTGTCAAATTCAGGTGTCAAAACAGACTTGGGGTTACCTGTGTTTTAGGCTTTCCCCTTGGCGCCCAGGCAGGTGCACCCACACATGTGAGGTACCGTTTTGATCGGGACACCTGTGGGAACGCTGGATGGTAGGCGATGTGTTGTTGGCGGCGTGTTTCGATGGGTGAGCCGAGTGAAATGTGCGGAAAATGCGTTTTTTTCCCACATTTCGGACTTTGCGAGGTGTCTGGGTAATAAATTCTGGGCCGATTTGCGCAAATCATACCTCTGAGGATTCCCACGGGTGTCCTCCTTTCGGAAATCCATGGGGTTCCCTGTTTTCCTTGGTGGCTTGGACACCTGAGGTCCATATCTGTATGTTGCGCTTGTCTGGAGAAAGTGTCAAATTCAGGTGTCGAAACAGACTTGGGGTTACCTGTGTTTTAGGCTTTCCCCTTGGCGCCCAGGTAGGTGCACCCACACATGTGAGGTACCCTTTTCATCGGGACACCTGTGGGAACGCGGGACGGTAGGCCATGTGTTGTTGGTGGCGTGTTTCGATGGGTGAGCCGAGTGAGATGTGCGGAAAATGTGTTTTTCCCCACATTTCGGACTTTGCGAGGGTTTCTGGGTAATAAATTCTGGGCCGATTTGCGCAAATCATACCTCTGCCGATTCCCACGGGTGTCGTCTTTTCAGAAATGCATGGGGTTCCCTGTTTTCCTTGGTGGCTTGGACACCCGAGGTCCATATCTGTATGTTGCGCTTGTCTGGAGAAAGTGTCAAATTCAGGTGTCGAAACAGACTTGGGGTTACCTGTGTTTTAGGCTTTCCCCTTGGCGCCCAGGTAGGTGCACCCACACATGTGAGGTACCGTTTTGATCGGGACACCTTTGGGAACGCGGGACGGTAGGCCATGTGTTGTTGGCGGCGTGTTTCGATGGGTGAGCCGAGTGAAATGTGTGGAAAATGCGTTTTTTTCCCATATTTCGGACTTTGCCGGGGTGTCTGGGTAATAAATTCTGGGCCGATTTGCGCAAATCATACCTCTGCGGATTCCCACGGGTGTCCTCTTTTCGGAAATGCATGGGGTTCCCTGTTTTCCTTGTTGGCTTGGACACCCGAGGTCAATCTTTGTTTGTTGCGCTTGTCTGGAGAAAGTGTCAAATTCAGGTGTCGAAACAGACTTGGGGTTACCTGTGTTTTAGGCTTTCCCCTTGGCGCCCAGGGAGGTGCACCCACACATGTGAGGTACCGTTTTCATCGGGACACCTGTGGGAAGGCGGGACGGTAGGCCATGTGTTGTTGGCGGCGTGTTTCGATGGGTGAGCCGAGTGAAATGTGCGGAAAATACGTGTTTTTCCCCACATTTCGGACTTTGCGGGGGTGTCTGGGTAATAAATTCTGGGCCGATTTGCGCAAATCATACCTCTGCGGATTCCTACGGATGTCCTCTTTTCGGAAATGCATGGGGCTCCCTGTTTTCCTTGGTGGCTTGTACACCCGAGGCCCATATCTGTATGTTGTGCTTGTCTGGAGAAAGTGTCAAATTCAGATGTCGAAACAGACTTGGGGTTACCTGTGTTTTAGGCTTTCCCCATGGCGCCCAGGTAGGTGCACCCACACATGTGAGGTACCGTTTTCATCGGGACACCTGTGGGAAGGCGGGACGGTAGGCCATGTGTTGTTGGCGGCATGTTTCGATGGGTGAGCCGAGTGAAATGTGCGGAAAATATGTTTTTTTCACACATTTCAGACTTTGCCGGGGTGTCTGGGTAATAAATTCTGGGCCGATTTGCAGAAATCATACCGCTGCGGATTCCCACAGATGTCCTCCTTTCGGAAATGCATGGGGTTCCCTGTTTTCCTTGGTGACTTGGACACCGAGGCCCATATCTGTATGTTGCGCTTGTCTGGAGAAAGTGTCAAATTCAGGTGTGGAAACAGACTTGGGGGTACCTGTGTTTTAGGCTTTCGCCTTGGCGCCCAGGTAGGTGCACCCACACATGTGAGGTACCGTTTTGATCGGGACACCTATGGGAACGTGGGACGGTAGGCCATGTGTTGTTGGCGGCGTGTTTCAATGGGTGAGCCGAGTGAAATGTGCGGAAAATGCATTTTTTTCCCACATTTCAGACTTTGCGGGGGGTCTGGGTAATAAATTCTGGGCCAATTTGTGCAAATCATACCTCTGCGGATTCCCACAGGTGTCCTCTTTTCGGAAATGCATGGGGTTCCCTGTTTTCCTTGGTGGCTTGGACACCCGAGGTCAATCTTTGTTTGTTGCGCTTGTCTGGAGAAAGTGTAAAATTCAGGTGTCGCAACATACTTGGGGTTACCTGTGTTTTAGGCTTTCCCCTTGGCGCCCAGGCAGGTGCACCCACACATGTGAGGTACCGTTTTCATCGGGACACCTGTGGGAAGGCGGGACGGTAGGCCATGTGTTGTTGGCGGCATGTTTCGATGGGTGAGCCGAGTGAAATGTGCGGAAAATATGTTTTTTTCCCACATTTCGGACTTTGCCGAGGTGTCTGGGTAATAAATTCTGGGCCGATTTGCGCAAATCATACCTCTGCGGATTCCCACAGATGTCCTCTTTTCGGAAATGCATGGGGTTCCCTGTTTTCCTTGGTGACTTGGACACCCGAGGTCCATATCTGTATGTTGCGCTTGTCTGGAGAAAGTGTCAAATTCAGGTGTGGAAACAGACTTGGGGGTACCTGTGTTTTAGGCTTTCGCCTTGGCACCCAGGTAGGTGCACCCACACATGTGAGGTACCGTTTTGATCGGGACAGCTGTGGGAACGCGGGATGGTAGGCCATGTGTTGTTGACGGTGTGTTTCGATGGGTGAGCCGAGTGAAATGTGCAGAAAATGCGTTTCTTTCCCCACATTTCGGACTTTGCGGGGGTGTCTGGTTAATAAATTCTGGGCCGATTTGCGCAAATCATACCTCTGTGGATTTCCACGGGTGTCCTCTTTTCGGAAATGCATGGAGTTCCCTGTTTTCCTTGGGGGCTTGGACACCCGAGGTCCATATCTGTATGTTGTGCTTGTCTGGAGAAAGTGTCAAATTCAGGTGTCGAAACAGACTTGGGGTTACCTGTGTTTTAGGCTTTCCCCTTGGCGCCCAGGTAGGTGCACCCACACATGTGAGGTACTGTTTTCATCGGGACACCCGTGGGATCTTGGGACGGTAAGCCATGTGTTGTTGGCGGCGTGTTTCGATGGGTGCAGCGAGTGAAATGTGCGGAAAATGCGTTTTTTTCCCGACATTTCGGACTTTGCGGAGGTGTCTGGGTAATAAATTCAGGGCCGATTTGCGCAAATCATACTTCTGCGGATTCCCAAGGGTGTCTTCTTTTCGGAAATGCATGGGGTTCCCTGTTTTCCTTGGTGGCTTGGACACCCAAGGCCCATATCTGTATGTTGTGCTTGTCAAGAGAAAGTGTCAAATTCAGGTGTCGAAACAGACTTGGTGTTACCTGCGTTTTACTCTTTCCCCTTGGCGCCCAGGTAGGTGTACCCACACATGTGAGGTACCATTTTCATTGGGACACCTGTGGGAAGGCGGGACGGTAGTCCATGTGTTGTTGGCGGCGTGTTACGATGGGTGAGCCGAGTGAAATGTGCGGAAAATACGTTTTTTTCCCCACATTTTGGACTTTGCGGGGGTGTCTGGGTAATAAATTCTGGGCCGATTTGCGCAAATCATACCTCTGCGGATTCCCACGGATGTCCTCTTTTCGGAAATGCATGGGGCTCCCAGTTTTTCTTGGTGGCTTGGCCACCCGAGGCCCATATCTGTATGTTGCGCTTGTCTGGAGAAAGTGTCAAATTCAGGTGTGGAAACAGACTTGGGGTTACCTGTGTTTTAGGCTTTCGCCTTGGCGCCCAGGTAGGTGCACCCCTCACATGTGAGGTACCGTTTTGATCGGGACACCTATGGGAACGTGGGACGGTAGGCCATGTGTTGTTGGCGGCGTGGTTCAATGGGTGAGCCGAGTGAAATGTGCGGAAAATGTGTTTTTCCCCACATTTCGGACTTTGCGAGGGTTTCTGGGTAATAAATTCTGGGCCGATTTGCGCAAATCATACCTCTGCCGATTCCCACGGGTGTCGTCTTTTCAGAAATGCATGGGGTTCCCTGTTTTCCTTGGTGGCTTGGACACCCGAGGTCCATATCTGTATGTTGCGCTTGTCTGGAGAAAGTGTCAAATTCAGGTGTCGAAACAGACTTGGGGTTACCTGTGTTTTAGGCTTTCCCCTTGGCGCCCAGGTAGGTGCACCCACACATGTGAGGTACCGTTTTGATCGGGACACCTTTGGGAACGCGGGACGGTAGGCCATGTGTTGTTGGCGGCGTGTTTCGATGGGTGAGCCGAGTGAAATGTGTGGAAAATGCGTTTTTTTCCCATATTTCGGACTTTGCCGGGGTGTCTGGGTAATAAATTCTGGGCCGATTTGCAGAAATCATACCGCTGCGGATTCCCACAGATGTCCTCCTTTCGGAAATGCATGGGGTTCCCTGTTTTCCTTGGTGACTTGGACACCGAGGCCCATATCTGTATGTTGCGCTTGTCTGGAGAAAGTGTCAAATTCAGGTGTGGAAACAGACTTGGGGGTACCTGTGTTTTAGGCTTTCGCCTTGGCGCCCAGGTAGGTGCACCCACACATGTGAGGTACCGTTTTCATCGGGACACCTGTGGGAAGGCGGGACGGTAGGCCATGTGTTGTTGGCGGCATGTTTCGATGGGTGAGCCGAGTGAAATGTGCGGAAAATATGTTTTTTTCACACATTTCAGACTTTGCCGGGGTGTCTGGGTAATAAATTCTGGGCCGATTTGCAGAAATCATACCGCTGCGGATTCCCACAGATGTCCTCCTTTCGGAAATGCATGGGGTTCCCTGTTTTCCTTGGTGACTTGGACACCGAGGCCCATATCTGTATGTTGCGCTTGTCTGGAGAAAGTGTCAAATTCAGGTGTGGAAACAGACTTGGGGGTACCTGTGTTTTAGGCTTTCGCCTTGGCGCCCAGGTAGGTGCACCCACACATGTGAGGTACCGTTTTGATCGGGACACCTATGGGAACGTGGGACGGTAGGCCATGTGTTGTTGGCGGCGTGTTTCAATGGGTGAGCCGAGTGAAATGTGCGGAAAATGCATTTTTTTCCCACATTTCAGACTTTGCGGGGGGTCTGGGTAATAAATTCTGGGCCAATTTGTGCAAATCATACCTCTGCGGATTCCCACAGGTGTCCTCTTTTCGGAAATGCATGGGGTTCCCTGTTTTCCTTGGTGGCTTGGACACCCGAGGTCAATCTTTGTTTGTTGCGCTTGTCTGGAGAAAGTGTAAAATTCAGGTGTCGCAACATACTTGGGGTTACCTGTGTTTTAGGCTTTCCCCTTGGCGCCCAGGCAGGTGCACCCACACATGTGAGGTACCGTTTTCATCGGGACACCTGTGGGAAGGCGGGACGGTAGGCCATGTGTTGTTGGCGGCATGTTTCGATGGGTGAGCCGAGTGAAATGTGCGGAAAATATGTTTTTTTCCCACATTTCGGACTTTGCCGAGGTGTCTGGGTAATAAATTCTGGGCCGATTTGCGCAAATCATACCTCTGCGGATTCCCACAGATGTCCTCTTTTCGGAAATGCATGGGGTTCCCTGTTTTCCTTGGTGACTTGGACACCCGAGGTCCATATCTGTATGTTGCGCTTGTCTGGAGAAAGTGTCAAATTCAGGTGTGGAAACAGACTTGGGGGTACCTGTGTTTTAGGCTTTCGCCTTGGCACCCAGGTAGGTGCACCCACACATTTGAGGTACCGTTTTGATCGGGACAGCTGTGGGAACGCGGGATGGTAGGCCATGTGTTGTTGACTGTGTGTTTCGATGGGTGAGCCGAGTGAAATGTGCAGAAAATGCGTTTCTTTCCCCACATTTCGGACTTTGCGGGGGTGTCTGGTTAATAAATTCTGGGCCGATTTGCGCAAATCATACCTCTGTGGATTCCCACGGGTGTCCTCTTTTCGGAAATGCATGGAGTTCCCTGTTTTCCTTGGGGGCTTGGACACCCGAGGTCCATATCTGTATGTTGTGCTTGTCTGGAGAAAGTGTCAAATTCAGGTGTCGAAACAGACTTGGGGTTACCTGTGTTTTAGGCTTTCCCCTTGGCGCCCAGGTAGGTGCACCCACACATGTGAGGTACTGTTTTCATCGGGACACCCGTGGGATCGTGGGACGGTAAGCCATGTGTTGTTGGCGGCGTGTTTCGATGGGTGCAGCGAGTGAAATGTGCGGAAAATGCGTTTTTTTCCCGACATTTCGGACTTTGCGGAGGTGTCTGGGTAATAAATTCAGGGCCGATTTGCGCAAATCATACTTCTGCGGATTCCCAAGGGTGTCTTCTTTTCGGAAATGCATGGGGTTCCCTGTTTTCCTTGGTGGCTTGGACACCCAAGGCCCATATCTGTATGTTGTGCTTGTCAAGAGAAAGTGTCAAATTCAGGTGTCGAAACAGACTTGGTGTTACCTGCGTTTTACTCTTTCCCCTTGGCGCCCAGGTAGGTGTACCCACACATGTGAGGTACCATTTTCATTGGGACACCTGTGGGAAGGCGGGACGGTAGTCCATGTGTTGTTGGCGGCGTGTTACGATGGGTGAGCCGAGTGAAATGTGCGGAAAATACGTTTTTTTCCCCACATTTTGGACTTTGCGGGGGTGTCTGGGTAATAAATTCTGGGCCGATTTGCGCAAATCATACCTCTGCGGATTCCCACGGATGTCCTCTTTTCGGAAATGCATGGGGCTCCCAGTTTTTCTTGGTGGCTTGGCCACCCGAGGCCCATATCTGTATGTTGCGCTTGTCTGGAGAAAGTGTCAAATTCAGGTGTGGAAACAGACTTGGGGTTACCTGTGTTTTAGGCTTTCGCCTTGGCGCCCAGGTAGGTGCACCCCTCACATGTGAGGTACCGTTTTGATCGGGACACCTATGGGAACGTGGGACGGTAGGCCATGTGTTGTTGGCGGCGTGGTTCAATGGGTGAGCCGAGTGAAATGTGCGGAAAATGCGTTTTTTCCCCACATTTCGGACTTTGCGGGGGTGTCTGGGTAATAAATTCTGGGCCGATTTGCGCAAATCATACCTCTGCGGATTCCCACGGGTGTCCTCTTTTCTGAAATGCATGGGGTTCCCTGTTTTCCTTGGTGGCTTGGACACCCAAGGTCCATATCTGTATGTTGCGCTTGTCTGGAGAAATTGTCAAATTCAGGTGTCAAAACAGACTTGGGGTTACCTGTGTTTTAGGCTTTCCCCTTGGCGCCCAGGCAGGTGCACCCACACATGTGAGGTACCGTTTTGATCGGGACACCTGTGGGAACGCTGGATGGTAGGCGATGTGTTGTTGGCGGCGTGTTTCGATGGGTGAGCCGAGTGAAATGTGCGGAAAATGCGTTTTTTTCCCACATTTCGGACTTTGCGAGGTGTCTGGGTAATAAATTCTGGGCCGATTTGCGCAAATCATACCTCTGAGGATTCCCACGGGTGTCCTCCTTTCGGAAATCCATGGGGTTCCCTGTTTTCCTTGGTGGCTTGGACACCTGAGGTCCATATCTGTATGTTGCGCTTGTCTGGAGAAAGTGTCAAATTCAGGTGTCGAAACAGACTTGGGGTTACCTGTGTTTTAGGCTTTCCCCTTGGCGCCCAGGTAGGTGCACCCACACATGTGAGGTACCCTTTTCATCGGGACACCTGTGGGAACGCGGGACGGTAGGCCATGTGTTGTTGGTGGCGTGTTTCGATGGGTGAGCCGAGTGAGATGTGCGGAAAATGTGTTTTTCCCCACATTTCGGACTTTGCGAGGGTTTCTGGGTAATAAATTCTGGGCCGATTTGCGCAAATCATACCTCTGCCGATTCCCACGGGTGTCGTCTTTTCAGAAATGCATGGGGTTCCCTGTTTTCCTTGGTGGCTTGGACACCCGAGGTCCATATCTGTATGTTGCGCTTGTCTGGAGAAAGTGTCAAATTCAGGTGTCGAAACAGACTTGGGGTTACCTGTGTTTTAGGCTTTCCCCTTGGCGCCCAGGTAGGTGCACCCACACATGTGAGGTACCGTTTTGATCGGGACACCTTTGGGAACGCGGGACGGTAGGCCATGTGTTGTTGGCGGCGTGTTTCGATGGGTGAGCCGAGTGAAATGTGTGGAAAATGCGTTTTTTTCCCATATTTCGGACTTTGCCGGGGTGTCTGGGTAATAAATTCTGGGCCGATTTGCGCAAATCATACCTCTGCGGATTCCCACGGGTGTCCTCTTTTCGGAAATGCATGGGGTTCCCTGTTTTCCTTGTTGGCTTGGACACCCGAGGTCAATCTTTGTTTGTTGCGCTTGTCTGGAGAAAGTGTCAAATTCAGGTGTCGAAACAGACTTGGGGTTACCTGTGTTTTAGGCTTTCCCCTTGGCGCCCAGGGAGGTGCACCCACACATGTGAGGTACCGTTTTCATCGGGACACCTGTGGGAAGGCGGGACGGTAGGCCATGTGTTGTTGGCGGCGTGTTTCGATGGGTGAGCCGAGTGAAATGTGCGGAAAATACGTGTTTTTCCCCACATTTCGGACTTTGCGGGGGTGTCTGGGTAATAAATTCTGGGCCGATTTGCGCAAATCATACCTCTGCGGATTCCTACGGATGTCCTCTTTTCGGAAATGCATGGGGCTCCCTGTTTTCCTTGGTGGCTTGTACACCCGAGGCCCATATCTGTATGTTGTGCTTGTCTGGAGAAAGTGTCAAATTCAGATGTCGAAACAGACTTGGGGTTACCTGTGTTTTAGGCTTTCCCCATGGCGCCCAGGTAGGTGCACCCACACATGTGAGGTACCGTTTTCATCGGGACACCTGTGGGAAGGCGGGACGGTAGGCCATGTGTTGTTGGCGGCATGTTTCGATGGGTGAGCCGAGTGAAATGTGCGGAAAATATGTTTTTTTCACACATTTCAGACTTTGCCGGGGTGTCTGGGTAATAAATTCTGGGCCGATTTGCAGAAATCATACCGCTGCGGATTCCCACAGATGTCCTCCTTTCGGAAATGCATGGGGTTCCCTGTTTTCCTTGGTGACTTGGACACCGAGGCCCATATCTGTATGTTGCGCTTGTCTGGAGAAAGTGTCAAATTCAGGTGTGGAAACAGACTTGGGGGTACCTGTGTTTTAGGCTTTCGCCTTGGCGCCCAGGTAGGTGCACCCACACATGTGAGGTACCGTTTTGATCGGGACACCTATGGGAACGTGGGACGGTAGGCCATGTGTTGTTGGCGGCGTGTTTCAATGGGTGAGCCGAGTGAAATGTGCGGAAAATGCATTTTTTTCCCACATTTCAGACTTTGCGGGGGGTCTGGGTAATAAATTCTGGGCCAATTTGTGCAAATCATACCTCTGCGGATTCCCACAGGTGTCCTCTTTTCGGAAATGCATGGGGTTCCCTGTTTTCCTTGGTGGCTTGGACACCCGAGGTCAATCTTTGTTTGTTGCGCTTGTCTGGAGAAAGTGTAAAATTCAGGTGTCGCAACATACTTGGGGTTACCTGTGTTTTAGGCTTTCCCCTTGGCGCCCAGGCAGGTGCACCCACACATGTGAGGTACCGTTTTCATCGGGACACCTGTGGGAAGGCGGGACGGTAGGCCATGTGTTGTTGGCGGCATGTTTCGATGGGTGAGCCGAGTGAAATGTGCGGAAAATATGTTTTTTTCCCACATTTCGGACTTTGCCGAGGTGTCTGGGTAATAAATTCTGGGCCGATTTGCGCAAATCATACCTCTGCGGATTCCCACAGATGTCCTCTTTTCGGAAATGCATGGGGTTCCCTGTTTTCCTTGGTGACTTGGACACCCGAGGTCCATATCTGTATGTTGCGCTTGTCTGGAGAAAGTGTCAAATTCAGGTGTGGAAACAGACTTGGGGGTACCTGTGTTTTAGGCTTTCGCCTTGGCACCCAGGTAGGTGCACCCACACATGTGAGGTACCGTTTTGATCGGGACAGCTGTGGGAACGCGGGATGGTAGGCCATGTGTTGTTGACGGTGTGTTTCGATGGGTGAGCCGAGTGAAATGTGCAGAAAATGCGTTTCTTTCCCCACATTTCGGACTTTGCGGGGGTGTCTGGTTAATAAATTCTGGGCCGATTTGCGCAAATCATACCTCTGTGGATTTCCACGGGTGTCCTCTTTTCGGAAATGCATGGAGTTCCCTGTTTTCCTTGGGGGCTTGGACACCCGAGGTCCATATCTGTATGTTGTGCTTGTCTGGAGAAAGTGTCAAATTCAGGTGTCGAAACAGACTTGGGGTTACCTGTGTTTTAGGCTTTCCCCTTGGCGCCCAGGTAGGTGCACCCACACATGTGAGGTACTGTTTTCATCGGGACACCCGTGGGATCGTGGGACGGTAAGCCATGTGTTGTTGGCGGCGTGTTTCGATGGGTGCAGCGAGTGAAATGTGCGGAAAATGCGTTTTTTTCCCGACATTTCGGACTTTGCGGAGGTGTCTGGGTAATAAATTCAGGGCCGATTTGCGCAAATCATACTTCTGCGGATTCCCAAGGGTGTCTTCTTTTCGGAAATGCATGGGGTTCCCTGTTTTCCTTGGTGGCTTGGACACCCAAGGCCCATATCTGTATGTTGTGCTTGTCAAGAGAAAGTGTCAAATTCAGGTGTCGAAACAGACTTGGTGTTACCTGCGTTTTACTCTTTCCCCTTGGCGCCCAGGTAGGTGTACCCACACATGTGAGGTACCATTTTCATTGGGACACCTGTGGGAAGGCGGGACGGTAGTCCATGTGTTGTTGGCGGCGTGTTACGATGGGTGAGCCGAGTGAAATGTGCGGAAAATACGTTTTTTTCCCCACATTTTGGACTTTGCGGGGGTGTCTGGGTAATAAATTCTGGGCCGATTTGCGCAAATCATACCTCTGCGGATTCCCACGGATGTCCTCTTTTCGGAAATGCATGGGGCTCCCAGTTTTTCTTGGTGGCTTGGCCACCCGAGGCCCATATCTGTATGTTGCGCTTGTCTGGAGAAAGTGTCAAATTCAGGTGTGGAAACAGACTTGGGGTTACCTGTGTTTTAGGCTTTCGCCTTGGCGCCCAGGTAGGTGCACCCCTCACATGTGAGGTACCGTTTTGATCGGGACACCTATGGGAACGTGGGACGGTAGGCCATGTGTTGTTGGCGGCGTGGTTCAATGGGTGAGCCGAGTGAAATGTGCGGAAAATGTGTTTTTCCCCACATTTCGGACTTTGCGAGGGTTTCTGGGTAATAAATTCTGGGCCGATTTGCGCAAATCATACCTCTGCCGATTCCCACGGGTGTCGTCTTTTCAGAAATGCATGGGGTTCCCTGTTTTCCTTGGTGGCTTGGACACCCGAGGTCCATATCTGTATGTTGCGCTTGTCTGGAGAAAGTGTCAAATTCAGGTGTCGAAACAGACTTGGGGTTACCTGTGTTTTAGGCTTTCCCCTTGGCGCCCAGGTAGGTGCACCCACACATGTGAGGTACCGTTTTGATCGGGACACCTTTGGGAACGCGGGACGGTAGGCCATGTGTTGTTGGCGGCGTGTTTCGA
Source organism: Ambystoma mexicanum (assembly GCF_040938575.1). Classification (NCBI taxonomy): domain Eukaryota; kingdom Metazoa; phylum Chordata; class Amphibia; order Caudata; family Ambystomatidae; genus Ambystoma; species Ambystoma mexicanum. The sequence goes on from NC_090923.1 coordinate 997,951,005, forward strand.
TGGGTGAGCCGAGTGAAATGTGTGGAAAATGCGTTTTTTTCCCATATTTCGGACTTTGCCGGGGTGTCTGGGTAATAAATTCTGGGCCGATTTGCAGAAATCATACCGCTGCGGATTCCCACAGATGTCCTCCTTTCGGAAATGCATGGGGTTCCCTGTTTTCCTTGGTGACTTGGACACCGAGGCCCATATCTGTATGTTGCGCTTGTCTGGAGAAAGTGTCAAATTCAGGTGTGGAAACAGACTTGGGGGTACCTGTGTTTTAGGCTTTCGCCTTGGCGCCCAGGTAGGTGCACCCACACATGTGAGGTACCGTTTTCATCGGGACACCTGTGGGAAGGCGGGACGGTAGGCCATGTGTTGTTGGCGGCATGTTTCGATGGGTGAGCCGAGTGAAATGTGCGGAAAATATGTTTTTTTCACACATTTCAGACTTTGCCGGGGTGTCTGGGTAATAAATTCTGGGCCGATTTGCAGAAATCATACCGCTGCGGATTCCCACAGATGTCCTCCTTTCGGAAATGCATGGGGTTCCCTGTTTTCCTTGGTGACTTGGACACCGAGGCCCATATCTGTATGTTGCGCTTGTCTGGAGAAAGTGTCAAATTCAGGTGTGGAAACAGACTTGGGGGTACCTGTGTTTTAGGCTTTCGCCTTGGCGCCCAGGTAGGTGCACCCACACATGTGAGGTACCGTTTTGATCGGGACACCTATGGGAACGTGGGACGGTAGGCCATGTGTTGTTGGCGGCGTGTTTCAATGGGTGAGCCGAGTGAAATGTGCGGAAAATGCATTTTTTTCCCACATTTCAGACTTTGCGGGGGGTCTGGGTAATAAATTCTGGGCCAATTTGTGCAAATCATACCTCTGCGGATTCCCACAGGTGTCCTCTTTTCGGAAATGCATGGGGTTCCCTGTTTTCCTTGGTGGCTTGGACACCCGAGGTCAATCTTTGTTTGTTGCGCTTGTCTGGAGAAAGTGTAAAATTCAGGTGTCGCAACATACTTGGGGTTACCTGTGTTTTAGGCTTTCCCCTTGGCGCCCAGGCAGGTGCACCCACACATGTGAGGTACCGTTTTCATCGGGACACCTGTGGGAAGGCGGGACGGTAGGCCATGTGTTGTTGGCGGCATGTTTCGATGGGTGAGCCGAGTGAAATGTGCGGAAAATATGTTTTTTTCCCACATTTCGGACTTTGCCGAGGTGTCTGGGTAATAAATTCTGGGCCGATTTGCGCAAATCATACCTCTGCGGATTCCCACGGATGTCCTCTTTTCGGAAATGCATGGGGTTCCCTGTTTTCCTTGGTGGCTTGGCCACCCGAGTCCCATATCTGTATGTTGCGCTTGTCTGGAGAAAGTGTCAAATTCAGGTGTGGAAACAGACTTGGGGTTACCTGTGTTTTAGGCTTTCGCTTTGGCGCCCAGGTAGGTGCACCGACACATGTGAGGTACCGTTTTGATTGGGACACCTTTGGGAACGCGGGACGGTAGGCCATGTGTTGTTGGCGGCGTGGTTCAATGGGTGAGCCGAGTGAAATGTGCGGAAAATGCGTTTTTTTTCCTACATTTCGGATTTTGCGGGGGTGTCTGGGTAATAAATTCTGGGCCGATTTGCGCAAATCATACCTCTGCGGATTCCCACGGGTGTCCTCTTTTCGGAAATGCATGGGGCTCCCTGTTTTCCTTGGTGGCTTGGACACCCGAGGTCCATATCAGTATGTTGCGCTTGTCTGGAGAAAGTGTCAAATTCAGGTGTCGAAACAGACTTGGGTTTACCTGTGTTTTAGGCTTTCCCCTTGACGCCCAGGTAGGTGCAGCCACACATGTGAGGTACCGTTTTGATCGGGACAGCTGTGGGAACGCGGGATGGTAGGCCATGTGTTGTTGACGGCGTGTTTCGATGGGTGAGCCGAGTGAAATGTGCAGAAAATGCGTTTTTTTCCCACATTTCGGACTTTGCGGGGGTGTCTGGGTAATAAATTCTGGGCCGATTTGCGCAAATCGTACCTCTGCGGATTCCCACGGGTGTCCTCTTCGGAAATGCATGGGGCTCCCTGTTTTCCTTGGTGGCTTGGACACCCAAGGCCCATATCTGTATGTTGTGCTTGTCTGGAGAAAGTGTCAAATTCAGGTGTCGAAACAGAGTTGGGGTTACCTGTGTTTTAGGCTTTCCGCTTGGCGCCGAGGTAGGTGCACCCACACATGTGAGGTACCGTTTTCATCGGGGCACCTGTGGGAAGTCGGGACGGTAGGCCATGTGTTGTTGGCGGCATGTTTCTATGGGTGAGCCGAGTGAAATGTGCGGAAAATATGTTTTTTTTCCCACATTTCGGACTTTGCGGGGGTGTCTGGGTAATAAATTCTGGGCCGATTTGCCCAAATCATACCTCTGCGGATTCCTACGGATGTCCTCTTTTCGGAAATGCATGGGGCTCCCTGTTTTCCTTGGTGACTTGTACACCGGAGGCCCATATCTGTATGTTGTGCTTGTCTGGAGAAAGTGTCAAATTCAGGTGTCGAAACAGACTTGGGGTTACCTGTGTTTTAGGCTTTCCCCTTGGCGCCCAGGTAGGTGCACCCACACATGTGAGGTACCGTTTTCATTGGGACACCTGTGGGAAGACGGGACGGTAGGCCATGTGTTGTTGGTGGCGTGTTTCGATGGGTGAGCCGAGTGAAATGTACGGAAAATATGTTTTTTTCCCACATTTCAGACTTTGCCGGGGTGTCTGGGTAATAGATTCTTGGCCGATTTGCGCAAATCATACCTCTGCGGATTCCCACGGATGTCCTCTTTTCGGAAATGCATGGGGTTCCCTGTTTTCCTTGGTGGCTTGGACACCCGAGGCCCATATCTGTATGTTGTGCTTGTCTGGAGAAAGTGTCAAATTCAGGTGTCGAAACAGACTTGGGGTTACCTGTGTTTTAGGCTTTCCCCTTGGCGCCCAGGTAGGTGCACCCACACATGTGAGGTACCGTTTTCATCGGGACACCTGTGGGAAGGCGGGACGGTAGGCCATGTGTTGTTGGCGGCATGTTTCGATGGGTGAGCCGAGTGAAATGTGCGGAAAATATTTTTTTTTTCCCACATTTCGGATTTTGCCGGGGTGTCTGGGTAATAAATTCTGGGCCGATTTGCGCAAATCATACCTCTGCGGATTCCCACGGATGTCGTCTTTTCGGAAATGCATGGGGTTCCCTGTTTTCCTTGGTGGCTTGGACACCCGAGGCACATATCTCTATGTTGCGCTTGTCTGGAGAAAGTGTCAAATTCAGGTGTGGAAACAGACTTGGGGTTACCTGTGTTTTAGGCTTTCGCCTTGGCGCCCAGGTAGGTGCACCCACACATGTGAGGTACTGTTTTGATCGGGACACCTATGGGAACGTGGGATGGTAGGCCATGTGTTGTTGGCGGCGTGATTCGATGGGTGAGCCGAGTGAAATGTGCGGAAAATGCATTTTTTTCCCACATTTCAGACTTTGCAGGGGTGTCTGGGTAATAAATTCTGGGCCGATTTGCGGAAATCATACCTCTGCGGATGCCCACTGGTATCCTCTTTTCAGACATGCATGGGGTTCCCTGTTTTCCTTGGTGGCTTGGACACCCGAGGTCCATATCAGTATGTTGCGCTTGTCTGGAGAAAGTGTCAAATTCAGGTGTCGAAACAGACTTGGGGTTACCTGTGTTTTAGGCTTTCCCCTTGACGCCCAGGTAGGTGCACCCACACATGTGAGGTACCGTTTTGATCGGGACAGCTGTGGGAACGCGGGATGGTAGGCCATGTGTTGTTGACGGCGTCTTTCGATGGGTGAGCCGAGTGAAATGTGCAGAAAATGCGTTTTTTTCCCCACATTTCGGACTTTGCGGGGGTGTCTGGGTAATAAATTCTGGGCCGATTTGCGCAAATCATACCTCTGCGGATTCCCACGGGTGTCCTCTTTTTGGAAATGCATGGAGTTCCCTGTTTTCCTTGGTGGCTTGGACACCTGAGGTCCATATTTGTATGTTGTGCTTGTCTGGAGAAAGTGTCAAATTCAGGTGTCGAAACAGACTTGGGGTTATCTGTGTTTTAGGCTTTCCCCTTGGCGCCCAGGTTGGTGCACCTACACATGTGAGGTGCCATTTTCATCGGGACACCTGTGGGAACACGGGACGGTAGGCCATGTGTTGTTGGCAGCGTGTTTCGATGGGTGAGCCGAGTGAAATGTGCGGAAAATGCATTTTTTTCCCCACATTTCGGACTTTGCGGAGGTGTCTGGGTAATAAATTCTGGGCCGATTTGCGCAAATCGTACTTCTGCGGATTCCCACGGGTGTCTTCTTTTCGGAAATGCATGGGGTTCCCTATTTTCCTTGGTGGCTTGGACACCCGAGGCCCATATCTGTATGTTGTGCTTTTCTGGAGAAAGTGTCAAATTCAGGTGTCGAAACAGACTTGGGGTTACCTGTGTTTTAGGCTTTCCCCTTGCCGCCCATGTAGGTGCATCCACACATGTGAGGTACCGTTTTCATCGGGACACCTGTGGGAAGGCGGGACGGTAGGCCATGTGTTGTTGGCAGCGTGTTTCGATGGGTGAGCCGAGTGAAATGTGCGGAAAATACTTTTTATTCCCCACATTTCAGACTTTGCGGGGGTGTCTGGGTAATAAATTCTGGGCTGATTTGCGCAAATCATACGTCTGCGGATTCCTACGGATGTCCTCTTTTCGGTAATGCATGGGGTTCCCTATTTTACTTGGTGGCTTGGATACCCGAGGCCCATATCTGTATGTTGTGCTTGTCTGGAGAAAGTGTCAAATTCAGGTGTCGAAACAGACTTGGGGTTACCTGTGTTTTAGGCTTTCCCCTTGGCGCCCAGGTAGGTGCACCCACACATGTGAGGTACCGTTTTCCTGGGGACACCTGTGGAAACGCGGGACGGTAGGCCATGTGTTGTTGGCGGCATGTTTCGATGGGTGAGCCGAGTGAAATGTGCGGAAAATACGTTTTTTTCCCCACATTTCGGACTTTGCCGGGGTGTCTGGGTAATAAATTCTGGGCCGATTTGCGCAAATCATACCTCTGCGGATTCCCACGGATGTCCTCTTTTCGGAAATGCATGGGGTTCCCTGTTTTCCTTGGTGGCTTGGACATCCGAGGCCCAAATCTGTATGTTGCCCTTGTCTGGAGAAAGTGTCAAATTCAGGTGTGGAAACAGACTTGGGTTTACTTGTGTTTTCGGCTTTCGCCTTGGCGCCCAGGTAGGTGCACCCACACATGTGAGGTACTGTTTTGATCGGGACACCTATGGGAACGTGGGACGGTAGACCATGTGTTGTTGGCGGCGTGTTTCGATGGGTGAGCCGAGTGAAATGTGCGGAAAATGCATTTTTTCCCCACATTTCAGACTTTGCGGGGGTGTCTGGGTAATAAATTCTGGGCCGATTTGTGCAAATCATACCTCTGCGGATTCCCACGGGTGTCCTCTTTTCGGAAATGCATGGGGTTCCCTGTTTTCCTTGTTGGCTTGGACACCCGAGGTCAATCTTTGTTTGTTGCGCTTGTCTGGAGAAAGTGTCAAATTCAGGTGTCGAAACAGACTTGGGGTTACCTGTGTTTTAGGCTTTCCCCTTGGCGCCCAGGTAGGTGCACCCACACATGTGAGGTACCGTTTTCATCGGGACACCTGTGGGAAGGCGGGACGGTAGGCCATGTGTTGTTGGCGGCATTTTTCGATGGGTGAGCCGAGTGGAATGTGCGGAAAATACGTGTTTTTCCCCACATTTCGGACTTTGCGGGGGTGTCTGGGTAATAAATTCTGGGCCGATTTGCGCAAATCATACCTCTGCGGATTCCTACGGATGTCCTCTTTTCGGAAATGCATGGGGCTCCCTGTTTTCCTTGGTGGCTTGTACACCCGAGGCCCATATCTGTATGTTGTGCTTGTCTGGAGAAAGTGTCAAATTCAGATGTCGAAACAGACTTGGGGTTACCTGTGTTTTAGGCTTTCCCCTTGGCGCCCAGGTAGGTGCACCCACACATGTGAGGTACCGTTTTCATCGGGACACCTGTGGGAAGGCGGGACGGTAGGCCATGTGTTGTTGGCGGCATGTTTCGATGGGTGAGCCGAGTGAAATGTGCGGAAAATATGTTTTTTTCACACATTTCAGACTTTGCCGGGGTGTCTGGGTAATAAATTCTGGGCCGATTTGCAGAAATCATACCGCTGCGGATTCCCACAGATGTCCTCCTTTCGGAAATGCATGGGGTTCCCTGTTTTCCTTGGTGACTTGGACACCGAGGCCCATATCTGTATGTTGCGCTTGTCTGGAGAAAGTGTCAAATTCAGGTGTGGAAACAGACTTGGGGGTACCTGTGTTTTAGGCTTTCGCCTTGGCGCCCAGGTAGGTGCACCCACACATGTGAGGTACCGTTTTGATCGGGACACCTATGGGAACGTGGGACGGTAGGCCATGTGTTGTTGGCGGCGTGTTTCAATGGGTGAGCCGAGTGAAATGTGCGGAAAATGCATTTTTTTCCCACATTTCAGACTTTGCGGGGGGTCTGGGTAATAAATTCTGGGCCAATTTGTGCAAATCATACCTCTGCGGATTCCCACAGGTGTCCTCTTTTCGGAAATGCATGGGGTTCCCTGTTTTCCTTGGTGGCTTGGACACCCGAGGTCAATCTTTGTTTGTTGCGCTTGTCTGGAGAAAGTGTAAAATTCAGGTGTCGCAACATACTTGGGGTTACCTGTGTTTTAGGCTTTCCCCTTGGCGCCCAGGCAGGTGCACCCACACATGTGAGGTACCGTTTTCATCGGGACACCTGTGGGAAGGCGGGACGGTAGGCCATGTGTTGTTGGCGGCATGTTTCGATGGGTGAGCCGAGTGAAATGTGCGGAAAATATGTTTTTTTCCCACATTTCGGACTTTGCCGAGGTGTCTGGGTAATAAATTCTGGGCCGATTTGCGCAAATCATACCTCTGCGGATTCCCACGGATGTCGTCTTTTCGGAAATGCATGGGGTTCCCTGTTTTCCTTGGTGACTTGGACACCCGAGGTCCATATCTCTATGTTGCGCTTGTCTGGAGAAAGTGTCAAATTCAGGTGTGGAAACAGACTTGGGGTTACCTGTGTTTTAGGCTTTCGCCTTGTGTTAGGCAGAAACCCGTGCAGTTCCCTTGGGGAACACTGCAAAAGATTTAAGACTACAGGTAGAGCAGTAAACCCCTTTGGTAGCAGTCTGTACCACCCAGATTTACCTGGTAGCTGTGGCTGAGCAGTCAGACTTCTCTCAAGAAGAGTTAGGCAGTATGTAAAGTATACACAATATGTACCAAAACACAATAGCACAAGCAAACACTGACCAGAGCTTGGTTTCAAAAGTATATAGTTATTTATTTAAAATACACATAAGTTAAAAACACTCTAGCAAAAATATAGTAAAAGTACTTCAACACAGTTATAATGAAAGTAGATTCAATCCTTTCTCCTATCTAGACAACTCTAGGTAAAACACCACTTAATTAAAACAGAGGTGAGTGCTTAACGTTAGATGACACTCTAGTAGTTTCCAAGAAAGGGAGAGAAAAAGCAGAAATAGGTTAAACACACCACTCTAAGGTCCAGAACACTTGCAATAGGCTTACAGAAGAATAAAGTCACAGGTGAGCAAAAGTCACTAGGCAGGGCCCACTCTTAGAGTAGCCGGAGCGAAAATGTGCCCAAGATCACACTGTTAGTTAGAGATTCAAAGTCTTGCAAAGAGTCAAAAAGAGGTTAGAGTGGCTCAGAAAGTTTAGCCAAAGTGTCCCAGGCACTCCCAGGTTCGAAAGCCGGGGACTAAATCTACCCCGTACAGTCGGTAGCAAGGGAAGCCAGGCAGAACACAGTACCTTAAGCGGAAAGGATCCTCCAGCGGTGGCAGTTGTTCCAGGCAGTGGCAGCAGGGCTCGACGTCGGTCAGGGGAGAAGAAGTTCTCGCTGAAGAGCAGAAGAAGAGGGTCGTTGCACTGCCCGGGAAGAAACCAGCCGCGGAGTCCTCCGGTTAAAGGGTTGGTGCCGACTTTCGCGGTATGGGGGTAAAGTGGGGTATTCCGGTTGCCGGGGTGCTTGGCACAGGCAAGGCGGCCACGAGATACCTCAAAGAACGGAAAGAAGGCGAAAACTGGTTGTCCCCACCAGTCAAGGGAAGGAGCCACTCCGTTAAGAGTTCTCCTCGGTCGTCGGGAAAAAGTGGTGAGACGGTTCAGCAGGGCTCCACCGGGTGGTGTCGTCGAAGCAGGTCGGCTCAGCTCTTCCCTCGTCGGATTCTTGGTCCTGTGGCGACTTCTGAAGTCCCAGTCCCCAAAGCCCTGCTTTTATGCAGCAAACCCCCATTCACCCAGCCTAGCTGTCACTCAACCATGCTAAGTGGTGAGCCGGGCGGCTCACCACTTGGGCCAATCAGGACGGAGTGCGACTTGAGTTACCAAGGTAACTCAGTCCAGGGTGCCTAAATCCCCCTCCACCCCTCCTAAGTACCCCAGACAGAGTGGCACCACTTTGGAGGGCTTCTGTGGAGAAGCCCGCCAAAAGTGGAACAAAGGGCTCCACTTTGGGTCAGAGTTACAGAGGCGAACACCAACGCCATTTTAGAATCAAGTTTTGGCAAAAAGTCCCAACCGGAGTTATAAAAATAAATATATAAACCGGTGGTATGTTTAAGGCTACCGTAAATAAATAATTAAATGTGTTAGCCTAAAACAATGGGAAATCCCATAGGGAAATATTCGCGGTCGAATATAAAAAGTAGTTTCCACTGCCACCAGCCAAAACTCGATCAGGGGGGACGGAGACGTGCCCCCTCGACTAACAGACCCTGGGGCAATCGAATTGCCCCAGCCAGTACGTCCACAATATGATGGTTTGTACTGGTTCTGTTCAGGATTCAAGACTAGCAAAGTCTTTGGTGACTTTACATGCCCTGAGAGACAGTAGTCAGTCCCAGGGTATGGAGTCTATGTTGGGGAGTCCCTAGGACACCCCTGGGTCACGGCACAGAGGGTGCTGTGTGACCCACATCACAAAAATACATGAGGCCCTATGGAGTAAAAGACCCCATAGCCCATTCAACACAAGGTTTAACCAAGAAAACACACTTCAACATGTCCAAGAGTGAGGGTAAAAGAGTCTCACTCTTGGCAGGAGAAAAAAAAATTAAACCCCAGAAATCCAGCAAAGCTGCTGGGGGACTCACTAGGTAGGGAAATTCAGCCTAAACAGAGAATTCTCCCTAACACTCGCCCCCCCCAGACTAAGGGACAGGAGGATTTAATCCACTCCTGGATGAACCTCATACCTCTAGTCGATGATATACATCCTAGAGAGTCCATCAGCATTTTGATGGTGACACCTTGACCTATGTTCGATGGAGAACTCAAAGGTTTTCTTTTGCAAGCTAACGGACCTACAGACCCTTTGAGGAACATCAGTCTTTTTGTTATAGGGGATCTGGTTGACCAGTCCCTCAGAAGTTGGTACAACTTCTGAACCTATGTTAGGCTTTTTGAAGGGGTCCTTATAAAGGATTCCCTTAGATCTAGAGGGGCCTCCAAGGTTCCTCACCACCTCTCTTGTGGGAGCAGGTTGGGTCTTAGGCCTCTTGGTTGGAGGGGTTGGGGTTAGGCAATGTACCTGCTTCCCCTTCCTCTTAAATCTACCCTTACCTATTTTAGGAGTTTCCCCCCTAATATTAGGATTTAAGTTGGGGTCTTCAGTAGAAGGTCCAACACTCTGAAGGTTTTTGGCCTTAGACTTTTCTTTTCTGGTTTTCCACCAGCACTGAGAATTACCAGTTCTCTCAGGTCCAGATAGGGGCCTAGTTGGTCTATCCACCTCTTCCTCAGAAGCAGGGGGAGTCAGAGACTCTGAGACTAGGGGAACAATGATGGAGCTTGGTTGGGGCGCCCATGTTCCTAGCATACTATCCTGAAATGTGCCTGGGTTAGAGGTCAACTTACTAACACCAGGGCTTGTAGTGGGGTTCTCAGTAGAGGGTCCCACAGGCTTAGAAGGGTCCTTCAAGGTAGCCTTTCTAGCCAATTTGGTTAAGTTCTGCTTCTCCATACTGGGAGGCCTGGGGGTATGTGACACTACTCCTAGAGTTCTTAGGTCATTCCCTAACAGGACCTTCCCAGGTACCTCAGCCTGAACACTGACAGGGATCCTTACTGTCATGTTGTTACATTGAATGAGGGCTGGTAGAATAGGAACCATTTGGACAGGGCCTCCAGACATCTTAGTGGGACCTTTGGGTGCTTTGGCCACATCCTCAGGTTGAAAGAAGCTTTCATCCACTACTGTTCTGCTGGCCCCAGTGTCTCTCCTGGCAGGAGTATCCTGGCCATTGACAAGAACACTGTCCATATAATACACCTTAGAGTTAACAGGTAGGGAGTTATACACAACCCTATTCTGGGGACTAACCAGACCCATAGGCTCTAAGTTTACAGTTGCTTGAAGACCCAAGGGTTCTTCAGCAAAGAGTTCAAAGTGGGCACTAGCCATCTGTACTTCATCCTCAGGAGTGAAGGCTAAGGAGACTGTGCTGATCCCTGCAGGTTTACCCTTGCACTTGGGATCTCCTTTGATATGGTCAGTACCCTGACAGACATAGCATTGTCCAAATGCTCTCTGGAAGGGTGGCTTGTTCTGACCTCCTTCTGGCTTGTGGCCAGAAGGTACAGTAGCCTGACTTGGTTTCCCTTGTGGCTTACCCTTATAGTTTTGTTTGGGGCCCTCTTTGGAATTTGTAGTATTAGAATTCTCTTTGGAGTCCTTCTTAGACTGTTTTTCCCCATCCTTCTTCTGAGTTACCCCAGAATCCTTGTGAGTGGCCCTGTTGGCAACCCACAAGTCAGCAGCCTTAGCTAGCTTCCGGGAATCTAATTCCCTGGAATCAGCCAAGTGTTGTCTGAGCTCAGGAGAGCAGGCATCATAAATAGTCTCCAACATAAACAAATTCTTCATACCTTCATAAGTGTTCACCTTGTAACCCTTAATCCATCCCTCTAAGTTTTTCAAACATTCATTCACCCAGGTAGCCCAAGGGGTACCATCATGCTTTTTGAGGCTCCTAAACCTCTTAAGATACTGGGAAGGGGTCTTCCCAAACCTAGCTATCAAAGCTAGTTTCACACATTCATAGTCCTTCCTATCCTCCTCCCCCATCTCCATTACCACATCAGTTGCAACAGGGGGAAGCCTAGAGAACAACCAGGTGAGTAAGTCATTTCCTGTGATGTTCTGGAGCCCATGATTATATTCAAACAGAGACAACCAATCCAACACATCCAACTTAGGCTCATACATACCAACCAATTCTTTAGGCATCCGGGGTCTTTTAGGACTGGAACTTCTAGAGGAGCCAGAGAGAGAAACATTCTCAACAGATAATTTCTTCATTTCTAAGTCATACTTGAGCTCCATTTCCCTTAGCCTTAGTTCTTTGTCAGTTTGAGCATTAAGTTTCTTATACTCCAATTCTAGCTTCATTTTCTCCAGTTCAAAGTACTGAGGACTAAATGTGGGACCTGGTAAAGGTCCAGTAGGCACAGCAGGTAGAGCAGGCAGAGGCCTAGGGGGGACAGTTACAACAGCCTCACCCTCCTCTTCTGACTCTTCCTCAGAATCATCAACATTTTGCTCCATGTTAATTTCAACACTGTCATCTACAGTTGCTGGAGTGGTAGGTTCCTCTGAACCATCACCCAGACTTTGGTTAGCTAACAATCTTTCAATCAGCTCCATTTTCTTGCCCTTAGTCAGGAGATCCTTATGTTTACAGAGCACTCTTAAACAATCAGCAGTTTTGGCTGCAAGGGACTCTTGACTATAGCTTTCTATAACTGACATGTTAGAGGTTTTACTTTTTCAGTGCTAAGCTTTGTGGTTAGTTGCACTAAGGTATCTAAAGCACAATAAAATGTATACTCAATACAAATCCCACCGCTGTACACCAGTGTTAGGCAGAAACCCGTGCAGTTCCCTTGGGGAACACTGCAAAAGATTTAAGACTACAGGTAGAGCAGTAAACCCCTTTGGTAGCAGTCTGTACCACCCAGATTTACCTGGTAGCTGTGGCTGAGCAGTCAGACTTCTCTCAAGAAGAGTTAGGCAGTATGTAAAGTATACACAATATGTACCAAAACACAATAGCACAAGCAAACACTGACCAGAGCTTGGTTTCAAAAGTATATAGTTATTTATTTAAAATACACATAAGTTAAAAACACTCTAGCAAAAATATAGTAAAAGTACTTCAACACAGTTATAATGAAAGTAGATTCAATCCTTTCTCCTATCTAGACAACTCTAGGTAAAACACCACTTAATTAAAACAGAGGTGAGTGCTTAACGTTAGATGACACTCTAGTAGTTTCCAAGAAAGGGAGAGAAAAAGCAGAAATAGGTTAAACACACCACTCTAAGGTCCAGAACACTTGCAATAGGCTTACAGAAGAATAAAGTCACAGGTGAGCAAAAGTCACTAGGCAGGGCCCACTCTTAGAGTAGCCGGAGCGAAAATGTGCCCAAGATCACACTGTTAGTTAGAGATTCAAAGTCTTGCAAAGAGTCAAAAAGAGGTTAGAGTGGCTCAGAAAGTTTAGCCAAAGTGTCCCAGGCACTCCCAGGTTCGAAAGCCGGGGACTAAATCTACCCCGTACAGTCGGTAGCAAGGGAAGCCAGGCAGAACACAGTACCTTAAGCGGAAAGGATCCTCCAGCGGTGGCAGTTGTTCCAGGCAGTGGCAGCAGGGCTCGACGTCGGTCAGGGGAGAAGAAGTTCTCGCTGAAGAGCAGAAGAAGAGGGTCGTTGCACTGCCCGGGAAGAAACCAGCCGCGGAGTCCTCCGGTTAAAGGGTTGGTGCCGACTTTCGCGGTATGGGGGTAAAGTGGGGTATTCCGGTTGCCGGGGTGCTTGGCACAGGCAAGGCGGCCACGAGATACCTCAAAGAACGGAAAGAAGGCGAAAACTGGTTGTCCCCACCAGTCAAGGGAAGGAGCCACTCCGTTAAGAGTTCTCCTCGGTCGTCGGGAAAAAGTGGTGAGACGGTTCAGCAGGGCTCCACCGGGTGGTGTCGTCGAAGCAGGTCGGCTCAGCTCTTCCCTCGTCGGATTCTTGGTCCTGTGGCGACTTCTGAAGTCCCAGTCCCCAAAGCCCTGCTTTTATGCAGCAAACCCCCATTCACCCAGCCTAGCTGTCACTCAACCATGCTAAGTGGTGAGCCGGGCGGCTCACCACTTGGGCCAATCAGGACGGAGTGCGACTTGAGTTACCAAGGTAACTCAGTCCAGGGTGCCTAAATCCCCCTCCACCCCTCCTAAGTACCCCAGACAGAGTGGCACCACTTTGGAGGGCTTCTGTGGAGAAGCCCGCCAAAAGTGGAACAAAGGGCTCCACTTTGGGTCAGAGTTACAGAGGCGAACACCAACGCCATTTTAGAATCAAGTTTTGGCAAAAAGTCCCAACCGGAGTTATAAAAATAAATATATAAACCGGTGGTATGTTTAAGGCTACCGTAAATAAATAATTAAATGTGTTAGCCTAAAACAATGGGAAATCCCATAGGGAAATATTCGCGGTCGAATATAAAAAGTAGTTTCCACTGCCACCAGCCAAAACTCGATCAGGGGGGACGGAGACGTGCCCCCTCGACTAACAGACCCTGGGGCAATCGAATTGCCCCAGCCAGTACGTCCACAATATGATGGTTTGTACTGGTTCTGTTCAGGATTCAAGACTAGCAAAGTCTTTGGTGACTTTACATGCCCTGAGAGACAGTAGTCAGTCCCAGGGTATGGAGTCTATGTTGGGGAGTCCCTAGGACACCCCTGGGTCACGGCACAGAGGGTGCTGTGTGACCCACATCACAAAAATACATGAGGCCCTATGGAGTAAAAGACCCCATAGCCCATTCAACACAAGGTTTAACCAAGAAAACACACTTCAACATGTCCAAGAGTGAGGGTAAAAGAGTCTCACTCTTGGCAGGAGAAAAAAAAATTAAACCCCAGAAATCCAGCAAAGCTGCTGGGGGACTCACTAGGTAGGGAAATTCAGCCTAAACAGAGAATTCTCCCTAACACCTTGGCGCCCAGGTAGGTGCACCCACACATGTGAGGTACTGTTTTGATCGGGACACCTATGGGAACGTGGGATGGTAGGCCATGTGTTGTTGACGGTGTGTTTCGATGGGTGAGCCGAGTGAAATGTGCAGAAAATGCATTTCTTTCCCCACATTTCGGACTTTGCGGGGGTGTCTGGTTAATAAATTCTGGGCCGATTTGCGCAAATCATACCTCTGCGGATGCCCACTGGTATCCTCTTTTCAGACATGCATGGGGTTCCCTGTTTTCCTTGGTGGCTTGGACACCCGAGGTCCATATCAGTATGTTGCGCTTGTCTGGAGAAAGTGTCAAATTCAGGTGTCGAAACAGACTTGGGGTTACCTATGTTTTAGGCTTTCCCCTTGACGCCCAGGTAGGTGCACCCACACATGTGAGGTACCGTTTTGATCGGGACAGCTGTGGGAACGCGGGATGGTAGGCCATGTGTTGTTGAAGGCGTCTTTCGATGGGTGAGCCGAGTGAAATGTGCAGAAAATGCGTTTTTTTCCCCACATTTCGGACTTTGCGGGGGTGTCTGGGTAATAAATTCTGGGCCGATTTGCGCAAATCATACCTCTGCGGATTCCCACGGGTGTCCTCTTTTTGGAAATGCATGGAGTTCCCTGTTTTCCTTGGTGGCTTGGACCCCTGAGGTCCATATTTGTATGTTGTGCTTGTCTGGAGAAAGTGTCAAATTCAGGTGTCGAAACAGACTTGGGGTTATCTGTGTTTTAGGCTTTCCCCTTGGCGCCCAGGTTGGTGCACCTACACATGTGAGGTGCCATTTTCATCGGGACACCTGTGGGAACACGGGACGGTAGGCCATGTGTTGTTGGCAGCGTGTTTCGATGGGTGAGCCGAGTGAAATGTGCGGAAAATGCATTTTTTTCCCCACATTTCGGACTTTGCGGAGGTGTCTGGGTAATAAATTCTGGGCCGATTTGCGCAAATCGTACTTCTGCGGATTCCCACGGGTGTCTTCTTTTCGGAAATGCATGGGGTTCCCTATTTTCCTTGGTGGCTTGGACACCCGAGGCCCATATCTGTATGTTGTGCTTTTCTGGAGAAAGTGTCAAATTCAGGTGTCGAAACAGACTTGGGGTTACCTGTGTTTTAGGCTTTCCCCTTGCCGCCCATGTAGGTGCATCCACACATGTGAGGTACCGTTTTCATCGGGACACCTGTGGGAAGGCGGGACGGTAGGCCATGTGTTGTTGGCAGCGTGTTTCGATGGGTGAGCCGAGTGAAATGTGCGGAAAATACTTTTTATTCCCCACATTTCGGACTTTGCGGGGGTGTCTGGGTAATAAATTCTTGGCCGATTTGCGCAAATCATACCTCTGCGGATTCCTACGGATGTCCTCTTTTCGGTAATGCATGGGGTTCCCTATTTTACTTGGTGGCTTGGATACCCGAGGCCCATATCTGTATGTTGTGCTTGTCTGGAGAAAGTGTCAAATTCAGGTGTCGAAACAGACTTGGGGTTACCTGTGTTTTAGGCTTTCCCCTTGGCGCCCAGGTAGGTGCACCCACACATGTGAGGTACCGTTTTCCTGGGGACACCTGTGGGAACGCGGGACGGTAGGCCATGTGTTGTTGGCGGCATGTTTCGATGGGTGAGCCGAGTGAAATGTGCGGAAAATACGTTTTTTTCCCCACATTTCGGACTTTGCCCGGGTGTCTGGGTAATAAATTCTGGGCCGATTTGCGCAAATCATACCTCTGCGGATTCCCACGGATGTCCTCTTTTCGGAAATGCATGGGGTTCCCTGTTTTCCTTGGTGGCTTGGACATCCGAGGCCCATATCTGTATGTTGCCCTTGTCTGGAGAAAGTGTCAAATTCAGGTGTGGAAACAGACTTGGGTTTACTTGTGTTTTCGGCTTTCGCCTTGGCGCCCAGGTAGGTGCACCCACACATGTGAGGTACTGTTTTGATCGGGACACCTATGGGAACGTGGGACGGTAGACCATGTGTTGTTGGCGGCGTGTTTCGATGGGTGAGCCGAGTGAAATGTGCGGAAAATGCATTTTTTTCCCACATTTCAGACTTTGCGGGGGTGTCTGGGTAATAAATTCTGGGCCGATTTGTGCAAATCATACCTCTGCGGATTCCCACGGGTGTCCTCTTTTCGGAAATGCATGGGGTTCCCTGTTTTCCTTGTTGGCTTGGACACCCGAGGTCAATCTTTGTTTGTTGCGCTTGTCTGGAGAAAGTGTCAAATTCAGGTGTCGAAACAGACTTGGGGTTACCTGTGTTTTAGGCTTTCCCCTTGGCGCCCAGGTAGGTGCACCCACACATGTGAGGTACCGTTTTCATCGGGACACCTGTGGGAAGGCGGGACGGTAGGCCATGTGTTGTTGGCGGCGTTTTTCGATGGGTGAGCCGAGTGAAATGTGCGGAAAATACGTGTTTTTCCCCACATTTCGGACTTTGCGGGCGTGTCTGGGTAATAAATTCTGGGCCGATTTGCGCAAATCATACCTCTGCGGATTCCTACGGATGTCCTCTTTTCGGAAATGCATGGGGCTCCCTGTTTTCCTTGGTGGCTTGTACACCCGAGGCCCATATCTGTATGATATGCTTGTCTGGAGAAAGTGTCAAATTCAGATGTCGAAACAGACTTGGGGTTACCTGTGTTTTAGGCTTTCCCCTTGGCGCCCAGGTAGGTGCACCCACACATGTGAGGTACCGTTTTCATCGGGACACCTGTGGGAAGGCGGGACGGTAGGCCATGTGTTGTTGGCGGCATGTTTCGATGGGTGAGCCGAATGAAATGTGCGGAAAATATGTTTTTTTCACACATTTCAGACTTTGCCGGGGTGTCTGGGTAATAAATTCTGGGCCGATTTGCAGAAATCATACCGCTGCGGATTCCCACAGATGTCCTCCTTTCGGAAATGCATGGGGTTCCCTGTTTTCCTTGGTGACTTGGACACCGAGGCCCATATCTGTATGTTGCGCTTGTCTGGAGAAAGTGTCAAATTCAGGTGTGGAAACAGACTTGGGGGTACCTGTGTTTTAGGCTTTCGCCTTGGCGCCCAGGTAGGTGCACCCACACATGTGAGGTACCGTTTTGATCGGGACACCCATGGGAACGTGGGACGGTAGGCCATGTGTTGTTGGCGGCGTGTTTCAATGGGTGAGCCGAGTGAAATGTGCGGAAAATGCATTTTTTTCCCACATTTCAGACTTTGCGGGGGGTCTGGGTAATAAATTCTGGGCCAATTTGTGCAAATCATACCTCTGCGGATTCCCACAGGTGTCCTCTTTTCGGAAATGCATGGGGTTCCCTGTTTTCCTTGGTGGCTTGGACACCCGAGGTCAATCTTTGTTTGTTGCGCTTGTCTGGAGAAAGTGTAAAATTCAGGTGTCGCAACATACTTGGGGTTACCTGTGTTTTAGGCTTTCCCCTTGGCGCCCAGGCAGGTGCACCCACACATGTGAGGTACCGTTTTCATCGGGACACCTGTGGGAAGGCGGGACGGTAGGCCATGTGTTGTTGGCGGCATGTTTCGATGGGTGAGCCGAGTGAAATGTGCGGAAAATATGTTTTTTTCCCACATTTCGGACTTTGCCGAGGTGTCTGGGTAATAAATTCTGGGCCGATTTGCGCAAATCATACCTCTGCGGATTCCCACAGATGTCCTCTTTTCGGAAATGCATGGGGTTCCCTGTTTTCCTTGGTGACTTGGACACCCGAGGTCCATATCTGTATGTTGCGCTTGTCTGGAGAAAGTGTCAAATTCAGGTGTGGAAACAGACTTGGGGGTACCTGTTTTTTAGGCTTTCGCCTTGGCACCCAGGTAGGTGCACCCACACATTTGAGGTACCGTTTTGATCGGGACAGCTGTGGGAACGCGGGATGGTAGGCCATGTGTTGTTGACTGTGTGTTTCGATGGGTGAGCCGAGTGAAATGTGCAGAAAATGCGTTTCTTTCCCCACATTTCGGACTTTGCGGGGGTGTCTGGTTAATAAATTCTGGGCCGATTTGCGCAAATCATACCTCTGTGGATTCCCACGGGTGTCCTCTTTTCGGAAATGCATGGAGTTCCCTGTTTTCCTTGGGGGCTTGGACACCCGAGGTCCATATCTGTATGTTGTGCTTGTCTGGAGAAAGTGTCAAATTCAGGTGTCGAAACAGACTTGGGGTTACCTGTGTTTTAGGCTTTCCCCTTGGCGCCCAGGTAGGTGCACCCACACATGTGAGGTACTGTTTTCATCGGGACACCCGTGGGATCGTGGGACGGTAAGCCATGTGTTGTTGGCGGCGTGTTTCGATGGGTGCAGCGAGTGAAATGTGCGGAAAATGCGTTTTTTTCCCGACATTTCGGACTTTGCGGAGGTGTCTGGGTAATAAATTCAGGGCCGATTTGCGCAAATCATACTTCTGCGGATTCCCAAGGGTGTCTTCTTTTCGGAAATGCATGGGGTTCCCTGTTTTCCTTGGTGGCTTGGACACCCAAGGCCCATATCTGTATGTTGTGCTTGTCAAGAGAAAGTGTCAAATTCAGGTGTCGAAACAGACTTGGTGTTACCTGCGTTTTACTCTTTCCCCTTGGCGCCCAGGTAGGTGTACCCACACATGTGAGGTACCATTTTCATTGGGACACCTGTGGGAAGGCGGGACGGTAGTCCATGTGTTGTTGGCGGCGTGTTACGATGGGTGAGCCGAGTGAAATGTGCGGAAAATACGTTTTTTTCCCCACATTTTGGACTTTGCGGGGGTGTCTGGGTAATAAATTCTGGGCCGATTTGCGCAAATCATACCTCTGCGGATTCCCACGGATGTCCTCTTTTCGGAAATGCATGGGGCTCCCAGTTTTTCTTGGTGGCTTGGCCACCCGAGGCCCATATCTGTATGTTGCGCTTGTCTGGAGAAAGTGTCAAATTCAGGTGTGGAAACAGACTTGGGGTTACCTGTGTTTTAGGCTTTCGCCTTGGCGCCCAGGTAGGTGCACCCCTCACATGTGAGGTACCGTTTTGATCGGGACACCTATGGGAACGTGGGACGGTAGGCCATGTGTTGTTGGCGGCGTGGTTCAATGGGTGAGCCGAGTGAAATGTGCGGAAAATGCGTTTTTTCCCCACATTTCGGACTTTGCGGGGGTGTCTGGGTAATAAATTCTGGGCCGATTTGCGCAAATCATACCTCTGCGGATTCCCACGGGTGTCCTCTTTTCTGAAATGCATGGGGTTCCCTGTTTTCCTTGGTGGCTTGGACACCCAAGGTCCATATCTGTATGTTGCGCTTGTCTGGAGAAATTGTCAAATTCAGGTGTCAAAACAGACTTGGGGTTACCTGTGTTTTAGGCTTTCCCCTTGGCGCCCAGGCAGGTGCACCCACACATGTGAGGTACCGTTTTGATCGGGACACCTGTGGGAACGCTGGATGGTAGGCGATGTGTTGTTGGCGGCGTGTTTCGATGGGTGAGCCGAGTGAAATGTGCGGAAAATGCGTTTTTTTCCCACATTTCGGACTTTGCGAGGTGTCTGGGTAATAAATTCTGGGCCGATTTGCGCAAATCATACCTCTGAGGATTCCCACGGGTGTCCTCCTTTCGGAAATCCATGGGGTTCCCTGTTTTCCTTGGTGGCTTGGACACCTGAGGTCCATATCTGTATGTTGCGCTTGTCTGGAGAAAGTGTCAAATTCAGGTGTCGAAACAGACTTGGGGTTACCTGTGTTTTAGGCTTTCCCCTTGGCGCCCAGGTAGGTGCACCCACACATGTGAGGTACCCTTTTCATCGGGACACCTGTGGGAACGCGGGACGGTAGGCCATGTGTTGTTGGTGGCGTGTTTCGATGGGTGAGCCGAGTGAGATGTGCGGAAAATGTGTTTTTCCCCACATTTCGGACTTTGCGAGGGTTTCTGGGTAATAAATTCTGGGCCGATTTGCGCAAATCATACCTCTGCCGATTCCCACGGGTGTCGTCTTTTCAGAAATGCATGGGGTTCCCTGTTTTCCTTGGTGGCTTGGACACCCGAGGTCCATATCTGTATGTTGCGCTTGTCTGGAGAAAGTGTCAAATTCAGGTGTCGAAACAGACTTGGGGTTACCTGTGTTTTAGGCTTTCCCCTTGGCGCCCAGGTAGGTGCACCCACACATGTGAGGTACCGTTTTGATCGGGACACCTTTGGGAACGCGGGACGGTAGGCCATGTGTTGTTGGCGGCGTGTTTCGATGGGTGAGCCGAGTGAAATGTGTGGAAAATGCGTTTTTTTCCCATATTTCGGACTTTGCCGGGGTGTCTGGGTAATAAATTCTGGGCCGATTTGCGCAAATCATACCTCTGCGGATTCCCACGGGTGTCCTCTTTTCGGAAATGCATGGGGTTCCCTGTTTTCCTTGTTGGCTTGGACACCCGAGGTCAATCTTTGTTTGTTGCGCTTGTCTGGAGAAAGTGTCAAATTCAGGTGTCGAAACAGACTTGGGGTTACCTGTGTTTTAGGCTTTCCCCTTGGCGCCCAGGGAGGTGCACCCACACATGTGAGGTACCGTTTTCATCGGGACACCTGTGGGAAGGCGGGACGGTAGGCCATGTGTTGTTGGCGGCGTATTTCGATGGGTGAGCCGAGTGAAATGTGCGGAAAATACGTGTTTTTCCCCACATTTCGGACTTTGCGGGGGTGTCTGGGTAATAAATTCTGGGCCGATTTGCGCAAATCATACCTCTGCGGATTCCTACGGATGTCCTCTTTTCGGAAATGCATGGGGCTCCCTGTTTTCCTTGGTGGCTTGTACACCCGAGGCCCATATCTGTATGTTGTGCTTGTCTGGAGAAAGTGTCAAATTCAGATGTCGAAACAGACTTGGGGTTACCTGTGTTTTAGGCTTTCCCCATGGCGCCCAGGTAGGTGCACCCACACATGTGAGGTACCGTTTTCATCGGGACACCTGTGGGAAGGCGGGACGGTAGGCCATGTGTTGTTGGCGGCATGTTTCGATGGGTGAGCCGAGTGAAATGTGCGGAAAATATGTTTTTTTCACACATTTCAGACTTTGCCGGGGTGTCTGGGTAATAAATTCTGGGCCGATTTGCAGAAATCATACCGCTGCGGATTCCCACAGATGTCCTCCTTTCGGAAATGCATGGGGTTCCCTGTTTTCCTTGGTGACTTGGACACCGAGGCCCATATCTGTATGTTGCGCTTGTCTGGAGAAAGTGTCAAATTCAGGTGTGGAAACAGACTTGGGGGTACCTGTGTTTTAGGCTTTCGCCTTGGCGCCCAGGTAGGTGCACCCACACATGTGAGGTACCGTTTTGATCGGGACACCTATGGGAACGTGGGACGGTAGGCCATGTGTTGTTGGCGGCGTGTTTCAATGGGTGAGCCGAGTGAAATGTGCGGAAAATGCATTTTTTTCCCACATTTCAGACTTTGCGGGGGGTCTGGGTAATAAATTCTGGGCCAATTTGTGCAAATCATACCTCTGCGGATTCCCACAGGTGTCCTCTTTTCGGAAATGCATGGGGTTCCCTGTTTTCCTTGGTGGCTTGGACACCCGAGGTCAATCTTTGTTTGTTGCGCTTGTCTGGAGAAAGTGTAAAATTCAGGTGTCGCAACATACTTGGGGTTACCTGTGTTTTAGGCTTTCCCCTTGGCGCCCAGGCAGGTGCACCCACACATGTGAGGTACCGTTTTCATCGGGACACCTGTGGGAAGGCGGGACGGTAGGCCATGTGTTGTTGGCGGCATGTTTCGATGGGTGAGCCGAGTGAAATGTGCGGAAAATATGTTTTTTTCCCACATTTCGGACTTTGCCGAGGTGTCTGGGTAATAAATTCTGGGCCGATTTGCGCAAATCATACCTCTGCGGATTCCCACAGATGTCCTCTTTTCGGAAATGCATGGGGTTCCCTGTTTTCCTTGGTGACTTGGACACCCGAGGTCCATATCTGTATGTTGCGCTTGTCTGGAGAAAGTGTCAAATTCAGGTGTGGAAACAGACTTGGGGGTACCTGTGTTTTAGGCTTTCGCCTTGGCACCCAGGTAGGTGCACCCACACATGTGAGGTACCGTTTTGATCGGGACAGCTGTGGGAACGCGGGATGGTAGGCCATGTGTTGTTGACGGTGTGTTTCGATGGGTGAGCCGAGTGAAATGTGCAGAAAATGCGTTTCTTTCCCCACATTTCGGACTTTGCGGGGGTGTCTGGTTAATAAATTCTGGGCCGATTTGCGCAAATCATACCTCTGTGGATTTCCACGGGTGTCCTCTTTTCGGAAATGCATGGAGTTCCCTGTTTTCCTTGGGGGCTTGGACACCCGAGGTCCATATCTGTATGTTGTGCTTGTCTGGAGAAAGTGTCAAATTCAGGTGTCGAAACAGACTTGGGGTTACCTGTGTTTTAGGCTTTCCCCTTGGCGCCCAGGTAGGTGCACCCACACATGTGAGGTACTGTTTTCATCGGGACACCCGTGGGATCGTGGGACGGTAAGCCATGTGTTGTTGGCGGCGTGTTTCGATGGGTGCAGCGAGTGAAATGTGCGGAAAATGCGTTTTTTTCCCGACATTTCGGACTTTGCGGAGGTGTCTGGGTAATAAATTCAGGGCCGATTTGCGCAAATCATACTTCTGCGGATTCCCAAGGGTGTCTTCTTTTCGGAAATGCATGGGGTTCCCTGTTTTCCTTGGTGGCTTGGACACCCAAGGCCCATATCTGTATGTTGTGCTTGTCAAGAGAAAGTGTCAAATTCAGGTGTCGAAACAGACTTGGTGTTACCTGCGTTTTACTCTTTCCCCTTGGCGCCCAGGTAGGTGTACCCACACATGTGAGGTACCATTTTCATTGGGACACCTGTGGGAAGGCGGGACGGTAGTCCATGTGTTGTTGGCGGCGTGTTACGATGGGTGAGCCGAGTGAAATGTGCGGAAAATACGTTTTTTTCCCCACATTTTGGACTTTGCGGGGGTGTCTGGGTAATAAATTCTGGGCCGATTTGCGCAAATCATACCTCTGCGGATTCCCACGGATGTCCTCTTTTCGGAAATGCATGGGGCTCCCAGTTTTTCTTGGTGGCTTGGCCACCCGAGGCCCATATCTGTATGTTGCGCTTGTCTGGAGAAAGTGTCAAATTCAGGTGTGGAAACAGACTTGGGGTTACCTGTGTTTTAGGCTTTCGCCTTGGCGCCCAGGTAGGTGCACCCCTCACATGTGAGGTACCGTTTTGATCGGGACACCTATGGGAACGTGGGACGGTAGGCCATGTGTTGTTGGCGGCGTGGTTCAATGGGTGAGCCGAGTGAAATGTGCGGAAAATGTGTTTTTCCCCACATTTCGGACTTTGCGAGGGTTTCTGGGTAATAAATTCTGGGCCGATTTGCGCAAATCATACCTCTGCCGATTCCCACGGGTGTCGTCTTTTCAGAAATGCATGGGGTTCCCTGTTTTCCTTGGTGGCTTGGACACCCGAGGTCCATATCTGTATGTTGCGCTTGTCTGGAGAAAGTGTCAAATTCAGGTGTCGAAACAGACTTGGGGTTACCTGTGTTTTAGGCTTTCCCCTTGGCGCCCAGGTAGGTGCACCCACACATGTGAGGTACCGTTTTGATCGGGACACCTTTGGGAACGCGGGACGGTAGGCCATGTGTTGTTGGCGGCGTGTTTCGATGGGTGAGCCGAGTGAAATGTGTGGAAAATGCGTTTTTTTCCCATATTTCGGACTTTGCCGGGGTGTCTGGGTAATAAATTCTGGGCCGATTTGCAGAAATCATACCGCTGCGGATTCCCACAGATGTCCTCCTTTCGGAAATGCATGGGGTTCCCTGTTTTCCTTGGTGACTTGGACACCGAGGCCCATATCTGTATGTTGCGCTTGTCTGGAGAAAGTGTCAAATTCAGGTGTGGAAACAGACTTGGGGGTACCTGTGTTTTAGGCTTTCGCCTTGGCGCCCAGGTAGGTGCACCCACACATGTGAGGTACCGTTTTCATCGGGACACCTGTGGGAAGGCGGGACGGTAGGCCATGTGTTGTTGGCGGCATGTTTCGATGGGTGAGCCGAGTGAAATGTGCGGAAAATATGTTTTTTTCACACATTTCAGACTTTGCCGGGGTGTCTGGGTAATAAATTCTGGGCCGATTTGCAGAAATCATACCGCTGCGGATTCCCACAGATGTCCTCCTTTCGGAAATGCATGGGGTTCCCTGTTTTCCTTGGTGACTTGGACACCGAGGCCCATATCTGTATGTTGCGCTTGTCTGGAGAAAGTGTCAAATTCAGGTGTGGAAACAGACTTGGGGGTACCTGTGTTTTAGGCTTTCGCCTTGGCGCCCAGGTAGGTGCACCCACACATGTGAGGTACCGTTTTGATCGGGACACCTATGGGAACGTGGGACGGTAGGCCATGTGTTGTTGGCGGCGTGTTTCAATGGGTGAGCCGAGTGAAATGTGCGGAAAATGCATTTTTTTCCCACATTTCAGACTTTGCGGGGGGTCTGGGTAATAAATTCTGGGCCAATTTGTGCAAATCATACCTCTGCGGATTCCCACAGGTGTCCTCTTTTCGGAAATGCATGGGGTTCCCTGTTTTCCTTGGTGGCTTGGACACCCGAGGTCAATCTTTGTTTGTTGCGCTTGTCTGGAGAAAGTGTAAAATTCAGGTGTCGCAACATACTTGGGGTTACCTGTGTTTTAGGCTTTCCCCTTGGCGCCCAGGCAGGTGCACCCACACATGTGAGGTACCGTTTTCATCGGGACACCTGTGGGAAGGCGGGACGGTAGGCCATGTGTTGTTGGCGGCATGTTTCGATGGGTGAGCCGAGTGAAATGTGCGGAAAATATGTTTTTTTCCCACATTTCGGACTTTGCCGAGGTGTCTGGGTAATAAATTCTGGGCCGATTTGCGCAAATCATACCTCTGCGGATTCCCACAGATGTCCTCTTTTCGGAAATGCATGGGGTTCCCTGTTTTCCTTGGTGACTTGGACACCCGAGGTCCATATCTGTATGTTGCGCTTGTCTGGAGAAAGTGTCAAATTCAGGTGTGGAAACAGACTTGGGTGTACCTGTGTTTTAGGCTTTCGCCTTGGCACCCAGGTAGGTGCACCCACACATTTGAGGTACCGTTTTGATCGGGACAGCTGTGGGAACGCGGGATGGTAGGCCATGTGTTGTTGACTGTGTGTTTCGATGGGTGAGCCGAGTGAAATGTGCAGAAAATGCGTTTCTTTCCCCACATTTCGGACTTTGCGGGGGTGTCTGGTTAATAAATTCTGGGCCGATTTGCGCAAATCATACCTCTGTGGATTCCCACGGGTGTCCTCTTTTCGGAAATGCATGGAGTTCCCTGTTTTCCTTGGGGGCTTGGACACCCGAGGTCCATATCTGTATGTTGTGCTTGTCTGGAGAAAGTGTCAAATTCAGGTGTCGAAACAGACTTGGGGTTACCTGTGTTTTAGGCTTTCCCCTTGGCGCCCAGGTAGGTGCACCCACACATGTGAGGTACTGTTTTCATCGGGACACCCGTGGGATCGTGGGACGGTAAGCCATGTGTTGTTGGCGGCGTGTTTCGATGGGTGCAGCGAGTGAAATGTGCGGAAAATGCGTTTTTTTCCCCACATTTCGGACTTTGCGGAGGTGTCTGGGTAATAAATTCAGGGCCGATTTGCGCAAATCATACTTCTGCGGATTCCCAAGGGTGTCTTCTTTTCGGAAATGCATGGGGTTCCCTGTTTTCCTTGGTGGCTTGGACACCCAAGGCCCATATCTGTATGTTGTGCTTGTCAAGAGAAAGTGTCAAATTCAGGTGTCGAAACAGACTTGGTGTTACCTGCGTTTTACTCTTTCCCCTTGGCGCCCAGGTAGGTGTACCCACACATGTGAGGTACCATTTTCATTGGGACACCTGTGGGAAGGCGGGACGGTAGTCCATGTGTTGTTGGCGGCGTGTTACGATGGGTGAGCCGAGTGAAATGTGCGGAAAATACGTTTTTTTCCCCACATTTTGGACTTTGCGGGGGTGTCTGGGTAATAAATTCTGGGCCGATTTGCGCAAATCATACCTCTGCGGATTCCCACGGATGTCCTCTTTTCGGAAATGCATGGGGCTCCCAGTTTTTCTTGGTGGCTTGGCCACCCGAGGCCCATATCTGTATGTTGCGCTTGTCTGGAGAAAGTGTCAAATTCAGGTGTGGAAACAGACTTGGGGTTACCTGTGTTTTAGGCTTTCGCCTTGGCGCCCAGGTAGGTGCACCCCTCACATGTGAGGTACCGTTTTGATCGGGACACCTATGGGAACGTGGGACGGTAGGCCATGTGTTGTTGGCGGCGTGGTTCAATGGGTGAGCCGAGTGAAATGTGCGGAAAATGCGTTTTTTCCCCACATTTCGGACTTTGCGGGGGTGTCTGGGTAATAAATTCTGGGCCGATTTGCGCAAATCATACCTCTGCGGATTCCCACGGGTGTCCTCTTTTCTGAAATGCATGGGGTTCCCTGTTTTCCTTGGTGGCTTGGACACCCAAGGTCCATATCTGTATGTTGCGCTTGTCTGGAGAAATTGTCAAATTCAGGTGTCAAAACAGACTTGGGGTTACCTGTGTTTTAGGCTTTCCCCTTGGCGCCCAGGCAGGTGCACCCACACATGTGAGGTACCGTTTTGATCGGGACACCTGTGGGAACGCTGGATGGTAGGCGATGTGTTGTTGGCGGCGTGTTTCGATGGGTGAGCCGAGTGAAATGTGCGGAAAATGCGTTTTTTTCCCACATTTCGGACTTTGCGAGGTGTCTGGGTAATAAATTCTGGGCCGATTTGCGCAAATCATACCTCTGAGGATTCCCACGGGTGTCCTCCTTTCGGAAATCCATGGGGTTCCCTGTTTTCCTTGGTGGCTTGGACACCTGAGGTCCATATCTGTATGTTGCGCTTGTCTGGAGAAAGTGTCAAATTCAGGTGTCGAAACAGACTTGGGGTTACCTGTGTTTTAGGCTTTCCCCTTGGCGCCCAGGTAGGTGCACCCACACATGTGAGGTACCCTTTTCATCGGGACACCTGTGGGAACGCGGGACGGTAGGCCATGTGTTGTTGGTGGCGTGTTTCGATGGGTGAGCCGAGTGAGATGTGCGGAAAATGTGTTTTTCCCCACATTTCGGACTTTGCGAGGGTTTCTGGGTAATAAATTCTGGGCCGATTTGCGCAAATCATACCTCTGCCGATTCCCACGGGTGTCGTCTTTTCAGAAATGCATGGGGTTCCCTGTTTTCCTTGGTGGCTTGGACACCCGAGGTCCATATCTGTATGTTGCGCTTGTCTGGAGAAAGTGTCAAATTCAGGTGTCGAAACAGACTTGGGGTTACCTGTGTTTTAGGCTTTCCCCTTGGCGCCCAGGTAGGTGCACCCACACATGTGAGGTACCGTTTTGATCGGGACACCTTTGGGAACGCGGGACGGTAGGCCATGTGTTGTTGGCGGCGTGTTTCGATGGGTGAGCCGAGTGAAATGTGTGGAAAATGCGTTTTTTTCCCATATTTCGGACTTTGCCGGGGTGTCTGGGTAATAAATTCTGGGCCGATTTGCGCAAATCATACCTCTGCGGATTCCCACGGGTGTCCTCTTTTCGGAAATGCATGGGGTTCCCTGTTTTCCTTGTTGGCTTGGACACCCGAGGTCAATCTTTGTTTGTTGCGCTTGTCTGGAGAAAGTGTCAAATTCAGGTGTCGAAACAGACTTGGGGTTACCTGTGTTTTAGGCTTTCCCCTTGGCGCCCAGGGAGGTGCACCCACACATGTGAGGTACCGTTTTCATCGGGACACCTGTGGGAAGGCGGGACGGTAGGCCATGTGTTGTTGGCGGCGTGTTTCGATGGGTGAGCCGAGTGAAATGTGCGGAAAATACGTGTTTTTCCCCACATTTCGGACTTTGCGGGGGTGTCTGGGTAATAAATTCTGGGCCGATTTGCGCAAATCATACCTCTGCGGATTCCTACGGATGTCCTCTTTTCGGAAATGCATGGGGCTCCCTGTTTTCCTTGGTGGCTTGTACACCCGAGGCCCATATCTGTATGTTGTGCTTGTCTGGAGAAAGTGTCAAATTCAGATGTCGAAACAGACTTGGGGTTACCTGTGTTTTAGGCTTTCCCCATGGCGCCCAGGTAGGTGCACCCACACATGTGAGGTACCGTTTTCATCGGGACACCTGTGGGAAGGCGGGACGGTAGGCCATGTGTTGTTGGCGGCATGTTTCGATGGGTGAGCCGAGTGAAATGTGCGGAAAATATGTTTTTTTCACACATTTCAGACTTTGCCGGGGTGTCTGGGTAATAAATTCTGGGCCGATTTGCAGAAATCATACCGCTGCGGATTCCCACAGATGTCCTCCTTTCGGAAATGCATGGGGTTCCCTGTTTTCCTTGGTGACTTGGACACCGAGGCCCATATCTGTATGTTGCGCTTGTCTGGAGAAAGTGTCAAATTCAGGTGTGGAAACAGACTTGGGGGTACCTGTGTTTTAGGCTTTCGCCTTGGCGCCCAGGTAGGTGCACCCACACATGTGAGGTACCGTTTTGATCGGGACACCTATGGGAACGTGGGACGGTAGGCCATGTGTTGTTGGCGGCGTGTTTCAATGGGTGAGCCGAGTGAAATGTGCGGAAAATGCATTTTTTTCCCACATTTCAGACTTTGCGGGGGGTCTGGGTAATAAATTCTGGGCCAATTTGTGCAAATCATACCTCTGCGGATTCCCACAGGTGTCCTCTTTTCGGAAATGCATGGGGTTCCCTGTTTTCCTTGGTGGCTTGGACACCCGAGGTCAATCTTTGTTTGTTGCGCTTGTCTGGAGAAAGTGTAAAATTCAGGTGTCGCAACATACTTGGGGTTACCTGTGTTTTAGGCTTTCCCCTTGGCGCCCAGGCAGGTGCACCCACACATGTGAGGTACCGTTTTCATCGGGACACCTGTGGGAAGGCGGGACGGTAGGCCATGTGTTGTTGGCGGCATGTTTCGATGGGTGAGCCGAGTGAAATGTGCGGAAAATATGTTTTTTTCCCACATTTCGGACTTTGCCGAGGTGTCTGGGTAATAAATTCTGGGCCGATTTGCGCAAATCATACCTCTGCGGATTCCCACAGATGTCCTCTTTTCGGAAATGCATGGGGTTCCCTGTTTTCCTTGGTGACTTGGACACCCGAGGTCCATATCTGTATGTTGCGCTTGTCTGGAGAAAGTGTCAAATTCAGGTGTGGAAACAGACTTGGGGGTACCTGTGTTTTAGGCTTTCGCCTTGGCACCCAGGTAGGTGCACCCACACATGTGAGGTACCGTTTTGATCGGGACAGCTGTGGGAACGCGGGATGGTAGGCCATGTGTTGTTGACGGTGTGTTTCGATGGGTGAGCCGAGTGAAATGTGCAGAAAATGCGTTTCTTTCCCCACATTTCGGACTTTGCGGGGGTGTCTGGTTAATAAATTCTGGGCCGATTTGCGCAAATCATACCTCTGTGGATTTCCACGGGTGTCCTCTTTTCGGAAATGCATGGAGTTCCCTGTTTTCCTTGGGGGCTTGGACACCCGAGGTCCATATCTGTATGTTGTGCTTGTCTGGAGAAAGTGTCAAATTCAGGTGTCGAAACAGACTTGGGGTTACCTGTGTTTTAGGCTTTCCCCTTGGCGCCCAGGTAGGTGCACCCACACATGTGAGGTACTGTTTTCATCGGGACACCCGTGGGATCGTGGGACGGTAAGCCATGTGTTGTTGGCGGCGTGTTTCGATGGGTGCAGCGAGTGAAATGTGCGGAAAATGCGTTTTTTTCCCGACATTTCGGACTTTGCGGAGGTGTCTGGGTAATAAATTCAGGGCCGATTTGCGCAAATCATACTTCTGCGGATTCCCAAGGGTGTCTTCTTTTCGGAAATGCATGGGGTTCCCTGTTTTCCTTGGTGGCTTGGACACCCAAGGCCCATATCTGTATGTTGTGCTTGTCAAGAGAAAGTGTCAAATTCAGGTGTCGAAACAGACTTGGTGTTACCTGCGTTTTACTCTTTCCCCTTGGCGCCCAGGTAGGTGTACCCACACATGTGAGGTACCATTTTCATTGGGACACCTGTGGGAAGGCGGGACGGTAGTCCATGTGTTGTTGGCGGCGTGTTACGATGGGTGAGCCGAGTGAAATGTGCGGAAAATACGTTTTTTTCCCCACATTTTGGACTTTGCGGGGGTGTCTGGGTAATAAATTCTGGGCCGATTTGCGCAAATCATACCTCTGCGGATTCCCACGGATGTCCTCTTTTCGGAAATGCATGGGGCTCCCAGTTTTTCTTGGTGGCTTGGCCACCCGAGGCCCATATCTGTATGTTGCGCTTGTCTGGAGAAAGTGTCAAATTCAGGTGTGGAAACAGACTTGGGGTTACCTGTGTTTTAGGCTTTCGCCTTGGCGCCCAGGTAGGTGCACCCCTCACATGTGAGGTACCGTTTTGATCGGGACACCTATGGGAACGTGGGACGGTAGGCCATGTGTTGTTGGCGGCGTGGTTCAATGGGTGAGCCGAGTGAAATGTGCGGAAAATGTGTTTTTCCCCACATTTCGGACTTTGCGAGGGTTTCTGGGTAATAAATTCTGGGCCGATTTGCGCAAATCATACCTCTGCCGATTCCCACGGGTGTCGTCTTTTCAGAAATGCATGGGGTTCCCTGTTTTCCTTGGTGGCTTGGACACCCGAGGTCCATATCTGTATGTTGCGCTTGTCTGGAGAAAGTGTCAAATTCAGGTGTCGAAACAGACTTGGGGTTACCTGTGTTTTAGGCTTTCCCCTTGGCGCCCAGGTAGGTGCACCCACACATGTGAGGTACCGTTTTGATCGGGACACCTTTGGGAACGCGGGACGGTAGGCCATGTGTTGTTGGCGGCGTGTTTCGATGGGTGAGCCGAGTGAAATGTGTGGAAAATGCGTTTTTTTCCCATATTTCGGACTTTGCCGGGGTGTCTGGGTAATAAATTCTGGGCCGATTTGCAGAAATCATACCGCTGCGGATTCCCACAGATGTCCTCCTTTCGGAAATGCATGGGGTTCCCTGTTTTCCTTGGTGACTTGGACACCGAGGCCCATATCTGTATGTTGCGCTTGTCTGGAGAAAGTGTCAAATTCAGGTGTGGAAACAGACTTGGGGGTACCTGTGTTTTAGGCTTTCGCCTTGGCGCCCAGGTAGGTGCACCCACACATGTGAGGTACCGTTTTCATCGGGACACCTGTGGGAAGGCGGGACGGTAGGCCATGTGTTGTTGGCGGCATGTTTCGATGGGTGAGCCGAGTGAAATGTGCGGAAAATATGTTTTTTTCACACATTTCAGACTTTGCCGGGGTGTCTGGGTAATAAATTCTGGGCCGATTTGCAGAAATCATACCGCTGCGGATTCCCACAGATGTCCTCCTTTCGGAAATGCATGGGGTTCCCTGTTTTCCTTGGTGACTTGGACACCGAGGCCCATATCTGTATGTTGCGCTTGTCTGGAGAAAGTGTCAAATTCAGGTGTGGAAACAGACTTGGGGGTACCTGTGTTTTAGGCTTTCGCCTTGGCGCCCAGGTAGGTGCACCCACACATGTGAGGTACCGTTTTGATCGGGACACCTATGGGAACGTGGGACGGTAGGCCATGTGTTGTTGGCGGCGTGTTTCAATGGGTGAGCCGAGTGAAATGTGCGGAAAATGCATTTTTTTCCCACATTTCAGACTTTGCGGGGGGTCTGGGTAATAAATTCTGGGCCAATTTGTGCAAATCATACCTCTGCGGATTCCCACAGGTGTCCTCTTTTCGGAAATGCATGGGGTTCCCTGTTTTCCTTGGTGGCTTGGACACCCGAGGTCAATCTTTGTTTGTTGCGCTTGTCTGGAGAAAGTGTAAAATTCAGGTGTCGCAACATACTTGGGGTTACCTGTGTTTTAGGCTTTCCCCTTGGCGCCCAGGCAGGTGCACCCACACATGTGAGGTACCGTTTTCATCGGGACACCTGTGGGAAGGCGGGACGGTAGGCCATGTGTTGTTGGCGGCATGTTTCGATGGGTGAGCCGAGTGAAATGTGCGGAAAATATGTTTTTTTCCCACATTTCGGACTTTGCCGAGGTGTCTGGGTAATAAATTCTGGGCCGATTTGCGCAAATCATACCTCTGCGGATTCCCACGGATGTCCTCTTTTCGGAAATGCATGGGGTTCCCTGTTTTCCTTGGTGGCTTGGCCACCCGAGTCCCATATCTGTATGTTGCGCTTGTCTGGAGAAAGTGTCAAATTCAGGTGTGGAAACAGACTTGGGGTTACCTGTGTTTTAGGCTTTCGCTTTGGCGCCCAGGTAGGTGCACCGACACATGTGAGGTACCGTTTTGATTGGGACACCTTTGGGAACGCGGGACGGTAGGCCATGTGTTGTTGGCGGCGTGGTTCAATGGGTGAGCCGAGTGAAATGTGCGGAAAATGCGTTTTTTTTCCTACATTTCGGATTTTGCGGGGGTGTCTGGGTAATAAATTCTGGGCCGATTTGCGCAAATCATACCTCTGCGGATTCCCACGGGTGTCCTCTTTTCGGAAATGCATGGGGCTCCCTGTTTTCCTTGGTGGCTTGGACACCCGAGGTCCATATCAGTATGTTGCGCTTGTCTGGAGAAAGTGTCAAATTCAGGTGTCGAAACAGACTTGGGTTTACCTGTGTTTTAGGCTTTCCCCTTGACGCCCAGGTAGGTGCAGCCACACATGTGAGGTACCGTTTTGATCGGGACAGCTGTGGGAACGCGGGATGGTAGGCCATGTGTTGTTGACGGCGTGTTTCGATGGGTGAGCCGAGTGAAATGTGCAGAAAATGCGTTTTTTTCCCACATTTCGGACTTTGCGGGGGTGTCTGGGTAATAAATTCTGGGCCGATTTGCGCAAATCGTACCTCTGCGGATTCCCACGGGTGTCCTCTTCGGAAATGCATGGGGCTCCCTGTTTTCCTTGGTGGCTTGGACACCCTAGGCACATATCTGTATGTTGAGCTTGTCTGGAGAAAGTGTCAAATTCAGGTGTGGAAACAGACTTGGGGTTACCTGTGTTTTAGGCTTCCGCCTTGGCGCCCAGGTAGGTGCACCCACACATGTGAGGTACTGTTTTGATCGGGACACCTATGGGAACGTGGGATGGTAGGCCATGTGTTGTTGGCGGCGTGTTTCGATGGGTGAGCCGAGTGAAATGTGCGGAAAATGCATTTTTTTCCCACATTTCAGACTTTGCGGGGGTGTCTGGGTAATAAATTCTGGGCCGATTTGCGCAAATCATACCTCTGCGAATTCCCACGGGTGTCCTCTTTTCGGAAATGCATGGGGTTCCCTGTTTTCCTTGGTGGCTTGGACACCCGAGGTCCATATCAGTATGTTGCGCTTGTCTGGAGAAAGTGTCAAATTCAGGTGTCGAAACAGACTTGGGGTTACCTGTGTTTTAGGCTTTCCCCTTGACGCCCAGGTAGGTGCACCCACACATGTGAGGTACCGTTTTGATCGGTACAGCTGTGGGAACGCGGGATGGTAGGCCATGTGTTGTTGACGGCGTGTTTCGATGGGTGAGCCGAGTGAAATGTGCAGAAAATGCGTTTTTTCCCCACATTTCGGACTTTGCGGGGGTGTCTGGGTAATAAATTCTGGGCCGATTTGCGCAAATCATACCTCTACGGATTCCCACAGGTGTCCTCTTTTCGGAAATGCATGGAGTTCCCTGTTTTCCTTGGTGGCTTGGACACCCGAGGTCCATATTTGTATGTTGTGCTTGTCTGGAGAAAGTGTCAAATTCAGGTGTCGAAACAGACTTGGGGTTATTTGTGTTTTAGGCTTTCCCCTTGGCGCCCAGGTTGGTGCACCTACACATGTGAGGTGCCATTTTCATCGGGACACCTGTGGGAACACGGGACGGTAGGCCATGTGTTGTTGGCGGCGTGTTTCGATGGGTGAGCCGAGTGAAATGTGCAGAAAATACGTTTTTTTCCCCACATTTCGGACTTTGCGGGGGTGTCTGGGTAATAAATTCTGGGCCGATTTGCGCAAATCATACCTGTGCGGATTCCTACGGATGTCCTCTTTTCGGAAATGCATGGGGCTCCCTGTTTTCCTTGGTGGCTTGTACACCCGAGGCCCATATCTGTATGTTGTGCTTGTCTGGAGAAAGTGTCAAATTCAGGTGTCGAAACAGACTTGGGGTTACCTGTGTTTTAGGCTTTCCCCTTGGCGCCCAGGTAGGTGCACCCACACATGTGAGGTACCGTTTTCATCGGGACACCTGTGGGAAGGCGGGACGGTAGGCCATGTGTTGTTGGCGGCGTGTTTCGATGGGTGAGCCGAGTGAAATGTGTGGAAAATGCATTTTTTTCCCACATTTCAGACTTTGCGGGGGTGTCTGGGTAATAAATTCTGGGACGATTTGCGCAAATCATACCTCTGCGGATTCCCACGGGTGTCCTCTTTTCGGAAATGCATGGGGTTCCCTGTTTTCCTTGGTGGCTTGGACACCCGAGGTCCATATCAGTATGTTGCGCTTGTCTGGAGAAAGTGTCAAATTCAGGTGTCGAAACAGACTTGGGGTTACCTGTGTTTTAGGCTTTCCCCTTGACGCCCAGGTAGGTGCACCCACACATGTGAGGTACCGTTTTGATCGGGACAGCTGTAGGAACGCGGGATGGTAGGCCATGTGTTGTTGACGGCGTGTTTCGATGGGTGAGCCGAGTGAAATGTGCAGAAAATGCGTTTTTTTCCCCACATTTCGGACTTTGCGGGGGTGTCTGGGTAATAAATTCTGGGCCGATTTGCGCAAATCATACCTCTGCGGATTCCCACAGGTGTCCTCTTTTCGGAAATGCATGGAGTTCCCTGTTTTCCTTGGTGGCTTGGACACCCGAGGTCCATATCTGTATGTTGCGCTTGTCTGGAGAAAGTGTCAAATTCAGGTGTGGAAACAGACTTGGGGGTACCTGTGTTTTAGGCTTTCGCCTTGGCGCCCAGGTAGGTGCACCCACACATGTGAGGTACCGTTTTGATCGGGACACCTATGGGAACGTGGGACGGTAGGCCATGTGTTGTTGGCGGCGTGTTTCAATGGGTGAGCCGAGTGAAATGTGCGGAAAATGCATTTTTTTCCCACATTTCAGACTTTGCGGGGGGTCTGGGTAATAAATTCTGGGCCAATTTGTGCAAATCATACCTCTGCGGATTCCCACAGGTGTCCTCTTTTCGGAAATGCATGGGGTTCCCTGTTTTCCTTGGTGGCTTGGACACCCGAGGTCAATCTTTGTTTGTTGCGCTTGTCTGGAGAAAGTGTAAAATTCAGGTGTCGCAACATACTTGGGGTTACCTGTGTTTTAGGCTTTCCCCTTGGCGCCCAGGCAGGTGCACCCACACATGTGAGGTACCGTTTTCATCGGGACACCTGTGGGAAGGCGGGACGGTAGGCCATGTGTTGTTGGCGGCATGTTTCGATGGGTGAGCCGAGTGAAATGTGCGGAAAATATGTTTTTTTCCCACATTTCGGACTTTGCCGAGGTGTCTGGGTAATAAATTCTGGGCCGATTTGCGCAAATCATACCTCTGCGGATTCCCACAGATGTCCTCTTTTCGGAAATGCATGGGGTTCCCTGTTTTCCTTGGTGACTTGGACACCCGAGGTCCATATCTGTATGTTGCGCTTGTCTGGAGAAAGTGTCAAATTCAGGTGTGGAAACAGACTTGGGGGTACCTGTGTTTTAGGCTTTCGCCTTGGCACCCAGGTAGGTGCACCCACACATGTGAGGTACCGTTTTGATCGGGACAGCTGTGGGAACGCGGGATGGTAGGCCATGTGTTGTTGACGGTGTGTTTCGATGGGTGAGCCGAGTGAAATGTGCAGAAAATGCGTTTCTTTCCCCACATTTCGGACTTTGCGGGGGTGTCTGGTTAATAAATTCTGGGCCGATTTGCGCAAATCATACCTCTGTGGATTTCCACGGGTGTCCTCTTTTCGGAAATGCATGGAGTTCCCTGTTTTCCTTGGGGGCTTGGACACCCGAGGTCCATATCTGTATGTTGTGCTTGTCTGGAGAAAGTGTCAAATTCAGGTGTCGAAACAGACTTGGGGTTACCTGTGTTTTAGGCTTTCCCCTTGGCGCCCAGGTAGGTGCACCCACACATGTGAGGTACTGTTTTCATCGGGACACCCGTGGGATCGTGGGACGGTAAGCCATGTGTTGTTGGCGGCGTGTTTCGATGGGTGCAGCGAGTGAAATGTGCGGAAAATGCGTTTTTTTCCCGACATTTCGGACTTTGCGGAGGTGTCTGGGTAATAAATTCAGGGCCGATTTGCGCAAATCATACTTCTGCGGATTCCCAAGGGTGTCTTCTTTTCGGAAATGCATGGGGTTCCCTGTTTTCCTTGGTGGCTTGGACACCCAAGGCCCATATCTGTATGTTGTGCTTGTCAAGAGAAAGTGTCAAATTCAGGTGTCGAAACAGACTTGGTGTTACCTGCGTTTTACTCTTTCCCCTTGGCGCCCAGGTAGGTGTACCCACACATGTGAGGTACCATTTTCATTGGGACACCTGTGGGAAGGCGGGACGGTAGTCCATGTGTTGTTGGCGGCGTGTTACGATGGGTGAGCCGAGTGAAATGTGCGGAAAATACGTTTTTTTCCCCACATTTTGGACTTTGCGGGGGTGTCTGGGTAATAAATTCTGGGCCGATTTGCGCAAATCATACCTCTGCGGATTCCCACGGATGTCCTCTTTTCGGAAATGCATGGGGCTCCCAGTTTTTCTTGGTGGCTTGGCCACCCGAGGCCCATATCTGTATGTTGCGCTTGTCTGGAGAAAGTGTCAAATTCAGGTGTGGAAACAGACTTGGGGTTACCTGTGTTTTAGGCTTTCGCCTTGGCGCCCAGGTAGGTGCACCCCTCACATGTGAGGTACCGTTTTGATCGGGACACCTATGGGAACGTGGGACGGTAGGCCATGTGTTGTTGGCGGCGTGGTTCAATGGGTGAGCCGAGTGAAATGTGCGGAAAATGTGTTTTTCCCCACATTTCGGACTTTGCGAGGGTTTCTGGGTAATAAATTCTGGGCCGATTTGCGCAAATCATACCTCTGCCGATTCCCACGGGTGTCGTCTTTTCAGAAATGCATGGGGTTCCCTGTTTTCCTTGGTGGCTTGGACACCCGAGGTCCATATCTGTATGTTGCGCTTGTCTGGAGAAAGTGTCAAATTCAGGTGTCGAAACAGACTTGGGGTTACCTGTGTTTTAGGCTTTCCCCTTGGCGCCCAGGTAGGTGCACCCACACATGTGAGGTACCGTTTTGATCGGGACACCTTTGGGAACGCGGGACGGTAGGCCATGTGTTGTTGGCGGCGTGTTTCGATGGGTGAGCCGAGTGAAATGTGTGGAAAATGCGTTTTTTTCCCATATTTCGGACTTTGCCGGGGTGTCTGGGTAATAAATTCTGGGCCGATTTGCAGAAATCATACCGCTGCGGATTCCCACAGATGTCCTCCTTTCGGAAATGCATGGGGTTCCCTGTTTTCCTTGGTGACTTGGACACCGAGGCCCATATCTGTATGTTGCGCTTGTCTGGAGAAAGTGTCAAATTCAGGTGTGGAAACAGACTTGGGGGTACCTGTGTTTTAGGCTTTCGCCTTGGCGCCCAGGTAGGTGCACCCACACATGTGAGGTACCGTTTTCATCGGGACACCTGTGGGAAGGCGGGACGGTAGGCCATGTGTTGTTGGCGGCATGTTTCGATGGGTGAGCCGAGTGAAATGTGCGGAAAATATGTTTTTTTCACACATTTCAGACTTTGCCGGGGTGTCTGGGTAATAAATTCTGGGCCGATTTGCAGAAATCATACCGCTGCGGATTCCCACAGATGTCCTCCTTTCGGAAATGCATGGGGTTCCCTGTTTTCCTTGGTGACTTGGACACCGAGGCCCATATCTGTATGTTGCGCTTGTCTGGAGAAAGTGTCAAATTCAGGTGTGGAAACAGACTTGGGGGTACCTGTGTTTTAGGCTTTCGCCTTGGCGCCCAGGTAGGTGCACCCACACATGTGAGGTACCGTTTCGAAGGGATTGTGTCCTCCGACGTATTCCTTATCTTAGATATAAATCCTTCAGCTTTGCTGGCCTCGGAAAATTTTTTCGCCAGAGGGCGCTGCGCGTCGATGATCGCCGAGTCGATGACCCTCGACGGCCTCCGTGCCGACGTCGACGTCATCCTGCCTATAAAGGCCGCGCGCAGCGTCCGTTGCTCAGTTCCGTTTTTCCGCGCTTCGTTGTGCCTCGGAACACCGTTGCTCAGTTCTCGTCAAGATAACGTATATAATAACTACTATTTACCTCGATATCGATGGCATCCTCCTCCGACCCGACGACCCCTCGGTCCGGTTTCAAAAAGTGCCGAGACTGCGGGAAGAAAATGTCGTTGACGGACCCTCACAGGGTCTGTTTGTGGTGTCTGGGAATCACGCACCAGAGTTCGGAGTGTGAGGAATGCCTTTCCATGACGGCGAAAGCCTTGAAGGAGCGTAGGGGGAAGCTCGAGAGAGGTAGGTCAACTTTAACTTCCTCGAAAGCTTCTTCGGTAGAGTCGAGACGTTCGTCTCCTCACCATAAAAAACACTCTCGATCTAGATCACGAAGTGGCTCCCACCACTCGTCGACATCGAGACACTCGAAGAAGAGACGTAGGAGATCCCCTTCGTCATCTTCGTCGAGTTCTCCTGAGAGAGTTCATTGCCCCACAAAACGCAGCTCGCAAGCTGAGTGGGAGGAATTCAGGAAAAAGATGCTAAGCGTCTTCGAGAAAGCGGCCTCGTCCCCCTCGAAGACAGCTGAGGGTGATACCCCGGGTAAAAAACCCAAAAAATCTAAACGCCGCGAGTCGCAGTACCCGGCGGAAAAGTCAACCCGAAAGCGCCTCGAGCCATCGGGAGATAAAGCATCATCGACGCCATCGTCGAAAACTCCTTCGAAACAGAGGTCGGCGCCATCGACGCCGTTGTCGAAGGATTCATCGGCGCATCAGTCGATCGAGTCGACGCCGACGTCGACGCCGATATCGACGCCGGTGAAGGAAAGAACCACGGCTACTCCACAGCCAACGGTTAGACAAAAGACCTCCGACTCGACGCCGAGAACGTCGACGTCGTTCTCGAGCAAGACTCCGATCCTTTCGAGTTCTTCGAGGCCTAGTACACATTTCTCGACGCTTTTCACGGCGCCTTCGAGTACTTTCACGTCGGTGTCGACGACATCGACGTTTTCAAGGCCTGTGATGATGGCTCCTTCTGCATTGGAAATGGGGTTTATACCATTCCAAAAACCAATGTATCCCCCTTTAACCTCGATTTTTGAGGAAAGGGAGGATTCAGACCAAGATATTGATTTACAGAGGACCACATCACCAGAGCCAGAGACTTTCGCCTCTGAGGAAGGAAGATTAAAAAATCTTCAGGATGCACTTCAGGAAGCTAGTGGCTTGGACACTTCTCCTGAAGCAGAATTTATCAAACCAGACCCAGGAGAACATGCGGAGACTCCATATAGAGCTCTGATGTCTAGAATCATAGAATTTATGGGTTGGTCTGCACCTTCTCCTGCCTTTCAGCAGGATGATCTCACTGACATACTGGACAAGGGCCCACAGGAGGATCCTGTGGTTCCATTTCACTCTGCTCTACAGAGAAGGATTTTGACAAACTGGGAAACGCCAGAAATTATCCCGGCAGTAAATAAAAAACTGTCAACAAAATACAGGGTGGCTAGTTCTGACCCTGAATATTTGTCAAAACACCCTACTCCTGAGAGCTTGGTTGTACAGGCTGCAACCTCATCAGGCAGCACATCTGCATACCCCACTGCTCCGCAGGATAGGGATGACAAAAAATATGATGCCATGGCTAAGAAGGTTTTTTCTGCCTGTAGCATGGCGTTAAAGTCTATTAACGCGACCTGTACGCTCGCTAGGTTCAGCCACACCCTTTGGGAGTGCGCTTCATCAGCGGCTGACTGCCTCCAAGAAGGAGAGGAAAGGGACGCATTTTTAAACATCATCAGGGATGGTAAAGATGCGATGTGCGAGACCCTACAAACTGGCCTAGATTCTGCTGACAGTATCAGCAGGGCCATGGCGGCAAGTACCACAATCCGCAGGCATGCGTGGTTGAGGAAGTCTGGTTTTGCCTCTGACGTGCAGACCAGGCTTTTGAATATGCCCTTTGACGGTTCTACCCTCTTTGGAAAGAAGGCGGATGACAGTTTGGAGAAACTGCAAACGTCCAAAGCAGCAGCCAAGTCATTGGGAGCTGCTATCCGTCAGAATACCTTTCGTCCTTCGGGATCATCGTGGAGAGGACGGTCCTTTCGTTACTATTCCTCATATGGAAGGGGCAGGGGACGACCGGCTCAAAGAGGCCAAGGAAGATTTACCCGTGGTGGACGGGGTAGGGGAAAGAAAGCCGCACCCGCAGGAGCAGGAGCCACTTTACCTTCGGCAACTGCATCAGCCGCTTCAAAACCACTCTGAGGTCTCCCCTCACAGAACACCAGTAGGGGGCAGGTTAACTCACCATCTGACGGAATGGCAGGCTATTACGTCAGATGCTTGGGCTCTGGAGACAGTAGCCCAAGGTTACTGCCTGCCCTTCCTACATATCCCTCAGAGTCATCCACCGGGGAACAACCCT
Organism: Ambystoma mexicanum; assembly: GCF_040938575.1. Taxonomy (NCBI): domain Eukaryota; kingdom Metazoa; phylum Chordata; class Amphibia; order Caudata; family Ambystomatidae; genus Ambystoma; species Ambystoma mexicanum. The sequence continues at coordinate 997,991,795 of NC_090923.1, forward strand.
TTGAAGCTTCCAGATCCGCTCCTCTTGCAGGAGGTTTTAGACCTGCTAGAGAAAGGTGCCATAGAACTGGTACCTGTAGCGGAAAGGAACAAGGGTTGGTACTCCCCCTACTTCATAATACCGAAGAAGGACGGAGGACTGAGACCCATCTTAGACTTACGGGAATTGAACAAATTCCTCCGAAAGGACAAGTTCAAGATGGTGACTCTCTCTCAGATCCTTCAGGCCCTCCAGCTTCAGGACTGGTTGGTATCTCTAGACCTCCAGGACGCTTATTTCCATGTGCCGATCCATCCCAGGCACAGGAGATACCTGAGGTTCGCAATTGGCAGCTCTCATTATCAATTTCGAGTTCTGCCATTTGGGCTAACCTCCGCCCCGAGGGTCTTTACCAAGCTAATGTCGGTTGTGGCTGCAAGTCTAAGGAGGGAAGGGATTCATGTCTACCCTTACCTAGACGATTGGTTGATCAGAGCTGTATCTTCGGAACAGGCTCAGAGACAACTAGATTATGTTTGCCACTTCCTTCACAAGCTGGGCTTCTCCCTCAATTTAAAGAAGTCACAGATGATACCATCACAGAGACTCCAATTCATTGGAGCAGTCCTGGACACTTCCCTGGGAAAAGCCTTGCCACCAGAGGTGAGGGCTCGAGATATTCTGCAGATGGTCATCAGATTTCAGAATGCCCAATATCTCCCAGCCTACGACTTTCTGAGGTTGCTAGGCCTCATGGCATCCTGCATATTCCTCGTGCCGGAGGCTCGCCTGAGAATGAGATCCCTCCAGTGGGCACTGAGAACTCAGTGGTCACAGTTCTCAGGAAGGATGACAGATCTCCTTCGGATCCCGGTCAAAGTAGCCCGAGACCTTCAGTGGTGGGCCTGTCGGGAGAACATCCTGAAAGGAGAAATGTTTTGGCAACCATGGCCGGAGATAACAGTAGTCACGGATGCCTCACTCACGGGGTGGGGAGCTCACGCCAACGACTTGACCATCAGCGGTCGTTGGTCTCCATCGGAGTCCAGACTACATATCAACCTGTTGGAGCTGAGAGCCATCAGACTAGCGCTGAAGGCTTTTCTGCCGTCTGTACGGGGAAGAAACGTCCTAATAATGACGGACAATACAGTGGCCATGCACTACCTCAACAAAAGAGGAGGCGTAGGCTCACTACCACTGTGCAGAGAGGCGATGCAGCTCTGGTTTTGGGCAATTCAGGAAGGAATCTCTCTATCGGCAATTCACCTAGCCGGAGAGAAGAACTTGACAGCGGACGCTCTGAGCAGGCAGAGCACAGTCTCTCACGAGTGGGAGATAGCTCAGGAAGTCCTTCAAGAGATCTTCGCCCTTTGGGGAACCCCTCAAGTGGATCTGTTCGCCACCAGTATCAACAGGAAGTGCGACAGATTTTGCTCAAGGGAATTTCCCCCGAGAGGAGCTCTAGGAGATGCGTTCGTAGTGGACTGGGAGTTCCCACTTCTGTACGCGTTCCCTCCGGTCCCTGTCATTCCTCAAATGATCAGGAGGTTGAGAAGGTTTCGGAAGACCATGATCCTAATTGCCCCGGATTGGGCCAGGAGAACGTGGTACCCGGACCTTCTAGACATGTCCATCTGCCCTCCAATTCGACTGCCATACAGAGAGGATCTTCTCTCGCAGAAGGAAGGTCAGGTTCTCCATCCAGCCATCAAGACCCTCAACCTTCACGCTTGGTGTCTGAAAGGTTGAGGTACAAGGATTGGGACCTTCCGGATGATGTTATGGAGGTGTTGCTTTCGGCCAGAAGGCCGGCAACTAAAACTCTATACCGCTGCCGTTGGAACAAATTTTGCAGCTGGTGCAGAGAAAAGAATATTGAACCCTTTTCTTGTGGTACACCTATGGTGTTGTCATTCTTACTTTACCTGGCTAATTCAGGCCTACAGGTTGGCACAATTAAGGGCTATCTCGCAGCGCTATCAATCTTTAAGCGCACTGCAGAGGAGCCTTCATACTTCAAAATTCCATTGGTAATACAATACCTAAAAGGATTAACTAATGTTTATCCCCCGAAACCTTTTCAAGTTCCCTTATGGGATTTAAACCTAATTTTAAACTTCCTAAAGGGTGCCCCTTTTGAACCACTACACTCTTGTTCATTGAAGCTTCTCACCCTCAAAACTGTTTTGCTAATAGCATTGACATCTGCTAGAAGGGTTAGCGAGTTGCAAGCCTTATCGTGTAAACCTCCACATACAATCTTTTACAAGGACAAAGTTGTTCTTCAGGTGAAGCCTAACTTCCTCCCGAAGGTAGTCTCGGAGTTTCACATCACTCAGAAGATTATATTACCTTCTTTCTACCCTCCTCCTCATCCGGGGAAGGAGGAAGAGAGACTGCACAGGCTGGACCCTAAGCGAGCCTTGAGCTTCTATATCAGCAGATTGGCTAAGATCAGACAAGCAGACCAACTCTTTGTAGGTTATGCAGGACATAAGTTGGGCCTTCCAATAACAAAACAAACCATCTCCAGATGGATTATTTTAGCCATTCTGGAATGCTACAAATTGGCAGGAAAGGAGCCTCCTCAAAATCTAAGGGCTCATTCTACCAGGGGTATCGCAACATCCTCAGCCCTTCAAAGAGGGGTGCCAATTCGAGATATATGTGCGGCTGCCACATGGTCGTCCGCACATACATTTACCAAATTCTATAGCCTGGATTCCTCCTCTAGTCAAGAAACTAGATTCGGCAAGGCTGTGTTACACTCTGTCCATTCTGGAAGGGTAACATAACTTTTATTACTCCCGCCTCCAGTCACAATACCACTGCTATGGGAGTCTATCTAAGATAAGGAATACGTCGGAGGACACAATCCCTTCGAAGAACTAGTTACTCTTACCTTGTAACGTTCTTTCGATGGGATGTTCCTCCGACGTATTCCTTATCGACCCTCCCATCCATCCCCGCAGTATGACTTCCTGTGGGTTTGCAGCCTATGCTCCTTCAAGGTGATTAGTCTAATCCAAAAACATTACTGGGGACTACAAAACGGAACTGAGCAACGGACGCTGCGCGCGGCCTTTATAGGCAGGATGACGTCGACGTCGGCACGGAGGCCGTCGAGGGTCATCGACTCGGCGATCATCGACGCGCAGCGCCCTCTGGCGAAAAAATTTTCCGAGGCCAGCAAAGCTGAAGGATTTATATCTAAGATAAGGAATACGTCGGAGGAACATCCCATCGAAAGAACGTTACAAGGTAAGAGTAACTAGTTCTTTGATCGGGACACCTATGGGAACGTGGGACGGTAGGCCATGTGTTGTTGGCGGCGTGTTTCAATGGGTGAGCCGAGTGAAATGTGCGGAAAATGCATTTTTTTCCCACATTTCAGACTTTGCGGGGGGTCTGGGTAATAAATTCTGGGCCAATTTGTGCAAATCATACCTCTGCGGATTCCCACAGGTGTCCTCTTTTCGGAAATGCATGGGGTTCCCTGTTTTCCTTGGTGGCTTGGACACCCGAGGTCAATCTTTGTTTGTTGCGCTTGTCTGGAGAAAGTGTAAAATTCAGGTGTCGCAACATACTTGGGGTTACCTGTGTTTTAGGCTTTCCCCTTGGCGCCCAGGCAGGTGCACCCACACATGTGAGGTACCGTTTTCATCGGGACACCTGTGGGAAGGCGGGACGGTAGGCCATGTGTTGTTGGCGGCATGTTTCGATGGGTGAGCCGAGTGAAATGTGCGGAAAATATGTTTTTTTCCCACATTTCGGACTTTGCCGAGGTGTCTGGGTAATAAATTCTGGGCCGATTTGCGCAAATCATACCTCTGCGGATTCCCACGGATGTCCTCTTTTCGGAAATGCATGGGGTTCCCTGTTTTCCTTGGTGGCTTGGCCACCCGAGTCCCATATCTGTATGTTGCGCTTGTCTGGAGAAAGTGTCAAATTCAGGTGTGGAAACAGACTTGGGGTTACCTGTGTTTTAGGCTTTCGCTTTGGCGCCCAGGTAGGTGCACCGACACATGTGAGGTACCGTTTTGATTGGGACACCTTTGGGAACGCGGGACGGTAGGCCATGTGTTGTTGGCGGCGTGGTTCAATGGGTGAGCCGAGTGAAATGTGCGGAAAATGCGTTTTTTTTCCTACATTTCGGATTTTGCGGGGGTGTCTGGGTAATAAATTCTGGGCCGATTTGCGCAAATCATACCTCTGCGGATTCCCACGGGTGTCCTCTTTTCGGAAATGCATGGGGCTCCCTGTTTTCCTTGGTGGCTTGGACACCCGAGGTCCATATCAGTATGTTGCGCTTGTCTGGAGAAAGTGTCAAATTCAGGTGTCGAAACAGACTTGGGTTTACCTGTGTTTTAGGCTTTCCCCTTGACGCCCAGGTAGGTGCAGCCACACATGTGAGGTACCGTTTTGATCGGGACAGCTGTGGGAACGCGGGATGGTAGGCCATGTGTTGTTGACGGCGTGTTTCGATGGGTGAGCCGAGTGAAATGTGCAGAAAATGCGTTTTTTTCCCACATTTCGGACTTTGCGGGGGTGTCTGGGTAATAAATTCTGGGCCGATTTGCGCAAATCGTACCTCTGCGGATTCCCACGGGTGTCCTCTTCGGAAATGCATGGGGCTCCCTGTTTTCCTTGGTGGCTTGGACACCCAAGGCCCATATCTGTATGTTGTGCTTGTCTGGAGAAAGTGTCAAATTCAGGTGTCGAAACAGAGTTGGGGTTACCTGTGTTTTAGGCTTTCCGCTTGGCGCCGAGGTAGGTGCACCCACACATGTGAGGTACCGTTTTCATCGGGGCACCTGTGGGAAGTCGGGACGGTAGGCCATGTGTTGTTGGCGGCATGTTTCTATGGGTGAGCCGAGTGAAATGTGCGGAAAATATGTTTTTTTTCCCACATTTCGGATTTTGCCGGGGTGTCTGGGTAATAAATTCTGGGCCGATTTGCGCAAATCATACCTCTGCGGATTCCCACGGATGTCGTCTTTTCGGAAATGCATGGGGTTCCCTATTTTCCTTGGTGGCTTGGACACCCTAGGCACATATCTGTATGTTGAGCTTGTCTGGAGAAAGTGTCAAATTCAGGTGTGGAAACAGACTTGGGGTTACCTGTGTTTTAGGCTTCCGCCTTGGCGCCCAGGTAGGTGCACCCACACATGTGAGGTACTGTTTTGATCGGGACACCTATGGGAACGTGGGATGGTAGGCCATGTGTTGTTGGCGGCGTGTTTCGATGGGTGAGCCGAGTGAAATGTGCGGAAAATGCATTTTTTTCCCACATTTCAGACTTTGCGGGGGTGTCTGGGTAATAAATTCTGGGCCGATTTGCGCAAATCATACCTCTGCGAATTCCCACGGGTGTCCTCTTTTCGGAAATGCATGGGGTTCCCTGTTTTCCTTGGTGGCTTGGACACCCGAGGTCCATATCAGTATGTTGCGCTTGTCTGGAGAAAGTGTCAAATTCAGGTGTCGAAACAGACTTGGGGTTACCTGTGTTTTAGGCTTTCCCCTTGACGCCCAGGTAGGTGCACCCACACATGTGAGGTACCGTTTTGATCGGTACAGCTGTGGGAACGCGGGATGGTAGGCCATGTGTTGTTGACGGCGTGTTTCGATGGGTGAGCCGAGTGAAATGTGCAGAAAATGCGTTTTTTCCCCACATTTCGGACTTTGCGGGGGTGTCTGGGTAATAAATTCTGGGCCGATTTGCGCAAATCATACCTCTACGGATTCCCACAGGTGTCCTCTTTTCGGAAATGCATGGAGTTCCCTGTTTTCCTTGGTGGCTTGGACACCCGAGGTCCATATTTGTATGTTGTGCTTGTCTGGAGAAAGTGTCAAATTCAGGTGTCGAAACAGACTTGGGGTTATTTGTGTTTTAGGCTTTCCCCTTGGCGCCCAGGTTGGTGCACCTACACATGTGAGGTGCCATTTTCATCGGGACACCTGTGGGAACACGGGACGGTAGGCCATGTGTTGTTGGCGGCGTGTTTCGATGGGTGAGCCGAGTGAAATGTGCAGAAAATACGTTTTTTTCCCCACATTTCGGACTTTGCGGGGGTGTCTGGGTAATAAATTCTGGGCCGATTTGCGCAAATCATACCTGTGCGGATTCCTACGGATGTCCTCTTTTCGGAAATGCATGGGGCTCCCTGTTTTCCTTGGTGGCTTGTACACCCGAGGCCCATATCTGTATGTTGTGCTTGTCTGGAGAAAGTGTCAAATTCAGGTGTCGAAACAGACTTGGGGTTACCTGTGTTTTAGGCTTTCCCCTTGGCGCCCAGGTAGGTGCACCCACACATGTGAGGTACCGTTTTCATCGGGACACCTGTGGGAAGGCGGGACGGTAGGCCATGTGTTGTTGGCGGCGTGTTTCGATGGGTGAGCCGAGTGAAATGTGTGGAAAATGCATTTTTTTCCCACATTTCAGACTTTGCGGGGGTGTCTGGGTAATAAATTCTGGGACGATTTGCGCAAATCATACCTCTGCGGATTCCCACGGGTGTCCTCTTTTCGGAAATGCATGGGGTTCCCTGTTTTCCTTGGTGGCTTGGACACCCGAGGTCCATATCAGTATGTTGCGCTTGTCTGGAGAAAGTGTCAAATTCAGGTGTCGAAACAGACTTGGGGTTACCTGTGTTTTAGGCTTTCCCCTTGACGCCCAGGTAGGTGCACCCACACATGTGAGGTACCGTTTTGATCGGGACAGCTGTAGGAACGCGGGATGGTAGGCCATGTGTTGTTGACGGCGTGTTTCGATGGGTGAGCCGAGTGAAATGTGCAGAAAATGCGTTTTTTTCCCCACATTTCGGACTTTGCGGGGGTGTCTGGGTAATAAATTCTGGGCCGATTTGCGCAAATCATACCTCTGCGGATTCCCACAGGTGTCCTCTTTTCGGAAATGCATGGAGTTCCCTGTTTTCCTTGGTGGCTTGGACACCCGAGGTCCATATTTGTATGTTGTGCTTGTCTGGAGAAAGTGTCAAATTCAGGTGTGGAAACAGACTTGGGGTTATCTGTGTTTTAGGCTTTCCCCTTGGCGCCCAGGTTGGTGCACCTACACATGTGAGGTGCCATTTTTATCGGGACACCTGTGGGAACACGGGACGGTAGGCCATGTGTTGTTGGCGGCGTGTTTCGATGGGTGAGCCGAGTGAAATGTGCGGAAAATACATTTTTTCCCCACATTTCGGACTTTGCGGGGGTGTCTGGGTAATAAATTCTGGGCCGATTTGCCCAAATCATACCTCTGCGGATTCCTACGGATGTCCTCTTTTCGGAAATGCATGGGGCTCCCTGTTTTCCTTGGTGACTTGTACACCGGAGGCCCATATCTGTATGTTGTGCTTGTCTGGAGAAAGTGTCAAATTCAGGTGTCGAAACAGACTTGGGGTTACCTGTGTTTTAGGCTTTCCCCTTGGCGCCCAGGTAGGTGCACCCACACATGTGAGGTACCGTTTTCATTGGGACACCTGTGGGAAGACGGGACGGTAGGCCATGTGTTGTTGGCGGCGTGTTTCGATGGGTGAGCCGAGTGAAATGTACGGAAAATATGTTTTTTTCCCACATTTCAGACTTTGCCGGGGTGTCTGGGTAATAGATTCTTGGCCGATTTGCGCAAATCATACCTCTGCGGATTCCCACGGATGTCCTCTTTTCGGAAATGCATGGGGTTCCCTGTTTTCCTTGGTGGCTTGGACACCCGAGGCCCATATCTGTATGTTGTGCTTGTCTGGAGAAAGTGTCAAATTCAGGTGTCGAAACAGACTTGGGGTTACCTGTGTTTTAGGCTTTCCCCTTGGCGCCCAGGTAGGTGCACCCACACATGTGAGGTACCGTTTTCATCGGGACACCTGTGGGAAGGCGGGACGGTAGGCCATGTGTTGTTGGCGGCATGTTTCGATGGGTGAGCCGAGTGAAATGTGCGGAAAATATGTTTTTTTCCCACATTTCGGATTTTGCCGGGGTGTCTGGGTAATAAATTCTGGGCCGATTTGCGCAAATCATACCTCTGCGGATTCCCACGGATGTCGTCTTTTCGGAAATGCATGGGGTTCCCTGTTTTCCTTGGTGGCTTGGACACCCGAGGCACATATCTCTATGTTGCGCTTGTCTGGAGAAAGTGTCAAATTCAGGTGTGGAAACAGACTTGGGGTTACCTGTGTTTTAGGCTTTCGCCTTGGCGCCCAGGTAGGTGCACCCACACATGTGAGGTACTGTTTTGATCGGGACACCTATGGGAACGTGGGATGGTAGGCCATGTGTTGTTGGCGGCGTGATTCGATGGGTGAGCCGAGTGAAATGTGCGGAAAATGCATTTTTTTCCCACATTTCAGACTTTGCAGGGGTGTCTGGGTAATAAATTCTGGGCCAATTTGCGCAAATCATACCTCTGCGGATGCCCACTGGTATCCTCTTTTCAGACATGCATGGGGTTCCCTGTTTTCCTTGGTGGCTTGGACACCCGAGGTCCATATCAGTATGTTGCGCTTGTCTGGAGAAAGTGTCAAATTCAGGTGTCGAAACAGACTTGGGGTTACCTGTGTTTTAGGCTTTCCCCTTGACGCCCAGGTAGGTGCACCCACACATGTGAAGTACCGTTTTGATCGGGACAGCTGTGGGAACGCGGGATGGTAGGCCATGTGTTGTTGACAGCGTCTTTCGATGGGTGAGCCGAGTGAAATGTGCAGAAAATGCGTTTTTTTCCCCACATTTCAGACTTTGCGGGGGTGTCTGGGTAATAAATTCTGGGCCGATTTGCGCAAATCATACCTCTGCGGATTCCCACGGGTGTCCTCTTTTTGGAAATGCATGGAGTTCCCTGTTTTCCTTGGTGGCTTGGACACCTGAGGTCCATATTTGTATGTTGTGCTTGTCTGGAGAAAGTGTCAAATTCAGGTGTCGAAACAGACTTGGGGTTATCTGTGTTTTAGGCTTTCCCCTTGGCGCCCAGGTTGGTGCACCTACACATGTGAGGTGCCATTTTCATCGGGACACCTGTGGGAACACGGGACGGTAGGCCATGTGTTGTTGGCAGCGTGTTTCGATGGGTGAGCCGAGTGAAATGTGCGGAAAATGCATTTTTTTCCCCACATTTCGGACTTTGCGGAGGTGTCTGGGTAATAAATTCTGGGCCGATTTGCGCAAATCGTACTTCTGCGGATTCCCACGGGTGTCTTCTTTTCGGAAATGCATGGGGTTCCCTATTTTCCTTGGTGGCTTGGACACCCGAGGCCCATATCTGTATGTTGTGCTTTTCTGGAGAAAGTGTCAAATTCAGGTGTCGAAACAGACTTGGGGTTCCCTGTGTTTTAGGCTTTCCCCTTGCCGCCCATGTAGGTGCATCCACACATGTGAGGTACCGTTTTCATCGGGACACCTGTGGGAAGGCGGGACGGTAGGCCATGTGTTGTTGGCAGCGTGTTTCGATGGGTGAGCCGAGTGAAATGTGCGGAAAATACTTTTTATTCCCCACATTTCGGACTTTGCGGGGGTGTCTGGGTAATAAATTCTGGGCCGATTTGCGCAAATCATACCTCTGCGGATTCCTACGGATGTCCTCTTTTCGGTAATGCATGGGGTTCCCTATTTTACTTGGTGGCTTGGATACCCGAGGCCCATATCTGTATGTTGTGCTTGTCTGGAGAAAGTGTCAAATTCAGGTGTCGAAACAGACTTGGGGTTACCTGTGTTTTAGGCTTTCCCCTTGGCGCCCAGGTAGGTGCACCCACACATGTGAGGTACCGTTTTCCTGGGGACACCTGTGGGAACGCGGGACGGTAGGCCATGTGTTGTTGGCGGCATGTTTCGATGGGTGAGCCGAGTGAAATGTGCGGAAAATACGTTTTTTTCCCCACATTTCGGACTTTGCCGGGGTGTCTGGGTAATAAATTCTGGGCCGATTTGCGCAAATCATACCTCTCCTGATTCCCACGGATGTCCTCTTTTCGGAAATGCATGGGGTTCCCTGTTTTCCATGGTGGCTTGGACATCCGAGGCCCATATCTGTATGTTGCCCTTGTCTGGAGAAAGTGTCAAATTCAGGTGTGGAAACAGACTTGGGTTTACTTGTGTTTTCGGCTTTCGCCTTGGCGCCCAGGTAGGTGCACCCACACATGTGAGGTACTGTTTTGATCGGGACACCTATGGGAACGTGGGACGGTAGACCATGTGTTGTTGGCGGCGTGTTTCGATGGGTGAGCCGAGTGAAATGTGCGGAAAATGCATTTTTTTCCCACATTTCAGACTTTGCGGGGGTGTCTGGGTAATAAATTCTGGGCCGATTTGTGCAAATCATACCTCTGCGGATTCCCACGGGTGTCCTCTTTTCGGAAATGCATGGGGTTCCCTGTTTTCCTTGTTGGCTTGGACACCCGAGGTCAATCTTTGTTTGTTGCGCTTGTCTGGAGAAAGTGTCAAATTCAGGTGTCGAAACAGACTTGGGGTTACCTGTGTTTTAGGCTTTCCCCTTGGCGCCCAGGTAGGTGCACCCACACATGTGAGGTACCGTTTTCATCGGGACACCTGTGGGAAGGCGGGACGGTAGGCCATGTGTTGTTGGCGGCGTTTTTCGATGGGTGAGCCGAGTGAAATGTGTGGAAAATACGTGTTTTTCCCCACATTTCGGACTTTGCGGGGTTGTCTGGGTAATAAATTCTGGGCCGATTTGCGGAAATCATACCTCTGCGGATTCCCACAGGTGTCCTCTTTTCGGAAATGCATGGAGTTCCCTGTTTTCCTTGGTGGCTTGGACACCCGAGGTCCATATTTGTATGTTGTGCTTGTCTGGAGAAAGTGTCAAATTCAGGTGTGGAAACAGACTTGGGGTTATCTGTGTTTTAGGCTTTCCCCTTGGCGCCCAGGTTGGTGCACCTACACATGTGAGGTGCCATTTTCATCGGGACACCTGTGGGAAGGCGGGACGGTAGGCCATGTGTTGTTGGCGGCGTTTTTCGATGGGTGAGCCGAGTGAAATGTGTGGAAAATATGTTTTTCCCCACATTTCGGACTTTGCGGGGGTGTCTGGGTAATAAATTCTGGGCCGATTTGCGCAAATCATACCTCTGCGGATTCCCACGGATGTCCTCTTTTCGGAAATGCATGGGGTTCCCTGTTTTCCTTGGTGGCTTGGACACCCGAGGCCCATATCTGTATGTTGTGCTTGTCTGGAGAAAGTGTCAAATTCAGGTGTCGAAACAGACTTGGGGTTACCTGTGTTTTAGGCTTTCCCCTTGGCGCCCAGGTAGGTGCACCCACACATGTGAGGTACCGTTTTCATCGGGACACCTGTGGGAAGGCGGGACGGTAGGCCATGTGTTGTTGGCGGCATGTTTCGATGGGTGAGCCGAGTGAAATGTGCGGAAAATATGTTTTTTTCCCACATTTCGGATTTTGCCGGGGTGTCTGGGTAATAAATTCTGGGCCGATTTGCGCAAATCATACCTCTGCGGATTCCCACGGATGTCGTCTTTTCGGAAATGCATGGGGTTCCCTGTTTTCCTTGGTGGCTTGGACACCCGAGGCACATATCTCTATGTTGCGCTTGTCTGGAGAAAGTGTCAAATTCAGGTGTGGAAACAGACTTGGGGTTACCTGTGTTTTAGGCTTTCGCCTTGGCGCCCAGGTAGGTGCACCCACACATGTGAGGTACTGTTTTGATCGGGACACCTATGGGAACGTGGGATGGTAGGCCATGTGTTGTTGGCGGCGTGATTCGATGGGTGAGCCGAGTGAAATGTGCGGAAAATGCATTTTTTTCCCACATTTCAGACTTTGCAGGGGTGTCTGGGTAATAAATTCTGGGCCAATTTGCGCAAATCATACCTCTGCGGATGCCCACTGGTATCCTCTTTTCAGACATGCATGGGGTTCCCTGTTTTCCTTGGTGGCTTGGACACCCGAGGTCCATATCAGTATGTTGCGCTTGTCTGGAGAAAGTGTCAAATTCAGGTGTCGAAACAGACTTGGGGTTACCTGTGTTTTAGGCTTTCCCCTTGACGCCCAGGTAGGTGCACCCACACATGTGAAGTACCGTTTTGATCGGGACAGCTGTGGGAACGCGGGATGGTAGGCCATGTGTTGTTGACAGCGTCTTTCGATGGGTGAGCCGAGTGAAATGTGCAGAAAATGCGTTTTTTTCCCCACATTTCAGACTTTGCGGGGGTGTCTGGGTAATAAATTCTGGGCCGATTTGCGCAAATCATACCTCTGCGGATTCCCACGGGTGTCCTCTTTTTGGAAATGCATGGAGTTCCCTGTTTTCCTTGGTGGCTTGGACACCTGAGGTCCATATTTGTATGTTGTGCTTGTCTGGAGAAAGTGTCAAATTCAGGTGTCGAAACAGACTTGGGGTTATCTGTGTTTTAGGCTTTCCCCTTGGCGCCCAGGTTGGTGCACCTACACATGTGAGGTGCCATTTTCATCGGGACACCTGTGGGAACACGGGACGGTAGGCCATGTGTTGTTGGCAGCGTGTTTCGATGGGTGAGCCGAGTGAAATGTGCGGAAAATGCATTTTTTTCCCCACATTTCGGACTTTGCAGAGGTGTCTGGGTAATAAATTCTGGGCCGATTTGCGCAAATCGTACTTCTGCGGATTCCCACGGGTGTCTTCTTTTCGGAAATGCATGGGGTTCCCTATTTTCCTTGGTGGCTTGGACACCCGAGGCCCATATCTGTATGTTGTGCTTTTCTGGAGAAAGTGTCAAATTCAGGTGTCGAAACAGACTTGGGGTTCCCTGTGTTTTAGGCTTTCCCCTTGCCGCCCATGTAGGTGCATCCACACATGTGAGGTACCGTTTTCATCGGGACACCTGTGGGAAGGCGGGACGGTAGGCCATGTGTTGTTGGCAGCGTGTTTCGATGGGTGAGCCGAGTGAAATGTGCGGAAAATACTTTTTATTCCCCACATTTCGGACTTTGCGGGGGTGTCTGGGTAATAAATTCTGGGCCGATTTGCGCAAATCATACCTCTGCGGATTCCTACGGATGTCCTCTTTTCGGTAATGCATGGGGTTCCCTATTTTACTTGGTGGCTTGGATACCCGAGGCCCATATCTGTATGTTGTGCTTGTCTGGAGAAAGTGTCAAATTCAGGTGTCGAAACAGACTTGGGGTTACCTGTGTTTTAGGCTTTCCCCTTGGCGCCCAGGTAGGTGCACCCACACATGTGAGGTACCGTTTTCCTGGGGACACCTGTGGGAACGCGGGACGGTAGGCCATGTGTTGTTGGCGGCATGTTTCGATGGGTGAGCCGAGTGAAATGTGCGGAAAATACGTTTTTTTCCCCACATTTCGGACTTTGCCGGGGTGTCTGGGTAATAAATTCTGGGCCGATTTGCGCAAATCATACCTCTCCGGATTCCCACGGATGTCCTCTTTTCGGAAATGTATGGGGTTCCCTGTTTTCCATGGTGGCTTGGACATCCGAGGCCCATATCTGTATGTTGCCCTTGTCTGGAGAAAGTGTCAAATTCAGGTGTGGAAACAGACTTGGGTTTACTTGTGTTTTCGGCTTTCGCCTTGGCGCCCAGGTAGGTGCACCCACACATGTGAGGTACTGTTTTGATCGGGACACCTATGGGAACGTGGGACGGTAGACCATGTGTTGTTGGCGGCGTGTTTCGATGGGTGAGCCGAGTGAAATGTGCGGAAAATGCATTTTTTCCCCACATTTCAGACTTTGCGGGGGTGTCTGGGTAATAAATTCTGGGCCGATTTGTGCAAATCATACCTCTGCGGATTCCCACGGGTGTCCTCTTTTCGGAAATGCATGGGGTTCCCTGTTTTCCTTGTTGGCTTGGACACCCGAGGTCAATCTTTGTTTGTTGCGCTTGTCTGGAGAAAGTGTCAAATTCAGGTGTCGAAACAGACTTGGGGTTACCTGTGTTTTAGGCTTTCCCCTTGGCGCCCAGGTAGGTGCACCCACACATGTGAGGTACCGTTTTCATCGGGACACCTGTGGGAAGGCGGGACGGTAGGCCATGTGTTGTTGGCGGCGTTTTTCGATGGGTGAGCCGAGTGAAATGTGTGGAAAATACGTGTTTTTCCCCACATTTCGGACTTTGCGGGGGTGTCTGGGTAATAAATTCTGGGCCGATTTGCGGAAATCATACCTCTGCGGATTCCCACAGGTGTCCTCTTTTCGGAAATGCATGGAGTTCCCTGTTTTCCTTGGTGGCTTGGACACCCGAGGTCCATATTTGTATGTTGTGCTTGTCTGGAGAAAGTGTCAAATTCAGGTGTGGAAACAGACTTGGGGTTATCTGTGTTTTAGGCTTTCCCCTTGGCGCCCAGGTTGGTGCACCTACACATGTGAGGTGCCATTTTCATCGGGACACCTGTGGGAACACGGGACGGTAGGCCATGTGTTGTTGGCGGCGTGTTTCGATGGGTGAGCCGAGTGAAATGTGCGGAAAATACATTTTTTCCCCACATTTCGGACTTTGCGGGGGTGTCTGGGTAATAAATTCTGGGCCGATTTGCCCAAATCATACCTCTGCGGATTCCTACGGATGTCCTCTTTTCGGAAATGCATGGGGCTCCCTGTTTTCCTTGGTGACTTGTACACCGGAGGCCCATATCTGTATGTTGTGCTTGTCTGGAGAAAGTGTCAAATTCAGGTGTCGAAACAGACTTGGGGTTACCTGTGTTTTAGGCTTTCCCCTTGGCGCCCAGGTAGGTGCACCCACACATGTGAGGTACCGTTTTCATTGGGACACCTGTGGGAAGACGGGACGGTAGGCCATGTGTTGTTGGTGGCGTGTTTCGATGGGTGAGCCGAGTGAAATGTACGGAAAATATGTTTTTTTCCCACATTTCAGACTTTGCCGGGGTGTCTGGGTAATAGATTCTTGGCCGATTTGCGCAAATCATACCTCTGCGGATTCCCACGGATGTCCTCTTTTCGGAAATGCATGGGGTTCCCTGTTTTCCTTGGTGGCTTGGACACCCGAGGCCCATATCTGTATGTTGTGCTTGTCTGGAGAAAGTGTCAAATTCAGGTGTCGAAACAGACTTGGGGTTACCTGTGTTTTAGGCTTTCCCCTTGGCGCCCAGGTAGGTGCACCCACACATGTGAGGTACCGTTTTCATCGGGACACCTGTGGGAAGGCGGGACGGTAGGCCATGTGTTGTTGGCGGCATGTTTCGATGGGTGAGCCGAGTGAAATGTGCGGAAAATATGTTTTTTTCCCACATTTCGGATTTTGCCGGGGTGTCTGGGTAATAAATTCTGGGCCGATTTGCGCAAATCATACCTCTGCGGATTCCCACGGATGTCGTCTTTTCGGAAATGCATGGGGTTCCCTGTTTTCCTTGGTGGCTTGGACACCCGAGGCACATATCTCTATGTTGCGCTTGTCTGGAGAAAGTGTCAAATTCAGGTGTGGAAACAGACTTGGGGTTACCTGTGTTTTAGGCTTTCGCCTTGGCGCCCAGGTAGGTGCACCCACACATGTGAGGTACTGTTTTGATCGGGACACCTATGGGAACGTGGGATGGTAGGCCATGTGTTGTTGGCGGCGTGATTCGATGGGTGAGCCGAGTGAAATGTGCGGAAAATGCATTTTTTTCCCACATTTCAGACTTTGCAGGGGTGTCTGGGTAATAAATTCTGGGCCGATTTGCGGAAATCATACCTCTGCGGATGCCCACTGGTATCCTCTTTTCAGACATGCATGGGGTTCCCTGTTTTCCTTGGTGGCTTGGACACCCGAGGTCCATATCAGTATGTTGCGCTTGTCTGGAGAAAGTGTCAAATTCAGGTGTCGAAACAGACTTGGGGTTACCTGTGTTTTAGGCTTTCCCCTTGACGCCCAGGTAGGTGCACCCACACATGTGAGGTACCGTTTTGATCGGGACAGCTGTGGGAACGCGGGATGGTAGGCCATGTGTTGTTGACGGCGTCTTTCGATGGGTGAGCCGAGTGAAATGTGCAGAAAATGCGTTTTTTTCCCCACATTTCGGACTTTGCGGGGGTGTCTGGGTAATAAATTCTGGGCCGATTTGCGCAAATCATACCTCTGCGGATTCCCACGGGTGTCCTCTTTTTGGAAATGCATGGAGTTCCCTGTTTTCCTTGGTGGCTTGGACACCTGAGGTCCATATTTGTATGTTGTGCTTGTCTGGAGAAAGTGTCAAATTCAGGTGTCGAAACAGACTTGGGGTTATCTGTGTTTTAGGCTTTCCCCTTGGCGCCCAGGTTGGTGCACCTACACATGTGAGGTGCCATTTTCATCGGGACACCTGTGGGAACACGGAACGGTAGGCCATGTGTTGTTGGCAGCGTGTTTCGATGGGTGAGCCGAGTGAAATGTGCGGAAAATGCATTTTTTTCCCCACATTTCGGACTTTGCGGAGGTGTCTGGGTAATAAATTCTGGGCCGATTTGCGCAAATCGTACTTCTGCGGATTCCCACGGGTGTCTTCTTTTCGGAAATGCATGGGGTTCCCTATTTTCCTTGGTGGCTTGGACACCCGAGGCCCATATCTGTATGTTGTGCTTTTCTGGAGAAAGTGTCAAATTCAGGTGTCGAAACAGACTTGGGGTTACCTGTGTTTTAGGCTTTCCCCTTGCCGCCCATGTAGGTGCATCCACACATGTGAGGTACCGTTTTCATCGGGACACCTGTGGGAAGGCGGCACGGTAGGCCATGTGTTGTTGGCAGCGTGTTTCGATGGGTGAGCCGAGTGAAATGTGCGGAAAATACTTTTTATTCCCCACATTTCGGACTTTGCGGGGGTGTCTGGGTAATAAATTCTGGGCTGATTTGCGCAAATCATACCTCTGCGGATTCCTACGGATGTCCTCTTTTCGGTAATGCATGGGGTTCCCTATTTTACTTGGTGGCTTGGATACCCGAGGCCCATATCTGTATGTTGTGCTTGTCTGGAGAAAGTGTCAAATTCAGGTGTCGAAACAGACTTGGGGTTACCTGTGTTTTAGGCTTTCCCCTTGGCGCCCAGGTAGGTGCACCCACACATGTGAGGTACCGTTTTCCTGGGGACACCTGTGGGAACGCGGGACGGTAGGCCATGTGTTGTTGGCGGCATGTTTCGATGGGTGAGCCGAGTGAAATGTGCGGAAAATATGTTTTTTTCACACATTTCAGACTTTGCCGGGGTGTCTGGGTAATAAATTCTGGGCCGATTTGCAGAAATCATACCGCTGCGGATTCCCACAGATGTCCTCCTTTCGGAAATGCATGGGGTTCCCTGTTTTCCTTGGTGACTTGGACACCGAGGCCCATATCTGTATGTTGCGCTTGTCTGGAGAAAGTGTCAAATTCAGGTGTGGAAACAGACTTGGGGGTACCTGTGTTTTAGGCTTTCGCCTTGGCGCCCAGGTAGGTGCACCCACACATGTGAGGTACCGTTTTGATCGGGACACCTATGGGAACGTGGGACGGTAGGCCATGTGTTGTTGGCGGCGTGTTTCAATGGGTGAGCCGAGTGAAATGTGCGGAAAATGCATTTTTTTCCCACATTTCAGACTTTGCGGGGGGTCTGGGTAATAAATTCTGGGCCAATTTGTGCAAATCATACCTCTGCGGATTCCCACAGGTGTCCTCTTTTCGGAAATGCATGGGGTTCCCTGTTTTCCTTGGTGGCTTGGACACCCGAGGTCAATCTTTGTTTGTTGCGCTTGTCTGGAGAAAGTGTAAAATTCAGGTGTCGCAACATACTTGGGGTTACCTGTGTTTTAGGCTTTCCCCTTGGCGCCCAGGCAGGTGCACCCACACATGTGAGGTACCGTTTTCATCGGGACACCTGTGGGAAGGCGGGACGGTAGGCCATGTGTTGTTGGCGGCATGTTTCGATGGGTGAGCCGAGTGAAATGTGCGGAAAATATGTTTTTTTCCCACATTTCGGACTTTGCCGAGGTGTCTGGGTAATAAATTCTGGGCCGATTTGCGCAAATCATACCTCTGCGGATTCCCACGGATGTCGTCTTTTCGGAAATGCATGGGGTTCCCTGTTTTCCTTGGTGACTTGGACACCCGAGGTCCATATCTCTATGTTGCGCTTGTCTGGAGAAAGTGTCAAATTCAGGTGTGGAAACAGACTTGGGGTTACCTGTGTTTTAGGCTTTCGCCTTGGCGCCCAGGTAGGTGCACCCACACATGTGAGGTACTGTTTTGATCGGGACACCTATGGGAACGTGGGATGGTAGGCCATGTGTTGTTGACGGTGTGTTTCGATGGGTGAGCCGAGTGAAATGTGCAGAAAATGCATTTCTTTCCCCACATTTCGGACTTTGCGGGGGTGTCTGGTTAATAAATTCTGGGCCGATTTGCGCAAATCATACCTCTGCGGATGCCCACTGGTATCCTCTTTTCAGACATGCATGGGGTTCCCTGTTTTCCTTGGTGGCTTGGACACCCGAGGTCCATATCAGTATGTTGCGCTTGTCTGGAGAAAGTGTCAAATTCAGGTGTCGAAACAGACTTGGGGTTACCTATGTTTTAGGCTTTCCCCTTGACGCCCAGGTAGGTGCACCCACACATGTGAGGTACCGTTTTGATCGGGACAGCTGTGGGAACGCGGGATGGTAGGCCATGTGTTGTTGAAGGCGTCTTTCGATGGGTGAGCCGAGTGAAATGTGCAGAAAATGCGTTTTTTTCCCCACATTTCGGACTTTGCGGGGGTGTCTGGGTAATAAATTCTGGGCCGATTTGCGCAAATCATACCTCTGCGGATTCCCACGGGTGTCCTCTTTTTGGAAATGCATGGAGTTCCCTGTTTTCCTTGGTGGCTTGGACACCTGAGGTCCATATTTGTATGTTGTGCTTGTCTGGAGAAAGTGTCAAATTCAGGTGTCGAAACAGACTTGGGGTTATCTGTGTTTTAGGCTTTCCCCTTGGCGCCCAGGTTGGTGCACCTACACATGTGAGGTGCCATTTTCATCGGGACACCTGTGGGAACACGGGACGGTAGGCCATGTGTTGTTGGCAGCGTGTTTCGATGGGTGAGCCGAGTGAAATGTGCGGAAAATGCATTTTTTTCCCCACATTTCGGACTTTGCGGAGGTGTCTGGGTAATAAATTCTGGGCCGATTTGCGCAAATCGTACTTCTGCGGATTCCCACGGGTGTCTTCTTTTCGGAAATGCATGGGGTTCCCTATTTTCCTTGGTGGCTTGGACACCCGAGGCCCATATCTGTATGTTGTGCTTTTCTGGAGAAAGTGTCAAATTCAGGTGTCGAAACAGACTTGGGGTTACCTGTGTTTTAGGCTTTCCCCTTGCCGCCCATGTAGGTGCATCCACACATGTGAGGTACCGTTTTCATCGGGACACCTGTGGGAAGGCGGGACGGTAGGCCATGTGTTGTTGGCAGCGTGTTTCGATGGGTGAGCCGAGTGAAATGTGCGGAAAATACTTTTTATTCCCCACATTTCGGACTTTGCGGGGGTGTCTGGGTAATAAATTCTTGGCCGATTTGCGCAAATCATACCTCTGCGGATTCCTACGGATGTCCTCTTTTCGGTAATGCATGGGGTTCCCTATTTTACTTGGTGGCTTGGATACCCGAGGCCCATATCTGTATGTTGTGCTTGTCTGGAGAAAGTGTCAAATTCAGGTGTCGAAACAGACTTGGGGTTACCTGTGTTTTAGGCTTTCCCCTTGGCGCCCAGGTAGGTGCACCCACACATGTGAGGTACCGTTTTCCTGGGGACACCTGTGGGAACGCGGGACGGTAGGCCATGTGTTGTTGGCGGCATGTTTCGATGGGTGAGCCGAGTGAAATGTGCGGAAAATACGTTTTTTTCCCCACATTTCGGACTTTGCCGGGGTGTCTGGGTAATAAATTCTGGGCCGATTTGCGCAAATCATACCTCTGCGGATTCCCACGGATGTCCTCTTTTCGGAAATGCATGGGGTTCCCTGTTTTCCTTGGTGGCTTGGACATCCGAGGCCCATATCTGTATGTTGCCCTTGTCTGGAGAAAGTGTCAAATTCAGGTGTGGAAACAGACTTGGGTTTACTTGTGTTTTCGGCTTTCGCCTTGGCGCCCAGGTAGGTGCACCCACACATGTGAGGTACTGTTTTGATCGGGACACCTATGGGAACGTGGGACGGTAGACCATGTGTTGTTGGCGGCGTGTTTCGATGGGTGAGCCGAGTGAAATGTGCGGAAAATGCATTTTTTTCCCACATTTCAGACTTTGCGGGGGTGTCTGGGTAATAAATTCTGGGCCGATTTGTGCAAATCATACCTCTGCGGATTCCCACGGGTGTCCTCTTTTCGGAAATGCATGGGGTTCCCTGTTTTCCTTGTTGGCTTGGACACCCGAGGTCAATCTTTGTTTGTTGCGCTTGTCTGGAGAAAGTGTCAAATTCAGGTGTCGAAACAGACTTGGGGTTACCTGTGTTTTAGGCTTTCCCCTTGGCGCCCAGGTAGGTGCACCCACACATGTGAGGTACCGTTTTCATCGGGACACCTGTGGGAAGGCGGGACGGTAGGCCATGTGTTGTTGGCGGCGTTTTTCGATGGGTGAGCCGAGTGAAATGTGCGGAAAATACGTGTTTTTCCCCACATTTCGGACTTTGCGGGGGTGTCTGGGTAATAAATTCTGGGCCGATTTGCGCAAATCATACCTCTGCGGATTCCTACGGATGTCCTCTTTTCGGAAATGCATGGGGCTCCCTGTTTTCCTTGGTGGCTTGTACACCCGAGGCCCATATCTGTATGTTGTGCTTGTCTGGAGAAAGTGTCAAATTCAGATGTCGAAACAGACTTGGGGTTACCTGTGTTTTAGGCTTTCCCCTTGGCGCCCAGGTAGGTGCACCCACACATGTGAGGTACCGTTTTCATCGGGACACCTGTGGGAAGGCGGGACGGTAGGCCATGTGTTGTTGGCGGCATGTTTCGATGGGTGAGCCGAGTGAAATGTGCGGAAAATATGTTTTTTTCACACATTTCAGACTTTGCCGGGGTGTCTGGGTAATAAATTCTGGGCCGATTTGCAGAAATCATACCGCTGCGGATTCCCACAGATGTCCTCCTTTCGGAAATGCATGGGGTTCCCTGTTTTCCTTGGTGACTTGGACACCGAGGCCCATATCTGTATGTTGCGCTTGTCTGGAGAAAGTGTCAAATTCAGGTGTGGAAACAGACTTGGGGGTACCTGTGTTTTAGGCTTTCGCCTTGGCGCCCAGGTAGGTGCACCCACACATGTGAGGTACCGTTTTGATCGGGACACCCATGGGAACGTGGGACGGTAGGCCATGTGTTGTTGGCGGCGTGTTTCAATGGGTGAGCCGAGTGAAATGTGCGGAAAATGCATTTTTTTCCCACATTTCAGACTTTGCGGGGGGTCTGGGTAATAAATTCTGGGCCAATTTGTGCAAATCATACCTCTGCGGATTCCCACAGGTGTCCTCTTTTCGGAAATGCATGGGGTTCCCTGTTTTCCTTGGTGGCTTGGACACCCGAGGTCAATCTTTGTTTGTTGCGCTTGTCTGGAGAAAGTGTAAAATTCAGGTGTCGCAACATACTTGGGGTTACCTGTGTTTTAGGCTTTCCCCTTGGCGCCCAGGCAGGTGCACCCACACATGTGAGGTACCGTTTTCATCGGGACACCTGTGGGAAGGCGGGACGGTAGGCCATGTGTTGTTGGCGGCATGTTTCGATGGGTGAGCCGAGTGAAATGTGCGGAAAATATGTTTTTTTCCCACATTTCGGACTTTGCCGAGGTGTCTGGGTAATAAATTCTGGGCCGATTTGCGCAAATCATACCTCTGCGGATTCCCACAGATGTCCTCTTTTCGGAAATGCATGGGGTTCCCTGTTTTCCTTGGTGACTTGGACACCCGAGGTCCATATCTGTATGTTGCGCTTGTCTGGAGAAAGTGTCAAATTCAGGTGTGGAAACAGACTTGGGGGTACCTGTGTTTTAGGCTTTCGCCTTGGCACCCAGGTAGGTGCACCCACACATTTGAGGTACCGTTTTGATCGGGACAGCTGTGGGAACGCGGGATGGTAGGCCATGTGTTGTTGACTGTGTGTTTCGATGGGTGAGCCGAGTGAAATGTGCAGAAAATGCGTTTCTTTCCCCACATTTCGGACTTTGCGGGGGTGTCTGGTTAATAAATTCTGGGCCGATTTGCGCAAATCATACCTCTGTGGATTCCCACGGGTGTCCTCTTTTCGGAAATGCATGGAGTTCCCTGTTTTCCTTGGGGGCTTGGACACCCGAGGTCCATATCTGTATGTTGTGCTTGTCTGGAGAAAGTGTCAAATTCAGGTGTCGAAACAGACTTGGGGTTACCTGTGTTTTAGGCTTTCCCCTTGGCGCCCAGGTAGGTGCACCCACACATGTGAGGTACTGTTTTCATCGGGACACCCGTGGGATCGTGGGACGGTAAGCCATGTGTTGTTGGCGGCGTGTTTCGATGGGTGCAGCGAGTGAAATGTGCGGAAAATGCGTTTTTTTCCCGACATTTCGGACTTTGCGGAGGTGTCTGGGTAATAAATTCAGGGCCGATTTGCGCAAATCATACTTCTGCGGATTCCCAAGGGTGTCTTCTTTTCGGAAATGCATGGGGTTCCCTGTTTTCCTTGGTGGCTTGGACACCCAAGGCCCATATCTGTATGTTGTGCTTGTCAAGAGAAAGTGTCAAATTCAGGTGTCGAAACAGACTTGGTGTTACCTGCGTTTTACTCTTTCCCCTTGGCGCCCAGGTAGGTGTACCCACACATGTGAGGTACCATTTTCATTGGGACACCTGTGGGAAGGCGGGACGGTAGTCCATGTGTTGTTGGCGGCGTGTTACGATGGGTGAGCCGAGTGAAATGTGCGGAAAATACGTTTTTTTCCCCACATTTTGGACTTTGCGGGGGTGTCTGGGTAATAAATTCTGGGCCGATTTGCGCAAATCATACCTCTGCGGATTCCCACGGATGTCCTCTTTTCGGAAATGCATGGGGCTCCCAGTTTTTCTTGGTGGCTTGGCCACCCGAGGCCCATATCTGTATGTTGCGCTTGTCTGGAGAAAGTGTCAAATTCAGGTGTGGAAACAGACTTGGGGTTACCTGTGTTTTAGGCTTTCGCCTTGGCGCCCAGGTAGGTGCACCCCTCACATGTGAGGTACCGTTTTGATCGGGACACCTATGGGAACGTGGGACGGTAGGCCATGTGTTGTTGGCGGCGTGGTTCAATGGGTGAGCCGAGTGAAATGTGCGGAAAATGCGTTTTTTCCCCACATTTCGGACTTTGCGGGGGTGTCTGGGTAATAAATTCTGGGCCGATTTGCGCAAATCATACCTCTGCGGATTCCCACGGGTGTCCTCTTTTCTGAAATGCATGGGGTTCCCTGTTTTCCTTGGTGGCTTGGACACCCAAGGTCCATATCTGTATGTTGCGCTTGTCTGGAGAAATTGTCAAATTCAGGTGTCAAAACAGACTTGGGGTTACCTGTGTTTTAGGCTTTCCCCTTGGCGCCCAGGCAGGTGCACCCACACATGTGAGGTACCGTTTTGATCGGGACACCTGTGGGAACGCTGGATGGTAGGCGATGTGTTGTTGGCGGCGTGTTTCGATGGGTGAGCCGAGTGAAATGTGCGGAAAATGCGTTTTTTTCCCACATTTCGGACTTTGCGGGGGTGTCTGGGTAATAAATTCTGGGCCGATTTGCGCAAATCATACCTCTGAGGATTCCCACGGGTGTCCTCCTTTCGGAAATCCATGGGGTTCCCTGTTTTCCTTGGTGGCTTGGACACCTGAGGTCCATATCTGTATGTTGCGCTTGTCTGGAGAAAGTGTCAAATTCAGGTGTCGAAACAGACTTGGGGTTACCTGTGTTTTAGGCTTTCCCCTTGGCGCCCAGGTAGGTGCACCCACACATGTGAGGTACCCTTTTCATCGGGACACCTGTGGGAACGCGGGACGGTAGGCCATGTGTTGTTGGTGGCGTGTTTCGATGGGTGAGCCGAGTGAGATGTGCGGAAAATGTGTTTTTCCCCACATTTCGGACTTTGCGAGGGTTTCTGGGTAATAAATTCTGGGCCGATTTGCGCAAATCATACCTCTGCCGATTCCCACGGGTGTCGTCTTTTCAGAAATGCATGGGGTTCCCTGTTTTCCTTGGTGGCTTGGACACCCGAGGTCCATATCTGTATGTTGCGCTTGTCTGGAGAAAGTGTCAAATTCAGGTGTCGAAACAGACTTGGGGTTACCTGTGTTTTAGGCTTTCCCCTTGGCGCCCAGGTAGGTGCACCCACACATGTGAGGTACCGTTTTGATCGGGACACCTTTGGGAACGCGGGACGGTAGGCCATGTGTTGTTGGCGGCGTGTTTCGATGGGTGAGCCGAGTGAAATGTGTGGAAAATGCGTTTTTTTCCCATATTTCGGACTTTGCCGGGGTGTCTGGGTAATAAATTCTGGGCCGATTTGCGCAAATCATACCTCTGCGGATTCCCACGGGTGTCCTCTTTTCGGAAATGCATGGGGTTCCCTGTTTTCCTTGTTGGCTTGGACACCCGAGGTCAATCTTTGTTTGTTGCGCTTGTCTGGAGAAAGTGTCAAATTCAGGTGTCGAAACAGACTTGGGGTTACCTGTGTTTTAGGCTTTCCCCTTGGCGCCCAGGGAGGTGCACCCACACATGTGAGGTACCGTTTTCATCGGGACACCTGTGGGAAGGCGGGACGGTAGGCCATGTGTTGTTGGCGGCGTGTTTCGATGGGTGAGCCGAGTGAAATGTGCGGAAAATACGTGTTTTTCCCCACATTTCGGACTTTGCGGGGGTGTCTGGGTAATAAATTCTGGGCCGATTTGCGCAAATCATACCTCTGCGGATTCCTACGGATGTCCTCTTTTCGGAAATGCATGGGGCTCCCTGTTTTCCTTGGTGGCTTGTACACCCGAGGCCCATATCTGTATGTTGTGCTTGTCTGGAGAAAGTGTCAAATTCAGATGTCGAAACAGACTTGGGGTTACCTGTGTTTTAGGCTTTCCCCTTGGCGCCCAGGTAGGTGCACCCACACATGTGAGGTACCGTTTTCATCGGGACACCTGTGGGAAGGCGGGACGGTAGGCCATGTGTTGTTGGCGGCATGTTTCGATGGGTGAGCCGAGTGAAATGTGCGGAAAATATGTTTTTTTCACACATTTCAGACTTTGCCGGGGTGTCTGGGTAATAAATTCTGGGCCGATTTGCAGAAATCATACCGCTGCGGATTCCCACAGATGTCCTCCTTTCGGAAATGCATGGGGTTCCCTGTTTTCCTTGGTGACTTGGACACCGAGGCCCATATCTGTATGTTGCGCTTGTCTGGAGAAAGTGTCAAATTCAGGTGTGGAAACAGACTTGGGGGTACCTGTGTTTTAGGCTTTCGCCTTGGCGCCCAGGTAGGTGCACCCACACATGTGAGGTACCGTTTTGATCGGGACACCTATGGGAACGTGGGACGGTAGGCCATGTGTTGTTGGCGGCGTGTTTCAATGGGTGAGCCGAGTGAAATGTGCGGAAAATGCATTTTTTTCCCACATTTCAGACTTTGCGGGGGGTCTGGGTAATAAATTCTGGGCCAATTTGTGCAAATCATACCTCTGCGGATTCCCACAGGTGTCCTCTTTTCGGAAATGCATGGGGTTCCCTGTTTTCCTTGGTGGCTTGGACACCCGAGGTCAATCTTTGTTTGTTGCGCTTGTCTGGAGAAAGTGTAAAATTCAGGTGTCGCAACATACTTGGGGTTACCTGTGTTTTAGGCTTTCCCCTTGGCGCCCAGGCAGGTGCACCCACACATGTGAGGTACCGTTTTCATCGGGACACCTGTGGGAAGGCGGGACGGTAGGCCATGTGTTGTTGGCGGCATGTTTCGATGGGTGAGCCGAGTGAAATGTGCGGAAAATATGTTTTTTTCCCACATTTCGGACTTTTCCGAGGTGTCTGGGTAATAAATTCTGGGCCGATTTGCGCAAATCATACCTCTGCGGATTCCCACAGATGTCCTCTTTTCGGAAATGCATGGGGTTCCCTGTTTTCCTTGGTGACTTGGACACCCGAGGTCCATATCTGTATGTTGCGCTTGTCTGGAGAAAGTGTCAAATTCAGGTGTGGAAACAGACTTGGGGGTACCTGTGTTTTAGGCTTTCGCCTTGGCACCCAGGTAGGTGCACCCACACATGTGAGGTACCGTTTTGATCGGGACAGCTGTGGGAACGCGGGATGGTAGGCCATGTGTTGTTGACGGTGTGTTTCGATGGGTGAGCCGAGTGAAATGTGCAGAAAATGCGTTTCTTTCCCCACATTTCGGACTTTGCGGGGGTGTCTGGTTAATAAATTCTGGGCCGATTTGCGCAAATCATACCTCTGTGGATTTCCACGGGTGTCTTCTTTTCGGAAATGCATGGAGTTCCCTGTTTTCCTTGGGGGCTTGGACACCCGAGGTCCATATCTGTATGTTGTGCTTGTCTGGAGAAAGTGTCAAATTCAGGTGTCGAAACAGACTTGGGGTTACCTGTGTTTTAGGCTTTCCCCTTGGCGCCCAGGTAGGTGCACCCACACATGTGAGGTACTGTTTTCATCGGGACACCCGTGGGATCGTGGGACGGTAAGCCATGTGTTGTTGGCGGCGTGTTTCGATGGGTGCAGCGAGTGAAATGTGCGGAAAATGCGTTTTTTTCCCGACATTTCGGACTTTGCGGAGGTGTCTGGGTAATAAATTCAGGGCCGATTTGCGCAAATCATACTTCTGCGGATTCCCAAGGGTGTCTTCTTTTCGGAAATGCATGGGGTTCCCTGTTTTCCTTGGTGGCTTGGACACCCAAGGCCCATATCTGTATGTTGTGCTTGTCAAGAGAAAGTGTCAAATTCAGGTGTCGAAACAGACTTGGTGTTACCTGCGTTTTACTCTTTCCCCTTGGCGCCCAGGTAGGTGTACCCACACATGTGAGGTACCATTTTCATTGGGACACCTGTGGGAAGGCGGGACGGTAGTCCATGTGTTGTTGGCGGCGTGTTACGATGGGTGAGCCGAGTGAAATGTGCGGAAAATACGTTTTTTTCCCCACATTTTGGACTTTGCGGGGGTGTCTGGGTAATAAATTCTGGGCCGATTTGCGCAAATCATACCTCTGCGGATTCCCACGGATGTCCTCTTTTCGGAAATGCATCGGGCTCCCAGTTTTTCTTGGTGGCTTGGCCACCCGAGGCCCATATCTGTATGTTGCGCTTGTCTGGAGAAAGTGTCAAATTCAGGTGTGGAAACAGACTTGGGGTTACCTGTGTTTTAGGCTTTCGCCTTGGCGCCCAGGTAGGTGCACCCCTCACATGTGAGGTACCGTTTTGATCGGGACACCTATGGGAACGTGGGACGGTAGGCCATGTGTTGTTGGCGGCGTGGTTCAATGGGTGAGCCGAGTGAAATGTGCGGAAAATGTGTTTTTCCCCACATTTCGGACTTTGCGAGGGTTTCTGGGTAATAAATTCTGGGCCGATTTGCGCAAATCATACCTCTGCCGATTCCCACGGGTGTCGTCTTTTCAGAAATGCATGGGGTTCCCTGTTTTCCTTGGTGGCTTGGACACCCGAGGTCCATATCTGTATGTTGCGCTTGTCTGGAGAAAGTGTCAAATTCAGGTGTCGAAACAGACTTGGGGTTACCTGTGTTTTAGGCTTTCCCCTTGGCGCCCAGGTAGGTGCACCCACACATGTGAGGTACCGTTTTGATCGGGACACCTTTGGGAACGCGGGACGGTAGGCCATGTGTTGTTGGCGGCGTGTTTCGATGGGTGAGCCGAGTGAAATGTGTGGAAAATGCGTTTTTTTCCCATATTTCGGACTTTGCCGGGGTGTCTGGGTAATAAATTCTGGGCCGATTTGCGCAAATCATACCTCTGCGGATTCCCACGGGTGTCCTCTTTTCGGAAATGCATGGGGTTCCCTGTTTTCCTTGTTGGCTTGGACACCCGAGGTCAATCTTTGTTTGTTGCGCTTGTCTGGAGAAAGTGTCAAATTCAGGTGTCGAAACAGACTTGGGGTTACCTGTGTTTTAGGCTTTCCCCTTGGCGCCCAGGGAGGTGCACCCACACATGTGAGGTACCGTTTTCATCGGGACACCTGTGGGAAGGCGGGACGGTAGGCCATGTGTTGTTGGCGGCGTGTTTCGATGGGTGAGCCGAGTGAAATGTGCAGAAAATGTGTTTTTTTCCCCACATTTCGGACTTTGCGGGGGTGTCTGGGTAATAAATTCTGGGCCGATTTGCGCAAATCATACCTCTGCGGATTCCCACGGGTGTCCTCTTTTCGGAAATGCATGGAGTTCCCTGTTTTCCTTGGTGGCTTGGACACCCGAGGTCCATATTTGTATGTTGTGCTTGTCTGGAGAAAGTGTCAAATTCAGGTGTCGAAACAGACTTGGGGTTACCTGTGTTTTAGGCTTTCCCCTTGTGATGCTGGAAATGCATCTGAGGGACAGGGCCTCTGAATCCTTGTCCTTTTTCTGTTTTTACCGTGTGTTCTGTTATGTTTTCTGCCCCGGAGTCCATGTGGGACTCCTGGCAGTGCAGCTCTCTCTTTTGGTTTGGTGAACAGACCCATGGGATACCCTTATGGCGCCCATGGGTAGGGGTGCAACCCTGTGCCCCTAGTGTATGTTTTTGGGCACCTGTGTGTGGCCCCAGAGCAGGGTATGGGCTGGTGGCAGCTCCGCGCTGAATATGACAGGTGCTCCGGGTGTCCTCCATTTTGGGATACCCAGGCCCTGCCATTGGGATCTGTTGATTCCTGATAGGAAACAAGATGGCCCCTGTGGCCTCTTGCTTTCTATTGCCTGTTATCTTGTTTTCCCAAAGTCCTGGGAAGCCCTGTCTCTGTCCCTTCCCCCTGACTGGCTGTTGGGTGGAAGTTCCATGTATGGTATTGTTGTGAAGGCCCAGCTAGACTGACTGGAGCCTTCCCAGTGACTGTATGTTGTGGGTACCTCCTGTGGGTGGGACCTGGGTGAATGGAGTGTGTGACCAATATACACTTCTTGTTGTGGTTGTCTGGTTTCTGGCATGAGAGACAAAGACTGAGACAACCCTGCCCGAAACTGGCCTGAATGCAGTGTGTAGTGTTGAATGGCTGGGTACTTGTCCCAATCCACATTTCTTGTTGCGAGTGTCTGGAAGGGAGGAGTGTGGCCTGAATGCACTGTGTACCTGATTGGCTGACTGACTGCATGAATGCCCTGCAGTATGATTGGCTGCTGAGTGTGTGCCAGCAGCGTGGATGAGAGAGAGGATAGTATATCTGGGGACCTCTCACCACTGGAAAAGTGTTCAGAAGGGACCTTTGGTTGAGAAACGACCATTGTGCTCTTACAGCAGCCAGGGAGCTGAGTCTCCACTCTACGAGTAACTGGAACTGCTGATCCTCGACGTCCAGCTGGAAGAAGAAGACTTGCTGTGGAATTTGCTTCGACCGATCTGAAGGCTGACGAGATCATCGAGGGCTGACCCGAGAGAGGACCTGGTAAGGCGCCCTCTTCCCGTGCTCCGAGGGACCATCGAGCACCGCTCCATCTTCGCCGAAGCGCCCTGGAAGACAGACCCTCGAAAGGCTGTCGACCCGAGACGGGACCGCTGAGGAGATCGAAGTAAAGCACCTGGACATCGACGCCGTCGAAGTCCATTGCCGTCGACCAGGGTTCGCAGGTTTGTGTAACCGCTGGAGGCCCGTCGAAGTTGTGTTGCCCAGCCGTGGGAACCACTTGACGCCGTGCCACCGACGACCGGAGCCGTCCGCTCCTTTGCCTAAGAACATTCAATCGAAGGACTCTCTCGACCGCATCGTCGACCGCTTATCCTGCCGGAGAAAGTCGAAGCCGACCAACGCGCCGAGGAGAAACCTGCCGGTGGGTCTCCCGCCACCCGACGACCTCAAAGACTCGGACGACTCGACGCCCTTGCTGGGCTCCCGTCTCTACAATCTTTGCGGTCCAGAACTATTGTCATCGAGGTGCCCCGCACACCTCCGCCTTGCAGGACGCTGACGCCCCGACGCCGACGAGCACCGCTCGGATGAAGCTGCCGCCTCTTCGACATCGTTCTACCACGTTTGTCGACGGACGTTCGACGCCCCGTGCCTCCCGCCTGAAAGGGAAGGCATTCAAGAAGGGCCGTCGATTCCCCATCGCCGAACAGCGAGTCCCTCGACGTTTGTCGACGCCTTCGAGGAGCTCGACTCCACCAGGTACATTGGGGGGGTAAAAACATTATAGGAGAGAATAAGACTTGCAGAGCAATATATGGACTGGGCTTGTGCTATATATTTCTTTACAGGTTGCCCAGGTGGGGGGATCTCCACACAGAACTGTGCCCAGTGGTAGGGGCCAGTATCTTGCCTATTGCTCAACCATCTTATTTTCTCTCCTCTCTCTATTGCTGGTTTCACTCTATTGGTCTGTGTGGCATCGTACAGTATTGTTCATGCACTTCAATGAGATCTAGGGTGGTACCACTTTAGGATTGTAAATATTTGTCATTGTAGATTTTGCCGGAGTACAAAGTGAGTTATCATGATGAATGTACATAACCTTAACTATTGATTATATAAAGACTGTGTTCTAAACCAATACAGAGTGTGGATATTCCTTTGTGGGGGCTTGGGGATACACTGTACTTAAGAACCAGCCTGCATCACCTCCTGAGAAGCTAGGCCTTGATTGCTCGACCATTGCTACCGAATAGAGAATCTTGGCTGGGGTCTCCTGTGCCTCTCCTCCACCATATAGGGAGCGGAAGTACAGACACCCCCCACCGGTCGTAGAGGCCCGTCTCTCACACTGGTGGCAGCGGTGGGATGCTTATGGTTTTAAGAATCAGTGTATAACCGTGCCACTTACAAAGGATATTTGCCCTTTATTGAATTAAGGTTTAGTTGTGTACAAGGTAACTGCATTACAAACAATGGAGTCTATTGCGAATGGCAAATTAACTCGGATGAGCTTGGAGGCTCTCCAGAGTGCTTGTGAAGCTAGGGAGTTAGACTTTGTGGATAAGTCTAGGGCTGAGCTGATAGCTGCTCTGGTGGACTACCAGACTGATAGTGAAACTCTTGATGAGGGGGGGAATGCAATCAATGAGGACTCTGCCCCTGGGGTTTCAGCTGAATCTGTTTCTGGGAATGCCGCCATTCCTGCTGCCTCTGTTCCAAACTCCAGCAATTCCTTAGAACTTGAGTTATTAAGGATGAAATTGGCCTTTGAATACCGCAAGTTGGAAATAGATGCTGAGCTTAAGAAAGAGGAATTGGCTCAACAAGTGGAGCTCAAGAATAGGGATCTTGAACTCAAAAATAAGGACCTTGAACTCAAGAGCCAGGACACTGAATGTCAGAGGATCCAGCTAGAGAAAGCTAGAGTGGAGACTTCAGCTAGATCCAGTGAGAGTTTCAGGTCCCCGGCCACCAAGTTTATGAAAGATTTGGTTGGTGTATTTGTGGAGGGTTCGGATATCCTCCAATGGATTGAAGCGTTTGAAATGGCTCGTGAGATTCATGATGTGGATAAAAGAGATTGGGCGAAGTGTTTGTTAAGCAGAGTGCCTCAAACCGGGTATGACTGTATTCTGAATCTGAGTGTGGAAGAAAGGGGTCAGTACAAGTGTATGAAGTCTGCTTTGATTGTCAAGTTCGGCAAGACACCTACCCAATACCTTAGAAGGTTCAGGGATTTTAAGAAAAAGGAGAATATGTCTTGGGTTGACTGGGTGAGTGCTGCGCACATGAACATGATGGGGTGGATCGATGGATACAAGGTTAAGACTTTTGTTGAATTGTCCCACCTCTTGTTTTTTGAGCATTTCTCTGAAGCCTGTTCACCAGAGCTGCGTCAGTATGTGGCTGACCAGAACATTTTGGACCCCTTTAAGCTGGCTAGGTTGGCTGACAAGTGGGTCTCCCACCGGGTGTCCCCTAAGGACTCCAGTGGGAAGGACAAGGATAAGGAGAAGGGGGCCTCTCAGAAAGCTGAGGAGTCCCCCAAGCAGTCACAGTCGGGTAAACCAAAACCTTCCTCTCCTAAGACCCAAAAATCTAGTGAGGATAAGTCATCTGGGGGTGGGAATAAGAGTAGTGGTCCACCTGCTGAAAAGCAGGCTCCCAGTGGTTCCAGTACCGTACCCCGCACTCCTGGCGCTTGTTGGGACTGTGGGACTCTGGATCACAAAAGGGGTGACCCCAAGTGTAAAGGTAAGGCACTTGGAGTACAGGCTGTCAGCCTGACCTACCCTTACCCCGTGTCTGAGGTGGAGGCCACTGTCCTCCCCTCCTCTGCCGGTATCACATTTGGTGCTCCGGTGGAGATTTCCTTAGTGTCCCTTGGGGCCTGTGACCAGTATGCAGAAGTACTGGCGACTATCCCACAGAACACCCGTAGATTTTTGAGAAGTGTCCTCTTGAATGGCCAGCCTTCTACTGGTTTGAGAGACACTGGGGCAAGCATGACAGTGGTGGACAGGACCCTGCTCAGGCCAGAGGACTATGAAGGTGCTCCTCTGCAAACCACCAGGTTAGCTGGTGGGCCTCCCAAATTATCACCTGTAGCCTTAGTCACACTCATGATTGGCGACAAGACAGCGAAGCTTCCTGTCCTGGTTCAGGACAATGTCCCTGCTAACATTTTGTTAGGTAATGATCTAGTAGAGTTGGGGTTGATCTCGGATGGTCTTCCCATGACTGCTGCTGCCGTCACTAGATCACAGGTGACACCGGGTCTGGCTGTGGGTTAAATACCCGAGCCAAAGGCGAGGCCTAAGGCAAGAAGGAGGAAGACCAAGAAGGCCACCCCTGTGGAGGGAGCACCTTCGCTTCCTGCCGCACCCATTGGGATTCATGCTCAGGACGGGCTGGGTCCAGTGGAAAACCCCAACTCAACTCCTTTGGGAGAAGAGGCAGAAGACTCTCCTGTGGGAGAGGTTCTTAACCCGGAGGATCATCCCGACCTTCAATGCTTGTTAGCTGAAGGGGGACCCTCCCGGGCAGACTTCTGTAAGGGACAGAGAGAGTGCCACTCTCTCGAGGGACTGAGGAAACAGGCCCTGACCCAGGCACAAGGAGAGGTGCCTAGGAATTTCCGGATTTATTGGGAGGGTGAGCTCCTTGTTAGTGAGCCCACTAAGCCTGAACCTGGTGCCCGCAAGAGGTTGGTGGTACCCCAGGTTTACAGGCCCTTCCTACTGCAGTTGGCGCATGAGGTGCCCTTGGCTGGTCATCTTGGGACCAAGAAGACTAAGCAGAGGCTCTCTGCCCATTTCTACTGGCCACGGATGGGAGTAGAAGTGGAGTCCCACTGCAGGACCTGCCCAACTTGTCAGTTGTCTGGCAAGACTGGAGGCAGTGTCATTGCCCCACTGCAGCCGTTGCCAGTGGTTGGCACCCCATTTGAGAGGGTGGGCATCGACATCGTCGGTCCCCTTGACCCTCCCACTTCAGGTGGACATCGGTTCATCCTGGTCTTGGTAGATCATGCCACCAGGTACCCTGAGGCGATACCCCTTCGGACGGTTACGGCCAAGGTGGTTGCCCGGGCTCTCCTGGGCATTTTCACCCGTGTTGGATTCCCCAAGGAGGTTGTCTCCGACAGAGGATCCAACTTCATGTCGAGTTACATGAAAACCATGTGGAAAGAGTGCGGGGTAACCTACAAGTTCTCCACCTCTTACCACCCTCAGACCAATGGTCTGGTTGAGAGATTTAATAAAACTCTCAAGGGCATGCTAGGGGCTTTGGAAGAACCCCTAAGGAGGAAATGGGATCTCCTCCTGCCATGCCTGCTGTTTGCTTACAGGGAGGTACCTCAAGAGGGTGTTGGTTTCAGCCCCTTTGAGTTACTCTTTGGACATCCCGTGAGGGGGCCCCTCGCCTTGATCAGGGAAGGCTTGGAAGCCACCCCTCCGGGTCCCGCCAAGCAAGTGGGGGACTATGTGTTAGGCCTCAGACGGAGGATGACACAGATGATGGGTCAGGCAACAGCAAATCTCAAGGCCAGCCAGGAATTGAATAAGTACTGGCATGACCTTAAAGCCTCTCAAGTGGATTGGACTCCGGGGCAGGAAATCCTTGTGATAGAGCCTACCAAGCCTAGGGCTTTGGCAGACAAGTGGACTGGACCCTTCAGGATCATCTCCAAGATGGGCGAAGTCAATTATCTGGTTGACATGGGAGCCCCTGGGGTAGCCCCTCAGCTATTCCATGTCAACAGGCTCAAGGCTTTCCACAGGCGAGCGGAAGTCTCATGTCTCTTGCTAGCTTCTGGGCAAGAAGAGGATGAGAGTGAGCCCCTTCCTGATTTGCTGCATAGCAACCCTCAGGATGGCTCAGTGGAGGGAGTACATCTCTCTCCAGATTTGACAACAGAGCAACAGAGGGCCTGTAGGGCTTTGCTCCAACAGTATGCCTCTCTGTTTTCACTGAAGCCAGGCCTTACACCGTGGTGTAAGCATGAAATTGACACTGGTGACAGTGTGCCTGTCAAAAGCAGGTGCTACCGTATGTCAGATACCGTCAAGAACCACATCCAGGCTGAGGTCGCCAAGATGTTGGATCTGGGTGTTATTGAACCCTCAACCAGTCCCTGGTCCAGTCCAGTGGTCCTTGTCCCCAAGGCAAGTTCACAGGCGGGTACCAAGGATTGGAGGTTCTGTGTGGACTACCGAGGAGTCAATGCCGTCACCAAGACTGACGCGCACCCATTGCCCAGGGCTGATGAGCTCGTGGACACCATCGGTGCTGCCAAGTTTGTGAGCACCTTTGACCTTACCTCAGGCTATTGGCAAATAGCTCTGACGGACCATGCCAAGGAAAAGACGGCCTTCTCAACACCTGAGGGACTCTACCAGTTTAGGGTCATGCCTTTTGGGTTGAAGAATGCCCCTGCCACCTTCCAGAGATTGGTCAACCATGCGCTCAGTGGGCTGGAAGCCTTTTGTGTGGCTTACTTAGACGACATTGCCGTCTACAGTTCCACCTGGGAAGAGCATTTGACACATCTGGATAGGGTGTTGCAGGCCTTGAAAAGGGCTAACCTCACTATCAAGGCTACCAAGTGCCAGATAGCTCAGGGGAAAGTTACCTATCTTGGTCATGAGGTAGGAGGGGGTCAAATCCAACCTCTCGCCAGTAAAGTACAGGATGTACAGAACTGGGAGACTCCCACTACTCAAACCCAGGTGAGGGCCTTTTTGGGTCTCACTGGGTACTATCGCAATTTCATGGCAGAGTATGGGACCATAGCTGCCCCTCTGACAGCTCTAACGTCACCCAAGCAGCCTAGGAAGGTTAATTGGACCGAAGACTGTCAGAGGGCCTTTGATGGCTTGAAAGAAAAGCTGTGTAGGGCACCTGTGTTGAGTGCGCCTGACTACAGCCGACCCTTTATCGTCCAGACGGATGCCTGCAACACCGGAATTGGAGCTGTCTTGTCCCAGTTAGATGACAAAGGGAGGGAACACCCTATCATATTCATCAGTAGACAACTCAAGGGTAGAGAACTTAGGTGGGCTACTGTTGAAAAGGAGTGTTTTAGTATAGTTTGGAGCCTTAGGCGTTTTAGGCCCTACCTTACGGGGTCTACCTTCAAGGTCCAAACAGATCATAAGCCCCTGAAGTGGCTTATGCAGATGAAGGGTGAGAACCCGAAATTGCTCAGGTGGTCCATTAGCCTGCAAGGGCTAGACTTCACCATAGAGCACAGACCAGGGAAGAGTCACGATAATGCAGATGGCCTTTCCAGAAGGTATGTTGACCGTCTGGATGAGGGTGTCTATCCCGTGGGAGATTAGACACCCTCCACCTCAGTCTGGGGGGGGCGACTGTGATGCTGGAAATGCATCTGAGGGACAGGGCCTCTGAATCCTTGTCCTTTTTCTGTTTTTACCGTGTGTTCTGTTATGTTTTCTGCCCCGGAGTCCATGTGGGACTCCTGGCAGTGCAGCTCTCTCTTTTGGTTTGGTGAACAGACCCATGGGATACCCTTATGGCGCCCATGGGTAGGGGTGCAACCCTGTGCCCCTAGTGTATGTTTTTGGGCACCTGTGGGTGGCCCCAGAGCAGGGTATGGGCTGGTGGCAGCTCCGAGCTGAATATGACAGGTGCTCCGGGTGTCCTCCATTTTGGGATACCCAGGCCCTGCCATTGGGATCTGTTGATTCCTGATAGGAAACAAGATGGCCCCTGTGGCCTCTTGCTTTCTATTGCCTGTTATCTTGTTTTCCCAAAGTCCTGGGAAGCCCTGTCTCTGTCCCTTCCCCCTGACTGGCTGTTGGGTGGAAGTTCCATGTATGGTATTGTTGTGAAGGCCCAGCTAGACTGACTGGAGCCTTCCCAGTGACTGTATGTTGTGGGTACCTCCTGTGGGTGGGACCTGGGTGAATGGAGTGTGTGACCAATATACACTTCTTGTTGTGGTTGTCTGGTTTCTGGCATGAGAGACAAAGACCGAGACAACCCTGCCCGAAACTGGCCTGAATGCAGTGTGTAGTGTTGAATGGCTGGGTACTTGTCCCAATCCACATTTCTTGTTGCGAGTGTCTGGAAGGGAGGAGTGTGGCCTGAATGCACTGTGTACCTGATTGGCTGACTGACTGCATGAATGCCCTGCAGTATGATTGGCTGCTGAGTGTGTGCCAGCAGCGTTGATGAGAGAGGGGATAGTATATCTGGGGACCTCTCACCACTAGAAAAGTGTTCAGAAGGGACCTTTGGTTGAGAAACGACCATTGTGCTCTTACAGCAGCCAGGGAGCTGAGTCTCCACTCTACGAGTAACTGGAACTGCTGATCCTCGACGTCCAGCTGGAAGAAGAAGACTTGCTGTGGCATTTGCTTCGACCGATCTGAAGGCTGACGAGATCGTCGAGGGCTGACCCGAGAGAGGACCTGGTAAGGCGCCGTGCTCCGAGGGACCATCGAGCACCGCTCCATCTTCGCCGAAGCGCCCTGGAAGACAGACCCTCGAAAGGCTGTCGACCCGAGACGGGACCGCTGAGGAGATCGAAGTAAAGCACCCGGACATCGACGCCGTCGAAGTCCATTGCCGTCGACCAGGGTTCGCAGGTTTGTGTAACTGCTGGAGGCCCGTCGAAGTTGTGTTGCCCAGCCGTGGGAACCACTTCACGCCGTGCCACCGACGACCGGAGCCGTCCGCTCCTTTGCCTAAGAACATTCAATCGAAGGACTCTCTCGACCGCATCGTCGACCGCTTATCCTGCCGGAGAAAGTCGAGGCCGACCAACGCGCCGAGGAGAAACCTGCCGGTGGGTTTCCCGCCACCCGACGACCTCAAAGACTCGGACGACTCGACGCCCTTGCTTGGCTCCCGTCTCTACAATCTTTGCGGTCCAGAACTATTGTCATCGAGGTGCCCCGCACACCTCCGCCTTGCAGGACGCCGACGCCCCGACGACGACGAGCACCGCTCGGACGAAGCTGCCGCCTCTTCGACATCGTCCTACCTCGTTTGTCGACGGACGTTCGACGCCCCGTGCCTCCCGCCTGAAAGGGAAGGCATTCAAGAAGGGCCGTCGATTCCCCGTCGCCGAACAGCGAGTCCCTCGACGTTTGTCGACGCCTTCGAGGAGCTCGACTCCACCAGGTACATTGGGGGGGTAAAAACATTATAGGAGAGAATAAGAC
Organism: Ambystoma mexicanum; assembly: GCF_040938575.1. Classification (NCBI taxonomy): domain Eukaryota; kingdom Metazoa; phylum Chordata; class Amphibia; order Caudata; family Ambystomatidae; genus Ambystoma; species Ambystoma mexicanum. Next base: position 998,029,408 of record NC_090923.1, read on the forward strand.
TTGCAGAGCAATATATGGACTGGGCTTGTGCTATATCTTTCTTTACAGGTTGCCCAGGTGGGGGGATCTCCACACAGAACTGTGCCCAGTGGTAGGGGCCAGTATCTTGCCTATTGCTCAACCATCTTATTTTCTCTCCTCTCTCTATTGCTGGTTTCACTCTATTGGTCTGTGTGGCATCGTACAGTATTGTTCATGCACTTCAATGAGATCTAGGGTGGTACCACTTTAGGATTGTAAATATTTGTCATTGTAGATTTTGCCGGAGTACAAAGTGAGTTATCATGATGAATGTACATAACCTTAACTATTGATTATATAAAGACTGTGTTCTAAACCAATACAGAGTGTGGATATTCCTTTGTGGGGGCTTGGGGATACACTGTACTTAAGAACCAGCCTGCATCACCTCCTGAGAAGCTAGGCCTTGATTGCTCGACCATTGCTACCGAATAGAGAATCTTGGCTGGGGTCTCCTGTGCCTCTCCTCCACCATATAGGGAGCGGAAGTACAGACACCCCCCACCGGTCGTAGAGGCCCGTCTCTCACACCCCTTGGCGCCCAGGTAGGTGCACCCACACATGTGAGGTACTGTTTTCATCGGGACACCCGTGGGATCGTGGGACGGTAAGCCATGTGTTGTTGGCGGCGTGTTTCGATGGGTGCAGTGAGTGAAATGTGCGGAAAATGCGTTTTTTTCCCGACATTTCGGACTTTGCGGAGGTGTCTGGGTAATAAATTCAGGGCCGATTTGCGCAAATCGTACTTCTGCGGATTCCCACGGGTGTCTTCTTTTCGGAAATGCACGGGGTTCCCTGTTTTCCTTGGTGGCTTGGACACCCAAGGCCCATATCTGTATGTTGTGCTTGTCAAGAGAAAGTGTCAAATTCAGGTGTCGAAACAGACTTGATGTTACCTGCGTTTTACTCTTTCCCCTTGGCACCCAGGTAGGTGCACCCACACATGTGAGGTACCGTTTTCATTGGGACACCTGTGGGAAGGCGGGACGGTAGGCCATGTGTTGTTGGCGGCGTGTTACGATGGGTGAGCCGAGTGAAATGTGCGGAAAATACGTTTTTTTCCCCACATTTTGGACTTTGCGGGGGTGTCTGGGTAATAAATTCTGGGCCGATTTGCGCAAATCATACCTCTGCGGATTCCTACGGATGTCCTCTTTTCGGAAATGCATGGGGCTCCCAGTTTTTCTTGGTGGCTTGGACACCCGAGGCCCATATCTGTATGTTGTGCTTGTCTGGAGAAAGTGTCAAATTCAGGAGTCGAAACAGACTTGGGGTTACCTGTGTTTTAGGCTTTCCCCTTGGCGCCCAGGTAGGTGCACCCACACATGTGAGGTACCGTTTCCATCGGGACACCTGTGGGAAGGCGGGACGGTAGGCCATGTGTTGTTGGCGGCATGTTTCGATGGGTGAGCCGAGTGAAATGTGCGGAAAATATGTTTTTTTTCCCACATTTCGGACTTTGCAGGGGTGTCTGGGTAATAAATTCTGGGCCGATTTGTGCAAATCATACCTCTGCGGATTCACACGGATGTCCTCTTTTCGGAAATGCATGGAGTTCCCTGTTTTCCTTGGTGGCTTGGCCACCCGAGGCCCATATCTGTATGTTGCGCTTGTCTGGAGAAAGTGTCAAATTCAGGTGTGGAAACAGACTTGGGGTTACCTGTGTTTTAGGCTTTCGCCTTGGCCCCCAGGTAGGTGCACCCCTCACATGTGAGGTACCGTTTTGATCGGGACACCTATGGGAACGTGGGACGGTAGGCCATGTGTTGTTGGCGGCGTGTTTTGATGGGTGAGCCGAGTGAAATGTGCGGAAAATGCATTTTATCCCACATTTCAGACTTTGCGGGGGTGTCTGGGTAATAAATTCTGGGCCGATTTGCACAAATCATACCTCTGCGGATTCCCACGGGTGTCCTCTTTTCGGAAATGCATGGGGTTCCCTGTTTTCCTTGGTGGCTTGGACACCCGAGGTCAATCTTTGTTTGTTGCGCTTGTCTGGAGAAAGTGTCAAATTCAGGTGTCGAAACATACTTGGGGTTACCTGTGTTTTAGGCTTTCCCCTTGGCGCCCAGGCAGGTGCACCCACACATGTGAGGTACCATTTTGATCGGGACACCCGTGGGAACGCGGGATGGTAGGCCATGTGTTGTTGGCGGTGTGTTTCGATGGGTGCACTGAGTGAAATGTGCGGAAAATGCATTTATTTCCCCACATTTCTGACTTTGCGGGGTGTCTGGGTAATAAATTCTGGGCCGATTTGCGCAAATCATACCTCTGCGGATTCCCACGGGTGTCCTCTTTTCGGAAATGCATGGGGTTCCCTGTTTTCCTTGGTGACTTGGACACCCGAGGTCCATATCAGTATGTTGCGCTTGTCTGGAGAAAGTGTCAAATTCAGGTGTCGAAACAGACTTGGGGTTACCTGTGTTTTAGGCTTTCCCCTTCGCGCCCAGGTAGGTGCACCCACACATGTGAGGTACCGTTTTGATCGGGATAGCTGTGGGAACGCGGGATGGTAGGCCATGTGTTGTTGACGGCGTGTTTCGATGGGTGAGCCGAGTGAAATGTGCAGAAAATGCGTTTTTTTCCTCACATTTCGGACTTTGCGGGGGTGTCTGGGTAATAAATTCTGGGCCGATTTGCGCAAATCATACCTCTGCGGACTCCCACGGGTGTCCTCTTTTCGGAAATGCATGGAGTTCCCTGTTTTCCTTGGTGGCTTGGACACCCGAGGCCCATATCTGTATGTTGTGCTTGTCTGGAGAAAGTGTCAAATTCAGGTGTCGAAACAGACTTGGGGTTACCTGTGTTTTAGGCTTTCCCCTTGGCACCCAGGTAGGTGCACCCACACATGTGAGGTACCGTTTTCATCGGGACACCTGTGGGAAGGCGGGACGGTAGGCCATGTGTTGTTGGCGGCGTGTTTCGATGGGTGAGCCGAGTGAAATGTGCGGAAAATAGGTTTTTTTCCCCACATTTCGGACTTTGCGGGGGTGTCTGGGAAATAAATTCTGGGCCGATTTGCGCAAATCATACCTCTGCGGATTCCCACAGATGTCCTCTTTTCGGAAATGCATGGGGTTCCCTGTTTTCCTTGGTGGCTTGGACACCCGAGGTCCATATCTGTATGTTGCGCTTGTCTGGAGAAAGTGTCAAATTCAGGTGTCGAAACAGACTTGCGGTAACCTGTGTTTTAGGCTTTCCCCTTGGCGCGCAGGTAGGTGCACCCACACATGTGAGGTACCGTTTTCATCGGGACACCTGTGGGAACACGGGACGGTAGGCCATGTGTTGTTGGTGGCGTGTTTCAATGGGTGAGCCGAGTGAAATGTGTGAAAAATGCTTGTTTTCCCCCACATTTCGGACTTTGCGGGGGTGTCTGGGTAATACATTCTGGGCCAATTTGCGCAAATCATACCTCTGCGGATTCCCACGGGTGTCCTCTTTTCGGAAATGCATGGAGTTCCCTGTTTTCCTTGGTGGCTTGGACACCCGAGGTCCATATCTGTATGTTGTGCTTGTCTGGAGAAAGTGTCAAATTCAGGTGTCGAAACAGACTTGGGGTTATCTGTGTTTTAGGCTGTCCCCTTGGCGCCCAGGTTGGTGCACCCACACATGTGAGTTGCCGTTTTCATCGGGACACCTGTGGGAACACGGGACGGTAGGCCATGTGTTGTTGGCGGCGTGTTTCGATGGGTGAGCCGAGTGAAATGTGTGAAAAATGCTTGTTTTCCCCCACATTTCGGACTTTGCGGGGGTGTCTGGGTAATACATTCTGGGCCAATTTGCGCAAATCATACCTCTGCGGATTCCCACGGGTGTCCTCTTTTCGGAAATGCATGGGGTTCCCTGTTTTCCTTGGTGGCTTGGACACCCGAGGCCCATATCTATATGTTGTGCTTGTCTGGAGAAAGTGTCAAATTCAGGTGTCGAAACAGACTTGCGGTTACCTGTGTTTTAGGCTTTCCCCTTGGCGCCCAGGTAGGTGCACCCACACATGTGAGGTACCGTTTTCATTGGGACACCTGTGGGAAGGCCGGACGGTACGCCATGTGTTGTTGGCGGCGTGTTTCGATGGGTGAGCCGAGTGAAATGTGCGGAAAATACGTTTTTGTTCCCCACATTTCGGACTTTGCGGGGGTGTCTGGGTAATAAATTCTGGGCCGATTTGCGCAAATGATACCTCTGCGGATTCCTACGGATGTCCTCTTTTCGGAAATGCATGGGGTTCCCTGTTTTCCTTGGTGGCTTGGACACCCGAGGCCCATATCTGTATGTTGTGCTTGTCTGGAGAAAGTGTCAAATCCAGGTGTCGAAACAGACTTGGGGTTACCTGTGTTTTAGGCTTTCCCCTTGGCGCCCAGGTAGGTGCACCCACACATGTGAGGTACCGTTTTCATCGGGACGCCTGTGGGAAGGCGGGACGGTAGGCCATGTGTTGTTGGCGGCATGTTTCGATGGGTGAGCCGAGTGAAATGTGCGGAAAATGCGTTTTTTTCCCACATTTCGGACTTTGCGGGGGTGTCTGGGTAATACATTCTGGGCCGATTTGTGCAAATCATACCTCTGCGGATTCCCACAGGTGTCCTCTTTTCGGAAATGCATGGGGTTCCCTGTTTTCCTTGGTGGCTTGGACACCCAAGGTCCATATCCATATGTTGTGCTTGTCTGGAGAAATTGTCAAATTCAGGTGTCGAAACAGACTTGGGGTTACCTGTGTTTTAGGCTGTCCCCTTGGCGCCCAGGTTCGTGCACCCACACATGTGAGGTACCGTTTTGATCGGGACACCTGTGGGAACGCGGGACGGTAGGCCATGTGTTGTTGGCGGCGTGTTTCGATGGGTGAGCCGAGTGAAATGTGCGGAAAATGCGTTTTTTTCCCACATTTCGGACTTTGCGGGGGTGTCTGGGTAATAAATTCTGGGCCGATTTGCGCAAATCATACCTCTGCGGATTCCCACGGGTGTCCTCTTTTCGGAAATGCATGGGGTTCCCTGTTTTCCTTGGTGGCTTGGACACCTGAGGTCCATATATCTATGTTGCGCTTGTCTGGAGAAAGTGTTAAATTCAGGTGTCGAAAAAGACTTGGTGTTACCTGTGTTTTAGGCTTTCCCCAGGGCGCCCAGGTAGGTGCACCCACACATGTGAGGTACCGTTTTCATCGGGACACCTGTGGGAACGCGGGATGGTAGGCCATGTGTTGTTGGCGCCGTGTTTCGATGGGTGAGCCGAGTGAAATGTGCGGAAAATGCTTTTTTCCCCCACATTTCTGAATTTGCGGGGGTGTCTGGGTAATACATTCTGGGCCAATTTTTGCAAATCATACGTCTGGGGATTCCCACAGATGTCCTCTTTTCGGAAATGCATGGGGTTCCCTGTTTTCTTTGGTGGCTTTGATACCCGAGGTCCATATCTGTATGTTGCGCTTGTCTGGAGAAAGTGTCAAATTCAGGTGTCGAAACAGACTTGGGGTTACCTGTGTTTTAGGCTTTCCCCTTGGCGCCCAGGTAGGTGCACCCACACATGTGAGGTACCCTTTTCATCAGGACACCTGTGGGAACGCGGGACGGTAGGCCATGTGTTGTTGGTGGCGTGTTTCGATGGGTGAGCCGAGTGAAATGTGCGGAAAATGCGTTTTTCCCCACATTTCGGACTTTACGGGGGTGTCTGGGTAATAAATTCTGGGCCGATTTGCGCAAATCATACCTCTGCGGATTCCCACGGGTGTCCTCTTATCGGAAATGCATGGGGTTCCCTGTTTTCCTTGGTGGCTTGGACACCTGAGGTCCATATCTGTATGTTGCGCTTGTCTGGAGAAAGTGTTAAATTCAGGTATCGAAAAAGACTTGGGGTTACCTGGGTTTTAGGCTTTCCCCTTGGCGCCCAGGTAGGTGCACCCACACATGTGAGGTACCATTTTCATCGGGACACCTGTGGGAACGCGGCATGGTAGGCCATGTGTTGTTGGCGCCGTGTTTCGATGGGTGAGCCGAGTGAAATGTGCGGAAAATGCTTTTTTTCCCACATTTCGGACTTTGGGGGGGGGCGGGTAATACATTCTGGTCCAGTTTTTGCAAATCATACCTCTGCGGATTCCCACAGATGTCCTCTTTTCGGAAATGCATGGGGTTCCCTGTTTTCCTTGGTGGCTTGGATACCCGAGATCCATATCTGTATGTTGCGCTTGTCTGGAGAAAGTGTCAAATTCAGGTGTCGAAACAGACTTGGGGTTACCTGTGTTTTAGGCTTTCCCCTTGGCGCCCAGGTAGGTGCACCCACACATGTGAGGTACCCTTTTCATCGGGACACCTGTGGGAACGCGGGACGGTAGGCCATGTGTTGTTGGTGGCGTGTTTCGATGGGTGAGCCGAGTGAAATGTGCGGAAAATGCGTTTTTCCCCACATTTCGGACTTTGCAGGGGTGTCTGGGTAATAAATTCTGGGCCGATTTGCACAAATCATACCTCTGCCGATTCCCACGGGTGTCCTCTTTTCAGAAATGCATGGGGTTCCCTGTTTTCCTTGGTGGCTTGGACACCCGAGGTCCATATCTGTATGTTGCGCTTGTCTGGAGAAAGTGTCAAATTCAGGTGTCGAAACAGACTTGGGGTTACCTGTGTTTTAGGCTTTCCCCTTGGCGCCCAGGTAGGTGCACCCACAAATGTGAGGTACCCTTTTCATCAGGACACCTGTGGGAACGCGGGACGGTAGGCCATGTGTTGTTGGTGGCGTGTTTCGATGGGTGAGCCGAGTGAAATGTGCGGAAAATGCGTTTTTCCCCACATTTCGGACTTTACGGGGGTGTCTGGGTAATAAATTCTGGGCCGATTTGCGCAAATCATACCTCTGCGGATTCCCACGGGTGTCCTCTTATCGGAAATGCATGGGGTTCCCTGTTTTCCTTGGTGGCTTGGACACCTGATGTCCATATCTGTATGTTGCGCTTGTCTGGAGAAAGTGTTAAATTCAGGTATCGAAAAAGACTTGGGGTTACCTGTGTTTTAGGCTTTCCCCTTGGCGCCCAGGTAGGTGCACCCACACATGTGAGGTACCATTTTCATCGGGACACCTGTGGGAACGCGGCATGGTAGGCCATGTGTTGTTGGCGCTGTGTTTCGATGGGTGAGCCGAGTGAAATGTGCGGAAAATGCTTTTTTTCCCACATTTCGGACTTTGGGGGGGAGCCGGGTAATACATTCTGGTCCAGTTTTTGCAAATCATACCTCTGCGGATTCCCACAGATGTCCTCTTTTCGGAAATGCATGGGGTTCCCTGTTTTCCTTGGTGGCTTGGATACCCGAGATCCATATCTGTATGTTGCGCTTGTCTGGAGAAAGTGTCAAATTCAGGTGTCGAAACAGACTTGGGGTTACCTGTGTTTTAGGCTTTCCCCTTGGCGCCCAGGTAGGTGCACCCACACGTGAGGTACCCTTTTCATCGGGACACCTGTGGGAACGCGGGACGGTAGGCCATGTGTTGTTGGTGGCGTGTTTCGATGGGTGAGCCGAGTGAAATGTGCGGAAAATGCGTTTTTCCCCACATTTCGGACTTTGCAGGGGTGTCTGGGTAATAAATTCTGGGCCGATTTGCACAAATCATACCTCTGCCGATTCCCACGGGTGTCCTCTTTTCAGAAATGCATGGGGTTCCCTGTTTTCCTTGGTGGCTTGGACACCCGAGGTCCATATCTGTATGTTGCGCTTGTCTGGAGAAAGTGTCAAATTCAGGTGTCGAAACAGACTTGGGGTTACCTGTGTTTTAGGCTTTCCCCTTGGCGCCCAGGTAGGTGCACCCACAAATGTGAGGTGCCGTTTTGATCGGGACACCTTTGGGAACGCGGGACGGTAGGGCATGTGTTGTTGGCGGCGTGTTTCGATGGGTGAGCCGAGTGAAATGTGTTGAAAATGTGTTTTTTTCGCACATTTCGGAATTTGCGGGGGTGTCTGGGTAATACATTCTGGGCCGATTTGTGCAAATCATACCTCTGCGGATTCCCACGGGTGTCCTCTTTTCGGAAATGCATGGGGTTCCCTGTTTTCCTTGGTGGCTTGGACACCCGAGGTCCATATCTGTATGTTGCGCTTGTCTGGAGAAAGTGTCAAATTCAGTTGTCGAAACAGACTTGGGGTTACCTGTGTTTTAGGATTTCCCCTTGGCGCCCAGGTAGGTGCACCCACACATGTGAGGTACCGTTTTCATGGGGACACCTGTGGGAACGCGGGACGGTAGGCCATGTGTTGTTGGCGGCATGTTTCGATGGGTGAGCCGAGTGAAATGTGCAGAAAATGCATTTTTTTCCCCACATTTCGGACTTTGCGGGGGTGTCTGGGTAATAAATTCTGGGCCGTTTTGTGCAAATCATACCTCTGCGGATTCCCACGGGTGTCCTCTTTTCGGAAATGCATGGGGTTCCCTGTTTTCCTTGGTGGCTTGGACACCCGAGGCCCATATCTGCATGTTGTGCTTGTCTGGAGAAAGTGTCAAATTCAGGTGTCGAAACAGACTTCGGGTTCTCCAGCATGGGGTCTGGCATGGATTCACATGCTCATGAATATTCCCCGTCGTCAGGCTGGGAATCCTCGGTAAAGAAAAAACCAGTATCAGTTTCGTTTCTGATCTGTCTTTCGTAGCAATAACCAATCACTGGTCTCTGCGTCATACTGACCACAGCCAATGACTGCCCTCTACCTAAGCACCGCCTCTGGCAGCCATCTTCAGATTTTTACCGCACGTTCATGTGTTGGGATCCTCGTGCTATTGCTCTCGAGCGTTAGTGCTATTTTTTCGCGCTTTTTTCACAAAAACTTCGATTCTTCGGTCAAAAGAGCCTCAAGCTCCACCGATCCTACATCCGATCTACGGGGACCCGTGTCGGATTCGTCTGTGCCCCTCAAGGGTGAAGATTTCGTCGAGCTACGCTTCGGAGGACTCCAGAAGCTTCTCAGGCCCGGTCTCGGAGATGGCCCAGGAGAAGGGAAGCTCGACGCCCGGAAAGCTGTTCAGGGTCTGCCCTGGATGCCAGCTGCAGAACGTCTTTAAGGAGGACGAACACTCTTTCTGCCTTTACTGCCTTCATGAGGACAAAACGCACGTGGAGAAGGACTGTGCGTTTTGCGGCAACATGTCGGAACGGACCATGAAGGACCGTCATCAACGTCTCGCCAACTGGCTGCAGGGTAAGAGCCCGTCTGGCGAGAAGAAGAAGAAATCCGAGCGGTCTTCTAAGACCTTTGAGGGCGCCCCGGCGACGGGGGCCCAACATAAGGCCAAGCACCGCGAGTCCGCTGGCACCGGGAGCGCCGAACGGTCGGGCTCTACGGGCGCCAGGCAGGGCGCACCCTCCCCGGCACCATCACACCGGTGGCGGCGCAGCTGCGCCGCGAGGGGATTCACGTCTACCCCTACCTGGACGACTGGCTTATCCGCGCCAAGACGAAGGAGCTCGCCGTGGTCCACACGGCAAGGACCGTCCAACTCCTCACGGACCTGGGATTCTCCGTGAACTACACCAAATCCCACCTGGTGCCCGCGCAAGTCGCACTGTTTCTGGGAGCGAGGCTCGACACAGTGTCCCTTCTGGCCTCCCCGTCGGAGGAGAGGACCAGGACCATCTTGGGCAAGGTGCAACGGATGCTGGTGGCCGACGCGGCCAAAGTGAGATCCATCAAGTCCCTCCTCGGGATGATGTCTTCCTGCATCTACCTCATTCCCATGTGCAGGCTCCGGATGCGCCCGTTGCAAGAATTCCTGGATGCGCGCTGGATCCAGACGACGGGCAGCTTCGAAGAAAGGATCAAGCTCGACGAGAGTTTCCGGCGAGCGATACGGTGGTGGGGCACCCGCGCGCATCTGACGGCGGGCATGGACTTCCAGACCCCAGCCCACCAGGAGACTGTGACCACGGATGCCTCCCTGGAAGGGTGGGGAGCGCACACCGAAAATCTGCACGCGAGGGGACTCTGGCTCCCGACGGAGAAGTCCCTGCATATCAACGTCCTGGAGCTCCGTGCAGTGTTTTGGGCCCTCAGGTCCTTCCTTCCGTCCCTGAAGGGCAAGGTGGTGAGGATCTTCACCGACAACACCACCACCATGTTTTACATCAGGAAACAGGGCGGAACCAGGTCCCCAGCGCTGTCCAAGGAGGCGCAGGACCTGTGGCATTGGGCCGTCGCCCAAGGGATTTTTCTGGTGCCGTTTCATCTGGCAGGGATAAAAAACACCATCGCCGACTCACTCAGCAGGGAGCTGCGCTCGTGCCACGAGTGGGAACTACGGCAGGATCTGGTGGATCGCCTCTTCCGACGGTGGGGCACACCCCAGATCGACCTGTTCGCGACGGCGACGAACACCAAGTGCCGGAGGTTCGCCAGCAGGTTTCCCCAGACGAGGAGCATGGGCGATGCTTTCTCGTTCCCCTGGGAGGGCCTGTTCCTCTACGCGTTCCCTCCCTTGCCTCTGCTAATCCGGCTCGTCAACCAGCTCAAGAGGTCACGGTGCAGGATGATCCTCGTCGCACCTGCGTGGCCGAGGCAGATATGGTTCCCGGACCTTCTGGACTTGTCAGCGTCCCCGCCGATCAAGCTGCCGGCGGACGCAGACCTACTCTCCAGGGAAGGAGGCGCCTGTTAGGGAGAATTCTCTGTTTAGGCTGAATTTCCCTACCTAGTGAGTCCCCCAGCAGCTTTGCTGGATTTCTGGGGTTTAATTTTTTCTCCTGCCAAGAGTGAGACTCTTTTACCCTCACTCTTGGACATGTTGAAGTGTGTTTTCTTGGTTAAACCTTGTGTTGAATGGGCTATGGGGTCTTTTACTCCATAGGGCCTCATGTATTTTTGTGATGTGGGTCACACAGCACCCTCTGTGCCGTGACCCAGGGGTGTCCTAGGGACTCCCCAACATAGACTCCATACCCTGGGACTGACTACTGTCTCCCAGGGCATGTAAAGTCACCAAAGACTTTGCTAGTCTTGAATCCTGAACAGAACCAGTACAAACCATCATATTGTGGACGTACTGGCTGGGGCAATTCGATTGCCCCAGGGTCTGTTAGTCGAGGGGGCACGTCTCCGTCCCCCCTGATCGAGTTTTGGCTGGTGGCAGTGGAAACTACTTTTTATATTCGACCGCGAATATTTTCCTATGGGATTTCCCATTGTTTTAGGCTAACACATTTAATTATTTATTTACGGTAGCCTTAAACATACCGCCGGTTTATATATTTATTTTTATAACTCCGGTTGGGACTTTTTGCCAAAACTTGATTCTAAAATGGCGTTGGTGTTCGCCTCTGTAACTCTGACCCAAAGTGGAGCCCTTTGTTCCACTTTTGGCGGGCTTCTCCACAGAAGCCCTCCAAAGTGGTGCCACTCTGTCTGGGGTACTTAGGAGGGGTGGAGGGGGATTTAGGCACCCTGGACTGAGTTACCTTGGTAACTCAAGTCGCACTCCGTCCTGATTGGCCCAAGTGGTGAGCCGCCCGGCTCACCACTTAGCATGTTTGAGTGACAGCTAGGCTGGGTGAATGGGGGCTTGTTGCATAAAAGCAGGGCTTTGGGGACTGGGACTTCAGAAGTCGCCACAGGACCAAGAATCCGACGAGGGAAGAGCTGAGCCGACCTGCTTCGACGACACCACCCGGTGGAGCCCTGCTGAACCGTCTCACCACTTTTTCCCGACGACCGAGGAGAACTCTTAACGGAGTGGCTCCTTCCCTTGACTGGTGGGGACAACCAGTTTTCGCCTTCTTTCCGTTCTTTTGAGGTATCTCGTGGCCGCCTTGCCTGTGCCAAGCACCCCGGCATCCGGAATACCACACTTTACCCCCATACCGCGAAAGTCGGTACCAACCCTTTAACCGGAGGACTCCGCGGCTGGTTTCTTCCCGGGCAGTGCTACGACCTTTCTCTTCTGCTCTTCAGCGAGATATTCTTCTCCCCTGACCGACGTCGAGCCTTGCTGTCACTGCCTGGAACAACTGCCCCCGCTGGAGGATCCTTTCCGCTTAAGGTACTGTGTTCCGCCTGGCTTCCCTTGCTACCGACTGTACGGGGTAGATTTAGTCCCCGGCTTTCGAACCTGGGAGTGCCTGGGACACTTTGGCTAAACTTTCTGAGCCACTCTAAACTCTTTTTGACTCTTTGCAAGACTTTGAATCTCTAACTAACAGTGTGATCTTGGGCACATTTTCGCTCCGGCTACTCTAAGAGTGGGCCCTGCCTAGTGACTTTTGCTCACCTGTGACTTTATTCTTCTTTAAGCCTATTGCAAGTGTTCTGGACCTTAGAGTGGTGTGTCTAACCTATTTCTGCTTTTTCTCTCCCTTTCTTGGAAACTACTAGAGTGTCATCTAACGTTAAGCACTCACCTCTGTTTTAATTAAGTGGTGTTAACCTAGAGTTGTCTAGATAGGAGAAAGGATTGAATTTACTTTCATTATAACTGTGTTGGAGTGTTTTTACCATATTCGTTGTTAGAGTGTTTTTACTTATGTGTGTTTTTAAATAAATAACTATATTCTTTTGAAACCAAGCTCTGGTCAGTGTTTGCTTGTGCTATTGTGTTTTGGTACATATTGTGTATACTTTGCATACTGCCTAACTCTTCTTGAGAGAAGTCTGACTGCTCAGCCACAGCTACCAGGTAAATCTGGGTGGTGCGGACTGCTACCAAAGGGGTTTACTGCTCTACCTGTGGTCTTAAATCTTTTGCAGTGTTCCCCAAGGGAACTGCACAGGTTTCTGCCTAACACTGGTGTACAGCGGTGGGATTTGTATTGAGTATACATTTTATGGTGCTTTAGATACATTAGTGCAACTAACCACAAAGCTTAGCACTGTAAAAGTAATTCTCTAACATGTCAGTTATAGAAAGCTATAGTCAAGAGTCCCTTGCAGCCAAAACTGCTGATTGTTTAAGAGTGCTCTGTAAACATAAGGATCTCCTGACTAAGGGCAAGAAAATGGAGCTGATTGAAAGATTGTTGGCTAACCAAAGTCTGGGTGATGGTTCAGAGGAACCTACCACTCCAGCAACTGTAGATGACAGTATTGAAGTTAACATGGAGCAAAATGTTGATGATTCTGAGGAAGAGTCAGAAGAGGAGGGTGAGGCTGTTGTAACTGTCCCCCCTAGGCCTCTGCCTGCTCTACCTGCTGTACCTACTGGACCTTTACCAGGTCCCACATTTAGTCCTCAGTACTTTGAACTGGAGAAAATGAAGCTAGAATTGGAGTATAAGAAACTTAATGCTCAAACTGACAAAGAACTAAGGCTAAGGGAAATGGAGCTCAAGTATGACTTAGAAATGAAGAAATTATCTGTTGAGAATGTTTCTCTCTCTGGCTCCTCTAGAAGTTCCAGTCCTAAAAGACCCCGGATGCCTAAAGAATTGATTGGTATGTATGAGCCTAAGTTGGATGTGTTGGATTGGTTGTCTCTGTTTGAATATAATCATGGGCTCCAGAACATCACAGGAAATGACTTACTCACCTGGTTGTTCTCTAGGCTTCCCCCTGTTGCAACTGATGTGGTAATGGAGATGGGGGAGGAGGATAGGAAGGACTATGAATGTGTGAAACTAGCTTTGATAGCTAGGTTTGGGAAGACCCCTTCCCAGTATCTTAAGAGGTTTAGGAGCCTCAAAAAGCATGATGGTACCCCTTGGGCTACCTGGGTGAGTGAATGTTTGAAAAACTTAGAGGGATGGATTAAGGGTTACAAGGTGAACACTTATGAAGGTATGAAGAATTTGTTTATGTTGGAGACTATTTATGATGCCTGCTCTCCTGAGCTCAGACAACACTTGGCTGATTCCAAGGAATTAGATTCCCGGAAACTAGCTAAGGCTGCTGACTTGTGGGTTGCCAACAGGGCCACTCACAAGGATTCTGGGGTAACTCAGAAGAAGGATGGGGAGAAACAGCCAAAAACAGACTCCAAAGAGAATTCTAATAATTCCTATCCCAAAGAGGGCCCCAAACCACAAAATAACCAGGGTAAGCCACATGGGAAACCTAGTCAGGCTACTGTACCTTCTGGCCACAAGCCAGAAGGAGGTCAGAACAAGCCACCCTTCCAGAGAGCATTTGGACAATGCTATGTCTGTCAGGGTACTGACCATATCAAAGGAGATCCCAAGTGCAAGGGTAAACCTGCAGGGATCAGCACAGTCTCCTTAGCCTTCACTCCTGAGGATGAAGTACAGATGGCTAGTGCCCACTTTGAACTCTTTGCTGAAGAACCCTTGGGTCTTCAAGCAACTGTAAACTTAGAGCCTATGGGTCTGGTTAGTCCCCAGAATAGGGTTGTGTATAACTCCCTACCTGTTAACTCTAAGGTGTATTATGTGGACAGTGTTCTTGTCAATGGCCAGGATACTCCTGCCAGGAGAGACACTGGGGCCAGCAGAACAGTAGTGGATGAAAGCTTCTTTCAACCTGAGGATGTGGCCAAAGCACCCAAAGGTCCCACTAAGATGTCTGGAGGCCCTGTCCAAATGGTTCCTATTCTACCAGCCCTCATTCAGTGTAACAACATGACAGTGAGGATCCCTGTCAGTGTTCAGACTGAGGTACCTGGGAAGGTCCTGTTGGGGAATGACCTAAGAACTCTAGGAGTAGTGTCACATACCCCCAGGCCTCCCAGTATGGAGAAGCAGAACTTAACCAAATTGGCTAGAAAGGCTACCTTGAAGGACCCTTCTAAGCCTGTGGGACCCTCTACTGAGAACCCCACTACAAGCCTTGGGTTTAGTAAGTTGACCTCTGACCCAGGCACCTTTCAGGATAGTATGCTAGGAACATGGGAGCCCCAACCAAGCTCCATCATTGTTCCCCTAGTCTCAGAGTCTCTGACTCCCCCTGCTTCTGAGGAAGAGGTGGATAGACCAACTAGGCCCCTATCTGGACCTGAGAGAACTGGTAATTCTCAGTGCTGGTGGAAAACCAGAAAAGAAAAGTCTAAGGCCAAAAACCCTCAGACTGTTGGACCTTCTACTGAAGTCCCCAACTCAAATCCTAATATTAGGGGGGAAACTCCTAAAATAGGTAAGGGTAGATCTAAGAGGAAGGGGAAGCAGGTACATTGCCTAACCCCAACCCCTCCAACCAAGAGGCCTAAGACCCAACCTGCTCCCACAAGAGAGGTGGTGAGGAACCTTGGAGGCCCCTCTAGATCTAAGGGAATCCTTTATAAGGACCCCTTGAAAAAGCCTAACATAGGTTCAGAAGTTGTACCAACTTCTGAGGGACTGGTCAACCAGATCCCCTATAACAAAAAGACTGATGTTCCTCAAAGGGTCTGTAGGTCCGTTAGCTTACAAAAGAAAACCTTTGAGTTCTCCGTTGAACATAGGTCAAGGTGCCACCATCAAAATGCTGATGGACTCTCTAGGATGTATATCATCGACTAGAGGTATGAGGTTCATCCAGGAGTGGATTAAATCCTCCTGTCCCTTAGTCTGGGGGGGGCGAGTGTTAGGGAGAATTCTCTGTTTAGGCTGAATTTCCCTACCTAGTGAGTCCCCCAGCAGCTTTGCTGGATTTCTGGGGTTTAATTTTTTCTCCTGCCAAGAGTGAGACTCTTTTACCCTCACTCTTGGACATGTTGAAGTGTGTTTTCTTGGTTAAACCTTGTGTTGAATGGGCTATGGGGTCTTTTACTCCATAGGGCCTCATGTATTTTTGTGATGTGGGTCACACAGCACCCTCTGTGCCGTGACCCAGGGGTGTCCTAGGGACTCCCCAACATAGACTCCATACCCTGGGACTGACTACTGTCTCCCAGGGCATGTAAAGTCACCAAAGACTTTGCTAGTCTTGAATCCTGAACAGAACCAGTACAAACCATCATATTGTGGACGTACTGGCTGGGGCAATTCGATTGCCCCAGGGTCTGTTAGTCGAGGGGGCACGTCTCCGTCCCCCCTGATCGAGTTTTGGCTGGTGGCAGTGGAAACTACTTTTTATATTCGACCGCGAATATTTTCCTATGGGATTTCCCATTGTTTTAGGCTAACACATTTAATTATTTATTTACGGTAGCCTTAAACATACCGCCGGTTTATATATTTATTTTTATAACTCCGGTTGGGACTTTTTGCCAAAACTTGATTCTAAAATGGCGTTGGTGTTCGCCTCTGTAACTCTGACCCAAAGTGGAGCCCTTTGTTCCACTTTTGGCGGGCTTCTCCACAGAAGCCCTCCAAAGTGGTGCCACTCTGTCTGGGGTACTTAGGAGGGGTGGAGGGGGATTTAGGCACCCTGGACTGAGTTACCTTGGTAACTCAAGTCGCACTCCGTCCTGATTGGCCCAAGTGGTGAGCCGCCCGGCTCACCACTTAGCATGTTTGAGTGACAGCTAGGCTGGGTGAATGGGGGCTTGTTGCATAAAAGCAGGGCTTTGGGGACTGGGACTTCAGAAGTCGCCACAGGACCAAGAATCCGACGAGGGAAGAGCTGAGCCGACCTGCTTCGACGACACCACCCGGTGGAGCCCTGCTGAACCGTCTCACCACTTTTTCCCGACGACCGAGGAGAACTCTTAACGGAGTGGCTCCTTCCCTTGACTGGTGGGGACAACCAGTTTTCGCCTTCTTTCCGTTCTTTTGAGGTATCTCGTGGCCGCCTTGCCTGTGCCAAGCACCCCGGCATCCGGAATACCACACTTTACCCCCATACCGCGAAAGTCGGTACCAACCCTTTAACCGGAGGACTCCGCGGCTGGTTTCTTCCCGGGCAGTGCTACGACCTTTCTCTTCTGCTCTTCAGCGAGATATTCTTCTCCCCTGACCGACGTCGAGCCTTGCTGTCACTGCCTGGAACAACTGCCCCCGCTGGAGGATCCTTTCCGCTTAAGGTACTGTGTTCCGCCTGGCTTCCCTTGCTACCGACTGTACGGGGTAGATTTAGTCCCCGGCTTTCGAACCTGGGAGTGCCTGGGACACTTTGGCTAAACTTTCTGAGCCACTCTAAACTCTTTTTGACTCTTTGCAAGACTTTGAATCTCTAACTAACAGTGTGATCTTGGGCACATTTTCGCTCCGGCTACTCTAAGAGTGGGCCCTGCCTAGTGACTTTTGCTCACCTGTGACTTTATTCTTCTTTAAGCCTATTGCAAGTGTTCTGGACCTTAGAGTGGTGTGTCTAACCTATTTCTGCTTTTTCTCTCCCTTTCTTGGAAACTACTAGAGTGTCATCTAACGTTAAGCACTCACCTCTGTTTTAATTAAGTGGTGTTAACCTAGAGTTGTCTAGATAGGAGAAAGGATTGAATTTACTTTCATTATAACTGTGTTGGAGTGTTTTTACCATATTCGTTGTTAGAGTGTTTTTACTTATGTGTGTTTTTAAATAAATAACTATATTCTTTTGAAACCAAGCTCTGGTCAGTGTTTGCTTGTGCTATTGTGTTTTGGTACATATTGTGTATACTTTGCATACTGCCTAACTCTTCTTGAGAGAAGTCTGACTGCTCAGCCACAGCTACCAGGTAAATCTGGGTGGTGCGGACTGCTACCAAAGGGGTTTACTGCTCTACCTGTGGTCTTAAATCTTTTGCAGTGTTCCCCAAGGGAACTGCACAGGTTTCTGCCTAACAGCGCCATCCTCCACCACGACCCGAAGTCGCTGAACTTGCAGGCCTGGCTCCTGCAGCGCTAGAGTTTGGAGGATACGACATACCGGCCGATTGCAGAGAGGTTCTTGCAAAGGCCAGGGCGTCCTCGACTCTTAAATGCTACGGACACAAATGGAAGAGGTTCTCTGTCTGGTGCCATGCACAGAAGATTAACCCTCTACGGATTACGGCTCCCCAAGTACTGCCGTACCTGCTGACGCTGGCCAAAGCTGGACTGGCACACGCGTCCATCAAGATTCATCTTGCTGCGATCTCCCGATACACCAGAACCACGGGGCGGACGTCCTTGTGGTCTCATCGTCTGGTGAAAGAGTTCATGAAGGGACTATTCAGATCGTTCCCGCCGGTGAAGGCTCCGGCCCCGGCGTGGGAGCTCAACGTGGTGCTGACCAAGCTCATGGGACCTCCGTTCGAGCCTCTGCACTCGGCCCCGTTGAAGTTTCTATCGTGGAAAACAGCTTTTCTTGTGGCCATCACCTCCGCACGACGAGTGGGAGAGATCCAGGCCCTTTCCTGCAAGGCCCCGTACTTGACTTTCCACGACACGAGGGTAGTGCTCAGGACGCACCCCTCCTTCATGCCCAAGGTACCGTCGGACTTCCATCTCAACGAACCCTTGGTGTTACCTGTGTTCTTCCCGTCGCCTTCGTCGCCGGCTGAGAGGACTTTGCACTCGCTGGATGTAGCTAGAGCGCTGAAGTTCTACGTGGATCGCACGAAGGGTTTTCGGAAGACGTCACAACTCTTTGTGAACTTTGGACCTGTCAATCAGGGGAAGGCTCTCTCGAAGGCTTCCATCTCCAGATGGCTCTCCGGCTGTATCATGTACTGTCACCGGTTGGCAAACCGACCGCTGCCTGGCCGTCCGAGAGCCCATTCCACCAGAGCGATCGCAGCTACCACGGCGTTCCTATCTGGTGTGCCCCTGCTGGACATATGCAGGGCTGCTACGTGGAGGTCGACGCACACCTTCACGAAATTCTACTGCGTCGACCGGGATTCCAGGGAGGAGTCCAGGGTCGGCCAAGCAGTGCTGCGCAACCTGTTCGCCTGAGGTGAGCCTGGTGAGGAGGTAAGATGCTTAATGTTGAGTTGATGTGATGCTTAATGTTGAGCCTTTGCCACCTCCCGTGGTTGTGCATGTGTGTACTGCTATGTATTCTTTATTCATGAGCATGTGAATCCATGCCAGACCCCATGCTGGAGAAGGAACAAGTTACTTACCTGTAACTGTTCTCCAGCATGGGTCTGGCATGGATTCACATGCGAACCCTCCCGCCTACCCCTCTGCGGCTCTTCACTTGGTCATACTGCCACTTCACGTGCTTCCAAATCTGAAGATGGCTGCCAGAGGCGGTGCTTAGGTAGAGGGCAGTCATTGGCTGTGGTCAGTATGACGCAGAGACCAGTGATTGGTTATTGCTACGAAAGACAGATCAGAAACGAAACTGATACTGGTTTTTTCTTTACCGAGGATTCCCAGCCTGACGACGGGGAATATTCATGAGCATGTGAATCCATGCCAGACCCATGCTGGAGAACAACAGTTACAGGTAAGTAACTTGTTCCTTACCTGTGTTTTAGGCTTTCCCCTGGCGCCCAGGTTGGTGCACCCACACATGTGAGGTACCGTTTTGATCGGGACACCTGTGGGAACGCGGGACGGTAGGCCATGTGTTGTTGGCAGCGTGTTTCGATGGGTGAGCCGAGTGAAATGTGCGGAAAATGCGTTTTTTTTCCCACATTTCGGACTTTGCGGGGGTGTCTGGGTAATAAATTCTGGGCCGATTTGCGCAAATTATACCTCTGCGGATTCCCACAGATGTCCTCTTTTCGGAAATGCATGGGGTTCCCTGTTTTCTTTGGTGGCTTTGACACCCGAGGTCCATATCTGTATGTTGCGCTTGTCTGGAGAAAGTGTCAAATTCAGGTGTCGAAACAGACTTGGGGTTACCTGTGTTTTAGGCTTTCCCCTTGGCGCCCAGGTAGGTGCACCCACACATGTGATGTACCCTTTTCATCGGGACACCTGTGGGAACGCGGGACGGTAGGCCATGTGTTGTTGGTGGCGTGTTTCGATGGGTGAGCCGAGTGAAATGTGCGGAAAATGCGTTTTCCCCACATTTCGGACTTTACGGGGGTGTCTGGGTAATAAATTCTGGGCCGATTTGCGCAAATCATACCTCTGCGGATTCCCACGGGTGTCCTCTTTTCGGAAATGCATGGGGTTTCCTGTTTTCCTTGGTGGCTTGGACACCTGAGGTCCATATCTGTATGTTGCGCTTGTCTGGAGAAAGTGTTAAATTCAGGTGTCGAAAAAGACTTGGGGTTACCTGTGTTTTAGGCTTTCCCCTTGGCGCCCGGGTAGGTGCACCCACACATGTGAGGTACCATTTTCATCGGGACACCTTTGGGAACGCGGGACGGTAGGCCATGTGTTGTTGATGGCGTGTTTCGATGGGTGATCCGAGTGAAATGTGTTGAAAATGTGTTTTTTTCCCACATTTCGGAATTTGCGGGGGTGTCTGGGTAATACATTCTGGGCCGATTTGTGCAAATCATACCTCTGCGGATTCCCACGGGTGTCCTCTTTTCGGAAATGCATGGGGTTCCCTGTTTTCCTTGGTGGCTTGGACACCCGAGGTCCATATGTGTATGTTGCGCTTGTCTGGAGAAAGTGTCAAATTCAGGTGTCGAAACAGACTTGGGGTTACCTGTGTTTTAGGATTTCCCCTTGGCACCCAGGTAGGTGCACCCACACATGTGAGGTACCGTTTTCATGGGGACACCTGTGGGAACGCGGGACGGTAGGCCATGTGTTGTTGGCGGCATGTTTCGATGGGTGAGCCGAGTGAAATGTGCAGAAAATGCATGTTTTTCCCCACATTTCGGACTTTGCGGGGGTGTCTGGGTAATCAATTCTGGGCCGTTTTGTGCAAATCATACCTCTGCGGATTCCCACGGGTGTCCTCTTTTCGGAAATGCATGGGGTTCCCTGTTTTCTTCATACCTCTGCGGATTCCCACGGGTGTCCTCTTTTCGGAAATGCATGGGGTTCCCTGTTTTCTTTGGTGGCTTGGACACCCGAGGCCCATATCTGCATGTTGTGCTTGTCTGGAGAAAGTGTCAAATTCAGGTGTCGAAACAGACTTGGGGTTACCTGTGTTTTAGGCTTTCCCCTTGGCGCCCAGATAGGTGCACCCACACATGTGAGGTACCGTTTTCATCGGGACACCTGTGGGAAGCCGGACGGTAAGCCATGTGTTGTTGGCGGCGTGTTCGATGGGTGAGCCAAGTGAAATGTGCGAAAAATGCGTTTTTCCCCACATTTCGGACTTTACGGGGGTGTCTGGGTAATAAATTCTGGGCCGATTTGCACAAATCATACCTCTGCGGATTCCCACGGGTGTCTTCTTTTCGGAAATGCATGGGGTTCCCTGTTTTCCTTGGTGGCTTGGACACCCGAGGTCCATATCTGTATGTTGCGCTTGTCTGGAGAAAGTGTCAAATTCAGGTGTCGAAACAGACTTGGGGTTACCTGTGTTTTAGGCTTTCCCCTTGGCGCCCAGGTAGGTGCACCCACACATGTGAGGTACCGTTTTGATCGGGACACCTTTGGGAACGCGGGACGGTAGGCCATGTGTTGTTGGCGGCGTGTTTCGATGGGTGAGCCGAGTGAAATGTGTTGAAAATGTGTTTTTTTCCCACATTTCGGAATTTGCGGGGGTGTCTGGGTAATACATTCTGGGACGATTTGTGCAAATCATACCTCTGCGGATTCCCACGGGTGTCCTCTTTTCGGAAATGCATGGGGTTCCCTGTTTTCCTTGGTGGCTTGGACACCCGAGGTCCATATCTGTATGTTGCGCTTGTCTGGAGAAAGTGTCAAATTCAGGTGTCGAAACAGACTTGGGGTTACCTGTGTTTTAGGATTTCCCCTTGGCGCCCAGGTAGGTGCACCCACACATGTGAGGTACCGTTTTCATAGGGACACCTGTGGGAACGCGGGACGGTAGGCCATGTGTTGTTGGCGGCATGTTTCGATGGGTGAGCCGAGTGAAATGTGCAGAAAATGCATTTTTTCCCCTCATTTCGGACTTTGCGGGGGTGTCTGGGTAATAAATTCTGGGCCCATTTGCACAAATCATACCTCTGCGGATTCCCACGGGTGTCCTCTTTTCGGAAATGCATGGGGTTCCCTGTTTTCCTTGGTGGCTTGGACACCTGAGGTCCATATCTGTATGTTGCGCTTGTCTGGAGAAAGTGTTAAATTCAGGTGTCGAAAAAGACTTGGGGTTGCCTGTGTTTTAGGCTTTCCCCTTGGCGCCCAGGTAGGTGCACCCACACATGTGAGGTACCATTTTCATCGGGACACCTGTGGGAACGCGGGATGGTAGGCCATGTGTTGTTGGCGCCGTGTTTCGATGGGTGAGCTGAGTGAAATGTGCGGAAAATGTTTTTTTTTCCACATTTCGGACTTTGAGGGGGGAGCCGGGTAATACATTCTGGTCCAATTTTTGCAAATCATACCTCTGCGGATTCCCACAGATGTCCTCTTTTCGGAAATGCATGGGGTTCCCTGTTTTCCTTGGTGGCTTGGACACCCGAGATCCATATCTGTATGTTGCGCTTGTCTGGAGAAAGTGTCAACTTCAGGTGTGGAAACAGACTTGGGGTTACCTGTGTTTTAAGCTTTCGCTTTGGCGCCCAGGTAGGTGCACCCACACATGTGAGGTACCGTTTTGATTGGGACACCTTTGGGAACGCGGGACGGTAGGCCATGTGTTGTTGGCGGCGTGGTTCAATGGGTGAGCCGAGTGAAATGTGCGGAAAATGCGTTTTTCCCCCACATTTCGGATTTTGCGGGGGTGTCTGGGTAATAAATTCTGGGCCGATTTGCGTAACTCATACCTCTGCGGATTCCCACGGGTGTCCTCTTTTCGGAAATGCATGGGGGTCCCTGTTTTCCTTGGTGGCTTGGACACCCAAGGTCCATATCTGTATGTTGCGCTTGTCTGGAGAAATTGTCAAATTCAGGTGTCGAAACAGACTTGGGGTTACCTGTGTTTTAGGCTTTCCCCTTGGCGCCCAGGTAGGTGCACCCACACATGTGATGTACCCTTTTCATCGGGACACCTGTGGGAACGCGGGACGGTAGGCCATGTGTTGTTGGTGGCGTGTTTCGATGGGTGAGCCGAGTGAAATGTGCGGAAAATGCGTTTTTCCCCACATTTCGGACTTTACGGGGGTGTCTGGGTAATAAATTCTGGGCCGATTTGCGCAAATCATACCTCTGCGGATTCCCACGGGTGTCCTCTTTTCGGAAATGCATGGGGTTTCCTGTTTTCCTTGGTGGCTTGGACACCTGAGGTCCATATCTGTATGTTGCGCTTGTCTGGAGAAAGTGTTAAATTCAGGTGTCGAAAAAGACTTGGGGTTACCTGTGTTTTAGGCTTTCCCCTTGGCGCCCAGGTAGGTGCACCCACACATGTGAGGTACCATTTTCATCGGGACACCTTTGGGAACGCGGGACGGTAGGCCATGTGTTGTTGACGGCGTGTTTCGATGGGTGAGCTGAGTGAAATGTGTTGAAAATGTGTTTTTTTCCCACATTTCGGAATTTGCGGGGGTGTCTGGGTAATACATTCTGGGCCGATTTGTGCAAATCATACCTCTGCGGATTCCCACGGGTGTCCTCTTTTCGGAAATGCATGGGGTTCCCTGTTTTCCTTGGTGGCTTGGACACCCGAGGTCCATATCTGTATGTTGCGCTTGTCTGGAGAAAGTGTCAAATTCAGGTGTCGAAACAGACTTGGGGTTACCTGTGTTTTAGGATTTCCCCTTGGCGCCCAGGTAGGTGCACCCACACATGTGAGGTACCGTTTTCATGGGGACACCTGTGGGAACGCGGGACGGTAGGCCATGTGTCGTTGGCGGCATGTTTCGATGGGTGAGCCGAGTGAAATGTGCAGAAAATGCATTTTTTTCCCCACATTTCGGACTTTGCGGGGGTGTCTGGGTAATAAATACTGGGCCGTTTTGTGCAAATCATACCTCTGCGGATTCCCACGGGTGTCCTCTTTTCGGAAATGCATGGGGTTCCCTGTTTTCCTTGGTGGCTTGGACACCCGAGGCCCATATCTGCATGTTGTGCTTGTCTGGAGAAAGTGTCAAATTCAGGTGTCGAAACAGACTTGGGGTTACCTGTGTTTTAGGCTTTCCCCTGGCGCCCAGGTTGGTGCACCCACACATGTGAGGTACCGTTTTGATCGGGACACCTGTGGGAACGCGGGACGGTAGGCCATGTGTTGTTGGCAGCGTGTTTCGATGGGTGAGCCGAGTGAAATGTGCGGAAAATGCGTTTTTTTTCCCACATTTCGGACTTTGCGGGGGTGTCTGGGTAATAAATTCTGGGCCGATTTGCGCAAATTATACCTCTGCGGATTCCCACAGATGTCCTCTTTTCGGAAATGCATGGGGTTCCCTGTTTTCTTTGGTGGCTTTGACACCCGAGGTCCATATCTGTATGTTGCGCTTGTCTGGAGAAAGTGTCAAATTCAGGTGTCGAAACAGACTTGGGGTTACCTGTGTTTTAGGCTTTCCCCTTGGCGCCCAGGTAGGTGCACCCACACATGTGATGTACCCTTTTCATCGGGACACCTGTGGGAACGCGGGACAGTAGGCCATGTGTTGTTGGTGGCGTGTTTCGATGGGTGAGCCGAGTGAAATGTGCGGAAAATGCGTTTTCCCCACATTTCGGACTTTACGGGGGTGTCTGGGTAATAAATTCTGGGCCGATTTGCGCAAATCATACCTCTGCGGATTCCCACGGGTGTCCTCTTTTCGGAAATGCATGGGGTTTCCTGTTTTCCTTGGTGGCTTGGACACCTGAGGTCCATATCTGTATGTTGCGCTTGTCTGGAGAAAGTGTTAAATTCAGGTGTCGAAAAAGACTTGGGGTTACCTGTGTTTTAGGCTTTCCCCTTGGCGCCCGGGTAGGTGCACCCACACATGTGTGGTACCATTTTCATCTGGACACCTTTGGGAACGCGGGACGGTAGGCCATGTGTTGTTGACGGCGTGTTTCGATGGGTGAGCCGAGTGAAATGTGTTGAAAATGTGTTTTTTTCCCACATTTCGGAATTTGCGGGGGTGTCTGGGTAATACATTCTGGGCCGATTTGTGCAAATCATACCTCTGCGGATTCCCACGGGTGTCCTCTTTTCGGAAATGCATGGGGTTCCCTGTTTTCCTTGGTGGCTTGGACACCCGAGGTCCATATGTGTATGTTGCGCTTGTCTGGAGAAAGTGTCAAATTCAGGTGTCGAAACAGACTTGGGGTTACCTGTGTTTTAGGATTTCCCCTTGGCACCCAGGTAGGTGCACCCACACATGTGAGGTACCGTTTTCATGGGGACACCTGTGGGAACGCGGGACGGTAGGCCATGTGTTGTTGGCGGCATGTTTCGATGGGTGAGGCGAGTGAAATGTGCAGAAAATGCATTTTTTTCCCCACATTTCGGACTTTGCGGGGGTGTCTGGGTAATCAATTCTGGGCCGTTTTGTGCAAATCATACCTCTGCGGATTCCCACGGGTGTCCTCTTTTCGGAAATGCATGGGGTTCCCTGTTTTCTTTGGTGGCTTGGACACCCGAGGCCCATATCTGCATGTTGTGCTTGTCTGGAGAAAGTGTCAAATTCAGGTGTCGAAACAGACTTGGGGTTACCTGTGTTTTAGGCTTTCCCCTTGGCGCCCAGATAGGTGCACCCACACATGTGAGGTACCGTTTTCATCGGGACACCTGTGGGAAGCCGGACGGTAAGCCATGTGTTGTTGGCGGCGTGTTCGATGGGTGAGCCAAGTGAAATGTGCGGAAAATGCGTTTTTCCCCACATTTCGGACTTTACGGGGGTGTCTGGGTAATAAATTCTGGGCCGATTTGCACAAATCATACCTCTGCGGATTCCCACGGGTGTCTTCTTTTCGGAAATGCATGGGGTTCCCTGTTTTCCTTGGTGGCTTGGACACCCGAGGTCCATATCTGTATGTTGCGCTTGTCTGGAGAAAGTGTCAAATTCAGGTGTCGAAACAGACTTGGGGTTACCTGTGTTTTAGGCTTTCCCCTTGGCGCCCAGGTAGGTGCACCCACACATGTGAGGTACCGTTTTGATCGGGACACCTTTGGGAACGCGGGACGGTAGGCCATGTGTTGTTGGCGGCGTGTTTCGATGGGTGAGCCGAGTGAAATGTGTTGAAAATGTGTTTTTTTCCCACATTTCGGAATTTGCGGGGGTGTCTGGGTAATACATTCTGGGCCGATTTGTGCAAATCATACCTCTGCGGATTCCCACGGGTGTCCTCTTTTCGGAAATGCATGGGGTTCCCTGTTTTCCTTGGTGGCTTGGACACCCGAGGTCCATATCTGTATGTTGCGCTTGTCTGGAGAAAGTGTCAAATTCAGGTGTCGAAACAGACTTGGGGTTACCTGTGTTTTAGGATTTCCCCTTGGCGCCCAGGTAGGTGCACCCACACATGTGATGTACCCTTTTCATCGGGACACCTGTGGGAACGCGGGACGGTAGGCCATGTGTTGTTGGTGGCGTGTTTCGATGGGTGAGCCGAGTGAAATGTGCGGAAAATGCGTTTTCCCCACATTTCGGACTTTACGGGGGTGTCTGGGTAATAAATTCTGGGCCGATTTGCGCAAATCATACCTCTGCGGATTCCCACGGGTGTCCTCTTTTCGGAAATGCATGGGGTTTCCTGTTTTCCTTGGTGGCTTGGACACCTGAGGTCCATATCTGTATGTTGCGCTTGTCTGGAGAAAGTGTTAAATTCAGGTGTCGAAAAAGACTTGGGGTTACCTGTGTTTTAGGCTTTCCCCTTGGCGCCCGGGTAGGTGCACCCACACATGTGTGGTACCATTTTCATCTGGACACCTTTGGGAACGCGGGACGGTAGGCCATGTGTTGTTGACGGCGTGTTTCGATGGGTGAGCCGAGTGAAATGTGTTGAAAATGTGTTTTTTTCCCACATTTCGGAATTTGCGGGGGTGTCTGGGTAATACATTCTGGGCCGATTTGTGCAAATCATACCTCTGCGGATTCCCACGGGTGTCCTCTTTTCGGAAATGCATGGGGTTCCCTGTTTTCCTTGGTGGCTTGGACACCCGAGGTCCATATGTGTATGTTGCGCTTGTCTGGAGAACGTGTCAAATTCAGGTGTCGAAACAGACTTGGGGTTACCTGTGTTTTAGGATTTCCCCTTGGCACCCAGGTAGGTGCACCCACACATGTGAGGTACCGTTTTCATGGGGACACCTGTGGGAACGCGGGACGGTAGGCCATGTGTTGTTGGCGGCATGTTTCGATGGGTGAGCCGAGTGAAATGTGCAGAAAATGCATTTTTTTCCCCACATTTCGGACTTTGCGGGGGTGTCTGGGTAATCAATTCTGGGCCGTTTTGTGCAAATCATACCTCTGCGGATTCCCACGGGTGTCCTCTTTTCGGAAATGCATGGGGTTCCCTGTTTTCTTTGGTGGCTTGGACACCCGAGGCCCATATCTGCATGTTGTGCTTGTCTGGAGAAAGTGTCAAAATCAGGTGTCGAAACAGACTTGGGGTTACCTGTGTTTTAGGCTTTCCCCTTGGCGCCCAGATAGGTGCACCCACACATGTGAGGTACCGTTTTCATCGGGACACCTGTGGGAAGCCGGACGGTAAGCCATGTGTTGTTGGCGGCGTGTTCGATGGGTGAGCCAAGTGAAATGTGCGGAAAATGCGTTTTTCCCCACATTTCGGACTTTACGGGGGTGTCTGGGTAATAAATTCTGGGCCGATTTGCACAAATCATACCTCTGCGGATTCCCACGGGTGTCTTCTTTTCGGAAATGCATGGGGTTCCCTGTTTTCCTTGGTGGCTTGGACACCCGAGGTCCATATCTGTATGTTGCGCTTGTCTGGAGAAAGTGTCAAATTCAGGTGTCGAAACAGACTTGGGGTTACCTGTGTTTTAGGCTTTCCCCTTGGCGCCCAGGTAGGTGCACCCACACATGTGAGGTACCGTTTTGATCGGGACACCTTTGGGAACGCGGGACGGTAGGCCATGTGTTGTTGGCGGCGTGTTTCGATGGGTGAGCCGAGTGAAATGTGTTGAAAATGTGTTTTTTTCCCACATTTCGGAATTTGCGGGGGTGTCTGGGTAATACATTCTGGGCCGATTTGTGCAAATCATACCTCTGCGGATTCCCACGGGTGTCCTCTTTTCGGAAATGCATGGGGTTCCCTGTTTTCCTTGGTGGCTTGGACACCCGAGGTCCATATCTGTATGTTGCGCTTGTCTGGAGAAAGTGTCAAATTCAGGTGTCGAAACAGACTTGGGGTTACCTGTGTTTTAGGATTTCCCCTTGGCGCCCAGGTAGGTGCACCCACACATGTGAGGTACCGTTTTCATAGGGACACCTGTGGGAACGCGGGACGATAGGCCATGTGTTGTTGGCGGCATGTTTCGATGGGTGAGCCGAGTGAAATGTGCAGAAAATGCATTTTTTCCCCTCATTTCGGACTTTGCGGGGGTGTCTGGGTAATAAATTCTGGGCCGTTTTGTGCAAATCATACCTCTGCGGATTCCCACGGGTGTCCTCTTTTCGGAAATGCATGGGGTTCCCTGTTTTCTTTGGTGGCTTGGACACCCGAGGCCCATATCTGCATGTTGTGCTTGTCTGGAGAAAGTGTCAAATTCAGGTGTCGAAACAGACTTGGGGTTACCTGTGTTTTAGGCTTTCCCCTTGGCGCCCAGGTAGGTGCACCCACACATGTGAGGTACCGTTTTCATCGGGACACCTGTGGGAAGCGGGACGGTAAGCCATGTGTTGTTGGCGGCGTGTTCTATGGGTGAGCCGAGTGAAATGTGCGGAAAATGCTTTTTTTTCCCACATCTCGGACTTTGCGGGGGTGTCTGGGTAATAAATTCTGGGCCCATTTGCACAAATCATACCTCTGCGGATTCCCACGGGTGTCCTCTTTTCGGAAATGCATGGGGTTCCCTGTTTTCCTTGGTGGCTTGGACACCTGAGGTCCAGATCTGTATGTTGCGCTTGTCTGGAGAAAGTGTTAAATTCAGGTGTCGAAAAAGACTTGGGGTTGCCTGTGTTTTAGGCTTTCCCCTTGGCGCCCAGGTAGGTGCACCCACACATGTGAGGTACCATTTTCTTCGGGACACCTGTGGGAACGCGGGATGGTAGGCCATGTGTTGTTGGCGCCGTGTTTCGATGGGTGAGCTGAGTGAAATGTGCGGAAAATGTTTT
Organism: Ambystoma mexicanum; assembly: GCF_040938575.1. Taxonomy (NCBI): domain Eukaryota; kingdom Metazoa; phylum Chordata; class Amphibia; order Caudata; family Ambystomatidae; genus Ambystoma; species Ambystoma mexicanum. Next base: position 998,058,370 of record NC_090923.1, read on the forward strand.
TTTTTCCACATTTCGGACTTTGAGGGGGGAGCCGGGTAATACATTCTGGTCCAATTTTTGCAAATCATACCTCTGCGGATTCCCACAGATGTCCTCTTTTCGGAAATGCATGGGGTTCCCTGTTTTCCTTGGTGGCTTGGACACCCGAGATCCATATCTGTATGTTGCGCTTGTCTGGAGAAAGTGTCAAATTCAGGTGTCGAAACAGACTTGGGGTTACCTGTGTTTTAGGATTTCCCCTTGGCGCCCAGGTAGGTGCACCCACACATGTGAGGTACCGTTTTCATAGGGACACCTGTGGGAACGCGGGACGGTAGGCCATGTGTTGTTGGCGGCATGTTTGGATGGGTGAGCCGAGTGAAATGTGCAGAAAATGCATTTTTTCCCCTCATTTCGGACTTTGCGGGGGTGTCTGGGTAATAAATTCTGGGCCGTTTTGTGCAAATCATACCTCTGCGGATTCCCACAGGTGTCCTCTTTTCGGAAATGCATGGGGTTCCCTGTTTTCTTTGGTGGCTTGGACACCCGAGGCCCATATCTGCATGTTGTGCTTGTCTGGAGAAAGTGTCAAATTCAGGTGTCGAAACAGACTTGGGGTTACCTGTGTTTTAGGCTTTCCCCTTGGCGCCCAGGTAGGTGCACCCACACATGTGAGGTACCGTTTTCATCGGGACACCTGTGGGAAGCGGGACGGTAAGCCATGTGTTGTTGGCGGCGTGTTCGATGGGTGAGCCGAGTGAAATGTGCGGAAAATGCTTTTTTTTCCCACATCTCGGACTTTGCGGGGGTGTCTGGGTAATAAATTCTGGGCCCATTTGCACAAATCATACCTCTGCGGATTCCCACGGGTGTCCTCTTTTCGGAAATGCATGGGGTTCCCTGTTTTCCTTGGTGGCTTGGACACCTGAGGTCCATATCTGTATGTTGCGCTTGTCTGGAGAAAGTGTTAAATTCAGGTGTCGAAAAAGACTTGGGGTTGCCTGTGTTTTAGGCTTTCCCCTTGGCACCCAGGTAGGTGCACCCACACATGTGAGGTACCATTTTCATCGGGACACCTGTGGGAACGCGGGATGGTAGGCCATGTGTTGTTGGCGCCGTGTTTCGATGGGTGAGCTGAGTGAAATGTGCGGAAAATGTTTTTTTTTCCACATTTCGGACTTTGAGGGGGGAGCCGGGTAATACATTCTGGTCCAATTTTTGCAAATCATACCTCTGCGGATTCCCACAGATGTCCTCTTTTCGGAAATGCATGGGGTTCCCTGTTTTCCTTGGTGGCTTGGACACCCGAGATCCATATCTGTATGTTGCGCTTGTCTGGAGAAAGTGTCAACTTCAGGTGTGGAAACAGACTTGGGGTTACCTGTGTTTTAAGCTTTCGCTTTGGCGCCCAGGTAGGTGCACCCACACATGTGAGGTACCGTTTTGATTGGGACACCTTTGGGAACGCGGGACGGTAGGCCATGTGTTGTTGGCGGCGTGGTTCAATGGGTGAGCCGAGTGAAATGTGCGGAAAATGCGTTTTTTCCCCACATTTCGGATTTTGCGGGGGTGTCTGGGTAATAAATTCTGGGCCGATTTGCGTAACTCATACCTCTGCGGATTCCCACGGGTGTCCTCTTTTCGGAAATGCATGGGGTTTCCTGTTTTCCTTGGTGGCTTGGACACCTGAGGTCCATATCTGTATGTTGCGCTTGTCTGGAGAAAGTGTTAAATTCAGGTGTCGAAAAAGACTTGGGGTTACCTGTGTTTTAGGCTTTCCCCTTGGCGCCCAGGTAGGTGCACCCACACATGTGAGGTACCATTTTCATCGGGACACCTTTGGGAACGCGGGACGGTAGGCCATGTGTTGTTGACGGCGTGTTTCGATGGGTGAGCTGAGTGAAATGTGTTGAAAATGTGTTTTTTTCCCACATTTCGGAATTTGCGGGGGTGTCTGGGTAATACATTCTGGGCCGATTTGTGCAAATCATACCTCTGCGGATTCCCACGGGTGTCCTCTTTTCGGAAATGCATGGGGTTCCCTGTTTTCCTTGGTGGCTTGGACACCCGAGGTCCATATCTGTATGTTGCGCTTGTCTGGAGAAAGTGTCAAATTCAGGTGTCGAAACAGACTTGGGGTTACCTGTGTTTTAGGATTTCCCCTTGGCACCCAGGTAGGTGCACCCACACATGTGAGGTACCGTTTTCATGGGGACACCTGTGGGAACGCGGGACGGTAGGCCATGTGTTGTTGGCGGCATGTTTCGATGGGTGAGCCGAGTGAAATGTGCAGAAAATGCATTTTTTCCCCTCATTTCGGACTTTGCGGGGGTGTCTGGGTAATAAATTCTGGGCCGTTTTGTGCAAATCATACCTCTGCGGATTCCCACAGGTGTCCTCTTTTCGGAAATGCATGGGGTTCCCTGTTTTCTTTGGTGGCTTGGACACCCGAGGCCCATTTCTGCATGTTGTGCTTGTCTGGAGAAAGTGTCAAATTCAGGTGTCGAAACAGACTTGGGGTTACCTGTGTTTTAGGCTTTCCCCTTGGCGCCCAGGTAGGTGCACCCACACATGTGAGGTACCGTTTTCATCGGGACACCTGTGGGAAGCGGGACGGTAAGCCATGTGTTGTTGGCGGCGTGTTCGATGGGTGAGCCGAGTGAAATGTGCGGAAAATGCTTTTTTTTGCCACATCTCGGACTTTGCGGGGGTGTCTGGGTAATAAATTCTGGGCCGATTTGCGCAAATCATACCTCTGCGGATTCCCACGGGTGTCCTCTTTTCGGAAATGCATGGGGTTTCCTGTTTTCCTTGGTGGCTTGAACACCCGTGGTCCATATCTGTATGTTGCGCTTGTCTGGAGAAAGTGTCAAATTCAGGTGTCGAAACAGACTTGTGGTTACCTGTGTTTTAGGCTTTCCCCTTGGCGCCCAGGTAGGTGCACCCACACATGTGAGGTACCCTTTTCATCGGGACACCTGTGGGAACGCGGGACGGTAGGCCATGTGTTGTTGGTGGCGTGTTTCGATGGGTGAGCCGAGTGAAATGTGCGGAAAATGCGTTTTTTCCCACATTTCGGACTTTACGGGGGTGTCTGGGTTATACATTCTGGGCCCATTTGCACAAATCATACCTCTGCGGATTCCCACGGGTGTCCTCTTTTCGGAAATGCATGGGGTTCCCTGTTTTCCTTGGTGGCTTGGACACCTGAGGTCCATATCTGCATGTTGCGCTTGTCTGGAGAAAGTGTTAAATTCAGGTGTCGAAAAAGACTTGGGGTTACCTGTGTTTTAGGCTTTCCTCTTGGCGCCCAGGTAGGTGCACCCACACATGTGAGGTACCATTTTCATCGGGACACCTGTGGGAATGCGGGATGGTAGGCCATGTGTTGTTGGCGCCGTGTTTCGATGGGTGAGCTGAGTGAAATGTGCGGAAAATGCTTTTTTTTCCACATTTCGGACTTTGAGGGGGGAGCCGGGTAATACATTCTGGTCCAATTTTTGCAAATCATACCTCTGCGGATTCCCACAGATGTCCTCTTTTCGGAAATGCATGGGGTTTCCTGTTTTCCTTAGTGGCTTGGACACCCGAGATCCATATCTGTATGTTGCGCTTGTCTGGAGAAAGTGTCAAATTCAGGTGTCGAAACAGACTTGGGGTTACCTGTGTTTTAGGCTTTCCCCTTGGCGCCCAGGTAGGTGCACCCACACATGTGAGGTACCCTTTTCATCGGGACACCTGTGGGAACGCGGGACGGTAGGCCATGTGTTGTTGGTGGCGTGTTTCGATGGGTGAGCCGAGTGAAATGTGCGGAAAATGCGTTTTTCCCCACATTTCGGACTTTGCGGGGGTGTCTGGGTAATAAATTCTGGACCGATTTGCACAAATCATACCTCTGCCAATTCCCACGGGTGTCCTCTTTTCAGAAATGCATGGGGTTCCCTGTTTTCCTTGGTGGCTTGGACACCCGAGGTCCATATCTGTATGTTGCGCTTGTCTGGAGAAAGTGTCAAATTCAGGTGTCGAAACAGACTTGGGGTTACCTGTGTTTTAGGCTTTCCCCTTGGCGCCCAGGTAGGTGCACCCACACATGTGAGGTACCGTTTTGATCGGGACACCTTTGGGAACGCGGGACGGTAGGCCATGTGTTGTTGGCGGCGTGTTTCGATGGGTGAGCCGAGTGAAATGTGTTGAAAATGTGTTTTTTTCCCACATTTCGGAATTTGCGGGGGTGTCTGGGTAATACATTCTGGGCCGATTTGTGCAAATCATACCTCTGCGGATTCCCACGGGTGTCCTCTTTTCGGAAATGCATGGGGTTCCCTGTTTTCCTTGGTGGCTTGGGCACCCGAGGTCCATATGTGTATGTTGCGCTTGTCTGGAGAAAGTGTCAAATTCAGGTGTCGAAACAGACTTGGGGTTACCTGTGTTTTAGGATTTCCCCTTGGCACCCAGGTAGGTGCACCCACACATGTGAGGTACCGTTTTCATGGGGACACCTGTGGGAACGCGGGACGGTAGGCCATGTGTTGTTGGCGGCATGTTTCGATGGGTGAGCCGAGTGAAATGTGCAGAAAATGCATTTTTTTCCCCACATTTTGGACTTTGCGGGGGTGTCTGGGTAATCAATTCTGGGCCGTTTTGTGCAAATCATACCTCTGCGGATTCCCACGGGTGTCCTCTTTTCGGAAATGCATGGGGTTCCCTGTTTTCTTTGGTGGCTTGGACACCCGAGGCCCATATCTGCATGTTGTGCTTGTCTGGAGAAAGTGTCAAATTCAGGTGTCGAAACAGACTTGGGGTTACCTGTGTTTTAGGCTTTCCCCTTGGCGCCCAGATAGGTGCACCCACACATGTGAGGTACCGTTTTCATCGGGACACCTGTGGGAAGCCGGACGGTAAGCCATGTGTTGTTGGCGGCGTGTTCGATGGGTGAGCCAAGTGAAATGTGCGGAAAATGCGTTTTTCCCCACATTTCGGACTTTACGGGGGTGTCTGGGTAATAAATTCTGGGCCGATTTGCACAAATCATACCTCTGCGGATTCCCACGGGTGTCTTCTTTTCGGAAATGCATGGGGTTCCCTGTTTTCCTTGGTGGCTTGGACACCCGAGGTCCATATCTGTATGTTGCGCTTGTCTGGAGAAAGTGTCAAATTCAGGTGTCGAAACAGATTTGGGGTTACCTGTGTTTTAGGCTTTCCCCTTGGCGCCCAGGTAGGTGCACCCACACATGTGAGGTACCGTTTTGATCGGGACACCTTTGGGAACGCGGGACGGTAGGCCATGTGTTGTTGGCGGCGTGTTTCGATGGGTGAGCCGAGTGAAATGTGTTGAAAATGTGTTTTTTTCCCACATTTCGGAATTTGCGGGGGTGTCTGGGTAATACATTCTGGGCCGATTTGTGCAAATCATACCTCTGCGGATTCCCACGGGTGTCCTCTTTTCGGAAATGCATGGGGTTCCCTGTTTTCCTTGGTGGCTTGGACACCCGAGGTCCATATCTGTATGTTGCGCTTGTCTGGAGAAAGTGTCAAATTCAGGTGTCGAAACAGACTTGGGGTTACCTGTGTTTTAGGATTTCCCCTTGGCGCCCAGGTAGGTGCACCCACACATGTGAGGTACCGTTTTCATAGGGACACCTGTGGGAACGCGGGACGGTAGGCCATGTGTTGTTGGCGGCATGTTTCGATGGGTGAGCCGAGTGAAATGTGCAGAAAATGCATTTTTTCCCCTCATTTCGGACTTTGCGGGGGTGTCTGGGTAATAAATTCTGGGCCGTTTTGTGCAAATCATACCTCTGCGGATTCCCACAGGTGTCCTCTTTTCGGAAATGCATGGGGTTCCCTGTTTTCTTTGGTGGCTTGGACACCCGAGGCCCATATCTGCATGTTGTGCTTGTCTGGAGAAAGTGTCAAATTCAGGTGTCGAAACAGACTTGGGGTTACCTGTGTTTTAGGCTTTCCCCTTGGCGCCCAGGTAGGTGCACCCACACATGTGAGGTACCGTTTTCATCGGGACACCTGTGGGAAGCGGGACGGTAAGCCATGTGTTGTTGGCGGCGTGTTCGATGGGTGAGCCGAGTGAAATGTGCGGAAAATGCTTTTTTTTCCCACATCTCGGACTTTGCGGGGGTGTCTGGGTAATAAATTCTGGGCCCATTTGCACAAATCATACCTCTGCGGATTCCCACTGGTGTCCTCTTTTCGGAAATGCATGGGGTTCCCTGTTTTCCTTGGTGGCTTGGACACCTGAGGTCCATATCTGTATGTTGCGCTTGTCTGGAGAAAGTGTTAAATTCAGGTGTCGAAAAAGACTTGGGGTTGCCTGTGTTTTAGGCTTTCCCCTTGGCGCCCAGGTAGGTGCACCCACACATGTGAGGTACCATTTTCATCGGGACACCTGTGGGAACGCGGGATGGTAGGCCATGTGCTGTTGGCGCCGTGTTTCGATGGGTGAGCTGAGTGAAATGTGCGGAAAATGCTTTTTTTTCCACATTTCGGACTTTGAGGGGGGAGCCGGGTAATACATTCGGGTCCAATTTTTGCAAATCATACCTCTGCGGATTCCCACAGATGTCCTCTTTTCGGAAATGCATGGGGTTCCCTGTTTTCCTTGGTGGCTTGGACACCCGAGATCCATATCTGTATGTTGCGCTTGTCTGGAGAAAGTGTCAACTTCAGGTGTGGAAACAGACTTGGGGTTACCTGTGTTTTAAGCTTTCGCTTTGGCGCCCAGGTAGGTGCACCCACACATGTGAGGTACCGTTTTGATTGGGACACCTTTGGGAACGCGGGACGGTAGGCCATGTGTTGTTGGCGGCGTGGTTCAATGGGTGAGCCGAGTGAAATGTGCGGAAAATGCGTTTTTTCCCCACATTTCGGATTTTGCGGGGGTGTCTGGGTAATAAATTCTGGGCCGATTTGCGTAACTCATACCTCTGCGGATTCCCACGGGTGTCCTCTTTTCGGAAATGCATGGGGGTCCCTGTTTTCCTTGGTGGCTTGGACACCCAAGGTCCATATCTGTATGTTGCGCTTGTCTGGAGAAAGTGTCAAATTCAGGTGTCGAAACAGATTTGGGGTTACCTGTGTTTTAGGCTTTCCCCTTGGCGCCCAGGTAGGTGCACCCACACATGTGAGGTACCGTTTTGATCGGGACACCTTTGGGAACGCGGGACGGTAGGCCATGTGTTGTTGGCGGCGTGTTTCGATGGGTGAGCCGAGTGAAATGTGTTGAAAATGTGTTTTTTTCCCACATTTCGGAATTTGCGGGGGTGTCTGGGTAATACATTCTGGGCCGATTTGTGCAAATCATACCTCTGCGGATTCCCACGGGTGTCCTCTTTTCGGAAATGCATGGGGTTCCCTGTTTTCCTTGGTGGCTTGGACACCCGAGGTCCATATCTGTATGTTGCGCTTGTCTGGAGAAAGTGTCAAATTCAGGTGTCGAAACAGACTTGGGGTTACCTGTGTTTTAGGATTTCCCCTTGGCGCCCAGGTAGGTGCACCCACACATGTGAGGTACCGTTTTCATAGGGACACCTGTGGGAACGCGGGACGGTAGGCCATGTGTTGTTGGCGGCATGTTTCGATGGGTGAGCCGAGTGAAATGTGCAGAAAATGCATTTTTTCCCCTCATTTCGGACTTTGCGGGGGTGTCTGGGTAATAAATTCTGGGCCGTTTTGTGCAAATCATACCTCTGAGGATTCCCACAGGTGTCCTCTTTTCGGAAATGCATGGGGTTCCCTGTTTTCTTTGGTGGCTTGGACACCCGAGGCCCATATCTGCATGTTGTGCTTGTCTGGAGAAAGTGTCAAATTCAGGTGTCGAAACAGACTTGGGGTTACCTGTGTTTTAGGCTTTCCCCTTGGCGCCCAGGTAGGTGCACCCACACATGTGAGGTACCGTTTTCATCGGGACACCTGTGGGAAGCGGGACGGTAAGCCATGTGTTGTTGGCGGCGTGTTCGATGGGTGAGCCGAGTGAAATGTGCGGAAAATGCTTTTTTTTCCCACATCTCGGACTTTGCGGGGGTGTCTGGGTAATAAATTCTGGGCCCATTTGCACAAATCATACCTCTGCGGATTCCCACGGGTGTCCTCTTTTCGGAAATGCATGGGGTTCCCTGTTTTCCTTGGTGGCTTGGACACCTGAGGTCCATATCTGTATGTTGCGCTTGTCTGGAGAAAGTGTTAAATTCAGGTGTCGAAAAAGACTTGGGGTTGCCTGTGTTTTAGGCTTTCCCCTTGGCGCCCAGGTAGGTGCACCCACACATGTGAGGTACCATTTTCATCGGGACACCTGTGGGAACGCGGGATGGTAGGCCATGTGCTGTTGGCGCCGTGTTTCGATGGGTGAGCTGAGTGAAATGTGCGGAAAATGCTTTTTTTTCCACATTTCGGACTTTGAGGGGGGAGCCGGGTAATACATTCGGGTCCAATTTTTGCAAATCATACCTCTGCGGATTCCCACAGATGTCCTCTTTTCGGAAATGCATGGGGTTCCCTGTTTTCCTTGGTGGCTTGGACACCCGAGATCCATATCTGTATGTTGCGCTTGTCTGGAGAAAGTGTCAACTTCAGGTGTGGAAACAGACTTGGGGTTACCTGTGTTTTAAGCTTTCGCTTTGGCGCCCAGGTAGGTGCACCCACACATGTGAGGTACCGTTTTGATTGGGACACCTTTGGGAACGCGGGACGGTAGGCCATGTGTTGTTGGCGGCGTGGTTCAATGGGTGAGCCGAGTGAAATGTGCGGAAAATGCGTTTTTTCCCCACATTTCGGATTTTGCGGGGGTGTCTGGGTAATAAATCCTGGGCCGATTTGCGTAACTCATACCTCTGCGGATTCCCACGGGTGTCCTCTTTTCGGAAATGCATGGGGGTCCCTGTTTTCCTTGGTGGCTTGGACACCCAAGGTCCATATCAGTATGTTGCGCTTGTCTGGAGAAATTGTCAAATTCAGGTGTCGAAACAGACTTGGGGTTACCTGTGTTTTAGGCTTTCCCCTTGGCGCCCAGGTTGGTGCACCCTCACATGTGAGGTACCGTTTTGATCGGGACACCTGTGGGAACGCGGGACGGTAGGCCATGTGTTGTTGGCGGCGTGTTTCGATGGGTGAGCCGAGTGAAATGTGCGGAAAATGCGTTTTTTTCCCACATTTCGGACTTTGCGGGGGTGTCGGGGTAATACATTCTGGGCCGATTTGCGCAAATCATACCTCTGCGGATTCCCACGGGTGTCCTCTTTTCGGAAATGCATGGGGTTCCCTGTTTTCCTTGGTGGCTTGGACACCTGAGGTCCATATCTGTATGTTGCGCTTGTCTGGAGAAAGTGTTAAATTCAGGTGTCGAAAAAGACTTGGTGTTACCTGTGTTTTAGGCTTTCCCCTGGGTGCCCAGGTAGGTGCACCCACACATGTGAGGTACCGTTTTCATCGGGACACCTGTGGGAACGCGGGATGGTAGGCCATGTGTTGTTGGCGCCGTGTTTCGATGGGTGAGCCGAGTGAAATGTGCGGAAAATGCTTTTTCCCCCCACATTTCTGAATTTGCGGGGGTGTCTGGGTAATACATTCTGGGCCAATTTTTGCAAATCATACCTCTGGGGATTCCCACAGATGTCCTCTTTTCGGAAATGCATGGGGTTCCCTGTTTTCTTTGGTGGCTTTGACACCCGAGGTCCATATCTGTATGTTGCGCTTGTCTGGAGAACGTGTCAAATTCAGGTGTCGAAACAGACTTGGGGTTACCTGTGTTTTAGGCTTTCCCCTTGGCGCCCAGGTAGGTGCACCCACACATGTGAGGTACCGTTTTGATCGGGACACCTTTGGGAACGCGGGACGGTAGGCCATGTGTTGTTGGCGGCGTGTTTCGATGGGTGAGCCGAGTGAAATGTGTTGACAATGTGTTTTTTTCCCACATTTCGGAATTTGCGGGGGTGTCTGGGTAATACATTCTGGGCCGATTTGTGCAAATCATACCTCTGCGGATTCCCACGGGTGTCCTCTTTTCGGAAATGCATGGGGTTCCCTGTTTTCCTTGGTGGCTTGGACACCCGAGGTCCATATCTGTATGTTGCGCTTGTCTGGAGAAAGTGTCAAATTCAGGTGTCGAAACAGACTTGGGGTTACCTGTGTTTTAGGATTTCCCCTTGGCGCCCAGGTAGGTGCACCCACACATGTGAGGTACCGTTTTCATGGGGACACCTGTGGGAACGCGGGACGGTAGGCCATGTGTTGTTGGCGGCATGTTTCGATGGGTGAGCCGAGTGAAATGTGCGGAAAATGCGTTTTTTCCCACATTTCGGACTTTACGGGGGTGTCTGGGTAATAAATTCTGGGCCGTTTTGTGCAAATCATACCTCTGCGGATTCCCACGGGTGTCCTCTTTTCGGAAATGCATGGGGTTCCCTGTTTTCCCTGGTGGCTTGGACACCCGAGGCCCATATCTGCATGTTGTGCTTGTCTGGAGAAAGTGTCAAATTTAGGTGTCGAAACAGACTTGGGGTTACCTGTGTTTTAGGCTTTCCCCTTGGCGCCCAGGTTGGTGCACCCACACATGTGAGGTACCGTTTTGATCGGGACACCTGTGGGAACGCGGGACGGTAGGCCATGTGTTGTTGGCGGCGTGTTTCGATGGGTGAGCCGAGTGAAATGTGCGGAAAATGCGTTTTTTTTCCCACATTTCGGACTTTGCGGGGGTGTCTGGGTAATAAATTCTGGGCCGATTTGCGCAAATCATACCTCTGCGGATTCCCACGGGTGTCCTCTTTTCGGAAATGCATGGGGTTCCCTGTTTTCCTTGGTGGCTTGGACACCTGAGGTCCATATCTGTATGTTGCGCTTGTCTGGAGAAAGTGTTAAATTCAGGTGTCGAAAAAGACTTGGTGTTACCTGTGTTTTAGGCTTTCCCCTTGGCGCCCAGGTTGGTGCACCCACACATGTGAGGTACCGTTTTCATCGGGACACCTGTGGGAACGCGGGATGGTAGGCCATGTGTTGTTGGCGTCGTGTTTCGATGGGTGAGCCGAGTGAAATGTGCGGAAAATGCGTTTTTTTCCCACATTTCGGACTTTGCGGGGGTGTCTGGGTAATAAATTCTGGGCCGATTTGCGCAAATCATACCTCTGCGGATTCCCACAGATGTCCTCTTTTCGGAAATGCATGGGGTTCCCTGTTTTCTTTGGTGGCTTTGACACCCGAGGTCCATATCTGTATGTTGCGCTTGTCTGGAGAAAGTGTCAAATTCAGGTGTCGAAACAGACTTGGGGTTACCTGTGTTTTAGGCTTTCCCCTTGGCGCCCAGGTAGGTGCACCCACACATGTGATGTACCCTTTTCATCGGGACACCTGTGGGAACGCGGGACGGTAGGCCATGTGTTGTTGGTGGCGTGTTTCGATGGGTGAGCCGAGTGAAATGTGCGGAAAATGCGTTTTTCCCCACATTTCGGACTTTACGGGGGTGTCTGGGTAATAAATTCTGGGCCGATTTGCGCAAATCATACCTCTGCGGATTCCCACGGGTGTCCTCTTTTCGGAAATGCATGGGGTTTCCTGTTTTCCTTGGTGGCTTGGACACCTGAGGTCCATATCTGTATGTTGCGCTTGTCTGGAGAAAGTGTTAAATTCAGGTGTCGAAAAAGACTTGGGGTTACCTGTGTTTTAGGCTTTCCCCTTGGCGCCCAGGTAGGTGCACCCACACATGTGAGGTACCATTTTCATCGGGACACCTTTGGGAACGCGGGACGGTAGGCCATGTGTTGTTGACGGCGTGTTTCGATGGGTGAGCTGAGTGAAATGTGTTGAAAATGTGTTTTTTTCCCACATTTCGGAATTTGCGGGGGTGTCTGGGTAATACATTCTGGGCCGATTTGTGCAAATCATACCTCTGCGGATTCCCACGGGTGTCCTCTTTTCGGAAATGCATGGGGTTCCCTGTTTTCCTTGGTGGCTTGGACACCCGAGGTCCATATCTGTATGTTGCGCTTGTCTGGAGAAAGTGTCAAATTCAGGTGTCGAAACAGACTTGGGGTTACCTGTGTTTTAGGATTTCCCCTTGGCACCCAGGTAGGTGCACCCACACATGTGAGGTACCGTTTTCATGGGGACACCTGTGGGAACGCGGGACGGTAGGCCATGTGTTGTTGGCGGCATGTTTCGATGGGTGAGCCGAGTGAAATGTGCAGAAAATGCATTTTTTCCCCTCATTTCGGACTTTGCGGGGGTGTCTGGGTAATAAATTCTGGGCCGTTTTGTGCAAATCATACCTCTGCGGATTCCCACAGGTGTCCTCTTTTCGGAAATGCATGGGGTTCCCTGTTTTCTTTGGTGGCTTGGACACCCGAGGCCCATTTCTGCATGTTGTGCTTGTCTGGAGAAAGTGTCAAATTCAGGTGTCGAAACAGACTTGGGGTTACCTGTGTTTTAGGCTTTCCCCTTGGCGCCCAGGTAGGTGCACCCACACATGTGAGGTACCGTTTTCATCGGGACACCTGTGGGAAGCGGGACGGTAAGCCATGTGTTGTTGGCGGCGTGTTCGATGGGTGAGCCGAGTGAAATGTGCGGAAAATGCTTTTTTTTCCCACATCTCGGACTTTGCGGGGGTGTCTGGGTAATAAATTCTGGGCCGATTTGCGCAAATCATACCTCTGCGGATTCCCACGGGTGTCCTCTTTTCGGAAATGCATGGGGTTTCCTGTTTTCCTTGGTGGCTTGAACACCCGTGGTCCATATCTGTATGTTGCGCTTGTCTGGAGAAAGTGTCAAATTCAGGTGTCGAAACAGACTTGTGGTTACCTGTGTTTTAGGCTTTCCCCTTGGCGCCCAGGTAGGTGCACCCACACATGTGAGGTACCCTTTTCATCGGGACACCTGTGGGAACGCGGGACGGTAGGCCATGTGTTGTTGGTGGCGTGTTTCGATGGGTGAGCCGAGTGAAATGTGCGGAAAATGCGTTTTTTCCCACATTTCGGACTTTACGGGGGTGTCTGGGTAATACATTCTGGGCCCATTTGCACAAATCATACCTCTGCGGATTCCCACGGGTGTCCTCTTTTCGGAAATGCATGGGGTTCCCTGTTTTCCTTGGTGGCTTGGACACCTGAGGTCCATATCTGTATGTTGCGCTTGTCTGGAGAAAGTGTTAAATTCAGGTGTCGAAAAAGACTTGGGGTTACCTGTGTTTTAGGCTTTCCCCTTGGCGCCCAGGTAGGTGCACCCACACATGTGAGGTACCATTTTCATCGGGACACCTGTGGGAATGCGGGATGGTAGGCCATGTGTTGTTGGCGCCGTGTTTCGATGGGTGAGCTGAGTGAAATGTGCGGAAAATGCTTTTTTTTCCACATTTCGGACTTTGAGGGGGGAGCCGGGTAATACATTCTGGTCCAATTTTTGCAAATCATACCTCTGCGGATTCCCACAGATGTCCTCTTTTCGGAAATGCATGGGGTTTCCTGTTTTCCTTAGTGGCTTGGACACCCGAGATCCATATCTGTATGTTGCGCTTGTCTGGAGAAAGTGTCAAATTCAGGTGTCGAAACAGACTTGGGGTTACCTGTGTTTTAGGCTTTCCCCTTGGCGCCCAGGTAGGTGCACCCACACATGTGAGGTACCCTTTTCATCGGGACACCTGTGGGAACGCGGGACGGTAGGCCATGTGTTGTTGGTGGCGTGTTTCGATGGGTGAGCCGAGTGAAATGTGCAGAAAATGCGTTTTTCCCCACATTTCGGACTTTGCGGGGGTGTCTGGGTAATAAATTCTGGACCGATTTGCACAAATCATACCTCTGCCAATTCCCACGGGTGTCCTCTTTTCAGAAATGCATGGGGTTCCCTGTTTTCCTTGGTGGCTTGGACACCCGAGGTCCATATCTGTATGTTGCGCTTGTCTGGAGAAAGTGTCAAATTCAGGTGTCGAAACAGACTTGGGGTTACCTGTGTTTTAGGCTTTCCCCTTGGCGCCCAGGTAGGTGCACCCACACATGTGAGGTACCGTTTTGATCGGGACACCTTTGGGAACGCGGGACGGTAGGCCATGTGTTGTTGGCGGCGTGTTTCGATGGGTGAGCCGAGTGAAATGTGTTGAAAATGTGTTTTTTTCCCACATTTCGGAATTTGCGGGGGTGTCTGGGTAATACATTCTGGGCCGATTTGTGCAAATCATACCTCTGCGGATTCCCACGGGTGTCCTCTTTTCGGAAATGCATGGGGTTCCCTGTTTTCCTTGGTGGCTTGGACACCCGAGGTCCATATCTGTATGTTGCGCTTGCCTGGAGAAAGTGTCAAATTCAGGTGTCGAAAAAGAATTGGGGTTACCTGTGTTTTAGGATTTCCCCTTGGCGCCCAGGTAGGTGCACCCACACGTGAGGTACCGTTTTCATGGGGACACCTGTGGGAACGCGGGACGATAGGCCATGTGTTGTTGGCGGCATGTTTCGATGGGTGTGCCGAGTGAAATGTGCAGAAAATGCATTTTTTTCCCCACATTTCGGACTTTGCGGGGGTGTATGGGTAATAAATTCTGGGCCGTTTTGTGCAAATCATACCTCTGCGGATTCCCACGGGTGTCCTCTTTTCGGAAATGCATGGGGTTCCCTGTTTTCCTTGGTGGCTTGGACACCCGAGGCCCATCTCTGCATGTTGTGCTTGTCTGGAGAAAGTGTCAAATTCAGGTGTCGAAACAGACTTGGGGTTACCTGTGTTTTAGGCTTCCCCTTGGCGCCCAGGTAGGTGCACCCACACATGTGAGGTACCGTTTTCATCGGGACACCTGTGGGAAGCGGGACGGTAAGCCATGTGTTGTTGGCGGCGTGTTCGATGGGTGAGCCGAGTGAAATGTGCGGAAAATGCTTTTTTTCCCCACATCTCGGACTTTGCGGGGGTGTCTGGGTAATAAATTCTGGGCCGATTTGCGCAAATCATACCTCAGCGGATTCCCACGGGTGTCCTCTTTTCGGAAATGCATGGGGTTCCCTGTTTTCCTTGGTGGCTTGAACACCCGAGGTCCATATCTGTATGTTGCGCTTGTCTGGAGAAAGTGTCAAATTCAGGTGTCGAAACAGACTTGGGGTTACCTGTGTTTTAGGCTTTCCCCTTGGCGCCCAGGTAGGTGCACCCACACATGTGAGGTACCGTTTTCATCGGGACACCTGTGGGAACGCGGGACGGTAGGCCATGTGTTGTTGGCGGCGTGTTTTGATGGGTGAGCCGAGTGAAATGTGCGAAAAATGTATTTTTTTCCCTACATTTCGGACTTTGCAGGGGTGCCTGGGTAATACATTCTGGGCCAATTTGCGCAAATCATACCTCTGCGGATTCCCACGGGTGTTCTCTTTTCGGAAATGCATGGGGTTCCCTGTTTTCCTTGGTGGCTTGGACACCCGAGGCCCATATCTGTATGTTGTGCTTGTCTGGATTAAGTGTCAAATTCAGGTGTTGAAACAGACTTGAGGTTACCTGTGTTTTAGGCTTTCCCCTTGGCGCCCAGGTAGGTGCACCCACACATGTGAGGTACCGTTTTGATCGGGACACCTTTGGGAACGCGGGACGGTAGGCCATGTGTTGTTGGCGGCGTGTTTCGATGGGTGAGCCGAGTGAAATGTGTTGAAAATGTGTCTTTTTCCCACATTCCGGAATTTGCGGGGGTGTCTGGGTAATACATTCTGGGCCGATTTGTGCAAATCATACCTCTGCGGATTCCCACGGGTGTCCTCTTTTCGGAAATGCATGGGGTTCCCTGTTTTCCTTGGTGGCTTGGACACCCGAGGTCCATATCTGTATGTTGCGCTTGTCTGGAGAAAGTGTCAAATTCAGGTGTCGAAACAGACTTGGGGTTACCTGTGTTTTAGGATTTCCCCTTGGCGCCCAGGTAGGTGCACCCACACATGTGAGGTACCGTTTTCATAGGGACACCTGTGGGAACGCGGGACGGTAGGCCATGTGTTGTTGGCGGCATGTTTCGATGGGTGAGCCGAGTGAAATGTGCAGAAAATGCATTTTTTCCCCTCATTTCGGACTTTGCGGGGGTGTCTGGGTAATAAATTCTGGGCCGTTTTGTGCAAATCATACCTCTGCGGATTCCCACAGGTGTCCTCTTTTCGGAAATGCATGGGGTTCCCTGTTTTCTTTGGTGGCTTGGACACCCGAGGCCCATATCTGCATGTTGTGCTTGTCTGGAGAAAGTGTCAAATTCAGGTGTCGAAACAGACTTGGGGTTACCTGTGTTTTAGGCTTTCCCCTTGGCGCCCAGGTAGGTGCACCCACACATGTGAGGTACCGTTTTCATCGGGACACCTGTGGGAAGCGGGACGGTAAGCCATGTGTTGTTGGCGGCGTGTTCGATGGGTGAGCCGAGTGAAATGTGCGGAAAATGCTTTTTTTTCCCACATCTCGGACTTTGCGGGGGTGTCTGGGTAATAAATTCTGGGCCCATTTGCACAAATCATACCTCTGCGGATTCCCACTGGTGTCCTCTTTTCGGAAATGCATGGGGTTCCCTGTTTTCCTTGGTGGCTTGGACACCTGAGGTCCATATCTGTATGTTGCGCTTGTCTGGAGAAAGTGTTAAATTCAGGTGTCGAAAAAGACTTGGGGTTGCCTGTGTTTTAGGCTTTCCCCTTGGCGCCCAGGTAGGTGCACCCACACATGTGAGGTACCATTTTCATCGGGACACCTGTGGGAACGCGGGATGGTAGGCCATGTGCTGTTGGCGCCGTGTTTCGATGGGTGAGCTGAGTGAAATGTGCGGAAAATGCTTTTTTTTCCACATTTCGGACTTTGAGGGGGGAGCCGGGTAATACATTCGGGTCCAATTTTTGCAAATCATACCTCTGCGGATTCCCACAGATGTCCTCTTTTCGGAAATGCATGGGGTTCCCTGTTTTCCTTGGTGGCTTGGACACCCGAGATCCATATCTGTATGTTGCGCTTGTCTGGAGAAAGTGTCAACTTCAGGTGTGGAAACAGACTTGGGGTTACCTGTGTTTTAAGCTTTCGCTTTGGCGCCCAGGTAGGTGCACCCACACATGTGAGGTACCGTTTTGATTGGGACACCTTTGGGAACGCGGGACGGTAGGCCATGTGTTGTTGGCGGCGTGGTTCAATGGGTGAGCCGAGTGAAATGTGCGGAAAATGCGTTTTTTCCCCACATTTCGGATTTTGCGGGGGTGTCTGGGTAATAAATTCTGGGCCGATTTGCGTAACTCATACCTCTGCGGATTCCCACGGGTGTCCTCTTTTCGGAAATGCATGGGGGTCCCTGTTTTCCTTGGTGGCTTGGACACCCAAGGTCCATATCTGTATGTTGCGCTTGTCTGGAGAAAGTGTCAAATTCAGGTGTCGAAACAGATTTGGGGTTACCTGTGTTTTAGGCTTTCCCCTTGGCGCCCAGGTAGGTGCACCCACACATGTGAGGTACCGTTTTGATCGGGACACCTTTGGGAACGCGGGACGGTAGGCCATGTGTTGTTGGCGGCGTGTTTCGATGGGTGAGCCGAGTGAAATGTGTTGAAAATGTGTTTTTTTCCCACATTTCGGAATTTGCGGGGGTGTCTGGGTAATACATTCTGGGCCGATTTGTGCAAATCATACCTCTGCGGATTCCCACGGGTGTCCTCTTTTCGGAAATGCATGGGGTTCCCTGTTTTCCTTGGTGGCTTGGACACCCGAGGTCCATATCTGTATGTTGCGCTTGTCTGGAGAAAGTGTCAAATTCAGGTGTCGAAACAGACTTGGGGTTACCTGTGTTTTAGGATTTCCCCTTGGCGCCCAGGTAGGTGCACCCACACATGTGAGGTACCGTTTTCATAGGGACACCTGTGGGAACGCGGGACGGTAGGCCATGTGTTGTTGGCGGCATGTTTCGATGGGTGAGCCAAGTGAAATGTGCAGAAAATGCATTTTTTCCCCTCATTTCGGACTTTGCGGGGGTGTCTGGGTAATAAATTCTGGGCCGTTTTGTGCAAATCATACCTCTGAGGATTCCCACAGGTGTCCTCTTTTCGGAAATGCATGGGGTTCCCTGTTTTCTTTGGTGGCTTGGACACCCGAGGCCCATATCTGCATGTTGTGCTTGTCTGGAGAAAGTGTCAAATTCAGGTGTCGAAACAGACTTGGGGTTACCTGTGTTTTAGGCTTTCCCCTTGGCGCCCAGGTAGGTGCACCCACACATGTGAGGTACCGTTTTCATCGGGACACCTGTGGGAAGCGGGACGGTAAGCCATGTGTTGTTGGCGGCGTGTTCGATGGGTGAGCCGAGTGAAATGTGCGGAAAATGCTTTTTTTTCCCACATCTCGGACTTTGCGGGGGTGTCTGGGTAATAAATTCTGGGCCCATTTGCACAAATCATACCTCTGCGGATTCCCACGGGTGTCCTCTTTTCGGAAATGCATGGGGTTCCCTGTTTTCCTTGGTGGCTTGGACACCTGAGGTCCATATCTGTATGTTGCGCTTGTCTGGAGAAAGTGTTAAATTCAGGTGTCGAAAAAGACTTGGGGTTGCCTGTGTTTTAGGCTTTCCCCTTGGCGCCCAGGTAGGTGCACCCACACATGTGAGGTACCATTTTCATCGGGACACCTGTGGGAACGCGGGATGGTAGGCCATGTGCTGTTGGCGCCGTGTTTCGATGGGTGAGCTGAGTGAAATGTGCGGAAAATGCTTTTTTTTCCACATTTCGGACTTTGAGGGGGGAGCCGGGTAATACATTCGGGTCCAATTTTTGCAAATCATACCTCTGCGGATTCCCACAGATGTCCTCTTTTCGGAAATGCATGGGGTTCCCTGTTTTCCTTGGTGGCTTGGACACCCGAGATCCATATCTGTATGTTGCGCTTGTCTGGAGAAAGTGTCAACTTCAGGTGTGGAAACAGACTTGGGGTTACCTGTGTTTTAAGCTTTCGCTTTGGCGCCCAGGTAGGTGCACCCACACATGTGAGGTACCGTTTTGATTGGGACACCTTTGGGAACGCGGGACGGTAGGCCATGTGTTGTTGGCGGCGTGGTTCAATGGGTGAGCCGAGTGAAATGTGCGGAAAATGCGTTTTTTCCCCACATTTCGGATTTTGCGGGGGTGTCTGGGTAATAAATCCTGGGCCGATTTGCGTAACTCATACCTCTGCGGATTCCCACGGGTGTCCTCTTTTCGGAAATGCATGGGGGTCCCTGTTTTCCTTGGTGGCTTGGACACCCAAGGTCCATATCAGTATGTTGCGCTTGTCTGGAGAAATTGTCAAATTCAGGTGTCGAAACAGACTTGGGGTTACCTGTGTTTTAGGCTTTCCCCTTGGCGCCCAGGTTGGTGCACCCTCACATGTGAGGTACCGTTTTGATCGGGACACCTGTGGGAACGCGGGACGGTAGGCCATGTGTTGTTGGCGGCGTGTTTCGATGGGTGAGCCGAGTGAAATGTGCGGAAAATGCGTTTTTTTCCCACATTTCGGACTTTGCGGGGGTGTCGGGGTAATACATTCTGGGCCGATTTGCGCAAATCATACCTCTGCGGATTCCCACGGGTGTCCTCTTTTCGGAAATGCATGGGGTTCCCTGTTTTCCTTGGTGGCTTGGACACCTGAGGTCCATATCTGTATGTTGCGCTTGTCTGGAGAAAGTGTTAAATTCAGGTGTCGAAAAAGACTTGGTGTTACCTGTGTTTTAGGCTTTCCCCTGGGTGCCCAGGTAGGTGCACCCACACATGTGAGGTACCGTTTTCATCGGGACACCTGTGGGAACGCGGGATGGTAGGCCATGTGTTGTTGGCGCCGTGTTTCGATGGGTGAGCCGAGTGAAATGTGCGGAAAATGCTTTTTCCCCCCACATTTCTGAATTTGCGGGGGTGTCTGGGTAATACATTCTGGGCCAATTTTTGCAAATCATACCTCTGGGGATTCCCACAGATGTCCTCTTTTCGGAAATGCATGGGGTTCCCTGTTTTCTTTGGTGGCTTTGACACCCGAGGTCCATATCTGTATGTTGCGCTTGTCTGGAGAACGTGTCAAATTCAGGTGTCGAAACAGACTTGGGGTTACCTGTGTTTTAGGCTTTCCCCTTGGCGCCCAGGTAGGTGCACCCACACATGTGAGGTACCGTTTTGATCGGGACACCTTTGGGAACGCGGGACGGTAGGCCATGTGTTGTTGGCGGCGTGTTTCGATGGGTGAGCCGAGTGAAATGTGTTGACAATGTGTTTTTTTCCCACATTTCGGAATTTGCGGGGGTGTCTGGGTAATACATTCTGGGCCGATTTGTGCAAATCATACCTCTGCGGATTCCCACGGGTGTCCTCTTTTCGGAAATGCATGGGGTTCCCTGTTTTCCTTGGTGGCTTGGACACCCGAGGTCCATATCTGTATGTTGCGCTTGTCTGGAGAAAGTGTCAAATTCAGGTGTCGAAACAGACTTGGGGTTACCTGTGTTTTAGGATTTCCCCTTGGCGCCCAGGTAGGTGCACCCACACATGTGAGGTACCGTTTTCATGGGGACACCTGTGGGAACGCGGGACGGTAGGCCATGTGTTGTTGGCGGCATGTTTCGATGGGTGAGCCGAGTGAAATGTGCGGAAAATGCGTTTTTTCCCACATTTCGGACTTTACGGGGGTGTCTGGGTAATAAATTCTGGGCCGTTTTGTGCAAATCATACCTCTGCGGATTCCCACGGGTGTCCTCTTTTCGGAAATGCATGGGGTTCCCTGTTTTCCCTGGTGGCTTGGACACCCGAGGCCCATATCTGCATGTTGTGCTTGTCTGGAGAAAGTGTCAAATTTAGGTGTCGAAACAGACTTGGGGTTACCTGTGTTTTAGGCTTTCCCCTTGGCGCCCAGGTTGGTGCACCCACACATGTGAGGTACCGTTTTGATCGGGACACCTGTGGGAACGCGGGACGGTAGGCCATGTGTTGTTGGCGGCGTGTTTCGATGGGTGAGCCGAGTGAAATGTGCGGAAAATGCGTTTTTTTTCCCACATTTCGGACTTTGCGGGGGTGTCTGGGTAATAAATTCTGGGCCGATTTGCGCAAATCATACCTCTGCGGATTCCCACGGGTGTCCTCTTTTCGGAAATGCATGGGGTTCCCTGTTTTCCTTGGTGGCTTGGACACCTGAGGTCCATATCTGTATGTTGCGCTTGTCTGGAGAAAGTGTTAAATTCAGGTGTCGAAAAAGACTTGGTGTTACCTGTGTTTTAGGCTTTCCCCTTGGCGCCCAGGTTGGTGCACCCACACATGTGAGGTACCGTTTTCATCGGGACACCTGTGGGAACGCGGGATGGTAGGCCATGTGTTGTTGGCGTCGTGTTTCGATGGGTGAGCCGAGTGAAATGTGCGGAAAATGCGTTTTTTTCCCACATTTCGGACTTTGCGGGGGTGTCTGGGTAATAAATTCTGGGCCGATTTGCGCAAATCATACCTCTGCGGATTCCCACAGATGTCCTCTTTTCGGAAATGCATGGGGTTCCCTGTTTTCTTTGGTGGCTTTGACACCCGAGGTCCATATCTGTATGTTGCGCTTGTCTGGAGAAAGTGTCAAATTCAGGTGTCGAAACAGACTTGGGGTTACCTGTGTTTTAGGCTTTCCCCTTGGCGCCCAGGTAGGTGCACCCACACATGTGATGTACCCTTTTCATCGGGACACCTGTGGGAACGCGGGACGGTAGGCCATGTGTTGTTGGTGGCGTGTTTCGATGGGTGAGCCGAGTGAAATGTGCGGAAAATGCGTTTTTCCCCACATTTCGGACTTTACGGGGGTGTCTGGGTAATAAATTCTGGGCCGATTTGCGCAAATCATACCTCTGCGGATTCCCACGGGTGTCCTCTTTTCGGAAATGCATGGGGTTTCCTGTTTTCCTTGGTGGCTTGGACACCTGAGGTCCATATCTGTATGTTGCGCTTGTCTGGAGAAAGTGTTAAATTCAGGTGTCGAAAAAGACTTGGGGTTACCTGTGTTTTAGGCTTTCCCCTTGGCGCCCAGGTAGGTGCACCCACACATGTGAGGTACCATTTTCATCGGGACACCTTTGGGAACGCGGGACGGTAGGCCATGTGTTGTTGACGGCGTGTTTCGATGGGTGAGCTGAGTGAAATGTGTTGAAAATGTGTTTTTTTCCCACATTTCGGAATTTGCGGGGGTGTCTGGGTAATACATTCTGGGCCGATTTGTGCAAATCATACCTCTGCGGATTCCCACGGGTGTCCTCTTTTCGGAAATGCATGGGGTTCCCTGTTTTCCTTGGTGGCTTGGACACCCGAGGTCCATATCTGTATGTTGCGCTTGTCTGGAGAAAGTGTCAAATTCAGGTGTCGAAACAGACTTGGGGTTACCTGTGTTTTAGGATTTCCCCTTGGCACCCAGGTAGGTGCACCCACACATGTGAGGTACCGTTTTCATGGGGACACCTGTGGGAACGCGGGACGGTAGGCCATGTGTTGTTGGCGGCATGTTTCGATGGGTGAGCCGAGTGAAATGTGCAGAAAATGCATTTTTTCCCCTCATTTCGGACTTTGCGGGGGTGTCTGGGTAATAAATTCTGGGCCGTTTTGTGCAAATCATACCTCTGCGGATTCCCACAGGTGTCCTCTTTTCGGAAATGCATGGGGTTCCCTGTTTTCTTTGGTGGCTTGGACACCCGAGGCCCATTTCTGCATGTTGTGCTTGTCTGGAGAAAGTGTCAAATTCAGGTGTCGAAACAGACTTGGGGTTACCTGTGTTTTAGGCTTTCCCCTTGGCGCCCAGGTAGGTGCACCCACACATGTGAGGTACCGTTTTCATCGGGACACCTGTGGGAAGCGGGACGGTAAGCCATGTGTTGTTGGCGGCGTGTTCGATGGGTGAGCCGAGTGAAATGTGCGGAAAATGCTTTTTTTTCCCACATCTCGGACTTTGCGGGGGTGTCTGGGTAATAAATTCTGGGCCGATTTGCGCAAATCATACCTCTGCGGATTCCCACGGGTGTCCTCTTTTCGGAAATGCATGGGGTTTCCTGTTTTCCTTGGTGGCTTGAACACCCGTGGTCCATATCTGTATGTTGCGCTTGTCTGGAGAAAGTGTCAAATTCAGGTGTCGAAACAGACTTGTGGTTACCTGTGTTTTAGGCTTTCCCCTTGGCGCCCAGGTAGGTGCACCCACACATGTGAGGTACCCTTTTCATCGGGACACCTGTGGGAACGCGGGACGGTAGGCCATGTGTTGTTGGTGGCGTGTTTCGATGGGTGAGCCGAGTGAAATGTGCGGAAAATGCGTTTTTTCCCACATTTCGGACTTTACGGGGGTGTCTGGGTAATACATTCTGGGCCC
Organism: Ambystoma mexicanum; assembly: GCF_040938575.1. Classification (NCBI taxonomy): domain Eukaryota; kingdom Metazoa; phylum Chordata; class Amphibia; order Caudata; family Ambystomatidae; genus Ambystoma; species Ambystoma mexicanum. The sequence goes on from NC_090923.1 coordinate 998,081,629, forward strand.
ATTTGCACAAATCATACCTCTGCGGATTCCCACGGGTGTCCTCTTTTCGGAAATGCATGGGGTTCCCTGTTTTCCTTGGTGGCTTGGACACCTGAGGTCCATATCTGTATGTTGCGCTTGTCTGGAGAAAGTGTTAAATTCAGGTGTCGAAAAAGACTTGGGGTTACCTGTGTTTTAGGCTTTCCCCTTGGCGCCCAGGTAGGTGCACCCACACATGTGAGGTACCATTTTCATCGGGACACCTGTGGGAATGCGGGATGGTAGGCCATGTGTTGTTGGCGCCGTGTTTCGATGGGTGAGCTGAGTGAAATGTGCGGAAAATGCTTTTTTTTCCACATTTCGGACTTTGAGGGGGGAGCCGGGTAATACATTCTGGTCCAATTTTTGCAAATCATACCTCTGCGGATTCCCACAGATGTCCTCTTTTCGGAAATGCATGGGGTTTCCTGTTTTCCTTAGTGGCTTGGACACCCGAGATCCATATCTGTATGTTGCGCTTGTCTGGAGAAAGTGTCAAATTCAGGTGTCGAAACAGACTTGGGGTTACCTGTGTTTTAGGCTTTCCCCTTGGCGCCCAGGTAGGTGCACCCACACATGTGAGGTACCCTTTTCATCGGGACACCTGTGGGAACGCGGGACGGTAGGCCATGTGTTGTTGGTGGCGTGTTTCGATGGGTGAGCCGAGTGAAATGTGCAGAAAATGCGTTTTTCCCCACATTTCGGACTTTGCGGGGGTGTCTGGGTAATAAATTCTGGACCGATTTGCACAAATCATACCTCTGCCAATTCCCACGGGTGTCCTCTTTTCAGAAATGCATGGGGTTCCCTGTTTTCCTTGGTGGCTTGGACACCCGAGGTCCATATCTGTATGTTGCGCTTGTCTGGAGAAAGTGTCAAATTCAGGTGTCGAAACAGACTTGGGGTTACCTGTGTTTTAGGCTTTCCCCTTGGCGCCCAGGTAGGTGCACCCACACATGTGAGGTACCGTTTTGATCGGGACACCTTTGGGAACGCGGGACGGTAGGCCATGTGTTGTTGGCGGCGTGTTTCGATGGGTGAGCCGAGTGAAATGTGTTGAAAATGTGTTTTTTTCCCACATTTCGGAATTTGCGGGGGTGTCTGGGTAATACATTCTGGGCCGATTTGTGCAAATCATACCTCTGCGGATTCCCACGGGTGTCCTCTTTTCGGAAATGCATGGGGTTCCCTGTTTTCCTTGGTGGCTTGGACACCCGAGGTCCATATCTGTATGTTGCGCTTGCCTGGAGAAAGTGTCAAATTCAGGTGTCGAAAAAGAATTGGGGTTACCTGTGTTTTAGGATTTCCCCTTGGCGCCCAGGTAGGTGCACCCACACGTGAGGTACCGTTTTCATGGGGACACCTGTGGGAACGCGGGACGATAGGCCATGTGTTGTTGGCGGCATGTTTCGATGGGTGTGCCGAGTGAAATGTGCAGAAAATGCATTTTTTTCCCCACATTTCGGACTTTGCGGGGGTGTATGGGTAATAAATTCTGGGCCGTTTTGTGCAAATCATACCTCTGCGGATTCCCACGGGTGTCCTCTTTTCGGAAATGCATGGGGTTCCCTGTTTTCCTTGGTGGCTTGGACACCCGAGGCCCATCTCTGCATGTTGTGCTTGTCTGGAGAAAGTGTCAAATTCAGGTGTCGAAACAGACTTGGGGTTACCTGTGTTTTAGGCTTCCCCTTGGCGCCCAGGTAGGTGCACCCACACATGTGAGGTACCGTTTTCATCGGGACACCTGTGGGAAGCGGGACGGTAAGCCATGTGTTGTTGGCGGCGTGTTCGATGGGTGAGCCGAGTGAAATGTGCGGAAAATGCTTTTTTTCCCCACATCTCGGACTTTGCGGGGGTGTCTGGGTAATAAATTCTGGGCCGATTTGCGCAAATCATACCTCTGCGGATTCCCACGGGTGTCCTCTTTTCGGAAATGCATGGGGTTCCCTGTTTTCCTTGGTGGCTTGAACACCCGAGGTCCATATCTGTATGTTGCGCTTGTCTGGAGAAAGTGTCAAATTCAGGTGTCGAAACAGACTTGGGGTTACCTGTGTTTTAGGCTTTCCCCTTGGCGCCCAGGTAGGTGCACCCACACATGTGAGGTACCGTTTTCATCGGGACACCTGTGGGAACGCGGGACGGTAGGCCATGTGTTGTTGGCGGCGTGTTTTGATGGGTGAGCCGAGTGAAATGTGCGAAAAATGTATTTTTTTCCCTACATTTCGGACTTTGCAGGGGTGCCTGGGTAATACATTCTGGGCCAATTTGCGCAAATCATACCTCTGCGGATTCCCACGGGTGTTCTCTTTTCGGAAATGCATGGGGTTCCCTGTTTTCCTTGGTGGCTTGGACACCCGAGGCCCATATCTGTATGTTGTGCTTGTCTGGATTAAGTGTCAAATTCAGGTGTTGAAACAGACTTGAGGTTACCTGTGTTTTAGGCTTTCCCCTTGGCGCCCAGGTAGGTGCACCCACACATGTGAGGTACCGTTTTGATCGGGACACCTTTGGGAACGCGGGACGGTAGGCCATGTGTTGTTGGCGGCGTGTTTCGATGGGTGAGCCGAGTGAAATGTGTTGAAAATGTGTCTTTTTCCCACATTCCGGAATTTGCGGGGGTGTCTGGGTAATACATTCTGGGCCGATTTGTGCAAATCATACCTCTGCGGATTCCCACGGGTGTCCTCTTTTCGGAAATGCATGGGGTTCCCTGTTTTCCTTGGTGGCTTGGACACCCGAGGTCCATATCTGTATGTTGCGCTTGCCTGGAGAAAGTGTCAAATTCAGGTGTCGAAAAAGAATTGGGGTTACCTGTGTTTTAGGATTTCCCCTTGGCGCCCAGGTAGGTGCACCCACACATGTGAAGTACCGTTTTCATGGGGACACCTGTGGGAACGCGGGACGGTAGGCCATGTGTTGTTGGCGGCATGTTTCGATGGGTGAGCCGAGTGAAATGTGCAGAAAATGCATTTTTTTCCCCACATTTCGGACTTTGCGGGGGTGTATGGGTAATAAATTCTGGGCCGTTTTGTGCAAATCATACCTCTGCGGATTCCCACGGGTGTCCTCTTTTCGGAAATGCATGGGGTTCCCTGTTTTCCTTGGTGGCTTGAACACCCGAGGTCCATATCTGTATGTTGCGCTTGTCTGGAGAAAGTGTCAAATTCAGGTGTCGAAACAGACTTGGGGTTACCTGTGTTTTAGGCTTTCCCCTTGGCGCCCAGGTAGGTGCACCCACACATGTGAGGTACCGTTTTCATCGGGACACCTGTGGGAACGCGGGACGGTAGGCCATGTGTTGTTGGCGGCGTGTTTTGATGGGTGAGCCGAGTGAAATGTGCGAAAAATGTGTTTTTTTCCCCCCATTTCGGACTTTGCAGGGGTGTCTGGGTAATACATTCTGGGCCAATTTGCACAAATCATACCTCTGCGGATGTCCACGGGTGTTCTCTTTTCGGAAATGCATGGGGTTCCCTGTTTTCCTTGGTGGCTTGGACACCCGAGGCCCATATCTGTATGTTGTGCTTGTCTGGATTAAGTGTCAAATTCAGGTGTTGAAACAGACTTGAGGTTACCTGTGTTTTAGACTTTCCCCTTGGCGCCAAGGTAGGTGCACCCACACATGTGAGGTACCATTTTCATCGGGACACCTGTGGGAACGCAGGAAGGTATAACATTTGTTGTGTTTGTGTGGTTTTCATAACGTTTTGTCCCATTTGCTGGTGCCCTTTGTCACACAACCCTTTCATTTCCCAAAGTGACCTACATTTAGTCGCTGCTTTAGGCACCATAACCTTTTCTAACCTGCACAAGTCACCTACCCTTGAAAAGGTCTGCCAGTGCTCTTTCAAAAAATTGATGCTTGCCATTCCTCACCACATTGGTTTTCCCGATTTACACATGCTAAGTGCGTCTGTTCAGGCCGTGACCATAAAACTCCTGTGTACCATGGCTCAGTGTTTGGCTTGTGGTATGGCTTGTTTTGTAAAACACTACAAAAAATGTGTGCTCTCCTAACTGCAAGAATCGGGGGAATGTAGGGGAGTATTGCTTTTCTCAAAATTCATAGAAGCCATTGCCGTACCAAGCCAACCATGCCCAACACATACCTTTTTTTCGGTCATTTTCCCGCTTTTCCCCCAATCTATGGCATTTTCCCCTACCTAGTTGTTGCCTGACCTACGCAAATCACCCCTTCCTAAACTTGGAATTTTGTCTACTTTTCAGAAATATATACCTTTCTGTCCTCCAAGTCGGCTGTCCTACCCTTTTCTTCCATTCCGTCCATGCATGTCCAATTGGCAAAAATGGCCAAAATCGCCTACCTCTCACGAAACGGTTGATAACCACATCAAAATTATTTTTTTTCGTTTCCACTCAACCTGTTCTTGAAAGCCAGGAAAATGGGGAATTCAGCACAGCAAACCATTCGTTCCTAGCTCTTACAAGGAAAAAAACACAGGCTTCTTTGTACATCATTTTATTGGCATTTTTTAAAAAAAAAACCAAAATTTCCCCCTTTTTGGTTATTTTCTCTCACTCCCCTACAGCAACCTAGGTTTCCTTGGTGGCGTTACGACCGCCTACATGTGGGGAAAAAGGAGCCAAATTTGGCCCGGATATCTCATGTAACAAAAAAGTTACAAGCCATTGAATGGCCACATACCGAAATCACCAAAAAAGGCCCTGGCACTGGGGGGAAATACCCATAGCACTTAAAGGGTTAATCTATTAAAGAATGTACTCATCTAAACAACATTGTATTGGAGTGTTGTTGTTAATAGAGGAACCTAATCTTAGATAAACATAGGCAATGGCTGCAGCATGCACCATAGAAGTACAATATTTATAATCTTGTAATTTTGGATAGTAAAATAATGAATGCTACCTTATCAGAGTTTTGAGTAATGTTAAACATGTAGTAACTAGCTAACAATTCAAGTCTTACTACACACGTGTACTAGTACAAACAATACATATGAAGACCCACAATACATACAAATCAGAGGCACATGCAGGAAAACTAAAGTAAGGAAGAAAGAAACAGCATCATCAGAAAATGTTAATAACATTAAAGTTTATCTGCTTGTTACCCCACGTATGTGCACCATGAGCTGAGACCAAACCTTAAGAAAAGTACTTTAAGAACATATGACAAGGTTTTTTTTTCCATTTTGTCTTTATTAAGCTTTTCAAATAGTAACATAGACATCAGAAAATCTGACAACGAGATGAAACAAAGAACATACCCAACAAATAATCCAATTTATACCCCTACTCCCTCGACACCTCCCCCTGCTGCCCCGATACCCCTCCCCCCCCCAAACAAGGAGCTACACAGGAATCACAGTCAAGACGTGCACTAGAGTTCGAGCAAAGGCCATAATCATGAGGAAACTCTTCTATAACTCTTCCATAACCCCTCTCTGGTGGCGGGGTCCCTAAAATTCACCCCAGTTCAACCAACCCCATCTTCGAGCCCCATCCCGAGCCCAATTATTTTAAAGTTTGAAGGCCTCACAGTCTGCACTTAACAACACAATCGTCCATTCCTGTAGGAAAGAAGACATGTTATCATTAGCTATAGCCGCAGGTTTCTCGTAAGTGAAGATCGCTAAAAGTTTGTTTAACCATTCTACTTTCGTTGGGGCCTGGGGGCTTTTCCATTTCTGGGCTAGTGCCATTCTCCCAGCCCTCAACATAGCCCTCAACACCTTAGAGAAGAGCAGCGTCTCAGAATCAGGCTTCGGAGTACCCAACAGAATCTCCATAGAGTGAAGGGAGGGGCACGTTCCCAGGATGTCTTTGATCCAACTGAGCAACTCCGCCCAATAGACCAGGATAACCGGGCATTCCCACCACATGTGGAACCACGTTCCTCTGCCTGCACACGCCCTGGGACACAGGGGGGACACACCAGGGATCATCTTGGACAGGGTGACAGGGGGTCCATGCCAGGAGTGTAAAACCTTAAAATTATGCTCCATGGCTGCGGTGTACAGCTTCCCCTCAAAAGTTGCCCTAAATACGGATTCCCATGCTCGGTCGTTCAAAGCCACTCCCATCCTCTCCTCCCATGTACCCCGAAACTTCTGCCTGCCCTCTAGATTGGCTAACACCAGCACTCTGTAAAGTTTAGAAAGAGAGCCCTTCCTGGACTTAGCCTCCACAAAAACGTTTTCAAAGGAAGTCAGAGGACGGGAGAGGGGGGCAGCCAAATCTGCCCCGGTGAGAATGCCCTTGAGCCACAGATAATCAAAAATAGATATTGGCTTTTCTGGCAGTGTTTCTGATAATTGGGCAAAGTCAATAAAGCAACCCTGACTAAACAACTGTGACGCCCTCTCAAGCCCCTGGTCTGACCACGACTGCGTCCCACGGAATCCCCTGGTCCTTAAATTGATCGGAGGGCCCCACAAAGATGACAGGGGGGAAGGCCAAGATGAAAGGAGCTTGTTGTCTCTATTCGGCCTCCACAGTGCCCAAAGAACCAAAAGAATCGGATGGGATTTAGCAACCGCTGGTAAAGAACGCAGAGGAGCCCAAAGTAAATCCCTGACCTTATATGGGTGGACCTGCACATCCTCAACATATGTCCAGTATGTCCTCAGGTCGTCTCTAAGGTGCTCTAGCATCACTCGCAACTGAGCTGCTTTGTAATAGAGTTTAAAATCCGGAAGGCCAAACCCACCTTGCGTCTTCGGAAGGGTCAGGGTATCGAATTTCACTCTAGCCTTCTTACCAGCCCAAATAAAACGGAGAAGACGAAATTGAAGAAAATTGAAAAAGGAATCCGGAATGTTACAGGGGAGAGCCGAAAAGAGGTAAAGAAGACTGGGGAGTATATACATTTGCACAGTGACCATACGCCCAAACCAGGACAATGTGAGAGGAGCCCATATAGTCAGATCACTGAAAATCTTGGCCTGCAGGGGAGGGAAATTCAACTCGGAAATCTTACCCAGATCCCTAGGTATATTGGTACCTAAATATCTAGTACAAAAGTTATCTACCCTCATTCCCAACACCTCTGTTCTACCATTAATCTCTTGGTCGAGCTTGCTCATAGGCATAATGCAGGATTTGGATACATTAATTATAAGCCCAGAGAACGCCCCAAAGCAATGAATTAACACCAACAACCGCGGGAGAGGGTCATGAATCTCAGACAGGTACACTAAGATATCGTCCGCAAAAAGAGACAGTTTAAATTCACAGTCCCCACACCGTACCCCCGCAACCCCTCCGTCGCTTCTAACCGCTATGGCAAAAGGCTCCATTGCCAGAGCATACAAAAGGGGAGAGAGGGGGCATCCCTGGCGAGTTTCTCTCGAGAGCGAGAAGTCTGAAGAAGTAGAACCATTAACTAGTACCCGCGCCGAGGGACCGCTATACAGAGCTGAGACCCAACCACAAAATCTATCACCAAGACCCATCTTTTGGAGCACCTTCCCCATATATGGCCACTCAACGCGGTGAAAGGCCTTTTCAGAGTCCAGCGAGAGGAGGTAAGCCTCTAACTCCCACTTGGACACCTCATACATAAGACCCAGCGTTTTCCGAATATTATCCGAGCCTTGACGCCTGGGAATAAACCCCACTTGATCGCCATGGACCAGAGAGGGGAGAAATTTAGACAACCTATTCGCTAAAAGTTTGGGCAAAATTTTAACATCTACGTTAAGAAGGGAAATGGGTCTGTAAGACTGACAAAGTGAGGGATCTTTTCCCTCCTTCGGGATAACCACAATGAGAGCCGACATCATGGAAGGGGGGAGAGAACCAGATTCCAAGGCGTCGTTGTATACCCTAGCTAATAAAGGGGCCAATGTGGATCGGAACGTTTTGAAGAACCGGACAGTGAATCCATCATCGCCCGGAGCAGTGCCGCTCTTCAGAGAAGAAATGGCATCATTTACTTCCTGGGGCGAGATGGGAAGCTCCAAGGAGGCAGAGCTCTCCCGAGCGAGACAAGGGATTGGGAGAGAGTCCAAAAACCGGTCCACTTCAACACCGTCCCCAGTGTATTCGGAAGTGTAAAGCTGCTCATAATATTGCTTAAACCGTTCTGCAATTTGGGTGTCACACAACAGCTTTCCACCCTCCTGGTTGGAAATACAGTTAACGCGCCTACTTTGTCGAAGTTCCCTCAGCCGCCAATCCAGGATCTTATCCGCTTTCTCCCCCTTCTCCATATAGCGCTGTTTCAGAAACGCAAGCGTTCTCTCCGTCTGACCCACGAGGAGGGCGGACAACTGCGCCCTAAGATGTTGCAATCGCCCACGCTTGTCAGGGCCCATCTGTGTTTTCAACTTACCTCCCGGCTGAATAGCTGAAATATGTTCCCTTAACTTGAGCTCCTCTCTAACCCTGATCTTCTTCCTCCTAGCTCCCATCTCCATCAGGATACCTCTGACTGTGACCTAAAACGCGTCCCACACACTTCAAACTCCCTCTTTCCCAGAGTCAATTAAGAGAAAAAAATCAGTAATAGGGGCCAAAAGGGACTGCCTGAGCTCCCTATCCAGTAACAGTGAATCGTTGCATATCCACCTTGATTTGCGCTGTACCACCGGAGGAAGGCCCAACTTGGCTCGAACTAAATCGTGGTCAGACCAGGGGATAGCCTCTACACCAAAATCCGTAATACATTCCCGGGTCGAGGAGTCTACAAACACATAATCTATCCTAGAGAAAGTTTGGTGCGCTGCAGAGAAAAAAGTATAAAAAGGGTCTCGGCTTTCATCGACTGGATGTGCATCAACCAGACCCAGCTCCTCATTTACACGGCGGAAGGAATCCGCTAACTTCACCTGGGGCCTAAGACGGGGACAGTACTTGGAGGGTTTCCTGTCCCTATCTGGGTGCAAAGCCATGTTAAAGTCTCCCCCGACTATCAACGCCTCCTCTGCAAATTCCCTAATCTTTCCCCTATCCCCTGCCAAAAAACATCTTGCCCTTCATTCGGGGCATACACTCCCACAAAAGTGAAAAGACGACCCTTCACCTCCCCCTTAACCATGATATAGCGCCCTTCTGGGTCGGCTTTATGGGCCCTGGGAGAGAAGTGGGCATCTGGGGAGACCAAGAGCACAACCCCTCGTTTATTCGCCCCACATGAAGAACGAAACATCTGCTGAATAGCTTTGGACTTGAAAATGGGCTCCCTCCCCTTAATCCAATGGGACTCCTGCACAAAAAGAAAATGAAGTTTCAGCAGTCTCACAAACTCCCTCAACACCAGGGAGCTTGTAGTCAGAGAATTCAAACCTCGCCCATTGAGGGATCCCACCGACATAGGCTGAACAGGGTCACCCATTAGGGAAGCCAGAGAGCAGACTCCCCTCTCGCTGGAGGCCCCCATGCATACCCAAATGCCCCCACAAACTTAAAGAATCCTGTAGACCTAGCAGCTCCCACCTTCCCCCCTCCCAGCCCCAACTCCCCCAATCCCACCCCCCCAACATTTGAGCATCTGAAAGGACTGTATCAACAAACTGCCGAGTCCCCAGACCACCACGGATCGCCTCCACCTGGGTGATAGACTCCATATAACACCTCGAAATTCTGAGCCCCCCAACTACAAGCAAGAGAAACAAGGACATTGTCAAAAATTCACTTGAGCATGCAAACAAAAATACACTCCGTAAAACCAAAGTTCCAGCCAGCCAATCAGCCACAGAGACACTTCATTAAGATTACAGAAAAACTGACAATAAGATATCTGCTTCTCGTTCAAGACGGCGGATGCCCCGGGACGGCGGGGTGATCTTTCTGTATTTCCTATGTCCTCGGACCCGCCGCCGCACCAGAAATTCCGGGGGCTCCTTTTGACGATCCTTCGCCGACCCGTCATTCGCCCTGCCTTGTCCAGAGGGAGGATCTCCCAACAGCTCACTCATCGCTCTGCGAATGTCGGCTTCTGAAGTGAGGGAGTACTTATCTCCATTGAGTTCAAATAAGAGCGGGAATGGGTGACCCCACCTGTAGTGCACTCCCCTGGCCTGAAGCCATTTTGTCAAGGGTCCACAAAGCCGTCGGCGCGCAAGAGTAAGCGCCGAAAGGTCTTGGTAAATGGAGGTCTTAACGCCATTCCAGTCAATCTGTCCCCTCTTACGAGCTAACTCAAGAATCTTGTTTTTTTCCACAAAGTAGTGAAATTTCACCAGGATAGAGCGAGGACCACCTTGGCGACCTACGCCCTATGGGCTCTACCGATCGTAGGGACATTGGTATTTTCTCCACCAAACAAGATATTTATAATTTCCTTAACCTTTCTCACAATATCCGCCTTTGTCTCTCCTTCCTGCTCCGGAACACCAAGAAATCTTAGGTTCGAGCAACGCTCCCGATTTTCCAGGTCGTCCAGCTTGAGCGTGATCCTTCCTCTCTCCTCTCCAACTCTGCCAGCCGCAAGTCAAACTGGGTTTCAAAGAGGTCAGCCGAGGTCTGGTTAGCCTCAAGGGCCTGGACACGGTCTTCAACATCATCCACCTTCTTATCAAGAGTCTAATCTCTTACCTATATCCGCCCTAAAACCTCGGATCTTCTCAAGCAGGGCTGCCATGTTGCGACTCACAGCCTGAGTTTCAAAAGCCTCCGTCTGGACGGAATCCTGCATGACTAGATCTGCCTCAGGTTGCCGAGGTGACCGCCGAAACCTCGGCAGTGCCCGCACTCAGTCCATACAAGACCAGGCAGAACCAGGGTCCAGGGGGACAGCAGATCTCCAGAGAGGGGGGGGCGAGAGGCACAGATCTTCCCTCTTCCCTACAGCTCCAACCGATGACTTCACAGTCCCAACAAGTCTCAGCGTGGTCCACCACAAAGGAGAGTGCTCTCCACCGGTTCAAACTGCACAATGATGGGAAAACCACATGAGGGGGGGGAGATCCAGAGAAAGCAGTAACAAGCAGGCTATCCCCTTCCCCCCCAAAACGCCAAGACCAGGATACTGCCCCAGGGGGACGTCAGGAGCTTCAATGTTAAACTAAGTGGGAACCAGTCTTCAGACGAGAGGAATGTCCAACACACTCAGTCCCCTTGCAGCCCTCAGGAAGTCCATCCAAGGCTGGTTGCACAAAGCTGGGCCCTCCAGCACCCTGCAGCTCCTCGGATCGGGGGCTCAATACGAGGCCCCTCCAACACTTGCACGGCGGGGGGCGGCCAGTCCCAAGCTCAAGACAAGCCAGCCCCCGTCCGCGCTCCCACCTTCCGCTGAGGCGCTCGGCTCGCCGAAAACAAGGAGGCCACACATCCACCCTCCCGGGCACCAGGAAAGCATCCACCACTTGCCCCGCAGCCCACCGTCTCCGGGCTACGCCGCTGGCACCTGGGAGACTGGCTGGAGATGGACAGAGTCCTCACTCCTTCTCCGCCTGGACTCTGCCTCCCCCACCCGCGGGAGCCACTCCTCGCAAAGCCACTCCTCGCAAATCCAAGACACCAGAACACTCGTCCACGGCTCAGCGAGCCGCCGCTCTCTGTGGGGCTTCCTAGTCAAACAGCACCGTGGCTGCGGTGGTTGGGGGCACGGGCCGCAAAGCAGTACAGCAGGCCGACGCCCCTCCACCACCGACAGTTGGCTCGGCAGCGTGCGGTTCTCCGCAGCAGGCACACACTCTAGGGCCCGTCCGAGTACCACTTGGGAGGCTGCAATCTCAGGATTCCACGCACCTCCGAACACCGGGGTTCCGCTCCTCCAACACACTAAATGGTCAGACAGCACCAGGGGGGGGTCAGGACTGGGCTCCAACCAAGCTGGGGGGGGCCCAGAACCGAAAATAAGTCGCCCTGGGGAGGAGATCGGCTGAGAAGCTTCAGCACATCTCAGCGCCCCCTGGTGGCTCCCCGACAAGGTTAATGTATAGGTATATAGCACCTTTTGAATTTTAATATTCTGACTGTCAGTGAACAAAACCACCTGGCTTAGATATGTCAGTGAACAAAAACAAGTGACCCAGATATGTGATGTCATCAGTCATGTCATCAATGTAATTTGTGATGTCATCTTTGATGTCCTGGGTGTTAGTCTTAGCAGTGCACAGTGGTGGTGCAAGTTATGGTTGCTTATCTTACCGTAAAGGCTGAATTTCTGAGGTTTTTCGGTTTTACTTGTAACCATAATGTCCCTTTAACAAAGATTTTTCATTGAATTTCATCGATTTTATTAGTGCAACTTAACAGCCTTTAACAAAGTTTTTTCAGTGAATGTATATATATATATATGTGTGTTTCTGTGGGTGCTCTATAGTTAAGATAAAGCCTATTAGCATTTACTTTTCCCAAAATTCTATTGTTAATACCTTTTGACTTGCTGGGTGGATTTGGATGAACTTTACCAAAAGTATTTTTTGCCATGCTCCCCCACCCCCACCCTAAATCTGGAAATGTTTCTTACAATTCGTTAAACTGTTCGAAAGTTATTAAGAAAACAAAATGTTCAGCCTTTTCCCCAAAGAGAAAAGGCTGCGTCCAATGAACACAGTAGCACAGAACTCACTGGAAAAATGTGCACTAAATTAGAAACAAGTGGGGCACAAACTGTTGCAGATATTGCTTTTTTACCCAGTTTGGTGTAAGTCCATCCAGCAATATCTCCCATGGGGCATTGCAGCAGTGATGCTTTTCAGAAAATAGATACATAACTTTGTTCTTCTTGCTCAATGCAAGCAATTAAAGTGGGAATGCCAAGGGAAGCCAAAAAAGAAAAGTGTTTAAAACGAGATTTGGGTGGTAGAAAGAAGTGGGAAGGAGGAAAAAGAAAGCGCTTGTGTAGTTGGAGATTTTGGGGTGGACTAGAGAACCGTTTTGTCACCAAACGTATTCATCTTGCTGCGAAATTCCTGTAGAAGCATTGCGTGATATATTCTGGGTGGGGGTATCGAGTGAGTTCGGGAAGCCATGTGTGATAGGGGATAGTAGAAGGCCAGAGAGGATTACACACAGTGGGGCAGATAGGGGGACCTGGAAAGGAGGAGGGACACATCGAGAGGGGTAGTGGGGATGGGAAGAATTTTAAATTGTCGATTATTTTCCCTTTAACGCAGCAATCAGCAAACAGTGCTGTACTGCTGGTATGATTAGCACAGTAATAGAAGGTGCCATTGACGTGACATAGGTTAGTTAAAGAGGGCGCTTCCCAAGAGAAAAAAGACGGGGGGAAAATGTGCAACAGGAACAGTGCCCATGGCAGGTGAGATATGCTAATTTAATAGTGAGGGGTATAAGAACCTTGGCGGGAGGCTTAGTCCACTAATTGTTTTGGCATAATCGGAGAAGACCATGCTCAGTGGGATGTGGTGAGTTAGTAGGCAGTTGGATATGGGCTGCAACGTGGACAGTGGACACCGCCGACACAGCCTACAGTAGATCCTGCCACCTGACTTTGTCTTGCCACTAGATGCAAGACCAAGAGGGACCACAAGCTTCTGACAATTGTGGAACACCGCTTCTGACAATTCAGAGTATCCATTCTCTTTCTTTTTGTGAAGCTTTAAATATTTTTTTTATTTTTTTATTTTGTGCTCCTATTTTTTGATGGATTATCGTTCCTTCCTCCTAGATACAGTTCATTCATCCTGGCTGAGTGGTATAAATGAATTGCAACAAATCAAGGGCTAATTTTGCTTCTCCTCAGGGTAGTCTTCCACTAAGGCATCTGCCCAGTTTCTTTGAGACTGTTTTAGCAGGCTATGCCACTAAAATGTTTTACGTTTTGGGGTATATACTCTCCTCTTTTCTGAAACAAAACATTATTAGAAATCAATGAGTGCAACAGCTATTGTTTGTGACAGTAGTACCTGATTGTGTGTGGTCCCGGATGTATCTTATGCTCCTGGACAGTCGTACTATCTTTTCTTTTTCATATTTGATATGCTAGCTATCTACCATCCTTATCCCCTCGTTGATAGGAAGACATTGCACCTGTCTAGTCAATCTGTTAAGATGTTCTCTTTCCAGCCTAACCACTCTGATGGCCCTCACAACGTCTTACGGTTGCCTCTATTTCTATAGATCTGTTTGCAATTTGTCAAGTCTAGCCTCTTTCTTACTTTCCTGGTCTATGGTTAGCAGAGAGCGCTAGTCTCTCAGTACCACTTTGGCAGTGTATCAAATGTAAGATGGGTGCTATATTATATTTGTCTTTATGTTTGCAGTCGTCTATTGTGTCTTCTATTGGTTCATTTTGTATCAGGACCATTCAAAACGGAATGTGTTAGTCCTTCTTTAATTTCATATTTGGAGGTGAAGGCATAGTGGACTATGAATACTCTTTATACTATAGTAGACTATTGCTGATTTTCAAACGCCAATGTTATACAACCGTATTACACTTTGCTGCGTTCCCACTTGCAGTTTACACTAGCAGATGATCTTTGAGAAAGATGAGGGCCATCTGCCTTTGTAACGACAACGCCAGTAGATGTGTGATGCATTTCTTTATTTTGTGTGACTCGTAGAAGCAGTAAATATTGAAATTATTTTGCAAATGTTTCAAATGCCAAGCGCAAGAAATAGCACATAAGCCCTAGATATTTAATAACTACCTATGACCCACAATAGCTTTTTTTAAAAACATTTTTATTGATTTTTACAACAAACAAAACATAACCAACACACCCGACATTACAGGTTCCAAGCTCCTTGGCTTACTTTTACACGACATTTGTTGCTGTCTTCCCCCTCATCCCCCTTTTAACTCGAGCTTCCCCTTCAACACCTAGGACTTCTTGTCTCATGGGGTTATACCCTTCTATCTGCCTTTGTCGTGTCGTCTTCGCTGGAATCAGCACGGGAGGTTCCTGACAATGTGGTTACTATTTGTCTCCATTGTATCAGGGGCCCCACCTCGTTGTCCTCCCCTCTGTTGGCTGCCTCATACCATACTACCGTCTCGGCATTCGCCCATTTCAGAAGGTCGTTCCACCATGCCTCTAATCTGGGCCTACGGGCTGCTTTCCAGCTCATGGCGATTCTCCTTTTGGCCAGGATATAGGCCAGGTCCATAAGTTTGCATACGTGTTTAGCTTTGCGTGGTCTGGCAAATCCCCCCAGCATGCATGCCCACACGGATTCCACATCTACCTTAACTCCCTTTTCGGCTAGTCGTAACTTGACTTCCTCCCAGAATTTTTCCACTTCCAGGCGCGCCCAAAACATGTGGGTCATCCCTGCATCCACCTCCGCGCATTTGGGGCATTTTTGTACTGCTGTGTTCCCAAATCTGGCTATCGTTCGGGGGGGGGTCAAGTACTCCCTATGGGTGACATACAACTGGATCTGCTGCGGTCTCGCGTTCCTGGATACCTTTTTATGGTATTTCAGGGCTCTTTCCCACTGCTCGTCTTGCATGGGTGGTCCCGCTTCTTCCTCCCAATCCCGTCTCAGTTGGGGCGGCTCCTTACTTACTCTAGACATCAGCCGTTCGTAAATCCGAGATATTTCGGGCCCTCCCTCAGAGATGTCATGCATTGATTCTATGGCCGTATCAGGTTGTTCTGCTAGTGCTATTTCAGACCATGTTTCCTTCACCCGTTTAGTTATTCTATTGTATGTAATATATTGTCCCGTATGTATCCAAGTTTCATCGTTTGAAAGTCCAATGCCTCCCCATCTTGCCATATATCCCACAAGGTTGGTAGGCCTACCGGCTCCCAGTATTTACGGATCCCTTTTCTTAATTGCTCATCAACCCGGTTAAGCGCTGCTAGTGGCGCCTGCGGGGAGAATGGGGCCTGGTTTCCCAATGCAAGGCACACCTTGTGCCATATCTTCCAGCCCAGTTCCAGCATTTTTGGTCACCCTTGCATCTCCGATTTGGGTAGCTATATCAATTCTTTTAGGAAGCAGGGGTCGCATTCGCTCTTCAGAAATCTAGATTCCGCTTTCTTGTCTTCCGACAACCACCTAGCCACATATTGCAGCTACCCTGCCAAGTAGTCAGTTTGGTAAGTTTATGCCCCCTTTGTCATACGTGTTTTGTAACTTCCATAGGGCCACTCTGTTTCTGGAGTTATGCTACAGGAAGCCTCTGCATATACTCTGGAGACTAATACAAAAAGCGCTTGGGCAACATGTGCGGGATGTTTACAAAAAATGTAACCTAGGCAGGACCACCATCTTGAGCATGGCCACCCTCCCTACCATGGATAGGGGGAGCTTTGCCCTAAACCCCATGCTGTTCTTAATTCCTTCTACCGCCCTTTCTGTGTTATGTTTGTGCTCGTCTATGGTCGTGTGGTAAATGTTAATTTCCAAGTATCTGAATATTTTAGTCTGCCAGGCTATCTGCAGCATAGGTAAATTCTCCCGTGGGATTCCTCTATAGATTCCCAGGGGGAACATGCATGATTTTCTGGGGTTCACTGCTATACCCGAAAGAATTGCGTAGCGCTCCATCACCTCCAAAATATACTGCAAATTCTCCTCTAGGTACCGTAGATATAGCAACATATCGTCCGCATACAATGATATTAAGTGCAGACCTTCCCTGGTGTAGACCCCTATTTCTTCGTACTGCTGTCTCAGGCAGATCGCTAGTGGTTAGAGGGCTAGTATGTACAGCATCGGGGACCAGGGGCAAGCCTGTCTTGTTCCCCTGCTCAGTTGCCATTTGTCCGAAATTATCGCTCCCGTTTGAACCCTGGCTTTTGGGGAGCTATACACCATTCTCACCCAACTCAGGTACCCCAGCCCCATTCCATATTCCTTCAAGGCCGCCATCATCCAAGGCCACCTCACAGAATCGAAGACTTTAACTGCGTCTAGCGAGGCTATTGCTATTTCACTTGGGTCACCCTCTGCCTATTCTATGACGTGGTGGAGCCTCCTATGATTATCAGATATGCTTTTGACAGGGACATATCTGGTTTGGTCGGGGTGTATGAGTTTATTTATTACCCGTTTGAGTCTATTTGCCAGCACAGACGTGAGGATCTTGCTGTCTTGGTTTAGCATGGATAGAGGTCTATATGACCCGCCGTCTGTGCTTGGCTTGTCAGGTTTGAGGAGTGGGACAATAATTGCCTCTCTCAAGGATTCCGGCAGCCTCCCTTTCTCATATGCCTCGTTTAGCATTGCCAGGAGCTGGGGGAGCACTTCTTGCCCGGGAGCTTTGTTTGTAGGCAAGTGCATAACCACTGTCTCCAATTCCTCTATTGTGATTGGGGCGTCCAGGCTTTCCCGGTCTTCCTCGTTCAGTTTAGGTAATCCTATGTCTTGCAGTGTCTCCTGGATCTTGTGCTCAGCTATCTCTCCTACATCTTCATAGAGGTGTTTATAGAATCTAAGGAAACTCTCATTCACTCCCTCCTGAGTATTCCAAACTTGGCCTGCTTCTCCTACTATCTCTCTTATTGCTGATTTGGGTGTTTCATTTTTGTATAGCCATGCGAGCAGCCTTCCTGGTTTGTCTCCCCCAGCATGTTGTCTTTCAATGTATTTTTTGATAATTCAGATTGCATAGCTGTTAGGCAGAATCCTGTGCATTTCCCTTAGGGAGCACTACAGAAGATTAAGTATACAGGCATATGCAAGGAAATCCGCTTTGGTATCAGTCTGTACCACAAAGATTTAGTTGGTAGCTGTGGCTAAGCAGTCAGACTTATCTCAAGAGGGAGATGAGCAGTATTCAGGGTTTACACATTAGGGCTACAGCACTATGGAAAAAGGAAACACTGACCAAAGCTTTGTATCAAAAAGAATATATATTTATTTTACACACCATCATGTTCACACACAAATCACTATTATTAAAGCAAGTTAAATCAGTCAAGAAAAGGATACACAACTCCCTATTTAAATTGTAGACAAGTTTGAGGAAGAGTGAAAACTGAGCAAAACGGCACAGTGAAAACCAAGCAGAAATGGCACTCTATCAATTTCTCAAAAGGGAGAGAAAGGACAATTATACAGGGTTAGACTCTAGAACACACCAGCAATACTTCCCAAGTAGATTGTGAACAAGTTAGGCAAGGCAGTACTTTAGTATATGCGATACTGAGGTGAAAACGGAGCAAAATGGCACTTCACAAGTTTAAAAAGAGGGAAGGAAAAGGTGGTTATAAGAGTTAGGTGCACCAACACATTTCTAGGTGAGAAGCAATCTAGAGAAGGCAGTTGTAACAGATTTAGCCAGAGTCTATAGGCCTGTGCCAGAGTCAGTGGTACAAGGCAATATACCCAGGATCAAACTGTTCCAGTAGCTGCAGTCAAGTCTTTTTTTAACGATTTGAAAAGGCGGTTGCAGAAGGTGAAAGATAATGTTAGAGGATAGGGGCGGCCAAACCAGTAGCTAAGTAAAGGATTTAAAACACCTTTAGCGATACCCAACGAAGCACAATGTACCTTAAAAGTAGACGAGGCTCCTGCGGTGGCGGTAGTTCCTTGCAGTTCAGGAGATCCAGCACAGGAAGAGAGACTCTCGTCGTGGAGGAAGGTTCAAGTTACTGCACTGCCCAGGGATGAAACCAGCTGCGGTGCTGCTGACACAAATAAAAGGTACGCTCCTTTAAATCGTGGTCGTGGTGGACGGGTGCCTGGCTATCCGGTCTCCGAGTGCAGGGCACTGGCGATTCGACCAAGGCATGTCCTGGAAGGCGATTGGTAAACTGGTTGGCCCCACCAGCTCAAGGGAAGAAGACTCTTGCAGGTGAAGATCTTCTCGAGTCGTCAGAGAAAAGTGGTGAGGATCTGAAGCAGGGCTTCGCTGGTGGTTCAGTCGTTGCAGGTGTCTTCAGCTTCTCTCCTCTTCGGGTTTATAGTTCCAGTGGCAACGTCTTGTCCTCCAGGACTCATGACCCTACTTTTATGCAGCAAGACCCCTATTCATAAAGCCTAGCTGTCACTCACACAGTGGGTTGCCTATTCCCCTTCCACACATCCTGTCTATCCCAGACTCAGTGGCGCCAAGAGGAGGGCTTCTGTGCAGAAGCCCGCCAAAAGGACGAACAAAGAATCCCCGACCTGGGTTAGGATTTCAGAGAAAGACACGAGAAAGAAATATTATTAAAGTTCTGGCAAAAAATAAACACCGGATTAAAGTTAATATTAATATAATCTGGCGGTACGTTAGAGGCTGTCAGAAAAAGTGGCAGCCTTGAACAATGGGAAAATCCCATAGGAAAATATTTGCAGCCGAATATTTATGGTAGTAACCACTGCCATCAGCCAGAAACATTTGAGAGAGGGACTATACAGTACCCCCTCGAACATGAACACTATGGAAAAACTATTAACCCTTTTCAGTACTTTCATTTTAAGATGGGTTGTAATGATTTTGTTCATAATTATTGACTAGTTAAGTCAATGGGGACTTTACATGCCCTGGGAGACAGTAGTCAGTCCCAGGGTATGGAGTCTATGTTTGGGAGTCGCTACGACACCCCAGTGGTACGGCACGGAGGGTGCTGTGTACCACACGTTAAAAAGATGATTCCTATGAGGGTGAGAAAAACCCCATAGACCACAAGCACACAAGATAGCCTAAAACATACACTAGCAATTTGTCTAAGAGTGGGAAAAAGGGTCTCACTTTTAGCAGGAGAAAAAAAATAAACCCTTCAAATCCAGCAAAGCTGCTGGGGGACTCTATAGGTAAGGGAAATTAGCCTTAGAAGAGAATTCTCCCTAACAATGGCCTCTCCCATAACCCACCGCACGTCAGTTGTAATTGGCTCACCCGTTCAGCGTCTTCCTGTGAGGTGCCCTCCTTGTTCATAAGAGCCTCCAGTTTCTTTTCTGTCTCCTGTAAATCTAGCTCTATTCCCCCTTGGAGCCCTCGGGATTTAGATATGGCTGCCCACTCACTACCACCTTAAAGGCCTGGGTGCCCCCTGACTTCACACTTCCAGTGTTGTTTTCGAAGTACCCATTTATCTCCTCCCTTATATCTTCCCGGAATGCTGTGTCCTTCAGTGACTCAGCTCTAAGCCTCCATGTCGGTATCCTAGCCCTTGGGGGCTGATGTTGCCATGTCAGGACCAGGAGGCAGTGGTCAGATAATATTCTTGCCCTATAATCTGAGCCCCTTATCTCTCCTGCAAGTTCTGGGGTGACGAACATGTAGTCCAGTCTCGTGAATAGGTTGTGTGGGGCGGCATAATGTGAGTAGTTCCCATCATTGAGATGTTGCTGTCTCCATATGTCTACGAGCCCAAAGTCTCTCAGCAGGGCTTGCAGCGCTTTTGCGATGGGGTGGGCTTATCTAGTTTCGCGTCTGATCTGTCTAGTTTGGGGACCAGCGTGCAGTTGAAGTCCCCTCCCCATATGACCGCGACCCCCATGTGGGGGCTTATTTTGCTAAATAATGTCTTGAAGTAGGCAACCGTGTCATGGTTAGGGGCATATGTATTTATGATGCTCAATTCTCTATTCTCTAGCAGCCCCCGGAACATTGCCATCCTCCCGTCCGACTCCACCGCGACCTGCAGCATCTGGAAGAGTACATGTGGTGCCACCCAGATGATTACTTCCCTGGCGTGTGCCGAGTACATAGCCTCTATGGTGGTCCATTTCCACTTTTTTTTTAACTAGCTCTTGCTTCTTCTAAGTGAGGTGGGTTTCTTGCAGTAAAGCTATATCTACTTTCTGCCTTCTCAGGTACATCATTACCTTATTACTTTTCAGGTTGCTATTGAGTCCCCTGACGTTCCAGGTTATTATTTTAAGGTCTCCCATTGTCATCCATTACCCGTCCCTTCTCCATCTCTCTTCGTCCATTACCCCAGGTGTATTTAACCCGGATCAAGCGCAAAAGCGCTTGGGTGCAAGCTTGTTCCCTAACAACTACGACAACAAACTCCCCAACTCCCCCCAGCCCTCTACCTTCCCATCCGCAACTGTTGCCCAGCTCCATCCCTGGATCTCAGGCGAGACCGCATTTGGTCCTATTCGGCTACGCCAGTACTAGGTACCCAGCAGGGGGCTACCGCACTACTGGTAACTCAACTAACCTATCTAGTGGGGTATAAGGTCGGGTGCTCTGTGTCGCCCGATGATGTGCTGAAACACCTTTTACCAGCTGCCCTCTTACATCTCACGACTATAATCAAGTCCCAATATTACACTGTATACAGCACCTCTGCCTCAGGAGGCTCGGTGTCATTTCTCCAAGCCTTTCTCCTTCTGGTCCTTAGTCCCTTCCGGGCAGTTTTCTGAATCCAGCCACTCTGTTGCCGCTTCGGGGGTATAAAAAAAGAATGATTTGTTCCTATGGAACACCTTTAGCCTCGCCGGGTACATCAGCATGTACTTGTGGCCTGTTTCGCGTAGCCTCCTCTTCACTGTGCTGAAGTTGAGTCGCCGTCGTTGCACCTGGAGTGTGTAGTCCGGGTATGCAGTGATTGACGCCGATGACCTTTGGATCGTGCCTCCCTTCTGGAAATATTCCAGGATCTTTTCCCTGCTGCGATAATTAAGTATCTTGGCTATAATTGCTCTTGGGGAGCTCCCGGGGGGCCTCTTTGTCAGGGCTCTGAGCGCCCTCTCCACTGCGAACCCTTGAGTTCGTGCTTCCCCATCAATTTCTTGCAGCAACATGGTTTCGATGTACTCAGTGGGATTCGAGCCTTCCTCTCCTTCCGGAAGTCCCACAATCCGTATGTTGTTCCTCCGTGCCCGTCCTTCGGCTTCCTCGGATCTGTTCTCCAGGTTACTCACTTGTTGTCGTAAGGTATGGATCTCAGAGGTGTACGAAGCGCAAGCAACTGTGTTGGTCTTCACTTCTTTTTCCAGTTCGCCTTTGCGCTCCGCTATAGTCCTTATGTCCTGTCTCAGGAGGTTCACGTCTATTTGTACTGCATCTATTTTGAACTCCAGCGTCTCTTTGAGTGCAGTCATAGCGGCCTCCAATTTCGTTTCGCACGCCACTTTGAGGTCGGCGATGGCTTCCAGGATCTGCTGGTCACCCCGCCCTGGGGAGGCGTCCCTTTGGGCACTTCTTTCTTTGCTCCTGGCTCCCTCTGATGGTTGCAGAGTTTTTGTAAAATCCTCCATCGTAGACTGTTTCCCCTTCGTCTTGGTCTGTTTGGAGGCCATTCCGGTGTGTCCCAGGGCGGCTGTAGTGGTCGAATGGGGCCCCGGTGTCTAGTTATGATTGTGCGCTTCTGATTGCCGCCAGGTCAGTGTGGGAGCCGTCCCCTGTGCCTCGTCTGTGGCGGGAGTAAGGTTCACGGGTGGCCTTTTTAAGTCTGTTGGATCTCACTTGGGTGTTGCCTTGGCTTCTCTGTCCCTCTTCAACAAAGTTAGGTGCCTTTCAGGCCCTTCCTTTTGAGGGTGGTGTTCAATTCTGCTTCCTATGGGTCGTGCAGGCTTCCGTCTCTGTTACTGCTCCTCTGCATTTTGGTACCCATCGACTTCCAGCCCTTCAGTTTGGGCGACCTCCTTGCCGTTTCCGGGTGTTTTGGCTCCTTTGTTCTCCCCCTTGGGTGGTGGGCCTCTTTGATCGCTGTCTGAGTAATGCTGCCAGGGTTCGGCTGACCGATCTGTGGCTTGCGCTATGGGTGACCTTGGCCAGTATCACTCGTACCTGCACCTCCTCTTTGCGTTTTGGCCAGTTTCTTCTTCGGCGCAGCTCTGATGGGGGTGCCTCACTGTGGGACAGTGTGTGTCCCTCCTGAGTCGGTGGCAATGCGCTCCCTAGGGTGCACTGCGTCTTGGCTGGCCATCCTCCTTGTGTGCCCTCCATGGTGGGCTTATGTCCAATGGTCCCCCTTGTCTGACTGTTGGAGCTGCGGCCCCGCTGTTGCCCGGCGTAGCTTAACTCACGGCCCAGCGCATATGTTGTTTGTATTCCTGGGGTCTGACTGGCCCCGGCGACGAATGACCCTCATGTGTCACTGGCCAGTGCCCCCTTGTTTCTGTGCCCTGTAGGTAGTGTGCACTTATTCACGGGCCTTTTTCCTCTGGGGTAGCAAACATTTATAATGAGTTGTTAGCTTGGTGTAGTAGAGTGTTGGGGTTTGCCTTCCCAGCCCCAGCGTGCCTCTGCAAGCTTTGTGAATGCACCCGGTTCATGTATCAAGGGACGTCAACATTGCAGTCCCTGCTTCCATTCTGGCAGCCTTCTGGTTACAATGTGGCTGTGTGGCTTGTGCCGGCGGACCACACTGGGAGCCGGGCGTGCGCTTGCCGAGTCCCAGCGCTGTTTCTTCTTTAACGCGAACTGGGGGCGGGCTGTCGGGGGGGGGGCCTTTATGTGTCAGGATGTGCTGTCCGGCCCGAGGCTGTACTGCTGAGGCATCCTGTTACACGGCGCCTCTGTGCAAGCAGGCCACCCGTTTTCTGCCCCCCCCCCGAGCCTCCTATCTCCGCGCCGTCCGTCCAGAAGATGCTGCCCGCACTCCTCAGGTGCACTCGCAGGGCTCGATTCTGGGCGCTACCCGTGCCGAAACCCGGGGGCCCCGCTCAGCCCTCCGGTGTTGCTCAGCCCTCCGCTGTCGCCCAGCCCCCAGATGCGTGCCAGCCCTAATGTGTCGCTCCTGTGGCGGCACCGCGCCGATCCTCATACGTGTGCACGGCTGTGTCACACTGACCCGCAGGGTGTGCTTTTTCCTCCTGTGCGCCTCCAGTCCCGCTGATGAGCTCTCCCTAGAGCCTGTTCTGCTGGTTTACGCTGCAGGACCCCTCTTCCTCACTATCGCGGCATACTGTCCCCAAGTCCTTTGTTCTGTCGGAAGGCGGCCATTTTGGTGAAAGTCCTCCGGGGCGCCGCTTTCCTTTCGTTCCGTGTAACTTCTTCAGAGTAGATCGGATTCTGCTCCGGTTTGCAGGTTACACGCCTGTGTGTTCCCATGCCTATGCTTGTGTTTTTGGGTTAGGATGGGGCAGTTTATGCAGCTGATTTCATCAGGATCGTTGTCGGATTTCCGGGAGCTCCAGATCAACCCAGCCTTCTACATGGCTGGTTAGCCACGCCCCCCCGACCCACAATAGCTGTTGAAAATAACTTCCTTTTTGAATGACTCATGGAAAATTAGAAGAATGAATTTGATGAAATGTAATGAATATTACTTAATATATTTAGGGTATTGTTGTTGTTTACTCCTTACTCATTGCCCAGCTCTACTAGAACCTTCATTGTCTCTATTCTACCTCGTGTTTGGATGGGGATGTGTATTTGGGCTGCAGCAGTGGAACCATACAACGCGATTTGTCTGAGGATAAGATATGTGTCAAATCAAGGATGGATTTGTGAGTGTTCCTATATGTTGTTTAATTAAACTAACAATTGATTGAGGTCACTAGGTGGACCAGCGGAAATAGCTGCCAGTTAGGGACACTCCATTTGTAGCCCCTTTTCAATGATTGTCCCCTCATAATACTTGGAGAACAAGTGAAATCCTTTTCATAAACTGAGGTCTCAAACTCTGTGAGATGTTTTGGATGCCAGGACGTCCCTCAAAAAGTGAGATCAGAAAAATGTTGCTCCCCACTCATTTTAATCCCTATGATATGATAGTGTAAAGGAGGGAGGCGCACAACATTTGGAAAGGATGATGTATGTTAATTCTGTGTAAGTGTCTGGAAGAGGAAATGCAACAAGGAAAGACACACATTAAAAGTCTATAGAAGACACTTAATAATCTGGCCGCTCATGTCAACCACTTTGTTATGTTATGTTAACAGAATTTGTATAGCGCACTATCACCCAAGGGTATCATGGCGTTAGAATGAGTAAAGGTAGAGCAGAGGAAACTAATTAGAATAGGAGGGTTTTCAAAAGACGTCTGAATTCCAGATAGTTAAAAGTGCATCTCAGAGGCAGCATATTCCACAATTTCGACGCTGCCACTGAGAAAGCACGATCTCCGATCCTAACACGATGGGAAGAAGGAACACTAAGCAGACAGGCTGTCGCCAGTGCGAAGAGCATGAGTGGGCTAGTAATAGAGAAATGTGTCCTGAAGATAACTAGCACGGAGACCATGAATAGCCCGATGCACCAGGTACAGAGACTTGAATTCAATTTGCTTAGCCACCCGCAGCCAGTGAAAGGAGCGAAGAACCGGTGTTGTATGATTCCCATAAGGAACATTCATGGCTACCTTAGCCACCAGGTTCTGCAATAGCTGAAGCCGATGGATTAGGCGGGGCAAGATAGAGTGCATGAACAAAACAAAGCAATATGTACTGCTATAAATTCAATTATCAATAAGTTCAGATAGCAAGTTATTTGTCAGAGTGTACCACTAGGGTATCACTCGATTTTTGGGTTGTAGCAGACTCTGAAAGCAATCAGGGTAGTCTCAAGTTTGAAAAATAGTAAAACATATTTATTTAGCAAAAAAGATTGTGTATAAATAATACATGAACAATTAAACATGAAGACATGATACATGATCAATTAAACATAAAGACATATAAGTTCATTGGTTGACAAGTTGATGATAGCAAAAGCAAACTATAATAGAAAAAACAAGAAACCAAATATAAGTTTTTCTTCAAACGTTTTAAACAAAAGAAAATACTAAAGGAAACTGGACACATTAACTACCAATGGTGGAAGGTGACCCAAGTGTAAACCAATACTCTTGATTTATGGTTTGTAAATGGCCACTGTACAAATTATTTTGAAACAATTGGCAGAATCTAAATTGTTCTGTGTCCTATGATTTATTGACAGGTCTGCCTACGTGTGCGTGTCAAAAATTAGTAACAGAAACAATGAATTCAAATTGACATCATTAAACCACGTTTCGGCAAAAGTGCCACCTGTCTGTCCAAAATTTCCATGACATAGGTAAAGTTGCCTTCCTCAGGGCGAAATACCACACAACAACTGGACCCTGTGGGGAAGCAGACATAAACAAAGTAAATAATGTAAAAGGGATGGCCCCCTTCTGTTAAACTACCCAGATTGCTCAAAGAGAAAGTCAAACGCCCAAAGGCAACAAAAATTACCAAATCAATTGGCTGTGGGTGTGTAGAAATGGCCAGGTGCGTGGTGGGCAATGCCCAATGCAGAGCGTCGGGGTGGGTGGAACCGGGGTGATCCACAGCATGACTACATCATCAGAGATGGGGTCACATTGGAGAAAAACACGCTCTCTAAAAATGGATGGAAAAGAGGTTTCAGAGACAAGGGTGCATGAATGATGCTACACAGTAGTGATATGGTTGAAAAAGCGTTAAAAAACTACCTTTCAGTGAATGCTTGTAGGGAAACGCTGGAAGAGATCTATTCCAAAAGTTGCGTTCAGCGGAGCACCTGGGATAAATCCTGGGGCCCGTGAGATAACATGAAGGTTTGACATAAAAGTATGAATATATATGCACATGTTCATGTTTTTTAAGTATTGAAAAGCACACAAGTGCTTCGTGTCACAGTGAGAAATTAGCAAGCGCCTACCTCAAGCAGGGGGAATAGACCCAGCTAAAAGTTGGCTGTGGTGCTGGCTGCGAGCGGCAAATTATGTCTTGCCAACCAAGAGTGGAGGGAGGAAGCGATGAATGCTGCCTCTAAAGAGAGAGAAAGAGCAAAGAAGTGCTAAATAAATGGTGCTGCCCAGTGCAAGTATCATGCAGCACAAACGGTCTAAGCCTCGTCAGCGTGATTAGTGCGAGGCTGAAAGTAGTTTTGAAAGGGGAGCAAATTCTCCATACCTCGAGTGATCCGGAGCTGCCATCTGGCCGGTGGCTCCCTTCGTCCTGCACTGCAAGACGCTGGAATGCGTGTGTGTTTGCCGGTAGCAGAGAGAGTGAATGAGCTAGCTGCCGTGAGGGCGTTGGTCTGAGAGGCCTCGTCCTATTGGGTCCAGTCCAGATTGGGTCTGGATTCTTGGGAGGCCGACGGGCCTCCTAGTAAATGATTCCGATTGGATAATCGGAAGCCCAGCCCTTGGAAAATCTTCACAAGGGCCGCTCCTCAATCACGGGAGCAGCACTGTGGAGAAAAACGCCAAGTCACAGGAAAAATTGGCAGTGAAATGAAAGAGCCGGCTGTAGTAAGTGAAACTGGTGCTTGTGAAGCCAGCCACAAAAACGGGAAACAATCCCGAGAAATGTGATAATATGAATCACGGGTGAAAGGAAAAGGGGGAGAGGGGGGGCAGGGCTAGGCGGGGAGGGTGAGGGGGAAGAGAAAGCGGGAAGGGAAGGTGGCGCACTTCACCACACAAAAGAAGCAGGCAAGCAAATGCCGCGCTGTGCACGTGCAAAAAGATGGAAAATCAAAAAGGCAGCGTTCAGTTAAGCAATGGGCAAATCCTGATTAACAGATGACGGGCTTCAAAATAAGAAGTGTGCATGAACGCAAAAGATTCAGATTTAGGAAAGCAGCTGGCTGATAGAGAATCTTTGGACAAATACTACAATCTCAGTCTGCAATTGTTAGATATGATGATAGTAAAATTTTGTAAAAACCAAAGAGAGACCAAGAAATCCAAAGCAGGAGGAAGAGAAAGAGGAAGGAAGCTAAATTAGGTTACTCAGGATATGGGAAGAAAATCCTCATTTAAGCCGTTAGTGTGAGTGGATAAATGGTAAATCCATCATGCCTCCTTCTGAAGAAGACAGTGGGACACATTGGGAGTATTTTTTACTACGTCCAAAATCCTCCAAAATATATCATTGGCGGAATGATGTAGTTCCATGTAATGGCTGACAAGAGGTGCGGATTCTGTCCGGCACCGAATTCTTGAACGATGCTCCGAAATCCTGATGTCGACTGGTCGGGAAGTTTGGCCGACATATCGAAGCCCACAGGGACATTGAATGCAATAAACTGCTTGTTTGGTTTTACAGTTTGTCATGGAGGAGAGGGTCCAAGTTTTTTGCCCGATTTTGAACTCCTTAAGTTTTTTGGTAAATTGGCAAACAGAACAGGATCCGCACGGGAAATGGCCAATGGTTGTCCTGAGGTCCCAAAGGCCAAGTCTTGGTGGATCCTTCTTGAAGTTAGAGTGAACAAGTTTGTCACAGATGTTTTTGTCCCTTTTAAAAGCAAACCGTGGTAACGGTGCGTCGGGCAGGCTAAGTTTTACAATTGGCCAGTATTTGGAAATCATTTTTTTGATCTCAAAGGTTTGTGGCCCAAGGGTTAAAACGCACATCATCGTAGTGCTGTCTATGCCAGATTGGGAATCAAGATTGGGTTTGGGGGCAAGCAAGATGTCCCGGTCTGTAAACCGTGCCCTTTTTATTGCTTTGTTGATCAATATTTTGGGATAGCCTCTCTCAATTAAGCGACTGCTCAATTTTTCAGATTGTTCATAAAAATCATTCAGATTGGAACAGTTCCTCCGTATGCGGAGAAACTGTCCATATGGTAGATTATCACAGAGATGGCTTGGGTGATTGCTAGAGTAATGTAACAAGGTGTTGCGGGCAGTAGTTTTTCGAAACAGAGAACATATCAATTTCCCTGATTCCTCTTTGATGAAAAAGGCAATTTGTGTGGTACTGGATTCCATTGTGAATTTAATGTTGGTATCCACATTGTTCAACCAGTTGAGGAAAAGTACTAAGTCAGATTTAGATCCAGTCTATATGAAAATGATATCATCAATGTACCTTTTCCATTTTGTAATGTGGTGACGGAAAGGATTGGTATGGGATAGAATGTGTAGTAATTCGAATTTAAACATGAAAAGTATCGCTAAGCTGGGCGCAAATGCAGCCCCCATTGCCGTACCTTTCGTCTGTAAGTAAAATTGACCATTAAATTCAAAGTAGTTTCTGTTGAGTGCTATGGTCATGAGTTCCAGGATGAAATTATGCGGAACGCGATCCTGGGTGTCATACTCCAAGAGGAGTTCTCGCGTGCACTCAATAGCTTGGTCTTGCGGTATACTGGTGTACAGGGATTGAATATCCATTGTGACCAATATTTGGGTTGATCGGTCATAGTCAAGGTTTTCAAAGGTTGTAATAGTGTGGGTGGTGTCTCTAAGATAGGTTTCTGTTTTGACACTAATCAGTTAGATAGAGCGCATTACAATAATCAATGCGACTTAATACCAGGGCGGTGACCACCGGTGACCAAAACTTCAGGGGGGAGCAGAGGAAGAACCTTTCTAAGGATCCTCAGATGGTAGCATCCAGCTTTGCAGACAGTCGCCACCTGGGCACTCATAGAAAGTGTGGCAGAGAAAACAACACCCAGGTTCCTGACCGTTACCAGCTGTGCCGGAAAGGCACCCAGTGCCGGGGGCCAGAAGGAAAGGGGGGGCGCCAACTACAAGAACCTCCGTCTTGTCACCATTAAGCTTTATCCAATTCTGATTCATCCAATTCCAGATGGCCTCAGCCTGGTCGAGATCTAAACGCACCAGGATCTGGGTGTCATCAGCATAGGCATAGCATCGGAAGTTGAAGGAACGGATGACAATCAGAAGAGGCTGCATATAAATGTTGAACAACATTGGCAAAAAGGCAGAGCCCTGGGGGACACCACAGACTATGTGAAACAAGGCCTAGAGGAATGGGGTAAAAAGAGAGCGCCTGACTACGCTTCGCCAGAAAAGAAGTGAACCAGGCAAGAACTGAACCCGCCAGGCCAATCTTAACCATGGAGTAGGGTGGTCGACAGTGTCGATGGCACAGAGAGATCCAATAAAATCAGCGCTCCCATCCCGCCACTGTGAACCAGCCTAGTCAGATCGTCCTGAACCGAGACCAACACACTCTCAGTCCCCCACCCAGGATGGACGCCGGACTGGAAAGGGTTGACAACACTGGCAGTCTCCAAAAAGGGGGACAGAAGAGGAGAGATCAGAGCCTCCAACAATTTCATAAAGAAAGGGAGGAGGGAAATGGGGCAAAAGTTAGCCGGAAGAGCAGGATCAAAGCAGGATCAAAGGGGACGACATCTGCATGTTTCCATTCAGCAGGTATGTGTCCTGTCTAGCAAGACACATTAACAGCTTTGTTGCTACAATTGCAAACCTTCGTCCACCAAACCCTGCTTTCAGGGGTCTTTGGTTTGACGACTCAGAAATTCGTACCTTCTTCCCTAGGAGTGCCACTCCTTTTGTGGCTAGGGAGGTGAGCCCACTCAGCAAAACCCTCCCTAGGAATTTGAGAAAGCAAAAACTCACTGGGAGTGACTCCCCTTCAGGAGACAAGGGCTCCCATTCCCATGGGTAATGCCCTATAGCTAAAGTAGTATCCGCCTACATGGGATTAAGAAAGACTGACATCACGTCTATGTGTTGGACTCAAGGTAACACTACCATTACTTCTCTGTTTGGCTCAAGGTAGTGCCGAATCTTCTACGGTGTTGAACAATCTGCCACTTTTGAATCTTGGAGTAAGCATGAAGGGCCAACAACTATTGAATGGAAGAGAAGAAACCCTATGCAGAGACAAGCCTCAGACGTGAGAACGGTAGGCGAAGATGGAGCTGTGCTAACCAGTCAACCCGGCTGTAGCGTGGAAGAAAGCCGACGCCCGAAGGAGATGCTCTCTGCCCAGCAAAGCACTGTACAGAGCCTGATGGGCAAAGACCGTGTAAAGAGAACCATACCTGGCGGCCTGACCCCGTACAGGACTTGGTGGGCCTGTAGCCCGCTGTTAGGGAGAATTCTCTGTTTAGGCTGAATTTCCCTACCTAGTGAGTCCCCCAGCAGCTTTGCTGGATTTCTGGGGTTTAATTTTTTTCTCCTGCCAAGAGTGAGACTCTTTTACCCTCACTCTTGGACATGTTGAAGTGTGTTTTCTTGGTTAAACCTTGTGTTGAATGGGCTATGGGGTCTTTTACTCCATAGGGCCTCATGTATTTTTGTGATGTGGGTCACACAGCACCCTCCGTGCCGTGACCCAGGGGTGTCCTAGGGACTCCCCAACATAGACTCCATACCCTGGGACTGACTACTGTCTCCCAGGGCATGTAAAGTCACCAAAGACTTTGCTAGTCTTGAATCCTGAACAGAACCAGTACAAACCATCATATTGTGGACGTACTGGCTGGGGCAATTCGATTGCCCCAGGGTCTGTTAGTCGAGGGGGCACGTCTCCGTCCCCCCTGATCGAGTTTTGGCTGGTGGCAGTGGAAACTACTTTTTATATTCGACCGCGAATATTTTCCTATGGGATTTCCCATTGTTTTAGGCTAACACATTTAATTATTTATTTACGGTAGCCTTAAACATACCGCCGGTTTATATATTTATTTTTATAACTCCGGTTGGGACTTTTTGCCAAAACTTGATTCTAAAATGGCGTTGGTGTTCGCCTCTGTAACTCTGACCCAAAGTGGAGCCCTTTGTTCCACTTTTGGCGGGCTTCTCCACAGAAGCCCTCCAAAGTGGTGCCACTCTGTCTGGGGTACTTAGGAGGGGTGGAGGGGGATTTAGGCACCCTGGACTGAGTTACCTTGGTAACTCAAGTCGCACTCCGTCCTGATTGGCCCAAGTGGTGAGCCGCCCGGCTCACCACTTAGCATGTTTGAGTGACAGCTAGGCTGGGTGAATGGGGGCTTGCTGCATAAAAGCAGGGCTTTGGGGACTGGGACTTCAGAAGTCGCCACAGGACCAAGAATCTGACGAGGGAAGAGCTGAGCCGACCTGCTTCGACGACACCACCCGGTGGAGCCCTGCTGA
The DNA here is from genome assembly GCF_040938575.1 of Ambystoma mexicanum. Lineage (NCBI taxonomy): Eukaryota > Metazoa > Chordata > Amphibia > Caudata > Ambystomatidae > Ambystoma > Ambystoma mexicanum. The sequence goes on from NC_090923.1 coordinate 998,113,188, forward strand.
ACCGTCTCACCACTTTTTCCCGACGACCGAGGAGAACTCTTAACGGAGTGGCTCCTTCCCTTGACTGGTGGGGACAACCAGGTTTCGCCTTCTTTCCGTTCTTTGAGGTATCTCGTGGCCGCCTTGCCTGTGCCAAGCACCCCGGCATCCGGAATACCACACTTTACCCCCATACCGCGAAAGTCGGTACCAACCCTTTAACCGGAGGACTCCGCGGCTGGTTTCTTCCCGGGCAGTGCTACGACCTTTCTCTTCTGCTCTTCAGCGAGATATTCTTCTCCCCTGACCGACGTCGAGCCTTGCTGTCACTGCCTGGAACAACTGCCCCCGCTGGAGGATCCTTTCCGCTTAAGGTACTGTGTTCCGCCTGGCTTCCCTTGCTACCGACTGTACGGGGTAGATTTAGTCCCCGGCTTTCGAACCTGGGAGTGCCTGGGACACTTTGGCTAAACTTTCTGAGCCACTCTAAACTCTTTGTGACTCTTTGCAAGACTTTGAATCTCTAACTAACAGTGTGATCTTGGGCACATTTTCGCTCCGGCTACTCTAAGAGTGGGCCCTGCCTAGTGACGTTTGCTCACCTGTGACTTTATTCTTCTTTAAGCCTATTGCAAGTGTTCTGGACCTTAGAGTGGTGTGTCTAACCTATTTCTGCTTTTTCTCTCCCTTTCTTGGAAACTACTAGAGTGTCATCTAACGTTAAGCACTCACCTCTGTTTTAATTAAGTGGTGTTAACCTAGAGTTGTCTAGATAGGAGAAAGGATTGAATTTACTTTCATTATAACTGTGTTGAAGTGTTCTTACCATATTCGTTGCTAGAGTGTTTTTACTTATGTGTGTTTTTAAATAAATAACTATATTCTTTTGAAACCAAGCTCTGGTCAGTGTTTGCTTGTGCTATTGTGTTTTGGTACATATTGTGTATACTTTGCATACTGCCTAACTCTTCTTGAGAGAAGTCTGACTGCTCAGCCACAGCTACCAGGTAAATCTGGGTGGTACAGACTGCTACCAAAGGGGTTTACTGCTCTACCTGTAGTCTTAAATCGTTTGCAGTGTTCCCCAAGGGAACTGCACAGGTTTCTGCCTAACACTGGTGTACAGCGGTGGGATTTGTATTGAGTATACATTTTATTGTGCTTTAGATACCTTAGTGCAACTAACCACAAAGCTTAGCACTGAAAAAGTAAAACCTCTAACATGTCAGTTATAGAAAGCTATAGTCAAGAGTCCCTTGCAGCCAAAACTGCTGATTGTTTAAGAGTGCTCTGTAAACATAAGGATCTCCTGACTAAGGGCAAGAAAATGGAGCTGATTGAAAGATTGTTAGCTAACCAAAGTCTGGGTGATGGTTCAGAGGAACCTACCACTCCAGCAACTGTAGATGACAGTGTTGAAGTTAACATGGAGCAAAATGTTGATGATTCTGAGGAAGAGTCAGAAGAGGAGGGTGTTAGGGAGAATTCTCTGTTTAGGCTGAATTTCCCTACCTAGTGAGTCCCCCAGCAGCTTTGCTGGATTTCTGGGGTTTAATTTTTTTCTCCTGCCAAGAGTGAGACTCTTTTACCCTCACTCTTGGACATGTTGAAGTGTGTTTTCTTGGTTAAACCTTGTGTTGAATGGGCTATGGGGTCTTTTACTCCATAGGGCCTCATGTATTTTTGTGATGTGGGTCACACAGCACCCTCTGTGCCGTGACCCAGGGGTGTCCTAGGGACTCCCCAACATAGACTCCATACCCTGGGACTGACTACTGTCTCTCAGGGCATGTAAAGTCACCAAAGACTTTGCTAGTCTTGAATCCTGAACAGAACCAGTACAAACCATCATATTGTGGACGTACTGGCTGGGGCAATTCGATTGCCCCAGGGTCTGTTAGTCGAGGGGGCACGTCTCCGTCCCCCCTGATCGAGTTTTGGCTGGTGGCAGTGGAAACTACTTTTTATATTCGACCGCGAATATTTCCCTATGGGATTTCCCATTGTTTTAGGCTAACACATTTAATTATTTATTTACGGTAGCCTTAAACATACCACCGGTTTATATATTTATTTTTATAACTCCGGTTGGGACTTTTTGCCAAAACTTGATTCTAAAATGGCGTTGGTGTTCGCCTCTGTAACTCTGACCCAAAGTGGAGCCCTTTGTTCCACTTTTGGCGGGCTTCTCCACAGAAGCCCTCCAAAGTGGTGCCACTCTGTCTGGGGTACTTAGGAGGGGTGGAGGGGGATTTAGGCACCCTGGACTGAGTTACCTTGGTAACTCAAGTCGCACTCCGTCCTGATTGGCCCAAGTGGTGAGCCGCCCGGCTCACCACTTAGCATGTTTGAGTGACAGCTAGGCTGGGTGAATGGGGGTTTGCTGCATAAAAGCAGGGCTTTGGGGACTGGGACTTCAGAAGTCGCCACAGGACCAAGAATCCGACGAGGGAAGAGCTGAGCCGACCTGCTTCGACGACACCACCCGGTGGAGCCCTGCTGAACCGTCTCACCACTTTTTCCCGACGACCGAGGAGAACTCTTAACGGAGTGGCTCCTTCCCTTGACTGGTGGGGACAACCAGTTTTCGCCTTCTTTCCGTCCTTTTGAGGTATCTCGTGGCCGCCTTGCCTGTGCCAAGCACCCCGGCATCCGGAATACCACACTTTACCCCCATACCGCGAAAGTCGGTACCAACCCTTTAACCGGAGGACTCCGCGGCTGGTTTCTTCCCGGGCAGTGCTACGACCTTTCTCTTCTGCTCTTCAGCGAGATATTCTTCTCCCCTGACCGACGTCGAGCCTTGCTGTCGCTGCCTGGAACAACTGCCCCCGCTGGAGGATCCTTTCCGCTTAAGGTACTGTGTTCCGCCTGGCTTCCCTTGCTACCGACTGTACGGGGTAGATTTAGTCCCCGGCTTTCGAACCTGGGAGTGCCTGGGACACTTTGGCTAAACTTTCTGAGCCACTCTAAACTCTTTTTGACTCTTTGCAAGACTTTGAATCTCTAACTAACAGTGTGATCTTGGGCACATTTTCGCTCCGGCTACTCTAAGAGTGGGCCCTGCCTAGTGACTTTTGCTCACCTGTGACTTTATTCTTCTTTAAGCCTATTGCAAGTGTTCTGGACCTTAGAGTGGTGTGTCTAACCTATTTCTGCTTTTTCTCTCCCTTTCTTGGAAACTACTAGAGTGTCATCTAACGTTAAGCACTCACCTCTGTTTTAATTAAGTGGTGTTAACCTAGAGTTGTCTAGATAGGAGAAAGGATTGAATTTACTTTCAGTATAACTGTGTTGAAGTGCTTTTACTATATTTTTGCTAGAGTGTTTTTAACTTATGTGTATTTTAAATAAATAACTATATACTTTTGAAACCAAGCTCTGGTCAGTGTTTGCTTGTGCTATTGTGTTTTGGTACATATTGTGTATACTTTACATACTGCCTAAATCTTCTTGAGAGAGGTCTGACTGCTCAGCCACAGCTACCAGGTAAATCTGGGTGGTGCGGACTGCTACCAAAGGGGTTTACTGCTCTACCTGTAGTCTTAAATCTTTTGCAGTGTTCCCCAAGGGAACTGCACAGGTTTCTGCCTAACACTGGTGTACAGCGGTGGGATTTGTATTGAGTATACATTTTATTGTGCTTTAGATACCTTAGTGCAACTAACCACAAAGCTTAGCACTGAAAAAGTAAAACCTCTAACATGTCAGTTATAGAAAGCTATAGTCAAGAGTCCCTTGCAGCCAAAACTGCTGATTGTTTAAGAGTGCTCTGTAAACATAAGGATCTCCTGACTAAGGGCAAGAAAATGGAGCTGATTGAAAGATTGTTAGCTAACCAAAGTCTGGGTGATGGTTCAGAGGAGCCTACCACTCCAGCAACTGTAGATGACAGTATTGAAGTTAACATGGAGCAAAATGTTGATGTTTCTGAGGAAGAGTCAGAAGAGGAGGGTGAGGCTGTTGTAACTGTCCCCCCTAGGCCTCTACCTGCTCTACCTGCTGTGCCTACTGGACCTTTACCAGGTCCCACATTTAGTCCTCAGTACTTTGAACTGGAGAAAATGAAGCTAGAATTGGAGTATAAGAAACTTAATGCTCAAACTGACAAAGAACTAAGGCTAAGGGAAATGGAGCTCAAGTATGACTTAGAAATGAAGAAATTATCTGTTGAGAATGCTTCTCTCTCTGGCTCCTCTAGAAGTTCCAGTCCTAAAAGACCCCGGATGCCTAAAGAATTGGTTGGTATGTATGAGCCTAAGTTGGATGTGTTGGATTGGTTGTCTCTGTTTGAATATAATCATGGGCTCCAGAACATCACAGGAAATGACTTGCTCACCTGGTTGTTCTCTAGGCTTCCCCCTGTTGCAACTGATGTGGTAATGGAGATGGGGGAGGAGGATAGGAAGGACTATGAATGTGTGAAACTAGCTTTGATAGCTAGGTTTGGGAAAACCCCTTCCCAGTATCTTAAGAGGTTTAGGAGCCTCAAAAAGCATGATGGTACCCCTTGGGCTACCTGGGTGAATGAATGTTTGAAAAACTTAGAGGGATGGATTAAGGGTTACAAGGTGAACACTTATGAAGGTATGAAGAATTTGTTTATGTTGGAGACTATTTATGATGCCTGCTCTCCTGAGCTCAGACAACACTTGGCTGATTCCAAGGAATTAGATTCCCGGAAACTGGCTAGGGCTGCTGACTTGTGGGTTGCCAACAGGGCCACTCACAAGGATTCTGGGGTAACTCAGAAGAAGGATGGGGAGAAACAGCCAAAAAAAGACTCCAAAGAGAATTCTAATAATTCCTATCCCAAAGAGGGCCCCAAACCACAAAATAACCAGGGTAAGCCACATGGGAAACCTAGTCAGGCTACTGTACCTTCTGGCCACAAGCCAGAAGGAGGTCAGAACAAGCCACCCTTCCAGAGAGCATTTGGACAATGCTATGTCTGTCAGGGTACTGACCATATCAAAGGAGATCCCAAGTGCAAGGGTAAACCTGCAGGGATCAGCACAGTCTCCTTAGCCTTCACTCCTGAGGATGAAGTACAGATGGCTAGTGCCCACTTTGAACTCTTTGCTGAAGAACCCTTGGGTCTTCAAGCAACTGTAAACTTAGAGCCTATGGGTCTGGTTAGTCCCCAGAATAGGGTTGTGTATAACTCCCTACCTGTTAACTCTAAGGTGTATTATGTGGACAGTGTTCTTGTCAATGGCCAGGATACTCCTGCCAGGAGAGACACTGGGGCCAGCAGAACAGTAGTGGATGAAAGCTTCTTTCAACCTGAGGATGTGGCCAAAGCACCCAAAGGTCCCACTAAGATGTCTGGAGGCCCTGTCCAAATGGTTCCTATCCTACCAGCCCTCATTCAGTGTAACAACATGACAGTAAGGATCCCTGTCAGTGTTCAGGCTGAGGTACCTGGGAAGGTCCTGTTAGGGAATGACCTAAGAACTCTAGGAGTAGTGTCACATACCCCCAGGCCTCCCAGTATGGAGAAGCAGAACTTAACCAAATTGGCTAGAAAGGCTACCTTGAAGGACCCTTCTAAGCCTGTGGGACCCTCTACTGAGAACCCCACTACAAGCCCTGGTGTTAGTAAGTTGACCTCTAACCCAGGCACATTTCAGGATAGTATGCTAGGAACATGGGCGCCCCAACCAAGCTCCATCATTGTTCCCCTAGTCTCAGAGTCTCTGACTCCCCCTGCTTCTGAGGAAGAGGTGGATAGACCAACTAGGCCCCTATCTGGACCTGAGAGAACTGGTAATTCTCAGTGCTGGTGGAAGACCAGAAAAGAAAAGTCTAAGGCCAAAAACCTTCAGACTGTTGGACCTTCTACTGAAGACCCCAACTCAAATCCTAATATTAGGGGGGAAACTCCTAAAATAGGTAAGGGTAGATCTAAGAGGAAGGGGAAGCAGGTACATTGCCTAACCCCAACCCCTCCAACCAAGAGGCCTAAGACCCAACCTGCTCCCACAAGAGAGGTGGTGAGGAACCTTGGAGGCCCCTCTAGATCTAAGGGAATCCTTTATAAGGACCCCTCCAAAAAGCCTAACATAGGTTCAGAAGTTGTACCAACTTCTGAGGGACTGGTCAACCAGATCCCCTATAACAAAAAGACTGATGTTCCTCAAAGGGTCTGTAGGTCCGTTAGCTTGCAAAAGAAAACCTTTGAGTTCTCCATTGAACATAGGTCAAGGTGTCACCATCAAAATGCTGATGGACTCTCTAGGATGTATATCATCGACTAGAGGTATGAGGTTCATCCAGGAGTGGATTAAATCCTCCTGTCCCTTAGTCTGGGGGGGGCGAGTGTTAGGGAGAATTCTCTGTTTAGGCTGAATTTCCCTACCTAGTGAGTCCCCCAGCAGCTTTGCTGGATTTCTGGGGTTTAATTTTTTTCTCCTGCCAAGAGTGAGACTCTTTTACCCTCACTCTTGGACATGTTGAAGTGTGTTTTCTTGGTTAAACCTTGTGTTGAATGGGCTATGGGGTCTTTTACTCCATAGGGCCTCATGTATTTTTGTGATGTGGGTCACACAGCACCCTCTGTGCCGTGACCCAGGGGTGTCCTAGGGACTCCCCAACATAGACTCCATACCCTGGGACTGACTACTGTCTCTCAGGGCATGTAAAGTCACCAAAGACTTTGCTAGTCTTGAATCCTGAACAGAACCAGTACAAACCATCATATTGTGGACGTACTGGCTGGGGCAATTCGATTGCCCCAGGGTCTGTTAGTCGAGGGGGCACGTCTCCGTCCCCCCTGATCGAGTTTTGGCTGGTGGCAGTGGAAACTACTTTTTATATTCGACCGCGAATATTTCCCTATGGGATTTCCCATTGTTTTAGGCTAACACATTTAATTATTTATTTACGGTAGCCTTAAACATACCACCGGTTTATATATTTATTTTTATAACTCCGGTTGGGACTTTTTGCCAAAACTTGATTCTAAAATGGCGTTGGTGTTCGCCTCTGTAACTCTGACCCAAAGTGGAGCCCTTTGTTCCACTTTTGGCGGGCTTCTCCACAGAAGCCCTCCAAAGTGGTGCCACTCTGTCTGGGGTACTTAGGAGGGGTGGAGGGGGATTTAGGCACCCTGGACTGAGTTACCTTGGTAACTCAAGTCGCACTCCGTCCTGATTGGCCCAAGTGGTGAGCCGCCCGGCTCACCACTTAGCATGTTTGAGTGACAGCTAGGCTGGGTGAATGGGGGTTTGCTGCATAAAAGCAGGGCTTTGGGGACTGGGACTTCAGAAGTCGCCACAGGACCAAGAATCCGACGAGGGAAGAGCTGAGCCGACCTGCTTCGACGACACCACCCGGTGGAGCCCTGCTGAACCGTCTCACCACTTTTTCCCGACGACCGAGGAGAACTCTTAACGGAGTGGCTCCTTCCCTTGACTGGTGGGGACAACCAGTTTTCGCCTTCTTTCCGTCCTTTTGAGGTATCTCGTGGCCGCCTTGCCTGTGCCAAGCACCCCGGCATCCGGAATACCACACTTTACCCCCATACCGCGAAAGTCGGTACCAACCCTTTAACCGGAGGACTCCGCGGCTGGTTTCTTCCCGGGCAGTGCTACGACCTTTCTCTTCTGCTCTTCAGCGAGATATTCTTCTCCCCTGACCGACGTCGAGCCTTGCTGTCGCTGCCTGGAACAACTGCCCCCGCTGGAGGATCCTTTCCGCTTAAGGTACTGTGTTCCGCCTGGCTTCCCTTGCTACCGACTGTACGGGGTAGATTTAGTCCCCGGCTTTCGAACCTGGGAGTGCCTGGGACACTTTGGCTAAACTTTCTGAGCCACTCTAAACTCTTTTTGACTCTTTGCAAGACTTTGAATCTCTAACTAACAGTGTGATCTTGGGCACATTTTCGCTCCGGCTACTCTAAGAGTGGGCCCTGCCTAGTGACTTTTGCTCACCTGTGACTTTATTCTTCTTTAAGCCTATTGCAAGTGTTCTGGACCTTAGAGTGGTGTGTCTAACCTATTTCTGCTTTTTCTCTCCCTTTCTTGGAAACTACTAGAGTGTCATCTAACGTTAAGCACTCACCTCTGTTTTAATTAAGTGGTGTTAACCTAGAGTTGTCTAGATAGGAGAAAGGATTGAATTTACTTTCAGTATAACTGTGTTGAAGTGCTTTTACTATATTTTTGCTAGAGTGTTTTTAACTTATGTGTATTTTAAATAAATAACTATATACTTTTGAAACCAAGCTCTGGTCAGTGTTTGCTTGTGCTATTGTGTTTTGGTACATATTGTGTATACTTTACATACTGCCTAACTCTTCTTGAGAGAGGTCTGACTGCTCAGCCACAGCTACCAGGTAAATCTGGGTGGTGCGGACTGCTACCAAAGGGGTTTACTGCTCTACCTGTAGTCTTAAATCTTTTGCAGTGTTCCCCAAGGGAACTGCACAGGTTTCTGCCTAACAGAGGGTGAGGCTGTTGTAACTGTCCCCCCTAGGCCTCTGCCTGCTCTACCTGCTGTACCTACTGGACCTTTACCAGGTCCCACATTTAGTCCTCAGTACTTTGAACTGGAGAAAATGAAGCTAGAATTGGAGTATAAGAAACTTAATGCTCAAACTGACAAAGAACTAAGGCTAAGGGAAATGGAGCTCAAGTATGACTTAGAAATGAAGAAATTATCTGTTGAGAATGTTTCTCTCTCTGGCTCCTCTAGAAGTTCCAGTCCTAAAAGACCCCGGATGCCTAAAGAATTGGTTGGTATGTATGAGCCTAAGTTGGATGTGTTGGATTGGTTGTCTCTGTTTGAATATAATCATGGGCTCCAGAACATCACAGGAAATGACTTACTCACCTGGTTGTTCTCTAGGCTTCCCCCTGTTGCAACTGATGTGGTAATGGAGATGGGGGAGGAGGATAGGAAGGACTATGAATGTGTAAAACTAGCTTTGATAGCTAGGTTTGGGAAGACCCCTTCCCAGTATCTTAAGAGGTTTAGGAACCTCAAAAAGCATGATGGTACCCCTTGGGCTACCTGGGTGAGTGAATGTTTGAAAAACTTAGAGGGATGGATTAAGGGTTACAAGGTGAACACTTATGAAGGTATGAAGAATTTGTTTATGTTGGAGACTATTTATGATGCCTGCTCTCCTGAGCTCAGACAGCACTTGGCTGATTCCAGGGAATTGGATTCCCGGAAACTAGCTAAGGCTGCTGACTTGTGGGTTGCCAACAGGGCCACTCACAAGGATTCTGGGGTAACTCAGAAGAAGGATGGGGAGAAACAGCCTAAAAAAGACTCCAAAGAGAATTCTAATAATTCCTATCCCAAAGAGGGCCCCAAACCACCAAATAACCAGGGTAAGCCACATGGGAAACCTAGTCAGGCTACTGTACCTTCTGGCCACAAGCCAGAAGGAGGTCAGAACAAGCCACCCTTCCAGAGAGCATTTGGACAATGCTATGTCTGTCAGGGTACTGACCATATCAAAGGAGATCCCAAGTGCAAGGGTAAACCTGCAGGGATCAGCACAGTCTCCTTAGCCTTCACTCCTGAGGATGAAGTACAGATGGCTAGTGCCCACTTTGAACTCTTTGCTGAAGAACCCTTGGGTCTTCAAGCAACTGTAAACTTAGAGCCTATGGGTCTGGTTAGTCCCCAGAATAGGGTTGTGTATAACTCCCTACCTGCTAACTCTAAGGTGTATTATGTGGACAGTGTTCTTGTCAATGGCCAGGATACTCCTGCCAGGAGAGACACTGGGGCCAGCAGAACAGTAGTGGATGAAAGCTTCTTTCAACCTGAGGATGTGGCCAAAGCACCCAAAGGTCCCACTAAGATGTCTGGAGGCCCTGTCCAAATGGTTCCTATTCTACCAGCCCTCATTCAATGTAACAACATGACAGTAAGGATCCCTGTCAGTGTTCAGGCTGAGGTACCTGGGAAGGTCCTGTTAGGGAATGACCTAAGAACTCTAGGAGTAGTGTCACATACCCCCAGGCCTCCCAGTATGGAGAAGCAGAACTTAACCAAATTGGCTAGACAGGCTACCTTGAAGGACCCTTCTAAGCCTGTGGGACCCTCTACTGAGAACCCCACTACAAGCCCTGGTGTTAGTAAGTTGACCTCTAACCCAGGCACATTTCAGGATAGTATGCTAGGAACATGGGCGCCCCAACCAAGCTCCATCATTGTTCCCCTAGTCTCAGAGTCTCTGACTCCCCCTGCTTCTGAGGAAGAGGTGGATAGACCAACTAGGCCCCTATCTGAACCTGAGAGAACTGGTAATTCTCAGTGCTGGTGGAAAACCAGAAAAGAAAAGTCTAAGGCCAAAAACCTTCAGACTGTTGGACCTTCTACTGAAGACCCCAACTCAAATCCTAATATTAGGGGGGAAACTCCTAAAATAGGTAAGGGTAGATCTAAGAGGAAAGGGAAGCAGGTACATTGCCTAACCCCAACCCCTCCAACCAAGAGGCCTAAGACCCAACCTGCTCCCACAAGAGAGGTGGTGAGGAACCTTGGAGGCCCCTCTAGATCTAAGGGAATCCTTTATAAGGACCCCTTGAAAAAGCCTAACATAGGTTCAGGAGTTGTACCAACTTCTGAGGGACTGGTCAACCAGATCCCCTATAACAAAAAGACTGATGTTCCTCAAAGGGTTTGTAGGTCCTTTAGCTTGCAAAAGAAAACCTTTGAGTTCTCCCTTAAGCAAAGGTCAAGGTGTCACCAGCAAAATGCTGATGGACTCTCTAGGATGTATATCATCGACTAGAGGTATGAGGTTCATCCAGGAGTGGATTAAATCCTCCTGTCCCTTAGTCTGGGGGGGGCGAGTGTTAGGGAGAATTCTCTGTTTAGGCTGAATTTCCCTACCTAGTGAGTCCCCCAGCAGCTTTGCTGGATTTCTGGGGTTTAATTTTTTTCTCCTGCCAAGAGTGAGACTCTTTTACCCTCACTCTTGGACATGTTGAAGTGTGTTTTCTTGGTTAAACCTTGTGTTGAATGGGCTATGGGGTCTTTTACTCCATAGGGCCTCATGTATTTTTGTGATGTGGGTCACACAGCACCCTCCGTGCCGTGACCCAGGGGTGTCCTAGGGACTCCCCAACATAGACTCCATACCCTGGGACTGACTACTGTCTCCCAGGGCATGTAAAGTCACCAAAGACTTTGCTAGTCTTGAATCCTGAACAGAACCAGTACAAACCATCATATTGTGGACGTACTGGCTGGGGCAATTCGATTGCCCCAGGGTCTGTTAGTCGAGGGGGCACGTCTCCGTCCCCCCTGATCGAGTTTTGGCTGGTGGCAGTGGAAACTACTTTTTATATTCGACCGCGAATATTTTCCTATGGGATTTCCCATTGTTTTAGGCTAACACATTTAATTATTTATTTACGGTAGCCTTAAACATACCGCCGGTTTATATATTTATTTTTATAACTCCGGTTGGGACTTTTTGCCAAAACTTGATTCTAAAATGGCGTTGGTGTTCGCCTCTGTAACTCTGACCCAAAGTGGAGCCCTTTGTTCCACTTTTGGCGGGCTTCTCCACAGAAGCCCTCCAAAGTGGTGCCACTCTGTCTGGGGTACTTAGGAGGGGTGGAGGGGGATTTAGGCACCCTGGACTGAGTTACCTTGGTAACTCAAGTCGCACTCCGTCCTGATTGGCCCAAGTGGTGAGCCGCCCGGCTCACCACTTAGCATGTTTGAGTGACAGCTAGGCTGGGTGAATGGGGGCTTGCTGCATAAAAGCAGGGCTTTGGGGACTGGGACTTCAGAAGTCGCCACAGGACCAAGAATCCGACGAGGGAAGAGCTGAGCCGACCTGCTTCGACGACACCACCCGGTGGAGCCCTGCTGAACCGTCTCACCACTTTTTCCCGACGACCGAGGAGAACTCTTAACGGAGTGGCTCCTTCCCTTGACTGGTGGGGACAACCAGGTTTCGCCTTCTTTCCGTTCTTTGAGGTATCTCGTGGCCGCCTTGCCTGTGCCAAGCACCCCGGCATCCGGAATACCACACTTTACCCCCATACCGCGAAAGTCGGTACCAACCCTTTAACCGGAGGACTCCGCGGCTGGTTTCTTCCCGGGCAGTGCTACGACCTTTCTCTTCTGCTCTTCAGCGAGATATTCTTCTCCCCTGACCGACGTCGAGCCTTGCTGTCACTGCCTGGAACAACTGCCCCCGCTGGAGGATCCTTTCCGCTTAAGGTACTGTGTTCCGCCTGGCTTCCCTTGCTACCGACTGTACGGGGTAGATTTAGTCCCCGGCTTTCGAACCTGGGAGTGCCTGGGACACTTTGGCTAAACTTTCTGAGCCACTCTAAACTCTTTGTGACTCTTTGCAAGACTTTGAATCTCTAACTAACAGTGTGATCTTGGGCACATTTTCGCTCCGGCTACTCTAAGAGTGGGCCCTGCCTAGTGACTTTTGCTCACCTGTGACTTTATTCTTCTTTAAGCCTATTGCAAGTGTTCTGGACCTTAGAGTGGTGTGTCTAACCTATTTCTGCTTTTTCTCTCCCTTTCTTGGAAACTACTAGAGTGTCATCTAACGTTAAGCACTCACCTCTGTTTTAATTAAGTGGTGTTAACCTAGAGTTGTCTAGATAGGAGAAAGGATTGAATTTACTTTCATTATAACTGTGTTGAAGTGTTCTTACCATATTCGTTGCTAGAGTGTTTTTACTTATGTGTGTTTTTAAATAAATAACTATATTCTTTTGAAACCAAGCTCTGGTCAGTGTTTGCTTGTGCTATTGTGTTTTGGTACATATTGTGTATACTTTGCATACTGCCTAACTCTTCTTGAGAGAAGTCTGACTGCTCAGCCACAGCTACCAGGTAAATCTGGGTGGTACAGACTGCTACCAAAGGGGTTTACTGCTCTACCTGTAGTCTTAAATCTTTTGCAGTGTTCCCCAAGGGAACTGCACAGGTTTCTGCCTAACACCCGCAAACAGCTTCCGAATACGGTAACTAAGGGTGGACTGGGTCCTGCATTGGGTCCTCTAGTCTCAACCGAGAGCCAACCAGTGAGAGACCGTTGAGACGCGCAGAAGGTGAGCACTGCTAGTATTCAGTGTGAAAGAGCGGCAAGCCATGGAGAACGCTACCGCCACTGATGATACTGACCCTCACTGGAGCAAACCCTGCAACACAGCAGGTATTCAGGTTGCCCAGGTCGAAGGGAGGAGAGGAGAGGAACGAACGAGTGGGGGTTAGGGGTTAGGGAAGGACTATTCTAACCCCATCCAAGGATCACAGGGACCTGAAAAGAGAGGGCACAAAAGAGAAGAAAAAGGATCATGGGAGCATGAGAAACCCGAGCAATATAAACTTCTCTCGTGGGCCACAGGGAGCCACTAGTGCTATGCGAGCCCGAGAGGGGTCCCAGATACCTCCAGAAGGGTCAGAGGGACCCATGAGAACTGCAAGAGAGGGTTCACAGGTCCTCCAGAAGAGTAACCGGGAAACAAGGGAACTAAGAAAGCAACAAGGATAGAGAGATCACAGGACCCTCTAGAAGGTTCACAGGGACCCACTGGAGCTAAGAGAGAGAGGGATCACTGGAACCCAGAGAGATAATTTAGACATTGGGACAGAGGAACCCAAAGGAGCTGCAGAGGCCTAATACGCAAAGTAAAGAGCAGATACCAGGGGAGCACAGAGGCTCCCAATAGTTGATCAAAGTGGGGAGAGATCAACCAAGGTGGTGGGGAGGGATCGGGGTCATATGCCTTCAACTAAAGAAATCTAGAGCTTTTGTTGTTTTGTTTTTGAAATTTGGAAAACTTTTAGTAAGCTTTATAGACTGCCAAGAACTGTTTCTTTGAGCAGAACTGGTATTAACTGATGATTACTGGATCAAACCCCAGGCGGTAGTCCTGGAACGCCCGAGAGAGATCAGGGTGAAAAAAGGGTACTCAACCTATTTTTCTTTCGAATTTTCCTAAGTGGTGGGGCCAGTTAGTGAATATGTTTGGACCGAGGACATTTTTATTTTGGACTATCAACAAGCACCTTAGTTCCTTTTTTATTATTATTAGGAAGGGAGTTCTCTTTTAGTAGTAGGGTCAGTGAGGCGTTTTTAAATTGGAAGAAAAAAATGTTTAAATCCTATCCTCTCGTCGAGTCCTTCTTCTGGCCTGCCAAATATGGTGTCAGAAGTTGTATTCAAGTGACCTGATAGAAAGTATGGCCGCATCCTAGCTCGTACAAGCAAACCCATCTACCATCTTCCACCAAGAAGACACTGAGGTATGAAACATCTTAGGGGGCAATACCTTAGCACTCAACGCTGAAGAAACAGGGGACTACTCCCCTCTCTGCCAAACTCCCACTTTATTCCCACTTTATTCAGAGGACGAGAAAGAGTGTGGTCCCCCTCTGAAAATGATTTCGACATAGAGATCATGGACCCACTAGGCCAACTCAAAAGGGAGCCGCTCGAGACTCTCCTGAAGAGGATCATTGAAAATCGAGCTAGGGGCGAACGACATCACAAAGAGAGCCTCAACCGAATAGGCGTAGGCCAACATCACCGGGTCCTCCCACACAGGGTCCTACAGCCATACCACACGGGGGAAGACCTAGGTGCCTTTTTTTACTAATTTTGAAAAGCTAGCTGCCCAGTTCCAATGGAACGAGACCCTTAAAGTCTGTTATTTGGGCCCTCTACTGAGGGGAGAGTTAAAATTGTCCTATCAGAATATCAACCCCCAAGGAACTACCTCCTTTCAAGATATAAAATCCGCCCTGTTAGAAAAGGTGGGAAAAACAGAAACCTTCTTCGACTGGATTGTGTCCTCCCACGTATTCCTCATCTTTGACACTTGTTGTCCAGCTTCAGCTGCATCGGAATTTCTTTTTTGGCAGAGGGCGCTGTGCGTCAATGGCGTCGAGTCGATGTCCCTAGAAGTCCTTCGTCGAGGGTGATGTCATCGAAGGCATATATAGCACACGCAGCGCCCGTTGGCCTCAATACCGTTTTTCTGCGACATCGATAGATTTGACAAAATTCAGCGCGCCTCACATCTTGTGACGTCTTTGTTTCAAAGCGTCGAGAAATATGTCTTCATCATCGACACTGACGACTCTGAAGTCCGGTTTTAAAAAATGTCAGGATTGCAGATCGAAAATTTCCCTGACGGATCTGCACCGTATCTGCTTGTGGTGCCTCAGTGTGGACCATGACACCTCCGACTGCTCGAAATGCCAGTCCATGACTGGAAAAGCCTTGAGGGAACGGAAGGGGAAGCTGAAGGTAGACAAAAGCCCTAAAAAATCCCCTACCAGATCCGTAAGAGACTGACAAGTCGAGAGGAGACTCTCCTCGGAGGAAGAAGGCCAAGCGGTCAACATCGAGGAGCGCTTCTCACCACTCTTCTTCATCCTCGAAGAAATTGAAAAGGCACCGTAGATCGTCTTCGTCAACTTGGTCGTCGGACGCTTCCCCCAGAAGAGTCACTTGCCCGACCAAAAAATCCACTCTGACTGAGAGGGAAGCCTTCAGGGCTGAAATGCCTAAGATTTTTGAAAAACAAAAACCTAGCCATGCTCCTACCGAGCCTACGAAAGAAGCCGGAAAGGAAAGGTCTCGTCCTAAATCTTGCTTGCCCTTGAGCCTGGGAAAAAGGCCTGATCCACATCGTGAGCCTTACATGCCTCGATCCAAGACACAAACACAAGTCGAGGTCCTCGACGTTAGCGACACCCTCGACGCCAGCGACACCCTCGACGCCAGCGACACCCTCGACACTGGCGGCACCTTCGACGCCTGCCAAGCCCTCGACATTGACATCGACGCCAAAAACCTCTACGTCAGCTGCGTCATCTTTGCTGGCTGTGCCGTTGACGCTGAGCGTCCCTCCTAAATCAATGGCGCTGATAAAGAAAACCTTGATGACCCCTTCGGCGTAAAACCTGTCATTCCAGAAAAGACCTATGTTCTACTGCCTAAGAAGGATTTCTTCAAGTGTCCATTTTTGAAGAAGAGGAAATGTGCCAGAGAGCTTCATTGCTGAAGAGTCCAGGATGAAGGACCTTTATGAGAATTTGCAAACTACAAGTGGGGCAGATACCTCACCTGAACTTGAATTTGGAAAACCTGTGGCGGGGAGCATGCGGATGCTTCTTACAGACAGCTCATGTCAAAGGTGGTGGACAACATAGGTTGGAGTAGGGCCTCATTGCCATATGAACAGGACAACCTTACCGACATTCTTGACAAAGGTTCACAATCTGATCCCATCTTGCCTTCCCATGTAGCATTGCAGAAAAGGGTGGCCAGGAACTGGGAAACTCCGGAGACCAATCCTGCAGTTGATAAAAACGTAACAAACAAAAATACTGCCCTTCCAGTAGTGACCCCGACTACCTATCAAAACACCCCACTCCGGAGATCCTGGTGGTGCAGGCAGCTAATGCAACATCAAAACAAGCGGCATACCCTACCATCCCTCCTGATAGGAACGGCAAAGACGTAGATGGATGGGCAAGGAAGGTATTCTCTGCAGGGTACATGGCACTAAAATCTGCCATACTCCACTTGTGCCCTAGCAAAGTTTACGTTCACTCTATGGGATTGCATTTCCATGGCGGCAGAGCACATTCCCGAAGGGGATGAAAGAGACGGCTTCCTAGCTATTGTTAGAGACGGCAAAGAGGCCATGTGCGAGTCTCTTCAGTCAGGTTTGGATTCTGCGGATAGTATCAGCAGTACCATGGCAGCCAGCACCGGTATGCACAGATTTGCGTGGTTGAGAAAGTCCGCTTTTGCACCTGATGTGCAATCTAAGCTTCTCAACGTGCCTTTTGACGGGTCTCACCTTTTTGGCAACAAGGTTGACGAGAGTCTTGAGAAGTTGCAGACCTCAAAGGCAGCAGCCAAATCTTTAGACGCCGCTATTAGGCAACCTCAGCCTTTTCATCCTAGTGGGCAACCTTGGAGGGATAGATTGTTTCGCTACTACTCCTCAGTTGGTAGGGCAAGAGGAATGGCCAGTCAAAAGGGCCAGAGAAAGTTTCCTCGTGGTGGACTAGGTAGAGGTGTAAAGCCAGCTCAAGCAGCAGCCTCCTTACCATTGACTACTGCAGCAGCCGCCTCAAAACTGCTCTGAGGTCTTGAGTCACAGTTCACCAGTGCGGGGCAGACTGTCTCAGACTCTGGAAGAATGGCGAGACACTTGGATGCTTGGGCTCTAGAAACCATAGCCCACGGTTACTGCCTTCCCTTCATAAGAAGACCTCAGAACCATCCACTGGGGAACCATTCTTTGAGGATTCTGGACCCGCTCCTTGCACAGGAAGTTTTAACCCTACTAGACAAAGGTGCTATAGAACCAGTGCCTGTGGCAGAGAGGAACAAGGGTTGGTACTCCCCTTATTTTTTGATACCCAAGAAGGACGCAGGACTGAGACCCACCTTGGACTTAAGATACTTGAACCAGTTCCTCAGGAAGGATCAGTTCAGGATTTTCACACTTTCTCAGATCCTTCAGGCCCTCCGACTCCAGGAGTGGTTGGTGTCATTGGACCTTCAGGATGCTTATTTTCATGTGCCAATCCATCTCAAGCACAGAAAATACCTGAGGGTCGCAGTTGGCAGTTCTCATAATCAATTTCAGATTCTGTCATTCGGGCTAACCTCTACCCGAGGGTTTTCACCAAACAGATGGTGGTTGTGGCAGCGGGTCTCAAGAGAGGGGGGATTCACGTCTACCCCTACCTGGACAATTGGCTGATCAGGGCACGTTCTCCCGAACAAGCCCAGGATCATCTCAACGTCACCTGCCACTTTCTTCACAGACTGGGCTACTCCCTCAATTACAAGAAGTCTCATATGAAATCTTCTCAAAAGCTTCAGTACATCGGAGCTGTACCAGATACATCCTTGGGTAAGAGCTCGCCACCCGAGGTGAGGGCTCAAGACATTGTTCAGATGGTTACCAAATTTCACATTCTACCGTCCTTTGATTTCTGAGGTTGCTCAGCCTCATGGCATCCTGCATTTTTCTGGTGCCAGAGGCTCGCCTGAGAATGAGATCCATTCAATGGGCTCTAAGAATTCAATGGTCCCAGTTCTCAGGAAAGATGTCGGACCGTCTTTACGTTCGAACCAGGGTCGCACAGGATCTTCTGTGGTGGGTCTGGGAGGACAATATTCTGAAGTGAGAACCCTTTTTGCAACCTGAAGGGAGAACCCTTTTGGCAATCATGGCCGGAGATTACAGTATTGACGGACGCCTCACTTACAGGGTCGGGAGCCCATGCCAACAATCTAACAGTCAGCGGTCGTTGGTCTACATCGGAGTCCAAGCTACATATCAATCTTATGGAGCTGAGGGCAATCAGACTAGCGCTGAAGGCCTTTTGCCCTCTGTACGGGGAAAGAACGTCCTGATAATGACGGACAATACAGTGGCCATGTACTACCTCAACAAGAGAGGAGGTGTAGGTTCACTACCACTGTGCAGAGAGGCAGTTCAGCTCTGGTACTGGGCAATTCAAGAAGGAATCTCCCTATTGGCATTTCACCTAGACGGAGGGGAGAACACGACGGCGGACGCTCTGAACAGGCAGAGCACAGTCTTCCACGAGTGGGAACTAGCTCAGGAAGTCCTTCTAGAGATTTTCACCCTTTGTGGAACCCCTCAAGTAAATCTGTTTGCGACAGTGGTCAACCGGAAGTGCGAAAGGTATTGCTCCATGCAATTTCCCCCAACAGGAGCTCTGGGATACGTGTTCGTAGTGGACTGGGAATTCCCACTCCTATATGCGTTTCCTCCAGTCCCCATCATTCCACATGTAATAAGAAGGTTGAGGAGGTTTGGGAAACACATGATCCTAATTGCCCCGGATTGGTTCAAGAGAACGTGGTACCCGGACCTTCTGGACATGTCCATCTGTCCTCCAATGCGTTTTGCACAAAAAGAGGACCTTCTCTTGCGAGAGGAGGGTCGGGTTCTCCTTCCAGAGGTCAAGACACCCAACCTTCACACTTAGTATCTGAAAGGCTGAGATATAAGGATTGGGACCTCCCGGATGACGTAATGGAGGTTTTGCTTTCGGCCAGAAGGCCAGCAACAAAATCTTTGTACCGTTGCCGTTGGAATACATTCTGCAACTGGTGCAGGGAAAGGAATGTGGATCCTTTTCTATGTAAAACACCAGATGTTTTAATCTTTCTTCTCTCTTTAGCTAATCTGGGGCTCCAAATTGGTTCTATTAAAGGCTACTTGGCGGCGCTGTCCATCTTTAAGCACTTGCCAGCGGAATGTTCCCATTTCAAATTCCACTGGTGACACAATTTCTAAAGGGACTCACCAATGTGTTCCCCATCTCCCTTCCAGGTTCCAGTTTGGGACCTTAATCTGGTTCCAAAATTCCTAATTTGTGCACCTTTTGAACCCTTGCACTCATGCCCTTTAAGGTTGTTAACCTTTAAAATCATTCTTTTGGTAGCTCTAACTTCAGCCCATAGAGGGAGCGAGTTTCAGGCACTTTCATCCAGGCCACCCTTTACTATCTTCCACAAGGATTGAGTTGTTTTAAGGGTCAAACGTTCATTTTTGCACAAAATCATTTCTGATTTCTATGTTAGTCAGAACATTGTTCTACCTTCTTTCTATCCCCCACCTCATCCTGGCAACACAAAGGAAAGACCCTAGGAGAGCGTTAAGAATGTATATATCAAGAATGTCTACCTTACGTTTTGATGACCAACTGTTCATTTGATATACGGGACATAAGATGGGTCAGGCTGTTACTTCTAGATGGATAATTCTGGCAATCTCAGAATGTTACAGGCTGGCAGGGAAAGACCCGCCTGAAGGCATAAGGGCCCATACCACCAGGGGCATGCAAAGGAGTGTACCAATTAAAAACATTTGTGAAGCGGCAACATGGTCTTCCAGCCACACTTTCACTAAGCATTATTCCCTGCAATCTTCCCTTGGTCAGGATAGTACTTTTGGCAAAGCAGTCCTAGACTCTGTTCATGAAAATATATGAATTAAAATTCTACTCCCTCCTCCAAACCTAATACTGCTGTGGGAGTCTGTCAAAGATGTTCTTTCGACTGGATGTTCCTCCCACGTATTCCTCATTGCCCTCCCATCCTACATCTCAGAACAATTTCACGTGCTGTTAAAGCTTCCATTTCTTCGATGCTGAGTACGGTCACTCCCATGTTTAGCGGGTATCTCTGCTGTTAAAAAGGGGAAAAACAGAACTGGGGCCAAGGGGCCGTTTATTGACGCTTTTCCTCTGTTTCTCCAGTGCGCATTACTTCAGCAAACCCAGCCTTCTCTTGACACAGCTATTCAGATAGTCCAGGCCCATTCTAAGGCGTTTAAGTATTTTAAAAACACAGGGAAACAGGTAGAATCAAGAATGGATCCTAAACCATCTAATAAGGTCTCTTCTGTCAAAATCTATAGACGGCCAATAAAACCCCTTTTCTCTTCGACCAAACCCAAATGAAGAAACTACCCTGAAAATCATGTTTCCCCCAGGAGTAAAACAAAGGGTGACCCCCAGGGGAGGACACTGGAAGAGGGAAACATCTTTCCTCCACCATGCCCACGTGTTTCTCCAGTGGAGAAAAGGGTCATTTTGCATGAGCCTGTACCAAAAAACTTATTGAGGAACCTATGGAGATAGGATGGCTAGGGGCAGAGGAATGGTCAGGAGAAGGAGAAGAAAGGGACGAAGATCTATAAGAGGCAGAGATTTGCTTCCGTACCCCTCATCCCTTCCAGAAACAAGGTACCTACCGAGTCAATTACATCTGGGCTGGAGCGCTAATTGATTCAGGGAGCAACCAGACTGCCATAAGGTCAGACTTAATCTACCCTGAGGATCTGAGAAGGGAGGGAGCTGTAAAAATCACCTGCGTGCTTGGGGATGTAGAGACCTATCCCCAAATTTCCCATACCCTATAGGTTAATAGTGGACTCTGTAAAAAACGGGGATAACTCTCACTGTTGTAAAGAAAAAAAAGTAGTCCACGCTGTAAACGCCTCATTTCATTGTAAGAATTTCAATTATTTTGAATAAATCATATTGTGCAAAAAGTCATGGCGAGTATCTCAAATATTCAAACATCAAATTTATGAGAAATAGAAAATGACGTGTCATTCTCATACATACAGAAACAATACTCTATACAGGCTCTACCAGTAGGTACACACTATGCTGGTCCTAGTATCCCACTACAGGCTACTCAACCACCCCTTGTGAAACCGGTACCTGCTATCTACAATGCTGAAGATGAGGTGATAGCCTCAGATTTGCCTTTTCCACTGTAAACCTTGACTATAGCACCTAAGGTAGCTGCTAATGGGCGACAGCTAAATCAACCCTCTCTCTTATCTTTGTTTAACAAAATACCCTCCCTTGGGATATTAAACACGGGTGATTTTGAATTTGTGGAACCTCTTTGAGTCCCGGGTACAAAGATAACTAATATCCACTGCAATCTACATGGGACTATTGCCCTGATCAGACTGCAACATGCATCATTGGACTGCTAGGTTACGTCTTGGACATACCTAAAGCCAGGTAAGCTAAAACTGAAGGTTGCTCCAAATGTACTTGCACTGGGTCAAAGGTGGAAGCCCCCAAGAGTGCTATTAAGACCACAGCTGTTTACAATGATAATCAGGGGTGGGAGTGGTTGAAGAATACGATTGCCCTGAAAACAGCTGGGGATTGAAATTGGTCAGTGGTTAGTTGGAACACTAGGGGTTTCAACCACTGGCTTAATGATGGTGGCTCTCAAGATATACTATTATCACATGAGATCTTTATATTGCAGGAAACCTGGATCACTTTTGATGTTAAGTTTGATGGTTATATAACCTTTCAGGTGATGGCCACCAAGGAGGAGCTAGGCCGCCCTAAAGGTGGTTTGATGATTGGTGTAAAATCAGCCTACAACCCCAAAATGATTAGCGAGTCTACATCTGGAGGTAATGTACTGGCAGTATCGGTGACCCCACCTGGGAGAGGGGGTGCCCAGGGGGGATCTTGCTTGAGACTATTTGTGATAAATTGGATACCATACTCATGGCTTGGAACACTGACTTGGGTAGCAACCCGGTTATCTTATGTGGAGATCTAAATGCGAGATGTGTTTATCCATTGGGCTGTGGGGATTATCCAAATGTGGCAGATTATTGCAGTAAACCGCAAGGTAGATCTAATCACAAAGTGAAGATATGGATGGACTTTCTTAGGGAATGGAAGTGCACATTCCTAAATGGGCGTACCACTGGGGATAACCCAGGCCAAATGACTTGGACAGTGGGCACTAAGAGAGCTGTCTTGGACTATATGGTGGTTTTGGATTGCCTTTTAGGCTATATCATTGACCTGCACATTACTGCTAATTTATATACTGATCATGACTCGGTCGTTCTGACACTGAGTGGGGGAGGGAGGAAGGACCGAGAAAATATGTGCAGGGAGGTGATTCCGAACCACCCCGGAAATCGGATCCGTTGGACCCAGAACAACATTGATAGAATGAACCTTCTGGTTTTTCCAGGTGGGATCAGGATTGACCGGGTACTGCAGGCCAAAAGCCTGGAGGAAATTGAAGTCTGGATCCAGTCCCGAACGCAGGCCTTGTTCAAGGGTCTCCAAACTGTTACAAATAGGTGGAAAGCGAAGGAAAGAGGCCAGTTTGACATTAAGACTGGGACCGCAAACGCCTAATGCGGCAGGTAATTAGAGCCTGTATATTGATTGAATCTAATGAGAGGGCAGCCCAGATAAAGTATGTTAAGCGCCAATACCACCTATGGCTTCGCCAACATCGTAAGGCCCAACAAAAAGGGAAATGGGAACATTTTATTCAGACCCTCTGTAGCAGAAATGTGTGTAAGATCTGGCAAACTTTGGCAGAGGCAGGGCGGGGGAGCAGAGGATGAGAATATTTAACCCCATAAGTGGCGGTTTGTGGGTGGAGCATGTTAAGAACAAGTACTATAAGGATACTGTTGTCTCCCCCCCCCCCACAGCGCTGGATCGAACAGAGTATTGGCCCCTCCCTCCAAGTTTCAACATGGTCAAGCAGACTATTCTAGATCTTAAGATGTCAAATGCGCCAGGCCCAGATGGTTTACTGGCTAACTCCGTTCTGAAAAAGGACCCGGACTATTGGGCAAAGGTGCTCTTGACCTTGTTCTCACAAGTCTGTAGGACTACTAAAATACCATCTTCATGGAGGAGGTCGGTACTTATACCGGTGTACAAGAAGGGAGATTGAGGTAACATTGGTAATTACCGACTTCTCTCCATGCTCGACGTCACTAGTATAATATTTATGACGCTTGTCCTTAGGGAACTAGAGGCATGGGTGGTGACAAATAAAGTCTTGAGTTACGCACAGACTGGTTTGAGGCCAGGTTCTGGGACAATGCATAACATTAGAGTCCTGGACCAACTAATTAACACTACTTTGAGCAATAAGGATGCCACTCTTTAAATAGTGTTTGTAGATTTTTGCAGCGCTTTTGATCAAGTGAAACGAGAGACGCTCTGGGCTAAACTAAGTGGGTTAAACTGCCCTGCTTGGATATTGCACATATTGCTGAACCTACATAGTGAAAACAGCACCAATGTTAGACTCAACAATGAGGGAGAAGTTACAGATTCGATCAGTGTTAACATGGGAGTCAAACAGGGTTATGTGGGAGTGCCCATGTTATATAATCTGTATATAGCTGACCTCCTCCTTTGCATGACTACGAAAGCAAACTGTCCACCTAAACTAGGTAATTCTCCTATAGTAGGCATGTTGTATGCTGATGATCTAATATTGTTTGATCGAACGCTGACTGGTGTAAGCTGGCACTCTATTCAGCCCAGCTAGGTTTAACCATTAATTTGGGTAAAACGAAGATTGTGGCGATTGCCAGAAACTGACCTAGTCGCTTGGGGGTTGACACCAGTCTGGGTGCGATTAGTTTCATACAGTCATACCCGTACTTAGGGCTGGAATTTGATGGCCAGCCTAAATACAACCTGATAATTGCCCAAAAAAAGAGACAAGCCAAACTCCTTACGTTACAGGCCTATAAATTTGCTAAGGGGACGGCAGGGTCCAGTATGGCTGGGATTATAAAGCTTTACCAACAATGCTTTGTCCCAGCCATCCTGTACGGCCTAGAGGCATTGGCAATGCAGGACCTGAATTGGTTGAATATACTTGATCAGTGCTGTGCATGGGCCCGTCTTGTTCCATCCAATTCTTGAGACTGGAACTGGGTTTGACCTCTCTTAGAGGTATGGCATTGCATGCCCGTGGAGCTTTTTACTTGAAGGCTCTCACTGCACCGGCTTGCAAACTGCTCTCACTGACGGGTAGCAATTTTGAAGCTGAAAATGCCCCCTGTGGACTTAATTATAAGCAATTAAATGAGTCCCTATTCCTGGATATAGACTGGTTTTATGTTAATAAAAGAACGTTGCCCTTTGTACATCTTAAAAAATCTATATGTACAAAAACAGATGGGACTGGAATCAAGAATTATGTACACTTGTCCTCCCTGAAAGGGTATGAGGCGGTTTCCCATGTTATCTACATATACAGGAAGACTCCTTTGCCCTGATCATGAGGTTCATCAATTTATGTGAAGATTGCACACCAGCCAACTACAGGTACTCATGGTAGTGGGCCCTACCTTGGGCATTTTGCCTAAAGATAGGTGTTGTCGTATCTGTGGGATAGTGGGTAACCTGGAAACAACTAGACCTGTTTTGACCCAGTGCCCTCGACTTGGTCCTACATACATGTGTATGCTGGGTGGACGGGTGCAAAACTATGAAGCAATTACGGGAGAAGCCTTCTGGGATTATTGTTTAAATTCAGATACCATTGGAATCCAGCTGGCGCTATATAGGGTATGGCTACATGTCAAAAGTATGTTACCTAAGCTGACTTATGATAAAGAGCTTGGGGGGACCAAGAGTAAGAAGAGTAAGAATAAGATCAAGAACAAGAAGAGTAGTAGTATTATTATCGGCGCCCTGACATTGCTACTGCAAACATTTCTGGGGATGGATGTATAGCACACTCTTTCATTATTATTTTCTGGTATTTTAACACTATTAGCATTGTTAGTATTATGATTATTATTACATCTGTGACCATCAAATTATTTTATGTATAACCATTTGTGTGTAATTGAAGTAGTAATTATTGTATATATTTAGTATATTGAATGATTTATGTCTATTTTTGTGTAAAGTTCAGATTTTGGACTAATTCACAATAACATTTTTATTATCAAACATCAAATTTATGAGAAATAGAAAATGACGTGTCATTCTCATACATACAGAAAAAATGCAGGCAAGTAATATATTTGCATGACAGAATAAACAAATTACAAGATAAAATAATAACAAACGAGGACAAAAAAAGAGATTATGTACAAGTAATATATTCTTTTTAATCCATATTATTGTGTTGTAAAGGGTATTTGTTTTAATATCCCCGATTTTGGCATGGTAAACAAATATTCATGCACTCGGTCTGCCTATGTGTGTGTCAAAATCTCAATTTTCGCAATGCCCCTTCCTGTATATTGGGTATATGAATGTATTTCGGCGCCGACTGTTTGGTATCCATTAGCGCCTTCCTCAGGGCAGGAAAAACAAACCCTAGGGGGAAGCAGACAAAGAACTAGTTCAGATTGGTGTTCTGAAAGGTTCTAAGAATAGGAGATAATCTGAGTCAAATTTATTAAACTGACCATTATGTCGGAATTCCCCACTTAGCACTTACCATGTACCTCCGACAAGCGTAGACAGGGTTCCAAAATTGCAGGGTCCTCTGAGCAGAGGAAACCCAATCTTGGGATGTCAGCCTGATGTCCCAATCAATGGTTTCTGGGGATAGTTTGTCAAAAGAACTGTTTTAAATTGTAGTATCCCGGGCTGCACAAGAGGACCTTAAATATAGTTCCCAAACAATGGTGTAGCATGTGCCGCATAGATAATAAGTTTGCAAAATAAGAAATGGTGAAATACCTGGCCGCTGGGGTAGCAATAAAGGATCCTGATGATATTTTCTTCAAATCTGTGAAGCCGCACTGACTGCGCGGAGAATACTTGGCGTGGCCCTGCATACAGGTTAGAATAGCACGGGCGTTGTTGTAGTCTAAAGGGGCACAGTAAAGGAAGCGCAATAGACCTAATTAGTAGCACTGAATTTTAACATTGGATGTATTAATCAGTGCCTACAGTACGTTTAGTATTTGAATGCTCTATTTCAAGAAACTCATACCTCTGGAATCTATCCTGTCGGTATGGATGTTCTCACGTGGCAGCTCCTATTAAGGACACGTGTGGTGTCCTGAAGCCGGATCATTCGTTCCTATGTAGAAAATCCAAAATGAGGATTCCTATATACAATATGGTTGTGAACTCAATTCAGTACATAAATAAAGGGGTCCCATGAGCTTACTTACCTGACTCCTGAAGTTATCGTCTATGAACGTGCCTACCCTCAATGGAGAAACCCTGTGTTGTCATGGCAGTCTGATGCTGTCTACAGTGCTGCAAATCACGTCGCCGTGGGTAGCTGCGTGCACTGCAGCGTTTCAAGTTATTTATGTGTAGTCATGGTAACTTGGTTTTGATTTCGCTTGCCCACGTACTAAATCTCAATTGGGTCCCAACGCTGTTTTGTAAATGCGCGTGCTCGTTGACAATGTTTAAACAAGCAAGCAATGAAGTATATGGAAGGGAAGCAGCATAAAATGGGCCCAAATGTATATATTCAAGATCGATTCTGTCTCAGCACCATTTTGCGAATTTTGTGCATGCTTGTTTACAATGTTTAAAGAAATAAGTAAAGAAGTATATGGAAAGGAAGCAGTCCAAAATTAGCGCAAATGTGTATGATGGGCCAACAGTAAAAAACAATTTATGATATGGATACGGTTTGCGGACCTGTTTAAAATGTGTCCGT
Organism: Ambystoma mexicanum; assembly: GCF_040938575.1. NCBI lineage: Eukaryota > Metazoa > Chordata > Amphibia > Caudata > Ambystomatidae > Ambystoma > Ambystoma mexicanum. The sequence continues at coordinate 998,140,144 of NC_090923.1, forward strand.
GCCGGTGACTATGCATAGACTAGTTCCAGCTCATCGATATTGGATAAGACAATCAGACTTATCCAATTCCGCCACTGGCGATGGCTTGTAAATCCGCCAAAGGTTATGGAGTGCTGATGTTAGAGATCACCAATGAGAGCAATTAAAGCGAAAGAGTGGGAAACACCCAACTTTGATGTGGGTGGTTTGGAATGAGGATTCTAGAATGCAGTTGGGCCGCAATTCACTCGCTGGGATAAAAGTATAAATTACACTTTCAACATGCTAGAGGTCATGAAAATTATTTAAGAATCAGAATATGGATAGGAATGGTCAGTGAGTCATACTGGTGGTATAACTTCCTCATTTAGACCACTATGGTAAGTACCTAATCTGTATATCCATCAGGCTTCTTTATGTAGAAGGCTTCCTATGACATTTGAGGATTCTTTGACAACATCAAGGATCCACCATGTCATATCATCTGCTGTATGCTGATACTCTATGTAATGGTTTACTAGGGGTGCGCTCATGTTTTTGCAACGTAACCTTGACCTGTGTTTGCAGATTCTTATGTGAACAGGTCTAATTGTTTGGCCCGCGTACCTTAGTCCACAAGGCCACTGTGACCTGCTTAGTTTTACAATTGCTGAGGTTTCCAAGGGTCCATGTGTGACCCTCTAAACAGAATTCCTTTGTCTTCTTAGTGAACTTACAAGAAGAACAGTTGCCACATGGGTAGTGCACTGTGGTCGTTCTGAGGTCCCATAGGCCAAGTCGTGGTATTGGCTTGACAAATTTTGAATGGACCAATTTGTCCTGTAGGTTCTTGGCTCGTTTAAAGGTGAACCTAGGTATAGGTTCGACGGGGAGGCTAAGTCTGGCCAATGGCCAATATATGGAAATCAATTTGCGGATTTGAAATGTATGTGTGCCATATATGATGACACATGTCATCCATTGATCCTCTTGGTTATCAACATTTTTGGGGGTTAGTAAAGCATCTCTTTTGGTGAACCTTGCTCGTTTTTTAGATTTATTAATCAGTTTGTGTGGATAGCCCATTAGAGCAAGCCTTAGATCTAAATCGTGGGCATAGTTATGAAAATCCACCATATCTGTGCAGTTTCTACAAATACATAGGTATTGACCGTATGGTAGGTTCTCACAGAGATGTCTTAGGTGATCGCTAGAGAAATGGAGAAGTGTGTTCCTATCGCTTGGCTTCCAAAACAGGTTACATTTTAGAATGCCAGAGTCATGTTGTATCTGTAGGTCTAGAAAGTTAACCTCGGTTTTACTGAAGTCCATAGTAAACTGTATGTTTATTCCTTTCCAACGTTGCTGTGAGCGAGGTTCTACAGCCTTGCATCTCGTCCATTTCATCCCTGCTTTCCACACGGACTCCCTGACGAATGCTGGGCTGCTGAAGCCCCTTGGTGCAGGTAGGTGCAATTATTCATGCACCCCTTTACTTTACACAAATTTTGAGCGCATTTCCAAAAATATTTTGAAGAAGCATAAACATTTTCGTTTTTGGTGCGGGAAGGCAGTAATTACAGCGCTTGACAGTGCGCTACTGTCCATTTGTTGGCAAAACATCCTGTTGCCTACCACATTACGATTTATAGATGTTTCTTTGATTTGGCCAGCACTCACAGTCACCATGTGGTGCCTCCATCATGGCCGTCTGAGCACAAATCTACATTGAGGTAGTGTGTGCAAGCTGCCTGCCTAGATCCTGCTCTGGCATCGGCTGGGGTGCTGCTTATTTCAATCAACGAAGGATTGAGAGGCAGGAACCGGCCCCTGTTCCAAGGCCCACTTCTAATGCTCATGGCTGCTTCCCGGTCAGCTAACAGGCTGCTCGATGAGACTTTCTACCACTGATCAAACCCTCCTCGAGGTTGCTATCCCTGGACTACTTGGACTACCATGAGTCTCTTACCTCACTCTGCATGGGTTAGTTACCTCCTCATGACTTCCTTGTACCCCCATCTCTGCCTGTACTCCCAGCTCTCCCTGTTTTGTACTCAATTAAGTTATTCTGTACTCACCTTTACCAACTGACTCCCACTTTGTTTCCTTAACAACAGGCCCTTGCATTAACTTGAAAGTCAAACTTGGGTGTATTTTGCATTTAACTTGAAAGTCAAACTTGGGTGTATTTTGCATTTAACTTTGCCCATTGATTGTAACCTGCTAGCCCAGTGACTATTACTTATTGTTGTGCTTGCATACTCCTCCCTCTGTCTCCTCTCTCTTCCCACCCATGGCGCTTTCTGTTTCTCCCATCTACTCCAACTGCTTCTCTATCAACTATATTTCCCTTCTCACCAAGTCTGGAAAAAAGAAGTTTAAAAAGGATATCTTGCCCTCTAACCCTGCTCACCCTATCGCTGATACCTATTCCAGCGCCTCTTCCAGACAGACCCTCACGACATCCTCTTTGTCGTTCCTTTTCCAGATCTATGGACCCCGCATATGATCTCTGTGGTCTGTCCTGTCTCCTCCTCTCCCATTAATGGTGGCACTCGCTGGGAAGTCCTAATGTATTTCTTCGACTCATCCAGAGTCATCCTTAATGTCTACCTTAATGGCACTGTCATGGTCCAAGGTCCTCAGGCCAATCTCCGCCTCTTCGATAGGCGTTTCCCTCACCTCATCAACTTCCTTTCATCTCCGGCAGTCCCTTCCTCTCATTCCTTGTCTACCTTGCCCACTCCTCCCTCCTCCTCTGCCCCACTCCAGGTTACCTCAACTCCTCCGCAGGGTGTACCTCTGATTTGTACCCCTCCCCGGAAGATCTTTAAGGCTGGCAACGTCCTTCATCTTGCCACTCTCAACTCTCGCTCTGTTGTCAAACACTCCTCTAACATCTGCCACCTCCTCGAAGAACTGGACCTCGATGTCCTCTGTTTTATGGAGACATGGTTCAATGCCAGCTCTGTCGCAAGCTTTGACACTCTCCTCCCTGATGGCTACAAGATCCTCTCTGCACCCGGATCCACCCAGCCCAGTGGATACCCGCCACTATCATTCCCACTCAGATCTACCCTTCTTTCGAATGCCATGCTTGTCTGCTGGCTCTCAATCTCTCCTAGCCACTCTTATTACTGTTGCTACTCTCTACCGCCCCCCTGGTCAAATCACCTCTTTTTCCTCTGAGTGGGCTGACCTCTCTTCCTCCCTCCAGGCCTCATCCAATCAACTTCTCTTCCTTGGTGACTTCAACATCCACCTCGATTCTCCCTGTCCCTCATCTTTGCTTTTTTGCGACCTCTGTGATTTCATCTCTCTATCCTCCCCTCTGGCCCGACGCACTCTGCAGGTCACACACTTGACGTCTTGCTCTCCACTGGCCTCCCACTCTCTATCCCTCTGACTACTCCTGTCTCCTGGAGTGACCACGGCTTCCTCTCATCTCATCTGTCACTCTCTCCCCCCCAAGCCAACACTGCCACCTACTTCTCAGACATCCGGCCCATGAAGCGCTTGTCAGTTGAGGCTTTTGCTGCCACATTCTCTCCCCCCCCATCTCTGGCTGACTCACAACCTGACATAGCTTTATCCCTTCTCTACTCTTCTATTTCTGATACTCTTGATGCTCTTGCCTCTGTCATGAGGATCCGTTTGAAGTCCAAAGCCAAGTGCAATTCCTGGTTTGACTCTGACCTAGCTACACTTAAACGTAAGTGTAGAGCGACTGAGAAGAAATTGAGGGCTTCTTGATCATCCTCTGACAAACTGGCCTGTCGCCTGCTCCCAAGGCAATACCGACTCTCTGTCCGCACCAAGGTGAGAGTACATTTTCAAGCCCGTGCTTCGGCAGCATCTAACAACTTGGACAAACTCTTTAAAATCTGCAAGGAGCTGGACAACCCTGCTGCAGTCTCTACCCCTCCTGTTGCCTCCCAGGCTCTCTGGAATGCCCTTGCCTCTCACTTTATCTCAAAACCCCGGACAGCCTCTCCACCGTCTCCTCCCCTTCCTCTCCTCACTCCTCTCCGTCTGTGCCTGCTGATCCTACCTCAGCCACCCTCCACCCACCTTCTCGTCCTTTCCTCCTTTCTCCCCAGATGAGGTCGCTAGACAAGTCCGATCTATGAAAACCTCATCACAACAGGTTCATCCCTATTCCTCTAAAACCATTAAGGAACACATTGACACCCTTGCTCCGGCCCTTGGTGACTTTTGCAACCACTCCTTTGCCTCAGGATCCTTCCCCTCCCCCTGAAGCACTCCTTTGTGCATACTCTTCTCAAGAAACCCACAGCTGATCTTTCCTGTCTGGCTAACTATTGCCCAATTTCCATTACTCCCTTTCTTGGCAAACTCCTGGAAAAGCTGGCCTTCTCTCAGCTTAACCGTTATTCCGATTATGTTGAGTGTCTCCATGACCACCAATCTGGCTTCAGAGCTGCCAGAAGCACGGAAACTGCACTCCTGAACATCCGTGAAGATCTGCTCTCCAACCTTGACTCTAACATTCCCTCTGTCCTCATCCTACTCGATCTCTCATCTGCCTTTGACACGGTCAACCATACCATCCAGCTTAACCGTCTCTGTGACAACCTGGGTATCACTGATCCCTGGTTGCTTACTCTATCGACAATGGACTGACAATCAATATTGACAAAATTAAAATGGTCTTCTCCAAAAAACGCAGACCTAAGAGCTATTTGTGGAAGTTAGCCTCTAAAAATTTGGAACAAGTCTCATCATATAAATATCTTGGCTCATAATTGATGCAAAGCTTATATGGGAACTCCAATGGTCTGCACTTAACAATCAGTGTCTAGTGTCTACAAAGGCGTTGAGTGCCTTTATTGGCCGAAACACTGGCTACTCAGTCACTGCTGTTGTAAATATTTATTTGGCTAAAATTAGGTCAATGCTACTATATGCTGTTGAGATATGGGGACACCCTTTTGCGAAAAGCATGGTGGTATTTGAAGCCAAACCTTTGAGAAAGCTATTGCGGCTACCACAAAATCTAAGTGTGGAATACCTGTATTTGGAGTTCGCTATTAAAGGCATCTGGTATGCCTATATATGTCAATGTGTATTGTCCTATGAAAAGGTTGTCACCATATCAAATGACACGATTATCGTACCATATGTACAAGCGTATCTTCATTTAGAAGGCAATGGGCCACATTACACGGTAGGCGGTAAGTAACGGCTGATAGCACTTCCGCCGCCCATGAATCCGGCATTAGCGGTCATCGCTAAAAGCGGTGACCGTTAATAGCGGTGACCGTAAATAAGCGGAACCGGAAGTAGCGTCATCGCACAGGGACGGGAAAGAGCACGGCGACCATCTTCAAAAACACAATCCATTGCCATCCTCTGCCCCCAGGACCTGCAGCTACACCACAGCTTGCCAAAATCATCAACACAACCCCTGAGAATGCTCAAGGCCTTAAAAAAACGAGCAGCACGGCAGCGCAAGGAACGCTTCTCAAATGAAACACTGATAATGCTATCAGACACACTTGCAGAACGCTGAGGTCGTGTTTGCAAACGACATGTGGCGTCCCGCAATCATTAAGAAAAAGGAGATCTGGGCAGAGGTGGCCCGTAAAGTCAGTGCGGTGGGCTCCACCCCCCGCACTGTGTAGGATGTACGCAAGCGGTGGGACGATCTGCGCCTCCGTGTATGTAGTATTCTGGCAGCCAACAGGTGCCTGGCCATGGGCACAGGAGGCGGAGGAGGATCCCCAATAAAGCTGCAAGAGTGGGAGGAGACTTGTGCCAGCACCATTGGGGTCGAATCCATTGAGGGAGTTGGTGAAATGGAGCGCGGTGTGCCGTCATCGTCAGATGGAGGTGAGTGTCCACACAAAACACTGCAATGCAAAGCATAAGGTAATCCCCCAAATGTGACCTTGAAATCAGCTCATGGATGGAGCTATCAAACATACATGTACACAACCCTGCCCATATGCTGTGCACATCTCCACACAACCACATGCATGTACCACCTCAGACACGTGTCACCCAGACTCATGCCTGTATGACCCACCCATCTGGCTAACGACCTGTTTTGCCAAACATGAAGTCCAAATGCATAGAATGCATCAACAACAACATCTGCATGATGCACGTTGACCCATCACCGATGCTATCCCTCTCTTTGTCCCCCACAGGCTCACAATTTGACAGTGAGGAGCAGGACTCTGTGACGCAGGCCCCACCTCCAAAGAAACAGGGCAAGGGAATGGACGCAGGCACCATGGCCAGCATATCGAGGGGCACTGGAAAGTCTGTACTGCCGCACAGGGCCAAACCCACACAGCCACCCACGTCACCAAGGCGTGAAACTCCGTCAGACAATATTGCAGCACCCACTCCAGCAATCACCACCATGCCCGATCCACCTGCGGAAGGATCACTGTCCACCGCAAATAGCTCCATCGGCGAGGAAGCTGCCACGGCACCCATGTCCAGTGTGGAGGAAACATGTATTACCCCCATTGAACACCACACACCCAGCCCGCAGCAGTCAGCCCGACAGAGCCTATGCCCCATGTCACATGCCAGCAGCCATGAGCAGTCTGGGGATGAATTTGTGGCAGGGTGCTGGAGTCCCAAGGTGACATCACCTGATGTTGGACATATGCCATAAGGTGCGTCAGGTACCATGAAACGCAGACACAGAGCCCATGACATGAGCATCATCCGACAGCGCCAGGAAGACATCACTGCGCTGGTCGGCCAGCATGTGGGTGAGGCTGCCCTGGCGATGGAGGAGTGCAGGGAACATGCCAAGGGCATCAAACAAGCCATTGAAGCCAGAACCAACCGCATTTGTTAGGAATTATCAGCTGTGAGGCAGGTCCTCACACGCATCGCAGACGCTATGGATAGGCAGAACCCCCTTCCCCCCCCCCCCCCCGGGACCGGACCAACCAAGCACCTCCTCCCCTGCCAGCTCAAGGCAGACCAGCCCCCTGCGCAGGTCCATGCGGGCTATGCGGGCCACAAACTCACAACCACCCAATGCTGGCAGAGGTGGTGGGAAGTAGGGCCAGCCTGATGTTGGTGAATCGTGTACTGTATTGCTGCACTGATGTGCAAGCCATGTTTGGAGGAATTGTGGAGGAGAGGGTAAAGGGTGTTTGGGGGAGTTGTGGGGGGAGGGGATAAAGGGTATTTGGGGGAGTTGCGGGGGGAGGGAGTAAAGGGTGTTTGGGGGAGTTGTGGGGGGGTAATGGGTGTTTGGGAGAGTTGTGGGGGAGGGGGTAAAGGGTGTTCATGTTATAGGGTCTATGCACTTCATTTTCTTACGATACTTAATACACACTGGTGACATGACGTACCAAATGAGTGTACATTTTTATTGGTGTATGTGTGCTTTACTGGTGGACAGTGCACAGTGTACATTTCACCACAAAACCCAGTGCCCCAATACCCACTTCCATTGCACCCTCTTCATCCATGTGTATTAAAACACCTCATCCTCATCAGGTGGTTGCAGTTCAATGTCAGGGGGCAGAGGCACACTACGTCTGATGCGCATGTTGTGCAGCATGACACATGCCATGGTGATCTTGGCCACCTTCTCATGCCCGTACAGGAGTGCCCTACCCGACCTGCTGAGGCACTGAAACCGTGTCTTCAAAAGGCCAAATGTCTGCTCAATTACCACACGGGTACGGGTATGTGCACGATTGTAGTCCTCTTCGTGCTTGTTCTGTGGGTTCCGTACAAGGGTGAGGAGCCACCTCTTCAAGGGATAGCCAGCATCACCTGCATGGGTGCAACAATGGGTATGTGTAAGTGATTACATCAAATGGAACCAGTAGCTATCACACAAGTCAACTTTGATTTGTGAATGACATCCACATATCCCTACATGCATGGAGGTAATCAAAGTAATTGCAATGTGGGAAGGTGATGTAGTCCTTGCAAGTGTTCATGCACTGTGCATACCTACGGCAGTTGTTGCCATGTACTAGGTGATGTCCACTCATTTGTATCCTTTGGTCCTGTCACCGTTTGAACCACACTCCTAGTGAACTGCCATTCCAAACTTTATGTCCCCATGCTGGCATGCAGCACTTCTGTTGTGGTGTAGGGGTGTGATTCACTATAATGGCTACAGGTGATCCCTTTGTATGCACTCAAGGTCGCATTTCCGTTGTGATGCTGTTCAGCGTACATTTCCATTGTCCATATTGGCTGCATGTTGCTGCATTGTGTTGTAGGGGGTACGGTCTGATGATGTGCAGTGTGCATGTGGATGGTTATGGCATGGTTGTGGTAATGGCTTCATTTCATTGTTGTGCGGCTTACTTCTTGCATGTGGTTTTCATGTGTCAAGTCAAGTCTGGCCTGGCTTGGGGGACAGTGATGTATTTCTATATGGGAATTGTTTATTCAGTCAACTGAATTGGATGTATGCATCTCTCCCACCCACCAATCACACCCAGTTGGAGTATGCATCTCTCCCCCCCAATCACACCCAGTTGGAGTATGCATCTCTCCCCTCCAATCACACCCAGTTGGAGTATGCATCTCTCCCCACCTCCCAATCACACTCAGTTGGAGTATGCATCTCCCCCCACCCATTCACACCCAGTTGGAGTTTGAATGGAAGCCAACTTCTCCTGGGCAGTCCGTGGCAGGGATATGTGTTCACTTGTGTGCTTCAGGAGGGCATCGAGCACCTGGTTCAGCGTGCGTGAGAATACTGGTTGTGATATGCCATGCATCTGCCCGACCGTGTGCTGGTAGGTGCCTGTGGCCAGGAAGTGGAGCACAGAGACCACCTTCAGTAGAGGGGGGATGGCTGGCAGTACGGATGTCTATGAAGCTGACAATGTCATTGTGTATCATGTCCACGATGGTGGTGATGGTATCCTGGTCCAGACGGTACAGGGTGTGTATCTGCTCAGGGGTTAGGTTGAATGGACTGGCTCTGATTCTGGGGATTGGTGGCTGCCTCTGTGGTACAACTAGGTGCACTGGTGGGGTTTGCTGTGCCTGTCTCGCCCTCCTCCTCCTCCTAAGTCTCCTCTGTGCTGCCTGTTGTTGTTGCTATGCAATCATGTCCTCCAGCCCATGTAATGCTACTAGTATTGGAATCATTTTGGTGTGTGAATGGGTGTGGGAAGGGGTGTGGTGTGCTCCTTTTGTGCGGGTACAATCTCCATTGCCTCCACGTGTGCTGATTGTGTACACCTGTGGCAGTTGGGAACACTGCACATGGCCCTTTACGGGTGGTTCGCTATGCCGGTATTTCCGCCATGCGGGTATGGGCTTTTTGGGCCTGCTCCATGCCGCTATTTGCATGTCTGCTTGACTTGTGATGTGCTCCTATTTCCGCCATGTGGGGTCGCGCGCCTGCGGCTGTGCCGCTATTAGAGGCACCGTTCTTAGCGGTGCCGCTAATAGCGGGTAGGAGGGTCGTAATAGACAGGAGCGGTTAGCGATGCCGGTAATCCTTTACCGGCATCGTTTTCCCTTACCGCCTACCCTGTAATGAGGCCCAATGTGTTGGTTGGTACTATTGGCACGAAATAAGACTATATATAAAATGGTTGTGTGGGTGCGTCCCTGGAACATCAACGATTGCGCTTCAAATAAGGGGTATAAAAATGAAAGTGTATGACCTTTGGCATGAGCAAAATGTTATTAACGTTGCCTCAAAAGTAAATAGCGGTCCGTACCTTGAAGAGTATCTCAACCGAACTATGCCCCCCAAATACATTGTTCCCTATCCTAGCACTAGCACTTTTCGCACCCATCTTTTGATGAAATTTAATATGACGGAAGCATTGGAGACAAAAGGCGACATAATTGGTATCCCACATGAAATGAGGAAATGCCGCTTATGTGGCAATAATGTTACTGAATCACTCTTCCTCCTTATTATGAAATGTGAAAGTTTGACAGAGATTAGAACAAAATCTTTTAAATCTTTTAATAATGCAATTGACATGATGGATACAACAGGTTTGTGGATGTCTTTTTTTTAATGATATTAACCTCATCTACTACTTTGTAATCTTTTATGTAAAGATTGTGCCGATTTTAAAATGTATTGAATGATGTATTTTAAAGTGTATTGATGTCATATTTTAGAATTGTAAACTCATTTTAGTATTTGTATAATTATATGTAATTGTTGTATGTTTCATGTGTTATACAAAGCCTTTTGGCTAGATGTATATCTAATAAATAAATAAATAAATAAATAAATAAATAAGTATTACTGATCAGGCTCTGGCCTGGCTGACCTCTTTCCTATCTGATCGACCCTCCCAGGTCAAACTTGGGTCCTTCCTGTCCTCTATCTCCCTCTCTACTTGTGGTGTTCCCCAAGGGTCTAACGTCTCGCCCCGGCTTTTCAACCTATACCTGGCTACTCTCGCCCACTGCATTGCCATTCTCTGCTCACATTTCCAGTGCTACGCTGACGATACTCAACTCATCTTCAGGCTGCCCTCGGCCACCTCCTCTCCCTCTCTCATCTCTGATTGCCCTACTGCCATTCATGATTGGTGTTCGGCCAATGAATTTTGTCTGAACGCCAGTAAGACTGAGATCCTCCTCATCGCCACACCTTCTACATCCTTTGCCCTCACTCTCTTGCCGGCCTCCCGTGGCCCTCCTTCTACCCCCACCTACGAGGCTAAGAACCTCTGAGTCATCTTTGATTCTCCTCTTTCCTTCTCTGCCCACATCTCTGATGTCTCTAAAAAGTCTAACTTCCTACTGCACCCCCTCACAGGTACTCTGCCTTTCCTCTCCTTCTCCCAGAAGCTCACTGTCTCCCAAGCTCTGGTTCTCTCTAGGTTGGACTATTGTAACAGCCTCTTTCTAAATCTACCTGCCTCTTATCTCTACCCTCTGCAACTAATCCAGAACAGGACTGCAAGACTTGTCCTTGGCCTCAAGCCCTGGGATCGTATCTCTCCAGCTCTGAAATATTCTCCATTGGCTCACAGTGGATGCAATGATTATATTTAAAACCCTCTGCATTGTCCACAAGGCTTTCTGTGATCTGGGTCCAAAATACCTTCAGCTATTCCTCCGTAAATGCCTCCCCTCTCGAGCTCTTTGCTCCTCTACCTCTCACTCCCTCAGGGTCAGTCGTTTTTCTAAGAAACAAGCTGGTGGTAGATCTCTGTCTTCAGCTGGGGCCTTCCTCTGGAACAGCCTCCCTGCCACTCTAAAACTTGAGGAAAGCTATCTCCGGTTCCGGAAGCACCTCAAGACCTTCCTCTTTGCTTCTGCCTTTACCCCTATCTCCCCTGCTGATCTGTTCTCTCTTGGCACCGTGCACCTGGCCACCCTGTGTCCTCCGCGCACAGGTCCTGCTCACCCTACCGCACTGCTTCCGGGCCACCCCTTGCACTGGGGTCTGTATCTGTACCCATACAGCACCGCCTTTTTCTTCCTGCATTTATCAGACCTACCCTGTATGCTGCGTTAAATTCAGCACTTGCCACTTGCTGGCTGCACTACCATTTTTGTTGATTATATTATTTATTTATTATTATTTATTCTGTTTCTCCTTTTCTCTGCACTTTCCACTTCTCCCCCTTCCATGCACTTTTCCCCTACCTCTGCCCCATGCACTTACGTGTTCTCAATGTCACTGGACTAGTAAGATCGTTGTTTTGTTCTCCCCGTTCCCCTCCCTTGCCTAGTTGTGCTCTGAAACACCTGTGTAGCTGCACGATATAAATAAAATATCAATCAATGTTTTGGTCCACATTGTTCAGCCAAAGTAGGAACAATTTCATATCTGTCTCTGTGCCTTCCCATATGAATAGAATATCGTCTATATATCTTTTCCAATTTGAAATGTGGTTTTGAAAAGGATTTTTATTGGAGAGAATATTGATTGTTCAAAATGAGACATAAAGAGGATGGCTAGGCTCGGCGCAAAGGCTGCCCCCATGGCTGTTCCTTTTATTTGGAAGTATTGTCCATTGAATTTGAAATCATTTTTACAGAGGGCTAGAGTCATCAGTTCGATAATGAAATTATCCAGCACTCTGGGCCTCATTACGAGGTTGGAGCCATGACTACCTCCAATACCGGTACCGGTCCTGTTCAATGGGGACTTACCGGTCTATTCCAACCTTTGCGGGACCAGTAAGTCCCCATTGAAAAAGCCATTCCCCATTCCCTTTTCAGCCCCCATAGGGCTCAATGGGAAGGGGGAAGGTGCTAATAACGGTATCGCAAATTGCGTTACCGTTATTAGCTCTGAAGTCCCTTAACGGGTAAAACCAGGCGTTAAGAAAGGGACCCGCTAAGGGACCTCGTATTAGGGCGGTAAGGGATTACCGGCACCGGTGCCAGTAATCCCTTACCACCCACCTCGTAATGAGGCCCTCTGTCTTGTAATCTATGTTGAATCAGAGGGTTTCTCATGCACTCAATAGCTTGTTCTTGCGGGATACTCGTATATAACGATTTTATATCCATGGTTACTAGCTAGTCTCTAGATTGATTAAAGGACAAATTCTCAAATGTCTGGATGGTGTGGTATCTCGGAGATATGTTGTAGTGAGTATCCTCAGGGGTTTTAGGACCATATCCAGGAACTTGCACAGGGGTTCCAAAACTAAACCGCACCCCGAAACAATGGGTCTTCCTGAGGGATTCTCAAGATTTTTATGAATTTTCGGAAGTCATACATCCACATCAGCTAACAGTGTATTCATAATTTCCAAATATTGAACATTAGTCATTAAAACAATGCCTCCCCCGTTATCGGCTGGTTTTATAACTATGGACTGGTTTTTTGAGAGTTCAACTAGTGCTTTGTTTTCGTCCCTCGTGATGTTGTGTCTAAAGTATCCTTTCTGTCTAAATCTTTCAGAACACATTTTTCGAATGTGATCATCTCAGGGGGTACTTGATTGTCTTGCGGACAGAATGTAGATGGTGCGCGAAGGCCTGAATCAAATTCTCTGTCAGTATTGGGTAAATCTTGAAAGTAAATTTTAAGTCTCATGGTCCTAAAGAACTTACGAATTTACATTTCTACAGCAAACCAATCAGTTTGTTGAGAGGGCACGAAGGACAAACCTGATGTTTGTGCTGCAGAGACTTCCAATTTAGCTAGGTTACAAATTGCCATTGTGAGTTCACAAACTCTTATCTGGTTCGGCGTCTGTGTCCCTGCATTTGACGCATCAAGGGGGCATACGGTTGAAACCACGGTGGTCCCCACATTGGACCTCCCATTCCGCTTCTGCCTAAAAAAGGCAGTGGTGGGGGTGGATGAAAATTCTCGTAGGGTTGTGGTAGGTTGTAACGAGATTGGTCATCCGAGTCGCTGCTCGAGTCTGATAAAGTAACCCATCTTCTACACCCTTGTCCCTGTTTTTGGGACGTTAGACGTTTCTTTGCAGCCTTAATGAACTGATCAGTTGTATAGAGGAAAATATGCTCTAATTTAAATTCCCGGATGTCTTTCGCTAATTTTTTGGTTTTCTATGCAATGGTTGCAGTTTTGAATTCCTCAAATAACTTGTTAGTTTCTTTTAACTGCTTTTAACTGCTCTTGTGCATCAATAAGAGTAGTATCAGTTTGAAATGTTTCTTCTTCTTGATCAAGATCTTTTTGTACCTCTGCACTAATTCTTTGAGCAGTGGTAATTGTTAGTACTATCCGTCACCGCCACCTGTAATTTGGTGGTAATTCCGCCTGACCAAGTGGCGGTAACAGTAATTCAGTTTGGTGGTATCTGGGCAGATTTACCACCCAGATATCACCAAACTCGTAATGAGGCCCAATAGATGTACTGGCTGAGATGAATGCTTTCTGTATCTGTTTGCAAATGTTGATTGTGGAATTGGAATGCAGGGTGGAGAAAGTAGAAGACTTCTGGAAGGCCTACGGAAAAACCTACTCTCCACAGACTTACTTGAGCTTACATATGATGCATGTAGGTGGAGATGGAAAAACAAAGAACGTTGAGCTCAAATTGGAGGATACTGAACATCTGGAGAAAATATGCAACCTTTGCTTTTTTTAGGTGCCTGATGAGGAGGGGGAGACCCCTGATCAAGTAGATATATGATATCATATGATAGTTTATTTATATAGCGCCTATACACAATGTGTTTCAAAGCGCTTCAAGGCAAGGGAGGGAACAAGGGAAAATACAGCGACATTCTTACAGGCCATGTACAGTAAGGATGTGAAGTTAACTATCGTACTCGGCCTGACGACATTTCAGATAGTGCAAGTGCTAATACATAGAAAAGGAAGGGAGGGGGAGAGTGGGAAGGAAATGGAAATAGACAGGCGACTACTGTACTAGGCCTGACGACATTTCTGGTAGAGCCGGAGGAAAACAAAAGGTGAGGGAGAGGGTTGCAGAAAGGTAGGGGAGGAACAAAACAAGCAACTATCGGAATAGGCCTGACAACGGTTCAGATAGTGCTGGAGGGAGGGGGGGGGGACAGTAAGGGGATGGGGAAGTGACGGACGAGGTTGCTATCATACTAGGTCCAGGGACAATTCTGATAGAGAGTCTGGTTCAGGAGATTGTGCAGGAGCTGCTTCAAGATGTGCAAAGAGCTGTCCTCAAAATAGTGAGCACAGACAGGAGAGTAAGTAGTGGCCTCTGGATCAATCTTGTTTAGATGCCACAATTACAAAGATGAGGAACAGATCCTTCAAAAGGCGAGAGCAAGGGACCTTAAGGAGTCACAGAGGGCCTTAATAACACAGATTGGGTGACAGTTCAAGGGTTGTTATTCTTCTAAACAATTTAGCAGCCAATTGTTCAGTCTTAATAGGAACATACTGTTCAATATGTAGTATGTTCTTTATATCACACCTGGCTCAAAAAAGGGAGCGGGGGATACTCTGTTGCGTATCTTTCTCATCTCCTGTGGGATTTTAGCTCCCTGGCCCAACGCATCCCTAACTCTTGTGTTCCACAACTAGCGATTGGTAACACCTTTAATCTAAGGCTAGCTTAGGTGAGGACACAAAGGCCAAAGCCTTATGTGCCTGGCTCCCTCCAGGGTTCTTCTAAATGTTCCTATCCACAGTGCTTTAAAAATAAATGATGGCTTCTTTTTGCTAATTGCAGACAGCATGGTCCTTTTTCACATTCACCCGCTCCTCTCTCAGTCCCCTTGACCTTACTACTCCAACATCTTCTCCCTCTCATTCCCCTTCTCACCTTTCGTCCCTCTCTCAAGTCCCTCTGATGTCCTTCTCAAAACCCTCCTTGCTCGTTTACTGCCACCCCTCCTTAGTCCTCTACTCTCACCCCTCCACACTCTGCTTCTCAAATATGGTGCCCTGCACATTTTCCACACCCAGGAATATAGTGCTCTTCTCACTCTTCTCTACTAACCTCTCTCTTTTGCACTTAACAAATGCTATTCTCACCCCATCTTTTCTCGTGTGAACCCCTCTACTAAACCCCACTCTGTTATCCTTACTCTGTCCCAGCACCCACTCCCTCTACCTACTACCCTCACTCCTGTATGTCTATCTCCCTCTCTTCCCTCACTGCTAACCCCACTCTCACAAACACACTCTCTCTCTGACTTCTTCATTTACACAAACTGGTATCACTCTTTCGCACTACAAGTACCTCACTTGCACTCTCTACCAATTCTGCGGGAACCTCCTCAACAATCTTAACTGCAAACTGTCCACCATCTGGCTGTCACTTCCTTCCCTTGTATACTGTTTACTACCTGATTCTAACCACCCCAGTCACCTCCCCAATGGTTCCAGTCCTCCCATCACTCTGTGGGCCAATCCGTACCTGCCTTTTCTCCAGGGTCTGTTTTAAACAACTGAAAAGCTTTAAACCCCATCTAAACCCCTCTACCTTTTCCAGCACGTTTTGTAAGTCTGAAATGGCTGCTCTGCAGTTTCTCTGGCATGCTGAGGGTCTGAAAGCTTGTTTCTCTGTTGCCACAGTGAGTTATTTTCTTTTCTGGGGTGCAGGACATTGTCTGGTTGTGGTGTCTATTTACAATCCATATTATGTGAAGATAGATAAGAGGTTGATGGGTTTGTAAGGTCTGTTCCTAGGCCTCGTGTATTGTGGTGTATCTATTTGGGTTATAGGAGTCATCTGACTTGGATAACTTTACAAACCAACAAGTATCTTACACCAGAGTGTTTCACTATTTGGATTAAGTCTCATGCGCTCAATAGCGCATGAGACTTGAGCCAAACAGTGAAACATATATTTGCAGAGTAGGAGGTGTTCTACTAGTTTAGTTCCAGTTCCAGTTTTCTTGGTTGCTTCAAGGTTCCTTCTGGGTGTTGTGGTCCTGGAAAAGTGCTGGGAGGTGTTGTGTGACTCTTAATGACATTCCTGACCCAGACAGGGTGTTTGGGGACTGGGGTTCCCCCAGCTTTCTCACCCCACTTCTAGGACGGGTATCCTTCACCCCTGTTTGTCAGGGTCATTACCCAGGCCCTGTCACAACTATAAAGGGCAGAAGATCTACCAAGATTTGTTAACGTTCACCTTATCACCCAGGAAATAGTGTAGGTCATTGACAACATGGCTCCATAGTAGAACTGTCAAATATAGGTGGGCCTATCCATCTGCGTTAGCTTTTTAATTGGAAATGGCGTCCTACCATTTGTCGGCTTCAGATTAAATCAGGCATAACATGCGTGCTGTAGTGGGGGAGACTGCAAGAGTTAAGAACCCAGAACAACAATCCTTCGATCTGTTCCAGAAGCCTTTAAAGCAGCCAATCGACCAGTGCCAGAATTGTTGCCACAAGGCAATGTCAGAAGCTTAGTTTGCTTCCCATGAGAGCAAGCCTGCAGAATGGCGGAAAGTATTGTTCGTGAGGACTTTCAATCCGCTTGACTGAGAGAGAAATTTATGGAGAACTCTTGTTATTCAGTCATGATTTTGGGAGCTATTTGAGTAGTGTGCTGCGCGAAGTGGCACAAAGTGAAGTGTTGGAAATAAGTGAGAAAGGTTTGGTGGGCCATGTGAACAAATCACATGTTAGTGATAACGAGGTCGTAGTTGGATTGGGCAATTTTTGGGTGGAAATATCTGGGTTGAGTCTGTTATGGAGAGTAAGGGGTTAACTTGTTCTGTATTAGGGGATACATGAGTTTGTATTTGTTACTATGGATGGATGGGAGGAGTAGCAGTTCCATGTGTTAATATCCCTGCAAAAATATCGCCATACAAAAATATCGCCATATTTTTGCGCCAATATTAAGCCATGGAAACTGCGGGGGACACCCCCGCAACTCCAGTATTTTATTTAATGAAGCGGGGGACACCTCTGCAAACCCTGGTCCCAGTAACCCCATAAATTATCCCCACCAATAATATTGCCTATGGCGTTACCCCACGACCATATGTACGGCGATATTATTGGTGGGGATAATAATACCTGATACCGGAGTAGCAAGAGGAAATGGTGAGCTTGAGGTACTATTTCTATTTTAGGAGCAAGACGGTAGTGGGACACTGGCATACCGATAGTGACTGAGTTTCCAGAGTCTCCTCAGAGTTTTTTGTTTTTGAATATAACCCCAGACTGTCCAAATAGGGTTGTTTCTGAAGGAGCTCATTGTGATCCTACAAATGGGAGCTTTTCCACATTTATTGCATTTGATATTGGGGGAATCGTAGAATTAGTAATGGGGAAGAAGGCTATTCCTGAAGGTAGACCTGGGGGTGGTGGGGCAGACAGTGTTGAGGTCTAAGTAGATCATTATGGGTATGTATGTTGGGCTTTACCCAACACCTGAGCGGTTCTGAAGAGTTTTGGAAGGGTGTGAATAACACCTGTGTTTTAGCAAATCTTGCCAAATGAGAAATAATCTTTCATTGGTATGATGCCTTGCCCTATAGGTGAACAAGGGTCAGCAGTAGCCATCCTGAAAGTTAAAGACCTCAACTCACCCACTTAACATTCCTTTCTGGTGAGGGAGTTTTAAAGGAACTGTTTGGATGTCATATTTGTTCAAGAGTTGCATTATATTATGGAGGATGAAAGAGAATTGTAGGTTCTAAAATTAGTCAAATGTTTTGGTGATCAGGTACACCGAAAAGAGTGTGTTTGGTATCATATTATTGAGGACATTTGAGATGGCACAACCCAAATTAAGAAAACATCTGGAGAGCAGGCTGCTGATGTGATGGAGCGAGTTAAATTACCCAGAGGTAACCTTGTTCAAAAGGCACCGAAGCCCGCAGGCATCAGGGTGCTCCAACATAGACACAAGTGAGGCAGACACAAAGCACACGAGACACCAAGAGCTCCATCAGGATTAAAAGCAGGAAGGGATTTATTCAGAGGAAAATGTTCAGTTTACAACGAAAGCTGAGATGGTTTTCCTCAAGTCTCAGATTAGAAGGAAGGGAGTTCCATATTCTAGCTGCCACAACTGGAAAGGATTTACCTAGGCTATTGTTACAATTGAAACATAAATATCTTACTAACCCCATCACGGAGGAATGCAGAGGTCTAATCGGTACATAGGGAAGAATCATGGATTTTAGGTAAGCTGGAGAGGTGCCATAAAGACAGTTGTGTACCAATATTGGAGTTCCTTCCTACTATTAGACATGTGGTCGTGCTTTCAATTGCTTTTGACAATTCTAACTGTGTCGTTCTGGGAAATTTGAAGTTTAGAGATTTGAATTACATTGTGTAATTTGTTTTTTTACTCTCCTAATCAAGGCAAATCTAACTTTTGTGAGCGAGTATTGGGGAAGGTCTTTTCATGGGCAGAAGGCCTCTTCATGGGCAGAAGGTCTTCTAATTATGCAAGGAGATTTCAATCTAATTTCAGATACCACCATGGATCATTTAGTGGGCAAGATGCTAAGTGAAAGGAATGAACAAATGGACTGTTTTCGCATTCTCTGAACAGATAGAAATATATGAATTGGTTGACACATGGAGTGCGTGCAACCCACTTTATTTCCTAATGCACATAGCACATATTAGAGATTATATTGTGTGTGTTGAAGAGAGGCTGGCAAGCTTACGTAGGTCCTTGGGTCTTATCCCGATAACATGGTCAAATCATGATACAGTGATTTGTATTTTTCGACCTTCCAGTAATAATTTGAGAGACAAGGTAATGGCAGTATAATGATGTATTAATGAGAGACTAGGTTTTTACGGATTCTCTGCTAAAGGCCCTAGAATGTTACTTTGAGAATGAAGGGCAAGGATTTCCCCCGTGGTAGTATGGGATACAGCAAAATCGACTATATAATTGCTAAAGAAGGAGCTTGAAAGAAAAGAAAGCATATATCTCATGAAGCTTGAATCTGATTAAGTTTAAGCAATTAGAAGCCCCATTAAGTAGGAGCAAAAACATTGAATTGAATGTAACAACAAAGATAGGGGAACACTTTGCGCTCTCCATTTAGCAAAGGTATATAACAAAATGGAGATTTGTAAAATATACGTTTTTGGAGAAGGGCAATAAAGCACATACTATCCTGGCCAGAAGGTTTCGAACATAGGCGGCCAAAAGGCAAATTGATATGGTTGAAGGAAGAGAGGGTATATAGTGGAGGACCCAGGTGAAATTGTAGAGGACTTTGCACTGTTCTATCAGTACCTTTATGGCCCTGGTGATTAAATACATAAGTAAGATGTGGATGCCTAAACTTTCAAGGGAGCAGTTGGAGGTGCTTATGTTTTCTATTACTGCATGCCCACTTTTATAAGAGATTTAAAGACATTCTGGTTGTCAAGTCAGTGGCCATGTTCAATAGGATATTTGAGTTAGAAGCTATAGCGTAGACCCAGGGTCTGCAACCTGCAACTGTTCAGATATTTTTTTGCCACAGCTCAGACAATACCTTACCATTGATTATGCTGAATATTGCTAATGGGAATGTGTTATATCCTGCAATGGATGGATGACCGTTGGCTATTAATACAAGCTTGTTAAGATAACTACATATATGTTTGCTATAACCAACAGCCTTACATTGAAGATACCGTCTGCGAGTCATCACTGCGTGCATCTTTGAATAGAACAGAATTAAAACACCTGATCCGGCGGGCCAGATTAGGTGTTATCGGCCCATGACCTGAGTTAAAGGCCCAAGTGAAGTGAGGGTGTTTAACAAATGTCCCGGGCCGATAACACCGATCCGTCATGCCGGAGAGGATGTTAACTCTATTAGCACCCCGGGTTGCTGAGAGCGATGTATTTTGTTTGAATGAACAGGATGCCGCGCAGCGTCCCGTTCTACAAATACTGTCCTAACATGGCCACCACGGAGATGGAAGGCAGTACTCCTTATGCAGCCCCTCTTCCATTAATGTGGTGGCCTGGCGGAAGCACGGTGGCAGCTGCAGAGGTGGCCACGCACTGCCGAAACAAAAGGTAAGGGAAGGGTGGGTGGGGTGCAAGATGGCGCTGCGGGGTGGGGGAAGCAGCCAAAAGACTGCTCAGAACTGGGTTGAGATTAGCAGTTCAGCCAGTGTTCCAAGCAACCTGATTGGTTGGCTCCTCTGCCCTGGTTGCTAATTGTAGTTCAAAACATCTTGGGAGCCAAAGGTTGTAGGCCCCGGCAGTAGTGTCAAAGCTCCGCACTATACTCTTTGGAGACATTGGAAATGGCTGCATGCTTAGATTCCATCACGTTGCTGTTCAACATGAGAGTCTTGGTCTAGTCTTCGCCAAGATGGCCGCTGCCATCCTATTTCCCTGCAGTTTCCACAACGCTCAGTCCGTTGCAACCCTCCTGTTCTCTTTGGGGTAAGACGCTCGTTTTTCGCTATTGTGATTTCTCGTACTCCCTCTCTCTGGCTACCGACTCCTGCCTCCCTGCTTCGCTCCTGTTTTTCTCCCGCTGTTCTGCAGTTCCGCGGACGCCTGCCTTTTGCTACTTGCTTTTGTCTTCTCTTGCCGTGGCAGCGCTTGCTTACCTGCTCTTCACATCTCACTGTGACAGCGCTTGCTTACCTGCTCTAGACATCTCACTGTTACAGCGCTTGCTTACCTGCTCTTTACATTTAGATGTAAAGAGCAGGTAAGCGCTTGCTTCCCTGCTCTTGACATCTCACTGTGGCAGCGCTTGCTTACCTGCTCTTGACTTTTCACTGTGGTAGTGCTTGCTACACTATGCTACCTTATCTGCCTGGCTAGCATTGAGTCCGGTCCATCATACTATTTGATTCATACCACCATTCACGGATACCTATCAATTCTGCCTGTTTTTTTTGTATAGCCTTTTGGCTTTTTTCCCAGTACCTGGACCCATCCTTCCATGGTCCCTGTGTCCTGCTTGTTTTTGCAGGTAGGCACAGTGGCTCCAGGAAGGAACTGTCCGTTTCTCATCAAAGAAAGTACTTACACGAAAAAGAAAAAGTCAGGAAAGAAGACATCAAAGGAATCTCCTGTTTCACCTGAAACATCACAAGGTGATAGCACTTCATTTGATTACGAATTTGAGACATAGGCCCTCATTACGACCCTGACGGTAAGTGAAAAACGATGCCGGTAAAGGATTACCGGCATCGCTTACCGCTAGGTCCGATTATGACCCGAGTAAATGCAATTAGCGGCACCATAGTTAACGGTGCCGCTAACAGCACCAAGGGCGCGGGCACGCGACCCCCCATGCCGGAAATAGCGGCATGGCACAATTTGGGGAACATGACGAGTCGAGCGGACATGCTCTTAACGCCCTTTGCGAAGGCTGTAAAGTACCTTACCGCCATGGGGCTAATACCGCCATCGCGGACCAACCGTAAATGGCCATGTGCAGTGTTCCCAGCTGTCACAGGTGCACACAATCAGCACAGGTGGAGGCAATACAGACTGGCCAAGTACAAAAGGAGCACACCCCACCCCTTCCCACACCCAGTCACACTCCACAATGATTCCAATATGATTAGCAATGTTGGGGCTGGAGGATCTGATTGCAATGGAAGCGCTACAGCAACAACAACTACTACAACAACAAGCAGCACAGAGGAGACACAGGAGGAGAAGGAGGGCAAGGCAGGGCCAGCAAGCCCCACCAGTACAGCCAGTGCTACCACGCAGGCAGCCCCCAATCCCACGCACCAAAGCCAGTTCATTCAACCTCACCACTAGCAGATCCACACCCTGTACTGTTTGGGCCGGGACACCATCACCACCATCATGGACGTGATACACGACCGCCATCCCCCCTACTGAAGGTAGTGTCGGTGCTCCACTTCCTGGCCACAGGCACCTACCAGCACACAGTGGGGCACTTGCATGGCATTTCACAACCATTATTCTCACGTACGCTGAACCAAGTGCTCAATGCCCTCCTCAAGCACACAGACGACTACATTTCCTTACCACGGTCTGCCCAGGAGATCGCAAACACCAAAGTGGGTTTCCATGCACTGGCCGGCATACCTGGTTGCATTGGTGCCATCGAATGCACCCATGTGGAATTGGTGGTCCCACATGCCATGGAGGTAGCGTACCGCAACCGTAAGCAATACCACTCAATCAACGTACAAATGGTATCTGACTCAAACAGGATCATCACACATTGTTGTGCCCGATACCCCGGATCAACCCATGATTCAAATGTCCTGCGGAATTCCACAATACCACGCTATATGGAGCGACATGCAGGGCCGACATCCTGGCTACTTGGTGAGTCTCATGTCATGGCCATGGAATTGTGAAGTGGATAGGTGATTGACGTACCAATGCATACTTTACCTGGCTGACAGGGTGGGGGGGAGAAGGATGCATACTTCATCTGGCTGACGGGGGGGGGGGATGCATACTTCATCTGGCTGACGGGGGGGGAGGATGCATACTTCATCTGGCTGACGGGGGGGGTGGAAGGATGCATACTTCATCTGGCTGCGAGTAGCAGAGGTAATGGAGCCAGCTCATACCCTAAAGCAGTGCAGACTTTAGCTGACACCTGACCACATAATGCCAGATGTAGGCAGCCCTACCATGTGAATGAAGATGTGTCCCAACCATGACCCAACCAAAAGCATGAAGCATGGGCACTGTACAAAATCAGACCGCATCCAGCTCAAAGAAATGCACCTACATGCAATGACTTCAGCCAATACACGGCACCAAACACCATCAACTGAAAGGCCAGTCCACCATAACTGCGCACAAAGGAGCCACATGACGGACATGAACATCAAAACACCAATACATGGACATAGAGGCCCAAATGAATTGCATGACAACATTTTTAGTGCTCAGTGAGGTCATCATGAGGCTGACAGCAATGGTGCCATGATGAGAGCATTGATAACACATGGACATTGGCCAGATCACCAAAACAACCGCTATGTACTAACAGAGTGAATGGGCATTCATAAGGTACTGGGCCCCCCTGCATACAGTGGTTGAAGGCATGCAAAACAGTCCATAAGAGGAATACACATATAGCGGTCACATCGTGTGACTGCATTCGTGCATGGAAATGGGGTTCAAAGGAAGAGATGAATGCATGCCATGGTGTTACGTCATGATTTGAAATCTGATGTCATGATTGACACACACATTGTTGCCCTCATACAGGTGATGCAGGCTATCCCTTGAAGAGGTGGCTCCTTACCCCAGTCCGGAACCCACAGAACCGGCACGAGGAGGAATTTAATTATGCACATACCCGTACACGTGTGGTGATTGAGCAGACATTTGGCCTCTTGAAGGCACGGTTTCGCTGCCTCAGCAGGTCTGGTGGGGCACTCCTGTACCGCCATGAGAAGGTGGCAAAGATCATCATGGCATGTGTAATGCTACACAATATGTGCATCAGACGAATGTGCCCCTGCACCCTGACTCTGAACTGCAACCACCTGACGATGAGGAGGTTGGGGATGGGGCAGCACCTCAGGGCGGAAGAAATGCACAGGAAGGACGTGCCATGCGTCAGACTCTAATTAACCAATGCTTCTAGCACACATGGACGATGGGTGTCACATGGAGATGGCACTTGGGGCACTGTGTGTGTCTGGGACATGCACACTGAGGACCGTTCACAAATAAAGCACACGTACACAATGATCAATGTCCACACATGTGATTTGTGCATAACCAGAAACTGTATTGATTAGGTGATTTGACTGAACACACCCCCTCCCCCCTCAACTTCCCAACACACCCCATCCCCCCTCCCCCCTCAACTCCCCAACACACCCCATCCCCCCTCCCCCCTCAACTTCCCAACACACCCCATTCCCCCTCCCCCCTCAACTTCCCTACACACCCCATCCCCCCTCCCCCCTCAACTTCCCAACACACCCCATCCCCCCTCCCCCCTCAAATTCCCACAAAAGTGTGTAGATGCCTGTGGTGTAGTGCATCATGTGGGATTGTCCCACTGGGCGAACTCTATTGCCCCCCCCCTCTCCCTGAACCCGGGGCACCACTGTCTGTACTCGGCAGGTTCCTGGCCGATCTGTGGACAGGGCTGGATGGGGCCGAACTGGCAGCCGAGGAGGTACTTGGCCCCTCACAAGGACGCATGTCCCTCAAAACCTGAACAAGGTCTGCGAGCACGTGCCGCACCGCGGCTAATTCAGTACATATGTCCTTGGATGTGGATACTATTGCTGCCTTCACTATCTCTGCACATTGTTGCATTTCTGCCCTAGCACTCCCACATTCGGCCACATGCTGGTTCATTAGTGAGGACAGTTGTTGTTGGCGCTGGATTATTTGTTCCATTGACTCCTGGTTTGTCAGGACTGACGATGATGCCAGTGGCGTGTTGAATGTGCTGCTCCCCTCCTGTACATTTTCAACTGGGGATGGAGTGGCTGGCCAAGAGTTATCAGGGGATTGCCCCTGTATGCCTTCAACATGCTGGCTGCATGGGGACAGGTAGGGGGAAAGAAGGTGGCCAATGGGGGAACCTACAACTACATCTGCATTCCCTGCATCATCGATCGAGCAACCTGTGGTGGCAGCAGTCTCGCCTATTGTGCTGCTTCCGGCAGACCCAGTGCTTTCGGTGGGCAACACTTGCTGGGTGTGTGATGCTGGTGCTACCATGGTGCTTGGCCTGGTGCACATCTGTGCCCTGGCCTGTGTTGTGGTCGATGATTTTGGCTGCCGAGGGATTTTGGCTGGTCCAGCAGAGGTGGGGGGTTGTTGTGTGGGGACATCGGGCCTGGCCTTCTTTGCAGGTGTGGTGGCAGTGTCTTCCTCGTCACTGTCCGAATGAGAGCCTGTGGTAGAGCAAAGGGGGGAAAGGATTAGTGATGCCTCTGTGGACATTGAGCAGGCATTGTGATGGCTGCATTCATTTTGATTGGTACATGTTGCACATTGGAGGCAGTGACATACTTTTAGGTGGTAGAAGCATGGAGGCATGTGGGTGGCTACGGAAAGGGTGTGCATACTGTATGTGTACAAGGTGGAGGTCAGAACTGCCTGTAGGCAGTATTATGCAGATGTGTTGTGTTAACCCTGTCAGGCATCATTGCAGTTCCCATCAATCTGGACTTCAGTGACTTTGGCATGGCTGGATTAGAGGCACCTACCTGCGTCACATGAAGTCGGGGCTCCTCTCTCCATGTCTCCCACCCCCCCAATGCTTTTGGTGCCAATGAGTGTGGCACATGTCTCCTCACACGGCTAAAATTTTATTGGTGACTGTGCTCCTCCACCAGTTTCCATGGCCAAGTTTCTGTTGGCAGACAGAATACTCCTTACGCAGAGCCGTAGGTCATCCCACCTCTTCCTGCACTGTCGTGCATTGCGGGGTGTAGTGCCAACTGCACTGACCCTCTGTGCGACCAGGGCCCATATGGCCTTCTTACGGGCTATTGCCGGTCTTGTCATCTCGTTCGAAAACACCACATCGGCATGTTCCTGCAGTGTGTCTGTCAACATGTTAAGCTCCTCCTTAGAGAAGAGCTCCTGCCGCAGCCGGTCTCCAGTTTTTTTCACAACTTTTGGCATTGTGAGGATGGATTGATGTAGATGAAGCTTTGCTGAGGTTGTGGGGGTCAGGTGTCCACTGGTTGAGGCGCATGGCAATGGATTGTGTTTTTGAAGATGGCCGCCATGCTCTTTCCCGTTCCTGTGCGTTGACGCAACTTCCGGTTCCGCTATTTGCGGCCACCGCTAATGGCGGTGATCGTTAATATCGATGGCTGAGGTGGCGGACGCGCTATTTGCATGGCATACGATGCCGGTAAGTGGCGTTTTTGGTACATTTGCGCCATGGCGGTTGTTACATTACCGGCATGGCGCAAAGCTTGTGCCCGAGAGGTCATAATGTGCCGCTTTTAGCAGTATCTGGCCAGCACGGACACGTTAATTGCGCCATGCCGGTAATGTCCGCAAATTACTGCCAGGGTCGTAATGAGGCCCATAGACCTTCCTGGAATCGATGATCTCAGTGACTCCTTAAAATGTTCATCATACAGGCATATAATCCCGAATGAATGTAGACATGAATATTCTTACTCAGGGCACTTGCCACACAATTAGAGTTCTCCCCGTCCTTGTACATACAGACCAGGTGGAATTTGTGAGGGGGAAACAAGGGACCGATAATGTCAGGAAAGCCATTCGCCTCATGCCTGAGACGGGGAGGCAGCCACCTGCCTCCACACTTCTTTTACTTTGATGCTGAGAAGGCGTTTGACTGAGTTAGCAGGAGGATTTCATTCAGCGTCTTAAACTTTTGGGTTTGGCCTGAACTGGGTGCAATGGGATGAGTGAGCAGCTTGTACTCTGGCGGATATTAGAATTCATGTGGTGATACCTTGTTCAATACAGCCTCAGAGGCACCCGGGCTGGGAGGCCGCCTGCAACCTCTGCTTTTCACCTTGGTCATTGAGTCCCTTGCAGAGTTAATTAGGCAAACTGAGAAAATCAAAGGTATTTCAATAAGAGGACAGAAGCATAAGCTGTGCCTGTTCGTGGTTGATGTTCTGCTTACATGTCACACCCGTGGACTCTTTTATATTATAGAGTTTTTTTTAACAGGTTCTGGAACCTATGGTTCATAATTCGGGTACAAAGTTAATTTGGAGAAATCAGAAGTATCAGAAATGTTAGTGAACCTTCGTACAGTGCTGGCATAGAGAATTTTGGTTAGTTAAGGTTCTGCCTGAGCAATTATCTAGGACAATTGTACACTAATAATTATCCTCCCCTGTAGCTAGGGATTTTCTGGGAAATTGAGAGATGGCAACAGCTGAAGTTGTCTTGGATAGGGTGATTGACTATCTTGAAAATAAGTGTACTACCTACGCTTCTTTTATGCTCACTGTGTGCTGAAACAATTGGGAGAAATTAAAAGTACTTTTTGAGATTCATGGGAAAGTAAAAAGGCCAGAATAACATATGAATGTTTGATAGTGCACCAGGCTGTGGGAGGTTAGGCTTTCCAAATATGGATCACTGACTGGCAGCACAACTGCAGGTACTCTAATACCACCTTAGGCCCCAGTAAGGGAAATAATAGATAGCTCTAGAGAACTCAGTTTTGCATCCAGCTACAGTTGCAGAGTGACTGTGCGTTCTGTGATCATCAAATCCCTGCAGCAATTTGCAGGCATCCCATGTCAAAGTAGCTGAGGGGTTATGACTGGCCTCTCCTCATGGCAGTTAGCCCTCAGCTGTATATGGGCCCCCTTTTTTAGAGCCGTACATGAGGCCACAATATTTCATAAATGGTTTGAGGCCTGGCTGGAGAAGTCATGCCAATTAAAGAAGAGGCAGGGAGGATTTATAAGTATCTCAGATTTAGTAAGCAAATTGGGATAGGGAAATGATCAGTGTTTCATAATTTGCAATTGAAAGTAGTACTCTCAAGGGATGAATGGAAAAATAAAGTGGCAAGACCCCTGACTCCATTAGAACAGATATTTGACTGACACACAAGGAATTGAGGCTTGATCTCTGTTATTTATGGAGCAATCTTAGACATGAGGGCAGAAGATAGCTAAAGTACTCATTGTGAAAAAGTGCCCTGTTAGTGGATGGTGGGGTCGCAAACAGGGCACTTCTTTGCAGCGTAACGTTCAATAATCCAGCCCCTTTAATACAATCGAGGAGCTGCGTTCCTGTGGGCTCAGCAGTACTGGTGCAGTCGGCTCCCCCTCTTACGAGTGATGAAGCTGCTCTGTCATACATTTAAACCAGGCGTGGCACCTGGCTAGACGGATCTATCTCACAACTGTCAGCCAGTCTTGTAAAGAACAAGAGGGAACTGGGAACTCCAATATGGCACACATTACGAGGTATGAGGTAAGTAACCGTCCTTACCGACATGGTGCAAATACCGTGTCCGTGTAGTAAAGAGCCCGCTAATAGAGGGCTATTACGAGTTCACGTGCACAAGCTTAGCGTCATACCGGTAACGAAATTACCGGCATGCCGCTAATATCCAAAAAATTGTCCTTGGCGGCATCATGGAAAGCGCAGACAGCACAACAGCCGGCGTCCTCCCCTTAATAACGTGACAGGCATCAATGGATACGGCATTAGCAGGCACCGCTATCAGCAGTGACCGCTGATAGCGGTGACCGCTAATAGCAGTGCCCGTAAATAAGCGGAACCGGAAGTAGCGGCATCGCACAGGAACGGGAAAGAGCATGGCGGCCATCTTGAAAAATAATCCATTGCCATCCTCACCACACAGGACCTGGAGCCTTTTTCTGACTACAGATATCAACCTTCACCACCAGCATCATGCCCAAGCCTGTAAAAAAAAGGCGCATCCCGGCAGCGCAAAGAGCGCTTTAATGACGGTGAACTGACTATGCTGGCAGAGACACTGGCAAACAGTGCAGAGGATGTTTATGCTAACAGCCTCAAGAGGGAGGCACAGATAAAGAATAAAGAGATCTGGCAACTTGTTGGCCAAAAATTCAGTGCCGTAGTCAACACCCCCCGCACAATCAAGGATGTCTGCAAGCGATGGGACAACCTGCGCCTGAGAGTCAGGAACATTCTGTCCACAAACCGGAGCCAGGCCATGGCTACTGGCGGTGGTCCTAGCTCACCCTCAAGCTAAGTCGGTGAGAGGAGATCTGCGCCAGCACGATTGGCATCGAGGCCATAGAAGGTGTGGGCGAGATGGAGGTGAGTGTCCTAAGAAAACACTGTAATGCTAAGTATGATGATAGTCCACCAATTTGTCTGTCCAAAGAGGCAATGCATGGCCCAATACATACACATTGACACATCCCTGCCTAGATGCCGTCCGCAGCACAGACACATGCACATGCATGCAGCTTGGCAGTGCCATACCTGACACACACCACACAAATATGAAAATGGCATAAGTCACACTCCACGCAGTCCACAACAGAAATGCATGTCACATAGCATACGCCAGCTCCAACATGAGTGACCCTGATGGATGCCTGCATGCTCCACCGATTTAGCATGCAACGTGATCATCAAAACTCCACTGCCTAATCCCCTCTAATGTGTAGAAGAGCAATAATACCAATGTATGCATGATGCTTGTCAAACCATCACTTATGCCATCCCTCTCTTGGTCCCCCACAGGATCAGATCCTGACAGCGAGGCCCGGGACTCACACCCACAGGCAACAACTCCCCGGAAGAGGGCCCGGGATGAAGGCAACAGGCCTTCCACATCGAAAGGCCCAGCAAAGTCACGACAGGCATTGAAGTTGCAAACAGCACAGGATGCCACAGCACTGGTGCCGCTAAGGCCCACTGCTACAGTCCCCACAACACCTGTGTCACCTGCACAGGAGACAGTGGGCGATGGGGCACATTCAGCAGAGAACAGCTCTGTTGGGAAGGCGGCAGCTATGGCACCCCAGACAGACGATGATGCGCATGGCCAAGTGTGTGTTCCTATCGAGGACGACTCCTCGTACTTTCCTGCAACACCCAGTCCCGCACCATCCCGCCAGGTCACACCTCTGTACTCCTACCATGACCCCACACCGCAGCAGTCTGGAGGGGAGGCCTTACAAGGGAGCATGAGTCCCACAGAGGAGCCACATGGATTTGGGGATGTCACACATGCATCCTCCACCTCCACTGGTGTACAGGCGGGGGTGCAGCAGATAGGACATACAGTGCAGTGCCAGGAGGAGCTCACAGCCCTAGTGAGGCAGTTTGTTGCAGACTGTGCCCAGGCAAGGCAGGAGGGGCGTGACAACACTGCTTCCCTGAGGCAGGCCATTGAGGCAAGCACTACAAGAAAATGCGAGGAGGTGTCTGCACTGAGGCATGTCCTCTCCCACATTGCGCATTCCTTGAAGGTTGAGCGTCTGGCCTCCAGACTGGAGCAAGAGGCCACCCCTTCTTCATCCAGTTCCACCCAAACCAGCCCCCTACGCAGGTCAGCGCGCACCTTGCGCCGATCGGACATGCCGCCATCAGGTGCAGGAAGTGGAAGGATGTAGATGGGGCAGCCTGATTAAGGCAAAAGACGCAGACACATGAAGCATTTGCCTGGACACCATGTGTGGGGGGAGTTGTGGTGGGAGGGGAGGGGGAGAGGGTGTGTGGGGGAGTTGGGGGAGGGGCAGGGCGAAAGTGTGTGTGGGGGAGTTGTGGGGGGATGGGAGGGGGGAGAGGGTGTGTGGGGGAGTTGTGGGGGAGGAGGGAGAGGGTGTGTGGGGGAGTTGCGGGGGGAGGTGGAGGGGGGAGAGGGTGTGTGAGGTGGAGGATTTGAGCACTTAATTATATTGGACAGTTTAATACACCCGTTGTGTAGAAAAAAAAATCTTGAGTGGACATTCCTTATTGCATATGTGTCATTTATTGATATACAGTGCATAGTGTACATGTACTCCCACAGCCAGTGTCCTCTGTCCCACTTTCATGTCACCCTCTGCACCCATGTGCTTTAGAAATATTGTGCAATCACTGACTGACGCACAGCACGTCCCTCCTGTGCATCGGCACTGCGATGATGTGCGCCAACATCTTCTTCATCCCCTTCATCATCACCAGGTAGTTGCAGTTCAATGTCAGGGGGCAGGCGCACGTTCCATCGGATACACATGCTGAGCAGCATTACACATGCAATGATGATCCTGGCCACCTTCTCATGCCTGTAGAGGAGTGCCCCACCCGACCGGCTAAGGCAGCAAACCCGTACCTTCAACAGGCCAAAGGACTGCTCGATGACCACACAGGTACGGGTATGGGAACGATTGTTGTCCTCCTCGTGCCTGTTCTGCGGGTTTCGAACAGGGGTGAGGAGCCACGGCTTCAAGGGATAGCCACTATCACCTGCATGAGAGGAAATAAAAGGCATATGTTAGTCGATTCATGATGGACAGCTGTACTCAGCCCTACAGATAAGGTGCGTATCTTTGCTTTATACGCATGTAATTAAAGCCATTACGATGCATTTAATTTTCTTCTGCGTACTGTTTACGCTAGGGTTGTAATGGTATGCCGGTATAAACATTGTGAACAATTTCATTATGAATAAATAACGTTGCCTTGTTTGTAACGATATACCGATTGAAATTCCGTTTTTATGTTTTTGTAGTGCACGTGTGCAGTGCACTTTGCAATTGCAAGCAGGGCTGGCGCTGGGCTGGGCTGACTTCTTTGTTCAGCGAGGGACTGGAGGAGGCGGAGTTTGCCCGGGCCCAAGTTGCTTGGAACATTCCCGACACACGTGTGACTGAGTAAGTCGGAGACAGTTCACTGGGCAGCGCTCGCTCTGTTAGGGCTCCATAAAATCCCTAAACGGCTCCTTTAGTCCTGCACTCACTGAGGCAGGCCTGTGCCCTGTGGATTTGCAATAAGAAAGGTATGTTTTTTTTTTCTTAACCGAAAAAGATTTATGGTTGACCCGCGCTGTGTTACAAGAAAGGGGTCCCTGAGGCTTCCTCCTTCTCCTGAGCCAAATAAATTGAGCATATGGGCCGAGAGGGTAGGGGCGGTTAAATGGAGCACCAGCTTGGGGGCGCACTGGGCACCAGAGGGGAGCTGCGGTAGGCGGCCCCTCCCCTGGCTCTGCCACTGTAAACGGGGAATCGTTAAATTGATTAATGGTGACAACTGTTTCCAGCGCTCAGAAGCAGAAGGAATCTGCCATAATGTGTCGTAAAAGAACGGGCATAATCTCCTATTGCGCCGAGGATAATGGGGCATGCACGTCTCCCACCTTTAAATAGTAGACACTTTGCTTTGCTATTATTTGTATGTGCTCTAAATTGGTAGTTTTCCGGAAAATGCCTTTCGCTCTCGTACTCTGGGCTGTACCCATCTCCACGCCACTCTGACCTGCTTTTGCCGCAAGTCTTTCTGAGCTGTACCTGTTTCCTCAGTACTAGCTCTGAGTCGGCTGTGCATTCTTCCAACCCCCAAGGCGTAATATTGTCTGTAGCTGATAATGATGACGGTCTGCAATGTTGGCACGCAGGCTTCCAGTTAACTTAATCGGCATATTTAATCCAGCTCTTGAGCTGCGATGCTCACTGAAGCGATTACTGCTCTTCAGACTCTGCCCGAACCTCACAGAAATGGTGGATGGCGGATGCCAATGCCTGGGGTAGGGCCTAATATGCTAGACAAGGACATGCAGAGTGTGCTGCGGACAGCATGTATTGTTTAGGTCACGTTCCCCGCACCATCTAGCAGTTTGTAAGTGCAGACTATGCGCGGCCACGTGTCATTTTCATTACCATACTGGAAATTCAAAGCTGTTCCGGATGGGGAAGTCTCTGATCTGAGCAAATGTATATTTTATATTATGCTTTAAATGACGCATTGAAATGCCTTTGCAGTATTGGTTTAGCTGTTAAATTGTTTAAGCACAGCAAGGACTACAGTGTGATATCTCTGTATCTAGATTTGTGTGGGAAATGTTTTGGGATCCTGCCCCTATGAAATGTTGCAGTGGAGTGGAGGGTTAGGATGCGTTTAAAGATGTACTGTTGAGGGCCACGTCTTGGACTGGTCTAACTTGCAGTAGCCTTTTTAACTGAAGTACACAACCATGGCATTATTTGGGCCTTGACTCTGATGGGGATGGGAAGGGGTGGTGGGGGGAGGGCTTTGGGAGTTTGCAACTGTTGGCCTGGGGGGCAAGTACAGTTTTGTAAACCATGGTAAAGGGAGCCCAGACCACAGTGCAGGAGACTCCTTCAAACAAGCATTGCTAGAAAAACCAACTAGGTACCATGCCCCTACAGTCTGAAATATATACATATTGTGCAACGGGTATATTGGATTACTTTCCTTGCTTAATATGAGACCCTTCAGTTTATAGCTAATCTGCGATTTTCAATAAAATTGCAAAATCAGCTGTTTGCAGGGGCCGCCATTCCTGCTTAATATGCCTTAATGGCCACGAAAATCTAAATGTTAAACGTCCTCCTCCAGGCTAGGGGAGTGAATGCTTAATGACGGCCCTCCTGTCTTCTTTTGATATGCAGACTTCAATTGAGATGTGAACACTTCTTTGCTCTGCTGCTTGCTGTCTGTCTGCTGTGGTGAGTGTGGGTGGGTGGAAAGGGAAATATAGCGCACACAAAAAGCAGGCACGCTGCTTGGAGCGTTTGGGCCCATCACAAACTTTTTCCCATATTGGCGCTGCCGTCTCCGGTGTGCTGGGCAACTTGTAGTGGAGCTCTGGTAACCTTTTGAGCCTCGTCCTGCTGACCCCATCTGTCACTTTGACATGCAAGAGGAGGAGACCTGAAGGACCTGAAAAGTTAATCTAGCCCTGAATTAGCCTCTTTGTTGAGCAACCTCTTCCCAGTGTCGTCAAGACCATTGATGGCAATTTTTCTTTGCTTTTTCCTTCAAGTGGTGCTTTGTTTTCACTGCTTTGTTTAACTGCTGCCATTTCTCTTTTTATCCCCCAGCCATTCCCTGTTGGTGCCCTCTTCCTCGTTATTTTTTTAAAACTTTTCACTTTTTATGTTTCGCAGTTTCCTGTGTGCGCTCGCCCCCCCCTCCTTTCGGCAATCTGAGCCGCCATCTGCCTCCTCCTTCGTGCATCTCTCTATCGCTGCTGCTGCACAGTGTGCACCCACTTGCTCTCACATCATCCTTACTCATAGTCATGCACTCTCTTGCACCATTTCCTGCGTACACTGTGTCATGCACCTCCCTCTCGCAACTTACCATGGGCCACAGTATCAGCACGGGCCTCAGCGATACCACCATCCAGGGCTGCAGAGACCGTGCTGCCACCACCCCCAGCACGTCAACAGCAGCACCAGCTCAACTGCTGCCATCACCACCCATGGCCCAGTACAACAAGCAGTACCACCCAGGCACCACCAAACCTACCAATCAGCCTCTCAGTCACCACCGCTGGCTGCAGAGGCAGTGGCAGCCCCAACACCACCATCAAAGATCATTCTGAGAGTACAACCAACAACATCACCCAAGGCCTAAAAGACATTGGCCCTCATTACGACCCTGGCGGAAAGTGACTGACCGGACCGCCACAGCGTAAATAGCGTTTCCGCCATTGCACGAAGGAGCAAAGTGCGGCCCATTCCGACCCATCGGCACGAGCACCACGGCATGGCGGAAGTGCAAAGTCCGCGATGGCGGAAATGACCCCAAAACGGCCCACACCGCCGCCGTACGGCGCCCTAGGTGCAATACCGCCACCCATCACAGCGGACACCGCAGTGTGCGCCTACCGGAAAGTACGGTGACCGGAAATATACGGAAACGGAAGTAAAAACATGGGCCCGGAACGGGAAACATCCCGCCGTACACCTATAAAACCACTAAAACCACACAACCACTAAAAACACTACCCTGAGACACACCCCAACCCGTCAACCACCCTAGCGAAACCAAGAAAAATGGGAAAAGTAGCGAAGAAAGCGTGCGACCGCAAGCGGCAGGTCCACTTCTCCCGTGAGGAACTCACCGTGCTAACAGAGACCCTCCAGGAGAATGCTGCCGTCGTCTTCTGCACACAAATGACCAGGACGGCACTTGCAAACAAGAAGGCCATATGGGCTCTGGTGGCACAGCGGGTAAGTGCGGTGGGGACCGCACCCCGCACCCCACAGCAATGCCGAAAGCGATGGGACGACCTGCGGATACGCGTCCGCAGCATACTCTCTGCCAACCGCAACATTGCCACAGCCACCGGGGGAGGTCCTGAATCACCCATCAAGTTGACCCCCTGGGAAGAAATCTGTGCCTCCACCATCGGAATGGAGAGCATAGAGGGAGTCGGAGGGATGGAGAAAGGAGTGCAGACATCCGAAGATTCAGGTAGGTGGGCCAAATAAAACAATGCTAAATCCACAATGTCCAATCATGTGAAGTACCATGTGTCCACATAGTGCAACAGAAACACATGTCCAGGAGAACGTCCACACACATCGGCCTGATAGCGCACTTTAAAACTCACAATAAATACATAAATAATTAAAAACCCCTAAAACACCCACTACACGTGCAGCAGGCACACCCTAACTGCAGGCTGCCAAACAACTGCACCCTCACTCCACACACAAATGAAAGCACCTCCAAGGCCCCGACCCAAATCACCCTCAGGTACCACCCCAATGCATGTGATACAATGCCATTCCAATACCCACAGACCCATTAATAACCCTCGCCCTCCTTTACTCCACCACAGGGTCCGATCCAAACGACGAGCATCAGGACACCCCTACCAGCACACCTGCAAAGAGGGCCAAGACCAACGGCCAAAGACCCTCCACCTCAGCTGCACGCATCAAGACACGGCAGCAGCACAAATCAGGTGGCAGCACAGAGGAGGGAACATCAACAGGCACCCCAGCAGCCAGCATGCCCACAACACCACCGCCACAGGTCCCCCCAACGGATGCCACAGAAGGCACTGCCTCTGGTGGCAGCAGCACCATAGGTGACACCCCATTGATGGCAGCATGCTCCGACACAGAAGACGGGGATGTCGAAGTCAGATCCATCCATGACCTGTCCCAATCCTCCTGTCTGTCCCATCCCGTACAACATGAGGATACCACGCAGGGGCACCCACAAGACGACGACTGGCCATCCCCCACAAGCCCTGTGGCAAGGCAACATGAGGTCAACAGCCCCTCTGTGACACCCCCGCAAATGGCCATGGCCCAGCAGAGGCAACAGTCCCTCGACCAGTTAATCGTGCAACAGCAGCAACTGGCCACGCTCCTCAAGGACCATGCCGATGAATGTGGGGGCACTAAGGCAGACATAGAAACATCAACTGAGACACTTAGGGCAGAAATGGTGAGAAGTACAGAGACACTAAGGGCACAAATGGAGAGTAGCACCGAGAGCCCGAGAGTCCAAATGGAGACTAGCACCGAGAGCCTGAGAGTCCAAATGGAGAGTGGCACCGAGAGCCTGAGAGTCCAAATGGAGAGAAGCACCGAGAGCCTGAGGGGGGAACTGCATGCGACGTCCACAGACGTATGTGCCGAACTTGCCGCAGTGCGCCGTGTGCTCACTGAGCTCTCACAAACCCTTAGGGACATGCATGGACGTGAGCAGGCAGAGACATCATCCGTTGCAAGTTCCGTCCAGGGCAGCCCCCAACGTAGATCTGGGAGGAACCTGCGCTCCACAGGCAGGGGTGCCCCTGATACCCGCAGAGGGGGCTTGCAATAGCGACAGCCCACTGACAATGAGCATCTTTGGACACTGGTGTTCGGGGGGGAGGTAGGAGGGTGGAGGGGGTGTGTTGTGCTCACTTGGGTGGCGGGTCGATAGGGTGTTCAATATGATATCACATATGCCATAAACAGTGCACGATCAACCAATGTGATGTGTGGACAATGATCATTGTGTACTAGGCCATCATAGGCGTACAGTCCATATTGTGCATGTACCAGACACACACAGTGCCACGAGTACCGTGTCCATGTATCAGCCACCAGGCGTGAGTGCTAGAAGCATGCATCAATGAGATGCTGACGAATGTCACGGCCCTCCGGTGCCTCGCAGACTCCTTGAGGTGCTGCCACATCCCCACCCTCTTCATGACCATCATCAGGTGCTTGCAGTTCTGCGTCAGGGGGCATGGGCACATTTCTACGTACGCACATGTTGTGGAGCATGACACATGCCATCACCATCTTTGCAACCTTCTCATGGCGGTACAGGAGTGCCCCGCCAGACCTGCTGAGGCAGCGGAAACGAGTCTTCAGTAGGCCGAATGCCTGTTCAATGACTACACAGGTACGTGAGTGGGCATGGTTGTAGTCCTCCTCATGCTGGTCCCGTGGGTTCCGGACTGGTGTGAGGAGCCATCTCTTCAGTGGATACCCAGCATCACCTGTATGTGGACGATAAACGGATTATGTGGAATGCCATTGCTACGTACGCACACCACCCCCCCCGCCCCTTCCTGCCAGGTCATTGCCGAATCACATACCCCACATTATCATGCATGTAATGAGACTCACCGAGTAGCCAGGATCTGTTCCCTGCGTGTCGCTCCATGTAGAGTGGTATTGTAGAGTTCCTCAAGACCATAGAATCATGGGTTGATCCAGGGAATCGGGCACAACAATGTGTAATGATCCTGTTGGAGTCACACACCATTTGTACATTCAGGGAATGAAATTGTTTTCGGTTGCGGTACTGGGCCTCCATGGCATGTGGGACGACCAATTCAACATGGGTGCAGTCGATGGCACCAATGCAACCCGGTATGCCGCCAAGTGCATGGAATCCCACTTTCGTGTTTGTAATTTCCTGCTCCGAGCGTGGTAGGGAGATGTAGTCGTCTGCGTGCTGCAGGAGGGCATCGAGCACTTGCAATAGTGTCCGTGAGAACAGTGGCTGAGAAATGCCATGCAACTGTCCGACTGTGTGCTGGTAGGTGCCTGTGGCCAGGAAGTGGAGTACAGACACCACCTTCAGTAGGGGTGGGATGGCGGTTGGGCTATCTATCATGCTGACAAGGTCAGCCTGTGTCATGTCCACAATGGCGGCTATGGTGTCCCGGTCCAAACGGTAGAGGGTGTGGATCTGCTCATCAGTGAGGTTGAACGGATGTGCTCGGAGGCGTGGGATTGCGGCCTGCCTGCGTGGTGGTAGTGGCTGTGCTGGCGGCCCTTGCTGGCCCTGCCTTGCCCTCCTCCTCCTCCTGCGTCTCCTCCGTGCGGCCGGTTGTAGCTGGTGTTCGTCTTCTTCTTGGAGTTGGAGTACTTGCAGTGCTATCAGGTCCCCCAGGGCCAACATCGCGAGTCCTGCCGGTAGCATTTCGGAGTGTGTGTGGTTGTGGGAGGAGACTGGGTGTGCAATTTATGTGTTTTCAGGCTGTATGGCCTCCACCTGTGGTGATTCATTCCACCTGTGCAAGCTGCTCTCCCCTTTGGCCGAGCACGTCCCGCACACAACGCTGCAATTCGGTAATGGCATCTTGCTATTGCAATCATGTATTTGTACCCGATGGCCGTGTAATATTTGTTGATATGTACATTCGGCGATGGTCCCATTGTTTCACATACAATCTTTGCCGTCGCGAACAGACTTGTGAAGGGTCAGTGGAACGTAGTACTCGAGTAACGGTGGGCCCTCATGCATCACTGTACCGAGTTGCACCGACGGGCGGGGCGTCCCATTTGTGGGTGAAGGCAGTTGCCATTTTCACACACAGCCGCACTAGATGAATTAATTTGTGATTTCAAACGGCCACAGATGCCTTTTCGACGTGATGTTGCAAATGAGGAATTCGAAGGGCGGCGCTTTCAGTTTTCAGCTCGCGGCGAGGAGATGCCCACAGGTCTGACTGCAAATATAACGTTCTATTGTTCAATGTCCTTGAGACAGGGGCCATGGCGAGGAAGCAATGATTGATATGAATAGTTTGGGATGCGCAATAGCGACGTGGGCGATGAGGCCAGACGTTCCCAAATACATGTTACTTCACAACACTGGAATTACGGGCTGGGGCACTGTGGATTTTGCAGGCTGCATAACGCACAGACTCAATTGATATTTCTAATGTCATGTGAGTAAATGTTCTGGCGTTTTTATACCGGGATGAGGGAATGATGAATGGATGCATGGGCAGATGATTTGATACAGAGTTTGCCATGTTCAGGGCTTCTTGGAATCTATCCGCCTCCCCTGCGCTATGTGATGCAGGTCTGCCATAGTGGGACCATCGTCTATCTGGCCTTGTTGAGCCCTCCCTTTCTCGACGCGCCTTCAGACACTTGTG
Source organism: Ambystoma mexicanum (assembly GCF_040938575.1). Taxonomy (NCBI): domain Eukaryota; kingdom Metazoa; phylum Chordata; class Amphibia; order Caudata; family Ambystomatidae; genus Ambystoma; species Ambystoma mexicanum. The sequence goes on from NC_090923.1 coordinate 998,179,209, forward strand.
TCCATGCACGTTAACAATCCCATCAGATGGATTCTGTTTTGACAGACGCATGCACAGGTACACTCGTTTGTGATGGTGTTTACACCTCGATATAGATGGTTATGAGTCGCAAGTGGTTTTGGGGTGGTGATGATCCTTTGGAGTGGGCTAGCATGCATATGGCTGTGGATTCAGTGTGATCATTGAAGTGAGTTGTTCGGATGTAGTTCTGATGGCCATTCTGTTCTTTTTCTTTTCTTTTGGTTGACAGGTATCTCCTCCCCTTTTGCCGCTGCCATCTGTATGCCACTCCTGCAGATGGCTTTTACTCCCGACACCTGCTGCTTCGTGTTAATCAGTGGAGCAGCATTACGATCTTATGGGACGATCGCCAATGGGCCACATGCCCTTACGCAGTACTAGTGGCTCGGAGCAACATTTCGGCCTTTCAGCTGGACTAGTACCTCCCCATTGGGCCGGCCCTGCGGTTCTGTGCGCTTCCATGTTGCCTTTTCGTGCGTGAATGTGGCTCTGTGTACCATGATGGAACAGGGCGTCACACAAGTAGTGGCTGGTCATTTCTTGCGGATGCAGCCCACAATGGTGAAATGTGTTTTGGAGTTCATGGCCTGATGGCTGTATGGGCTTGGTGATTTTGTTGTGCATTAAATTTCTATTCTGATTTGGCCCGTGTAGCGTTCTTCTTTGCAAGTGATGTGGCATATTCCTATTTGGGGAGCGATGTATTGTGAGGAGATCTGCATTGGGTTCCAGCTTCGGAGTTTAGTTGCGTGGTACTGTACTGGGCGCGTTTGCCTACGAAGCCCGTGAGGTCAGGGATGGGGGCTGCCAATATGACTGTTTGAATGTTGTCATGCTCAGGGGCGGGGGATTGGGTTTTGTGTAACAGATGCCGGTCAGCCAGGTGGACTGGTGGAATGATGTGATTTTCGGAATATTGCTGGTCACAGGTGCCTGTGTTTGCGTGCGTTTCTTGGTGGGGGACTGTGGTCATGTCCATTGGGATGGCTTCTGTATTCGTGCCATCTGTGCCCTGCAGCTCCCATTGGCCCCTCTTGTGTTTCATTTGTTCGTTGGCATGCATGGGTGACTTGTACATTTCAATGGTTGCATTGTGACTTCATTGCACCTACGGGGAGTTGTACTTTGTGGGCAGGGAGCGGTGTACAGGCACTCAGTGGGGCCGTTTACGGTTGATTCGCGATGCCGTACTTCTCACCATGGCGGAATGGTACATTCCGCCATGCTTGATGGCGTTAGGTACATGTCCGCTAGGGTCGGAATTAGCGTACCCTTGCGCCATGGTGGTGTTTACGGTTTGGCATGGCGCGCGCGCGCGTGCTTGGTGCAGTTGGCGTTGGCGTTCACTACGGTGTCGCTAATGGCTTCGTACTTTGCGGTGACGGGTCATAGTCGCACCGAGCGCTATTCGATGGCGGTATTGCATTTCCGCCATCGTTTTCCGAATTCCGCCAGGGTCGTAATGAGGCCCATTGCCATGATCACCCATGGTCTGAGCGGCAGCGCTGGTATACCAATGCCACTTTCCAGGGCAGTGCCACACCCTAAACCACCCAGGACTTCATGTCAACAACAGCGCTACTCTTGCCACCCCCATGGGCCAGTGCAACCAACACCACAATGCAGGGCCCAACAGACAGCACCATGTGCACCCATCATACTTTCAGAAGCAGCGCCATTGTTGCCAACCATGCCCTCAGTAGCAATTGGCCCTATTAACACCACCAACGTTGGCTGCAGAGACAGCACCATCGTCACCAATTAGGCTTACAGAAGTACCAGGTACTTGTACGTTTTTTTATGGCAGAATATTTTCCACAAGTGCAATAAAATGGTTAAAGCCAAGCCAGACAACTTTGATCTACAACTCTTTTGGGCTACGGGTCTGATTTTACATATGCTTTGGGTGTATGTTGGATACGTTTTACTCTCTTGCAGAGGAGAAAACTAATTTTTACTCTGTTGAAATTGCATTTACGCTCTAATTTGAAAAATCATGCCTAAAATACTCCCACCTCAAAATCTTATCTGGAACACTGGCTGTACTTGTCACACATGCCTGCAGATAATTGTTGGTCACATGCACATGTGCCTGGTTGTAAGCACACATTGTTCATGCCCTCTATGTGTTCTGTGCCATGGACTTATGGTGTGGGTTGCATCTTCAAGATGATACACGGTGTACACTGCCTTGATGTTGCTCATGCATTGTGGACGCATACAGCTGTATTTGTGCTGAATATGTGATGTGTAGTTTTCTGTATTATTTTCAACTGGCAGCGTTGGCAGTAGTCTCTGCATTATTTGCCATTCAGCGCAGATTATTCCCATGGTGACATACTGCACTTCTGTGGAGGTGGCGGCCCTGTGACAAGCAGTGGATTCCCTTGGTGGTTTTGTTCAGTGCACTCCCATGGATGCTTGTCCTGTGTGATGATTTGTTGCAGACATTTACATAGTGAATATTCACAGCATGTTGCTGGATGGTGTTACAGAGGGTGAGGTATGATAATGGGTGGTGCACGTGTTGTGGGATGTGGGGTGGTTTTAAGTTTGGCATGTTGTGATAGGTGTGCAGCTTACTTCATTGCTATGGGATTTGGTTGTCATGTTCAGTTTGGGATGCTTTGGGGCACAGTGTTTTGGGATGTGCACATTGTGCTGTAACAACAACAATGACCCCATGGTGGTGTGTGCATCTATTCCCCTATTTCACTGCCATGTGCCTGTCATGCAACTTACCAAGCAGCCAGGCACGTCGTCCTGCATGTCGCTCCATGTAGCATGGTAGCGTGGAGTTCCACAGGACCATTGAGTCATGAGTTGATCCAGGATATCGGGCACAACAATGTGTGATGATCTTGCAGGCGTCACATACCATCTGCACATTGATGGAGTGGTATTGCTTGTGATTGCAGTACACCACCTCCATGGCATGCGGGACCACCAACTCCACGTGGGTGCAGTCGAGGGCACCTGTACATTTTGGCATGCCTGCCAGTGCATGGAAGCCAACTTTTGTATCAAAAATCTCCTGGGGAGTCCGTGGTAGGGATATGTAGTCTCTTGTGTGCTTCAGGAGGGCATCCAGCACTTGGTTCAGCATGCGAGAAAATAAGGGTGTGATATGCCATGCATGTGCCCCACTGTGTGCTGGTAGGTGCCTGTGGCAAGGAAGTGGAGCACCGACATTACCTTCAGTAGTGGGGGGATGGCGGTGCGTATTTCAATGAGGCTGACAATGTTGTTGTGTATTGTGTCCAAAATAGGGGTGATGGTGTCCCGGTCCAGACGGTACAGGGTGTGGATCTGCTCAGGGGTTAGGTTGAATGGACTGGCACTGATGCAAGGGATTGGGGGCTGCCTGCGTGGTACCACTGGCTGCACTGGTGGGGCATGCTGGGCCTGTCTCACCCTCCTTCTCCTCCTGCGTCTCCTCTGTGGTTCCTGCTGTTGTTTTTGTTGCTGGTGTAGCAATGCAAGCATGTCCTCCAGCCCCAGTATTGCTACTACTAGTGGAACCATTTTGGTGTGGGAAGGGGTGTGGTGTGTGGGTGTGCTCCTTTTCTGCTGGCTCACACTCCATTGCCTCGACCTGTGCTGATTGTGTGCACCTGTGGCAGTTGGGAACACTGCACATAGCAGTTTACGGGTTCTTCCGATGCCAGTATTGCCGGCATGCCGGTATCCCATATTAGCACCTTCATGATGCCGGTATTTGCATGTCCGCCTGACTTGTGATGTCCTCCTGTTAGCCGCAACCCGGTATTGCTCGCCTGAAGGCCCGCATGCCATCGCCCATGCCGCTTTTAGCGGCAACGTTATTAGCAGCGCCTCTAATACCGGGTTCTTGGGTCGGACTAGCCCGGAGCGGTATGCGGTTCCGCTAATCCTTTACCGGCATCGTTTTTCCGTTACCTCCAACCTCGTAATGACCCCCATTGTTTTCAAACCTATGGTCCAGATCCATCCAGCCCCAGAGAAGCACGATTCTCATTCCCCATATGAAACCACCACACCTGATCCCCATTCCACCAGAGGGAGGCTTGAAGGAGGTGCAAAAGCCTTTAAAGCCTCAAAGGCTCAGTAAGTGGTGGCTGTAGGAGGAAGATCTCCTTCTGGGGGGGTTAGAGAAAGGAAGAGAAAAAGCTGGGGTAGGAGTAGAAGCCTATGCTTTGCATTTAGCCATGTTCTGCATTTAGCCTATGCTCTGCGCCATGATACTTTCGGGTGACCGTGCGCTCTATAAGTGAGCATAACATAACATAACATTTAGCCTATGCTCTGCATCTAGCCATGTTCTGTATTAAGCCTATGCTCTCCATTTAGCCATTTAGCCATGTTCTGCATCTAGCCATGTTCTGCATTGAGCCTATGCTCTGCATTTAGCCATGTTCTGCATCTAGCCATGTTATGCATTTAGCCTATCCTCTGCATCTAACCATGCTCTGCATTTAGCCTATGCTCTGCATCTAGCCATGTTCTGCATTTAGCTTATACTCTGCATTTAGCCTATGTCTGTGGCAGTATTGCCTTTAACCCATGCGCCTGCTAGTACTGCAATCATCCTATGCTTATAAGACTTCTGTACCCATGTTATGGTCACACTAGCATTGCACCAGCGCCAATTTACCAGACTTTAGTCATGCTCCAGCCCTTATTATGCATCATGAGCTAAATATTCAGTTGGACGACTTATACCTCCAATACTATGGCAGTACCCACCGGTAGCACCTCCACAGCCATCCATTGCAAATACCTACTACCTTGTGCCCTATCTCTGACGCATTCCTAACTTATCCATGGCTGATAGACTACATCTATCACACAATGTCATGACTACCAACTTCCTACCTCAGTTGGACTGTCACCAAACCCAATAATCTGAGCTTACCTACTCCTAATTATCCTATAACACCAACTCCCACCCAATGGATCCAACTATATGCCTCTAGGCCTACGCCTAACTGACCTTGCCCTACCAATGCTAGATCGCTTACAGCCCATGCACTCGACATCTGCGACCTCATCACCTCTAATAATCTAGACTTCCTAGCCATTACAGAGACCTGGCCCCAACCCACTTCAGGTCCTCTGCTCTCACTGACCATTCCGGACAATTACACTATCATTAGACAGGACATTACATCCCCAAAAGGTGGAGGCGTCACCTTTATTGCTAAAACAACATTAGGACTAAGGTCTAGCCCCAATCTGACCTTCCCTTCTGGCGAACTCCTCACTGTCAAGCTACCGATGTCGCCCACGTGAACCATCACCATTCACCTTATGTACAGACCTGCAGGTCCTCTATCCTCCATCGAGGAAGACATAACCTTACTCCTCACAGCTAACATAAAGCCAGGTTCGCAAGTGATGTTTCTAGGAAACCTTAACCTAGGTCTTCACGAACCTAAAGATGCTAACGTACTAACAATTGCTAATAGTATCTCAGAGCTAGGATTCACACAACGCATCTCCCAACCTACACACAATAAAGGTAGACTACTAGATTGGATCACTGACATCAACTGCAATATCAACATCCTGTCCAACCACCCAATTGCCTGGTCTGACCATCACACTATTCTCTTCTCATTAGAGGACGCCAACCCTGTCAACGTAGACAAGCCTATGGCACCTCCCAAACTCTCAACAAATAAGTGCAATATAACTGCTGAAAAATGACCCCCATTCCTCCAGCCTCTCACTAACCTTGCCATTTCAAATATCGACCCAACCTTTCTAATGGATTCATACAATGCCACCATTCTGAATGCCATTAACATGATCGGTCCATTAAAAATGAGGAAAGCCAAACCGCGCTCACACTTAAACGCTTGCTTCACCCCTCACCTTAGAACCCCGCGTAAGAAGAAAAGAGCCGCAGAACCCTCCTGGAAAAGCCTCCCTTCAGTATCTAACAAAGAGAATTTCCTGACAGCCACGTCCAACTAGAAAACAGCAATTTTCCTAGCCATAAGTGATTCCTACAATGATCGAATCTCCAAAGCTAAATCCAACACTAAAGAATTATTTAGCATCCTCAGAGAGCTTGAAACCCCTTCCGTTCCACCTGTAACATGCACTAAAGATTTTACATGGTGAACCAAAATTCAGTCAGCACTCTCTGACAAAATCGAGTTTCTAAAAACTAAAATAGAGAAAAAGAAAGCCAGCCTGACCACTAACACTGCCCCTCTGGTAACTCAAACATCCCCACCTGATAAACATGATCTGTTCAAATACACACCTCTCGCCACCAAGGATGTTGAGGATATAATCATGAGTCTGAAAGCATCTAGATGCATAGGTGATGTCTGCCCTGCATCAATTATTAAAGAGTCAGCGAAAGAGCTTGCACCCTTTATCACAACCTTAATCAATGCTTCCTTTGCAACCAACAGAGTACCGACGAATCTGAAGGATGCATGGGCCATGCCACTTCTAAAGAAACCTGCCCTTGACCCTAACACCCCAACGAATTATAGACTAATAACAACTCTGCCCTTTCGCCTTAGAATTCTGGACAGGGCTGCATATCTACAGATTCAGCATCACCTGAAAGTAAAAATCTACTAGGACTCTGCCAATCAGGTTTCCGACCGAGACATGGCACGGAGACAGCCTCGTTGGACCTAGTAACACAAATGGAGATCATAAAAGACAAAGGCACTTCAGCACTCCTTTTGTTACTAGATCTACCAGCGGCCTTTGACCTGGTGGACCACAAAGTCTTATGTAAACACCTCTCACCCTTAGCACATTTCTCTGACAAAGCCACCACTTGGATTCAGTCCTTCTTAAACAATAGAACCACTAGAGTTTTCTCTCCCTCTGCCTCCGCTACCCAAGTCCCTGTCACCTGCGGAGTCCCCCAAGGATCATGCACCTGACCTACCTGATGCAACATTTTCACAAATCCCTCTTTGATGACTTAGACCATATGGGTGTCTCCTACACAAACTATGCGGACGACACCCAAATCCTTATTCCTATCTCTAGTGACTACAACACAGACTTCTAGCGCCTAAATGACATCTACCAAATCATCCAAGCCTGGATGGCCAAACACGGTCTATGTCTCAATGACGACAAGACAGCGCTGCTCCTTGGAGGTACTCAAGCCAGACTCAACAGACTTAACAACAATTCAATGCCTTCAATATTGATGGTAACATTATCACGGTCTAGATGTAAAAACTCTAGGTATCTACATAGACTCCACCTCCTTGACAAGACAAATCAACGCGACTGCCTACACTACTGCATACACGTGCAAGCGCATCAACGCCTGCGGACCATTTCTGACCATAGGTAACTGCATTACCCTAGCCAGAGCCCTAGTGTTATCGAAGATCGACTACTGTAATGCTGTCTACCTCAGCACTAACCAACACAACCTAAAAAAGCTTAAAATCTTCCAAAATAATGCACTCAGATCAGCAACCAACCACCCTAGATCTCACCACATCATTGAGTTAAGGCGGACTGTACTCTGGCTGTCCGTCCCCCAAAGAATCAGACCCAAAACCCTCTCTCTTACATTCAAATGCTTACACAACCCAGCAGCCAAGTACCTGTGGGATAAATTCATACAGAAATCCTCAGACCGGGCTACCACATCGTCATACTGCAACTGCCTGATCATTCCTAGGTTCAAGCTCCAAAAAGCAGGCGGCTGTAGTTTCCCGGTCCTTGCAGCCAAAATGTGGAACTCACTACCAGCAACTCTCAGAGCTGAACCTTCCTTCCATATATTCAGAAATCAGGTAATAACCTGGCTCAAATTGACTGATCTTCTATACTGATTAACCTTCTACACTGTATGTTATACCTTTTAAACATTCCCGTATACCTTGTCAATTGTATCACACTCTGACCATGTATATACCTCTCTGTGATTAACTGTTATCCTTTGTAAATTACCTACTGTATGCCTTTGTAAATGACCTATGCTATACCACTGTATGAAATGCGCCCAGATGCCTAAGGGCTTGGTGCTCTATATAAATAAAATACAATACAATACCCTCCTCTCAGTATACAGAGTGCTTCCCTTTCTTTTCGTGAAACTGTCTGTCCTCTGTGTTCCTTTACAGGGTGGGTTGTATTTTGTAGTGTGCTAGAATTGTCTGTTGTAGTTATAATAAAGTAGATATTTGTATACAACCTTGACTGGACAGTCCCTTTTATCATTGGGTAATAATTGTATTTCGCTGTGTTGCAACTAACCAACGATCCACAAAAACTTGCGGAGATAAGCCGGCCCTTCGTCCACGATACTGAAATTGGACACTGGGGTCTTATAATTCACTTGTATTCCAATCTGTTCTGATCCCTTCTGTTGTCCTAGAGTTGTGGGGCTGATTGATGGTTTAGAAACCGATATTCATCCCAGGACCACTGGTTCCCCGGAAGTTGATTCGTCACATTGGTGGCAAGCGGTCAGATCAGTTGAAGCGTTGTGCTCAGCTTAGTCACCCAACGATAAAAGTACTGTTACAGGCAGCATATAGTCACTGCTAGGTAATACTAGTCATGGAGCTTGACATGGAGACTATACAAGGCAAGACCAAAGATGTACTGCGCGTCTTATGTCAAGAGAGGGGACTTCCCCACAGCACTAAGGTTAATAAACCTGAGTTGCTGACTAGCCTCCAAACTTGGGTAGAAGCGTGGGCGATTGGGGAGAAGACCCCCAGGGGATGGACTAGACATGTGCACCCGAACGGACAAGACCTTCTAGAGGGGGTAAATGACGAGAACGACTGCATGTGTTTCTCGACAAACATCCTGCAGAGGGGCAAGTGTGGTTTCTCAAACTCGAGAGTGTCAGTGAGGACAGGGGCTAGTGCGGCATCCCGCAGGTGCCAGGACTCAGCACAGTCTCTAAGTGGCCTAGTAATTGTTCTGGCTGTAAATGAGGTAGCGGCTAGGAAGCTCCTTCTCGAGGAGAGGAAACAAGCGCTAGAGGAACAGAAACAGCGGGACAATGTCACCATAGAGCTGCGCAAGCTGGCACTTGAAGACCAGAAAGAGGCCTAAAGGTCCGCCTCTAGCGAAAACAGCAGTAGTGGCTCAAACCAGAGTGCCGGGGATAAGCCCCGACGGCACAATGCCAAAGATTTAGTACAGACATATGAGGTGGGGAAGGATATTTTCGACTGATTTGAAGCGCTCAAGCTGGCATTCCAGCTGCAGGAAGTGGATGAGGTACTGTGGGGTGCAGCTCTGGATAGTTGCTTACTGACACCAGTGACTGATGCAATTCTTTAGTTAACTCCCGAGTAAAGGCCTGTTTATGAGAGCATGAAGGCAGCCTTCCTCCGGAATTTCAGTAAAACCCCACAACAGTATCTCAAGAGCTTCAGAAAGCTCAGAAAGAAAAGTGGGCAGACATTTGAAGCGTTCACACACTTGTCATTGAAATATCTGAGCGGTTGGGTGATCGGTAACAAAGCTGATGCATTTAAAAGGATGTACAATTTGATTGCGGGTGACCATGTGTTGAAAAATTGTGAGGTTGAGCTACACCAGCATCTTGTGGACAAGACTATCACAGACCCTAGGGAGCTTGCAAAGGCTGCCGACAGGTTTGTGAGTACTCAAAACTTTTGCAAGCACACCCAAACCGGAAGAGAAATCAGCGGACAAAAATGTAAACAAGGATGGGAAGGACAAAGGTCCAACCCAATCCTCTTCAAAGTCAGGTCCCCAAAAGAACGAGGGGAAACCCCCAAACTCTAGTTCAGCCGTGCACACCGTAAAAGAAGAGCGCATGCACCCCTAACACTGGGACACCTGCGTTCTCACCACCCAAAGGTTGTTTCATGTGTATGGAACTGGGCCATAGGAAAGGGAATCCTGCTTGAAAGGGTTTACCCAAGCAAGCCATAGTGAATGTTGGACTCCATCATTAGTGTGAGCCTCTCAGAGGAGGATTTCCCACTTGGCCAGGGAGTAGCCGAATGTGGATTGGTTATACTGAGTGGAAACGGTACCGGATCTCTAGAAGAGACCCCAGTTTTAAATATTACTCAACTCTAGAGCAAATGTATATCAATGGACACAAAACCCCTGCGGTCCGAGACATTGCGGCTAGCGTCACCTCTGTCACCCGACAGTGGGTACAGCCAGGCCAGTATATTATGGGCTTGAGTTGTGCGTAAGTGGATTTGATGGTAAGAGTAAGTGCCCCTTGGCGATAGTAGAGTTCTGCTGGTGAGGTGTAACAGCCCAGTGCCGTGTAGCGGCAAAAAACTCCACCCCTGTCCCATGTCTGTTGGGTAATGATCGTCCTGATCCCGAAATAGTCGCTGCGGCTACACGATCGAGGGCCAAATAGAATGCCAGATTGAATGGTCTGAAAGCCTTAGAGCCTGGCGTGCTTCCAGAGGGCTTGTTGGCATGGCCGGTAGCCCCTAGTCCCAGTTCCACTGACTATTGCGCCACCTACTCCTGCGGGAGATGGGCTAGTAGCCATGGAGGACCCTACTTTGGTAGCAGGGGACCCTGTGACCTCGGAGAGTTGCCTGGTACAGCGCAGGAACCTGAGGTGAGGACCAGGTGGGTGCAGATCTGAAGGGTCTGCCCAAGCTGGATGAGTTTGCATCAGCTGGGGGCCCAGATCAGACTGACGTCTACAAAGACCAGAAAAGAGTGTCCCAATCTGGCAGGTCTTCAGAAGCAGGCGGAGGTACAGGCTAAGGGCAAGGCCCCTGGACTTTTCAAAGTGTACTGGGAGGATGGACTCCTGTACAGTGAGCCAAAGGTTTCTGAGGGTGAGGACATAGAAGGTTGGTGGTTCCCCAATGCCACAGAAAGTTCCTTTTGGATTTGCCTCACCAAATTCCTTTAGCAGGTCACTTGGGAGTGACTAAGACATCAGACCGGTTGTCTGCTCACCTTTACTGGCCGCAGTTTGGCGTAAAAGTTAAGGAATTTGTCCGGTTCTGCCTGACTTGTCAAGCTTCTGGCAAGTCAGGTGGTGCCACAAAGGCCCCCTTAATTCCACTACCTGTGGTTGGGCGGCCTTTCGAGAGAATAGGCATGGATATTGTGGGTCCTTTGGATCTTCAAACCATCTCAGGGAACAGATATATCTTGGTGGTGGTGGACCATGCCACAAGATACCCTGAGGCTGTCCCTCTAAAGAGCATCAAAGCCCCCCTGGTTGCGAAAGCTCTGATTGGGATATTCTACCGTGTTGGATTCCCCAAGGAAGTTGTTTCTGACAGGGGATCAAACTTTATATCAGCATATATGAAGGCTATGTGGGAAGAGTGTGGAGCCAACTACCGGTTCTTTACCTCCTTCCATCCACAAACCAGTGGGCTTGTTGAGCGGTTCAACAAGACCGTGAAAGGCATGATGGGTGGCTTGGAAGAGCACCTGAGGAGAAAATGGGATATTCTCCTGCCATGCCTTCTGTTCGCCTACAGGGAAGTTCCACAGAACGGAGTAGGGTTTAGCCTCTTTGAGCTTCTGTTTGAACACCCTGTACGAAGTCCCCTCAGTCTAGTGAAGGAGGAATGGGAAAGCAAACCCTCATCCTCGTCACGAGATGTGGTGGACTATGTACTCTGCCTTTGGTCTAGAATGGCAAAGTACATGCAACAGTCGACAAAGAATTTAAAGGCCAGTCAGGAGCTGATGAAGCACTAGCACGACCAGAAGGCCACAGTGACAGTCTATTCTCTAGGCCAGTGGGTGTGGATTATGGAGCCTGTCAAACCCAGTGCTCTTCAGGACAAGCGGACTGGGCCTTACTGTGTGCTGGAAAAGGTCATTAGGTGAACTATCTCATTGACATGAAATGTCCTAAACAGATGTGCAGGGTCTTTCACGCCAACTGGCTCAAATCCCATTAAAGCCGGAATGACTTGGTCATGGCGTTAGTGACTGACGGAGGGATGGAGGAGGAGACAGATCCTCTCCCCGACTTCCTGCACACTGAAGCCACAGATGGGTCAGTTGAAGTTGTCAACCTTGCAACAAACCTGTCAGAACAGCAACTCACAGACTGTCGCCAGTTACTGGGACAGTTTGCCGGCCGGTTTTCTCTGACTGCCGGTCGCACAGATTAGTGCACCCATGATTTGGACACTGGAGACAGTAAGCCGGTGAAGAATAGAATTCACTGGATGTCCGATAAGGTCAGGAACACCATCAAGGAGGAAGTTTCCAAAATGTTGTCCCTACGAGTGATAGAGCCACCCCACAGCCCCTGGGCTAGCCCAGTGGCACTGGTCCCTAAAAAGACCAGTAGTGGTAAGACTGAGTTTGCTTTTGTGTGGACTACAGGGGGCTCGATTCTGTCACAGAGACATATGCTCATCCCATTCCTCGGGCAGATGAGCTCATTGACAAGCTCGCAGCTGCCAAGTACTTGAGTACTTTTGACCTCACAGCGGGTTATTGGCAGGTCGGCTTGACAGATGGAGCGAGAGAGAGTTCAGCATTCCCAACCCTGAAGGACATTATCTGTTCACTGTGATGCCCTTCTGATTGAAGAATGCCCCTGCCACTTTTCAGAGGATGGTTAACCAGGTTTTGTCTGGACTGGAAAACTTCAGTGTTGCCTATTTAGACGACATTGCTGTGTTCAGCCACACCTGGGATGATCATGTATCCCACCTGAAACAGGTGTTTCAGGTGCTGCAGAATGCAGGCATGACTATCAAGGTGATGAAGCCCTTGGTACCGTGATTTACCTAGGCCACCTGGTCGGTGGAGGTAAGAAACAACCTCCCGAAGCAAAGGTACAGGCTGTGAATGAGTGGAGCATCCCCACCACTCAGACGCAGGTGAGAGCCTTTTTAGGTGTTATGGGTACTACTGTTCACTCATCAGAGGGTATGCGACCATTGCCATGCCCCTGAATTATGTAACGTCCAAAAAGATGCCAAAGAAGGTAACTTGGACCCCACCTGTCAAACCTCCCTTTAGGATTTAAAGGATGTAGTGTGCAGGGACCCAGTTCTGAAAGTGCCAGCCTATGGTCAGGAATTCATTATCCAGACAGATGCTTGTGATTTTGGGATTGGAGCAGTGTCAGTGCAGCTGAACTCTGAAGGGGTATAGCAAACTGTCCCCTACATTAGCAGGCAGTTGACAAAAAGACAAAGGAACTGGGCTGTCATAGAAAAAGAGGCATATACAGTCGTGTGGGCCGAAAGAAGCTGAAACCCTACATCTTTGGGTCCCACTTTATGATACAGATGGAGCACAGGCCTCTGCGATTGTTAATGGCCATGCAAGGGGAGAACCCTAAGATTTTGTGGTGGGCCATATCCCTACAGGAATTAGATATGGACATCCAGCATAAGCCAGGCTCTCAGCATGGAAATGCAGATGCCCTCAGCCGGTACTTTCGCCTTGATGATAAACCAGTCCCTCAGTAGGGTGGTGGTTCACATGTTGAGGCTGGAGGGCATGTGAGGAATTCGATCATTCGCACGGTGAGAGTGCGCTCGCCTGGGCTTTTGGATTTTTTGATAAGTTAAAATGAATGATGGGAAATCAACACCCAAGGACTGTATGAGGCCGTTCCGCACACAGTCAATCTGCTTCTCGCACAAAACGCAAAGTCACACATACTCCGGGAAGACGCATCCTTCAGGCACTGTCTTCCTCTGTCATATTCAGCTAGAATGTGACAATCCCGGGTACATCAAAGCATCTCAAGGAGTTGGAAGGCACACCTTCCTCCAGCATGGCCAGCCTAATTTAAATATCAAAGGTTCTGTGGATCTACTTTCCTTTTGTCCTCCGGCTGGTGGCAGTGCATAATAATGAGCAATAATTGAAGGACGCCTGAAGGGGCTTGGTTGCCGGAATAGACAACAGGAAAGGCGGGGGTAACACCCCTTTGGTATGCCATATGTCAACTTGAAGCTAATTCCCATCCCTCTGTATGAAAGGCAGTAAAATGCATGTCTGGGTCCACTATTTACCGTAAGCAAACCTCTGCAGAGCTGACCCCTTTCAGAGGGGAGAAGGATGTGATTTGGGAGAGACAGGAAGTCTGCTCCCAGCTCATACTTCAAGGGAAGCCTGCGCTTTAATCAAGAGTCACAGAGGGCTCAGTTAACCGGGGAGCCACTTTGATCTACAACAGACAAGAAGATGGGTGGGACTTAGGTATATGTTGTCACCCCATGTCTGTCCTGTAACCGAGCACCCTGGTCCTCACCTCATGAATAACAAAAGATTGTTGGTGGGTACCCAGGATTGGTTCATTAAGGTAGGCTTAGCCTGCACCAATCACTGGGGCGACTTTTGCTTTAAAAGAGGGCTGAACCCCTCACTTAGCAGATCATCTGAAGACTTCGAAAGGAATGAGAGGAAGGATTCATTTGAACCCGAGCTGAAGGTACAGTCTACCTTACATCTTCCGCCAGTGAAGGAAGGCCAGGAGTTCCATGAGGGAAGCAAGATCCCTCTCCTAAACATCTCCCAGGGAACAGAGAGAGATACCGGACTCAGAGGACCCGTCCAGCAGTTCCAGAACCGGTGCCCAGCCACAACACAGCGTGCCCTGCTAGGTCCCGCCAGCAAGCTTCCTAGGTGGGAAGTGCCGGAGAATCTCTGGACAAACTACAAGGCTGTTGCCTGCAATCACTCTCCTGAGCTTTGGGCCATCCGCCTTGAAAGGTCACAAGCCCTGCAAAGAAGCTAGGAGGAGTACTACACAAGCATCATCCAGCGCAGGGGTGTGGCTAGGTCTGGAAAAGTCCCAGGGCTACTCTGATGTCAGAACTGTTGAGACTGGGGGCTAGCTATCTTTTTGGTTGTAGCTCCTGAGATTCTATCCGGGGCTACAACCAAAAGACATGGGGCTATAGCCCCCTCCTAGCAACGCCTCTGATGCAGCGTCCAACTTTTAAGGACAGTCGAGTTCTCGCACCGCTGACTGTGGTCATGCTGCAGTCACGAGCCACCCGAGCTGCCATGACTAGCCATGACTAGCATTCCATATCCTCCAACAGCACAGAGACAATGATTCTTGGCCCTGAGCCACTGCGCCGGGCAGCCTGCAGCCGTCCATCCAGCCTTGCTTGCCGAACTGTCTGCCCCCTGGTACCCGCAGCTGTCTCCTGCCACTTACTCTGTCTCAAGGGCTGCGGAGCACCCTGGAACCGTCTCGACGTTGTCGAGCACCAAGAACCTCTTCAGCACCAGGTACATTGTGGTTCTTCTCCCCTGTCCTTCTCCGAAGGCCGCTAAAGACAGTTACGACCCTTTGCCCCTTTGGTGCTGGAACCGAATAAACCTTGAACTGTAAGACTGATTACTTTACCAACTACCCTCCTGCCAGTAACCAGAGTGCTTCCCTTTCCTCCGTGAAACTGTGTGTCCTCTGTGTTTCTTTACAGGGTGGGTTGTATTTTGTAGTGTGCTAGAACTGTCTGTTGTAGTAATAATGAAGTAGGTTGTTTTATAAAACCTTGACTGGACAGTCCCTTTTATCATTTGTTAATTGTATTTTCGCTGTGTTGCAACTAATCAACGATCCACGACCTTGCAGAGATAAGACTGTGTTCGTCCACGTTACCAAAATTGAACAAGAAGGTCTTATAATTCACTTGTATTCCAATCTGTTTGGATCCCTTCTGGTGCATTAGAGGTGTGGGGTTGATTGATTGTTTAGAAACCGATATTCATCCCTGGACCACTGCTGCCCCGTAAGTTAATTCGTCATACCCAGAAGGCTAGGGTAAGGAGGAGACAGGAGGCTGCAAGGAGGGTCTAGGGTCCTGGGTAAAGATAGACCCATAAGGTGGGAAGTTGAGGGACCCAGTTGCCAAGATGGGAAGGATGACCCAGAAGGCTTGTTAAAGTAATGTCCAGAAGGTAACAAGAATAGAGGAGGAGTGGAGAGCAGTGGCGGCTATGAGGAATGTACCTAAAGGGGTGAAGAAGGGGCCTAAAGGGGTGAAGAAATTGAAAGACTTTCAGTATCTTATGTGGTATGTGACAGTGGGCCAAAGGGGCAAAAGTGGGGAGAATAGATATCTAATGAAAGAAACTATTGATGAGGGATGGATAAGGGAAAACAGGAGACAGAGGAAAGGGAAGCCGAGTGGGAGAAGGAAGTGTGAGGGGTGAGGTATGAAACTCAGACTCAAGTGAGTCATGTTTTTGGTCAAAGGCTTTTATTGAAATAAAAGGGAGTGGGGAAATCTCTCTCTGGTCCTGCTCTAAGAGGAGTTTCATACCTAAACCAAAGACTAAGGATATGTCCATGCCAGAATGTCCAAAACAAAACTGTCCTGCGTCCAAAGTTCTATTCTGACCCACACACTCTAATAAACTACATTCTAAAGTGAAAATGGTAATGTCTTTGGCTTAGGGTGGATTAGAAAACTGTTGAAAAAGGAAGAATAAATAACTCCAATTTTCATTTTATTTTTTATTAGCATTTCTTAGTTTACAATTTTAAACTTTTCATGCTATATTTCTCATTACAAAACAGATGTGTGTCGTAAAAACAGTACAATAATAAAAGAGAAGGAAAAGAAAAGAAAACGAGAAAAAAATCAAATTAAGTGAATCCACAGAAAGATTAAAAATTGTTCATAATGATATTTGATAAGTGCTTGAGGTGAACAGCTAAATGTTAAGCAAGCATAGGGATGAATCTTCGTAAGGCGACGAAGCTCATCCAGACTAACTCACTCCTTAGTTCTTACATCATCACCTTTCCCCTAGATCAGCACAAATACAATTACTGCCACTCCGTTTCAAAGCGTAGCTAATAGATTTGAAATTTCAGAAATAAAAGATAGTAATGCCAGAGTCACAGTAGTTATTTCTCCTTTCAACAAAAGGTTCCACCTCTCTTTGGGAGTCAATGTAGTACAAGTGTTTAGGAACTCCCCCAGATATTTAATCCTTAGGTCTTTTAAGGCTGGGCACTCTATGAACAAGTGCATCTGCGTTTCTATTGACTCTGGACAGAACCGGCATGAATAGTTACGTTCACTTGCTTTTGGGCATCTTTCCGTTACCTCCTTTGTAGGATAGAGATTAAGGCGCAATCTCATACATTCTTGTCTATGGGTATGAGAAGGGAACTTCATTATATAACTTAGGATCGCCCCTCTTTTCCCTGAGACGCTTCCCAAAACACTTCCTGATTTAGAGGCACCAATCCTGTCATTCGTTTTAATCCAGTCAAGATCCAGAAGTTTTTTCTTTACATGGTCTGGATTCATCAACAGAGTGTCTTCGGAGACGCCAGGTTTAGTAAAATAGCTGAGAATATGCTCTTCCAATCCATAAAAGCTGTTTCCCATTTTGTCGTCAGAGCACAGTTCAAAAGATTGAAACCTCTGTCTCCTGGGAGGTCCAAACATTTTCCGAGGAAGGATTACGTTTTCCACTCCAAGGTAGCATACAAAGAAGTCAAGCCTAACTCCCCCTGAATTATTTCGATTGGCAACAAAACTGGCCAAATCGAGGACTCTTCTCCAAAAGATCCCCTCTACTTGTTTCCAAACTGACCCTGCTAACCTTAATTGAGTTTACGCCCCATATGTCAGTATTAAAGTGACCTTGGCTTTGTAGAACTCAATGACAGGTAAAAGGGAAAATTTGCAGTACCTCTGTTTAATGATTCTATCCTGCGCGGCTAGATTATTTGTTTTAGATTTTAATATTACCGCGCCAAAAGAATCATTAGTGCTGTTATTCAGAGATGATCTAAGGTAAATCATGATACTTCATGTATTTTCTCCCCTTTGAGGGTCCAAGATGTTCTGGAGTGTTGTACATGTCCACCGTTACTTAGCGTTAGAGTTTTACTTTTTTTAGGATTGATTAGTAACGCATTAACATAGGTTGCCAGGGCATCCAGCTGTCTTTATAGGCCGATTTCTGTTTGGTCTAATAACAGAAGGTCGTCTGCATAAAGGAGTCTTCTCACTGCAATTCCTGAGATTCGAGGAGGAAAACACCTCACATTTACAAACGCCTCATCGATATTGGAGGTGTAAAGGTTGTACATTGCCGAAGCTAGACGGCAACCCTGCTTTAAACCCTTAGTAGATGGAGTTTCCTTCGAAAGGGTTCCCCTCTTGTCCAATCTGACTAGGATTGTGGTAGATGTATGCAGGAGTTCCAAAGCTTCTCTTAAATGGAGCGAGCAGTGCCATTTTAGCAATTTGGACCAAAGGATATTCCTATCTATGGAATCGGAAGCATGTGCCAGGTCTATCGAGACAATGTAGATTTTCATGTTGTTCCTGAAGCTCTTTATCTTGCATTTGAAAAGGTTAATCAGAAATAGATTTAAAGATGTCCCAATTCCCTTTTTAAAGCCTGATTGCCAAGGGTCCTGGTGCTTTGTGGCCTTACTCCATATTTTGAGTTCCTTCAATACAATTGCAGAGAACAACTTCCCGACCACGTCCAGGAGGGCGATAGGCATATAGTTGACAGGATCAGACCTATCGCCCCTCTTATAAATGTGTAGCAGAATAGATGTGGTCCAGGACAATGGAATAGTCCTAGTGTCATTGATTTTTTCAAACAATTGCACCATGAAGTCTGCCCAGTACTCTGGATCTTTTTTTAGTAGGACATTGGTAAGGCCATCTGTCCCTGCAGCCCTAGAGTTACTGGCTTTATCTATCAATGTCCTGATTTCTTCTCTGGCAGTTACAAAATTCCAAGCGTTGGAACTAGTCATGACTTGTCCTGAAATGGATTCTTTACCTTGATAGAATAGTCGACCAAAGTGGTTCTCCCACGTCCCCAAAGCAGCTGGATTAGCAAGCAATGCATCCTGGGGAGCAGTAGCAGTCGCGGCATTAAGGATCCTCCACATGCCCGCCGTATTCTTCGAGGCTAATAATTTTAGCATGTTTTCGCAATCGATTTGAAATAACCTACTTCTTTGCTATTTTTGCCAGTTTCTAAACACTTGGCTTGCCCGTCTGACCCCTTCAGCCGATACCAGTGTAGGCAATTTTTTGTGGCTACGGTGCATTTTATTTAGCGCTTTCTTCTTATACGCTACTTCTTTGTTGAAAACATATTTTGCTGTGTTGATCTGTCTATTGCCAGGGCCACTTTTAGCTTCAAATAGCTGGAAGACCAGTGGGTAATCCAAGATGGAGTGCTGTGTTCCTGCCTCATCTGTAAAATAGCCTAGATTGGTTAAGGCCCTGAGTTGGTTCAGCGAAAACGGTGGCTTATGTATCACATGAGACATTTCCTGGTCACCCTGGACACCTTTTTACTCCTACGTCCCGTCCCCTTTCCTCCATACTTATGGGGACATCGCTCCGTCCTGTGGGACGGGACCGGAGCACTTTGTAAAAAGCATCCAAAAAAATGTTTAAAAAAATGTGTCCTTCCTTTCTTTCTTGCCCGGGGCCCGGCACGTGGCCGTAACCCCGCCCACCTTGGCTCCGCCCCGTGCATCGCCCATCAGTCCTTTTCTCCGCTCGTTCGGGACTGGATGCACTTGCATCCTCAGAAGATTTTCCTCCTTTTTTTCCTATCTGGCTCTCGCTAGCGATCGTGTACTAGTCTGTCTATGCCGTTCAAACTAGACTTTCCAGATTGTTCATCGTGTAACTGTTGTTTCGCGAGGGCGGATCCCCATCCTCTTTGTTTAGAGTGCTTGGGTCCGGATCACCGTTGGGACTCCTGTTTTTAATGCGACTCCCTTTCGGTCCGGGCACTTCAACGTCGGTTGGAGCGGTGGGAGGAGGTGTTCCGACGAACTCCTCCTTCACATTTTCAGGCGTTCATCGACGAGAAGAAGAAACACCTGGTAAGTTCTTTACTTTTCAGAGCACCCCAGCCGGGGGATACCTTTCCGGGTTCCTCTCGAGCCGGGAGGGGCGTTGATCGCTCTGCCACCGGGGTTCGCCTTGAGGTGCCCTTTTGGGCCTAGTAATTGGACCAGCGTTTTCTCTGAGGGTCTCCGTAAGGGGCCTGTGGATACCGGAGTACGCTCCGAGGCCCCTCCTGTGGGGGCTGTTTGTGGACCCAGTTCTACTGAGTCGTGGGGTACCGGAGCTCACTCTGAGGCCTCTCTGTCGCCTTCCCTCAAAAATAAGACTGGGGTGCACCCCGAGGCCTTGGGGCTTGCTGTTACCGAACAGATGTTCAAGGCCCGCGCAGATAAGGCTGGTACTGGACCTGGGCCGAGGTCCCTCGTCCAGAGGCTAAAGCTACCAACAGTTCTGAGAGGCCTGACAAGGCCTTGTCGGTGAAAGCTGTTTCTCACCGTTCCCGCTCTTGCGGTGACAACAGACCTGTTGAGGGGGCAGAGAAGCAAAGTTCTTCTTTTACCGGCAGTGCCGAGGTCCTTCCTTCGAAGGCTAATTTGGCAGTTGGTATGTCACAAAAACATTCCAGGCCTCACAGTACCGGCTCTGCCGAGGTCCCTTATGTTAAGGTTAAAGTTAAGACCCCTGATCCATCGACGGGGACCCCTGCCTCACTTCCTCACGTGCCGCAGTTCCCCTCAGATGAGGACAAAATGGCACCCGTTCCCGCCACGACCGCGGCGGCCATTTTGGGTGCTACCCCTACAACTACGCCATCGGCCTCAGGTGTAGGGCTCGGCCCCTTGGGTGAACATAGAGTCCCTTGTGCGCATCCTTATCGGCCAGTTTTTGACTGGAACGCTCGGAGGCCTCTTCCGCACAATGTTTCGTTGCCTGCGGGGTCAGCACCGTTGATTTATGTGGATACGTCGGTGGAGGGGCCAGTGTGGCACCCGTCCCCGTTACCTCCCTGGATTTGTCCACCTCATGAGAGGCCTCCTCAGGTTCCGAAACAGTCTCCGGAGGAAGCTTTTTTCGGTACATTTCAAACGCTTATGCGTACCGGCCCCATGAGGGAGTATTTCAAAGGGCTTTTTAGGGAGATAGGTCCTCCCGCTCCTCCGGCTCCACCTGTTCCTCTGGTGAATCCGCCGGCGCCTCCCTTGCCTATGGTGCCTCCCCCAACTCTTCCGCCTTTGCCACCATTTTCCCCTCTGGACAAGGCAGCGCCTGACACGGTTCAGCAGGATCCTGATCTGTCGGATGACGCACAGGGTGATCAGGACAGCGAGGACCTTCCCCGTTCTATCAGAGATTTTCATGACCGGGTACTGGACATGATGAACTTCTTAGATGTTCCAGTGCCCGGGGCACCCGCTCCGCAGGAGGGCGTGCTCTCTGGGGCGTTCATCCTGTCTCCCTTGGAGCGTACCGGCCTGTTCTTGCAGAAGGACGTTCTGGCCGAGGTCTGTAGAGTCTGGGAAAAGCCACACTCTGGACTTTTTGTCAATAAGAAAATTGACGTGAGATACAGGCTGCATTCTTCGGAAGAGGTGGCCCTGTCGTCTTGTCCGCCCCCTCCTCCACAGTGGTGGCTGCGGCCACTTTACAGTCCAGACCTGCAGCATCCTCTTCCACGACGGCTACTCAGGTTCCGGGAAAGGAGGACAAGCTCCTCGACTCCCTCGGGAGGAAAATCTTCGCCAACTCAGCCTTGCAGCTCAGGCAGGCCAATGCTGAATTGATATTAGCGGGAGCTAACATGCGGATGTGGAAAGGTCTGTCGGAGTTTGAGGAGTTTATCCCGGTCGAGAAGCTGGAAGACTTTAAAGGAGGGCTTTCTGACGCCAGGGTCTTGGCCCAGGATCTCCTGGAGGCTGCGGCTCACCACGTAGACACCTCGGCTCGGGGCCTTATGCTGGGGGTTGATTCCTCACGGCAGGCGTGGCTGCATGCAACTAAATTCTCAAAAGAAGTACAGGACAAGGTGTTGGACGTTCCTTTGATTGGAAGGAGCTCTTTCATGCTACAACAGATGTAGAGCTCACCAAGACGAAGGATAGCACTCAGACAGCTAAGTCCTTGTCTGTCCTGGTTAAGGTTCCTTTCAAAACCCAGAGACTGTTGTCGCAAAGTCGACCTTCCTCTGGTTTTAGGGGCTTCCTCGACCGCAAGTCTCGCAGAGTGGATACCCCCGCAGGGAATAAACGCCGTAGGCAACAACGGACACGGTTTTTCTCCCGCTCCTCAGCCTCCTCCTCATGTTCATGTGGCGGTGCCACCGATAAACCTACTAAATTAGGGTTTTCCGTGCTCGCACAAGACCCCGGTGGGAGGACACATTGCGTCTCATTGGGAGGCGTGGCAGACCATCACAGAAGACAGATGGGTCAGTCGTTCGGGCGGGATCCGCTTACCTTACCCCCTACCCCACCCCTCAACCCTCCTTTTCAGCTGTCGGGCTCGCCCTTCCTCAAAGCCGAGGTTCAGTAACTTATGGACCTCAGAGCTGTGGAACCCGTTCCCCTTGTGGAGCGAGGGGAGGGCTTCTACTCCCGACTGTTTACGGTGCCCAAACCCAACAAGGCTGGCCTGCGCACCATCCTAGACCTGTCCCAGTTCAATCTTTTCCTACCCCAAGAGAAATTCAAGATGATCACGCCCAGCCAGATACGGTCCTCCTTGCAGATGGGCGATTGGCTCAGCGTCGTGGATCTTCAGGATGCGTACATGCATATCCTGATTTGAAACCCACACAGGAGATATCTCTGCTTCTCTTTGGGGGAGGAGCACTTCCAGTTTCGAGTGCTTCTTTTTGGCCTCAGCTCGGTGCCGCATGTCTTCACGAAGATGATGTCGGTGATTGCGGCCTATCTTCGTCTCCAGGGTATCCATGTGTATCCATATTTGGACGACTGGCTCTTACGCAGCCCTTGTCCGCTGGCAGCAGCGGGCAATCTCCAGTCTCTCCTTCAGCTCCTGTTCCATCTTGGGCTGACAATGAACTGGTGGAAATCTTCCATGACAGTCTTGCAGGACCTGATTTTCCTGGGTTTTCTCTGGAACACGATCGACTGCAGATTGTACCTGACCAGGGACAGAATGGCAGATCTGTTAGCCACGTGTCAGATGTTTGCGCAGTCGGAGAGCATGTCGGCCTGGTGGTTCCAGAGGCTTCTGGGCCTCATGGCCTCGTGCGTGCTGGCTCTTCCTCTTGCTCGTCTCAAGATGAGACGGACCCAGACGGCTCTTCGGAGTTCCTTGCGTCAGGCTGTGGACCTGGATTCAAAGCTGATAATGATTCCGGATTCCATGAGAGTGGACCTGGATTGGTGGTCATCTCTCAGCAACCTGTCGGGTGCGGGTTTCAGGACCCAAGCACCACTGTGACGATCATGACGGACTCCTCCCTCCTGGGGTGGGGAGCGACATTAGATCTTCTTCAGGTCTCGGACCTCTGGTCACCTCAAGTCAAGCTCCTGCACATAAATCATTTGGAGCTTCTGGGGATCTTCCTAGAGCTCAAGGCGTTCTGACCGCTCATTGCCAACAAGGTGGTCCGCATACGCACGCACAATGTGGTGTCAATGTATTACATCAACAAGCAAGGGGGAACAAAGTCTCCCCCCCTCGTGGACCCGTCTATCCAGATATGGGACTGGGCCGTGCTTCATGGTGTCTGGCTGCTTGCAGTACACATCCCAGGCCAGCTGAATGTCACAGCGGATGCCCTCAGCCGACGGACAGTGGTCAGGTACGAGTGGGAGTTGAAGGCGGAGGACCTCTCATATATTTTCTTGCGTTGGGGCACACCGGAGGTGGACCTCTTTGCTACGGCGGTAAACAAGAAGCTTCCTCAGTATACCTCCAGAGGGGGCCTGCAAGCCTCCTCTCTGGGGGATGCTCTCGAGATTCCATGACACAACATGAGAGATTATGCCTTCCCGCCACTGCCTCTAGTCCATCGTGAAATTTGGAAGCTGAAGCACTCGGTGAACTGTTCCCTTCTTTTATTTTTTTATTTATTTATTGAATATAGTTGAAATTACATCAACTTTTTCAATTTATACAGATTAGAAAAATTCATAAGCATAAAATCCAATTAAAAAAAAACATATAAATTCATAACATGCTGTACAATCATCATCGTTCTAGGTTCAAGGCCTGTAAAAAATTAATCGTTGCAATTCTTATACTCATACATTCAGTGGCTGCCAAGGCGACACATCTGTTTTTTGGATCAAGTTGTGCAAAGTATGCAAAATGATTAACAAAGTGCAATTTTCTTAAAGTACTAAGTGCCGGACATTCCAATATTAAGTGTTGAAGAGATTCTACAATCATAACATTTTTACAGAACCGACACCAGTTAAGGTCAGAGGAGATTTGGTTCCTTCTTGTTTTAACCTCACGGGTGGGCCAGATGTTAAACCTCAAACGAAGAGTGGCAGTTCTTAAGGCAGCAGATGGTGCTAAGCATAAATAAGAAGCAATGGTTTTAAAACGTTTTGGGCCAAAGATTATAGAATCAAAGTCTTTATAAGTTAGACACTGAGTTCTGGTGTCAATCCAGTCCATCATATACACCTTCTTCTTTGCTTGCTCTGGATGAGCAGTAAGGAGTTCAAGTGTTATGTCGGCATGTACCATGATTGTTAATATTTTCGTAGACCAGTATTTCGGAAATATTTCTGTAGAATTGAGCAGATAGCTTGAAATGGTGGATAATGTGGAGTTACCATATGTAGATAATAGACATTTGCGAAATAAGGCACATAGGCGCCAGTTATATAATGCACTTAGAGAAATTATTCCCAATTCATATTTTATTAACACACCAGGAATACATTGAGGTAAATTTAAAATTGCACCCAAAACTTGGCTTCTAATAGATTAAGAAACCCTGAGGGGACAATTAGTGTTTCCAGACCATAAAGGATGGTTGCTACGACATTCTGGTCCCAATAAGTAATGGCAGCTTTAATGGAAAATTAACCATATTTAGCAGTGAGTACTCGTGTCTGACAGATTGCCGTGGTTAACTTCTGTTTAATTTTATTTAGATGTGAGTCTAACGTTGGGCTGCCCTCAAAGATAAGGCCCAAATAAACATAATTTGGTACCGTCTTTAAGGGAGTCCCCTCGATCTGCCAGTTCATTAAGTGTTTGCGTGATCCTTTAGGAACATACGCGACAATTTGTGTTTTACTCGTGTTTACTACCAATTCATTTTCTTTTAAATAAGAGCATAGGGCTGACAGAAGATTGCATAAACCACTTGAAGTTTTTGATACCAACACAAGATCGTCCGCATACCATAAGGCACACATTTTTACATTGTTCAATTTAGGAGCATCAGCGATTACTTTGCAAAAAATGTCACGTACATCATTAATACAGAAATTGAATAAGGCAGCCGCTAAAATGCACCCCTGTTTCAGCCCTCTATACGT
Source organism: Ambystoma mexicanum (assembly GCF_040938575.1). Classification (NCBI taxonomy): domain Eukaryota; kingdom Metazoa; phylum Chordata; class Amphibia; order Caudata; family Ambystomatidae; genus Ambystoma; species Ambystoma mexicanum. Next base: position 998,204,473 of record NC_090923.1, read on the forward strand.
TGGAATTGGGGTTGATAGAAGCCCCTCAGAGTTTAGCCTTACATAGACCTTGGTTTGTGAGTGGAGGGCAAAAATAATGTCAATAAGAGTGGATGGGCAGTTCGCTTTGATTAACTTATCTATAAGTTTTGGTCTTGAGACCGAATCAAAAGCGGAATGAAGATCTACGAACGCAAAATATCTGGCTTGCTTCTTATGAATTGCTTGTTGTTTTATAGCATTTAAAGTAATTAAATGAACGCCCATGCCTAGACCTGCCACGAAACCAGTTTGTGCTGGGTCACGTTGATTTACTTTATTCGACCAAGCATTGAAATCTCTTAGCACCAGTCTACAAACATTTTTTCCCGGCACGTCTAGTAACGTTATTGGACGATAATTTTTAGGATTCATTCGATCACCTTTTTTATAGACCGGAATGATTACAGAAGAGCGCCATGATTGCGGAATATTTTTAGTTTGTAATATATGATGAAAAGTATTATTCAAGATTAGTGCCCACTCTGTTATGTTTTGTTTGAACATTACATTGGTCAGCCCATCCAGGCCTGCCGCTCTAGATGATGAAGAAGCATTGATAAAGGCTTGAATAGCAAATCTTGTACAATGTAAAGACCAACTGTTTACAACGTTAATATTGTAATTATAGTAATTCATCATAGGATCGTCGTATAAGGACGAAAAATGTGTAACCCACATCGATTCAGGTACGCCATTGAGCTGCACATGATCTTGGGATGAGATGTTACATTTATTCAAAGAAGCAACTTTAACTGCCTTAATTCGATAAATTATGGGTAATTTCTGATAATATCTGATCTCTCTTCTGTAGGCTTTCTTTCGTTCACAGAGAGCTAGATCAAAGCCATGAACATGTCTTTTAACTGGTTTACTACAAACAGGATAAAGATTTGCAAAGGTGCTTAAGATATCTATATAAGAGCCAGGCTTGTGTGAGCTTTGATTTTTTAGAATAGCATCATTCAAGGCTAGTAATTTATTGGCAGGCCATTTGAATCGATTTTTGCCATTGTTAACAGATACAGTATGTTTATAGTACAGTGCAGTTTTCAGGTGATCACCACTTTCCACTGCCCAAAATAAGGCTAAGAGGTGGTGATCGCTGGATATCCGTTTGATTATAACAAATTTGCTAGTGTTCGTAAAGATGGAATTAGATACAAAGATATAATCGATGGTAGATTTGGAGGAGCCTCTTTCCCAGGTATTCATAGGTGGAATATCACCTATGATTGCACCATTTACCAACTTTAAACCATGATCTTCCATAAAGGAATTCCATCTTGCACCTTCCCGAATCCAGTTCCTCTTGTTCGAATGAAAACAAGAAAAGTTCAAATCACCCATTAACAATGTTCCTGAGACATTATTTTGATTTGAGATATATTCGAAAATACAGGAAAGAGCATCATAAAAGCTGTCATCGGTAATGCCTACTGGGTTTCTTTAAAGATTAATAAGTGCATATGTCTGTGAGTTGAAAAGGATCTTAACCAATTGCATGAATTTATTTGGTGTTTGCCAGGGGGAGATTTTCAAACCCCTGCTCACTTTCACTGCGACTAACAAACCAGCTGTGGGTCTACCTTTACCACCATGGGCTGCTGGCAGTAAACTAATCTCATGATCGTCCCATATGGGAGGATTTAATAACCACGTTTCTTGTAGGGCTACAATATCGTAACTATTCAAACCATTATCTAAATTCCACTGCAAATGAGTAACCTCTGGTATTCCAACTAGCAAGTGAAAGTTTGTTGGTGGAGATGGTTGCTCGTGGTTACGAACGGATGTTGGGTCCCGCATTGGGATCTGATGACTGTTCCCTTCTGCTCATAGCCCTGTGGTGGCCGGCCAGGTTTTGGTTCTCAGAACTTCAACACCTGTCGGTGTATCCGCCGATCAGGTTACCAGTGACCCCCGATCTTCTTCATCAAGGGGAACAGCAGATGTGGCATCCCTCCCCACAATCGCTCAGCTTGGCGGCATGGTGCCTGAGTTCAAGTCTTTAGAGCATCTTAACTTGTCTAAGGATAACATGCGTATTATCCAGGCAGCCAGGAAACCCTCGACCAGATCCCAATACAGGAGTAAATGGCTCAGGTTCTGTCATTGGTGTTTGGAAAAGCAGTTGGATCCAAGGGTGGCTACGATTGACACAGTGCTGTCCTTCGTGTCCTCCCTAGCAGAGTCAGGTGTTCACGTTCTGTCATGCAGAACTTACCTTTCTACAGATCAATGCTCTTATTCTCTGAGTAACCCAGTGGTTAAGAGGCATTTTGCAGGCTTGACGCGCCTCTACCGTCCAGTTCGTAGTCCGCACCCGCAGCGGGACCTAAATATAGTCCTGACGGCTCTGTGACATAAACCTTTTGTCTGGGGAGGATAGCTCAGTGTCAACGTGATCGCCTTGGAAGCAATGCATCACGAGTAACACAAGTTTCGATCCCCGGGTCCGCGCTTAGAAACCTGTGGGTATTAAGCGCGTTATAAATAACTTATCACATCACCCAATGGCCACGGTGGACCTCAAGTACCTATCCTGGAAAGTGTCCTTTCTGGTCGCCGTTACGTCAGCGAGGAGAGTGAGTTATCCTTTCTTGGTCTTTCTTAAGGACAAACCCGGCCTTTCTACCGAAGGTGGTAACTGAATTCCATCTGAATCAGTCGATCTCCCTAACAGTCTTTTTTCCGAACCCTGCCTTAGAGGCTGAAAGGGTTCTGCACTGTCTTGATGTCAGAAAGGCTCTTAAGTTCAGAAAGGCTCTTAAGTTCTACCTTGACAGGACTTCCGAGCTTAGGAGTTCTTCTCAACTTTTTGTGATCTTCGGTAACCCTCAGGGTAAGCAGGCGTCTAAGACGACTATTTCTCGGTGGATCGCCGCCTGCATCACGGAGTCTTTCACCATCCAAGGGCTGAAACCTCCTAAGGGTATTCATGCACACCTAGTGCAGGGCAAGGCAGCCGCGGTTGCTTTTCAGAAATATGTCCCCTGGGAGTCCATCGCTAGGGCAGCTACTTGGGCCTCCCCATCTGCTTTTTGTAAGCATTATTGTCTTGACATGAGCCCAAGAGCTGATGCTCAGTTTGGTCAGGCTGTGCTGAAGAACCTTTTTCAGTAAGGGGTATTTCCATCCACCCGTAGTTCCTGTTAGGAGTGCTTGGGAATCTCCCATAAGTATGGAGGAAAGGGGACGGGACGTAGGAGTATAACCAGGTTACTCACCGTAGTGACCACCTTACTCCTAGTCCATAGTCTCCTTTCCTCCATACGTCCGTCCGCCGTCCCCTCTAATAAGGTTCCTCTGTTATTGCTAATAGATCTCTGACCTGGCGATAGAAAAGGACTGATGAGCGATGCCGGGCCCCGCGCAAGAAAGAGAGGAAGGACACATTTTTGAAAAAAAAAATGTGGATGCTTTTTACAAAGTGCTCCGGTCCCGTCCCACAGGAAGGAGAGATGTCCCCATAAGTATGGAGGAAAGGGGACTATGGACTAAGAGTAAGGTGGTCACTACGGTGAGTAACATGGTTAATCTGCAACAAGTCGTGGTCACTATGAGTAGTTCGTATGACTTGGACCCTAACTTTCCAAGAATAAATTCTGAGGCAAATACATAGCCCAAGATTTTTCTTGAATCCCCTCTCTTCCATGTAGCGTTTGGAGGCATATCCCCTTTTAGGTGACCATTAATAATATGGATATTTCTTTTCTTGAGTTCTTTCCTTAGATGGAGCCCTCTCGAGACCTTAGATGTGGCCTTCGTTGGTAAATCGAGTATTAAGGCTTTAGTATTGTCAAAACATTCCATATTTATTTAGGTCACCACATAGCAGGATATCTAAGTTATTATTCTCCTCCTATTCTGTATCTATATTGGACATCATCATCTCAACGAAGCTTCCTGCTCAAATAGAAGCTGGATTCCAGTAAAGATTACATATCAGGAGGATTCTCCGATGGTCTCCAATTTTGGGCTTATTTTACAGGACTAGTAATTGGACTTAAGGGTTAGGATTCTTCATCAAGAGTACCTACCAACCTATTGATCTGTTGACTACAGTAATCAGACCAGCAGTTCGATGCCCTGCAACCTCTTCTGAGGCTGCATTGATGTAAACCTCGTACCACTGCAGGATTGGCGCCTCCCTAAGCAAAGTGTCCTGGAGGCCAAAACGTTGTAGTCCTCAATGTTCAAGTCCCCTTTCCCAAACAGGTGCAGAAACCCTGTGGTGTTCCAGGACCCAAAAGACAAACTTCGTAGGGTTTGCTAAAAACATTCTGGTGACAAATGGGGTCAGGCCGCTCCTTTTGGCATTATGATTTTGAAGCCAGAGTGGCTGCCAACCAACTCCAGTCCTCCCCTTTCCCTCCAGACTTAACGTTTCTAGAGACGCTGGAGCAGTCACCTGAGCTTGGTCTATCGATCATAACCCGTCTTTTGGGCCAAGGATTCTGCCCTTTGGGAATCCAGCCCGACAGATCATCTTAATAACTCCAATACAAAAGTTCTTCAAGGATAAGGATCCTTGCTCCAGAGGGTGGCTCCCTTCCCCTTTATTCCTCTTTATTTTCTGATGTTTTCGCAAGTAGAGTTCCTTGTGTCTTTCTTGTCCAGCAAAAACACTGATACACCAAACTGCCTGATTTTCTGTGTTTGTCTTTTTAGGGTATCCAGGATACTCTCCTGCTAGGTTTTTGCTCCTTCTCTCCTGATTAACACAATCCTTTTTTCTAGTTCTGATATATTCTTCTCAGGTCCTCTTTAACCTCTGTACTTTCTTGAACAGCCTTGCACACTGTCCTGCCAGGATGTCTTGTAATCACACTTGTAACTGCCTGGTATAATCTACCATCAGTGCTTCCTGTAATCACAGACTTGCAGATGCCTGGTATACTTTCCTGGTAGGGCTTCTTCTAATCACACACTTATAGCTGCGTGGCACACTCTTCTGCCAGTACTTCTTCCCATACAGGCTCTGTACCTGCTTCCTGACTGGCACGTTTATTTATTTATGTATTGCATTTGTTATATGCCCAAACCCATGGCTATCAAGGCGTAGGTTACAGAAAGCTTAATTTCTCTTGGTACAATGGGCGAAAGATACAAAACATGAGGCATAAAGAGTAGTACAACAAACTAGCCTTCATCTCTAGTTGACATGAAAGAAGTTACAGGTCTGATGGACGGAGAGAGACATATGATGTGGCGGACGTGTACGCATATGGGAGTGCTGGTAGCACTAGGGTCAAAGCTTGGCATCTTATATTAATATTTGTTGAAAAGCCAAGTCTTTAGGAGTTTTTTGAATCTGGGATGAGAAGGTTCGTTTCTCAACGCGACTGGGAGGGAATTCCAGATTTTTGGAGCTAGGACTGGAAAGCTGCTACCCCCTGCCCTCGTTAGTTTGAAACATGGGACCCAGAGTTGGCAGTTATTGTTAGATCTCGAGGCTCTTGTCGAGGAGTTAGGCGTTGCTGTGTTTCTCCAGCAATGGATCTTTCATGGATTCACATGCTTAGAATATTCCCCGTCGTCAGGCTGGGAATTCTCGGTAAGTTATATAGACATTTTCCATAGGAAAAAATTCGGACACTTTTGTGTCCTATCTACGTCGTTTTGGGCCGCGCACGCCGGCGCCACTAGGACGTAGGGGTATATATAGCTCCGCCCCCGTGGCTCCCTCAGATTTCAACCATATTCCAAAGTGGTGGGATTACCTCACGTATCTGCTATTTTGTTAGGTTGTTCTTTCTACTTCTGCGACTGTTTGTCCTTCTCAAGAGAATGTCTGGAAAGGCGTTGTTTCGTCCGTGTGCTACGTGCAGCCTTACGAAGGTGTACGAAGGGGATGGTCATATGGACTGCATTTACTGCCTTCATCCTCACCACACGGCGGACACTTGTGAAATCTATCAGGGTTTCTCCCAAAAAACCCTCAAAGATCGAAAAAGACGCCTGGTCGATTGGCTCAATGATGGAGCGGGTGCGTACCCGGCATCGGAGGTGGGCTCCACGACCTCAAAAAGTAAGTCAGAACCCCCGACGAAGAAGGCACGTGCTGCCAAAAAATGAACCTCGGAGTCGGCTGAAAAACAACCCTCGGAGAAACATTTGGAGACACATTCGAAGGCCTCCTCCTCTTCACACAAGGCGCCGTCTTCTTCCTCCTCATCTAAAAAGGAGAGAAAAGAACCATCTAAATCCTCCTCAGGAGACCATCATAAGTCTACCTTGAGTCGAGAGGCCGCGGCCAGCAAGTCGGCCGCAAAAGCGGCGGGAACACCTCAAGGCCCTGCGCCACTGGCTTCGCCGACGACCCGCTCGTCGACGCCTGAGTCATCGGCGGCTCCTCCCACATGTCAGACTGCGGCGGTAGGAAACATATCGTCGACGGTGGTCCCGTCGATGGGATGGCAACCGGAGGTTTTCGATCCCGTCCCGCCGGAGGCCCTGCTTCAACCAGAGGCGACTTTCTCCATCTTGTCGGCTGACGAGGAACGCGACACGGTCGCGCGCCCAATTGATCTGGGTCTGCAGCCGACCAGCGCGATGTCGCTCTTGGGTGCGGGCATGTTCGGAGTTTGGCCTAGTCCCGAAGAGGAGAAAAAGGATTGTTTTCTTTTTGGTCATATGGGCAAGAGAAGGAAATCCATATTCGCCATCCCGATTTTGGATCATGTCTGGCAAGAGGGCCTGAAGACCATGCGGCACCCGTTCTCTGAACCGGCAGTGAAAGGTCGTTTGGAGAAGAAGTTCAAGGCTCCGGAATCAACTCCCAAGTGCCTGACGTCTCAACCTTCGCCGGAGTCGGTGGTATCGGCGGCGGCGGCGAGTAAGGCCAGATCTCAACATAAATGCACGACCCCTCCAGACAACGAGGCCAGGAGACAGGACGCTTTCAGCAAGAAGGTGCTGTCCGTCGGCGCGACTACAGTTAAAGCAGCCAATTCCTTGGCGATTATGTCTAGGTATGACAGGGAAATGTGACACCGACTGGCTCCTATCTTGGAGCATTTGCCCGAGGAACATAGAAAGTCCGCAATGTTGCTAGTGCGGGAAGGAGAGGAGGCCTCCAACCATGCTATAAACATTGCCGTCGACCTAGCCGAGTCCGGTTTTAAGAAAATCAATAATGGCGTAGTTCTACGTAGACAAGTCTGGCTCAAGTGCACTACGTTCAGACCGAAGGTGCAATATAAAGTCTTGGATATGCCGTGTGAAGGGGAGCAACTGTTCGGTGAAAAAGTTGATGAAGCCTTGAAGGGCATGAAAGAGGATACTGACACGGCACGGTCACTCTGAGCCCTCCAGAGTGGTAGGAATTTTCGTTCCTTTTGTCCTTTCAGAGGGGCCTCTGGTAACTCCCGGTTTGGGTCATCTAGAGACAGAGGGCTCAGCAGACCCTCCTACTCGTCCCAAGGCTACAGGCCTGCGGCCCAATCTTCTCGTAGAGGCAGAGATTACCAAAGCTCCAGACGGCGGGGTGCCTACCCTTTGTCAACGAAAGATAAACAAACCAAGAGCCAACAATGACATGCTTCAGGGCGTCCTGGGGAGCCGAGTGTCTCGTCGCATCGACGAGTGGGAGCGCATAACAACAGACAGATGGGTTTTGGGCACGATTCATCTGGACATTCTCTACAGTTCAAGGGCAAGCCACCACACATTCCACCGGTGTTCTCGGCCCAGCCCCACATTCAAATACTACTACAGGAGGTGGCGCTTATGCTGCAGAAAGGGGCTATAGAACTGGTCCCGGTGGCAGAAAAAGGACAGGGAGTGTACTCCCGGTACTTTGTCGTCAAGAAACCAAATGGAAAATGGCGTCCCATTCTGGATCTACGAGCGCTCAACAGACTGCTCAAGAATTTAAAATTCAAAATGCTGACACTTCAGGAGGTGATCCGATCGATACAACCCGGGGATTATTTGTCGTCGCTATACCTCCAGGACGCATACTTCCATATCCCGATGCGTCGACGGCACAAAAGATTTCTGCGGTTCGTCGTCGGACGAACCCACTATCAGTTCAAGGTCCTCCCGTTCGGCCTAAAATCGTCCCCCAGGACGTTCACCAAATGTCTGGCTCCAATAGCAGCCTGGTTAAGAAAGGAAGGTCACCATGTGTACCCTTATTTGGACGATTGGCTAGTGAGGGGACTGTCTCCAGAAAGGGCACAGGAAAGCCTGGATGCCACCCTGTCCCTCCTGCAACGTTTGGGCTTCGCAGTGAACTTCGACAAGTCCTCGTTAAAGCCTTCAAGGATCTTGGTCTTTTTGGGAGCAGAGTTCCACACACAATCGGGACTGGTGAAGCCATCCCTCGAAAGGATCCACAGACTGCAGCAAAAGGCATCGGAATGGGAGGTCGACACCAAAGTGTCAGTACGAAGGTACATGTCCCTGCTGGGGACCATGTCGTCCTGCATACCCTTGATAGACAACTGTCGCCTCTTCATGAGGCCTCTTCAGGAATTCTTGGCGGATCTATGGGCACAGAGTCGAGGACGCTGGTCGGACAAGTTGACCATCAACGGCCAGCTCGTGCAGGCGCTTCAATGGTGGAGAATCTCCATACACCTAACAAAGGGAATGCCCTTACTGGAGCCTGCGTTCCAGAAGACAGTGGTCACGGATGAGTCCTCCCTCCACATCAACCTGCTAGAGTTGAGGGCAGTGCGCTGGGCCCTTAAATCCTTTCTGCCAAAGATAAAGGGCTCAGTGGTGAGAATAATGACAGACAACACGACAACCATGTTTTATCTACGGAAGCAGGGAGGAACTCGCTCCAGGAGCCTGTCGACGGAAGCCCAGGGGATCTGGCATTGGGCCCTACAACACGACATACATCTGTTGGCGTTCCACTTACCAGGAGTGAAAAATGTGCAAGCAGACGCTCTCAGCAGAGAGATGAATTGTCTACACGAATGGGAACTGAAGGATCAGCAACTGCACCGTGTCTTCGCGGAATGGGGTCATCTGGACCTCGATCTCTTTGCGACGAGAGACAACAAGAAATGCTCCCAATATGCGAGCAGGTGGCCACAACAAGACTCGCTAGGGGACGCGTTCTCCTTCCCGTGGACGGGCAAGTTTCTGTATGCCTTCCCCCCATTCCCTCTCTTCTGTCGGACTCTGCAATGGATCCACAGATATCCTTGTCGGGTGATCCTGGTGGCCCCGTATTGGGCCAGACAAATGTGGTTCTCCGATCTACTTCACCTCTCAGCGGCAGAACCAATGAGGTTCCAGAAGATCCCCAACCTTCTGTCTCAGGAGAAAGGGACCGTTTGGCATCACGACCCGGACAACCTCAGTCTGACGGCCTGGCTCCTGACCGAGTTTGGCGCGTTAGCGATTCCAGCGGATTGCCGTCGTATTTTGCAAGCCGCAAGGGCACCTTCCACGAACACTTCATACACATACAAATGGAAAAGGTTCTGCATATGGTGCGCAGGTCAACCAGGTCTGGTCCCGCGGGCGATCACACCGGAACAACTCCTACCATACTTGTTGCTCCTGGCAAATAACGGGTTATCTGTCTCATCCATAAAGGTGCATCTAGCTGCCATCTCGAGATTTACTCGGAAGAGACATTCCACTCCACTGTTCAGTGACCGCCTAGTTAAACACTTCCTTAAAGGGTTGTTTCGAGCCTTTCCTCCCAAGAAGAAGTTTCCTCCGATCTGGAGTCTGAACCTGGTCATGGTAGCCCTGATGAAACCCCCTTTTGAACCAATGTCATCGACATCATTAACATTTTGTCTTGGAAATTGGCTTTCCTGGTGGCCATTACTTCTGCTCGTCGCCTGTCGGAAATACAAGCTCTAGTGATCGACCTCCGTATTTGAGGTTTTTCAGTAATAAAGTCGTTCTGGCCACTAACCCGCATTTCATACCTAAAGTACCTTCCATGTTCCATAAACGCGCTGCTATAGTGTTGCCTACATTCTTTCCAACACCGGCTTCAGTGGCAGAGAAGACTCTCCATACATTGGATGTGAAAAGAGCTTTGAAATTTTATCTCCATCGCACTCAAAGCTTCAGAGACACGAGACAACTCTTCGTGGCTTATGGACCTGCGGCTAGGGGTAAAGCGATTTCAAAACAAGGACTATCCAGATGGGTGTCTTCGGCCATTTCTTATTGTCATTCCAAGGCCGGAAAGCCGCTAGAAAAGCGCCCAAGGGCCCATTCGACAAGATCTACGTCGTCGTCGACGGCTTTGTAGTCCGGAATTCCGCTGGGGGATATCTGCCAGGCGGCTTCCTGGTCGGTACCACATACGTTTACCCGACACTACTGTCTCGCACAGCAACATGCTGAAGATACACAGATGGGGCGGGCAGTACTACGTCACCTGTTCCAATAAGGTAAGCCCCAAGTGGGGTTGCATCCTTCGGCAACTATACTTTAAAGTGTTGTGTCTTTTTCAGTGAACATGCTATAATGTAATGTGTTGCCATAGTAAGTGGGCACTGTGCTTGTACAGTGAACATGCTGTAATGTAATGTGTTGCCATAGTAAGTGGGCACTGTGCTTGTTGTGATGTTGGTTTGCATACACACCTCCAATGTTGGGGGATACTGCTATACAATCTATTCTAAGCATGTGAATCCATGAAAGATCCAATGCTGGAGAAGGGAATAGTTTCTTACCTGTAACTCCATTTCTCCAGCATTGGTATCTTTCATGGATTCACATGCGCCCTCCGGCCTCCCCTGAGCATGCAAACCAGAGATCCCCCCATACTACTTTGGGGGCTGAAATCTGAGGGAGCTGCGGGGGCGGAGCTATATATACCCCTACGTCCTAGTGGCGCCGGCGTGCGTGGCCCAAAACGACGTAGATAGGACACAAAAGTGACGGAATTTTTTCCTATGGAAAATGTCTATATAACTTACCGAGGATTCCCAGCCTGACGACGGGGAATACTCTAAGCATGTGAATCCATGAAAGATACCAATGCTGGAGAAATGGAGTTACAGGTAAGAAACTATTCCCTGTTGAGGTACACGGGGGCCTTTTTGGCTAGGTATTTGTGTGTGATGCATAGAGTTTTTAATAATATTCTTGCTTTAATGGGCAACCAGTGCACCTCTCTTCTTGTGTTGGAAATATGATCTGACTTTTTGATGCCAAGTGCTGCTCTGAGCGTTTTATTTGGCAGGAGTTGGAGTTTTGCCAGATCGGATTTTGAGGACCCTACTAGTAGTACGTTTCAATAGTCTAATTTAGACAGTATTAATGCATGGGCAAGAATGATGCAGTTGTGTGGGGTCAAATATTGGCGACTTAATGCTATAAGTTTGGCGGTGTAGGAGATGGATGTAGAGTATTAATCTTCTTAGTCATGGTAAGGTTTGAGTCCAAGTAAACGCCCAATGTTTTAACTTGGTTGAGTGTCGGGATGGGAGTGCCGTCAATGATGATGGAGGTGTAGTCTGGGTGGAGAGATTTGATTTTAGTCAGAGCACCCACAATGAGGATCTTCGTCTTTTCATCATTGAGGCAGAGACTGTAAGTAGCCATCCAATTTTGTATAATGGCATATATTTCATTTATTATGATTGTGTTTTGCTCGTAGTTCCCTGAAATGTGAATCAGGATCTGGGTGTCATCTGCAAAATTGGTATAGATGACACCCATGGCGTCCAGAGCGGCAAAGAGAAGCTTAGTGTAGGCATTGTAGAATGTAGGCGAGAGGCATGAACCTTGTGGAACGCCTATGGGTACAGGAATGGGATCTGCGGCTTCCTTTCCTATGGTAACTCTAGAGGTTCGATCTGTTAAGAAGGATTTGACCCAGGTGGTCGCTTCACCTGAGAATAGGAAATTTTCTCACTGCGTGGTGCAGAGTTTGTCATGGTCAACCAGCTCAAACGCAGCTGATAAGTCTAAGAGAAGTAGGATGCAGAGGTTACCTGAGTCTCTAATGCCATCCATTTGGATTTTTAAGTCCAATAGGGCTGCTCTTGCGTGCTATGGCTGGGCCGAAAGCCAGGTTGTCTTGTTCCTAATAGGTGGTTCGATTCCAAGTGAAGTTGAATTTGGGAGTAGGCTATTTTGTCTAGTATTTTCAGGAGGAAGGGTATGGTGGTAATAGGGCGGTAGTTAGTGGGTACGGTGGGGTATAGAGAGGGATTTGTCAGGAGAGGGGTGACCCAGGCTTCTTTAATAATGATGGGGGCGACGTTCGTTCTGAAGGAAGCATTGTCGAAGTCCGCAATGATAGAGAAGACCATGGGAGAACATGGTTGCACGTAGTTTCACTTTGTTTGACAGTGTAACTGCCTGATATATTATCCTGTCTGGGTTTTTCACATACCTGTATCGAATACACTGACAAACTTGAAAGGTATTCACTTGGGAATCGTTACCCTTTTTTTCGTAAAGCTTTCTCACCCTTTCTCTGCTTCTTTATTCAGCTACTTGCACTTGGCATGGCCCTGGGGTCCCTGCTGTCTCTGGGTGGACTCATCGGTTCTTGTTGACATTTCTGGTTTCTACCGCGGCCACCCGCTGACCGTCTTTCTGTACTTTCGTTCTTGCGACCGCCTTCTCTCGGCTTCCCTCTCTCTCTTGTGGCTTCCGCTGGGCTTGTCTGCTTCGGTCCAGGCTCGGGTGAGTAAGATGCTGCCTTTCAACACCCACGAACGCCCAGGAGGCTATCGTCGGCTACTGGTGTTCCCGCAGCATGCCGTCTTCCCGTGGCAGCTTCTTTCTTCTTGGCTCTTGAGTCAGTCGGCTCCACTACACTGGACCCAGCCCTTCAGTCTTGGTCTGCATGGAGAGGCGCAGCTCTCTCCCACCAGCAGCACACCTCCACTCTATGCTTCTGCCCTTTAAATTCTCGGGTCACAGATGTGTGCACCCAACAACTAGAGCTTTCCTTGTTCTTGTGGCTGCCTTCGCTCTGCATTACTCAGTTCCCCTTCTTTGTCCCAGTATTTTGGTAGTTATGGTAAAGGAAGTCCATTCTTGACAATTTGCATGAGAAACCTGGGTAAGTATTCGTAATGGTTTCTAAGGCCAGTCAGTCCTGGATGATATGTATATGGAATCTGAGAAGGTATTTTCATAGGTTTCACAAGGCAGATCAGAGTTTGAAGGTTGACCTATGGGTCTTGGGAAAAGGTTTTCAGTACCCTTCATAGGTGGATGAGGAGATGCATGACAATACTCCGTGAGGGTATCAGGTATGGGAGGGTTATCCTCAAGGAAAAATGGGGAATACCATGTCTCATCTGATGAAGTCATGATAGCTCCCTGGAGGTCCCCCCGTCCCCATGTGATCCTCCCTCATATAGCCGACCCAATGGTCACGATCAGGTAGTGGCTGCCGTTCCCTGGCCACATGGGAGGAGGTCACCGCTAGGACAACAGTGGTGACTACATTAGATTCATCACAAAGTATTGAAGGAAGTGAAGGAGCAGAGAAACCTCAGGAAGGTGGAAAAGCATGTGTGAGAAAGAAGTGAAGGGAACGTTGGGTATCCTTCAGGAGGTGAAGAGGAGATTGTTGGAGAAACAGGAGTGAATGGGGGGATATTGGAACAAACCGGGAGCAGATACTTGTTAACACAGATGTGGTCGAGCCTAAGATAAAAAGGGTACACCCAAGAAGACTAATAAATGAGGACAAGGATTTGTGGGGGGAGAGAGACTTGAGGCAAGACGTTGGGAATGATAGATTGGAGTAGAAGGCTGGAGGAGCTGAACCCTGAAAGAGTGCGAGAGGGAGGCAGTGAGGGACGCAGTGGTATCCTTAGCCCAACTTTAGGGCTGTCTCGTGTCTCACTCTGGCTCCAGTCCATCTTGGAAGGTTCGATACTCATGACCCTACTTACAGATCATCCTTCTACAGGTTACGGGGCTAACACCTGGGACTGAGAGCTAAGGAGGAAATACCACAAGAACTGTGAAATATTGTGCAGTAACCCCTTAAAACCGTGGGCAGTGATCTCATAATCGTGTGTATATTCTGGGGGACATCTAGTCTTTAGATTTACAGAGTAATGGTAACATTTTCTTTAGATATGTTTTGTCAGAACGCTGCCCCACCAAGGAGAAACACCATCCTGACAACTATTTGTTTGTTTTGAGTAATCCTGTATACGTTTAGTAATAAAACCCTGGCTTGTTTGTCAATAAATGTCTCATGTGACACTGTTCTCACTGGCATTGGTTTATGGGGTTTGAGGTGCCAGCTCCCTGTGGTCCCCAATGTGGAAACAAACTTATAGAGCCTCAATAGTGTGTCAATTTAAATGTCATGGACTTAAACTTCTCCATCTATGACACGTACTCCCGGCAATATTAGTGATATTGAACCCAGGGTTTGGTAAAAACTATTGAAGGGGCTGCAGAGAAAAGGGTATTTACTTTCCGATATGGTGAGAATACAGAGTGATTATGTGGTGCTTGGAGGAGGTCCTTTCGTTGATCAAAGTATTGGAGGGGAGATAGAGGGAGTGTCACCAACCTTTGGTTTAATTTGGGATTCTGGTTGTGCGGGAAGACCCCAGTTGATATGATATGATATTTTATTTATATCGCGCTCGTACACAAGTTTCATGCTTTCATACATGTTTCATACATGCTCGCCACATATGACCCCTCACTTGCTACTAGCGGCCAGGGCCTATGTTGCTCTATTTTGGAAAAGGTAGACACCTCCAACAAAGCAAGAGCGTGTTGAGGAAGGCAGAGGAATGGTACTAGATCGAGAAATTGAGCTATTTGTTAAATGACTCCCCTCAGAACATTCAAATAGAGTGGTGCCTGTTTTGTGCGAAGTACGGGCTGGGTGGCATGGGCCAATGAGGTTTCATATTACTACGGAATGTGAGAGGAGTGTTGACTTGGCCAGTTAAGATGCTTTTTAGAGCCCTTTTGGCAAGCCGGCAGTATTGTGCTAAATAGGATTCATGCTTAGCACAGAATTTGTGATGAGGTGTAGTTGTTTAAATATAGTAATACCCGTATACAACGCTTAGACGACCACTCAGATTAGAGATGGGATGTTTTCGTTATAGCTCTTGAAATGTTGATAGGGAAGGTGTGATGGATTATTGTGGATTTTTTCAGCATTTTGTATGTTATGCTATATACTAAATAATTAATAAAAATCTAAATTGGAGAAAAAAAAACTTTTTTTTCTATTGGGATAGTAGCCCAATTAACATGATTGGTAGGATTGGTTGTATCCCCCTAAATAGGCTGTGAGAAACGAAAATGGCAAAAAGTATACTGGGGATAAGTAAAAATGGATGACTTTGCTGAATATTTCATGCAGTAAAATACAGAACAGCTGCAAAACTAATACATGCGTATATTTTTATTTTAGCAATTGAAAACCCAATCAATACGAAGGACTGCAACGAATACAGTCATTAGCTAAGAAGATAAGATGATGGACCAAAGGTGAGACTTTATTTTGCCAGTACATTCTGTTCATAAGGTGAATGTGCTTCAAGCTGCTGAAATCTACACTGGCATGATTTTGCATTTCCTAGCAACAGGAAATTCTGGAAATGTAGTGCATGCTTATTAGGGCCCATTACCATACTTGTATTTTCAATTCTTATTGACTGTTTTTTATCATTGTTGTTTTATATGTACTTTTATGGCCTTGAACCAAAATAAAGCTTTTGTTTGTTTGTTTGTTTGTTTGTTTGTTTGTTTGTTCGAACATATTTACCTTCTTTACAGTTTTCGACCAGCCTGCGATATGCTACTATAAGTTTAAAAAAATAAAGAAAATGTTTATCCTTGATTGTTTTGACTAAACTTGTATTTCTCCTTTGCACAAAATTGTCAGGTTCTGGACATATAGGCCAGTGGTTTCTCTATTTGCAGCCGACGAAAAGGATAGCCTTTGTCCGAATCCAAGCTGCTGTTTTTGATATTAATACAGTGGGTAAAGGAACATTCAGTGGAACGGGCTATGTGAGAAACCTGAAGGTACTCACATCTACTCCCAAGGGATCTTCTGTCCAGGTGGCAAGGGAAGTGCCATCGTTTTTGGATCAAGCGAAGGAGTATCACCTGGGTGGCAGGTCCTTGGGGATCGGAGAGAGGGTACCTGAAGGCAAGACATGGTATCCCTCCTTTTCTAACACTGACCTACCCGACCCTCCCTCAGGCTTCATGGGATAGTGTCAGGCCTTTCCAGATATTCCCTGTAATCTCCCATCAAGTATTGAGTTGAGTCGAGGAAGAGGCAACTAAGAGTAATGCACACTTCCTATTATAAACCCCACTCTGGTACTGGGACGAAGAAGAGGGCCTGCATGCACTTAGTGATGAAGGTCAGGCATGTCACACTAATTACTCAAAGGGTAGGGATCCTGGACAAGAGTGTGCATACACTCGTGTTATTTGTATAAATGAAAAGGAAAGTAATTCCGTAGAAGTTTGATGTGCTGCACCTGGGTCACCTTTTAAAACAGAGTAAACAATGAGAAATGTTGTCCTTTGCTTGCTGCGCTCTCCACCTAATGTTCTATTTGTGTGCTCAAAAGAAACGACACAGATTCAATTTTCTGCCTATGTGGCTCTATTTATTTGTGATAAACAGTCAGAAATTATATGGAAATTAAGCAAATAGTTGGTGTACAAATGATGCTTGAAGCAAAGTCAACATGGATGGGTATTTCCCAGACTGTTTGGCATTCAAAAACATTGGATTACATAATCAATTGAAATCCCAAAAGTTTCCAGCAAAACATCAATTTTGAGGTTTTCCTAAGAGTATCAAATGAAAGTAAACAGATTTGAGACACTGATAACTCTCACAGTTAATATCCCAAAAGAAATGCTAACGTAAACATCAATTTAAGGACTTTCCTCAAAAGTAGGAAATGGGAATGGGCAGATTAAAGACGCTGATAACTGCTGTTAGGCAGAAACCTGTGCAGTTCCCTCTGGGACCACTGCAAAAGATTTAGGACTACAGGTGTTTGGCAGTAAACCCACTTGGTAGCAGTCTGTACCACACAGATTCACTTGGTAGCTGTGGCTGAGCAGTCAGACTTCCCTCAAGAAGAGTTAGGCAGTATACAGAGTATTCACAATGGGTCAAGGGAACACAATAGAACAAGTAAACACTGACCAGGGCTTGGTGTAAAAGAGATATAATTATTTATTTAAAACCACATCTAGAAAAACACACAGGCACTAATAGTAAGCAATTCAAAAACACGGTCACTAAAAGATATACACTCCCTTAAAAGAATATTAGACAAGTCTTAAGCAAAGCCCCACTTATTTTCAGACAGCGGTGAGCGCTTAACGTAGATGGCACTCTAATAATTCGTTTTAAAAAGGGAGAGAAAAGCAGAGAATAAATTGAAACAGATCCCAACACTTTTTCACGAACACAACAAGAGAGGAAGGCAAAGTAACACTGTGAATTCAGAGTCAGTAGGCCGGATCCGCTTTGAGGATCAAAACGAAATGTGTCCAAGGTCACATGGTTGCAGTGCAGAAAAGTCTTGTAACGGTTCAAAAAGGAGTTGGACCAAAGAAAGGGACCAGTTAGAGGGTCAAGGCGGCCAGCCCAGTCCAGAAGGTTAAGGGGTTATTATTACCTTGTAGCAATCTTTAGAAAGGGAGGCCTGGCGGACACGGTACCTTAAAGTGGTGAGAACACTCCAGCGGGGGCAGTTGTTCCTGGCAGTGGATGCAAGTCGGTGCTTCGTCCGGGGGAAGAGAGGATCTCGTCGGGGAGGAAGACAGGAGTCTGTTGCACTGCCAGGGAAAAAACCAGCCGCGGAGTTTCTCAGGTACAAGGAGTGGTCCGTTGATTCGCGGTTCAGTGGTAAGTGGCTATCCGGCTGCCGGGTTGCTTGGCACGGGCAGTTCGACCACAAACCGGTCTGGGGTGCGAAGAAAAGAAGGTAAACTGGTTGTGCCCACCAGTCAGGGGAAGAAGCCTCTCCAGCCGGGAGATCTTCTCTGTCGTCGGGAAGTGGTGAGTCGGTTCCGCAGGGCTCCACCGGTGGTGTCGTCGTGGTAGGTCGGCTCAGCTTCTCCCTCGTCGGATTCTCAGGTCCTGTGGCGACTTCTGAAGTTCCAGTCCGCAAAGCCCTGCTTTTATGCAGCATACCCCCATTCACTCAGCCTAGCTGTCAATCAAACATGCTAAGTGGTCAGCCGGCCGGCTCACCACTTGGGCCAATCACACAAGAGTGCGACTTGAGTTACCAAGGTAACTCAGTCCAGGGTGCCTAAACCCCCTCCCACACCCTCTGTGGTACCCAGACAGAGTGGCACCACTTTTGGAGGCTTCTGTGGAGAAGCCCGCCAAAATGTGGAACAAAGGGCTCGACTTGGGTTGGGGTCACAGAAGAGAACACAAACGCCATTTTAGAATCGAGTCCTGGCAAAAAATACCAACCGGCGAATTAATATTAATTAAATAAACCGGCGGTATGTTCGAGGCTATGAGAATTAAATAATTAAAGTTGGTAGCCTCGAACAATGGGAAAATCCCATAGGGAAATATAAGCGGTCGAATATAAAAAGTAGTATCCACTGCCACCAGCCAAAACTCGATCAGGGGGGACGGAGACGTGCCCCCTCAACTAACAGACCCCGGGCCAATCGAATTGCCCCGACCAGTACGCCCACACTATGATGGTTTGTACTGGTTTCTGTTAATAATTTGGGACCAGTAAAGCCAATGGTGACTTTACATGCCCTGGGAGACAGTGGTCAGTCCCAGGGTATGGAGTCTATGGTGGGGTGTCACTATGACACCCCTGTGTTATTGCACAGAGGGTTCTGTGTAACACTCACAGTAAAAACACATGAGACCCTTTGGAGTAAAGGACCCCATAGCCCAGAAAACACATTAACAGTCAAAGGGACACCATAAATCATGTCCAAGAGTGGGAGAAAAAGAGTCTCACTCTTGGCAGGAGAAATAAACAAACTCCAGAAATCCAGCAAAGCTGCTGGGGACTCACTAGGTTAGGAAATTCAGCCTAAAGAGATAATTATCCCTAAAAACTGCCGACACGTGTTTCTACCTACTAAGGTCATCATCAGGGCTGAACAATTGTAATCAACACCTTGTATGTTCCAATACATTGAAGCAACCTGTTGCATGTGTTGCAATTCCGTGCAAATGGAGAGAAAGATGTAAGCACATGGTTGGGAAGAGAGGGGGGTGGGGTAGAGGAGAGAAAAAGAAAACACTAGGTTAGACAGTTCAAAATGACCTTTTGTTTCATATTTGCTGTCATAACATTAGTGAACATGCTAGCCATTTGCTGAATTGTATACTGAACTGTGGTTGGGCTGCTAAGGTGAGTGACCCATTGTCTATGTACTTGAATATGCGAACATTAAAAAGACGCTTGTCTATGCATTTCCTTAAGATTAGATGGAGTTGGTGAATGTTAATTCTGCTGATTTAAATCAAACGGGCGTTCAGCAAAGGAATAGGCAATGGGCTTACAGTTTTTCATTGTCTAATACTGAAAACCCAAAATGGTGTTTGGAACACAGATCTAAACCAAAGAGGAAAAAATGTATGTGACTCAAGTTTTAAATCTAGGAATTGAATTTGGATTTGATATAATCAATAAGCAATACATCACATGACTAATCACGTGACTTTAGGAGAAAGCGGAAATACCAGGATGTGCCAGGTATCTGCCCTCTAGTTTCGCCGTGTGGATCGCTCCCTGCATTTCAAGCAGTTTATTTTCTGTGCGATTACTGTCTGAGGTCTAGCAAGGTAAGCGTTTGTACTTCACACGCTACTCGTAAATCATTACTTAACAGACCAATATGAAATTACACGCGTCAGATATAAACCGTAGCCAATATTCTGAGGAAAACTCAGAACACTATAGTGGTTCAGCAAGAAAATTACTCGACATTCATCTTCCCCAGAAAAAAACCCTTCTTTTGAAGCAGGGATTGGAAAAGCGGAATCCCGTAAGGAACCAAAAGGAAAAGAAAAATATCCTGCAGTAATAAATCCATATCGAATGGATTGTGTCCTCCCACGTATTCCTCATTTTTGATATCTTCAATATCCATCTTCAGCTGCATTGGAAAAATATTTAGGCAGGGGGGCGCTGTGCGTCGATGCAGTCAACTCGATGTCCCTCGAGGGCCTCCGCCTTGAGGATGTTGTCATCGGAGGCATATATAGCACGTGCAGTGCCCTTTGGCTTCAGTTTTTCTGAGTAAGCTTATGCTTCGAGAACTAAAGCGCGCTACAGAAATTTCCTCTAGAAATATATGTAAATGTCCTTGTCTTCGACACCGCCTACCCCCAACACCGGGTTTAAAAAGTGTCAGAAATGCGATGCCAAGATGTCGCTGACTGATCCGCATCGACTATGCTTGTGGTGCCTTGGTGTGGAGCACAAGACCTCGGCCTGTTCAAAGTGTCAATCGATGACCGGAAAAACTCTGAAGGAGCATAAGGGGAAATTGGCGGTAAATAGATTCCCTAAGAAATCCATGTTGACTACCCTGTCAAAAAAAGCCGCCTTCTGACGAAGCGAGAGGCGACTCTGCTCGACGAAAAAAGGAGAAAAGGTCCAGGTTACGGAGTGGCTCCCACCACTCCTCGATGTCGTTGAGGAAGTCCAACAAGAGGCATCATAAATCGCCTACTTTGACGTTCTCGACCGACTCCTCCCCATAGAGGACGATTTCCTGCCCCACTAAGGCCTCCACCCCAGCTGAATGGGAATCATTCAGGCAAGAAATGCTTAAGATATTCGAGAGCAAGAAACCCTAGAAGCAGACAGGCCATGCTCCTACCATACCTTCTGAAGCTGGTAAGGAAAGGGCTTGAGCCAAATCCTGCGCACCCTCGAGCCTGGGATGAAGGCCAGATTCCCATCGAGGGCCGTCGAGGCCTCGACAAGAAGAGAAATTGAGGGATCCTTCGAGCCATAAGTCGAAAGACAAGTCGAGGTATTCAACGCCAGCAGCGCCATCAACGCCAGCGGTGCCATCGAAACCTCCGCTACCATCAACGTCAAAATGTCTTCATCGAAGACCTAAACGGCTCCACGTGTATCTGGCTCGAAACATTCGAAGTCTTCGATGCCTTTACCTGAGATACAGAAAACCTTTACTCCTTTACCAAGGAAGGATTTCTTTAAATCTCTGACCTCTATTTTATGAGGACAAGGAGCCGTCTGATAATGATGCACCCTTTGGTTTGCAGTATGGCACACCAAATGTCCCTGATAGTTTCATATCAGAGGAATCCAGATTGAAAGATCTACATGAAAATGTACAGACAGTCAGTGGAGTGGACACTTCACCGGAATTGGAATTTGAAAAGCCTGAGTCAGATGAGCATGCAGATGCCTCTTACGGGCAGTTGATGACCAAAGTAGTGGATTACCTGGGATGGAGCAGACCTGCCCTCCCATTCGAACAGGATGACCTTACAGATATCATGGACAAAGGTACTCAAAGGGATCCTATCTTACCCTTTCATATTGCTCTTCAGAAGAGAGTAAGTGCCAATTGGGAAGTACCAGAGGCATGTCCAGCAGTAAATAAGAACCTGACAAGGAAATACCGTCCCTCAAGTAGTGACCCCAGCTACTTGTCGAAACATCCTACCCCAGAAAGTCTGGAGGTGCAGGCAGCAACCGCTATCTCTAAACAGGCAGCTTATCCGACACCGGATCGGGATGATAAAAGGTTAGATGCCTGGTCAAGAAAAGTATTTCTGCTCGGAGCATGGCGCTTAAATCAGCCAACTCCACATGCGCCTTGGCAAAGTTCACATACACTCTATGGGGCTGCATCTCTATGGCGGCTGCACATATTCCTGAAGGGGCGGAAAGAGACGGTTTCTTGGCCATTGTAAATGATGGCAAGGAGGCCATGTGCAAGTCTCTTCAGTCAGGTTTGGATTCTGCTGACCGCGTCAGCAGAGCCATGGCGGCAAGCACTGTAATTTGCAGATTTGCATGTTTAAGGAAGTCTGGATTTGCACCGGACATGCAGTCTAGACTTCTTAATATGCCTTTTGCCTTTCATCTTTTTGGCAGCAAGGACGACGAAAGCCTTGAGAAGCTGCAGAATTTGAAGGCAGAAGCCAAGTCTTTGGGTGCCGCTATTAGACAGCCTCAGCCTTTTCACTCCAGTGGAACATCTTGGAGGGTTAGATCCTTTCGCTACTGCTCCTCAGTTGGAAGAGCGAAAGGAATGGCTGGTCAAGGAAGACAAAGAAGATTCCCTCGTGGTGGACGAGGGAGAGGTGCAAAGCCCGCCCAAGCAGCAGCATCTATACCTATAGGCACTGCTTCAGTCACCTCAAAACCTCTCGGAGGTCTTGAGTCACGACACCCCAGTGGGAGGCAGGCTGTCTCAGCATCTGAAAAAATGGCGAGACATTATTTTGGATGCTTGCGCACTACAAACCATAGCCCAAGGTTACTGCCCCCCATCATTCAGAGACCTTAGAAACATCCTCCGGGGAGCCATTCTTTGAGGGTTCCAGATCTGTTCCTTGTGCATCACATTTTGACTCTGCTAGAGAAAGGTACTATAGAGCCAGTACCTGTAGCGGAGAGAAACAAAGGATGGTATTCTCCATATTTCCTAATCCCCAAGAAGGACGGAGGACTGAGACCCATCGTTCACTTGAGATACTTGAACAGGTTCCTCATGAAAGACAAGTTCAGGATGGTCACACTTTCTCAGATTCTTCAGGCCCTCCAACTCCAGGATTGGATTGTGTCATTACACCTTCAGGATGCTTATTTTCATGTGCCAATCCATCTCAAGCATAGAAAGTACCTGAGGTTTGCCGTTGGCGGTTCTCATGATCAGTATCGAGTTCTGCCGTTCAGGCTGACCTCCGCATGAGAGTATTCATCAAACTGATTAACGTTAACCTTTTGGAGCTGAGAGCAATCAGACTAGCGCTGACGGCTTTTCTGCCCTCTTTATGGGGAAACAATGTCCTGATAATGACAGACAACACAGTGGCCATGTACTACCTCAGCAAGAGAGGCGGCGTAGGGTCACTACCACTATGCAGAGAGGCAATGCAGCTCTGGTTCTGGGCTGTTAGGCAGAATTATATGCAGTACCCTTTGGGAACACTACACATAATTAAGACTGCAAGTGACAGTACAAGTTCACCTTTGGTACAAGCCTGTACTACACAGTGACAGTGGTAGCAGTTGCAGAGCAGCCAGACTTATCTCAAGAGTAAGTGAGCAGTACAAATAGTTACACAAAGGACAGCAATTACTATGATTCAGGCAAACACTGACTCAAGGTTTCTAAGTTATTTTTATTTACTTATCAGTTGTATAACAGTTCACCTTTCTAAGCAAGTTAAAATCACAATCATAAATACACCACACCACTTCCCTTAAATTCTAGACAAGTTAGGCTCACAAAATGAAGTGGGAGCAAAATGGCACTCCAGCAATTTAAAAGGTAGGGAAAGACAAAGTTATCAGCAATTAGGTAAAACCAACAAGTAAGTATTCTGAGTAGTTGAACAAGAGAGACTACTGTGAGGAGATCAGCTAGAAAAGGCTTAGGGCCAAAGTCGATAGGTCAAAAGTCTTTTGCTCAAGATCACACAGTTTGCGGTAAAGTTCGTGGCACAGATTCCGGACGAGGTTGGTTGGTAGAAAAGATAGTTCAAAGAGAAGAGAAGGACAAGCCCTCGGATTGGAGAAAGATTTCAAACACTTTCACAGCGGCTGAGCGAAACGCACAACCGGATTTGCACAGTACCTTAAAACGGAGAGGGGGCTGTAGCTGAGACAGACGTTCCTGGTAGTTCCTGCAGGCTCACGGTTCCTGTAGCGACTGTTGGACTGATCAAAAGTATGAAGACTGGAGGATTCTGCACTGCCCAGGGAAGAAACCAGCAGCAGAGCAAAGCAACGAATAAACGGTGCGCTCCTTGAAACCCAAGCAGGGTCCGACCTTCCTGGCTATCCGGTTCACTGTAGCTCTGTACAGCAAATTCGACCAGAGGAGGGAGTCCTGACTTGCATTTTGGGCGAACTGGTTGGTCCCATCAGCTCTGGGGAAGAAGATTCCTGGCAGATCTTCTCTGTCATTGGAGTCTGAAGATTCGGACCTGCAGCAGGACTTCACCGGGCGGTTCAGTCATTGTAGGGGTCCTCTTCTGTCAGCTCCTCATCGGTTCTTTTGTTCCAGTGGCGACCCTGCTCTTCCAGTCCCAGAGACCTGCTTTTTATGCAGTTTTCCCCCATTCATACCGCCTAGCTGTCAGTCACTCAGCTGGGTGGCTGGCCTGGCAAAGCCAGTCCCCTTAGCCAATCAGACAAGAGTGTGACTTGGGTTACCAAGGGAATCCATGGCAGGGGTTCGAAGATCCCTTCCTCACATCCTGCCTACCTAGAGTATCAGGTGCCTTAAGGAGGGCTTCTGTGCAGAAGCCTGCGAAAAAGACAGTGAACAAAGGAGTCACCCTGGTTTGGCGCAGAGAGAAAAACACGAGAAAGACTTTAACAAAAAGAAATGGTGACTAAACCCAGCCGGAACCAAAATAAAATGTATTTGGTCAAGCGGGTTTATGTTCGAGGCTAATATAATAGCCTAAAACATGACCACGTTATATAAGATAATCGCGGTAGGAAAGTTAGGGTAGATACCACTGCCACCAGCCAAGTCTTAATGTTAAGGGAGCGAAACAATGCCCCATGAGGTACAGACAAAAAGGGATAGGAGTTAACCCTTTCCAATACTCCGTGTAAAATGGGGTGTACTGGTTCTGTGGTTTAAAGTGACTATATAAAGTTAATGGCAACTTTACCTGTTTCTGGGGGACAGTAGTCAGCACCAGAAAAATTGAGTCGGGGAAGTCTCAAAGATAACCCTGTGTCACTGCACTGATGGTGTTGTGTAACACACACAAAAGTGGTGCACGTGGAGTGGGTGAGGCTCCAGTGCCCAAGATTACACAGAAAGTAGAAATACACATAGCAAAACACATGTAAGAGTGGGAAAAAAAGGCTCACACTCTTACCAGGTGAAAAAAATAAATCCTAGAAATCCAGCAAAGCTGCTGGGGGACTCTTTAGGTAAGGGAAATCAACTATTTATGAGAATTCTCCCTAACATGGGCAATACAAGAAGAATCTCTCTATCAGCAGTTCACCTAGCCAGAGAGGAGAACACAGCAGCGGATGGTCTGAGCAGGCAGAGCAAAGTCTCCCACTAGTGGGAACTAGCTCAGGAAGTCCTTCAAGAGATCTTCACCCTTTGGGGAACCCCTCAAGTGGATCTGTTCACAACCAGTGTCAACAGGAACTGCGAACTGTACTGCTCCAGGGAATTTCCGCCAAGAGGAGCTCTAGGTGACGCGTTTGTGTTGGACTGGGAGTTTCCACTCCTGTACACGTTTCCTCCAGTCCCCGTCATTCCTCGCATGATCAGGTGGTTGAGAAAGTTCGGGAAATCCATGATCCTAATTGCCCCGGATTGGGCCAGGAGGACATGGTACCCGAACTTTCTGGACAGGTCCATCTGCCCTCTAATACGTCTTCCTCAAAGAGAGGACCTTCTCTAGCGAGAGGATAGTCGGGTTCTCCATCCAGAGGTCAAAACACTTAGCCTTAACGCTTGGTTTCTTAGAGGCTGAAGTGCAAGGATTGAGACCTCCTGGATGACGCAATGGAGATTTTGCTTTCTGTCAGAAGGCCAGCAGCGAATTCTTTGTACCGCTGCTGCTGGAACAAATTCTGCAGCTGTGCAGGTACAAGAATGTGGACCCTTTGCTTTGCAAAACACAGGAGGTGTTATCCTTTCTGCTGTACTAGGCCAATCTGGGGCTGCAGGTTGGGACCATTAAAGTTTATTTGGCGGCTCTTTCCATTTTCAAGCGCTCCTCTGAGGAAACTTCATACTTTAAGATTCCTTTGGTGATTAAACTTCTGAAGGGACTCACTAATGTGTTCCCTCCATCTCCCTTTCAGGTTCCTGTTTGGGATCTTAATCTGGTGTTAACATTTCTTATGTGTGCACCATTTGAGCCACTCCGTTCATGTCCTTTAAGGCTACTAACGTTCAAGACCATCTTGTTGGTAGAACTAACATCAGCCCATAGAGTGAGTGAGTTGCAGGCACTCCCCACTAAACCTCCGTTTACAGTATTTCAAAAGGACAAGGTCGTCCTGAGGGCCAAGCGTTCATTCCTACCTAAGGTAATTTCAGACTTTCATTTAGGACAAAAGATTGTGTTACCCTCTTTCTACCCTCAACCTCATCCTGGCAAGAAGGAGGAGAGGTTGCATAGGGGCGACCCACAAAGTACTTTAAGCTTCTACATTTCAAGGGTGTCAAATCTTCGTCTGAATGATCAACTGTTCATAGGTTGCCCAGGTCATAGACAGGGACAGGCTGCAACAAAGCAGACCTTATCCAGATGGATTTTTCTAGCTATTTCCGAATGCTACAGGCTAGCCAGCAAGGATCTCCCAGAAGGCTTGAGAGCCCATTCCACTAGGGGCATGACTACTTCTGCTCTGCAAAGAGATGCTCCTATTAAAAACATTTGTGAGGCAGTACTTGGTCTACAGTACACACTTTTATTAAGCATTACTGCCTTGATTCTACCTTAAATCAGGATGGAAGCTTTGGGAAAGCTGTCCACCATTCTGTTCATGAAAACCATTGATGGCAAACTTCTTACTCTACCAAAAAAAAACACTGCTATGGGAGTCTGTCAAAGGTGAGGAATAAGTCAGAGTACACAATCCATTTGAAGAACAAGTTACTTACCCCTGATTACGTTATTTCGACTGGATTTTCCTCCCACGTATTCCTCATCGCCCCTCCCAACCTACACCTCAGTAGAATTTCCCATGTTATTGCAGCTTTTGCTCCTTCACAGCTTAGTATGGTCAAATCCACGTTGAAGCGGGTCGTTCTACATGAGAAGGACACGAAAAAAACGAACTGAAGCCAACGTGCGCTGAGCGTGCTATATGCCTTTGATTACATCATCCTCAAGACGGAGGCCCTCGAGGGACATTGAGTCGACTGCATCGACGCACAGCGCACCCTGCCGAAAAAAAAATCAGAAGCAGCTGAAGCTGGATATTGAAGAGATCAAAGATGAGGAATACGTGAGAGGAACATCCAGTCGAAATAATGCTACCAGGGTAAGTAACTTGTTCTTCTTGATCCATATTGGAAAATTGTATTCGTGCAAGGGGTTAATACATTTAGTGAAATTTTGTCCTGTGAATATAGTTGAATCTCCCAAATCAATATCTTCCATTCCACCCAATCAACCTTCCAAAAAGTCTAACGGTTTTTTGTATAAAAAGGGAAGACCATATACAAACCTCCTGTGTGATCTGGGCAGAATTAGACACCCCGGAAATAAAGAAAGTGCTATAAAACAGAAGTACTTTCTTACGGGATGGAAAGAAGAGAAACAAGAAAAAGAAAAAGTCATTTGTGTACATGGCCATTCTTAAAAATACCATTGACTCAAATCCCTGTATCTATTCTAGGAAGGAAAATAACATTAACTGTAATGGTTTCCAACTTGCCAACTCAATTAATTTTAGGGAGAGATGTACCCCACTTTGATCAATGGGTTTTACGAATAGCCGAAATACATTCTAAAACTCTTGTAGTGAGGTCTCATGTTCCTTTAGAGACAAAATCTCGCGAATTAAAAACAAAGTCGTAGATCCCCTTAAGAGAACATAACCTTAAGAGAATGCAGGATTTCTTGGACTGTAGACCTGGTGACTCCACAAGAGGACCTTGAGAGGAACAAAAGCAAGGCAAAACAACTTTTCCCTCTTGGTTACCATGTGACACACCTCAGTCCAACCCGCATTGGGGAAGGGTATGTGAGAAACCTGATGGTACTCTCACATCTACTCCCCAGGGATCTTCTGTTCAGGTGGCCAGGGAAGGGAAACCACTTTTGTATCCCGACCATGGAGGTGGACAAGTGAGGGAGGATCACCTGGGTGAAGGGTCCTTGGGGATTGGAGATAGGGCCCCTGAAGGCAAGACATGGGACCTTATGCCAAGTTTGCCAGTCTGGAAATAAGGATGCCGATAAGCTCTCTGGCACCCTTGTTTCCAGACCGGCAAACGTCGGGTTTGCCTGCCGGAGCTGCTGTGCCAGACAGGTCTCACCCTGCCGGGTGCAGCGGTCACGGTAAGCAAAGCCATCACGGAAGCACTGTTATCAACGGTGCCAGCTCTTCCGTGTCCCCATTCCCATACAGTCCTAATGGACTGTATGTGAATGGTGATTTACAAATTTACCAGCGACTGACTTCCCGGCCACCGGACTCGTAATGAGCCGGTGGCACTGGGAAGTCAGGCGCCAGTAAATTTGTACGGGTCCTGTTGCAACTCGCCAGTAGCACCGTCCGCATTACTGCCGGGCCCGTAATGAGGCCCATAGTATCCCCCCATTTCTAACACTTACCTACCCGATCCTCTCTGTCTTCATGGGATATTGTCAGGCCTTTCCAGTTTTTCCCTGTAATCTCCCATCAAGTACTGACACGAGGAAGAGGCAACTAAGAGTAATGCACACTTCCTATTATAAACCCCACTCTGGTACTGGGACGAAGAAGAGGGGCCTGCATGCACTTAGTCACACTAACATGCTTACACAAGGTCAGGCAATTGAGTCTAACCCTTTTCACCTGCAGCCTGTTAATAATTCTAAAGAGTAGAAAAGCTAGAGCCCCAAATCAGAAAGGAGGGAGAGGGATGAGAATCCTCTGCGTTGGGACCGAGCCAAGGAGCAAATATGTAGGCAACGATTCCCAGAAACCTGCCAGAGGAGTTTTGCAGGACCGGGAACCCTCTACTGTGAAGTCGGGCAGTAGGCTCTGCTAGATAGCAGAGGTGAAAGAAACGCTGTCCGCGCCCAAGCCCGGGTATAGCTGGAGCTGTGGAAGACGCTGGGGATGCAGACCACATGTGGAGCAGGACGGAGGTGCCGGGCTGCGTTTGAGACGTACCCGGCCAACGGACTGAAGGTTTTCCTGTTTGGGGATTTAAATACTCAAAATTCCCGCTCAGGTGTAGCTAGTCAGCAACACTAGACTGCGTACTGAAGTTCTGTGCCTCTGAGCTCCTCTTCCTCATCTCATTACCCATGGCATTATGGGACTTGAAGTCCCCAATGTTCTTCCTCTTTTTATTATATAGTTTGATTTTGCAATAGGCCATTCACTGCAGGGTCATTAGGGAAGTTTTTTAAAGGGTTCTCCCAATTTTCCTGACCAGTCCCCTCTCATGTGATCCTTCCACAGAACACCACCGCCAGAGTCAGGATCAGGAAGCGTCTGCCTTTCCCTGGCCACATGAGAAGGGTCCCCGGCCTAGGTCTTTTGAATGATTAACTCTGATTCATCATACTATTGACTCCCCCACTCAATACAATCATACAACACGGTGTATCAATCTCCCGAACATAAGTACATGATAGTAATACTCCTATGTCCCGTCCCCTTTCCTCCATACTCGTGGGATATTCCGTCCACTGGGACGGGACCCTAGTGCTTTTTTGTAGCATCCAAAAAACAGTTGTCCCTTTTTTGTTTTATTCGAGGGCCAGCATGCATTCGACTTTATCCCCACCATCCTAACCCTGCGAAAATTGCCTTTCAGTCCTTTTCTCTGCATGGTCGGTATCATACACAGGTACCATCTGCAAGGCTTCTTTTTTCTCCCTGCTTCTTTTGTCCTTCATTAATATTCCTGCCGGTTCCTGCAGCGAAAGGCGTAGCATTGTGTGTGTCCTGTGGCTATCAGTACGCTGCGGCGGACCTTCATAACCTTTGCCTCGAGTCTTTATGGCTGGAACATCGCTGGAATTCCTGCTTCTATTGCGATACCTGCCTGGTTCCTGCTATCGATTCTTTCCCTCTGCCTATGCTGTAGCAAAAAGCTTTGTGTTGTGTGCTTGAATTCTGTTCCTCTTTCCAGAAATGGGACCATAATAAAAGTTCTTAACCAGGACTCGGGGTGCACCCTATTTCCGCACAGTGACCCAGAATTATTGTCCTATCTGCCTGGGCTCCCAATATCAGAAAAGCTCTAAAGACTTGGGCCTCATTACGAGGTAGGAGGTCCCTTAGCGGGTCCCACTATGGGTGCCTGGTTTTACCAGACGCCCTTAGTGGGAGCCGCTAAGGGACCAGGGAGCTAATAATGGCCCGCTATTAGTGGGCCTGTTATTAGCTCTATCCCCATTCCCATTGAGCCCTATGGGGGCTCGAATGGGAATGGGGAATGGTTCTCGGAATGGGTACTTACCGGGTCCTCCCAAGGTTGGAATGACCCGGTAAATCCCTATTTCGAGAACCCGGACCCGGAATGTGGT
Organism: Ambystoma mexicanum; assembly: GCF_040938575.1. Lineage (NCBI taxonomy): Eukaryota > Metazoa > Chordata > Amphibia > Caudata > Ambystomatidae > Ambystoma > Ambystoma mexicanum. Next base: position 998,234,864 of record NC_090923.1, read on the forward strand.
AAGGGGGTAGCTCTGGTGCTAACAGCACCATGGCTACCTCCTACCTCGTAATGAGGCCCTTTGTCTTCTGTACACTTAACACTGGAAGTTCCTTTCCTCAATACTCTTGGTTAATTTTATGAAGCCCCCTAAGCATATAAATTATGAATATTGTTTGGTGGTGTTAGACATGTTTTCAGAGTGGGTAGTTCTACTCGTTCAGAAGGACTGACTGTCACTGCTGCCAAAAGGCTTCTCGCCAAATATATACCTCAATTTGGTCTTCCTGTAGTTATTGACAGTGACAAAGGTACACATTTCACTGTGCAGGTAGAGTTCTCTATAAAGCCGTGAACATCTCTTAGCATTTTCATCGTGCCTATCACGCTCAATCCAAGTGAAGCATTAGGAATCAGCTGTGGAGACATTAAAAATAGGTTGTCTAAAGTATGCAGAGACTGGCCTCAGATGTCCTGAAGCTCTACTAATGGTATTCCCACAATCTTTAAATAACCGAAAAAAATGACTCCCTTCTCCTGGTATCTTGGTCTCATAGACACTTTATCCTTGCCGATACTCGGAAGTGGGGTGGTGGAGGGAAATGACTCTCTGTTGAGGTTTCCCCTACCTCCTTTGTATGTCTCACGTGAAAGCTTAGCACCTTCCTGCCCCTCCGATGAGCCTGTAACCACTTGTTCGTTACTAGGCCATGAGGGAACTGCCTCGGCTTGCCTGGTGGCTGTCCCTGTGCCCCCTCCTGCTTTCCCACATTGCCAGTTACCTTGCTTCAGGACTCGGTACCTTGCCAGGGCTTCCTGGGGCTGGACTCTGCCTCTCTGCTTCACTGGCATATCGGCGGTGTCTGTGGTCGTTCAGCTTTCCTTCTTCTGAACAGTGGACAAGGCTCTGCTCCTGCGAAGCCCTCCTGGAAGTCTTTCGGCTCCCCGCCTGCATCCTCCGTTCCGTGTCAACTCCCAGACAGGATTCAGATCTCCCATGCTGGAGATCCATTGGACCTGATACCTCCTTTGGCTGGATTCGGCAAAAGGCCTAGTCCTTTGTTGACCTTTATACTATGTTGCAAGCATACCCTTGGTGAAAGGGTTAAGTCCTTCTTCTGTTTCCCGGGTGCACTCTTCATCTTTCCGCATGGCCACCTCGTCTCAATCCTAGATTTACTTGGGTCTAGTGTGTTCTTTTTCATCCCAGTACTTCGGAGATAGACAATGGGCCTCATTACGCGGTAAGTGGTAAGGGATTACCAGCACCGGTAAGTTCACTGGTGCCGGTAATCCCTTACCACCCTTAGCGGGTCCCTTCCTCAACGCCTGGTTTTATCAGGCGTTATGGATGGGACCCGCTAAGGAACTTCAGAGCTAATAACGGTACCGCAAATTGCGGTACTGTTATTAGCTCTGTCCCCATTCCCATTGAGCCCTATGGAGGCTCGAATGGGAATGGGGAATGGTTCCCGGAATGGAGACTTACCAGGTCCTCCAAGGTTGGAATGACCCGGTAAGTCCCTATTTCGGGAACCCGGACCCGGAATGCGGTAAGGGGGTAGCCATGGTGTTAATAGCACCATGGCTCCCTGCTACCGCGTAATGAGGCCCAATGTCTTGAGTCTTACAATAGTACATGTTTCTATAATTACTGAGCTCTCAGAAGAGGAGAAAGGAGAATGAGGATGTGTGGTTGTGGTGTGGTATCCGGGGCCATACCCTAGATAGCTGCCCTTGTTCCCAGAGGGTGAGTCTCTCACTATGAAATCCTCCTGCTGTGTACCATGCCCAGGGGGACTGTTGGGTAGCAGCCTCACCATCCTGGCCTCATGAGAAGTGGATCCCCCTGTGGAGAAGTGATGACATCTATGAATTCGTCAAATAGGCCAAGACTATAATTTGTCTTTGGGCTTAAAACTGGCACTTTGCACATTTCCCCAAATTCTGATTTTTAATCTTGCTTGCTTCATTCATTAACTTGGAGGTAAAGCTGATTTGCAGAGCTGAACTGCCTTGAAAAAAAGCAGAGAACCACTTTCAGTTGTCTTCACCCTAAGACAGTAAACTGCTTATGGAGCTAAACATTGGCACTTGACCAATTTTTCCAAATTCAAATTTTGAACTGTTTAAATATTAAGGTAGCTGAAATAAGCCATGTTTCCCATTTTTTCAACATGCCTTTTTCTTTTCCATAGGATATCTATAAGGCAACACCATGCTGTATTTTTGTTAGGTTAGCCTTTCAGTATTTCCTGCGCTGGTGACACACTGAGTTTAGTGTGGTACTGAGTTTTGACACAGTCGCCATATATAACCTTTGTTGCCCCTCTCTGTTCAGGATAAATGGATCAATCAAAGCACAGATAAGGGTGATTGAAATTCTTTTCAGGGGCATTTGAAATGTTTTATCAGTATTTTTTTTGATCCATGGCTCTAGATCGCTTTTATGCTTTACTTAGTTAACTACCCATTCAAGCCATGGACATTTCAACAGCGTTTTAACCTTTTCCGCCTAATGAGCTATGCTGAGGTTGGTCTGTATAACCTCACCTGTCCCCTGACTTGCCAATCCACAGCATCACAATTGTGAGTATGGTTTTCTGTTCACTAGGCCACAATGGCTGTATAAGAGCTTGTGATTAGTTGTAGGTAGTTTTAACATTTTAGAAGAGTAGGATGCTGAGTATCTACTCCACTACTTTATTGATAATATTACGAATTGTATATTGCTTGACTATTCTATTTGTAATGCTCATATATTATCTCTACAAAAGAATAAATATACATAACTGCTAAACAAGAGAGTGATAGGATTATTAATGTATTTCTATTTGAGTATAAAATAAAAAAATTTGCGAGTACAAGCACATCTTGGTTTAGCGATAAAACTGTGTATGGAAAGACAGGGTTCAAAATGTGCACTCACCACTAGCCATTTGCTAGTGATATCTGAATCTTGTCGAGTACAAAAGGGTGTGCTGTGTGTGTGTCAAGAATTGAGGTAGCAAGTGATTTTAATGACTGAGTAGTTGCTTGCTACTACTGCAACTTGAATTTTTGCACCCTGGGGAAGAAATCGATAACATCTACGTTTTTAGCATGCAAGGGTAATAGCCAATGATGCATAGATTGACGCATAAAATGGACCTACAACAATATTTCTGTCCAATAGTAAGCTCGTTAGGTGCTCTGGGGTAGTAGATTCTCTTTCACTAAAGCGCAGAGACCCAACTTTCTCCAGAGACTTGCTTTGGATACAACACTCTTCTCAGCTGCAAAACCTGCCACAGCCACGGTTGGGCATTCAGACTGCCTTTCAGGTGGAGGTTAGGCTCTGGCATGCAGGGCATGATGAAAATCATGACAAAGTGCCACATATGTCGTTGTGGTATCACTCTAATACTTTTTTGTATACTGTGATTTGGTTTAAACATTTTTCTATACAAGAAAAAGAAAAGAAAGCTAAAATACTATTAAAACCTTGCATGCTGAGAGCGCTGGACAGTCTTGATTCTATTAAAGACGGGGAGGCAAGCATTATGCTTTCTTTCTTTATTACTGCCAATCAGCACTTTCAAATTCAAACATTTTTTTTTTTTACAAATTTAACAAACTTATCAACATTTTGTTCATGTCCCTTTTCTTGAACTAAAAGGGTTGTTAGTTTGTGCTCTTACAAAAAAAATGTCTCTGAATGGACTACTGAATCCCATGAATCCCTGCTTTCTTGTAGTCCTGCCTGAAACAGCCCCTTGTCCAATCAGGCTCTGTCCTCCGTTATATGAGCCCCTTCAATGCGACAATCCTCCTCTATCTTTGGTGATGAACAACTAATTACCTTTAAACAGCAACTGTTAACTTCGACTGACTGAACTGCAGCCCCTGCACTTTAACATTCCAATGGAACTAGACTTGACTTCCTGATCTTGACGATGTAGATCTCTCATGTCTGTTTCTGATCTTCCCCTGCAATCAATAGACAAATAATCATAAGGGTGGGTTCTACTTCTTCCATGTCATTTAGGTTGCAACAACAATATCCAAACTTTTCTTTACGTATCTAATATTACGTATAACCGGGTGGCATATAATGCTCGCCTCCTTGTCTTTAATAGAATCAAGACTGCCCAGCGCTCTCAGCATGGGCAATCTTCATTCTGTGGTGAGACAGGAGGCGAGCATTATGCTTGTTCAAAGCTGTCAATAACTGTATTCGCTATCTGGAAGATAGGCTTTAAATAGAAGGTTTTGAATGTAGATTCATTAGACCAGTCCGCAGCTTTCATAATGTCTTGCAATGATACTCCTGCTGAGAATGCCCTAGAAGCCATCGCGCCCCTTTCAGAATGAGCACCAAACTGCTCTAAATCAATGCCTGCCCAGTGCATGACTTCCCTGATCCACCATAGTGGCTGTCGCTACTGCGTAAAATGGTTTCCTACGCGCGATCAAGAGCTGAGTGACCCCTCTGGGCCTGTACTGCGCTGTAGCTGCTTCGTAATCTTTAGTGCATTGCGCTACGCTTAGTTTATTGGTATTGGGAAAATACAGGTATGAAACAATCGATGAATCTGACTTTGTCCTATTTGCTACGTTGAATGCCACTCCTTCCAGGTAAAATATCTTTCTGTCCACTTCTAAGGCCTTCGCGTCTGATACCCTCCTGCAAGCTATGAGGCAAAGAAGCATCGCTAGCTTCCCTGATAGCTACAATCGGGAGGGGTAATTGTTATGTGGCCATGCCAGAAACAGCTTAAAGACTTCCTGTACATCCCAGAGAGCTGTGTATTTGGGACATGGGGGTTTTCGCATCTTGATACCTTTTAGAAGTCGCAAAATCGTTGGGTGCTCACCTATCGGTGCTCCTTCTACTTTATCATGACCTGCTGAAATGGCCGACCTATACACTCCAATAGTCAAATATGCTGCACCTTCCGCAAAGCGCTGCGCAAGGAAATTGAGTACCTGTACTACAGGGGCTGAAACGGGATTAGTATCAATTCCCTCGTAGATTCCTGCAATAGAGATCTCCGACTGAATCTTCTTAAGTACTTTTAAGGAAAAAGAGGAAGAAAAGACGGCCCCACCAAAAACACAGGTAATTCAGAAAATTCTCTGAATTCCGTAGAGGCAGTCCATTACAGAAGCACATGAAAGACTGATGCCTGTTCCACTTTGTCTTTCTTGCTTTTACCTTTTAGGTTTCAGGGATTGTACCCATAAACCCTCTGGAAACCTGAAAATATCCTCATAATCAATAAAGATTTGAAGATTATATGCAGAATACCCAAATTAGAAGTATTCGTCCTGAAGAAAGCGGCCATTAAAGGATCCCGCTGAAACCGGTTGACTATCATTCTAGTGGTACTGGCCTGATAAACCAGTCCCCGATACCCCCCCACATATATATATGAAGGGGCTCGTGTACATGAATAACGTATCATTGCTACTTACCTCTATCCCCCTACTTGGTGAAGAGAGAATTAGCTAATTTTAATAATATTTTTTGTGTCTTTTTTAGAATCGTTTTTTTGTTATAAGACACACAAAATGGAGGCGGCAACAATAGAAATATACATACCGACCCCCAAATAGTGTGCACTCACTTTTAAAGATTAGGAAAGTAGTGAGAGAGGAAAGGGGTAGGACCTCTACATACCATTTGCATTCGGCACACCAGCAGAAACTAGGGCTGGCACCGACTCCACAAGAGGTTCAGAAACACAGGGCTTACAAGATTATCGCTAGGATCTAGCAATAGGAATAATTTGGAAACAATCGCCTTTCAGGTCTAGCCTGACTAACCAATCTCCTGTTCTGAGAAGGTCCCTCAGGAGGTGAATCCCCTCCATTTTGAAGTGTCTGTACACTACCCACTCGTTCAAGTTCTTTAAATTGATGACGGGTCTCACTTTCTCGCCTCTGTACACCAGAAACATGTTGCTGAGGAAACCTTCGATTTGCGTTCTTTCCCTTTCTATAGCGCTCTTGTCTGCTAGGCTTCGGAGTTCGCTGCATAGCCACTGTCGCTCTGCTAAGGGCATGTGCATCTGCTGGCTCTCGCACTTGTGTGGGGGTGCCTACAAATTCTAGCTGCATGCCTGAAACTGCTTGCAATACCCATGCATCGCTGGATAATTCTTCCCATGCATTGAAGAACTAACGTGTCCTGCCTCCCATAGGGAGAACAGCTTGCTGGGTACTCACTGATTGGCGCGTTCACTTGTCTGTAGGAACCTCTTCCCCGGCGTTTTCTGGGGAACCGGGATCTAGTTGGAAAGAAGTTGTCCTGTTGCCGGTTCTCCCAGTATTGGGCTCTGTGTCCTTGAGGCCTTCTGAATTGACCAAAATGACCGGACCCCAGACCTCTTTGCCGTCTGGTCCCAGCAAAAACCCGCCCGGGGAAGATCCATTTGATGGAATTTTGCACCTTCTCGAGCGCTGAGTATGTCCCAACAAACTGGGACATTTCTTTTGTGAAAGTGTCTCCAAATAGTAGTCCTTTCGCTTCTCCTCCTGCCTCGTATGAGGCCAAATCGCTCAATTTATCATCGATTTTGAGTAGGACTCCACGTCTCCTCTCTGCTGAGAGGGCGCAGTTAGCGTTACCCAATAAGCAAACTGCTCTTTGCGCCCAGTTTCCCAGTGCCACAATGTCTACTGGCTTGCCGGTGTCTGCGGCTTTCTCCGCCAGGTCCATTATTTTGGCGAGCGGGACTGCCATGTCTTGTACTCTGTCCTGGCATCACTGCCACTCTCTATCTACACCTTTCCTTATATCTTTCGTCGCTTTCGTGACGAAAGTCACCATCTTTGGATCCAATTCTGGTGTTTCGGTGACTTTCCCTGGTAAAAGTGGCCTGGAACACTCCCCTCTCATCTTCGCCCTCACTTCCTTATCCAGTGGCTTTCGCAGGTGTAGTGCCATATATTGTGCCACTCTGGGTGAAGGCACCCACTCAGAGGATCTGGGATGAGCAATCGCCTCGGGGTCGAACATCTCTATTACCTTCTCATCTTCCTCCTCTTGAGGTTCTTGGGTTGATTTGAGTTGCGGCATGACAATGTCTTCCTTGCCCTCATCGTCTGGCGAGTATCCTGCGTCCACCTCTCCCCCTTCATTGTACACCCCTGGGGTAGGGGTTCGAGAATCCGGCACTGCCGCCCTCATCATGAAGGCTTTCTTAAGCCTACTTACTGGGTCGGCTGACTCTTGAGATGGTAAGCTCACCCCTTCTGTGGTGCTCGGGGGCGTCAAAGAGTGGGTCGTCTTCCGAGCTTTCATACAGCCCTCAACTTCTTCGGGTTGCCTTGCTGATGTCCCCTCCCCTGGGCTCAGTGCCCTTTTCCTTCTTGGAACTTCTTTATCTGCCATATGCTTCTGCAGCATGGCTTCCAAGTGTTCTAGCCTCTGGGCTAGGGGCATCATGCCCTCTGATACTGCTTGAGAAAGAGAGTCTCCTAGTACTCTCTTGAAGCTGAGGGAAAGATCCTCTTCCTCAGCTGCAGGCTGCTCTCCCCATTCCTCTGCACTCCACTCTAGGGAAGTGCTACGGGAGGCTGTGTGGCTGTGGAAATGTGCCATTATCTTCTTAAGCTACAGGTAGCTGTTGCAGGGGACTTCACTTCAGCTAATAAGCAACACAATTATTTTTTTTTCTATCTATTATGCTCGCCACTGGATGAAAAGTCTGTCGGTGTTGAACTCCGAAATATGGCGCTTCCTCGCGCTGTGCTTGATTGGAGGGAAAAGCCTTCTTGTGACTTGGTGTCCGCGAGGACCTAGAGACCTCCGCGCACCGTGTGCTAGCTGTGAGAGGGGAAACACCTTCCCGCGTCGGTGCCTGCGGGGTCCTAGTGGCCTCCGCGGGCCATGCGCTGATGAGAGAATGAGAAGGTGGGGCCGGCTGCTTAACGCGGGTGCGTTCCACCGCGGCTTCGTCCCCAGCTCTCTAACAGTTGCCGAGGTAAGCAAATACGCGATCCGAACGCTCGCGCAAAACTTCATTAAATCTTTTTTTTGTAATCCTATTTACTACGCGCACCAATAAGTATGGTAACTGCGCTGCTAAAACAATTATGAAAATGGCCTAACACGTACAGTTATGGCATGTTGTTATTATTGGTACTTATCTTATTCGGCAGCAACACAGAAAGAGGATTGTCGCATTGAAGGGGCTCATATAACAGGGGACAGAGCCTGATTGGACAAGGGGCTGTTTCAGGCAGGACTACAAGAAAGCAGGGATTCATGGGATTCAGTAGTCCATTCAGAGACATTTTTTTGTAAGAGCACAAACTAACAACCCTTTTAGTTCAAGAAAAGGGACATGAACAAAATGTTGATAAGTTTGTTAAATTTGTAAAAAAAAAAAAAAGTTTGAATTTGAAAGTGCTGATTGGCAGTAATAAAGAAAGCATAATGCTCGCCTCCTGTCTCGCCATAAAATTGCATTAGTTAATTAGTTAATTACTGTACCAATTACATCATTGGAAAGAATCCTACCAATTTGAGGTATTAGGCACATTTAAAATCACATTTTGGATTTGTATAATAGTGGGATCCTTTAATAGCCATTAAAGGATCCCGCTGAAACCGGTTGACTATCATTCTAGTGGTACTGGCCTGATAAACCAGTCCCCGATACCCCCCCACATATATTTATGAAGGGGCTCGTGTACATGAATAACGTATCATTGCTACTTACCTCTATCCCCCTACTTGGTGAAGAGAGAATTAGCTAATTTTAATAATATTTTTTGTGTCTTTTTTAGAATAGTTTTTTTCTTATAAGACACACAAAATGGAGGCGGCAACAATAGAAATATACATACCGACCCCCAAATAGTGTGCACTCACTTTTAAAGATTAGGAAAGTAGTGAGAGAGGAAAGGGCTAGGACCTCTACATACCATTTGCATTCGGCACACCAGCAGAAACTAGGGCTGGCACCGACCACAAGAGGTTCAGAAACACAGGGCTAACAAGATTATCGCTAGGGATCTAGCAATAGGAATAATTTGGAAACAATCGTCTTTCAGGTCTAGCCTGACTAACCAATCTCCTGTTCTGAGAAGGTCCCTCAGGAGGTGAATCCCCTCCATTTTGAAGTGTCTGTACACTACCCACTCGTTCAAGTTCTTTAAATTGATGACGGGTCTCACTTTCTCGCCTCTGTACACCAGAAACATGTTGCTGAGGAAACCTTCGCTTTGCGTTCTTTCCCTTTCTATAGCGCCCTTGTCTGCTAGGCTTCGGAGTTCGCTGCATAGCCACTGTCGCTCTGCTAAGGGCATGTGCATCTGCTGGCTCTCGCACTTGTGTGGGGGTGCCTACAAATTCCAGCTGCATGCCTGAAACTGCTTGCAATACCCATGCATCGCTGGATAATTCTTCCCATGCATTCAAGAACTAACGTGTCCTGCCTCCCATAGGGAGAACAGCTTGCTGGGTACTCACTGATTGGCGCGTTCACTTGTCTGTAGAAACCTCTTCCCCAGCGTTTTCTGGGGAACCGGGATCTAGTTGGAAAGAAGTTGTCCTGTTGCCGGTTCTCCTAGTATTGGGCTCTGTGTCCTTGTGGCCTTCTGAATTGACCAAAATGACCGGACCCCCGACCTCTTTGCCGTCCGGTCCCAGCAAAAACCCGCCCGGGGAAGATCCATTTGATGGAATTTTGCACCTTCTCGAGCGCTGAGTATGTCCCAACAAACTGGGACATTTCTTTTGTGAAAGTGTATCCAAATAATAGTCCTTTCGCTTCTCCTCCTGCCTCGTATGAGGCCAAATCGCTCAATTTATCATCGATTTTGAGTAGGACTCCACGTCTCCTCTCTGCTGAGAGGGCGCAGTTAGCGTTACCCAATAAGCAAACTGCTCTTTGCGCCCAGTTTCCCAGTGCCACAATGTCTACTGGCTTGCCGGTGTCTGCGGCTTTCTCCGCCAGGTCCATTATTTTGGCGAGCGGGACTGGCGTGTCTAGTACTCTGTCCTGGCATCACTGCCACTCTCTATCTACACCTTTCCTTATATCTTTCGTCGCTTTTGTGACGAAAGTCACCATCTTTGGATCCAATTCTGGTGTTTCGGTGACTTTCCCTGGTAAAAGTGGCCTGGAACACTCCCCTCTCATCTTCGCCCTCACTTCCTTATCCAGTGGCTTTCGCAGGTGTAGTACCATATATTGTGCCACTCTGGGTGAAGGCACCCACTCAGAGGATCTGGGATGAGCAATCGCCTCGGGGTCGAACATCTCTAGTACCTCCTCATCTTCCTCCTCTTGAGGTTCTTGGGTCGATTTGAGTTGCGGCATGACAATGTCTTCCTTGCCCTCATCGTCTGGCGAGTATCCCGCGTCCACCTCTCCCCCTTCATTGTACACCCCTGGGGTAGGGGTTCGAGAATCCGGCACTGCCGCCCTCATCATGAAGGCTTTCTTAAGCCTACTTACTGGGTCGGCTGACTCTTGAGATGGTAAACTCACCCCTTCTGTGGTGCTCGGGGGCGTCAAAGAGTGGGTCGTCTTCCGAGCTTTCATACAGCCCTCAACTTCTTCGTGTTGTCTTGCTGATGTCCCCTCCCCTGGGCTCAGTGCCCTTTTCCTTCTTGGAACTTCTTTATCTGCCTTATGCTTCTGCAGCATGGCTTCCAAGTGTTCTAGCCTCTGGGCTAGGGGCATCATGCCCTCTGATACTGCTTGAGAAAGAGAGTCTCCTAGTTCTCTCTTGAAGCTGAGGGAAAGACCCTCTTCCTCAGCTGCAGGCTGCTCTCCCCATTCCTCTGCACTCCACTCTAGGGAAGTGCTACGTGAGGCTGTGTGGCTGTGGAAATGTGCCATTATCTTCTTAAGCTACAGGTAGCTGTTAGAGGGGACTTCACTTCAGCTAATAAGCAACACAATTATTTTTTTTTCTATCTATTATGCTCGCCACTGGATGAAAAGTCTGTCGGTGTTGAACTCCGAAATATGGCGCTTCCTCGCGCTGTGCTTGATGGGAGGGAAAAGCCTTCTTGTGACTTGGTGTCCGCGAGGACCTAGAGACCTCCGCGCACCGTGTGCTAGCTGTGAGAGGGGAAACACCTTCCCGCGTCGGTGCCTGCGGGGTCCTAGTGGCCTCCGCGGGCCATGCGCTGATGAGAGAATGAGAAGGTGGGGCCGGCTGCCTAACGCGGGTGCGTTCCACCGCGGCTTCGTCCCCAGCTCTCTAACAGTTGCCGAGGTAAGCAAATACGCGATCCGAACGCTCGCGCAAAACTTCATTAAATCTTTTTTTTGTAATCTTATTTACTACGCGCACCAATAAATATGGTAACTGCGCTGCTAAAACAATTATGAAAATGGCCTAACACGTATAGTTATGGCATGTTGTTATTAATGGTACTTATCTTATTCGGCAGCAACACAGAAAGAGGATTGTCGCATTGAAGGGGCTCATATAACAGGGGACAGAGCCTGATTGGACAAGGGGCTGTTTCAGGCAGGACTACAAGAAAGCAGGGATTCATGGGATTCAGTAGTCCATTCCGAGACATTTTTTTGTAAGAGCACAAACTAACAACCCTTTTAGTTCAAGAAAAGGGACATGAACAAAATGTTGATAAGTTTGTTAAATTTGTAAAAAAAAAAAAAGTTTGAATTTGAAAGTGCTGATTGGCAGTAATAAAGAAAGCATAATGCTCGCCTCCTGTCTCGCCATAAAATTGCATTAGTTAATTAGTTAATTACTGTACCAACTACATCATTGGAAAGAATCCTACCAATTTGAGGTATTAGGCACATTTAAAATCACATTTTGGATTTGTATAATAGTATATTTAGTTAAAATACAAACCGTTATACTTTAGAAAATGAATAAGTCAATAGAATCACAATATTAATAGCTAGAATCACAATAAATAGTCACTTGTTGATAGATAAAAATCACATATCTTCACACATTAATTGCACATGTATCATTTGATATGCACCTATTCTCATCTGAAAAAAACTCAATGGGCTAATATATCATCATTCTGATGGTAAGTAGAGCCACAAGGATTTTACACATTTCTTCCAGAAAAACTATTATTGCTATAGATAGCTGCCTCGCCGTCATTAATCTGACCCACAGAGCCTCGGAATTGACCACACTTGCTGAGTGAACAAACCTCTCAAAATATAATTGGCGTCCCTGCACAAGCATAGGACAGTCTAAAATTAGATGTAGCAGTGTTTCTTCACTATTAGTATTACAGATCCTGCAGGTACCATCACCTAAGGGAATTTTTTGTTGAATGCCTATTACTTCTACAGCGTCTAAAACATTAAAACTAAATCTTAAAAGCCACGTTCACCATGTATGAAATGGAAATTTCTTAACGTAGTCCATTAGGACCTTTGGATTCCCCTTATGGTCTCTGTGCTCTCCCCTTTCTCTTCCTCTCCCATTAATGGGGGCACCCACTCTGAGGTACTCTTGGCATCCTTCCTGTCCTCTAGGGTCATCTTTAATGTCTGCCTAAATGGCACTGTCATAGTCCGGGGCTCTCAGCCCAACCATTTCCTTCTTGATAGGCGTCTTCCGTCTCTGCTCAAGTTCTCTCCCTCTCCTGCAACTCCTCCTTCTGCCATCTCTCTGGCCCCTCTGCCACCTCTGATGGGTCTATCACACTCCTGTACCCCTACCCGGAAGTCCTTAAAAAGTGGCAACCTGCTCTACTTAGCTACCCTCAACTCTCGCTCTGCAGTCAAACACTCCTCTGACATCTCAAACATGAAAAAGTGTTTGGCCTATACCCAAGTGATTGCGCTTATCCACTCACCCTCTATTGGCCGATAATTAGAAAATCACATATGCAACAATTTATGTTCCTTGTAGTCAAGGTTTTAATATTTGTGTCAATCTAGTATTATGCAAAGTTCTCAGCCAACGTCCAGCCTCACAGAACTAGGTTTTAACATTTGTGTCAATAGAGTAATTTGCAAAAATCTCAGCAAGCTTTCAGCCGGCACTTGTTTCAACCTCTGGTCTTTATCAAGGCTTACAAATGGCACAAAGCTAGTTGACAAAATTCTATTCATAATCCACAGTGATAACAATTCCAAATACCAAGAAAAATAGATAAGACATACCATATTATAATCATTGATATGAGAGATTAACAAATACGGGGTAGTCATACAAGAAAAATAATTAAAACAAAACAAACAGAAACAGAGAGTGAAAGAGAAAAAGGTTTGATATATTATTAAAAATCTGGTACTCCTTTAGTAGTACAAAAAATATTTTACTATATTATACAGGTCGTGCTTAAAGGTGACACCCAGATTCTTGTGTCACATGCACCCTACTTAAATGAACCTTCATGACTGAAATTTGAGTGTACAGTTAGCTGTGACAGTTTAATACATTTAAGAAAAGCTGTGCATCTGCACTACCCAGTGATTCATGCATAGTTGGGCTAGTAATGATGGGGTATTTTAAATAAATCACCCTTTCCCTGATATTTCTGACTCATTTCTCATTCAAGTGTTGCATGCAATTTGATTACAGTTGCCCATGCAAGTGTTTCCACCATGCATCATAAGGGCCACCCTGATTTGCCATATATCTACTCAAAATGTTACTTTGTTCACCATTTATTTGAAGTATGGTCTACTCACCCTATGTATTTCTCTATTGAGCCTGGTAAATCATTCAACAAACATCCTAAATACCAATGAAATCTGTAAAAGGCATTGTTATTTTGTTTTAAAGTTGCAGTTGGGTTCTCACACTATTAGAATATTGAAGTCTAGATAGACATTACAAATTGCCTGTTCCAATAAAATTAATGATACGTGGTTGGCTCAAACATTTTCAGCAGCATGTAAACCTATCTTCTATGATCCATCCATTAAATGTGCATCTTCTTTAAGATGAATATTTAGTTCCTAAAAGTGATAATATGTTATTGGCCTCTGGCCTTTATTAAATGAGCATACTTGCCCCATTACATAAACATTGGTTATATGTATAATATAGATCCTCATGCAGTTACCGGAATCCAAATATATGTATCCCTCAAGATTTGTTGATTGGGTGTTATGTATGGAATCACCCGCGATTAGAACGGCCTTCTGTGTGCCAACGCGGCCACCATTTTAAATACGGTTTACATTAGCACGATGACGTCACATGTACGCAACGCGTAATGTCATCGTGCTTCATGTCCAAAACGGCATCTGCCCGCCAATAATTAACTAGGGGTTGTATATATTAAAGAAGTAACATACTCCTGTTGGAATGTGCCACTAATGATTTAAAAAGAAGAATTGGGGTATTTTGGTTATACCCAACAGCAACATTTATCACAACGTTGTAGTAGCAGCTTGCCTAAGACAGTTGTGATTATAATACTCTGTGGTAAGACATGGTGATGCCAAATGCCCATCTTGTAGCAACTACCCCCGGTGCTGCCTCCGGACTAGGGCGCCTGTCTCCCTTGTTGGCCGACCGTCCCCGATGTTCAGCGGCTGTCCCAGGAAGCCCCGGCATGGTCCCCGCCCCTTCCCAGAGGGAAAAGCTGTAATCCAGTCCAGCCAGAGCTCTAGAATGCTTGGGGGTGATGGCCCTAGCCTTAGGCGCTGTTTCCCATGTGGGTCGACCGTCCCCAAGTCCAGCAGTGGTCCCAGGAAGTCCCGGAAGGATCCCAACCCCTCCCTGGAGAGAAAAGCTGGAATGCAGTTCAGGGAGAGCTACAGGACGGCTGGTGTGATGTCCCAGTCCTTGGGTGCGTGTCTCCCATGTGGGTCGACATTCACCAAGTCCAGTGGCATCCCAGGGAGACCCGGCAGGGTCCCCATCCCTCCCTGGAGGGGAAAACCTGTAACACAGTCCAGCCAGAACTCAAGGATGGTCGAGGGTGATGCCCCTGGCCGTGGGCACCTGTCTCCCATGTGGGTCGACTGTCTTTAAGTCTAGCAGTTGTCCCAGTGAACCCCGGCATGGTCCCTGTCCCTTCCCAGAGGGAAAAGCTGTAATCCAGTCCAGCCAGAGGTCTAGAATGGTCGGGGGTGATGGCCCTAGCCTTGGGCACCTGTCTCCCATGTGGGTCGACCATCCCCAAGTCCAGCGGTGGTCCCAGGGAGCCCCGGGAGGATCCCAACCCCTCCTTGGAGAGAAAAGCTGGAATGCAGCCCAGGCAGAGCTCCACGACGGCTGGGGTGATGTCCCAGTCCTTGGGTGCGTGTCTCCCATGTGGGTTGACCATAACCAAGTCCAGTGGCATCCCAGGGAGCCCCAGCTGGGTCCCCATCCCTCCCTGGAGGGGAAACCTGTAACGCAGGCCAGCCAGAACTCTATGATAGTCGGGTGAAGTCCCCAGCCTTGGGAGCTTGTCTCCAACATGGGTCAACCGTCCCCAAGTCCAGCGGTGGTCCCAGTAACCCCTGCCAGGACCCGTATCCTTCCATGGAGGGAAACACTGTAATGCAGCCTAGCCAGAGCTCCAGGACGGCTGGGGGTGCTGCCTCTGGGCTTGGGCGCTTGCCTTCATTGTTGGTCGACCATCCCCAAGTTCAGTGGCAGTCCCAGCAAGCAAACCTGTAATGCAGGCCAGCCAGAAGGTCAGGGTTGATGTCCCTGGCCTTTGGTGCCTGTCTCCCATGTGGGTCAACCGTCCCCAAGTCCAGAAGCAGTCCCAGTGAACCCCCAGCAGGATCCCCGTCCCTTCCCAGAGGGAAAAGCTGTAATTCAGCCCAGCCAGAGCTCTAGGATGGCCGGGGGGGGGGGGGTGATGGCCCTGGCCTTCGGCTCCTGTCTCTGTTGTTGGTCGACCGTCCCCAACTTCAGCGGTGGTGCCAGGGAGCCACAGCATAGTCCCCATCCCACCTCAGAGGGAAGAGCTGTAGCACAGCCTAGCCACAGCTCCAGGAAGGTCAGGGGTGATGGCCCCGGCCTTGGGCACCTGTCTACCTTGTTAGTCGACCATTTCCAAGTTCAGCAACGGTCCAAGTGAACCCCCGGCAGGGTCCCCATCCCTTCCCAGAGGGAAACGCTGTAATTCAGCCCAGCCTAGAGCTCCGGATTGTCGGGGGTGATGGCCCCGGCCTTGGGCATTTGTCTCCTTTGTTGGTCGACCGTCCCCAAGTTCTGCGGCGGTTCCAGGTTGCTCTGGCAGGGTCCTCATCCCTCCGCAGAGAGAGAGAAGAGCTGAAACACAGCCTAGCCAGAGCTCCAGGACAGCCAGGGGTGATGGCCCCAGCCTTGGGTTTCTGGTTCTTTTGTTGGTCAACCATCCCCAATTCTGCAGTGGTCCCAGGGTGCTCCAGCAGGGTCCCAACCCTTCCACAGAGGGAAAACCTGTAACACAGGCACGCCAGAGCTCTAGGACTGCCAGGGGTGCTTCCTTCGGGCTTGGGTGCCTTTCTCCCTTGTTGGTCAACCGCCCCCAAATTCAGTGGTGGTGCCAGGCAGCCACAGCAGGGTCCCCATCCCTCCCTGGAGGCAATACCTGTAACTCAGGGGAGCCAGTGCTCCGGGACTGGCAGGGCTGCTGCCTCCGGGCTTGGGCGCCTGTCTCCCATATTGGGAAACTGTCCCCAAGTTCAGTGGCGGTCCCAGGGAGCACCGGCAGGGTCCCTATTCCTCCCTGGAAGGAAAACCTGTAGCAGCCAGAACTCCTGAACGCCCAGGGGTGCTGCCTCCAGGCTTGGGCGCCTGTCTCCCTTGTTGGTCGACCATCCCCAAGATCAGCGCAGTCCAAGGGAGCCCTGGTAGGGTCCCCATCCCTCCCTGGAGGGAAAAACGGTAACACAGGCCAGCTAGAACTCCTGGATGGTCGGGGTGATGTCCCCAGACTTGGGCGCCTGTCTCCCATGTGGGGCGACCATACCCAGGTCAAGCGGTGGTCCCGGGGAGCCCTGGCAGCGTCCCTCGCCTGTTTGCAGCTGTTCCCTCTGTGAAGGGACAGGGACCCTGCCGGGGCTCTCTGAGACAGCCGTTGAGATTGGGGGCCGTCCACCCAAATGGGAGACTCCACTGTCCCAGACCTCTGGCTGGGCTGTGTTACAGGTTTTCCCACCGGGTAGGGATGGGGACGCTACCGGGGCTCCCTCGGACTGCCGCTGGAATTGTGGACAATCGAACCACATGGGAGACTGGCGGCCAAGGCCAGTGGCAACACCCCCGGCTGTCCTGGAGCTCTGGCCGTGCCGTGTTACAGCTTTTCCCTCTAGGGAAGGTCTGGGGCACCCTGCGACCGCTGCTGTCCTTGCGATCGGTCCGATCCACATGGGAGACAGGTGCCCATGGCCGTGGACATCACCGCCCACCCTCCTGTAGCTCTGGCTGCCCTGCGCTAGAGCTTTTCCCTACGAGTAGGGATGGAGACCCTGACAGGGCTCCCTGGGACTGCCACTGGGCTTGGGGACGGTCAAACCACATTGGAGAAAGGCACTCGAAGGCCAGGGGCAGCACCCCCAGATGTCCTGGACCTCTAGCTGGGCTCAGTTATAGCTTTTCCCTCCAGTGAGGGATGCAGACCTTGCTGGGGCTCCCTGGGACCACCACTGGGCTTGATTACAGTATACCCTTTTTCTTTTCCACCCAGGTAAGCGCACCCACACATGTGAGGTAAACTTTTCATCGGGATACAAGTGGGTACATAAGTAGGTAAAACGTGTTGTTGCCGGCGTGTTTTTTGTGTTTTCCTGTTGGCAAATGTCAGAATATTTTGGGTTTTTTTCCCTACATTTTGGAGTTTGCCAGGCCTTGTGCATAATACATTCTAGAGCGATTCACGCAAGTCAGACCTCTTTGGATTCCAGCGCGTGTCTTCTTTTCAGAAATGCATTTATTTGGTGGCTACGACACCCCAGGCCCAAATCTTTGGGTTATCCACAACACTAAATACCATAAGAAGGTCCTCTTCCTAGGCCCTTTGGTGTACCAGTGGTTTAGCCTTTTCCCTTTGCGCTCAGGTAAGTGCACCAATACATGTGAGGAACCGTTTTCGTTGGGACACCTGCGGGAATGTGGGAAAGTAGGACATGTGTTGTTGCCGGGGTGCTTTGGTGGCCAAACTTTTCTCACGTGAGAAGAACTACTCTGTGTTGGAACTTGAAGCCCTTGCCATCAAATGGGCAATTCTCCATTTTAGGTACTACCTTCTAGGGAGAAAGTTCACACTCGTCACCGACCACTCACCTTTGGTATGGATAAGTCAACAAAAGGACTATAACCCTCGAGTCATGCAATGGTCTTTAGACCGCAAAAATATCGCCGTACATATTGTCGTCGGAACGGCCATAGGCGATATTTTTGGTGGTGAAAATATTATGATGCAGGGGTGTCCCCTGCACATAAAAAATGATGCAGGGGTTGCGGGGGTGTCCCCCGCAGGGTCCATGTGTTATTATTGCCGCAAAAATATGGCGATATTTTTCATTGCGATATTTTTGCGGCGAAAATATCACATGGAACCCTGGTGAGTTGGCAAGCGAACATGAAAGACGGGTGTGTGTTAAGGAAAGAATGAAGTTGCAACAGTATATCGCACAATTGAAGGCTGCATGCGTGTGGATGAGACGTGAAGGAAAGCAGACCTGTGATGAACTTTGAAGAACTGATAGCTGTGAAACCAGCGATACTGAGTAGCAGAGTGGTTCGGCGAAAGGAAGTAGCCCACTCAAAAGTCTCTGTGAAAGGTGAAATGTTTTTGTTATAAAGCGATAAAGTGAATGAACTTTAAAAAGCAAAGTGATCAAAATTAACCCCGGGAAAAGGGGGTCGGGGTAAAAAGGTGAACGTTGAACTTTAGTGCTTATGATATTGAACTACTCAGACCAAGAGACACTGGGGCAAATAACACAAGAGTGTGAGTTGAAGGGAAAGTCAAAGTTGTCCAGCGGAGGTCTATAGTAAAAGCCACGCACATTGGAAAGTCTTCGACATCAGGAAAAGGACTGAGCCCGACTGAGGGAGACCGGAAGTGTGAAGGGAACCCCTAAAGGATGTGAATTAAGCTTGGGAAAGGGAATCCCTGCAAGTGTTGTGTTTGAAAGGTTGGAGCCGACAGAAGGAGACCTGCGTGAACGTTTTGACTTGAAAGGTTCGAGACTCACTGAGGGAGACCTGCGTGAACTTTTTGTTGGACTGTGTTTTGAAAGCTGGAAAGGGAGATTTTAACGTAACGTGGAAGGCCAGGCATGCCTCAATCCATGTTTGGTACTGCCTTTGTTTTGAGAACCTGAGCCAGAGTGT
This sequence comes from Ambystoma mexicanum, assembly GCF_040938575.1. Taxonomy (NCBI): domain Eukaryota; kingdom Metazoa; phylum Chordata; class Amphibia; order Caudata; family Ambystomatidae; genus Ambystoma; species Ambystoma mexicanum. Next base: position 998,254,069 of record NC_090923.1, read on the forward strand.
GTCATCCTGTCTACGGGGACCGACTTACTCTGTGCTGTATAACGTGGGGAGGGGAGCTGACATTTATTCTTTATATTCTAACACAAATTTTCCTTTGCATACATATTCTCCTTTACACACTTTTTGCACAAGAGATAGGGCAAGCTTTAGGTTTTGTTAGTATAGAGCATTTTGATTTGACATACTCAACTAAGACTGTTTTACTTATTATTTGATGGTGGTAGAGACTACTCCCATCCTAGCTATCAGGCAAAGTAGGAGTTTTTCCAAGCCTCGAAAATTAAATAAAGGTTTTACATATTGTACCTTTTGTGTCAGTGTCATACTTGTGATACCATGCCTCCCTTACAGGAGCCTCACAATGATGGGTCTGGTGGGGGTTTGGTGGCACTCGGTTTAGGTCTCCGCGGCAGCGTTCTGTGTGCCCCTTCAATCACCAACACTGACGAGAAAGCCTGTTTCCCAAGAAAACTTTAAGTAGACCATCCATTGCCTCTTCCATGGGGCCACGGCCAAAGCCCTCAGGGAGCCCCACTATGCAGACATTATTCCTCCTAGACCTGGATTGGAAGTCATCACATTTAAGCAAGGCTCTCTTCATATCCCTAGCCCTTCCCATCACTTGGTTTTTGAGGGTTACAATGTCCTCCTCCACCACTCGGATGTGCGCCTCGACCTTTGTCACCCTTGAACACACCCTCTCCATTTTGCCATTAAGGGTATGGATGTTAGTGGCTATGCCATCCAGCGTATCCGTCATTGCGGCATATCCAGCCTGCATACTCTCCATTAGCTGTTTGAGATTCAGGGCGTCCTGCTCTCCATGTCCTGTTTACTCCCTCAAGTCAGGAGGTGGCTCAAATTGAGGCCTGCTGGGCTTGCACGTGAACGCCTCCTAGCTAGTCTGCTTCTTCTGGTTACCCCCTTCTTTCTTTTAACTTTGTTTATTTTAAATCAAGGCAGAATGATAAGTACAGACATTATATGCAGTAGTTATATAGGCATGTTGAACCCCAGTCCTTTATTCCCCCTGCGTCTTCTCCCTCCTCCCTCCCCCTGGTCCATCCGTCCCATAGGTCCTGTAGGCGGGCTCCTCCCTCCCGGGCAATCCGGATTGAGCCTCAACGACTATGTATCTTCCTCCGGGCTCTCCTGGTTTTTTAAGATCCAGTGGGCCCTGGTGGGTTTGTAGGTCAGGGCGGGAAAGCGCTGGTCGAATTCCAGCACTGGGGCCCAGGTGTTCTGGAAACGATGTAGAGTTCCCGCTCGTGCTGCCGTCACCTTCTCCGCTATCAGAATGTCCCAAAGTTTGGTCCACCATTGGGCTATGTGGGGGCCTTCCGGGGATTTCCAGGTACGGGCCACCACCGTTTTCCCTGCTAGTAGGCAGTGAGTTAGTCGTTTTGCTCGGGGTCTGGAGCACGGGTAGGTCCCGGGGATTGGAGCACCCAGCAAAATCGGTTCTGGTTCCAAGGGAATCGTTGTTCCGGTAATTTGTGAGATGGACCCTAGGCAAGCTTTCCAGAATGGTTGGATCTTCGGGCAGTCCCACCACATGTGGAAGAAGGAGCCTGGGTGGCCGCATCCTCTCCAGCAAGAGTGGTCCACCTGGGGGTTCATATGGTGAAGTCTGAGGGGCGAGTAGTACCACCGCAGCGTGATCTTATACGCACATTCCCTATTGGTGATGCAGGTGGACGAGGTATGTGTCCTGGTCCATATGTCAACCCAGGTTTGGTCCTCTATCGGGTGACCCAGGTCCGCTTCCCATTGGGCCATGCAGCGGGTTCTTGTGGTCAGGAAGTCGCTAAGAAAGCGTCTGTACAGGGTGGATACTCTGCCGCGGGTTGGAAGGTCTCCCAGGGTGAGTTCTAAGGCAGTAGGAGGGCGTGTTGCTGCTTGCGAGTTTTGGGGATGCGAGCACCAGTGGCGTAGTTGGATATACGTGAATCTATCCCGTTCCTGGAGTTGGAACTTCTCCTTGCATTGGGCGAATGTGAGGGGTCTCTCCCCCGTATACAGCTGGTCTATGGTCTCCAACCCACCTTTGATCCAGTTGCGATACCCCCTTCTTTCTTAATGGCAGCAGTAGGATTTCTTCAACACCCCGCAGGGAGTGAAGGCTGGGCAAGGTTGGTCCTGGAAACAGAAGGGGAGAGCCAGTGTAGGCAGGAGGGGGAGGCTATAAGGGACAACAGGTGTGGTTGTTCGGGTGAAGTCAGAGGAAGAGGAGGAGGCAGATCAAGCTACCAGAAGGAAGAAATACAGTGGAAAGGAGCGTGGAGGTGGTTTATAGAGAAGCTGAGGTATTGGCTGGTGGTAGTGTGGTGTACGTGTGTTTGACTGAAAGTGGAAGTAGGAGAGGAGGGGATTGTAGGTAGGTGATTGAGAAACTGATGGGCTGTAGTAGAAATGTGACAGTAATAGGAGTGGCAGATGTGAGGGGTCAGAAATTAGAGCCGGACACAAGGTTGTCATGTTTGTGCCAAAGATATTTATTAAAAGAAAAAGGGTTGGGAAAATGCCTCTCTGATCCTATGCTAAAGAGGATTTTCCCTGCCTATAAATCAAAACTAAGGATCTGTCTGCTTCAGGATGTCAATAACTTAAACACTGTCTTTGTGTCCAAAACGTCCTATCTTGACCCTCACACTATAAACAAAAACAACGTGCAAGGAAAATATCTTCAATTGGCCAAAAAGCTTTCACAACTGTTTAATTCCAACAAAAATGTTCTCCAAGGCGGAAGCCTTTGCTTCTAGAGGGTGGGTCCCTTCTCCCGGATGTGTAATAAAAAGAATATTAACTTCTGTAAACAATTCCTTGGTTTCTTGTCTGGATTTATCTTTAGGCATCCATGGCTTTAACAGTCTTTCTTTAATGCTGCTTTTTCCTCCTTATTTCTGAGGCTTGTGGAATCTGCTTAGATCATAGGCCGACATCTAGTGGAAACTGCGGAGTATTACAGTTTGTTTTTTGAAACTCGAAAATGGGCGTCGAACTAGGGCGTGCCAGTAATACTATCCCTAGTGTGACGTCCACTGTACCCATGATCCTTCACGGGTGTAGGGCCCTCAGATTGTTTTTTTCCGCCATACTTGTCGGACGCATATCACAGAGTTCCCTTGGCTTTAGCCAATTATCAATTATTATTGTAAAATTTCCCTGTTTCTCCCACACTACGCCGAAGATCGACGTCAGTGAATCGAGATTGAGAAAATCAGCCGTCGAGACTACACAACAGACTTTGGGCCTCAGAAGGCCTCTGGCTTCGGCCCGGGCCTTGCAAGGCCTCTGGCCTCGGCCCTGTTCAAGTAGGGAGAGTGGGGGGAGGTCATACACTTGTTACCTACATATACTCGGCCACTGCCAATTAGTGACATATTGAGAGTACTCCCTTTAAATTCTGCCCGAAGTGTAACAAGAAGTTTCCATGGGTAGACAAACACAATACGTGTAACCTGTGTCTCCCACAAGACCATCTCGAGGCTACCTGTAGAGCTTGTAAGCTCTTCAAGCCCAAAACGCGCAAGGACCTCTCGACGAAGCGCTGGGCCCACTACGCCAGGCAGCTAGAGGCCATGGACGCCGTGGGATCCTTCAGCGATGGCAGCAACGCTGCCTTATCGGACGGCGCGGGCACAGGGGTGACTTCAGACACCCACGCGCTAGCCCCCGACTACGGAGGACTGACCGGCGACTCAGTTATGGGGACAACACCCGGCGGCAAGAGCGCAACACACACCACTTCCACCAAGCACATTAGCCCCAGCCGAGTTTCGACACGCATGTCGAGCAATCGGCAACAGAAGGCACCTAGAGAGCGGTCCGCTGATTCGATGTCCTCTGGGCGTTCCCGGTCACGTTCGCCTCACGACAGACAACAACCGTCCACGGTTGGTAAAGGTGCCACACTACCAAAAGTCATTGAGGCCCGATCGTCAGAAGACGAATCCGACCTCTTCCCTCAAGTAGCACGTTCAACGTCTACTCCCGAGATTCAACGTCCCTCTTCCAGGACTTTTAAATCTCGTACCACCACCTCCGAACCTTGGCGCCAGGCGCTGAAGCCCTCAGAAAACCCTAAAGGTTCAGGAAAACACTCCTCTAGTCATGGGAATGGTGCAAAAAAACAACGTAAAAAAAAACTCAGAACACCAAGTTCAAAGGGAAAAACAAAAACACCCCAAATCTTTAGAGAAATCCAAGGTCCCTGACCCTGTCACTAAGGCAAAGATTGTTCCTCCCACTCCCCATGATATGGGCATGGATGACATACCACAGCAGGAAATAATTATTCCCAGTTCCAAGGAATGGAACTCGGAGGAAATTGATAGAGTAATGAGGAGAATGTCCTTTTTTGTAGACTTCTACCAAAAGGGCCCTAATTATTTCCTGAGCTACCAAAACACACCAGCTACCTCTGCCCCCTCGGGATCCAAGGACTCTCAACCCCCTACTAAAAGGCTCTGTTCTGAGACTCCAGCGCAGGCATTTGTTTCAGACCCTTTAATAATTGAGCCCTACCATTCAGAAGCATATGGTGAGGAATCAGAAACTTGGATGCTGGATCACCAGACAGGGGTTGATTACTATGGGGACGATGAGGACCAGGAAGAGGAAGATGAGGCAGAAGCCTACAGTCTTGACTCTCCTATTCTGAAAGATCCCCCAGTGAATGACTCACTGGTTGATAACCAACCTCTACTCAATGAGGTACTAGCCAAAGCTGCAGCCCATTTTCAAATTGACACACAGGGTGTCCAAGAAGATAGGGACTTTGCAGAAGAAATATTAGGGGACAGGAGAGCCATTGCCCAAGCTATCCCCATATTAAAATCAGTCCAGCGCAGAATAGATCCCTCGCTGGTAACCCCTAATGTTACTCGTGCGGTGTTAGGGAGAATTCTCTGTTTAGGCTGAATTTCCTAACCTAGTGAGTCCCCCAGCAGCTTTGCTGGATTTTTGGGGTTTATTTTTTTCTTCTGCCAAGAGTGAGACTCTTTTGCCCTCACTCTTGGGCATGATTTGAGTGTGTTTCTTTGAATCTAGATGTGTTTAATGGGCTATGGGGTCTTTTACCCCATAGGGCTTCATGTGTTTTTGTGATGTGTGTTACACATCACCCTCAGTTTATTGCAATTGAGTGATTGAGTGTCAGAAGCGGCCTCTCGCAGTACGGTCTTGCGTACGCTGTGTTTGACTCGAGGTGCGGCTTGACACTTCCTGGCTCGCGTACACACGTTCGTCCCACGCCGCAGGGTCCTTTCCTCTAACGAAGCGCGGAGCGGTTGAGGAGCGACCGGCCCGATACGGATGCGACACGGATGCCGACGAGTTACTACGTGGCCCTCGGTCCCCCGGTCCCCCGACGCCCACGGGAACTGCTGCACAGAAGGAGTGTCGGAGCAGTGAAAGGACGGGGAGCGGGACTACGTGTCCTGTTGGGGAGTCACGGAGCGGAAGAAGGAGGACGGACATCGTGCCTTCTCCCGGCGGCTCCCATACACAAGGAAAACGAGGGTTTTCTGTACATTTCAGAGGTGAGTGGGGAGTTATGTAGCATATCCCTGGGGCTGCACCTTACGCTCTCCGCATTGGATCTGTATAGATCCAGCATTGAGACCCATTGGTTGACATATGTGAATTTGAATCAGGCAGTACAATAGAACCAGAGGGCCAGCTGGGATAGGAATATAACTGGGCGGAGAGCTTTTGCGCCCTAATAACCTCCAGTGGAGCGCATACCCTCAACCCACCCTGATCAGTGGGGCCTTTTGCAGAAGCTTTGGTGGATCCAACACTTCTACCTTGTGCTTATCTTCTCTTAGAAGTGTGTAGTGGGGCCAGTGTTACCCAACTTACGAAATCGGGCTTTAAGGTCATACGCACAGGAGACTGCGGGCTTAGGCCTTTGATCCTGGACGTTACAAAGCCCGGAGGGCGCTAAATTGCGAAAACCCGTATGCCTCCGAAGAAGAGATCCATACAGTCAAAGTACAACCTTAGAGGAACCAAGGGAATGGAGACAACTAAGAATCCCGCAAACAACACTACTGGGCGGGCAAAACCCAAAAAGAAAGCTAAGAACGACGTACCTGCGGATCAGGGAATGATCACTGAGTTTTTTCCGCAAAACCCACTTCCTGAAACTAATTCGACCACAATTGAGGAAGAACTGGTTCTTGTGCCTTCTAACGTAGGATCTATATGTGCCTCTAATTACGACGACATTGACAATAATTCTTTATTGGAACTATGTATTAATATTCAGAGGAAAATGACTCCTGCCCCATGCTCGCTACCTATTAGCGTGGACTGTGCTAATCCAAACAAGCAGAGAAACACTCCATTTGCATCCCCGACTTCAGTTGAAGCCATGGGCAGACTATCAGCATCACCAAATCTAGCGATGGCCTCTATGGAAGACAGTCCTACAGCTGAGAGTGTATGCCTGGCTGATACTTATCCGGGAGCTACAGAGATTGCGGAGATTCAATCCTCAGTTGCATCGTTGCAATTTGCCCTTAAGGTCTTACTGAAAATGACGGGGAAAATCCTGGACAACTCAAATGCCCTAACCTTAGAGATGGCCGCGAGAGAGAAAGAAGAGGGTACTGCTGAAGTCGACCATTTAGCAGAGTCCAATCTCTCGGAAGCCATAAAACTGGCGGACGCAAATGAAGAACACCATTCTGACGAGCTTCACAGCCCGGGGTTGGCGACAGACAAAGAAAACGAAGAACCATTCTTCTCGCGTAAGCAACGCAGAATGGCCAGGAGGGCAGCAAGGATCAAAAGAGCTAAAGAAATGGCCATCCTCAAGTCGGTCAAGGAATCCGCAGGGCACCCCTCAAAGAAAGCCAAAAAACGGGCAGCCAGAGCAAAGAAAAGGAAGAACAGTGGTGAGGGATGCCTGACCAGTCGGCTAATATCCGACAGAGATAAAATGATTGATCCTGAGGAGGTGGAGGATATATGTGAGGAGGAAAGCCCGAGTGAAGGACCAGAGACTGTGGACAAGGACAACTCCGAGAGTCCATTAGAGTTATCAGCAACATCTACTATAACTCGTCCCACCGAATCTACATCTACCATGGAAGGAAATCGTATATGTCTTATAAAGAATTTGTACCTAAGTAAAAACCCAAAATGGCTCTCTCGCTCAGAATTACTACTTAGACTGAGCTATGTACCACAACTGAGGGTCCTCAAGTCAGACGATTTCCAATTCGTGGAACCACTAAAAGGCCCTAATCCTCAGGTTTCAGCACTGCATTGTAAGTTTTTATCTACAGCGACATTGCTAAGGAACTATAAGACCGAACTGAAAGCAGTCGATGTGGAGGTTGATGTAGATATCAATGAACCAGACCCACGTCAACCGCCCACTAAGGTAGACCTGATAGCTGAAACTAACCCTCGCCCCAATTTCCCGGAAGGTAAAAATGTGGGCATTTTAGACATACAACAAGCATTAAAATGGCTCGCGGATTCGCTACCAGAAGTACTGCTAAAGCAATGAGATATGTCTATTCTCTCCTGGAACTGTAGGGGTTTTGCTCATTTGTTGTCAACTGAGGGCTCCATTAAGATCCTAGATAAACACAGTTGTTTTTGCCTTCAAGAAACTTGGGCAATGGAGCCATTGATCCTGGATGGTTTTGTTATCTATCAAACGGTAGCTAATAAAGGTACAAAAGGAAGACCCTATGGCGGACTTATCATAGGGGTGGCTAACATGTTTGGCTCTAAATTAGTGAAAACTGATTGTTCCAGTAACTTGATGGCAGTTGAGGTCGACTATAATAACCAGTCAGGAATGGAGCATTTACTATTAGTTAGTCTCTATAACCCCCCGGGTGCACTAATAAGAGAACAACTCAGGAGGCCTTACATAATCTATTGGCTACATGGTTGCTAAAATCTGGGAATACTGGGGTAATAGTGGTGGGAGACTTCAACTGCCACATGAGCGGTAACATAGAGAAGTCCTACAACCCTAATTTAAAAACTAAAAATTATATGCTACACTCCAAAAAAAATGATCCCGAAGGCCAAGGATGGAAACATTTGTTTGATCTATGGGACATTGAAATGCTTAATGGTAACAGTGAGCGACTCGCCAGGTAACTATACCTGGTCCAATGGCATTTCGAGAAGTACCATAGACTACATTTTTGTTTCCCCTAGCCTTTACGAGATAGTGGAGGACATGCAAATAACCCCCAATGAGTGGAGTGATCATGCCACACTCATATGCAAATTGAATATCGGGACAAAAGCCCCTATTAGTATCAACATGGGTAATATTGTACTAAATAAAACCGGCACTAGGATCAGCTGGTCAGACAAAAACGTCGCTCTTGCTGTGGCAGCTTTGGCCAATATTGATCCAAATTCACTACCGGACTTCCAGGAAATGTCGAGTGAAGCCATTGAATACTGGATCTGCAACTTTGCTAAGAAACATGCAGTCTGTCGAATGGGGCCCATGATTAGCTGCGGTAGGGAAATGCCACCCTTTGACATAGCTATGAGAAACTTGAAAAGAGAGCGTAGAGCTGAACTCCGGTTGGCCAAGAGACAAGCTCACCCCCCAGACGTCTATTTTCTGAGGGTTAGGAGCATTAAAAACAAATACAGAGCCATGATCAAGGCCAAACGGAAACTAGATAAAATAAAGGCCTGGCAAAGACTAGTTAATACGATCTGTACAGGCAAAACGCGGAACATCTGGACACTGCTGGGTGACGCGCGAGGCACTACACAAGGTACAATAGCTAACCCTATTAATGCTGAAACATGGATAGCCTTCCTCGAAAATAGGAATTCCAAAGCAGACTCAGAGGAACCTCATACATTGATTTATAGGCCATGTAACCCCCCTTTTAATGTGACATATCAAATGGTGCTGAATACAATCTCCGAACTAAAGTCTTCCCGCGCCCCGGGCCCAAATGGTCTAGCAAATATTGTGATGAAGGCGCATCCTGAATTCTGGGCATCCCTGTTAGCTATAATGTTTAAAAAGATCTTAAAAGAAGGGAGAATTCCCCGATCCTGGCAAACAGCGGTGCTCATACCAGTCTTTAAGAAGGGTAATCGAGCGGATCCCAGCAACTATAGACTACTCTCAATGCTGGACGTCACGGGCAAAATATTTGCCTCTCTCCTTCTAAAGGAGCTGCAGCTCTGGGTAGAGCAATCAGACATACTCTGCAAATTTCAGAGCGGCTTTAGGCAAGGATACTCGACGGCACACAACATCATGGTGCTGGATCTTCTGAGAACACGTGCCAGATCAAGTGGGCAACCACCACTATATGCCCTCTATATAGATTTCTCGGCGGCATTTGACTCTATTCCAAGAGAGGCCCTCTGGAGGAAGTTAAAAGCAATGGGTTGCCCGGATGGCCTGACCTATTATCTTAGATTACTCCATCAGAACACATCTGCTAAAGTAAAGTTAGATCAGGAAGGACACACCACTAGAAGTGTGCTCCAAAATAGGGGGGTTAAACAAGGATGTGTCACGGCCCCACTGATCTATAATATGTATGTACATGACATCCCGGAGGCCATTAGGGCAGCGACAAATTGCCCTCCGAAAATAGGAGATTCCACCTGCCCTATGCGGACGACCTGGTTATTTTGGACCACACAATTGGTGGGCTTCGAAGGTCGGCCATTGCCTTATGGGAATACGCTGAGAGAAACGGCCTCAAAATTAATCTGGATAAAACTAAGGCAATGAGATTCACCATCAAGAACACCACACGTGTACAGCTTAGAGTTGGTATAGACACCATTGCCTATTCTCCTCATTACCGCTATCTAGGGATAGAATTTGAGAGTATCGGCGACTATGTACTCTGCAAGCAGTCACGCAATGTAAAGGCAACCCAACTGACTGCACTGTTCCATAGATTCACAGTGAAACAGGGGGGATTTACTATCTGGGGAACGAGACAACTGTATGTGCAGGTATTATCACCTACGATCACCTATGGTCTAGAAGCCCTCCTCAACTCTGACCTGAAATGGTTGCAGGTGATTGAGGGGAAATTTTGGCGTTCTATCCTGGGCCTTCCACCGGGAATTCCAATGGCAATACTAAGACTAGAATTGGGGCTGACCTCATTGAAAGCGATTGTATTAAAAAAGCGAGCCCTACTATATCTGAGAATGAGGGAGGAGACTAAGAATGGGCTACTTAAGGTGGTCTACTTAGAGATCTCGAAAGACCAACCCGCGTGCCCCTTGAAGGAGCAAATGTCTAAATTTCTGAAGTCCATTGGGTGGCAAATTAGGGAAGGCAGTGTTACTATAGAAACGCAAAGGGCCCTGGTTAAACGCATAGAGCTCTGGGACTGGCTGGAGAATTACGCTCATCTCCAGAAGTTGAAAAGCTATCAGTTTGTCCAGTATAGACTGTATAACTACAAAAATCTGCAGAGATATCTCAATCTATGCCCAGATAGGAGACTTAGACTTTTTATATTACTTCTAAGGCTAGAACAACTGCCTACCTTAATGACAACAGGTAGAAGAGATATGATCCCCCTAGAATTACGGCTTTGCCGGTTATGTAAAGAAGTGAATCGGCTAGAAACGGCCAGACACGTACTGACCGAATGTTGCAAAATGTCACGTACCATAAGCCTTGGTTTGGGGCCGTTTGTGCATAACCAAGGTTATATCTATGAGGAACTATTTTGGCATCACTGTATTAATTCAAACAGTATAAGGCTCCTGATGGCATTGTACAATATTTGGCTGAAAGTGGAAATAAGACTTAAGATAACCATATAGGTGGACATAAGGAAGAGTCGATGTATAGTTAAAGATGAAAACCATGAAGGATTGCTTAACATTACGGTATTTAGACTGATATTCCATCTGAAACTCTCAGTAGAGATTATATGGCAGTATGTGGTAAGCCATGGCTCCAGAACTATTGTAAATGTAAATGTGAATCTAAAATTGAAGCTGTTTTATACAGTTTTAGGAAATGTATATTTAGAGAATATAATGTATTGCCTTTCTTGGTATCTTTTATGCAATGTTTTTGTTTTGTTAACTATTGATAATTTTCTCACTATAATCTTGTTCTTATTTAAGATATATTTTATGTGTAAAGTTTCATAGTAAACTAAGTCACAATAAAAATTATTATTATTGTAACACAGGGGTGTCATAGTGACCCCCCAGTATAGACTCCATACCCTGGGACTGACTACTGTCTCCCAGGGCATGTTAAGTCACCATTGACTTTACTAGTCTTAAATTCTGAACAGAACCAGTACAAACCATCATATTGTGGACGTACTGGCTGGGGCAATTCAATTGCCCCAGGGTCTGTTAGTCGAGGGGGCACGTCTCCGTCCCCCCTGATCGAGTTTTGGCTGGTGGCAGTGGATACTACTTTTTATATTCAACCGCGAATATTTTCCTATGGGATTTCCCATTGTTTTAGGCTACTATCTTTATTTAATTATTTACGGTAGCCTCGAACATACCGCCGGTTTATTTAATTAATATTAATTCTCCGGTTGGTATTTTTTGCCAAAACTTGATTCTAAAATGGCGTTTGTGTTCTCTTCTGTGACTCCAACCCAAGTCGAGCCCTTTGTTCCACTGTTTGGCGGGCTTCTCCACAGAAGCCCTCCAAAGTGGTGCCACTCTGTCTGGGGTACTTAGGAGGGGTGGAGGGGGATTTAGGCACCCTGGACTGAGTTGCCTAGGCAACTCAAGTCGCACTCTGTCCTGATTGGCCCAAGTGGTGAGCCGGCCGGCTCACCACTTAGCATGTTTGAGTGACAGCTAGGCTGAGTGAATTGGGGTTTTCTGCATAAAAGCAGGGCTTTGGGGACTGGAACTTCAGAAGTCGCCACAGGACCTAAGAATCAGACGAGGAAGAAGCTGAGCCGACCTGCCACGACGACACCACCGGTGGAGCCCTGCTGGACCGTCTCACCACTTTTCCCAACGACAGAGGAGATCTCCCGCCGGAGAGTCTTCTTCCTTTGGCTGGTGGGGATAACCAGTTTCACCGTCTTTTCGCCTTCCCGACATACCTCGTGGCCGCCTTGCCTGTGCCAAGCACCCCAGCAACCGGGATACCACGTTTTACCACGACCGCGAACAAAAGGTACCACCTTTAACCGGAAAACTCTGCGGCTGGTTTCTTCCCTGGCAGTGCAACGACCTTCATCTTTCCTCCAAGTTGAGATCTTCTCTTCCCCTGGACGACAACGCGACAGGAACAACTGCCACCGCTGGAGGATCCTTCCCACTTAAGGTACCGTGTCCCACCTGGCTTCCCTTGCTACCGACTGTACGGGTGTAGATTTAGCCCCCGGCTTTCAAACCTGGGTTAGCCTGGGACACCCTGGCTAAACTTTCCTAAGCCTCTCTAAACTCTTTTTGAACTCTCTGCAAGACTTTCCAAGCCTAGTGTAAGTGTGTGATCTTGGGCGCATTTGTGCTCTGCTCTCTCTAAGAGTGGGCCCAGCCTTTGGACTTTGGCTCACCAGTGACTTTTGCTCTTCTGCCTTGCTAACAGTGTTCCTGAATATTAGAGTGGTGTGCCTTTCCATATTCTGTCTTTTTCCCTCCCTTTTTCACAAACTTATTGGAGTGCCATCTAGTTAAGCGCTCACCTCTGTATGAAAATAAGTGGTGTTTTACTGACACTTATCTAATAAGGAAAAAGGGGTGTATATATTACAATAGTAACTGTGTTTAGAATATTTTACAACAAGAGTGCTGGAGTGTTTCAAACAGTGTGTTTTTAAATAAATAATTATATACTTTGATACCAAAGCTCTGGTCAGTGTTTGCTTGTATTGGTGTGCCTGAGTGCCTATTGTGTATACTTTGCATACTGCCTAACTCTTCTTGAGAGAAGTCTGACTGCTCAGCCACAGCTACCAGGTAAATCTGGGTGGTACAGACTGCTACTAAGTGGGTTTACTGCTAACACCTGTAGTCCTAAATCTTTTGCAGTGGTCCCCAAGGGAACTGCACAGGTTTCTGCCTAACACTGGTGTACAGCGGTGGGATTTGTATTGAGTATTCATTTTAGAGTGCTTTAGGATACCTTAGTACAACTAACCACAAAGCTTAGCACTGAAAAAGTAATCTTTCTAACATGTCAACTATGGGAAATTATAGTCAAGAGTCCCTTGCTACAAAAACTGCTGATTGTTTAAGAGTTCTATGTAAGCATAAGAATCTGGATGATGGTTCAGAGGAACCTACCATGCTAGAAAATGTAGATAACAGTATAGAGATTGATGTTGATCAAAATGGTGACAATCTTGAGGAAGAGTCAGAAGAGGAGGGTGAGGCTGCTGTGACTGTTCCCCCTAGGCCTCTGTCTGCTCTACCTGCTGTACCTACTGGGCCTTTGCCAAGTCCCACACTTATTCCTCAATATCTTGAATTAGAGAAAATGACACTTGAACTAGAGTTCAAGAGACTGAATACTCAGGCTGAACAGAGACACCAGGAACTGAATCAAGAACTAAGGCTAAGGGAAATGGAGCTCAAGCATGAGCTAGAAATGAAGAAATTATCTGTTGAAAATGCTTCTCTCTCTGGCTCCTCTAGAAGTTCCAGTCCTAAAAGACCCCGGATCCCTAAAGAATTGGTTGGTACGTATGAGCCTAAGTTGGATGTGTTGGATTGGTTGTCTCTGTTTGAATATAATCATGGGCTCCAGAACATCACAGGAAATGACTTACTCACCTGGATGTTCTCTAGGCTTCCCCCTGTTGCAACTGATGTGGTAATGGAGTTAGGGGAGGAGGATAGGAAAGAGTATGAATGTGTGAAACTGGCTCTGATAGCTAGATTTGGGAAGACCCCTTCCCAGTATCTTAAGAGGTTTAGGACCATCAAAGAGCATGATGGTACCCCTTGGGCTACCTGGGTGAGTGAAGGGTTGAAAAACTTAGAGGGATAGATTAAGGGTTACAAGGTGAACACTTATGAAGGTATGAAGAATCTTTTAATGTTGGAGTCAATTTATGATGCCTGCTCTCCTGAGCTCAGACAACACTTAGCTGATTCAAAGGAATTAGATTCCCGAAAACTAGTTAAGGCTGCTGACTTGTGGGTTGCCAACAGGGCCACTCACAAGGATTCTGGGGTAATTCAGAAAAAGGATGAGGGGAATCAGCCTAAAAAGGACTCCAAAGAGAATTCTAATACTGCAAATTCCAAAGAGGGCCCCAAACAAAACCAGTAGGGTAAGCCACCAGGGAAACCACAGCAGAATAGTGTCTCCTCTGGTGCCAAACCAGAGGGAGGTCAGAACAAGCCCCCATTCCAGAAGACATTTGGTAAATGCTTTGTTTGTGGCTCTACTGACCCTGTGAAAGGAGATCCCAGATGCAAGGGTAAACCTTCAGGGATCCAACTTGCCTCCTTAGCCTTCGCTCCAGAAGAGGAAGTCCCAATGGCAAGTGGAAACTTTCTACTGCTGGCTGATGAACCCATTGGTGTCTCAGCCAGTGTTTCTTTAGTCTCTCTGGGGTTGTGGGAACAACAGAACTTAGATGTGTATAATTATATCCCAGATAATACTAAAGAGTATTATAAAGACAGTGTCCAGGTGGATGGCCAGGAGACTCCTGCCATTAGAGACACTGGGGCCAGCATAACTGTCGTGGATGAATCATTTTTCAAGGCAGAGGATGTTGCTAAGGCACCCAAATGCCTCACCAAGTTACCTCGAGGGCCTGTGCAGTTGTGTCCGCAGTTACCAGTTCTCATCCAGTGTAATGATATGGCTGTAAATATACCTGTCAGTGTACAATGTGAAGTACCAGGTAGGGTTCTGTTGGGTAATGACCTGAAAGCTCTTGGAGTTGTGTCACATACCCCCAGACCACCTAGTAAAAGGTTACAGGAGCTCACAAAACCTGCAAGAGAGAAAACCCTGCAAGGGTTATCTCAGGAGATGATGACAGAGATCACTCCTTTACCACTGGAGCAACTCACTTCAGTAACTACCAGATCAGGAGCAAAGGGGCAACCCAAGACTCCTAGGAAAAAGTCAGCAGCAAGCACTCCAGTGCTTCCAACAGTTACACCTGTAACTCCACCTCCAGCTGAGGCTGAGACGGAGGTACAACCCTGTGTGGTTGAACTAGACTCTGAAGAGGAGCTAGTGGGAGGCCAAGAACTTATTGGAGATCTAGACCCTGAGGACCATCCTCAGCTGCAGTCTTTACTGGCAGAAGGTGGGCCCAGCAGGGCAGCTTTCCTTAAGGGACAAAGAGAATGTCCAACTCTGGAGGGTCTCCGCCGCCAGGCAGCTGCTCAGGCTGATGGGCAAGAGCCTGGGAAGTATAGGTTGCACTGGGAAGATGTGGCCTCTTCTACAGTGAACCAACTGAGTCTGAACCTGGAGACTACAAACGCCTTGTAGTACCTCAAGAAAACAGACAACAGTTCTTGCACTTAGCCCACGAGATTCCTTTGGCTGGTCACTTGAGTTTCAAGAAGAGCAAGGAAAGGCTCTCACTCTACTTCTATTGGCCAAAAATGGGGGCAGAAGTAGATAAGTTTTGCAAGAGCTGCCATACCTGCCAAACTTCTGGAAAGGTTGGCTCCAAGAATGTGGCACCTTTAGTGCCTCTCCCAGTTGTGGGAGTCCCATTTGAGAGGCTAGGGATTGACATTGTTGGTCCTCTTGATCCCCCAACCTCCTCAGGCAACAGGTTTATCCTTGTTGTAGTAGACCATGCTACTAGATACCCTGAGGCAATTCCTATGAGGACTGTTACAGCTGCGGCTGTGGCTAAGGCCCTCCTTGGTATTTTTTACCAGGGTTGGGTTTCCTAAGGAAGTAATATCCGACAGGGGGTCAAGCTTTATGTCCCACTACATGAAAGCCATGTGGAAAACCTGTGGAGTTACTTACAAGTTCTCAACCGCATACCACCCCCAGACCAATGGGTTGGTAGAAAGGTTTAACAGAACCATGAAGAGCATGATAGGTGCTTTAGAGGAACCTCTGAAAAGAAAGTGGGACCTTCTACTGCCATGCCTTCTCTTTGCTTATAGAGAAGTCCCTCAGGAGGGAGTAGGTTATTCTCCCTTTGAACTTCTCTATGGCCATCCAGTCAGAGGTCCATTGGCCCTGATTAAGGAGGGATTGGAAGGTGTTCCTCCCCTCACGCCAGTCAGAGTGACTGACTATGTGATAGGTCTCCGAAGGAGAATGTCACACATGATGGCAGAAGCTAGTGATAACCTGAAAGCTGGACAAGCTTTGGTCAAGCATTGGCATGATCAAAAGGCTAACATGGTTGAGTTCACTCAAGACCAGCTAGTTCTCGTTATGCTCCCAACAAGGCAGAGGGCCTTGCAAGACAAATGGATGGGACCCTTCAAAGTTGTGGGAAAACTTGGAGAGGTCAACTATCTGGTGGATCTGGGCAGACCCAGGAAAGCACCTAGAGTCTTCCACACCAACTGCCTAAAAGCGTACGTCTCCAGACCTGAAGTAGGGGCCTTGCTTCTAGCTTCAGCAGCAGAGGAAGAAGAGAGTGAGTCTCTCCCTGATCTCCTCAGAGGTGTACCTTTAGATGAGAAGATTGAAGGAGTCCATCTCTCTTCAGATCTGACACCTGAGCAACAAGAGGAGTGCAAATCTATGTTAAATCAGTTTGCCTCCCTGTTCTCACTCTCACCAGGCTTGACCCCTTGGGGACAGCACAAGATACTCACTGGTGACTGTCTGCCAGTCAAAAGCAGAGGATACAGAATGTCAGAAAATGTGAGAACCCATATCAAGGGGGAGGTCAAGAAGATGCTTGATCTCGGGGTAATAGAACCCTCTACTAGTCCATGGTCTAGCCCAGTTGTGTTAGTACCAAAGGCAGGATCCAAAGACTTGAGATTCTGTGTGGACTATAGAGCTCTTAATGCAGTCACAAAGCCCACCCTTTACCAAGGACAGATGAGTTGGTGGATAAACTTGGTGCAGCCAAGTACCTCAGCACATTTGACCTTACCTCAGGCTATTGGCAAATAGCCTTGACAGACCATGCCAAGGAGAAAACTGAATTTTCCACCCAAGTTGGCTTGTACCAGTTTAAGGTCATGCCTTTTGGATTAAAAAATGCACCTGCTACATTCCAAAGGATGGTGAACCAAGTTCTAGCTGGGATGGAGGACTTCTGCATGGCATACTTGGATGACATTGCAGTCTTCAGCCACTCCTGGGAGGATCATGTGAACCACCTAGGACATATTTTGCAGGCTCTTGGACAAGCCAATTTGACTATCAAGGCAAGTAAATGCCAGATAGGTCAAAGTAAGGTGGTCTACCTTGGGCATGAGGTAGGAGGTGGAGAAATAAGGCCTTTGCTCAGCAAGATTGAAGCTGTGCAAAATTGGACAACACCTACTACTCAAACCCAAGTGAGAGACTTCCCAGGCCTCACTGGGTATTACAGGAATTTCATTGAGAACTATGGGACCATAGCTTCTCCACTGAATGTAATCTCCTCTCCAAAATTCCCTAAAAAGGTCAAATGGAATGAGGAGTGCAATCAGGCCTTTGAAAAACTGAAGAAAGCTCTTTGCCAAGCTCCAGTATTGAGAGCTCCTGACTACCACCAAACTTTCACTGTACAAACTGATGCTTCCAATGTAGGTATAGGTGCAGTTCTAAGCCAACTGGATGAAAAGGGTAGGGAGCACCCCATTTGCTTCATCAGCCGTAAACTGAAGGATCCTGAGACAAGGTGGGCAACAATCGAAAGAGAATGCTTTGCTATTGTGTGGGCACTGAAGAAGTTTAAGCCATATTTGTATGGTTCTACTTTTGTCATTCAGACTGACCACCAACCCTTGAGATGGTTAATGCAAATGAAGGGAGAAAATCCAAAACTATTGAGATGGTCAATCTGCCTGCAAGTGTTTGATTTCACCATTGTGCACACGTCAGGGTGTCACCATCAAAATGCTGATGGACTCTCTAGGATGTATGTCATCGACTAGAGGTATGAGGTTCATCCAGGAGTGGATTAAATCCTCCTGTCCCTTAGTCTGGGGGGGGCAGTGTTAGGGTGAATTCTCTGTTTAGGCTGAATTTCCTAACCTAGTGAGTCCCCCAGCAGCGTTGCTGGATTTGTGGGGTTTATTTTGTTCTCCTGCCAAGAGTGAGACTCTTTTACCCTCACTCTTGGGCATGATTTGAGTGTGTTTATTTGAATCTAGATGTGTTTAATGGGCTATGGGGTCTTTTACCCCATAGGGCTTCATGTGTTCTTGTGATGTGTGTTACACAGCACCCTCAGTGCAGTAACACAGGGGTGTCATAGTGACCCCCCAGTATAGACTCCATACCCTGGGACTGACTACTGTCTCCCAGGGCATGTAAAGTCACCATTGACTTTACTAGTCTTAAATTCTG
Source organism: Ambystoma mexicanum (assembly GCF_040938575.1). NCBI lineage: Eukaryota > Metazoa > Chordata > Amphibia > Caudata > Ambystomatidae > Ambystoma > Ambystoma mexicanum. The sequence continues at coordinate 998,272,508 of NC_090923.1, forward strand.
AACAGAACCAGTACAAACCATCATATTGTGGACGTACTGGCTGGGGCAATTCAATTGCCCCAGGGTCTGTTAGTCGAGGGGGCACGTCTCCGTCCCCCCTGATCGAGTTTTGGCTGGTGGCAGTGGATACTACTTTTTATATCCAACCGCGAATATTTTCCTATGGGATTTGCCATTGTTTTAGGCTACTATCTTTATTTAATTATTTACGGTAGCCTCGAACATACTGCCGGTTTATTTAATTAATATTAATTCTCTGGTTGGTATTTTTTGCCAAAACTTGATTCTAAAATGGCGCTTGTGTTCTCTTCTGTGACTCCAACCCAAATCGAGCCCTTTGTTCCACTTTTTGTTTGTTTGTTTGTTTGTTTATTTATTTGTATTGCGCGCCAGACCCAAGGGTAACTGGGCGCAGTGAGCAGAATATACGAAGCTTTGAAAGTTGCATAGAAATTACAATGTTACAGCAAATTAAAATGTTACATAATTAAAATTTACAATAGTGATGAATCTTTGAAGGTACATATATACATTCAGATGAGTAACATAACACAAATAAAGTCTTTCAAACCTTACATGTTGTTGTCAATGAGGTGTTTGATGAGGTTCGTTCTAAAGTGGGGGAAAGGTTGGTCTGATCTAAGGTTGTGCGGCAGGGCATTCCACCATTTAGCAGCTAGCACAGGGAAACTTGTGCCGCCAATTTTGGCAAGTTTAAATCTTGGAATTTCCAGACAGTTCGAGTTGGGCGTTCTTGTAGGTCTGCTAGAGGTTTTTCTTTTTATTTTGTTCATCAGGTAAATGGGGGCAGCGTTATTGAGGGCTTTGTGCATCAGGCAGAGCATTTTTAGGTGAATTTTATTGTCGGTGCAGAGCCATTTGTATTGTTGTCTAGTGGAGGAGATATGTTCCCTTTTGTTTATGCCTAAGGCGGCTCTAAGGGCGTTATTTTGGAGGATTTGTAGCCTTTTGGTGATAGTTTTGTTGGCGCCACTGTAAAGGGCATTGCAATAATCGAGTCGTGATAGTATTAAGGCTCTCGCTAAGATCATGCAACTGTTATTGGATAAGAAAGTTTTACCTGCTCTTATTAATTTGCAGGTATAGGCTGTCATGGAAGCTAAGGAATTACCTTGTTTGGCAAGAGACATGGTGGAGTCGAGATAGAAACCTAGTGTTTTTACTACACTCGAGACCTTAATGCAATTGCCATCTATGTTAAACGTGGAGTAGTCCTTGCCTAGTTTGTTGATATTGGCCTGCGTGCCCAGAATGATCAGCTCAGTCTTATCATCATTCAGGCAGAGGCCATGTGATGCCATCCATGCCTGAATGATGAGGTACACCCTATTCACCAACTCCCTGTCCTTGCTGTGATCCCCAGAAAGCGGGGGGAGAATCTGTGTATCATCTGCATAGTTAGTGTATGTGATACCTAGAAGGTCCAGATCATCGAAAAGGGGTTTAGTGAATATGTTGTACAGGGTTGGTGAAACACAGGAGCCTTGAGGGACGCTGCACGTGATTGGAAAAGGGTCGGCTGCTGCCGAGGGGGAGAAGACTCTCATTGTTCTCTCACTCAGAAAGGATTCAATCCGTTTGGTGGCATGCGTAGAGAAATGTGCAGCACTGTCCAAGTTTTTGCAGAGGACCCTATGATCCACCAGATCGAAAGCAGCTGAGAGATCAAGTAAGAGGAGGAGTGCCGTCTTACCTTGGTCTCTCAGTTCGTCTATTTGGGTCTTTAGATCAATGAGTGCAGTTTCAGTACCATGGAGTGGACGGAAACCAGATTGTCTGGCTCCCAGTAGATTATTAGATTCAAGGTGTCTTTGAATTTGTGTATAGGCGACCTTGTCTAGTATCTTCAGAAGGAAAGGTACGGTAGTGATAGGCCGATAATTGGTGGGGATGAGGGGGTCAAGGGTCTGCTTCTTGAGAAGTGGGAGCACCCATGATTGTTTTAGGTTCGCCGGGATATTACCTGTGGCGAAGGAGGAGTTGATCAATTTTGAAATGAACGGTGAAAGGTCTCTGGCAGCGTCTTTTATTAGTTGTGCTGGTCAGATGTCACCTTTGCAGTTCGACGGTTTGAGGGAGAGGATGATTTTCTCTACCTCTAAGATGGTAGTTTTAGTGAAGGAGGATTTGTTGGTTGGGTCGTTGATGGTGTTGTTGAGTGGCAGCTTGTTTGTGAGGTTTAGGGAATCTTTTTTTAGTTGGATTTTGTTTTGCAGTGTGGTGATTTTATTTGCTAAGGCTGTTTGGATATCTGTGCACCAGGTCTGATCTTTAATGCAGGTATCTGGTGTAGCAATAGGGGACTCAAGTTCTTTCAAGATGGAGAAGAGTTCCTTCATACTTGAGTTGGCATTGGCAATGCGAGCATTGTAAGAATTGCGTTTCGCTAGACATATTTCATTTTTATAATGCCGAGAGATATTAGTTAAATTAGCTTTATTCTCTTCGGTTGGACATCATTTCCAGTCGGATTCGCATTTTCTTTTGTTTAGGCGCAAGGCCTTAAGTTCTGACGTGAACCACTTGTTTAAGTGTGCCTTGGGTTTGCTTGTTCGCATTTTGAGAGGGGCGACTTTGTCCATAGTGGTGCGCATGATGTTGTTGAATTCATTGACCAAAGCACTAGGGTCGAGGTTGTCTGGCAGTGCATTTAAGGTAGGAAGGATCAGGGGGATAATATTATCTACTGTAATATTCTTTTTGTTTCTTGTATGGCATGGTGGAGCTGCCTGTGGGTCAAGACTGGGTGGTTTGGTAGGTAGTAAATTAAAGGACACCAGGGAGTGGTCTGTCCAGGAGAGTGGCGTAATAGAGGATACTGTGGCTGAGCAGTTGGAATCAGCGATCCAGTCAAGTATTCTACACTTTGCATGTGTGGGGGTGCTAACTTTTTGGGTAAGTCCCAAGGTCTGAAGGGTATTGGCGATAGTGGCAGCATAGGCATCTGCTTGGTCACTGAAACCAAGGTTAAAGTCCCCTAATATCAGCAATTGGGAAGTAGTTTTGGTATTATTAGACAGAAGGCTGTGCAGGTCCTCCTCGAAGGTGCCAAGTGGACCCGGTGGTCTGTAAATTAGGTGAATTGAGAGAGTTTGGGTGTTGTTTATGGGAATTTTGGCAGTGAGAGTTTCACAGGATTGCATAGTTGTGGTAGGGTCTAGGCGTAGTGATAAGTTTATTTTGGATATAATGGCGACTCCGCCTCCGCGGGAGCCTTCTCGGTCCTGCCTAGATATGGTGTAACCGTCAGGAATGGCCAACATGAGCGATGGGCCTGCCGCATTGTGTAGCCAGGTCTCTGTTATGGCAATAAAGACTAGATTGGCTTCTGTGATTAAGTCAGCTAGGTCAATGGCGTGTGCCACTAGGGATCTTCCATTAAGGAGTGCTCCCTTGAGGGAGTGTCCTTTAGGGTCCATTTTGGTTGTGGCTGAGTTGGGTGAATTGGTATCTGTCTTAATCATGTTTGTATTCACTGATGGGGAGAATAGAGGAGGTGCAGTGCCTATTCTAATATGTTGGTCTTTCGTTGTGCGTTTTATAGTGGGGAGGGATCTTCTAAGAGGTTCATAGAGTTTATTAAGTCTGGCGCATAATTTAAGGTTTCTCTCATGAGTTGGGGTAGGCTGAGAGGTGTAGACTAGTCGGCCTGGCATGGCCAGGTGCACGGGGCTGATGTGGCCAGTGTAGTTGAGTAGGAGAGGAGGCGCGAGGGCTGGCTTGCTTGCAAGGGGGAACTTCAGTGTGGCTGTTCTTGGGGGAGGCGTACAGTGTGATCATGATCATTAGAAAGTAAATGTTGAGTGGGCTGGACATAGTGCAAAGCTATTCCTGTTAGCTGGCAATGCCACTTGGTGTGTATGGACTGGGATAACTTGCCGTCAAGGTACTAAATGTCAGTACTTGTGTCTAAGGCTGTGTGGCTGGATCTGTAAGGTCTAGGCATCATCCACTGGTAAGGGCACAAGAGTATGAGGCACGAGTGGGCAATGTCTGGAGTACATAGCATGGGAGGCACCTAAGTGCACCTCTTCCAACAGGGCTAAGATACAGAGACTGAGGGCACCTAGATGTGGCAATCAAACAGTGACTATAATACATAGCATGGTAGGCTGAAATATAGGGACTGGGGGCACCTAGATATGGCAATCAAGCAGTGACTATAAGACATAGCGTATGAGGCTAGGACACTGCACAAATCAAAGTGGTCTGTTAGCGACCCTGGGGCACAACACAAATCAAAAGTGGTCTATTAGCGACCCTGGTTTTTGGCGGGCTTCTCCACAGAAGCCCTCCAAAGTGGTGCCACTCTGTCTGGGGTACTTAGGAGGGGTGGAGGGGGATTTAGGCACCCTGGACTGAGTTGCCTAGGCAACTCAGTCGCACTCCGTCCTGGTTGGCCCAAGTGGTGAGCCAGCCGGCTCACCACTTAGCATGTTTGAGTGACAGCTAGGCTGAGTGAATGGGGGTTTTCATCATAAAAGCAGGGCTTTGGGGACTGAAACTTCAGAGGTCGCCACAGGACCTAAGAATCCGACGAGGGAGAAGCTGAGCCGACCTGCCACGACGACACCACCGGTGGAGCCCTGCTGGACCGTCTCACCACTTTTCCCAACGACAGAGTAGATCTCCCGCCGGAGAGTCTTCTTCCTTTGACTGGTGGGGATAACCAGTTTCACTGTCTTTTCGCCTTCCCGACGTACCTCGTGGCCGCCTTGCCTGTGCCAAGCACCCCGGCAACCGGGATACCACGTTTTACCACGACCGCGAACAAAAGCTACCACCTTTAACCGGAAAACTCTGCGGCTGGTTTCTTCCCTGGCAGTGCAACGACCTTCATCTTTCTTCCAAGTCGAGATCTTCTCTTCCGTTGGACGACGGCGTGACTTGCACCCACTGCCAGGAACAACTGCCACCACTGGAGGATCCTTCCCACTTAAGGTACCGTGTCCCACCTGGCTTCCCTTGCTACCGACTGTACGGGTGTATATTTAGCCCCCGGCTTTCGAACCTGGGTTAGCCTGGGACACCCTGGCTAAACTTTCCTAAGCCTCTCTAAACTCTTTTTGAACTCTCTGCAAGACTTTCCAAGCCTAGTGTAACTGTGTGATCTTCGGAAAATTTGTGCTCTGCTCTCTCTAAGAGTGGGCCCAGCCTTTGGACTTTGGCTCACCAGTGACTTTTGCTCTTCTGCCTTGCTAACAGTGTTCCTGAATTTTAGAGTGGTGTGCCTTTCCATATTCTGTCTTTTTCCCTCCCTTTTTCATAAACTTATTGGAGTGCCATCTAGATAAGCGCTCACCTCTGTATGAAAATAAGTGGTGTTTTACTGATACTTATCTGATAAGGAAAAAGGGGTGTATATATTACAATAGTAACTGTGTTTAGAATATTTTACAACAAGAGTGCTGGAGTGTTTCAAACAGTGTGTTTTTAAATAAATAATTATATACTTTGATACCAAAGCTCTGGTCAGTGTTTGCTTGTATTGGTGTGTCTGAGTGCCTATTGTGTATACTTTGCATACTGCCTAACTCCTCTTGAGAGAAGTCTGACTGCTCAGCCACAGCTACCAGGTAAATCTGGGTGGTACAGATTGCAACCAAGTGGGTTTACTGCTAACACCTGTAGTCCTAAATCTTTTGCAGTGGTCCCCAAGGGAAGTGCACAGGTTTCTGCCTAACATGCGGTTAATCCACGAGTAGAAAAATTATTTCGGGCTGCTCCCTCCGATCCCTTGTACATAAGGGGGTCAGTTAAAACCCGACTCGTTGGTAGTAAGAACCACCAGAAAGAGGGCGTGCACACCACTAGCAACTTCAGAAGCACACCCCGATAAAGAGAGCAAGAGAATATATGCTGTGGGGAGGAAGGTGGCATCCACATCAGCATAGCTGACACTACCACTCTGTTAGCAAGTTATAACTGCCACCAGTGGGAACAAGTAGCTGCTTTAATAACCTCTGCACCTGAACCACTAAAGGGACAGTTGGCCCAAATCACATCAGACGGTAGATCTGTATCCGGATGCATAGTTAAAACTAACTTCGATGCTGCAGACAATGCAGGAAGATTGATAGCAGAAGGCAAAGTAATAAAACGCCATGCTTGGCTAAGACAGTCCGGGTTCAAGCCCCAGACCCAACCTACCCTCATAGACATGCCAGTAGAGCCAAACGTCCTATTTGGGAAAGCAGTGGAAGAGGCATTAAAGACGGCTAAGGGCGAATACGAGACCTTAAAATCTCTCGGCCAATTGACAAATAAGCCCTCAGGTCAAAGGGGAAATCATTTTCGTCGCTTTCGCGGCCAAAACTCCCAGAGAGGCTCCAATTACTATCAGAATCAAGGAACCTCGTGGGACAACAACCAATCCCAGGCTACACAAGGTTTCCCCAGAGGTCAGCGCAGGGGCCGAACTAGGGGTAGAGGCAGCCCCGGTAGAGGTGGTACGCCACCCAATAAACAGTGACGTTCCACTCTGTGTCCCTTTCCATGCATCCCCAGTAGGGGGGCACATTTCCATCTTCACCCACGCATGGGAAGGGATCACTTCGGACAGATGGGTTCTGCCCACTGTGTCCGCAGGATACTGTATAGAGCTACTAGAACGCCCCCGCAACTATCCTCCAAGACAGAAAGTACACTCCTTGGAGCACCAGAAAATCCTCCTCGAGGAGATCGCAATTCTACTCGCAAAGGACGCAATAGAACTCGTCCCAGCCAACCAGGTAAACAAGGGTATTTATTCAACCTACTTCCTTGTGCCCTAAAAAAATCAAATGATGCACCCAGTATTAGACTTACGCCCTGCAAACAAGTATGTCAAGCCACAAAAATTCTGCATGGCTACACTTCAAGATGTAATCCCCCTACTAAAAAAGGGGGATTACATGGCAACATTGGATCTGAAAGATGCCTATTTTCATATTTCCATGTTCCCAGTGCACAGAAGATTCTTGCTTTTTAAGATAGACAGCCAGTACTACCAGTTCAAGGTGCTGCCCTTCGGAATAGCCTCAGCGCCAAGGGTATTCACCAAGGTACTGGCGGTGGTGGCTGTGCACCTACGCAGGGAGGCAATCCCGGTGTACCCTTACCTGGACGACTGGCTCATCACAGGGGAAACCCCCGTAATTTTCAGACTAAACATCCAAAGAACTATCGACCTCCTCTTCCAATTGGGCTATTCAATCCACGAGAAAAAATCAAGCCTGCCAAGAGGGGGTGACCTTTCCATCACAGGAAAGAATTCGAAATCTGTTGCTGCAAATTCCTCAATATCAGGCCGGTCGCCAAATAAGGGTATGCAAAGCGATGTGTTTGCTAGGCATGATGGCATCTTGCATTTACCTGGTTGCCCACGTGCGTCTGCGCATGTGTCCCATGCAGGAATGGTTGGCGAAACAGTGGTCTCAGGCAAGTGGTCAGTGGAACGATCTAGTGGTCGTTTCGCCAACACTAGTACAGAGTCTTCGCTGGTGGACAAGAGAGAATCTTACAAAAGGGGAAACCCTTTTACGATCTGGAGAGATACAGGCCGTTGTCACAACAGACACCTCCCTTGCAGGGTGGGGAGCTCACTACCTTCACCACACAGCTCAGGGTCTCTGGTCTCACACAGTGGCTCAGAACCACATCAGAACCACATCAATCTGCTAGAACTTCTGGCAGTCTTCAGAGCGCATTGGGCATTCAAACCCCTCCTATCCAACCTGTCAGTGCAAATCTTAACAGACAGTACGACAGCAATGTTTTATTTAAACAAACAGGGGGGCACTTGTTCGCCAAATCTGTCCAAGCTTGCCCAGAAAATTTGGAAATGGGCACTCAGACGGAAGATTTACCTGTCATCCCAACATGTTCCAGGGGATCTCAATTCACTAGCGGACGCTCTGAGCAGAGATCCCCTCCCAGAGGAACACGAATGGCGACTACACGAAGAAGTCGAAGAAGATCTCTTCTCTCAGTGGGGTTTCCCCACTATAGACCTATTTGCCACAGGAGAAAACAGACAATGCCCAGACTTTGCATCCAGGTTCCCCCAGCCAGGCTCCAAGGGGAACGCTCTATCGATGATTTGGTCAGGGATGTTTGCCTATGCTTTTCCACCAACCCCTCTGATGAGGAAGGTGGTCAACAAGATACACAGGGAATCGATGACGCTCATCCTAGTTGCTCCTATGTGGGCGAGACAACCATAGCTTCCACACCTACGCAAACTGACGGTGTGTGACCCCATTAGACTCCCGTGCTGGTACAACCTACTCTCTCAGCACGAAGGACAAACAGTGCATCCACAACCCAACTCGTTGAACTTGGCAGCATGGCTCCTGAAGTCATAGAGTTCGGCCATCTCAATTTACCGCAGAGATGTATGGATATCTTAAAGGAATCAAGAAAACCTAACACAAGGCACTGTTACTTTGATAAGTGGAAATGATTCGTTATTTTGTGCCAGAATTCACTAGCGGACGCTCTGAGCAGAGATCCCCTCCCAGAGGAACACGAATGGCGACTACACGAAGAAGTCGAAGAAGATCTCTTCTCTCAGTGGGGTTTCCCCACTATAGACCTATTTGCCACAGGAGAAAACAGACAATGCCCAGACTTTGCATCCAGGTTCCCCCAGCCAGGCTCCAAGGGGAACGCTCTATCGATGATTTGGTCAGGGATGTTTGCCTACGCTTTTCCACCAACCCCTCTGATGAGGAAGGTGGTCAACAAGATACACAGGGAATCGATGACGCTCATCCTAGTTGCTCCTATGTGGGCGAGACAACCATAGCTTCCACACCTACGCAAACTGACGGTGTGTGACCCCATTAGACTCCCGTGCTGGTACAACCTACTCTCTCAGCACGAAGGACAAACAGTGCATCCACAACCCATCTCGTTGAACTTGGCAGCATGGCTCCTGAAGTCATAGAGTTCGGCCATCTCAATTTACCGCAGAGATGTATGGATATCTTAAAGGAATCAAGAAAACCTAACACAAGGCACTGTTACTTTGATAAGTGGAAATGATTTGTTATTTTGTGCCAGAATTCACTAGCGGGCGCTCTGAGCAGAGATCCCCTCCCAGAGGAACACGAATGGCGACTACACGAAGAAGTCGAAGAAGATCTCTTCTCTCAGTGGGGTTTCCCCACTATAGACCTATTTGCCACAGGAGAAAACAGACAATGCCCAGACTTTGCATCCAGGTTCCCCCAGCCAGGCTCCAAGGGGAACGCTCTATCGATGATTTGGTCAGGGATGTTTGCCTACGCTTTTCCACCAACCCCTCTGATGAGGAAGGTGGTCAACAAGATACACAGGGAATCGATGACGCTCATCCTAGTTGCTCATATGTGGGCGAGACAACCATAGCTTCCACACCTACGCAAACTGACGGTGTGTGACCCCATTAGACTCCCGTGCTGGTACAACCTACTCTCTCAGCACGAAGGACAAACAGTGCATCCACAACCCAACTCGTTGAACTTGGCAGCATGGCTCCTGAAGTCATAGAGTTCGGCCATCTCAATTTACCGCAGAGATGTATGGATATCTTAAAGGAATCAAGAAAACCTAACACAAGGCACTGTTACTTTGATAAGTGGAAATGATTCGTTATTTGGTGCCAGAATAAACAAATCAACCCGATTGATTGTACTCCTTCCAATATTGTCACCTATATGCTCCACCTATTGGATGCAGGGTTGGTGTTTAATTCACTCAAGGTACACCTGGCAGCGCTGTCAGCCTACACCACCTCCCATAAGAAGGGGTCATGGTGGAAAGTGCCAGTTGTCAAGGCCTTTATGGAAGTGGTAAAGCGACTCCACCCTCCAATTTCTAACCCACCTCCATGGTGGGATCTTAATATGGTGCTTGCTAAACTCATAGGACCTCCCTTTGAACCCATGCATAAATCTGGTCTCAAACACCTGACTTATAAAACTGCCTTCTTAGTAGCCATTACATCCTTAAGAAGGGTCAGTGAAATTCAAAGTCTGTCAGTGCAGGATCCTTTCTTACTGTTCGTAAGGATAAACTGGTTTTACGCACTCACACTAGGTTTTCACCTATGTTCATTTCAAAATTCCATGTTAATCAGTCCATTGAGCTACCGGCTTTTTTCCAAGAACCCAAAAGCTCTTCTGAGGTGAAACTCCACACACTAGATGTGAGGAGAGAGTTCCTCTACTACGTAGACAAGACCTGACCGCTAAGAAAGACAGATCAACTGTTCGTCTCCATAGCTACAGGCAGAGAAGGAGATCGCGTCTCTAAAGGTGGCACCTCTAAATGGATAGTCAAATGTATCCAACTGTGTTATTCCCTTTCTAAAAAGACATTGGCCCTCATTACGACCCTGGCGGAAAGTGACTGACCGGACCGCCACAGCGTAAATAGCGTTTCCGCCATTGCACGAAGGAGCAAAGTGCGGCCCATTCCGACCTATCGGGCACGAGCACCACGGCATGGCGGAAGTGCAAAGTCCGTGATGGCGGAAATGACCCCAAAACGGCCCACACCGCCGCCGTACGGCGCCCTAGGTGCAATACCGCCACCCATCACAGCGGACACCGCAGTGTGCGCCTACCGGAAAGTACGGTGACCGTAAATATACGGAAACGGAAGTAAAAACATGGGCCCGGAACGGGAAACATCCCGCCGTACACCTATAAAACCACTAAAACCACACAACCACTAAAAACACTACCCTGAGACACACCCCAACCCGTCATCCACCCTAGCGAAACCAAGAAAAATGGGAAAAGTAGCGAAGAAAGCGTGCGACCGCAAGCGGCAGGTCCACTTCTCCCGTGAGGAACTCACCGTGCTAACAGAGACCCTCCAGGAGAATGCTGCCGTCGTCTTCTGCACACAAATGACCAGGACGGCACTTGCAAACAAGAAGGCCATATGGGCTCTGGTGGCACAGCGGGTAAGTGCGGTGGGGACCGCACCCCGCACCCCACAGCAATGCCGAAAGCGATGGGACGACCTGCGGATACGCGTCCGCAGCATACTCTCTGCCAACCGCAACATTGCCACAGCCACCGGGGGAGGTCCTGAATCACCCATCAAGTTGACCCCCTGGGAAGAAATCTGTGCCTCCACCATCGGAATGGAGAGCATAGAGGGAGTCGGAGGGATGGAGAAAGGAGTGCAGACATCCGAAGATTCAGGTAGGTGGGCCAAATAAAACAATGCTAAATCCACAATGTCCAATCATGTGAAGTACCATGTGTCCACATAGTGCAACAGAAACACATGTCCAGGAGAACGTCCACACACATCGGCCTGATAGCGCACTTTAAAACTCACATCAAATACATAAATAATTAAAAACCCCTAAAACATCCACTACACGTGCAGCAGGCACACCCTAACTGCAGGCTGCCAAACAACTGCACCCTCACTCCACACACAAATGAAAGCACCTCCAAGGCCCCGACCCAAATCACCCTCAGGTACCACCCCAATGCATGTGATACAATGCCTTTCCAATACCCACAGACCCATTAATAACCCTCGCCCTCCTTTACTCCACCACAGGGTCCGATCCAAACGACGAGCATCAGGACACCCCTACCAGCACACCTGCAAAGAGGGCCAAGACCAACGGCCAAAGACCCTCCACCTCAGCTGCACGCATCAAGACACGGCAGCAGCACAAATCAGGTGGCAGCACAGAGGAGGGAACATCAACAGGCACCCCAGCAGCCAGCATGCCCACAACACCACCACCACAGGTCCCCCCAACGGATGCCACAGAAGGCACTGCCTCTGGTGGCAGCAGCACCATAGGTGACACCCCATTGATGGCAGCATGCTCCGACACAGAAGACGGGGATGTCGAAGTCAGATCCATCCATGACCTGTCCCAATCCCCCTGTCTGTCCCATCCCGTACAACATGAGGATACCACGCAGGGGCACCCACAAGACGACGACTGGCCATCCCCCACAAGCCCTGTGGCAAGGGAACATGAGGTCAACAGCCCCTCTGTGACACCCCCGCAAATGGCCATGGCCCAGCAGAGGCAACAGTCCCTCGACCAGTTAATCGTGCAACAGCAGCAACTGGCCACGCTCCTCAAGGACCATGCCGATGAATGTGGGGGCACTAAGGCAGACATAGAAACATCAACTGAGACACTTAGGGCAGAAATGGTGAGAAGTACAGAGACACTAAGGGCACAAATGGAGAGTAGCACCGAGAGCCTGAGAGTCCAAATGGAGACTAGCACCGAGAGCCTGAGAGTCCAAATGGAGAGTGGCACAGAGAGCCTGAGAGTCCAAATGGAGAGAAGCACCGAGAGCCTGAGGGGGGAACTGCATGCGACGTCCACAGACGTATGTGCCGAACTTGCCGCAGTGCGCCGTGTGCTCACTGAGCTCTCACAAACCCTTAGGGACATGCATGGACGTGAGCAGGCAGAGACATCATCCGTTGCAAGTTCCGTCCAGGGCAGCCCCCAACGTAGATCTGGGAGGAACCTGCGCTCCACAGGCAGGGGTGCCCCTGATACCCGCAGAGGGGGCTTGCAATAGCGACAGCCCACTGACAATGAGCATCTTTGGACACTGGTGTTCGGGGGGGAGGTAGGAGGGTGGAGGGGGTGTGTTGGGCTCACTTGGGTGGCGGGTCGATAGGGTGTTCAATATGATATCACATATGCCATAAACAGTGCACGATCAACCAATGTGATGTGTGGACAATGATCATTGTGTACTAGGCCATCATAGGCGTACAGTCCATATTGTGCATGTACCAGACACACACAGTACCACGAGTCCCGTGTCCATGTATCAGCCACCAGGCGTGAGTGCTAGAAGCATGCATCAATGAGATGCTGCCGAATGTCACGGCCCTCCTGTGCCTCGCGGACTCATTGAGGTGCTGCCACATCCCCACCCTCATCATGACCATCTTCAGGTGCTTGCAGTTCTGCGTCAGGGGGCATGGGCACATTTCTACGTACGCACATGTTGTGTAGCATGACACATGCCATCACCATCTTTGCAACCTTCACATGGCGGTACAGGAGTGCCCCGCCAGACCTGCTGAGGCAGCGGAAACGAGTCTTCAGTAGGCCGAATGCCTGTTCAATGACTACACTGGTACGTGAGTGGGCATGGTTGTAGTCCTCCTCATGCTGGTCCCGTGGGTTCCGGACTGGTGTGAGGAGCCATCTCTTCAGTGGATATCCAGCATCACCTGTATGTGGACGATAAACGGATTATGTGGAATGCCATTGCTACGTACGCACACCACCACCCCCCCCCCCCCTTCCTGCCAGGTCATTGCCGAATCACATACCCCACATTATCATGCATGTAATGAGACTCACCGAGTAGCCAGGATCTGTTCCCTGCGTGTCGCTCCATGTAGCGTGGTATCGTAGAGTTCCTCAAGACCATACAATCATGGGTTGATCCAGGGAATCGGGCACAACAAAGTGTAATGATCCTGTTGGAGTCACACACCATTTGTACATTCAGGGAATGAAATTGTTTTCGGTTGCGGTACTGGGCCTCCATGGCATGTGGTACGACCAATTCAACATGGGTGCAGTCGATGGCACCAATGCAACCCGGTATGCCGTCAAGTGCATGGAATCCCACTTTCGTGTTTGTAATTTCCTGCTCCGAGCGTGGTAGGGAGATGTAGTCGTCTGCGTGCTGCAGGAGGGCATCGAGCACTTGCAATAGTGTCCGTGAGAACAGTGGCTGAGAAATGCCATGCAACTGTCCGACTGTGTGCTGGTAGGTGCCTGTGGCCAGGAAGTGGAGTACAGACACCACCTTCAGTAGGGGTGGGATGGCGGTTGGGCTATCTATCATGCTGACAAGGTCAGCCTGTGTCATGTCCACAATGGCGGCTATGGTGTCCCGGTCCAAACGGTAGAGGGTGTGGATCTGCTCATCAGTGAGGTTGGACGGATGTGCTCGGAGGCGTGGGATTGCGGCCTGCCTGCGTGGTGGTAGTTGCTGTGCTGGCGGCCCTTGCTGGCCCTGCCTTGCCCTCCTCCTCCTCCTGCGTCTCCTCCGTGCGGCCGGTTGTAGTTGGTGTTCGTCTTCTTCTTGGAGTTGGAGTACTTGCAGTGCTATCAGGTCCCCCAGGGCCAACATCGCGAGTCCTGCCGGTAGCATTTCGGAGTGGGTGTGGTTGTGGGAGGAGACTGGGTGTGCAATTTATGTGTTTTCAGGCTGTATGGCCTCCACCTGTGGTGATTCATTCCACCTGTGCAAGCTGCTCTCCCCTTTGGCCGAGCACGTTCCGCACACAACGCTGCAATTCGGTAATGGCATCTTGCTATTGCAATCATGTATTTGTACCCGATGGCCGTGTAACATTTGTTGAAATGTACATTCGGCTATGGTCCCATTGTTTCACATACAATCTTTGCAGTCGCGAACAGACTTGTGAAGGGTCAGTGGAACGTAGTACTCGAGTAACGGTGGGCCCTCATGCATCACTGTACCGAGTTGCACCGACGGGCGGGGCGTCCCATTTGTGGGTGAAGGCAGTTGCCATTTTCACACACAGCCGCACTAGATGGATTAATTTGTGATTTCAAACGGCCACAGATGCCTTTTCGACGTGATGTTGCAAATGAGGAATTCGAAGGGCGGCGCTTTCGGTTTTCAGCTCGCGGCGAGGAGATGCCCACAGGTCTGACTGCAAATATAACGTTCTATTGTTCAATGTCCTTGAGACAGGGGCCATGGCGAGGAAGCAATGATTGATATGAATAGTTTGGGATGCGCAATAGCGACGTGGGCGATGAGGCCGGACGTTCCCAAATACATGTTACTTCACAACACTGGAATTATGGGCTGGGGCACTGTGGATTTTGCAGGCTGCATAACGCACAGACTCAATGGATATTTCTAATGTTATGTGAGTAAATGTTCTGGCGTTTTCATACCGGGATGAGGGAATGATGAATGGATGCATGGGCAGATGATTTGATACAGAGTTTGCCATGTTCAGGGCTTCTTGGAATCTATCCGCCTCCCCTGCGCTATGTGATGCAGGGCTGCCATAGTGGGACCATCGTCTATCTGGCCTTGTTGAGCCCTCCCTTTCTCGACGCGCCTTCAGACACTTGTGTCCATGCACGTTAACAATCCCATCAGATGGATTCTGTTTTCACAGACGCATGCACAGGTACACTCGTTTGTGATGGTGTTTACACCTCGATATAGATGGTTATGAGTCGCTAGTGGTTTTGGGGTGGTGATGATCCTTTGGAGTGGGCTAGCATGCATATGGCTGTGGATTCAGTGTGATCATTGAAGTGAGTTGTTCGGATGTAGTTCTGATGGCCTTTCTGTTCTTTTTCTTTTCTTTTGGTTGACAGGTATCTCCTCCCCTTTTGCCACTGCCATCTGTATGCCACTCCTGCAGATGGCTTTTACTCCCGACACCTGCTGCTTCGTGTTAATCAGTGGAGCAGCATTACGATCTTATGGGACGATCGCCAATGGGCCACATGCCCTTACGCAGTACTAGTGGCTCGGAGCAACATTTCGGCCTTTCAGCTGGACTAGTACCTCCCCATTGGGACGGCCCTGCGGTTCTGTGCGCTTCCATGTTGCCTTTTCGTACGTGAATGTGGCTCTGTGTACCATGATGGAACAGGGCGTCACACAAGTAGCGGCTGGTCATTTCTTGCGGATGCAGCCCACAATGGTGAAATGTGTTTTGGAGTTCATGGCCTGATGGCTGTATGGGCTTGGTGATTTTGTTGTGCATTAAATTTCTATTCTGATTTGGCCCGTGTAGCGTTCTTCTTTGCAAGTGATGTGGCATATTCCTATTTGGGGAGCGATGTATTGTGAGGAGATCTGCATTGGGTTCCAGCTTCGGAGTTTAGTTGCGTGGTACTGTACTGGGCGCGTTTGCCTACGAAGCCCGTGAGGTCAGGGATGGGGGCTGCCAATATGACTGTTTGGATGTTGTCATGCTCAGGGGCGGGGGATTGGGTTTTGTGTAACAGATGCCGGTCAGCCAGGTGGACTGGTGGAATGATGTGATTTTCGGAATATTGCTGGTCACAGGTGCCTGTGTTTGCGTGCGTTTCTTGGTGGGGGACTGTGGTCATGTCCATTGGGATGGCTTCTGTATTCGTGCCATCTGTGCCCTGCAGCTCCCATTGGCCCCTCTTGTGTTTCATTTGTTCGTTGGCATGCATGGGTGACTTGTACATTTCAATGGTTGCATTGTGACTTCATTGCACCTACGGGGAGTTGTACTTTGTGGGCAGGGAGCGGTGTACAGGCACTCAGTGGGGCCGTTTACGGTTGATTCGCGATGCCGTACTTCTCACCATGGCGGAATGGTACATTACGCCATGCTTGATGGCGTTAGGTACATGTCCGCTAGGGTCGGAATTAGCGTACCCTTGCGCCATGGTGGTGTTTACGGTTTGGCATGGCGCGCGCGCGCGTGCTTGGTGCAGTTAGCGTTGGCGTTCACTACGGTGTCGCTAATGGCTTCGTACTTTGCGGTGACGGGTCATAGTCGCACCGAGCGCTATTCGATGGCGGTATTGCATTTCCGCCATCGTTTTCCGAATTCCGCCAGGGTCGTAATGAGGCCCATTGCCTTTTACGCCAAGGGCCCACTCTACAAGAAGTACTGGGGCCACTCTGGCTTTCATTGCAAATGTACCCCTTGACACCATTTGCAAAGCAGCTACATGGAGCTCTATTCACACCTTTACTCAGCACTACTGCATTGACACTCATTCCAAGACAGAAACTCAAGTGGGACAAGCGGTTCTAAGACATTTGTTTGATCATGACCTTTCTCACATCCCCCATCCTTCTTCTAACACTGCTCGCTAATCTATGCACAGCATGTGATCTAAGCAGATTGTACAAGCCTCCGAAGGGATACATTACTCACTGTAATCGTATTTTTGATGCTTGTATCTGCTTAGATTCACATGCGCCCGCCCTTCCTCCCCTCTGAGAGAAGGCGCATGGACGCTTGTAGTCTTATCTATCTTATCTGCTTGGATACTTTGTACTCACGCTAGTCCTCATGCTACCTCATGTCAGAAAAAATACAATCTGAGGGTCCTACACGGGTGAGGGATCACAGGTATTGTGGACGTCACACTAGGGGTAGTATTACTGGCACGCCCTAGTTCGACGCCCATTTTCGAGTTTCGAAAAACAAACTGTAATACTCCGCAGCTTCCACTAGATGTCGGCCTATGCACAGCATGTGAAACTAAGCAGAGACAAGCATCAGAAATACGATTACGGTGAGTAATGTATCCTATATATATATACATCAATTGCTTGCTGTCTTGCTTGTCAGGATTTCTCCTATACTTCACTCACTTGGTGGCTTTGGTTCACCAAGATTTCTCATATGCTTTACTTGCCTGGTGTCTTTTGGTTTACCAGGAATTCTCATATGCTTCACCCGCCTGATGTCTTTGGTTTACCAGGACTTCCCATATGTGTCTCTGTATCATCAATATCATAGGTATGGCTCTGGGGTTAAGATAGATGCTCTTCTTAAAGTTTCTTTAAGTTTGGCCCCAACATTTACACTTCAAATATTCACAGTTCATTGGGTTTTACCTTTTAGCCTTTTGGTATTCAAACAAGCCTTTTGTCGTATTCACAAGGCTATAATGTTCAAAGTGCCCAGGGTCTCCGCTGACTTTAGGCAGACTCACCGGCTTACTCAAGCATCGCTGGTCGGGTTTGCACTTCTGCGGTGTACTGCTTCCACCCACTTTCCAATCTGGAGGCTGTAGACGTTATTCCGGTCTCTCTCGCGGCTCTGCGATTGTACATCTGCTTCCCTCAGGGATCCGGGATCGGGACCTTCCTCGCAGCTCACAGTGTCTCCAGGGTACTGCAGTCTCTGACTCAGCGTCTCTCCCGTGGCATCCTCTTCTGCTCTGCCACACTGGTACGTGATCTTTGCATATGATAGCTCTTGAACAGGAGCCAATGTCTTCCCCTGCACTCCCTCCTCGAATAGTGTGTTCACCAGATTTAAACGTGCCGCACATAGGAAAAACAGCTAGCCTTCACATTGTGGTTCAACGTCTTGGTACATGATTCAAACTCCTGCATCCTCCTCGCATTAGTAATTGGGGAATTCTGGGAGTTGAAGTTCATAGGTGTTGTTAGACACATGGCTTTTGAAGAGTTCTGTTTAATGGTTCAACATAACATAACTTTAGAAGAAAAAGGTGGTTGATTTTATTTTATGTTATTTGTACCACGCACCATTGACCCTGAGGCATGAGGGCGCCAACAAAACAAACAAATACAGAAGTAAAACGCCCCAAAACAGAGCACAATAATCTAAAACACATAAACAAATTGAGCAACAAAAGCAGATAAGAACAGAAATATTGAATAAAACAAACTGGAATAAAGAGATCAATCCAAAACAATTCTAAGCTTAGTGGGCGAGGGCATATCCTGTGGATATGTGATTCTGTTAAAAAACAAAGGCAAACTACTGGAATCACATCCAATGACGTTACAGTCTGTATTGTCCGCTGTACACCAATTATTAATCTGTAGTCGACGGAGGACTCTCAGGTCCTGAGTTCCGACACAGTTGGGACCCAATTTTTGGTTAAACCAGGCCAACCAAATAACGGCTGTTATGTTTAAGTAGTGTGAGCTGGTGTTAAGGTTGAGTGCCATAAAAATATGAAGAAGAGGGTTTAGTTCTCCTACCAGTGGGAACAAGCATCTGACAGTATGAAATGAGGGACTGGGGCATCAGAAGACCGTCCTCATGAGAAAGGGTCTTGGATTTAAAGGGGTCTTCCTCATGAGAAAGGGGTAGATACTGCGTCTCGTTCAGTGAAGCCATGGCATCTCCCCACTAGCTGTCTCCGCACATGTGATCCTCCTTCATAAAGCTGCCCCCAGGATCAAGTAGCGGCTCCCGACCCCTGGCCAAATGGATGGCGGTCACCACCAGGGAATCAGTGATTACTCCAGAGTAGAAGTAGGAGCAGTAAGGATGTGGAGGTGGAGTAGTATTGCCGTTAAGGTGGGAGTAGTGAGAATGTATAAGAGGAAGAAGTGGTTGAGAGAGGCGGGGAGAATAGTAGTAGGTAGATGCAGGAGGGGTAGTAGTAAGGAGTACCATTGGAGTGTCGGGGCGAGCAGCAGATTTAGAACCATCAGAGGAACAGAAGAGGAAGTCAGTGGGGCAAAAGAGGGAAGATGGTGGGTGCCATAGGATTGGAAGAGGGGAGCATAGAAGGAGAAAGGAAGAGAGAGGGTCACATCCAGGGAAAAGAGTGGAAGAGTGTGGCAGATCAGGTGAGTGCTCAGTGATTGGAAGGCACTATCCAACCGAGATCTGTGATAGGTGTCAACTAGATTGTTACCAGAGCAAGTCTAGATAGAGAGGGTGTTTTCCGTTGGCCAATCACATGGGGGACAGATAGCTTTTAGTTAGAAGGGGTTACCAATCACTAGTGACTGTCCAGGATTGATGGAAGCCTGAGCTAGGTTGGGACTGCCCACCCATAGGTTAGCAAAAGAGAGAGAAGAATGCTATGCCTGTTGCTAAATTAACAATAATAAGCTCTTTAAGCTAACTTGTGAGTTAGTGTTGTAACGGTATATCGGGAGACCTCACCCCACATAGGGAGTTCCTTCCCCCCACTTGAGAGATCCCACAATATACCCTTAATTCAGGATCCAAATACCCCCTACCTCGGACTCGTATAGAGCCCCGTGGATCCCTCCCCCTGTGCCAACAATAAGTCAAGAACCAGGCCGGTGTACAGAAAGAAAGTATATTTAAAGTATAGGTTCGATAAATCTTGCACTAGCCGGTGACACACACCAGCTTCTACTTGCCACACAATTAAACTTCTTTCTTTTTTTACATAAATGGATGACACAGGTTGGTTTGGAGAACACAAATCACAATCCTTTAACTCCCCAACCTGTATCTTCAAAAACACTTTGCCTGGGATTCACATTTTAATAACATGTATCCCATCAGAACCTGGCAACATGACAAACTGCACGCTTTACTTTATGCGGATTACAATTTGAATAATAATCAACACTGGCCAATCAGCAAAATCAATTCACATATGCAGCGCTGTGCATTTTCAATTTTTCCTGCACGCTAAAAAGGCAAGCAATTTGGTTCAAATTGATCACATGTATAAATTAATTTAGCCTGGCTCTGCGCTCTCAGCAATGCTTCACAGTTCTTACGTTAGCTCACTTTTAGTATACAGTATGCTTTTCTAATCAGAAGCTTTATTCAATTTAACCTTGAGAAAACACTTTTTCTGCCCTAACCCAGACAGTCAGCTACTTACAGCAACCCTCTACTGAAATGCTACATGCTAGGGTTGAAAATGGGGACAGTTATTCATTTACTTTTTTCAGACCCACCTTCACGTAATGGCCTGTGTTGAGGAATGTGGACAGTTATAAATATGTTTTTCAGCCCCCCACCCCTTCACTTAAGGACCCATGTTGGGAAAGTTGGGCAGTAAAATGGTAATGGTTATTAATTTCATTTCTCAGATCCCCCTCCACTTCAAGACCCGTGTTGGAGAATGTGGACAGTTATAAATTTCGTTTTTTGATGGCATGTATGCCCAAATTACTTTAGGTGGCTATTTTGCCATAGTTTTGATCGATTGATACTGTCGGAGGCGCCATGTAGATCGATAAACGCTACATACAGTCGTGTTTTGGCCCTTATACCTTCGAGTTTTAAGATGGTCATTATCAGCAAATTCACTTCAACCCCAACGCCTTTAGTGAATCCAGTTTGTCGAATGTCGGGAATTTGTTCCACTACTGACCATTGTACTAACCGTTGACGTAAAAAAGACGCAAAGATTTTACCAATGGTGTCCGACAGGGCAATCGGGCGATAGTTGTTTGGATCTGCCCGATTGCCCTTCTTGTAAATGGGAACTATTATTGCTTCGCGCCAAGACGCCGGTATCGTCATTGTTGATGATAATCTTGAGAATAAAGTTTCTATGAATTTCGCCCATTCAACTTCGTTGTTTTTCAGCATTATATTGGTTATTAAGTCTGGACCGGCGGCGTTTGAATTCTTCAAAGACCGAATGGCCGTTTTTATATCTTCAGCAGATATTTGCATATCCCATGAAGGAAGGTTTTGTTCAACGCAACCTTCCTCTTCGTATTGTGGGTTGCTGAACATTTTTGCAAAATGAACTTCCCATTGCGCTGAATCAATCCCGTTTGTTACGATGGACTGATATTTTGAGTTTCCAGTGTTGAGGATTGCCCATATTTCACGTGTGTTCTTCTGGACTATCTGTTTCATTAGTAACTCTGTCTTGTCTTGTTCTATTATGAATTTCTGAAATTTTAGCCAATTTCGATACAGTTGGCGACGTTTATGGATTGCAATTTTAATGGAGGTTGTATCGTTGGCGATCATATGACTCTTCTTCAGGTTCCTCACATCCCGTCGCATCTCTTTTTTGGCTTGCATCAGTATCATTGATGATAGATGTTTATGTTTTTGACCCATAATCGAGTTTGACGCTCGTACAGTTACAAAATCTGAAAACAAGGGAACATACTCAACCGACGATTCTTCGTCATTAGTGAAATTTTGACTGATTTTTTGTATTATTGATCTATCGATCCTAAGACGATTTCCGCCAGCATTCACTAAAACAGGAATGTCATGGGATCTAGTTTCTGTTGACCATTCCACTGTACAAGTGAGCCGCATAAGATTGTGGTCACTATTTGGCATAGGTAGAATTGATAATGACAATTCTTTTTCAATTAGATTTTGTGAAACCCAAAAGTAGTCAATGATTGAATGAGCCTTGTTGTTCGACCATGTTTGTCTGGGTGGTTGATCTCCTGACACATGTCCATTGACCATTTGACAGTTCCGAATATAAAGCGCCTGACTCCACTTGTGCCCACGACAGACTATTTAGTTGGTCGGAGCTAACTTATATATCTGGTTAGTGTTAGGCAGAAACCTGTGCAGTTCCCTTGGGGACCACTGCAAAAGATTTAAGACTACAGGTATAGCAGTAAACCCACTTGGTAGCAGTCCGCACCACCCAGATTTACCTGGTAGCTGTGGCTGAGCAGTCAGACTTCCCTCAAGAAGAGTTAGGCAGTATGTAAAGTATACACAATAGGTACTCAAATACAATAGCACAAGCAAACACTGACCAGAGCTTGGTTTCAAAAGTATATAGTTATTTATTTATTAAACACACATAAGTTGAAATCTCTCTAACAAAATATAGTAAAAACACTTCAAACACAGTTATAATGAAAGCAGTTTCAACCCTTACTCCTATCTAGACAACTCTAGGTTAACACCACATAATTAAAACAGAGGTGAGCGCTTAACGTTAGATGACACTCTAGTAGGTTCAAGAAAGGGGATAAAAAGAAACAGAAATGGGTTAACACACCACTCTAAGGTCCAGAACACTTGCAATAGGCTCAAAGAAGCACAAAGTCACAGGTGAGCAAAAGTCACTAGGCAGGGCCCACTCTTAGAGTAGCCGGAGCGAAAATGTGCCCAAGATCACACTGTTATTAGGGATTCAAAGTCTTGCAAGGAGTTAGAAAGAGTTTAGGGTGGCTTAGAATGTTTAGCCAGGGTGTTCCAGGCACTCCCAGGTTCGAAAGCCGGGGGCTAAATCTACCCCGTACAGTCGGTGGCAAGGGAAGCCAGGCGGAACACGGTACCTTCAGTGGAAAGGATCCTCCAGCGGTGGCAGTTGTTCCAGGCAGTGGCAGCAAGGCTCGACGTCGGTCAGGGGAGAAGATTTTCTCGCTGAAGAGCAGAAGAAGAGGGTCGTTGCACTGCCCGGGAAGAAACCAGCCGCGGAGTCCTCCGGTTAAAGGGTTGTACCGACTTTCGTGGTTGGGGTAAAAGTGGTGGGGTTCCGGTTGCCGGGGTGCTTGGCACTGGCAAGGCGGCCACGAGATACCTCCAGAAGCGGAAAGAAGGTGAAAACTGGTTGTCCCCATCAGTCAAGGGAAGGAGCCACTCCGTTAAGAGTTCTCCTCGGTCGTCGGGAAAAGTGGTGAGATGGTTCAGCAGGGCTCCACCGGGTGGTGTCGTCGAAGCAGGTCGGCTCAGCTCTTCCCTCGTCGGATTCTTGGTCCTGTGGCGACTTCTAAAGTTCCAGTCCCCAAAGCCCTGCTTTTATGCAGCAAACCCCCATTCACCCAGCCTAGCTGTCACTCAAACATGCTAAGTGGTGAGCCGGCCGGCTCACCACTTGGGCCAATCAGGACGGAGTGCGACTTGAGTTACCAAGGTAACTCAGTCCAGGGTGCCTAAACCCCCCTCACCCCTCCTAAGTACCCCAGACAGAGTGGCACCACTTTGGAGGGCTTCTGTGGAGAAGCCCGCCAAAAGTGGAACAAAGGGCTCCACTTTGGGTCAGAGTTACAGAGGCGAACGTCAACGCCATTTTAGAATCAAGTTTTGGCAAAAAGTCCCAACCGGAGTTATAATAATAAATATATAAACCGGCGGTATGTTTAAGGCTACCGTAAATAAATAATTAAATGTGTTAGCCTAAAACAATGGGAAATCCCATAGGGAAATATTCGCGGTTGAATATAAAAAGTAGTTTCCACTGCCACCAGCCAAAACTCGATCAGGGGGGACGGAGACGTGCCCCCTCGACTAACAGACCCTGGGGCAATCGAATTGCCCCAGCCAGTACGTCCACAATATGATGGTTTGTACTGGTTCTGTTCAGGATTCAAGACTAGCAAAGTCTTTGGTGACTTTACATGCCCTGGGAGACAGTAGTCAGTCCCAGGGTATGGAGTCTATGTTGGGGAGTCCCTAGGACACCCCTGGGTCACGGCACAGAGGGTGCTGTGTAACCCACATCACAAAAATACATGAGGCCCTATGGAGTAAAAGACCCCATAGCCCATTCAACACAAGGTTTAACCAAGAAAACACACTTCAACATGTCCAAGAGTGAGGGTAAAAGAGTCTCACTCTTGGCAGGAGAAAAAAAGAAACCCCAGAAATCCAGCAAAGCTGCTGGGGGACTCACTAGGTAGGGAAATTCAGCCTAAACAGAGAATTCTCCCTAACACTCGCCCCCCCCAGACTAAGGGACAGGAGGATTTAATCCACTCCTGGATGAACCTCATACCTCTAGTCGATGATATACATCCTAGAGAGTCCATCAGCATTTTGATGGTGACACCTTGACCTATGTTCAATGGAGAACTCAAAGGTTTTCTTCTGCAAGCTAACGGACCTACAGACCCTTTGAGGAACATCAGTCTTTTTGTTATAGGGGATCTGGTTGACCAGTCCCTCAGAAGTTGGTACAACTTCTGAACCTAGGTTAGGCTTTTTGAAGGGGTCCTTATAAAGGATTCCCTTAGATCTAGAGGGGCCTCCAAGGTTCCTCACCACCTCTCTTGTGGGAGCAGGTTGGGTCTTAGGCCTCTTGGTTGGAGGGGTTGGGGTTAGGCAATGTACCTGCTTCCCCTTCCTCTTAGATCTACCCTTACCTATTTTAGGAGTTTCCCCCCTAATATTAGGATTTGAGTTGGGGTCTTCAGTAGAAGGTCCAACAGTCTGAAGGTTTTTGGCCTTAGACTTTTCTTTTCTGGTTTTCCACCAGCACTGAGAATTACCAGTTCTCTCAGGTCCAGATAGGGGCCTAGTTGGTCTATCCACCTCTTCCTCAGAAGCAGGGGGAGTCAGAGACTCTGAGACTAGGGGAACAATGATGGAGCTTGGTTGGGGCTCCCATGTTCCTAGCATACTATCCTGAAAGGTGCCTGGGTCAGAGGTCAACTTACTAAACCCAAGGCTTGTAGTGGGGTTCTCAGTAGAGGGTCCCACAGGCTTAGAAGGGTCCTTCAAGGTAGCCTTTCTAGCCAATTTGGTTAAGTTCTGCTTCTCCATACTGGGAGGCCTGGGGGTATGTGACACTACTCCTAGAGTTCTTAGGTCATTCCCCAACAGGACCTTCCCAGGTACCTCAGTCTGAACACTGACAGGGATCCTCACTGTCATGTTGTTACACTGAATGAGGGCTGGTAGAATAGGAACCATTTGGACAGGGCCTCCAGACATCTTAGTGGGACCTTTGGGTGCTTTGGCCACATCCTCAGGTTGAAAGAAGCTTTCATCCACTACTGTTCTGCTGGCCCCAGTGTCTCTCCTGGCAGGAGTATCCTGGCCATTGACAAGAACACTGTCCACATAATACACCTTAGAGTTAACAGGTAGGGAGTTATACACAACCCTATTCTGGGGACTAACCAGACCCATAGGCTCTAAGTTTACAGTTGCTTGAAGACCCAAGGGTTCTTCAGCAAAGAGTTCAAAGTGGGCACTAGCCATCTGTACTTCATCCTCAGGAGTGAAGGCTAAGGAGACTGTGCTGATCCCTGCAGGTTTACCCTTGCACTTGGGATCTCCTTTGATATGGTCAGTACCCTGACAGACATAGCATTGTCCAAATGCTCTCTGGAAGGGTGGCTTGTTCTGACCTCCTTCTGGCTTGTGGCCAGAAGGTACAGTAGCCTGAATAGGTTTCCCATGTGGCTTACCCTGGTTATTTTGTGGTTTGGGGCCCTCTTTGGGATAGGAATTATTAGAATTCTCTTTGGAGTCTGTTTTTGGCTGTTTCTCCCCATCCTTCTTCTGAGTTACCCCAGAATCCTTGTGAGTGGCCCTGTTGGCAACCCACAAGTCAGCAGCCCTAGCCAGTTTCCGGGAATCTAATTCCTTGGAATCAGCCAAGTGTTGTCTGAGCTCAGGAGAGCAGGCATCATAAATAGTCTCCAACATAAACAAATTCTTCATACCTTCATAAGTGTTCACCTTGTAACCCTTAATCCATCCCTCTAAGTTTTTCAACCCTTCACTCACCCAGGTAGCCCAAGGGGTACCATCATGCTTTTTGAGGCTCCTAAACCTCTTAAGATACTGGGAAGGGGTCTTCCCAAACCTAGCTATCAAAGCTAGTTTCACACATTCATAGTCCTTCTTATCCTCCTCCCCCATCTCCATTACCACATCAGTTGCAACAGGGGGAAGCCTAGAGAACAACCAGGTGAGTAAGTCATTTCCTGTGATGTTCTGGAGCCCATGATTATATTCAAACAGAGACAACCAATCCAACACATCCAACTTAGGCTCATACATACCAACCAATTCTTTAGGCATCCGGGGTCTTTTAGGACTGGAACTTCTAGAGGAGCCGGAGAGAGAAGCATTCTCAACAGATAATTTCTTCATTTCTAGCTCATACTTGAGCTCCATTTCCCTTAGCCTTAGTTCTTTGTCAGTTTGAGCATTCAGTTTCTTATACTCCAATTCTAGTTTCATTTTCTCCAGTTCAAAGTACTGAGGACTAAATGTGGGACCTGGTAAAGGCCCAGTAGGTACAGCAGGTAGAGCAGGTAGAGGCCTAGGGGGGACAGTCACAACAGCCTCACCCTCCTCTTCTGACTCTTCCTCAGAATCATCAACATTTTGCTCCATGTTAATTTCAATACTGTCATCTACAGTTGCTGGAGTGGTAGGTTCCTCTGAACCCTCACCCAGACTTTGGTTAGCTAACAATCTTTCAATCAGCTCCATTTTCTTGTCCTTAGTCAGGAGGTCTTTATG
The DNA here is from genome assembly GCF_040938575.1 of Ambystoma mexicanum. NCBI lineage: Eukaryota > Metazoa > Chordata > Amphibia > Caudata > Ambystomatidae > Ambystoma > Ambystoma mexicanum. The sequence goes on from NC_090923.1 coordinate 998,299,193, forward strand.
TTTACAGAGCACTCTTAAACAATCAGCAGTTTTGGCTGCAAGGGACTCTTGACTATAGCTTTCTATAACTGACATGTTAGAGGTTTACTTTTATAGTGCTAAGCTTTGTGGTTAGTTGCACTAAGGTATCTAAAGCACACTAAAATGTATACTTAATACAAATCCCACCGCTGTACACCAGTGTTAGGCAGAAACCTGTGCAGTTCCCTTGGGGACCACTGCAAAAGATTTAAGACTACAGGTATAGCAGTAAACCCACTTGGTAGCAGTCCGCACCACCCAGATTTACCTGGTAGCTGTGGCTGAGCAGTCAGACTTCCCTCAAGAAGAGTTAGGCAGTATGTAAAGTATACACAATAGGTACTCAAATACAATAGCACAAGCAAACACTGACCAGAGCTTGGTTTCAAAAGTATATAGTTATTTATTTATTAAACACACATAAGTTGAAATCTCTCTAACAAAATATAGTAAAAACACTTCAAACACAGTTATAATGAAAGCAGTTTCAACCCTTACTCCTATCTAGACAACTCTAGGTTAACACCACATAATTAAAACAGAGGTGAGCGCTTAACGTTAGATGACACTCTAGTAGGTTCAAGAAAGGGGATAAAAAGAAACAGAAATGGGTTAACACACCACTCTAAGGTCCAGAACACTTGCAATAGGCTCAAAGAAGCACAAAGTCACAGGTGAGCAAAAGTCACTAGGCAGGGCCCACTCTTAGAGTAGCCGGAGCGAAAATGTGCCCAAGATCACACTGTTATTAGGGATTCAAAGTCTTGCAAGGAGTTAGAAAGAGTTTAGGGTGGCTTAGAAAGTTTAGCCAGGGTGTTCCAGGCACTCCCAGGTTCGAAAGCCGGGGGCTAAATCTACCCCGTACAGTCGGTGGCAAGGGAAGCCAGGCGGAACACGGTACCTTCAGTGGAAAGGATCCTCCAGCGGTGGCAGTTGTTCCAGGCAGTGGCAGCAAGGCTCGACGTCGGTCAGGGGAGAAGATTTTCTCGCTGAAGAGCAGAAGAAGAGGGTCGTTGCACTGCCCGGGAAGAAACCAGCCGCGGAGTCCTCCGGTTAAAGGGTTGTACCGACTTTCGTGGTTGGGGTAAAAGTGGTGGGGTTCCGGTTGCCGGGGTGCTTGGCACTGGCAAGGCGGCCACGAGATACCTCCAGAAGCGGAAAGAAGGTGAAAACTGGTTGTCCCCACCAGTCAAGGGAAGGAGCCACTCCGTTAAGAGTTCTCCTCGGTCGTCGGGAAAAGTGGTGAGACGGTTCAGCAGGGCTCCACCGGGTGGTGTCGTCGAAGCAGGTCGGCTCAGCTCTTCCCTCGTCGGATTCTTGGTCCTGTGGCGACTTCTAAAGTTCCAGTCCCCAAAGCCCTGCTTTTATGCAGCAAACCCCCATTCACCCAGCCTAGCTGTCACTCAAACATGCTAAGTGGTGAGCCGGCCGGCTCACCACTTGGGCCAATCAGGACGGAGTGCGACTTGAGTTACCAAGGTAACTCAGTCCAGGGTGCCTAAACCCCCCTCCACCCCTCCTAAGTACCCCAGACAGAGTGGCACCACTTTGGAGGGCTTCTGTGGAGAAGCCCGCCAAAAGTGGAACAAAGGGCTCCACTTTGGGTCAGAGTTACAGAGGCGAACGCCAACGCCATTTTAGAATCAAGTTTTGGCAAAAAGTCCCAACCGGAGTTATAATAATAAATATATAAACCGGCGGTATGTTTAAGGCTACCGTAAATAAATAATTAAATGTGTTAGCCTAAAACAATGGGAAATCCCATAGGGAAATATTCGCGGTCGAATATAAAAAGTAGTTTCCACTGCCACCAGCCAAAACTCGATCAGGGGGGACGGAGACGTGCCCCCTCGACTAACAGACCCTGGGGCAATCGAATTGCCCCAGCCAGTACGTCCACAATATGATGGTTTGTACTGGTTCTGTTCAGGATTCAAGACTAGCAAAGTCTTTGGTGACTTTACATGCCCTGGGAGACAGTAGTCAGTCCCAGGGTATGGAGTCTATGTTGGGGAGTCCCTAGGACACCCCTGGGTCACGGCACAGAGGGTGCTGTGTAACCCACATCACAAAAATACATGAGGCCCTATGGAGTAAAAGACCCCATAGCCCATTCAACACAAGGTTTAACCAAGAAAACACACTTCAACATGTCCAAGAGTGAGGGTAAAAGAGTCTCACTCTTGGCAGGAGAAAAAAAGAAACCCCAGAAATCCAGCAAAGCTGCTGGGGGACTCACTAGGTAGGGAAATTCAGCCTAAACAGAGAATTCTCCCTAACAGTTAGCATGATCGTATTTAAACCATGTACAGTTTAAATCACCGGCGCAAATGATTGATAGATTATTGTAGTTCAGTATGGCTTTATCAATGATATAAATCATTGAATCAAGGAAGGATTTTGTGTTGATTTTATTCGGGTTCCAATACCCATTTAAAATAAGCAAGTGGTTCCTTGTCCCTGTATTTTGGATGTTTGATTGCAGTAAGGCTCCTTGCACAAACGGGTTGGGAGTAAATGAGTCTATAAGCTGCCACCATGTGTTTATCCTGATCATCATCAGTAGGCCAGAGGAAGGACGACCCTTTGCATTTTTAATTGCTGGATTTAATAATATCACAAATCCATCTCTGACCGGGGGCACGCTTAACCATGTCTCTTGTAGGCAGATGACAAATACCTTTCCCAATTCCACGTCAAATTGATTGAATAAATGGGTGAACCCTCTGGTATTCCAAGAAAGAAATTCTCGCAAACATTCATTTGCGATGGCTGGTGGCTAATGCCGGTTTACTTTTCCGTTTCGCATGTTGTATTTTGCGGTCTGATTCGAACGCGGTCTTTGAGAATCCGCATTATGCAGGTTCCGGCGTAAATCAAAACATCTTTGTTCCGCTTTGTTGAGAGCGACGTGCTCTGGACTGGATTTTGACATGGCAGAGCCAGAACTAGATGGTTCAAGTGAAATGTCGAATCCAAAGCTCAGTAGTTCATCTGCAGCATTCAAGATGGTGTTACGAACTAGAGCTGACGAGATATGCAATAGAACTTGGTCGCAGCATCGTTCAGTTGCATACTCCACAATTCGTATGTCATCAGACGTGATTGTTCGAAGTGAAGGAATGCAGGTAAGTAGTTTCATCACATTGCTGCGATTCAAGTTCAAGTCGTCATCGTCCTGATGGAGATTTTGCAATCTCAGTTTACAAGTCGCAAGATTATTTCCAGATCCCAATGATGTAGAGGCTTGTGATATGTAACGTGCTGGCTTGTTTTTTTGAGAGCTGGTGTGTTTTGGATTCAGTCGTGATGGCATCTTTTCCTTATTTTCCTCAGACGTCCCTGGCCTATGATCAGGCTTCTTGTTCCTGTTTGACTCAGAGGTTAAAATCGATGGGCGTCGAGCTTGAGGGGCTTCCCAAGCCATACCAGAATTAGATGCAGGTTGTTCATTCGCTATATCATCGGAATATGTGGAAAGATCACAGATGTCGATCGTAGATCTGGGAGAATTGCTTGTGATACTTTCCAAATCAGAGTTAACTCTTTGACGCTTACTAGGAGGAACTGCATATGAGCCAAGGTCCTTTGTTGGATTTTCTCCATCCTTTATGATGTTCGGGGCGTTCAGATTAGACGTCTCGACCCGTCAAATAGACCTGACTTGGCGTCTGCAGGTACATTTCGAATAAAACTTTGTGGTTTCTGAGACCGTGTTCCTTTCCTGATTGCCTGCCCTCCTTTTCCATGTCTTGTTTGAACCAATGGTCGTTTCGAAACACTGTCAACCTTCTTTAACGTTTCCTCTAATGATTTAGCTGGTCCTTGGAAAATTCCAAAGGACGCCGTAGACATTGTAGATGTGTGTTTTAAAGGTTGTTCGTTCATTGGTTGACACGTTGATTGAACTGGACCTAGGTCATTCCAAGGTATATCAGAGTTTATTTCACTTACAAAGGAACCTAGATCAGAATGAGAAGTTGTTTTAGAAATCACCTTGGATGTTAATTTTATTTCAGGTCTATTTATAGACCGTTCTTGTGAATTATTTGGGTCCTGAGTCGTGGGTTCAACAGTGAGGGTTGAAGTTACATCAGATCTTCCCTCGCACAATAAGACAGTTGGTCGAGATTCGGTTTTAGAATTCGTCACAGCAGACGAATGTCGCATGCACTTCACTGCCTCAAGTAAGCCATCAGATAAAGAATCATTTTGACAATGATGGCGTGCGGCAAGATCGCTTAGGCGTTATTGCCACCGCAATGTTCGTTCAGCTTCCTGCGTCAGCTGAGCTTGTAAGAAGTTTGTGGCTGAGTCAAAACTGTCCATCTTTTCTTTTAATGAAATTATAAGTGAGGTCTGATCCTTATGAGCCTCATGAAGGGACTCATACATCTTCAAGAATGGCAAGAGAGCTGCAGATGAAGCAGCCAATACATTATTGTATATCTGCATAGCAGCGGCTGATGAGAGACTGGGTTTTGACTCAACACCGAGCTTATCTGCTGAATTTGAGTGAATGCTGTTTACTGATTCTGACTGGGGATCAGATGTTAATAGTGAATCCCCTGTTGCATTCATTGAAGCGACTTTTGATGAGGGTAATTGAATTGAACGCGTTCCCCTGATTCTCGGTACACACACTGGAGGTGTCTTGTGATGTTGAATGCGAGATTTATGTGACAAGTGGCTTGTTTCCTGGGTTACTCCATCATTGGAGGCACAGTTGTTGCCTGTTGGTTGACCGGTCAAAATGAGATTTCCCGTTAAGACGTCCCTCTGCACCCCACAAGATGATTCCGAAATTTCATTGCTGGATTTGAGGTTGCGATGAAGTGAGTCAATTTGAGGTCTTTGATCTACACGAACGGATACTGAACTGCTCGTTTGTTTCATAACGTTGCCTTTCTCAGAAAAATGGGGCCGTGGATATGTGAATATAGCACATGTCGGTGATTCTGTAATTGGTTTTGTTTTAATTTCTCGACGTGGCACTACTCTTAGTTCTATGTTATCAGAAACCATATGTTTCTTGGTGTTTATATTGGCTACTGATGAACTGCCAGCCAGGATAGTGTCGTCGTTGTCAGCGATGAAAGTTGCAAGTACTGATGAGACCTTCGGCAATGTTACGGCCGAGTCATTCAGTAATACATTATCCTCCTCATCTTGCGAAGCTTCCATTAACTCTGCATCTGTTAGATCGAATGCAGTGAAAAACACATCACCCATTTCAGATTGGTTTTGATTAGATGGGGCTGGTCTCACTGCACTCCGTTCAAAGGGTCGTAAATCAAGTAGAGATAATAATGGTCTTTGTCGAGGACTGGTGGGGTGAACAGCCTCATTATCCAAGTCTGCCGTTGCAGCTGTGGCCTCAACTTCGCTCTCAGAGGCGAATTCGGACATACAAGGATCCGCAGGATTATTTACCTGACTCTGCCGCACCTCACCGATAACAAGATCGTCGGCAGACGTTGCATCAATACTTCGGTCAGCGTGATCATACAGCGACGGACAGTTTAAGGTGTCAGCCTTATCGAGTGGAATGGTAAGACTCATTGAGCCTGCATTTTCGGCCTGATTCTCAAGTATGGATGTTTCTGCACTGGCTTCAGGTACATTAGTAGATAAACCTTCAAAAGTTTTGTTTGTTATTACAGGGGGCGTACCGTCTGTGTGCAATTTGTCACAATCAATGGAGGTCAAGTGTGTGCAAGACTCCAAATGTTTCTTTGGCGCACGTTTACGTGACGCAGAGCTTACCTTCAAAGTCTCGAGTGACGAGTCCGCTTTAAGAGCAGTCCAGGGATTCTGCATCCTACGTTGCTGGATGGTCTTTCGTCAGGTTACTGGGCCGTCCTGGCCTCCTATGCCTGATTGAGCCGTCATGACAGTCACAACACTCTGCTGTAGTCAACTTGAGTAAGCCACCTAACAGCCACACAACAGTTGTCGCCTTTTACCCCTGAAGGGCTTAACGCTGCAAGGGTGACTGTGGCCAGCTTTTACAGCAGAAAAAAGTCACGTGATTCAGCATGTGACTGCCAATAGGCTGAGCCCCCTCCTGGGAGCGAGCACAAGGCAGCAAGAGTCTCGGTGACTCGCAGTGCTGAGCTGGATTCAGTGAACACTCACACACGTTCCTTCCTGGGGCGTAAGTACAAATGAACAGAACGTCCTCGCCACTCGGGCGACTGTGGCCGGCTTTTACAGCAGAAAAAAGTCACGTGATTCAGCACGTGACTGCCAATAGGCTCCGCCCCCTCCTGGGAGCGATCACAAGGCATCAAGAGTCTTGGAGACTCGCAGTGCTGAGCCGGATTCACTGAACACTCACACACGTTCCTTCCTGCAGTGTAACTACAAATGAACAGAACGTCCTCGCCACTCGGGCGACGGTGGCCGGCTTTTACAGCAGAAAAAAGTCACGTGATTCAGCACGTGACTGCCAATAGGCTCCGCCCCCTCCTGGGAGCGAGCACAAGGCAGCAAGAGTCTCAGAGACTCACAGTGCTGAGCTGGATTCAATGAAAACTCACACACGTTCCTTCCTGCAGCGTAAGTACACATGAACAGAACGTCCTCCTTATAGGTGGCTATAACATTATCTCTGCTGAGAGAGAAGGTGATAGTTTTGAATTCTTCCAAGCTCCCCCCTGCGTCAATCTATTTGGGAGTTCATTAAATTAATATACAGTTAAATATGCGAATGGTAAACACAAATTTCCGCCTGACCATGAATGGAAGGGAACTCACTAATGAACGGTTATAGGTTAATTAAATAGATCCCCACACTGACATTTTGTTGAACAATCTACTTACTTTTTGAAATCTCTGGGCTTGGCACTCATGGAGACAGAGCAGGGCTTTGTTTTTGGGATAAAACAGCATTCTGGCTAGCACTTCAGTCAATGGGACCCCATGGCAATCATCCCACCATGGCTGCAGGTAAGTATCACAGCCTCTGTTTTCTGGTCACCTCAGCAATGGGAATCTCCAGCCCTCTTCCAATATTTCCACTCAGACGATTTTTCAGCAGGTCTCGTTTGGTGATTTTTTTAGGCAGTTGTCCCCTTTCCAATAGGGCAAGTCCTTATTACTCTCTAGGCCCCTCCAATGGAAAATAATATTAGAAGGTGCTAATTTATGATCTCACACACCTGATTTGTCGTTTACCTCTCTCCCCACTCCCCCAGTCCGCCGTCTACAGATAGGTTCTGGGGGTGGCGACATTCAAATTATGGAAAAAAGCAACAGAGGAGATAAATCCTCTGTCTGGAGTTAAACTTCTTTTTTTAAATGTTACTTTACAAAGTTTCACCTTAAAAGTCCCTACATAGGAAATATGTTTATTTTACAAACAACCCTAATAATACATATGTATTTATGTTCCTCTCATTGTGCCAGACTTCAGGGTATGACTCACATTTCGGCACCACGTTGTACGGCTATGCATGCTATTATGTCTTATGCTTACACAAAAAGTATAACAGTTATGACTATGAAATTTTATATCAAAATAAGTAATTTAACCAGCCATCAGCACCCCCAACTGTCACATTCTGAATATTTTCTGGGAAGCTAGAAACAGAATTCAGGTGATAACATGATTTCCAAAAATCGCATGTAGGTCCAATTTACATCAACATGACCAGCACATTACTAGCTTTCAAATTACATATGTCTCAGGTCTGTGAGTCTCTCGGTCTCCAAATGATTACCGAAATTTATTTTGCAATTAAAGTCAGTGACCACATAATTAACATATATAATATTTAGGTTCACATCACAGTTCCCATTTCTCCATATGGGTTTCATTTCTCTTCAAACCATGTGGTTCAAAGTCTGTTGGGCTGCAATGTTGACATAGTCTTAAATTAATCCATTAGCTCTCCTCTGTCCCCTGCTAATGGTGATTTGTATTGCTCTTTCCAGAGACCAAGCCCTTCAGATCCTCTGATCCTTCCTTCAGGGCTCTGCATAGCAACAGGCTCAAGAATCGAAACTCAAAGCCACCATTTTCCTGGACCCACAAAAGCCTTTCTCATTTCACCTGAAAAAAATAGCAGGTTCACTCTGTGACAGGTATTTTGCATGAGAAGCATATTACTAATTTGAATACACTGCATCTCGCCAGCACTCTCCAAGGGCCTCATTACGACCCTGGCGCTAAGTGAAAAACGATGGCGGTAAATGGTTACCGCCATCGTTTTCCACCAGGTCCGATCATGACCCGTGACCGTTAACTACGATGCCATTAGTGGCATCGTAGTTAACGCTGCTGCTAACTGTGCCAAGGGCGCGCGCACGCGACCTCCCACACCGTACTTAGCGCCATGGCGGAAAGGTACGCGAATGCCGACCCAAGCGGAAATGCACCTAACGCCATCACCCAGCCCGTTAAGTACCTTACCGCCATGGTGCTAATTACGCCATCGCGAACCAACCGTAAAGGGCCATGTAAAGTGAATGCAGCTGCCACAGGTGCACAGAAACAGCACAGGTGAAGGCAATACAGACTCAGGAAGTACAAAAAGAGCACACCCCACCCCTTCCCACACCCAGTCACACTCCACAATGATACCAATACGACTAGCAATGTTGGGGCTGGAGGACCTGATAGCAATGCAAGTGCTGCAACAGCAACAACAACAACAGGCAGCACAGAGGAGATGCAGGAGGAGAAGGAGGGCAAGGCAGGCCCAGCAAGCCCCACCAGCACAGCCAGTGCCACCACGCAGGCAGCCCCCAATCCCACGCATCAGAGCCAATCCATTCAACCTCACTGCTGAGCAGATCCACACCCTGTACCGTTTGGACCGGGACACCATCACCGCCATCGTAGACATGACACACAACGACATCTTCAGCATGATAGAAACTCCAACCGCCATCCCACCCCGACTGAAGGTAGTGTCTGTACTCCACTTCCTGGCCACAGGCACCTACCAGCACACAGTGGGGCACTTGCATGGCATTTCATAACCATTATTCTCACGAACACTCATCCAAGTGCTCGATGCCCTCCTCAAGCACACAGACAACCACATCTCATTACCACGGACTGCCCAGGAGATTGCAAACACCAAAGTGGGTTTCCATGCACTGGCCGGCATACCTGGTTGCATTGGTGCCATCGACTGCACCCATGTGGAATTGGTGGTTCCACGTGCCATGGAGGTAACGTACCGCAACCGGAAACAGTTCCACTCAATCAATGTGCAAATGGTCTGTGCCTCCAACAAGATCATCACACATTGTTGTGCCCGATTTTCCGGATCAATGGTCCTGAGGAACTCCACAATACCACGCTACATGGAGGGACATGCAGGCCCAAGATCCTGGCTACTCGGTGAGTCCAATGTCATGACCATGGAAATGTGAAGTGGGTAGGTGAATGACGTACCGATGCATACTCTACCTGGCTGAAGGGGGGGGGGATGATGCATACTCCACCTGGCTGAAAGGGGGGGGGATGATGCATACTCCACCTGGCTGTGAGTAGCAGAGAGAACGGAGACAGAGGATACCCTAAAGCAACCATACTCCACCCAACACCAGTAAAGCCAATACCCAATGTGTGCAGCCCTACCATGTGAATGTGGTTGTGTCCCAACCATGACACAACCATCTGCAAGTGCATTCTACCAAATCAGACCACATTGTCAACAATGAAAAGCACCTACATGCACGTCACCAAACACCATCAACCGATAGGCCTGTCCCCCATAACTGCCCACGAAGGAGGCACATGACGGACAGAAACATCAACACACCATTACACAGACTGCAGGGCCCCCAAAATGTCCCTGTCTACATCAGCATTGCTCACTGGGGTCATGATGAGGCCCACAGCAATGTTGCAATGATGTGCGCATTGCCATCACAGGACATGTGCCAAGCCAACTAACCAAACGGCATGAACGGACACAGTGGATGGGCACTCACAATGCACTCAACCCCTCTGCATACATTGGGTGATGGCATGCAAAACAGGCCATGGGAGCCATGAGCATATACTGGTTGCATTGTGTGAATTAATTAGTGCATGTAGAAGTGAGCCAAAGTAACAGTTGGATGCAAGCCATGGTGGCACATCATGTTCTTGATCAGACGTCATGACTGACACATACATTCTCGCCTACATACAGGTGATGCAGGCTATCCCCTGAAGAGGTGGCTCCTTACACCAGTCCGGAACCCGCAGAACCAGCACGAGGAGGACTTCAACCGTGCACATACACATACCCGTGTGGTCATAGAGCAGACATTCGGCCTATTGAAGGCACGGTTCCGATGCCTCAGCAGGTCTGGTGGGGCACTCCTGTACCGCCATGAGAAGGTGTCAAAGATCGTCATGGCATGTGTCATGCTACACAATATGTGCGTCAGACGGAATGTGCCCCTGACGCAGAACTGCAACCACCTGACGATGAGGATGAGGAGGGTGCAGATGGGGCGGCACCCCATGGAGGAGGCGATGCACAGGAGGGGCGTGCAATGCGCCAAACTATCATCGACCACTGCTTCTAGCACACACGGCTGGTGTGTATCACATGGAGAATGCACTTGGGGCACTGTGTGTCTCTGGGACATGCACACTGTGGACTGTACACCAATAAAGCACACATATGCAATGAAAATGTCCACACATTTCATTTCGGAAAAGCAAAAAGTGTATTTCAATCATAAAACGTCGTGACACACCCCCTCCACCTCCCCCTGCACACCCCAACACCCCTCTCCCCCCTTCCCCCTGCACACCCCAACACACCCCCCCCCCCTGCACACCCTAACACAACCCCTCCCCCCTGCACACCCCAACACACCCCATGTAAGTGTCAACAGATGCCTGTGACAGTGGCCACAGGCTGTTACAAGCCCCCTCTCCCGGCCCCCGGGGCACCCCTGGCTGTGGAGCGCAGGTTACGTCCGGAACGTCGGACGGGGCTGCTCTGTGCAGAACTGGCAGCGGAGGATGTCCCTGCCTGCCCCCGTGCATGCACGTCCTGTAGGGTGTGGGTGAGCTCAGTGAGCGCACGACGCAACCCGGCAAGTTCACCACAAATGTCCCTAGACATGGCCTGCATGGCATCCCTCAGGGTGGCAGTGCTCTGCGCTACTTCGGCCCTTAGGGTCTCCGTGGCCTGTTCAATGGTTGCCCTAGCCCCCACAAATTCCGCGGCATGCTCAGTCAGCATCGTGGACAGTTGTTGCTGCCGTTCTGTGATGTCCTCGAGGGACTGCTGCCCCTGCTGGGCCATGCCCAGTGCTGGTGGTGTGATGGAGGGGCTGCTCCCCTCCTGTGGATTGAGGACTGGGCATGGGGTAGAAGGCCACTCCTCTTCCTCTGTGTGCCCCTGTGTGTGATCCTCATAGGGGCTGGCGTTTGACAAACAGGGGGAATGTAGGTCAGTGGGGCTTCTGACTTCGTGCTCCTCAATGTCAGAGTCTGAACATGCAGCTGTTTCACCCATGTTGCTGCTGGCCGCAGACCCGGTGCCTTCTGTGGCAGGCAATGTTGGTACAGGTGGAGCTGCTGCTGCTGGCCTGCTGCCTGCAGGGGTGCTTGCCGGTGGGCCGTCCGGTTTGCTTGCAGTGGATTCTGCTTGTTGTGGGGTCTGCCTCACTGCAGCTGAGGTTGAGGGTGCGGGGATGGTATTATTGGCCTTCTTGGCTCTCTTCGTCGCAGGGGTGTCCTGGTCCTCGGGGTGTGAATCTGTGCCTGTGGTGAAGCAAAGGAGGGAGGGCGTTATTGATGGGTCTGCGGACTTTGGAATGACAATGATTGACATGATTCTGGTCAGTAGATGAGGCAGATTTCAGGCAGGGCCATGCAGGTTGTCTCCTTTTTGTGTGGAATGTGGATGCAGGTATGTGGGTGCCAACAGTGTATACAGGGTGGTGCTCGCATGTGGCTATGGGCAGTGTGGAGCTAATGTGTTGCATTTACACTCTAGGGCAACCTTGTGCTACACATGCATGGACTGCAGTGACTATGGCATGTCTTGTTTGAGGCACCTACCTTCATCGCCTGATGTCGGAACTCCCCTTTCCATCCCTCCAACGCCTTCAATGCCTTCCATGCCAATCGTGGTTGTACAAATCTCCTCCCACGGTTGGAGTTTTAGTGGGGATTCCGAACCTCCACCGGTACCCAGGGCAAGGTTGCGGTTCGCAGAGATGACGGCTCTGACCCGTATGCGAAGGTCATCCCAGCGCTTCCTGCACTGCTGTGGGGTGCGGGGTACGGTCCCCACCGCGCTGACGCGCTCGGCCACCAGGGCCCAGATGGCCTTCTTTTTTGCTATCGCTGGCCTGGTCATTTCCGGCGAGAAAACGACAGCTGCGTTGTCTTGCAGGGTCTCCGCAAGCATGCAGAGTTCCTCCCGGCTAAATCGTTCCTGGCGCTGGCGGTCACATGCCTTCTTAACAACTTTAGGCATTTTTGGGTGGTTGGATGGGTGGGTGATTGGTTGGGACAGGTGTCAGGGTTGGATCTGGTGTTGTTCGGAAGGATGGCAATGGATTGTGTTTTTAAAGATGGCCGACGTGCTGTTTCCCGTTCCGCCGCGATGACGCTATTTCCGGTTCTGCTTTTTACGGTGACCGCTAATTGCGGCCACCGCTAATTACGGTGGCCGCTACTTACGGTGGCCGCTACTTACGGTGGCGGAAGTGCACCTTGCTCGCCCTACGATGCCGGTAGGGGCCATTTCCGCCATGTCGTTAATTACATTACCGCCATGGCGTAATGCTCGTGCGCGATGGGTCGTAATGTGGCGCTCTTTACGCCATCGGCCCACGGCGTAAACGCTCATTACGCCATGGCGGTAATGTCGGCAGATTACCGCCTGGGTCGTAATGAGGCCCCAAGTCTTTTCCCTGATATATTTATTTGAGCAAGAAACATTTGTCTTTATGTCAGGTTTTAGAACTGCAAAACACACATGCAAGTCTGTTTTATTTTCAGTATTTGAAAACCCTGCTTTTCATCTAGAAGGGGACTTTGATTTTATCTTTTTTTGACCTTGTACTTTATAATGAAAGGTAGGCCTTTTGATTTCCAGTTCTTGCAGAAATAACTGAATTTTGATTTGCTAGGCCCATCTAGCAGTATTGACGTTTTAAGGCAGGCTTTTCATTCACCAGTTGTCATGGTTATGGGCCTGGGTTCCACTTTCAGACCCTTTTCTTGTTTAGTTCATGGTAGCAGGTGGGGAAGGCAGGCAGGAGCAGTACGGGTGAGGGCTTTGAGAGTCAGAAGCTTGTCACCACAGAAACCTCGCCATCTAATCATATTAAAGAGAACTTCCTTTTTCCTTCAACATGGATCTGTGCCAGCCCAAAGCGTGCAAGGCGGTCTAGTCTCTGAGCGTGGCTGCCTATATAAGCCACTCCCAGAGACCAACATGCACTTCGTGTGAATTCTGTATCACACGCTTACCCGGAATCCTCGTGCTTACCTGTTACTTCGTTTGGTCCCTGTGATCGTCAGCATCCGGAAAGAAGAGAACAAGAGAATAGCAGCAGACTCCTGCACCAGAGTTTACCTGCCTGCGACCTGTGCTCCCACAGAATTCCGGCACCTGGAAAGGAAGAATAGAACAGGTGATTAACAGAAGGCTTCGAATCAGGATATTGCTACGCTCACCGCCGCCCACTGAAGATACCGCTCGGAGGCCGCAAGCAGCAAACTCTGCCCCGGTGCGCGGTCTTCGTCCCAAGCAACTTCTGGTCCACTCGCCGGCTCCTCCAGCCATCCAGCATCATAGTGACTCCCCCCGGAACGATCCTGTATAAAAAGACAAAAGGTACAATTAGAAGCTTATTACTCACCGCATGCTCTTTCTGCATCCAGACTCATATGAACCACGCTGCAACTATGACATAATTAACCCAGTGAGGCAACTGGGTCTTTTGGGCTAACAATGCTTACCTGCTAACTGTACTTACCTGCAAGGCCGTCACCGAATCCAGTCAGTGAACTGGTTTCCAGACCTGATCCTCGGCACAAGTAAACCAGTGCAGTAACAGGTCCCAAAGACTTTGATCTGGAGCAAAAGACATACCAGGACCACTGGGCACCAGCCACTGCACCCCTGCAAGAGCAATATGGAGAGCCCACCATATTAAACAGAAAGGTGAGCCACACCCTAGTTCGGGGTAACAAAGAAACTCCCAGAGGCTATCTTTCCACCCATCATCCTAACCTATCCTTCCAAAGGTATTGAGCAGAGAAGAAATTGGGGGAAGTGCCAGATGAATCCATCTCTCCTGTGGAGATTCAGGTAAACCTGACACCAGTGAGCCTTGTCCTTAGAGCTTGCATTTCACAGTCAAGCCTAACATGGCCTTCCAGTTATATCAAGTGAGGCTGTAATTTAACCCCACAGAGTTGGCCCCCCAAACCCTGGCTCTTTTCCCTGATTACTCACGGAAAGAGTAGGGGAGAGTGGGATTTTCCTTGGATGTCCTTTTCTTTGTTGGAGCCCTCACGGCTCATTCTCTTTCCGTAGTTAGTGGGCGCTCTGGCCTCACTACTGGATTTGGTCATCTGGGTTATGTGATGGAACCCCTTCCTTTCTCCTTCCCAGGGTCCCTGGGATCCTCCCCGACTCCCTTCCTGCCCAGATGCTGGAAGTGAAGGGAGTTAGTCATCTATAAATAGGAACAAAAGAGAGGTTCAGTACTTTTTACACAACATATTTCCCTGGAAGATAGGACATAGCATTAGAGAAAACAAAATATTACATAGAAATAGATACAACATTTCAGAACATAAACATGACACATTTCAAACTATTCACCTGTTACAAGTCTCCATCCGGGGCTTTCATCCTTTCCTTTCACTCCTCTGCTTGACTTTCATTTAGCTCCTCAATAAGTCATAAAGCTTGTCTCGGAAGACAGCTTTTCAACGAATTAATGTGGACCTATTTCTCCTCCGTCTGTTCTCCTCTTGGGATGCAGATCTTGTAGGCCATAGGTGATATTTTATCTACAATTTCAAAGGTGCCACGCCAAGACAGAGGGACTTTCCGCTCCTTGGTTTGATTCCTCTGAAAATTGTACAGGTAAACCTTATCACCTACCTCATACTTCTTCTTTGTGGTCTTGAGATCAGACTATGTTTTCATCCATTCAGCCGAATTTTCTAAATTGTGCTGAGCATAAGAAAAAGCATGCTGAATGTGCGTCCTTGAATTTTCAATGTACTCATGAGTGGTGGACGCAGTGATCAGTGTCTCCTCCTGAGTTCTGTAGAGCAGATGCTGCGGTAACACCATTTATTGTCCGTTCATAAACTCAAATGGAGACATTTATATTGCAGATGATGGTGTAGACCTGATGACCATCAGGACAAGCGGTAAACGAATGCCCCTAGTGGGTCCCAAGTTTACAACAAACTAATTTAAGATGCTCACGACTGTCTTGTTATATCTCTAATCCCCCGCTCGAGGCTAGGTTGTAGGCAATGTAGAGTTTTCTTTTTACTGCTACAATCTCCCACATCTTCGCCATCACCTCACTGGTAAAATAACTTTCTCGGTCCGACTCAATCCTTTGCGTGAGGCGGAAACGACAGAATATGTGGTTGATCATTAGTGTGGCAGCTATGTGGTTGATCATTAGTGTGGCAGCTGTCTCTGCCTTACAATTCAGGGCTGGAAGACATTCTACCCACTTTGTAAACAAGTATGTTACAGTCAACATGTATTTGTTTCCTCTAGAGGAGCGAATCACTGGCCAAGGCAGTGTCATTACCCTTTTTTATAAGCAAGCTGTGTGTGTGAGTGAACTGGGTTGGAATTGAGCACACACAACACCCCTTTAGATGAATGTTGAGGTTCTGGCCCATGTGTGGCCAGGAAGCAACCTCTTGCAAGATTTCTAATGTCGTATGAAACCCTAGATGGCCGGCTGTGGCCACGTCATGGGCTTGTTTCAACGTCA
The DNA here is from genome assembly GCF_040938575.1 of Ambystoma mexicanum. Taxonomy (NCBI): domain Eukaryota; kingdom Metazoa; phylum Chordata; class Amphibia; order Caudata; family Ambystomatidae; genus Ambystoma; species Ambystoma mexicanum. The sequence goes on from NC_090923.1 coordinate 998,315,174, forward strand.
GGCTTGGGAATGAGGTAGGTACCACCCACTGGTCACATCCATATAGGGCTCTCTGTACCAACAAACCGTCTTGGATCTGGAACATCTTGGAAAACTTCATCAACACCCAAAGGTCCTCTTACCGGTATATTCCAATTTTGTTAGGAAAATTCACACTGTCTTTAATGTGTTGATAGAAATTTCCGATGATCGGGTCCTCTTTCTGTGCAGTGATCAAATCTGCATCAGGGTCTTTACACCACTGGGCAGTCGAGAGTTCACTGATGGCACGTGTTTATGACCTGGTGACAGCTGCAACTTGGATTTCACCCAACAGGGATTTCGTTTCTATGAAATCCCCCTGCAGAGCTCTGGTTTTAGCCAGCTGGTCAGCCAGCTCATTCCCAGTCTTATCAGGTCCCTCTATTTTGGAATACCTCTTATCTTCTTCCAATAGATAATCATCTCATTTGAGGTCACCAGATTATTTGCATGCTTTAAGGGATTCGTTTTGGCACAAAGCATGCCTCAATTCTTCCAGTTAATCAGGTGCTCCACAAACCCATCCCTGATATAATCAGAGTCAGTGATTATGACCAGTTCTTTGAGTTGGTGGTGCACTACAGTGAGGATGGCTTGATGAAAGACCATCAACTCTGCCACCTGACTACTTCGAGGTCTCTGGGTATCACTCAGCCATACATTCCCAATGCTATCCACTAGTTCCTTTTCCCCGTTGTTATCAACATGGTAGGAATACCCATCTTCATAAACTGTGGGTATCCCCTGACACGTGTACTCGTCATAGACCTTGTGCAGGGAGGTTAGGTACGCCTCCATATTGTTGTTGGTCATTCGACTTTCATCCTCGAGACAGTGTTTTTAGCATAATCATACAAGTCTGCCAAATATTGCGCTATAGTACTCTTCTTGTTTTGGCCATATCTGACCTCCACAGGAAACCCTTGCAAGGACAGGATCCAGGAAGTAATTCTGGAATTACGAACATTTCCCGCCCGGATTCTATCACTTTGTAAATATTGCAAGGGTTGGTGAGAAGTCTCAACTATGATGTGCTCCTCCTGAATGAGAGGGTGGTAATTTTTCAATGCCCACACTGATGCCAGGAATGCCTTCTCGCAGTCATTGAATTTTTCCTCCACACTGGACAACATTTTGCTTGCGTACAAGATCACTTTGTTGACCTTGTTGTGCTTTTGATACAATACCACTGTTAGCCAGATATCTGAGAAACCAGTCTCCAAGAAGAACTCCTTGTTCTTTATGGGGTAAGCTAAACAAAGAGCCTGGGAAAGGCTTCTTTTCAGTTGTTTAACTACCTCGGATTGTTCCGGACCCCACTCCCACTTGACTCGGGCCTTTAATAGATGGACCAGGGGTCGAGTGTCCTCTGTGTAGTCTTCATTTAAATTTCGACTTTAGTGAGTCCAAGAAGGCTACTTAATTCTTGCAGAGTAGTAGGGTCTTTTAATTTGAAGAATGCTTCCACCTTCTTCTCCTGGGGATTAAGACCCTCAGGGGTGATCTCGTGCCCTAAGAAGTTCACTCTAGTCTTACACCACTGTGCTGTCCTAAAGGACAGTTTTGTTCCGGCTTTCTGCAGCTCGGTTACAACATAGCAGTTTTCTGCTATATGTTCTTCCACAGTTGAGCTCTTGAGCAGAACATCATCTACATAGGCCAGTTTTCCCCTTTTGCCCATGTCGGGCCTGGCCTTATGTAGAAAGATGTTGAACTCATTGCCAGAGTTGATGTATCCAAAGGGGGTTCAGGTCCACGTCTATTGCTGCCCCCCGAAGGTAAAGGCCAGCTTGTATGGGTTTTTGCTGCTCACGGGTCCTGTCCAGTAGCTGTTGGTCAAGTCAAAGGCAGTGTACACCTTTGACCCTTGGATCTGTGCCAGCCCTTGATCGATGTAGGGAAGTGGCCATCTTGAAATGTCGACCTGTTTGTTCAACTTTCTCAGGTCTGCACATAGTCTCCATTGGCCATTTGGTTTGAGTATCTCCAGTACCGGGTTGTTGAAGGTACTGTGGACCGGACAAATTATCCCACGGGATTCTCTGTGAGTGACTCCATAGATGTGAGAGGTATCCAGTATTGTTTAACAAATACAGGAGCCATCTCAGGGTCCGTGGGTATAGTGGTTGAATGAATGGATGTGCGTCCACAGTCGTACAAGTCCACTGATAAGCGATCTTGGAATTCGAGGAAGACCTGATCCAGCTTTTCTCTTTGCTGCTCGGTCTCACAGGCATCAGCAAGATTGATCCTTTTTTCGACCATCTGCTTGAAACCTGGAGAAACCTTGGGCTTGGCAATTTCAGCGGTATCCTTTGGGTGGAGAGATCTCTTTTGATGCTGTTGACCTGGACAGGAGATTCCAGGGATTTGCGGTAATGGAGTACTACCTCATCCCTCCTGATGTCACTGGTCACCTCTTCCACCCGTAAGGGCAGGAAGAGTACACCAAGAAATTCTCCCCATGCCTGGTAACAATCTTTTCTGGAGAAATACCCTAGCTGATGTCTGAACATTAATTTGGGATCGGTCCATTGATTTCATGACCTAAATCATTAGAATAATAATGGCCATGAACCGACGTTCCAGTAAAGGTGTCTGCGCCCAAAGTGATACTTTGAGGGTCGCTGTTCTCTACCAATATTCAAATGGCATTGTGTTCTAGGTCCACTAGAGGTGTTGGATTTAAAGACTAACCTTGTTGTTGGAGGTGGGAATTCAAATTTATATAGGCGTCCTGTTTGAGGGTTTGTCCTCGCTTAATTTTGAGGGTAGCAGTACATTGTTGCACCTGTCCTGGGATGGTAACCTCCTATCGCACTTCAGCTTCAACCACACAAGACAGCAATTGAGTTGACCAGAATGCTTTTTCAGTGCTGTCAAAGCCCATGGGATTACCCCCCAGTCCCGACCAGGCTTTATTATTAATAAGGTCCAGATTGATTGTGAATGGTTGAGAATGTCACTGCCTAAATAAAAGGCACAAGGGACATCTCTCACAACCCAACAATGATGTTCTATGCTTTTGTTGCCAATGGACATTTTTAGCATACACCTGCTAGGAAGGAGATGTTTGTCATTTTGAGTTTCCTGTCCTACTTCCCATTTATCAATCAATTTAAATGTGGTAATGGCCTGATCTTTTGGGAGTTTCCTGAATAACCCTTCACTGATGAAGCTTCTCCCATTATTCAGGCACACTGTGGCGAGCACAGGCTCCTCTCCTTCATTTATCTGAATGGGAAAAAACAATTATTCGCCCTTTTTCTGAATGTCCGTCAGACTTTGAGCTGGTTCTTCATTGTCTTGTTTCATGGGACTCAATGTTTCTTCTGATTTTGGATTGGTGTAAAATTTCAGAGTGTTCCCTTCCAGTGTGGAATGCCACTTAAAACTGGGAGGAAGGTTGATTTTCAAGAATGGAGAAGGGTTACCTTCACCAATCATTTCTCCTGCATAGATGATTGTGATGTCTGGAACCAGCCTATACTTGAAATGGAATTCCACTTTCTCCGAGTGTTGGCCAATTAAATGGCAGGTACCATTCATGCTGACATAATTTGTACTCATTTTTAGTTTGATAGCCCGGTTAGTCTGGGTGCAGAGGACCTTGTCTACAGAGTCGATCAGAGGTGATAATCTCCTCAGGAGAACGTTCCCCAGTAAACAAGGTGTGCCCACTGGAGTCACCACTATCAATAGGTGTTTCAACCAATGTCGCCCAATTCTTATTTCCAGATCTGCAGTCCCTTTGACGGAAATGTCATTCCCGTCAAAGTTTTGGAGTTGTCCGGGAAGTGGTGTGAGGGAAATTTGGTGACCCTCCCCCGTCCTACGTTTAGTTGGTCAAAGGTCTTTTTGGACAGGAGGGTGGCTTGGGATCCAGTGTCCACCAGAGGTCATAATTCACATTGACCCTGCACCTTGACCGGTGCATAGAATCTGCCTTCTTTCTCCTTCAGGGTGCAAAGAAATTGTGAGTTATTTGGCAGCTCGGCGGTCATTTTCTTATTATTGAACTCTGACACCATGTGATCTTGGCCGATTTGTCGTGTCAGAGATAGGGAATCTGTAAGAAAGATTTTACAACTGATAATGGGTGGATTTGGGGAATCCCGTTTCTCCCCCGATTCTTTGCTGTCCCCGTTTACCGGGACGCAGTTCTCAAAACCTGTTTGGAGGGAGTACATCTGCTCTGTTTCTATTCTGTCCGGTTCACATTTTGAGGGTTTAATAGTTTCCCTACTTACCCTGTCTAACTCAGGGTCTTTTGGAGCCCATTTCTCTTTGGGAGGGATTCCCCTGTTCCTGAAAGGGAAGGTTTGCTTAACTGAATCCTCCAGGGACTCTTCTCTTTCGAAGGGGATGATCCTGAGCTCCTCCACAAAGTGTGTTCTTCTTTGGCCTCTCCTACTTACCCTTTGTTCTTTGGTTTTCTAGCTTCTTGGGTGCAAAAGAGTCACTTTCAGGCTGAGAGTTTTCTGCGGGTTCTGTCTGGGTGATAAAGGAAGCTTCCTCTAGGGCTTGGCATCTCCTCTCCACCTGGGCCCGCTCCTCAAGAACCTGTGGTTTGTCAGACGTTTCTTCCAGTCATTCTCCCCCCCAGGGCATCGGACCTGGGGGTTGGAGAATTTCGGAAAGCAGGGTTAGGTTGAGGGTTTGACTGAGCCATTCAGCACGCACCCCAGATCATCCGTCAGTTGCTGGACCTGTAGCGCCAGCTGCAAGACTTTTTCTGGTTGTAGGGAGGTTTTGAGTCGTACCTCTGCTGCTCCCGAAAGGGCTAACTGTTCCTTGTCCCGGAGTAGCTCGGGTACTGGAAATTGCCCCTCTAATTTCCCATCCTGAATCACCCTTCTCCTGGGTTCAGGGATCTATTGTCCTGGAACTGGGGAGATAGAGGGAGATTATTTTGGAAGTTCTGGTTTAGGGGGTATCTGGGGAAAAGTTCAGATTGGGAGGTGGAGTGATACTTCTCTCCTGAGGGAAGTTTGGAGGGAAGCTTCTCAGGGCAGTACTTACCTGGTTGGTCTCCCCACCCCCTTGGTCCAGGGGAGTGTATACATACCCCAGGATTGGCTTGGTACCCTTGTACCGATGGCTTACATAGGTGGCATGGTCAGAGGGATCATTGTCCTTGACCACTGCCTGACTACTATTCATTTGGCCCGGGGCGGGGGTCCCTTCTACCTTCCATTTTGCTTGTTGGCAGGACGGTTATTTTTAGGCCCCCCATCTCCAGGTTACAAGGGAGGGGTAGTTCTCACCTACGTCACCTTCGCAGCAGCAGGTGTGTTAGATGTTTTATGGGTTTTGGGGTATTTTTACTCTCAGTGGGCTTCGGGACCTCATAGATCATAGTGGCTTGTTCAGTTACCAAATACAAGGTCCTGTGCTCATGAAAATCCCACACCAACTGAGTTATAATGTATTTGGGGAGCGCATAAAAATAAGTGGTCACAAACTCCCTACTATGGGTGTTCTCACCTGCCGGGAAGCCTGAGCAAATGTGCGCTTTAATTCCTGGACAAACTCCCTAGGCGCCTGATCCTCCTGACATTGCAAATTATATGCAGCCTAATGGGCCTCCTGTGAGTTTCTATGTATAGAATTTCTTTTTAAATGGCTGCCTTATAGGTGGACCATTTTAAATGGTCCTGGTCCTCCAGTCCAGCAAAGTAACTGGAGTACTTGGGTGAGAATGTACATTTCTCAAAGGCGAAGCAATTCACATCATTTCTGATCTGAAATGCTGCCATTATCTGCTCATAAAGTTCCAGGTGCTCCCATACCGAAGTCTTGCCAATCTTGTGGTATGGGGTTAAAAAGCTCTTTATGGCATTGCATTGTCTTATTGAGTGTTTAACAAAACCAGAGCTACTATTTGTACTCCCTTCCCTGTCATGTAGGTGCTCCCTATCTCCATAAGAGTGGGAATAGCTCCCAGACTCATAGGATCTGGACTCCTCTCGCCTGGACCGCAGTGAACTCTCAGGGTTATTTTCCCTGTGGTTATTTTTAGGCCCAGGAGAGAGTACAGTTTCATCATCCCCCCTTCCAGGGAGTCTGTGGAAATCCCCACTTCCTCTGAATGTATGGAGGTTTTGAGAATGCTCTTCCTAGGCTGAAGCTATGGCTTTTCTTCTTCAGCGAAGCGGACAAGGTGGTCTCTTTGTAGTCTTATCTTCCAATCTAACTCCCTGACTTTCTTATCATAGGAGTTTTCATGGTCTGAAGTACTCACAGTGTTCTTTTTAGTGTCCCAGGACAAGCTGGTCAGGCCCCCTTTGCTTCTGTATGGTAGAGATGAACACTCATCAGGATCAGACAAGGACTGGCCTTCTGGATCAGTTTGGCTAAAACCTGGGTAAGTTCAAGTGCCTCATGTTGCCATGTTCTTTATCACTGGCATGCATGAGTTCAGTTGCCATTTGTACCTACGAGGTTGTAGATAAAGGGCCTGAGGTCGCTGACGAGTCAGGGCACCTCAAAGCACGTTTATAATTCTCAATTTCCTTTGTGAGACTCTCACAACTTCTTCTCTCTTTCCCTATTTCCAGGTGGTATTCAGAGAGCTGGCTTTTCAATTTTGGCACAAATGCCTGACTAGTCTCTAACACCCAACTCTGAGCCACTAATCAACCCTTCATTTGTTGTAATTCCTCCTGAAATGCTTCATTTTCTTTATGGGAGTCCTGTGTGCATACTCTTGGCGCTTGTCTTTCAAGAAACAAATCTCCTTCTCGAATGCGCTGCTACAATTCGCTGCCTGTGACAGGTCAGCATCTGCCTGCTTCACACGCTCCACAAGTTCCAAGTTCTCTTGCCTCATTCTGGTCATTCCCTAAGAATCTGACTGACTCTTCTCTGCATCCCTTTCCAATTTTGATGCATTTTTGTCTTTACTTAGTTGTAAATCATGTTGCTTCAGAATATTTAAATCCTGGAGCATTTTGTCAGAAACCTGTTGTGAGTCCATCTCATTGATGATGAACGGACTGTTTTCCCTTTGTAATCCCCTGATTTGTTGTTTGAGGGCCATAATGTCATCTATCAACCGTGTATTATGAACAGTCTGGTCATTCAATTTGCTTTGGCGGTGGCTCACCGTTTCTGCACTCTTTTTGCATGTGTCTTTCAGTGCAGCAAACTCTTTTTCTCGCTCTGTAGTGGCCTGTGTGTGGGTTTTTACCTCATTTTGTAATTGTTCGATGTGATTTTGTTGTTTTACTTCAAAATTCCGACTCGGTTGTGCTTTGTCTTCTTTCTACCTGTCTGATTTCTTTCTGAACCTGTTTATATTTCTCAGTCTGACTCAGCACACAAGCCCCCCTATTTTGTACTCGCTCTTCTACCAATTGCACATGAAAATATAAATGAGCTGTGAGTTGAACCATTCGAATCTGCTAATCACGAATATTTTGGGTCATGCTGGGAACCTGGCAAATATAATTTCCTACTGATGTGAGTTCTTGTATCGTTTTAGTCTGCCAGCTCCCAGCTTCGCCCTCACTCTATTTGCCTTAAATGAAAAGCTTAGCCAGGAGATGTTTCCTGGCCTCACACACTTCTACGGCTGTAATTTTAAAATGGCTTTTTGCACCTTTTCTAAAGTTTTCTTTGCGCACAGACAAAATCCCCCTGTTCCTGCTTGATTTCCACACACAATGGCAAATCAAAATTCTAATCAATTTTTCACGTATGCACCTCCCTGGAATTCAAGGGTTATATCTTTGTATCACTTGAACAAAGCAAAAACAACTTACTATCCACCTCAATGTGATTTACACCAGATTGAATAGTCTGTCACAATGCGCTTGTCATGAGTCAAAAGCCAGTACGCAAATTCCCGGCACGAACCTCCAATTTGTAACAGTGTATTGGGAGACCACACTCAACACACTTGAGAGAGCCCACAATGCATCCTTAATTCAGGATCCAAATACACTCTACCTCTGACTCATATAGAGCCCTGTGGATCCCTCCCCCCGAGCCAACAATGAGGCAAGAACCAGGCCGGTGTACAGAAAGAAAGTGTATTTATTTAAAGTATAGGTTTGATAAATCTTGCACTAACCAGTGACACACACCAGCTTCTCTGTGGCATATAATTAATCCTCTTTTTTTTACATAAATTTATAACATGATAAATGATAACATGGGTTGATTTGGAGTACCCAAATCACAATCCTTTAACCCCTCAACCTGCATCTTTCAAAAACACTTACCCTGGGATTCACCTTTTAATAACATATAGCCCATCAGAACCTGGAAACGTGACAAGCTGCACGCTTTACTTTATGCGGATTACAATTTGAATAATAATCAACACTGTTCATTGAGCGCAATCAATTCACATATGCAGTTCTGTGCATTTCGAATTTTCCTGTGCGCTTAAAAGGCTAGCAGTTTGGTTCAACTTGATCACATGTAAAAATGAATCTAGACTGGCGCTGCGCTCTAAGCAATGCTTCCCAGTTCTTACTTTAACCCACTCTTAGTATACAGTGTGCTTTTCTAATCAGAATCTTTATTCAATTTAACCTTGAGAAAACACTTTCTCTGCCCGAACCACAAAACCAAACCGTCATTTACTTACAGCACCCCTCGACTGAAATGCCATGGTTGAAAACGGGGACAGTTATTAATTTCTTTTTTCAGACCCCACTTCACTAAAAGGCCCCTGTTGGGCAAAGTGGACAGTTACGAATTTGTTTTTGGCGGCAAGGATACCCCAATTACTTTAGGTGGCTATAACATTATGCCCGCTAATAGAGAGGGTGAAAGTTTCAAATTCTTCCAAGCTCCCCCCTGCATCAATGTATTTGGGAGTAAATTAAATTAATATAGGGTCAAATATGCTAAGAGTCTACACAACCTTCCCCCCACACACTAATCGAAGGGAACCCACTAATGAAAGAAATAGATTCATTAAATAGATCCCAGGTTGAAATGTTGTTGGACAATCTGCTTACTTTTGAAAAGTGAATAGGAGGACCCTGCATCCTCCATAACCTTTGACATTTGTGGACTGAGGCACTGGAGACCAGACAAGGAGGGAGACGGATGCCCGGATGCAGTTTCACAGTCATCTTTAATGTCACTGGAAGCGCACACAGAGCTCCTACAATCACTAGGTTTATATAGGCATATTTTAGTGTCCTCATATCTTCATGCAAATTCAGGATACATTCCCAATTGGCTTTCTTAGCTAGCATATAAGCCCTCCCTGTCTTTCATTGGTTGACTTACTTATCAATCACAAAGCCCACATGACTTCATTTTGGCAAGCAGGTTTGACTGACACATAATCTGATAGCTTGCATGAGACTCAGCCGGAACTCATTATAAATCCTTAGATGTCTGTAAAGGAGCAGCCACTTATCTGATTGACGAGACATGCCAACTTCACTTGGCAGGCTATACTGTGCTTTTCCTGCCAAGAAATTCTAAATACACACACCAGACATACTACAGAGAACTGACAATTTACTGATAATGAACTACTAATGAACTGCTGCCATAGAATATTCCAGATCAATATGAGTCACCCCTCCTGACACGTTGACCTGAAGCCATTTTGTTTCAGCATCCATCTTAGAATCTTACCTAGTCTAGATACTCGGCCACTCTACCAAATGGCAGACCAACCTACCTTTGTACATAACTCTTTTCCTATCCAGTTCTCAGACTACATTTTCGATATTCATAATGTACGTGTAATACCTGAGACACCCTCCACTGCTTGGGGCACTCTGACCCCCCCCCAATATCCCTGTCCCAGTCATCCCCTCAGTGTGGTGATTTGTGGCAACATGGGAGGTATTATGAAAACATTTATACTAAATCACAATAATTTTGATCATATTGTATTCTCCTAGTCTAAAACATATGTGCATCCTTAAAGAATACCTTTGATTGCTTCTATCTAGATCCCACCTCTATTACCTAATTAAATATAAGCTAATTATATACAACAGGCAATTTCGGCCACCACGAGAATCGAGAGAAATCATTCCTTGAGGGAACCCACCAGCCCATTATTTAATTGTCCACGTGTGACTTTTTCCACCCGATTCATCTTATTTCAGCTTCTTCTTCATCCACAGATCTTTTTCCTGATCTGGTCATCTTGTATTTTTGTCCTTTAGGGTGCTTTGCAGCAAGTTCATGGGCCCTTTTCATTCTTAGGCCAGTCCATTTGCATTTTAGTGTCTCTTTCATCACAGAGCACTTGAACTTTCGATTTGTATCGTCAAAGAACTATTAAATGGGGGGGTCATTCAATTACTTCTTCTGGGGAACACAAGGATGGGGGAGTCTTTGTAGGAAAATGTTGTAAAACACATAGCATACAATAACTGTGACTGTGCATCTGGCTGGGTCCCATGATCTTTTTCTTTCTGCTCTCAGGGTCAGTTACCGCCAATCTCCTGGTGTATAAAGATCTCCCGTCCACCTGTAATATAAAACTTAATGAGTCTCATTTGAAAAATAAGTCTATCGCCATCGTCAATACTTCCTCTTCCACCCCAACCCTTAAAAAATACTCATATGTTTCTTTCAAACATTCCTACGTCCTAAACAATCTGTACTGTATTTTCTCTTCATCTAATATAACAAAATGGCTGCTTCTTTTTCTCTTTTTACACATCTTAGTGTCCATTTGTATTTAAATACATACTGGCTAATATCGGGACTTGGCTATGATCTGAATTTATACAATAAATATATCTGCCTGTCTGGCAATGCCCTACTTTCTCAAGGGCTTTCTTTTTTTAAAAAACTGCATAATATATGAAAGGACAATTTCCCATCTATGGTCAACATTCTCAGACCAAAGAGTGAAAAAATAACAAACGACAAACAGACAACATAACAAATTCAGAGATTTTTTTTAAAAACGATGTATTCCTTTAGTCGCCTCCTTTTGTCTTCTTGGTGAATACATAGCTGAAGAAGACATTGCTGGTATAGGTTCTTGCTCTCTGTAGAAAACCGAAATAGAGTTACAGCCATATTTTAGTTGAAAGAGCAATTCATTATTTCCTCAGGGTAGATCTTTGCTCTTTTTTTTTATTTTATTTTACTTGATTTAATTGTATAAAACAATTTTTACAAGGTTTTAGATCCTTAAAGTCAAAAGGGGAAAAGAAAAGAAAGGCGAAGAAAAAGAAAAAAAAAATCCTTGATGATAAAGGGATAGCACAGTCAAAAGAGAGACAAGGAGCAGCGGAGGAAAAAGAGGAGGATAAAGGCGAGGAGGACAACAAAAATCCTGCGTGTTCCCTATTACCTCCCGTAAGGGTAGTAGAGAAAAAAAAAGCTGTGATTTCGATTTACTTTCCCATCCTTATTGAGTTATTAGACCAATAGCACGAAAAAAGCCCACCACTGCTATAACCCAAGACGTCTTTTCCCCGTTGATTAAGCGACACCACCATTCCTCTTCATCATAGAACTGCAAATTACTGAATTACTGAGGTGTAGTGTACGTGCAGCTAGCACAGCCGGGCAATTCATTAGCAGATGTTTAATAGTTTCCACCTCGTCCCCCAGTTTGCAGAATCTGCACCCTTTTTCTTCTGACATATTCCTTCTTGACAAAACTTCCTTAGTATGAATGATATTCAGTCGAATTCTCAGGAAGGACTCTCGTACTTTCTTGTCAGGACATTTCAACAGGTACTGTTTTGTGGAGTTGACTTTCTGCCAGCTCAAAGGTAGATCAAATATCAATTTCGAAGTCGAGGCCTTCTCCAATGTGTCAATCCAGTCTTGTTCCATAATGCGCACTTTCACCTTTACCGGATTGTTAATGAGTTTGTCACTAGAACTATTCGCCCAATCTAGGAGAGTTGTCATTCTTAATGACCAATCCGACAGCATTTTACACGACCCTGATATTATTTCCTGATGTATTTCCTTTAATATCAGCGGCGGAGAGGGAAGCAACGTTTTTCGGTAGAGCATAATTTCGTTTCGAGCCACAATGGAGCTCAGCGATTGAAGCAACAGCTCTCTCCTTATTAATACAATTGGAAGCGACTGTGGCAAGTTGAGCAGTTTTTTCCAAAAGAGTCCCTCCACATTTTCCCAGAAGTTCGATGGTAAATTGGGTAAGGCTTCAACTCCATAAATCAGGGTAGGGACTACCTTCGCTCTGTAGAAGGTCAGGACTGGCGCTAATGTGAAACGGCCAAATTTGGTCGCTACTGCTCTTGCCTGGGTTGTGAGTAGGCGAGTTTTAATCATTATGTTGTCTTGCATTGGTACTTCTTTTAAGCTTTTATTTAAGATAATCCCAAGGTACTTGAAGTTGGTCACTTTTTCCAGCTGTTTGTTGTCTACTGCCCAGACGAATTTCTCCGCATCACAGGACGCCTTTCCAAACATCATTATTTTGGTTTTATCAAAGTTCATCTGGAGATGGTTTTCTTTAAAATAGGCGTTAAGATTGTTAATCTGTCTCTGCAGGCCTATAGGTGTGAGGTCCATGAGAATAATGTCATCTGCATATAGCAGGCGTGATATTTTACTTGTTCCCAATGTCGGCGGGAAGCTACGTACTCTCTCCTCGTATTCCTTGTAATCCGCTATATAGGCGTTGTACAAGGCCGGAGCCAGTGGGCAGCCTTGCTTGACGCCTCTCTCTGTCTTGATCTCGGAAGAGAGGCGACCCAGATTGTTTAACCGTACACACATTGAGGTTTCCGAGTACAGGGCCTTTATTGGATCCAGGATCTGTAAGGGGCAAGCATGATGATGTAGTTTCTCCCATAGTAGTCCGCGATCAACACGGTCGAAGGCCTGGACCAAATCAATAAAAGCCATGTATATTTTGGGCCGCCCCTCTGATACCTTAGCTTTCAGTGTACTCAAAGCCAATATATTTGCCGTCGTACCAATGTTTTTCACAAAGCCTCCCTGCAGAGGATCGAAGAGGGCTGATGTTAGTATCCAAGATTGAAAATTGTCCAACAGTAGAGCTCCAAAAACTTTACCTATGGAGTCTAGCAGCACTATTGGGCGATAGTTCGAGGGGGTGTCTTTAGAGCCCTTTTTAAAAATAGGTAACACTATCGCCTTTTTCCATGATAGTGGAATCTCTGAGAGCTTAACACATGTCATGAACACCTCTTTGATGAAAATTGACCACGCTTTCAGATTTTTTTTCAGATCATGGTTCGTGATGCCATCGGGGCCGGATGCTCTAGAGCCATTAAGTTTTTTAATTTTCCATTCGATCGTCTCGGTATCAATTGGAACAGCCCAAACGGTCTTTTTTGTCTGCTGATCTGGTGTTGGTAGATTTTTAGATGATGATGGGACTCCATAGAGGTCCGAGAAGTGAGATACCCAAGTTCCATTGTTTATTGAGTTTTGAAGGGCTTGATTCAGAACTTTCGAATCCCCCTTAATTAGGGATCAGAAGTCTCGTGCGTTCTTACCACAAATGGTTCGTAGCATGAGCTCGGCGTCATCTTGAGCACGCTGATATTTCGATGACCTTAGCCATGATTTATAATTAATCGCCGCCACAATTGCTTCTTCTTTTTTCTCTGGGGACTCCGAAGTAGCTGCTGCTCGCTTCAGTTTTCTCACCCATTTTCTGCGTTCTACTAGTTGTGGGTTAAATACATGATTAAATGACGTTGCTGTTGGCTGCTTCTTTCCTTTGTTAGAGGTGAATATCGAGAGAACTGAGGCGTAGTCTGTCGATACCTTAGCCCCAATAAGGTTCCCGTTTTTCTCCTCCTTATACAGCTGTGTCAACTGGGCGATTGCGGATACGGACATCTTCCGCCGTGTGCCACTTTGATTGACTTCCAAATTTGCATTTGTGTAGCGGGCTTCTGCTCTTGGAGAAGCCCAAGAAAAACTCACGATATTATGATCGCTATATTTAGTCCTGGTCACTTCAAAGGATTCTTTTATTATTAAAAAGCTCCTTGATACCTTTATGTAGTCGATGATGGCCGTTTGGTTATTTCTCTCCCAGGTTGGGATAGCCTCTGCATTAGGGGCCACTCTTTGTAGCAGATTATGTATATCTCTTGCCTTTATTAGGTTTGTCCATCTGCGGGCTCTTCCCGTCGGAGAGTTTAGTCCTTTAGTTAAGTCAACATTCAAATCCCCTACCAGGATGGTATAATTGGCGGTGCTTGAAGTTAGATGATCATCGATGATCGTCTCCATTTGGTTGATGTAATTATCACAGGTCACCCGTTTTGGGTTCCAATAGGTATTCACCAGTAATATCTCAAACTGCGGGGCCTTATCACCAACATTACGGGAAGTGTTCCAAGTGATGATTACCGCTAATATAAACTCTGTTGTTTTGAGTACCTTTTTCAGGTGAAGGCCACTTCCCGATCTGATGGCGATAATAAGCCCTGATCTGGGTCTGCCCTTGTTTTCTTTAAGAGCCGGCGAGTGTATCAGGAGGTAACCGTCCAATATAGGTTTCTCCCTTAACCAAGTTTCTTGTAAGCACAGCACATCGAAACTTGTGAGGTCGACATCTGACTCCACAGTCAGATGTTTGAAGCCCCTGGTGTTCCAAGACCCTAGCTTTAAAGAGGGGGGGTCCCATGTCGAAGATGCCCTGACATCCTCAAAGAAGTCAGTAATTAATCCTTGTGGTGGCTACTTGTTTCTTTGGGGACCACTGCTGGATTCCGGCTTGTCTCCATTTTGATCGTTGAAATTCGAGGGCTTTAGATCACGAGGAGGTGCCCTACAAGCCCCTCTGTCACTCAATTTTTGTTCTACTAGTTGGAAAATTCTACGAGTAGAAGGTATCAGCTTCTCATCGGGTTCCCATTCCCTCTCATTTCTGCCTCTTCCGGAGGAGTGTTGCTGGATACTCCTTCTTGCTGGAGGGGCGTCCTCCACCTTGCCAGTGTTAGTGAAACTGTTAGGGAGAATTCTCTGTTTAGGCTGAATTTCCCTACCTAGTGAGTCCCCCAGCAGCTTTGCTGGATTTCTGGGGTTTAATTTTTTTCTCCTGCCAAGAGTGAGACTCTTTTACCCTCACTCTTGGACATGTTGAAGTGTGTTTTCTTGGTTAAACCTTGTGTTGAATGGGCTATGGGGTCTCTTACTCCATAGGGCCTCATGTATTTTTGTGATGTGGGTCACACAGCACCCTCTGTGCCGTGACCCAGGGGTGTCCTAGGGACTCCCCAACATAGACTCCATACCCTGGGACTGACTACTGTCTCCCAGGGCATGTAAAGTCACCAAAGACTTTGCTAGTCTTGAATCCTGAACAGAACCAGTACAAACCATCATATTGTGGACGTACTGGCTGGGGCAATTCGATTGCCCCAGGGTCTGTTAGTCGAGGGGGCACGTCTCCGTCCCCCCTGATCGAGTTTTGGCTGGTGGCAGTGGAAACTACTTTTTATATTCGACCGCGAATATTTCCCTATGGGATTTCCCATTGTTTTAGGCTAACACATTTAATTATTTATTTACGGTAGCCTTAAACATACCGCCGGTTTATATATTTATTTTTATAACTCCGGTTGGGACTTTTTGCCAAAACTTGATTCTAAAATGGCGTTGGTGTTCGCCTCTGTAACTCTGACCCAAAGTGGAGCCCTTTGTTCCACTTTTGGCGGGCTTCTCCACAGAAGCCCTCCAAAGTGGTGCCACTCTGTCTGGGGTACTTAGGAGGGGTGGAGGGGGATTTAGGCACCCTGGACTGAGTTACCTTGGTAACTCAAGTCGCACTCCGTCCTGATTGGCCCAAGTGGTGAGCCGCCCGGCTCACCACTTAGCATGGTTGAGTGACAGCTAGGCTGGGTGAATGGGGGTTTGCTGCATAAAAGCAGGGCTTTGGGGACTGGGACTTCAGAAGTCGCCACAGGACCAAGAATCCGACGAGGGAAGAGCTGAGCCGACCTGCTTCGACGACACCACCCGGTGGAGCCCTGCTGAACCGTCTCACCACTTTTTCCCGACGACCGAGGAGAACTCTTAACGGAGTGGCTCCTTCCCTTGACTGGTGGGGACAACCAGTTTTCGCCTTCTTTCCGTTCTTTGAGGTATCTCGTGGCCGCCTTGCCTGTGCCAAGCACCCCGGCAACCGGAATACCACACTTTACCCCCATACCGCGAAAGTCGGTACCAACCCTTTAACCGGAGGACTCCGCGGCTGGTTTCTTCCCGGGCAGTGCAACGACCCTCTTCTTCTGCTCTTCAGCGAGAACTTCTTCTCCCCTGACCGACGTCGAGCCCTGCTGCCACTGCCTGGAACAACTGCCACCGCTGGAGGATCCTTTCCGCTTAAGGTACTGTGTTCTGCCTGGCTTCCCTTGCTACCGACTGTACGGGGTAGATTTAGTCCCCGGCTTTCGAACCTGGGAGTGCCTGGGACACTTTGGCTAAACTTTCTGAGCCACTCTAACCTCTTTTTGACTCTTTGCAAGACTTTGAATCTCTAACTAACAGTGTGATCTTGGGCACATTTTCGCTCCGGCTACTCTAAGAGTGGGCCCTGCCTAGTGACTTTTGCTCACCTGTGACTTTATTCTTCTTTAAGCCTATTGCAAGTGCTCTGGACCTTAGAGTGGTGTGTCTAACCCATTTCTGCTTTTTCTCTCCCTTTCTTGGAAACTACTAGAGTGTCATCTAACGTTAAGCACTCACCTCTGTTTTAATTAAGTGGTGTTTACTTAGAGTTGTCTAGATAGGAGAAAGGATTGAATCTACTTTCATTATAACTGTGTTGAAGTGCTTTTACTATATTTTTGCTAGAGTGTTTTTAACTTATGTGTATTTTAAATAAATAACTATATACTTTTGAAACCAAGCTCTGGTCAGTGTTTGCTTGTGCTATTGTGTTTTGGTACATATTGTGTATACTTTACATACTGCCTAACTCTTCTTGAGAGAAGTCTGACTGCTCAGCCACAGCTACCAGGTAAATCTGGGTGGTACAGACTGCTACCAAAGGGGTTTACTGCTCTACCTGTAGTCTTAAATCTTTTGCAGTGTTCCCCAAGGGAACTGCACAGGTTTCTGCCTAACACTGGTGTACAGCGGTGGGATTTGTATTGAGTATACATTTTATTGTGCTTTAGATACCTTAGTGCAACTAACCACAAAGCTTAGCACTGAAAAAGTAAAACCTCTAACATGTCAGTTATAGAAAGCTATAGTCAAGAGTCCCTTGCAGCCAAAACTGCTGATTGTTTAAGAGTGCTCTGTAAACATAAGGATCTCCTGACTAAGGGCAAGAAAATGGAGCTGATTGAAAGATTGTTAGCTAACCAAAGTCTGGGTGATGGTTCAGAGGAACCTACCACTCCAGCAACTGTAGATGACAGTGTTGAAGTTAACATGGAGCAAAATGTTGATGTTTCTGAGGAAGAGTCAGAAGAGGAGGGTGAGGCTGTTGTAACTGTCCCCCCTAGGCCTCTGCCTGCTCTACCTGCTGTACCTACTGGACCTTTACCAGGTCCCACATTTAGTCCTCAGTACTTTGAACTGGAGAAAATGAAGCTAGAATTGGAGTATAAGAAACTTAATGCTCAAACTGACAAAGAACTAAGGCTAAGGGAAATGGAGCTCAAGTATGACTTAGAAATGAAGAAATTATCTGTTGAGAATGTTTCTCTCTCTGGCTCCTCTAGAAGTTCCAGTCCTAAAAGACCCCGGATGCCTAAAGAATTGGTTGGTATGTATGAGCCTAAGTTGGATGTGTTGGATTGGTTGTCTCTGTTTGAATATAATCATGGGCTCCAGAACATCACAGGAAATGACTTACTCACCTGGTTGTTCTCTAGGCTCCCCCCTGTTGCAACTGATGTGGTAATGGAGATGGGGGAGGAGGATAGGAAGGACTATGAATGTGTGAAACTAGC
The DNA here is from genome assembly GCF_040938575.1 of Ambystoma mexicanum. Lineage (NCBI taxonomy): Eukaryota > Metazoa > Chordata > Amphibia > Caudata > Ambystomatidae > Ambystoma > Ambystoma mexicanum. The sequence continues at coordinate 998,333,071 of NC_090923.1, forward strand.
TTTGATAGCTAGGTTTGGGAAGACCCCTTCCCAGTATCTTAAGAGGTTTAGGAGCCTCAAAAAGCATGATGGTACCCCTTGGGCTACCTGGGTGAATGAATGTTTGAAAAACTTAGAGGGATGGATTAAGGGTTACAAGGTGAACACTTATGAAGGTATGAAGAATCTCTTTATGTTGGAGTCAATTTATGATGCCTGCTCTCCTGAGCTCAGACAACACTTGGCTGATTCCAGGGAATTGGATTCCCGGAAACTAGCTAAGGCTGCTGACTTGTGGGTTGCCAACAGGGCCACTCACAAGGATTCTGGGGTAACTCAGAAGAAGGATGGGGAAAAACAGTCTAAAAAAGACTCCAAAGAGAATTCTAATAATTCCTATCCCAAAGAGGGCCCCAAACCACAAAATAACCAGGGTAAGCCACATGGGAAACCTAGTCAGGCTACTGTACCTTCTGGCCACAAGCCAGAAGGAGGTCAGAACAAGCCACCCTTCCAGAGAGCATTTGGACAATGCTATGTCTGTCAGGGTACTGACCATATCAAAGGAGATCCCAAGTGCAAGGGTAAACCTGCAGGGATCAGCACAGTCTCCTTAGCCTTCACTCCTGAGGATGAAGTACAGATGGCTAGTGCCCACTTTGAACTCTTTGCTGAAGAACCCTTGGGTCTTCAAGCAACTGTAAACTTAGAGCCTATGGGTCTGGTTAGTCCCCAGAATAGGGTTGTGTATAACTCCCTACCTGTTAACTCTAAGGTGTATTATGTGGACAGTGTTCTTGTCAATGGCCAGGATACTCCTGCCAGGAGAGACACTGGGGCCAGCAGAACAGTAGTGGATGAAAGCTTCTTTCAACCTGAGGATGTGGCCAAAGCACCCAAAGGTCCCACTAAGATGTCTGGAGGCCCTGTCCAAATGGTTCCTATTCTACCAGCCCTCATTCAATGTAACAACATGACAGTAAGGATCCCTGTCAGTGTTCAGACTGAGGTACCGGGGAAGGTCCTGTTAGGGAATGACCTAAGAACTCTAGGAGTAGTGTCACATACCCCCAGGCCTCCCAGTATGGAGAAGCAGAACTTAACCAAATTGGCTAGGAAGGCTACCTTGAAGGACCCTTCTAAGCCTGTGGGACCCTCTACTGAGAACCCCACTACAAGCCCTGGTGTTAGTAAGTTGACCTCTAACCCAGGCACACTTCAGGATAGTATGCTAGGAACATGGGCGCCCCAACCAAGCTCCAACATTGTTCCCCTAGTCTCAGAGTCTCTGACTCCCCCTGCTTCTGAGGAAGAGGTGGATAGACCAACTAGGCCCCTATCTGAACCTGAGAGAACTGGTAATTCTCAGTGCTGGTGGAAAACCAGAAAAGAAAAGTCTAAGGCCAAAAACCTTCAGACTGTTGGACCTTCTACTGAAGACCCCAACTCAAATCCTAATATTAGGGGGGAAACTCCTAAAATAGGTAAGGGTAGATCTAAGAGGAAGGGGAAGCAGGTACATTGCCTAACCCCAACCCCTCCAACCAAGAGGCCTAAGACCCAACCTGCTCCCACAAGAGAGGTGGTGAGGAACCTTGGAGGCCCCTCTAGATCTAAGGGAATCCTTTATAAGGACCCCTTCAAAAAGCCTAACATAGGTTCAGAAGTTGTCCCAACTTCTGAGGGACTGGTCAACCAGATCCCCTATAACAAAAAGACTGATGTTCCTCAAAGGGTTTGTAGGTCCTTTAGCTTGCAAAAGAAAACCTTTGAGTTCTCCCTTAAGCAAAGGTCAAGGTGTCACCATCAAAATGCTGATGGACTCTCTAGGATGTATATCATCGACTAGAGGTATGAGGTTCATCCAGGAGTGGATTAAATCCTCCTGTCCCTTAGTCTGGGGGGGGCGAGTGTTAGGGAGAATTCTCTGTTTAGGCTGAATTTCCCTACCTAGTGAGTCCCCCAGCAGCTTTGCTGGATTTCTGGGGTTTAATTTTTTTCTCCTGCCAAGAGTGAGACTCTTTTACCCTCACTCTTGGACATGTTGAAGTGTGTTTTCTTGGTTAAACCTTGTGTTGAATGGGCTATGGGGTCTCTTACTCCATAGGGCCTCATGTATTTTTGTGATGTGGGTCACACAGCACCCTCTGTGCCGTGACCCAGGGGTGTCCTAGGGACTCCCCAACATAGACTCCATACCCTGGGACTGACTACTGTCTCCCAGGGCATGTAAAGTCACCAAAGACTTTGCTAGTCTTGAATCCTGAACAGAACCAGTACAAACCATCATATTGTGGACGTACTGGCTGGGGCAATTCGATTGCCCCAGGGTCTGTTAGTCGAGGGGGCACGTCTCCGTCCCCCCTGATCGAGTTTTGGCTGGTGGCAGTGGAAACTACTTTTTATATTCGACCGCGAATATTTCCCTATGGGATTTCCCATTGTTTTAGGCTAACACATTTAATTATTTATTTACGGTAGCCTTAAACATACCGCCGGTTTATATATTTATTTTTATAACTCCGGTTGGGACTTTTTGCCAAAACTTGATTCTAAAATGGCGTTGGTGTTCGCCTCTGTAACTCTGACCCAAAGTGGAGCCCTTTGTTCCACTTTTGGCGGGCTTCTCCACAGAAGCCCTCCAAAGTGGTGCCACTCTGTCTGGGGTACTTAGGAGGGGTGGAGGGGGATTTAGGCACCCTGGACTGAGTTACCTTGGTAACTCAAGTCGCACTCCGTCCTGATTGGCCCAAGTGGTGAGCCGCCCGGCTCACCACTTAGCATGGTTGAGTGACAGCTAGGCTGGGTGAATGGGGGTTTGCTGCATAAAAGCAGGGCTTTGGGGACTGGGACTTCAGAAGTCGCCACAGGACCAAGAATCCGACGAGGGAAGAGCTGAGCCGACCTGCTTCGACGACACCACCCGGTGGAGCCCTGCTGAACCGTCTCACCACTTTTTCCCGACGACCGAGGAGAACTCTTAACGGAGTGGCTCCTTCCCTTGACTGGTGGGGACAACCAGTTTTCGCCTTCTTTCCGTTCTTTGAGGTATCTCGTGGCCGCCTTGCCTGTGCCAAGCACCCCGGCAACCGGAATACCACACTTTACCCCCATACCGCGAAAGTCGGTACCAACCCTTTAACCGGAGGACTCCGCGGCTGGTTTCTTCCCGGGCAGTGCAACGACCCTCTTCTTCTGCTCTTCAGCGAGAACTTCTTCTCCCCTGACCGACGTCGAGCCCTGCTGCCACTGCCTGGAACAACTGCCACCGCTGGAGGATCCTTTCCGCTTAAGGTACTGTGTTCTGCCTGGCTTCCCTTGCTACCGACTGTACGGGGTAGATTTAGTCCCCGGCTTTCGAACCTGGGAGTGCCTGGGACACTTTGGCTAAACTTTCTGAGCCACTCTAACCTCTTTTTGACTCTTTGCAAGACTTTGAATCTCTAACTAACAGTGTGATCTTGGGCACATTTTCGCTCCGGCTACTCTAAGAGTGGGCCCTGCCTAGTGACTTTTGCTCACCTGTGACTTTATTCTTCTTTAAGCCTATTGCAAGTGCTCTGGACCTTAGAGTGGTGTGTCTAACCCATTTCTGCTTTTTCTCTCCCTTTCTTGGAAACTACTAGAGTGTCATCTAACGTTAAGCACTCACCTCTGTTTTAATTAAGTGGTGTTTACTTAGAGTTGTCTAGATAGGAGAAAGGATTGAATCTACTTTCATTATAACTGTGTTGAAGTGCTTTTACTATATTTTTGCTAGAGTGTTTTTAACTTATGTGTATTTTAAATAAATAACTATATACTTTTGAAACCAAGCTCTGGTCAGTGTTTGCTTGTGCTATTGTGTTTTGGTACATATTGTGTATACTTTACATACTGCCTAACTCTTCTTGAGAGAAGTCTGACTGCTCAGCCACAGCTACCAGGTAAATCTGGGTGGTACAGACTGCTACCAAAGGGGTTTACTGCTCTACCTGTAGTCTTAAATCTTTTGCAGTGTTCCCCAAGGGAACTGCACAGGTTTCTGCCTAACAGAAACCCCCCTCTTCACTTCGCAGTTCGTGTCTTCGTCTGTTTTGCAGGATCGGCCTTTGGCGTCCGTAATTTTGTTCGTTCGCCTTATAATTTGTCGCATTTCGTGACGCCCCCTCTTGGGGTGGTTTAGGCCCCAGGATACCTTCTGCGACGTAGGACAGCTCGAAACCCAGTTTGAGAAGGTTTGACCTTTCCCCCCAGATCTGTCGCTGTGTATAGTTTGAGTCAATGTGGAGATACGAGCTGTCTTTTCTTCCATTGGGATTTGGCTCGAGGATGTTGATCTCCTTTGTGATATTAATTTGCGAGAAATGAGACTCGCTAAATAGTTTTGCCAGGGCTCTACGGTTCAGGATCCAACTGTCCTGTTTTTCATGGACCCTTTGGAGTTTGAAAATCCTGATAGTCTTCTCTTTTTTTCCTTGAAATTCTTGATCCACAGCTGCCCTTCGTGGGAGCCCCTCCAACACGGCTCCCCTTTCATTCCACCTTTGCTCGTGGACTCGTGATTTATAATGCGGGTCTAGGACTGCTGGGGAGACTCTTCCAGCCTTTGATCTCTCCTTACGGTCTCTTTCTTCCTTCAGCAACCTGACTCTTAGATCTACGGAAGTTCTTTTGTTATCGCTATAATGCTTCGTCCTGGTGATAAGCCGGGGGGAGCGCCTATCTTCCCTGGAATTGTGTGAGAATTTATCCTTCTTGGATCTCGCTCCCTCAGGACCTGCCCTGGAGGTCTGGCTCAAGTTCCTCTTGTTCTTGGTCCGAGGGGTACTTGTTGGCGAGTCCAAGAGGAGGGCTTTTGTTTTTGGTTCTTCCGCGGCTCTGTTTTCGCGAGTCTCTGGGGTTTTTCGTTTTTGCTGGATTGGGGGAACGGGTCTATCTCGTCCTCTTCCACCGAATATGTACTGAGGTCGATTAGATCAATTGAGTCTAAGTCGCTACAGGATTCCATGTCAGGACGGTCTTCCTGATTTTGATCAGCTGGCTTTAGTTTAAACACTTTTCTGTTTTGCACAGGTGACGAGTCATTTTCCGTCTTTGACTCTCTTATGTTGTTTGGTTTCAGCGTTGCTGTTTTTCTCGAGACAATTGGCGCTGGTTTGGCCGCTTTCTGGGCTTTTTTTCTTCCTTGGGCCGGGTAAGGAGCTCCTACATGCTTAAAGCTTTCAAAAGTTGACGGGACCCTAATTGCTGCAAAATTGGTTCCCGTCGCTGCTGGTTGAATCTGACGGTCTTCCGGGAGATTAAGAACTACCGCACCATTTTTCGTGCCTACTGAGCTCTTTGTTTGCGGGCCAGTTGAGCCCATCTCAATCCTAGGAGGCTGGTGGGGGATGGAATTTCCACTTGTGGCCCTCAGATCAGCTGAGCTGCAGACATCCTCCGTTATTTGGGATTCCTGGTCACTTAAGGAGACCTGTTTGGGCGCCCTCGAGTTGTCAATCAGGCCCCCATCCGCATGCTGAGGTCTCTTATTACCTGTAACATTTTGAGAGTCGTGCACGCAAGTCCTGTGGGCCAACACAAAACCTTCTAGATAGGTGAGTTTGGAGTGCATAAATGCTATTAGAGTGTTTTGATCTTTAAGTGTCTCATGGATCGATTCGTACAGCTTCCAAAACGGCGCCAATGCTATCGTCATTGGATCTAGCTTTTTGACAGGTGTTTCTGGCTTCGGTTTGGCAGTAAGTTCGCTCATCCGTCCAGGAAGCACAGGAGAGTTCACGTGCTGATCGTTCCCGATGCATTTGTCTAGGCCGCTTCCTAACCCTATCTCCTTAACTCCCTTAGGAGAAGGGGGGAGATCGAGTCAAGAGGAGCCGAAGGGAGGAAAGGTTTGGACGAGGAGGCTGCCCCCTCTTCAGGGTCAAATAGAAGAGAGGTCTGCCCCATCCTCTCCCGCGAGCCCCTCTTGTCCTTATCCTGATCTTCCTGGGGCTGCCGACGGGGGTCCTGAACTTTGGCAGCGAGAGGGCCCTCTTTGTCTCTGCGTGCCACTTCAAGAGCGTCGCTTATCTCTGGAGGATTACTCCTCGCATCCGGACCAGCATGAGTGTCTCCTTCATCACCAAACCCAACCTCCAACCCTGATAGCATATTACTGGATGGGTCGGTTACAGGTCCGGTGGGTAACTTCGCTGGCACCGTCTTGTTGATAACCTCTTCCACATGAGGTTTAGGTTTTAAAGGTAGAATTAGATTTGAAAGATGTAGGGCCGTGTCCTCCATTATAGCCAGCAGCTCCACATCAGAAAAGTCCTGCTGTCCACGACCTTCTCTGCGCGATTTTTTACCAAAAAAGTCTTTGAGGGTGGTCATTGCGTTTGAAGGGTTCTGATGCTGAATTTTTTTCCCTCCTAGTCCCCCTCTCTTATACAGAGCTTTTAAACGCGCTGGTCTTTTGGGGAGCATTTTCTGTAAATTCCCCTGTGTCTTTGAGTGAACAGAGGATTCCGTCCTCCTTTTGTCAGATTGAGGATTCGATGGTGGGGTGATCGCTGGAGGAGCGTTGGGCAAAGGACTTGCATTCGGCTGAGACAGCGCTGCCGGGCTAAGGGACGCTGTGGTAGCCGAAGCAATGTAGTCCTGGGAGCTTGGAGAGTCCATTAACCTGACCTCTCCTTGAGGCGACAATGATCTCGCCCCGGCTACTGGCACCAGTCTCTTCGGGGAGGTAGAAGGACTAGATTCCAGTGCTACGGGGCTAGCCTCTGGGTTGGTTGGTGGTGTAGGCGGGGAAATCTCCTCGCCGCCTGGCGGTGTTCGCAGGTCATCCATTTCCCCCATCGTATGTATCATGATGTGCACTTGCCCCCCCCATAGAAGGCGTGTGGGGTAGACCCTCCCCCAAGCCCCTCTTCCACGGGTTGGCGTCCACTGGCTCTCTCCCCGAAGCGAGCGGGCTTAAATAGTTCTCAGATCTGATGGGGGGGTTCTATCCGTGGGACTGGACTTGTTTTAGATGACACTTGGGGTTCCCTGCTTCTCCCTTTTGTCGCATGGGGTAAAATTTTGGGCGTGGGCGTTTCGCTAATCATGGAGAAGTCTGTGGCGCCCTTCCCCAAGGTGATTGGTTCCTCCCCCCGGTATTCACTCCTCTCGATCGTGGGGAAACTGAAAACACACTCTGAATGTTGTAATTGGTTCTTTACATTGTTGGGAAATGTTGTTAGGGGGAGGTTATGATGCGTATCCAACGAGGGGCCATGTTCCATTACCTGCTCAGCTGCATCGGTGGAGCTGCAATTTAGAAACTCTGGGCACCGCGGTTTCTTGCTCCGTAGATTTCTCGGCTCAAGTTCGTTTACCGAGGGTTTCCTTTTGGCTCTCTGCGCCAACTCAGTCATGGTGGAGAGGGCCCCTCCCTTGAGATGCACTGATTAAAGAGCACTCCTTCCTCCGACCGCCGACCGCGGACTGCTGACTGCCCTTGTCAGTCCCTTCGCGGTCCGCTTCGCAGAGGGGAATGGTTATGTACCAGAGGCTCACCAGAGCACACGCCTCTCAGCACACGCCTCCAACGGAAAGTGAGGAAATACTGCGCTCTCGAACAGCGCTCACTGCTCACACTGCTGACTGCCCTTGTCAGTCCCTTTGCTCTTTTTCTTTCAATAACATTTTTTTTTACTCAGATCATTTCTTGACTCTGAGCACACTGACATGTAGGCCTACTTTTCTGTCCCCAAAAACCATGTTGGTGCACATTATAGAACGATGTATCATTTAGTGTAGCAATTAGGCCTGTCTTTAGTTCCCTGCTATGCTGAAAGTTCTTCTCTGTATTTTTGAAGTCTTCTTCTGCTAGCGTAGGACCGCTGTCGTCTTATTTCTTTGCTGCACCTTTTTTCTGTTGACATAATTTACATATTTTGCTGCTCGCCTCTTGCACTACACTAATCTTGCCTACCCCTGTCATTTTGAACCCCACACTATTCCTATTATACATGCAAGTGTGACATATAAGAAATGCATTGTTTTGCCTATCCTAAATATTTCTATACATTTTACCATATGTAGCCATTCGGCATCTCGCCATTTACCAGCATTTCAAAAAGGTTACTATATATATATATATATATATATATATATATATATATATATATATATATATATATATATATATATATATATATATATATATATATATGGTGTCCAGTCATTATCTCGAAAACAAAATGTCGAATTACAATAATGTCGAAACAATAATGTCGAAAACAAAAATGTCGAATTGTTTTTTTTTTAATTTACATGTTTTTTTGGGGTTCCGGTGGTAAAAAAAAGGGGTAAAACATTAAAAAAAAATAAAAAAGGGGGGTTGGGGGGGAACCCCCCCATTTCGAATAAAAATCAACAAAAAAAAAAAATTCGACATTTTTGTTTTCGACTTTATTTTTTCGACATTATGACTTTCGACATATTTGTATTCGAGATTATGACTATAAACCTATATATATGTATATATATATATATACACACACTATCGTGTGCTCACACCTGTTTGCACCTATTTTGGGAAAATGCTATTTATTTGAAAGACTGTATCCCTTACTGCCTTTGTTTGTTCTCACGTTGGTCCTCTTACTCCTAATCATGATCAACAATGTGTTCACACACTTGCAGTGTGGACCAATACTCACCTCTTTCTTCTCTACCTGTTCACTAAATACTTACTTGTGTCATAATACAATGTCTTTTCTCGTTATATTTGCTATTCCCTGCTAAGGCCATGTAGACACTCCTCCTGTGTTCAACAATAACAATATGTTTTCATCTGTAAAACATAAACCAACATCATCATATTCATTCAAATAATGTTTTGTTACTTATATGTTCTTTAGTCGAGTTCTAAAAAAAAATCCCTCATTTTAGCAAATCAATCTTGGCCATCCATACCCCTTTGGCCCTTCATTAATCATTTTCTTTCTTATTAAAATACACTACACTAGTCAATTCATAGCCAGCACCACCCATTGTGCTTTTCGCTGCTTTAATATCCATTGATTTATTCATATTCATTTTTATAGCATTGTGAGCGGTCGCTTCTTGCAGAGTTCAATTTCGGCTGATGCCATTTGCGTATGACAAAGTTGAAAATATAGTTGCTCTTTCTGTCCCTTTTCGACCAACGCCGTGTCTTGACGCGGTGAAGAATCAAGTCAAAGGACAGGACAACCCGTCGGACGAAGTCAACTTTCGACAGACTCCGTTCGGCCTTGGAAGGCCCTTACAGTAGGGAGATTGGGAGCGGTCATTGTACGGTGTATTTTTCCACCCCTTTCCTTTATCGCCCTGCTGCCTTCTCCAGACATGGATAGGAAACCTTTTAAATTTTGCCCATCCTGTAATAAAAAGTTTACGTGGATCGATAAACACAGAGTTTGTAGCCTGTGTCTAAATCGCGACCACGATGAAGGGCTTTGTCGAGCTTGCAAGCTCTTTCGACCCAAGACCCTTAAAGAACGCAGAACGAAACGCTGGGCTCATCACGCCTTGCAGGCCGAGGCCACCATGGACATGGCGGGAGCCACCATCTTTTCGGACCTGCGCATACAGGCAATCCCATTGTACCCCTACCTGGACCACTGGCTGATCACAGAAGAAACTCCCCATCTTTGAAAACAAAACACGCAAAGAACTATAAATCTTCTCTTCCAATTGGGCTTCTCGATAAACGAGAAAAAGTCGAGTCTTGTACCAAACGCATCAAAATAGTTTCTGGGAGCTGTATTAGATACAATAACAGGCGTAGTCTTTCCATCCATGGAAAGAGCGCACAACATGCTTCGGCAAATACCCCAGTATCAAGCCGGTCTCCAGATAAGCGTACGCAAAGCAATGCGGTTACTAGGCATGATGGCATCGTGCATATATCTAGTACCAAACACACGTCTGCGCATGCGACCAATGCAGGAGTGGTTGGCTAGTGGTCGTTTCGCCAGCACTGGTACAAAGTCTACGCTGGTAGTCAAGAGAAAATCTATTAAAGGAAAACCCTTCCACGATCCGGAAGCGCAAGCGATTGTCACAACAGACGCATCACTCTCTGGGTGGGGGGCACATTACCGTCACCACACAGTACATGGTCTGTGGACACAGATCACGACACAGAAAAATATCAACCTGCTGGAACTACTAGCAGTATTCAAGGCATTTCAGGCATTCGAAGTGCAACTGACAAAGCAGTCGGTTCAGATTCTGACGGACAGCACAGCTGCCATGTTCTATATCAACAAACAGGGGGCACACACTCTCCAAGTCTGTCCAAGTTGGCGTAGAAAATATGGAAATGGGCACTCAGACGGGGGATGTCCCAATCCTCCCAGCACATTTTAGGGGTATTCAACACTCTAGCAGACTCTCTGAGCAGAGATCCCCTACCAGAAGAACACGAGTGGCAACTAGACTCTAACGTCGTAGACCACATCTTCTCTCAGTGGGGTTACCCCACACTAGACTTGTTCGCTACAGGAGAAAACAAGCAATGCCCAAACTTCGCGTCCAGGTTCCTCCAGCCAAACTCCAAGGGGAACGCCCTATGGATGAACTGGTCAGGGAAATTTGCTTCTGCTTTTCCCCTGAAACCATTAATGAGCAGAATAGTGAACAAGATGCACAGAGAACAGATGACGCTCATCTTAGTTTCAATGCACCCACAACCACTCTCAATGAACTTGGCAGCATGGCTCCTAAAGTCATAGAGTTCGGACACCTTAATCTACCTCAGTGGTGTATGGATATCCTTAAGGAGGCACGAAAACCAAACACTAGGCACTGCTATTTCGACAAGTGGACACGATTTGTAATTTTGGTGCCAGTCAAAACAAATAAACCCTGTAGAATGTACTCCTTCACACATTCAAAATGATATGCTCCACTTCTTAGATTCAGGGTTAGTATTCAACTGTATAAAGGCCCACCTGGCAGCTTTATCAGCCTATACCACCTCTCAAAGTAAAGTCTCATGGTGGAAAGTGCCGGTCATTGAGGCATTCATGGAGGGAGTGAAGAGACTCCACCCTCCAATTTCAAATCCCCCGCCAGCATGGGATCTCAATGTAGTACTAGCAAAGCTCATGGGATCCCCTTGCGAGCCTAATCATTAGTCAAGTCTTAAACACCTGACTTGCAAGACTGCCTTCTTAGTGGCTATTACTTCCATAAGAAGAGTTAGTGAATTGCAAGCTTTGCCAGTGCAGGACCCTTTCTTTAGTATCCATAAAGATACAATTGGTTTTACGTACTCATCCTAGGTTCTCCCCTAAATTCATTTCTAAATTCCACGTGAACCAATCCATTGAGCTTCCGGCTTTCTTTCAGAATCCGAATAGCTCAGCTGAGGTTAACTCCACACACTTGATGTGATGATGTAGGTCCTCTACTACATAGACAAGACCAAGCCGCTTAGAAAAACAGATCAACTGTGTGTCTCCATAGCAACAGGCAGAGAAGGAGATCACATTTCCAAAAATTCTTTCTGCAGATTGATAGTCCAAGGCATACATTAGCTTTCAAAAATTGATTAGCAGAGTTTGCTAATTCAATCTTTTTTGATTAGCAAACAGACCCATTTGAATAGCAATTGTGTACTAAGATTTTTAATGTCAAGTTATTTGTACCTAAGACATGAAATGATCAAAAATACAGCAGTTTTGTGTACCGCTGAAATAAGACATTAGTGAGAGGAGTCAGGCCTTGCAAATTCTTCAGCTAGACCTGTAGGCCAGGTAACTCTGTAAAATGGTGCATGTCACTACAAACCCTCTTTATGTTTGGAACACTGCTGCCAACCAGAGGCCGACATGCACAGTGAAACCTTTGACATTTCATTTGACATTTATTGCAAACAAAGTAAATGTTAAATGAAAGTTTCAAACATCTCTTGCAAATGCTACTCGCCCTTCATAAAATCCATTTGACTATTGTTAAGGATTTCAATCAGGCGATGCACACCTTAGTCTCGGCCTAGTATGCAGCACGCGATTGAAATGCTTATTTCTTTTTTGTTAGATTCAATATTGAGATGGTACACCACTCATATCAAACCCCCTTTTCAAATACCCCGGGTCACAATGGACCATGAACCAGGCTGGTGGATAAAATGTAATATTTATTTATTTATTTGAAAATTAAAAAGGAATCATACCATTTTTAATATGCGGCAGCAATCACCAATGGGGTGATAAGAACAATAGGAGTGTAAGCAATGCACTTAGTTAACCTTCTATTGACACATCTACAAAACACCAGGGAATAGGAGCACTTTCTGATTTTATGTAAGATAGCACTTGAGTTAGAATTTCCCTCTGCAATGTTCCCTCAAACCACAAATTCCCCACTACAGCAACAATGCAAATGTACTAACAATCACAGGGTTTTAAAACATGTTTGCAACAAATGACGGGTTGGAAAATTAGCAAACTTTGCAAATCCTGCCTGAAATTACCCAAATGGTTTTTGGGGTGTAGCTATAGATCATATGTACAATATGGAAGTGAAATTAGGTCTCTAGATGGTAAATTGAGTGAGTTACGCAATATCTAGAAAGGTGTATTTTGAGTAAAATGGAGCGGTGAAAAAGGAAAGGAAATCAGTTTTTACAAGAGCAGTTTTGCTCTACACTAGAGCATTCAGGCTAGGATACCAAAGAAGAACACAGTAAGCTCCAGGATTGTTTCGCAATTTCAACCCTAGTTCCCCAGTGCCCGCCCTGGCGGAACCAGTCCGATCACTCGAAATAGGATTAATAGTTTAGGATTTTACAAGACAAAATTACTAAAAGAGCTGGCACTAGCACTCGAAATCAATGTCAGGGTTTCAAGAATAATTGTGTTACGCTCACCTGGACAGGGGTGTCGAACGAAGCTGGACTGCTGCGGTCTCCACCAGTGTGACTCGTAGCGAAGTGATGATCGACTGCACTTGCCCACTCAGTTTCGTCTGCCTGGCCCGCAAGAATATTTTCCTAAAAGCAGTAAAGGGGATTAGCCACCCATGGTAGAAAGGTTACACTAACACTATTTTCCCTGAAAACTTCCAGTATTCCCCTTCATAAAGTCTCACCTTATTGTTTGGAAGGATGAACTCTCCATCCTGCATGGAGTGCAGGGGCGCGTAGAAGTTCAGTTACTTCACTGAACCGAAGGTATTTGGCAGAGTTCCAGACAACAATTACTCCGAGGTAAGTAGTGTGTAAACCGAATGTATAGTTCTTTTAGAGTTCAAATATATGTTAATTCACTCTTGCTCCTTTCATACCTTTTCCCTTGCAGCGTGATCCAAGGAGTGAGCTCGCCTCGATGGATGAAGGTAGCGCTTAGGTAAGTGTCCATTTGTACCAAGCACTATCTAGCAAGTAATATTGTTCCAAATGTAATTAACCAATAGTTCTCTATCTTCTTTGCAGATGCGGCACCTTGCCGAAAATGTTTAATGTATGATGGTGACCAGCGCTGCCTCGAGCGGTAAAATTCCGAGTAAGTATCTTGCGGTAAGTAAAAGAATGTCTTTGGTGGAACCCCGCTCACCTTTTGTTTGTTCTTGTCTTTTCAGATGCTGATGTTTCGGGCGGCAATTTAACGGGTGTTGCGCCGGGTCGTGGAGATGCTCCGAAGACAGGTGAGTATGGCGCAGTGCTGCAGCTGGCAATGCGACGCGGTTTATTTTAATGTCTTTTTCCTTTATTCACAGGTGTGGCTGCTCCTGGAAAAGATGATGACCAAATGGAAATCTCCTTGTTCTAACCTTCTCTTCTTCTTTCCTTTTCTCTAGGATCGGCTCCGGACACAAGACGGGTGTGGCTGTAGACTGGATGCTGGACTGCAGATACGGTGAGCGTTATGCTGCTAAGATGCAGAATAACGCGAAGCGTGTGCTGCTCTTCGGGCGTGGTTTAACTAGCATCAAAAAAGTAGTTCCCAGGTAAGAAGTTCCAGTACCACACCAAAGTAGCAAAATAGTTCCTAAAGGAAAGTAGTCCTTTCATGGCCTCATGATGGCCTGTGCATGAGTTCTCTGCAGGATGACCTGCATAGTTTAAAGTTGGCAATATGAGCCTGGCGCCTACGGCGCCAGGACTGAACCCATATAGCCCCTAGGCGGGGTTTTGGGAATTCCTATGTCTTCTTGGGTGCCTGTTCCCTGGACAGATGGACCTGTTCCGGATGTCTGGGGGCAAGCATCGTGACAGCACTCCCCTCCCAAGGCCCCTCCTAAGGCTGTTCTCCTCACTGGTCCCGGTTTGTCTGGGAAATTCTGGTGGAACCTTTTCTCCAATCAAGGTGCATGAATATTGTCACTTGGTTCTTGTGGACCATAACCTTTCCAGTCAACCAGATAAAAAAGTCTTGATTTGACTATTTTTGAGTCCAAAATATTCTTTACTTCAAATTCTGGTTCCCCGTCTATTAGGATGGTGTTAGGTGGTTTAGTTAGCCTTGTCCCTGGTTGTACTGGCTTTAGAAGTGAAACATGAAAGACTGGGTGAATTCGCATATTTGACGGTAACTCCAATTTGACGGCCACGGGATTAATAATGGTTTTAACAGTGTAAGGTCCCAAATACTTGGGGTTAAAGGTTCAAGTCCCCTTTAAAGGTCTGTGTGTTGAAGCCAGCCAAACTTGGTCTCCTATCTGATATTTCGGAGCTTCGCTTCTATGTTGATCTGCGGTTTTCTTGTATCTCTCTTTAGCCTGTTTCAAATGTTCAGTTGCCTTTTTAAAAGCTTGTGTAATAGTGGCGTGTAGATGGTTCACGGCGGGCATCTCTAAGTGTTAGGGCGAATCGAGTTTAGACGTTCGAGGATGTCGCCCATATATAGTATAAAATGGGCCTTGTCCTGTTCCTGAGTGCAATGAGTTGTTGTATGCATATTCGAATATCCACAAAATTTCTTTCCAATTGCCTTTAGTTTGGTGTAACATGCACCGTAGGTATTGCTCTAGTGTCTGATTGGTCCTCTCAGTTTGACCATCGGTTTGAGGATGGTGGTTGGTTGATAGTCTAACGTCGATTTGGGCCAATTGAAAGCATTTCCTCCAAAACTGAGAAATGAACTGACTTCCCCGGTCGGAAACCAATACGGAGGGGAATCCATGTATTCAGACTATATGTTCCAGAAATTCCTTGGCCAAGGTCGAGGCTGAAGGTAGACCCTTTAATGGAATGAAATGAGCCATTTTGGAAAAAAGATCCACTATAACTCGGATGGTGTTATACCCATTATATGGGGGAAGGTCAGTAATAAAGTCAAGGGATAAGGTGTGCCAAGGCGTAGGCGGAATGTCCAAAGGTTGTAATAGGCCTGCTGGTTTCCTTTTCTGGGTCTTATTTTGGGCGCAAATACCGCAAGACAGTACAAATGACTTAATGTCTTTCCGCCAAGTAGGCCACCAGAATTGTCTTTTGATCTTGGCCTCGGTTTTAGCGATCCCAGGATGCCCTTCTATAAAAGACTCATAGTAATTGGAGATAACATGTTCTTGTAATTCTTTATTTGGTAGGTAAAGACGTCCTTGATAGTATGGTAGGTGATCGGTGACTGAATAATCTTTGCCTTTGTTCAACCAGCATTGTAAGGCTGCAGGGTCAAAAAGCTGTTGGATCTTTTTATGGATGTCGTCCAGAGTCTGTAGAGTGGTTATACCAAGAATTCTTCTCTCCGAAATTATGGGTACTGGTTCTGGATTTGAATATGCTTCTCCCATTCCAATACAAGATAAGGCATCTGCTTTGCCATTTCGACAACCTGGTCGGTAAGTAATCACGAAATCATATTCCGCAAAGAATAAGGCCCATCTAAGTAGGCGTGACGATTGAGCCTTGGCTGTCTTTAAATATTGTAAGTTCCTGTGATCCGTGATTACGGTGATGGTGTGTCGAGCTCCGAGAAGATAATGTCGCCAGGCTTTGAACGCCGACTTGATGGCCAGTAGTTCCTTGTCGGTAACTGCATAGATTAACTCTGGTACTGAAAATTTCCGTGACCAGAATGCCACCGGGTGAAGTTGACCAGTCTCAGGATCCTTTTGGGAAAGGACAGCTTCCATGGCTAAGCTGGATGCATCAGTTTCAACCACGTACGTAAGCTCTGGACGTGGGTGCTTTAAAACAGGAGCTGAAGTAAATTTCTGTTTTAGGTCTTGGAAGGCCTTTTCAGCTTCTTCTGTCCACTGGAAGCGTTTATTTTTCCGCAAAAGAGCCGTGATGGGGTGTACAAGATGTGAAAAATCAGGAATGAATCTGCGGTAAAAGTTCGCCAATCCAAGCATACTCTGTACCCCTTTAATCGAGGTAGGTGAGGGCCACTTGAGGATTGCAACCACCTTTCGTGAATCCATTCGAACTCCATTTGGGGTCAGGATAAATCCAAGGAATTCAACTTCCGAAGTATGAAAAACGCACTTTTCCAATTTCGCATATAATGTATGCTGGCGTAGTTTTTCTAGTACAGCACCAACGTGCTCCACATGGTCTGATTCAGATGAAGAGTATACTAAGATGTCGTCTATGTATACAACAACACAGACGTCTATGAGTTCGCGAAGGACATCGTTCATAAAATACTGGAAGGCTGCTGGTGCGTTGCAAAGCCCGAAAGGCATCACCTGGTATTTGAACAATACGTATTTGGTACGGAAGGCAGTCTTCCATTCGTCGCCTTTTTTCACTCGTACCAGATGATACGCCCCTCGGAGGACCAACTTAGTGTAGATACGAGCATCCTTTACTTGGTCCAGTAGTTCTGGGACCAGGGGCAACGGGTATCAGTTTTTTACCGTTATTTGGTTTAATGCGCGATAGTCAATACAAGTCCTAAGGTCACCTTCCTTTTTAGGGACGAAGAATAAAGACGATGCTGCCGGAGACTTGGACGGGCGTATGAAGCCATTAGCGAGGTATTGATCCAAATATTGCCGTAAATGAAGATTTTCGGGTTCGGTGAGGGTGTAGATTCTGCTGCATGGAATTTGAGCGCCAGGTAGGAGGTTGATCTGGCAATCATATGATCTGTGGGTTGGTAACGTGTTTGCTTGGTCTTTCTGGAAAACATCCTGAAATTCCTGGTATTCCTGAGGTAACTGAGTTATCGGATTCGTGACCGTAGCCAGTCTTTTGATCAAAGTTCTTTCAGGATAACAAGTGTGTGCACAATCCGAGAAGGTCACTCTCTTTTCTTTTCTCGCCAGTCAATACAAGGATTATGAGTTTCCAACCATGACATTCCCAGAATTATTTGGAACTGTGGGGCCTTGATTAAGTCAAACACAATGCTCTCTCGATGCCCATCTTGACCCAACAGTGTCATCTCCATAGTTGAATGAGTTACTGGACCGGAAGCTATTTCAGTCCCATCGACGGTGGTGATTACATCAGTTGTGGGTTTTTTGCAAAGAGGCAGGTTCATCCTTGTAGCCAATTCTTGATCCATGTAATTTCCTATGGCTCCGCTATCTATGTATGCTCTCACTGCGTGCATACGAGATGGTTGCCTTCGATCTATAAGGACCATTGGTATGATTAGGTGCGAGGTCTGAGTGTCCTTCTTCATGCTTGGCAAGCGGACCTCTACGCTTGTCGGGCGTGGTCGTTTCCCGGCTCTGATTCTTTATTGATTTTGTCGGCGACTCCTACCACCTTCTTAGGTGGTTTCACTGGGCAATCCCGTAAAAAATGCCCCGAGGTTCCACAATGCAAACACAATTGTAACTGCCGCCTCTTGTCCCTTTCTTTTTGAGTCAAAGGTCCTTTAACCCCTTCAATTTGCATGGGTTCAGATACATCAGTTCCTTTTGGGGTGACGTTGTCCTTAGGTCTTACCAATACTCGATTCTCGAATCTAGCACGATCAGCCTTCCGATTCTGAAGTCTGTGATCCAACTGGACAACAAGGTCTATGTATTCAGCACAGTCTTGAGGTGGGTTCACTACTTGTGCCAAAACGTCTTTTAGTTCACCTCGTAGCCCACGATGAAATAGCGTAATCCGCTTGACCTCTGTCCATCCGGTTTCTACCACCAGCCTATTGAAGGTTGCGATGTAGGTCAGCAGATCCTGGTTACCCTGACACAAGGACAAAAGTTTGTTATCCAAAGCTTGGCCTTGGGAATGTCAGGCAAATAGTCTTTCCATGCTTAGTTGAAAACCCTGAAAATCCCGAAGAAGTGGGTCATCCTGGTTGACTAGTGGAATAGACCAATCGACTGCACTGCCACTGAGATACGATAGTTCAAAGGCTACCTTTGCTTGATCATTCGGAAAGGCTCCAGGTCTACATAAAAAATGCAGGTGGCACTGGTTCATAAACACGGCAAACCTTTTTGGGTCCCCCGCAAAACGTTCTGTCGGTGCTAAAGGAACTGTACCTGGTAAAATTACTTGCACTGGATTACTTGATTGAGCTTTGAGCTTGGGCAGAAGCTCCCCGAGTCCAGGTAAAGGTGTGTTCCCAGCTTGAGCTTGAAGTAATTGCCTGACGAGATCATCCGTACGTTCTTTTGCCACAATCAGTTCTCTCCTGAGAGCATTAGTCTCTTGATGGGCGGAATGCACTTCAGCCCTTAGTTCTCCCAGTAGTTGGGCTAAATGGTCAGTCTCTGAGGTCTCCATAACGCCCGGGTGGAGATTTGTAGTAAGGCTTTGCGTTCTGTTACGCTCACATGGACTCCACAGGGGCGTCGAACGAAGCTGGACTGCTGCGGTCTCCACCACTGTTACTCGTATTGAAGTGATGATCAACTGCACTTGCCCACTCAGTTTCATCTGCCTGGCCCGCAAGAATATTTTCCTAAAAGCAGTAAAGGGGATTAGCCACCCGTGGTAGAGAGGTTACACTAACACTATTTTCCCTGAAAACTTCCAGTATTCCCCTTCATAAAGTCTCACCTTATTGTTTGGAAGGATGAACTCTCCAGGTATTTGGCAGAGTTCCAGACAACAATGACTCTGAGGTAAGTAGTGTGTAAACCAAATGTATAGTTCTTTTAGAGTCTGTTAATTCACTCTTGCTCCTTTCATACCTTTTCCCTTGCAGCGTGATCCAAGGAGTGAGTTCGCCTCGATGGAAGAAGGTAGCGCTTAGGTAAGAGTCAGTTTGTACCAAGCACTATCTAGCAAGTAATATTGTTCCAAATGTAATTAACCAATAGTTCTCTATCTTCTTTGCAGGTGCGGCGCCTTGGCGAAAATGTCTAACGTAGGATGATGACCAGCGCTGCCTCGAGCGGTAAAATTCCGAGTAAGTATCTTGTGGTAAGTAAAAGAATTTCGAAGGGATTGTGTCCTCCGACGTATTCCTTATCTTTGATAATACGTTTCCAGCTTGCTGGCCTCGGAAATGTTTTCTGTAGAGGGCGCTGCGCGTCGATGTCCGCCGAGTCGATGACCCTCGACGGCCACCGTATCGGCGCCAACGTCACCATGCCCATAAATAGCAACGCGCTGCGTCCGTTGTTCAGTTCCGTTTTTCTGCGGATCGTGGGGCCTCGGAACATCGTTGCTCAGTTCAGTCAGGATAACCCTCTATATCTACTCGAATAAATACCAACTCGTTCTCAATGGCATCTTCATCGGAACCGACGACGCCGCGATCCGTCTTCAAGAAATGTCGAGACTGCAGTAAAAAAATGTCGATAACGGATCCACACAGGATCTGCTTGTGGTGCTTGGGAGCCGAGCACCATTGTTCGGAGTGTGAGGACTGCATGTCCATGACGGCAAAAGCCTTGAAGGAGCGCAAGGGGAAGCTCAAGAGAGGTAAGTCAGTCAAAACCTCCTCGAAGGTTTCTTCGGCTGAGTCGAGGCATTCGTCTCCTCGCCGTCGAAAACATTCCAATTCTGGATCTTGAAGTAGCTCCCACCATTCGTCGAGATCAAGACACTCAAAAAAGAGACGTCGAAGATCCCCTTCCTCATCGTCTTCTGTTTCCCCAGAAAGGGTCTCCTGTCCCACAAAACACAGCTCTCAGGCTGAGTGGGAGGAATTCAGAAAGAAAATGTTAAGCGTCTTCGAGAAAGCGGCCTCGACCCCCTCGAAGACAGCTGAGGGTGATACCCCGGGTGAAAAACCCAAAAAATCAAAACGCTGCGAGTCGCTGCACACGGCGAAACATTCCACCCGAGAGCGCCACGAGCCATCGGGTAAGAAGGCACCATCTTCGACGCCGTCGTCGAAAATTCCTTCGACGCATGGATCGGCGCCATCGATGCCGTTGTCGAAGGGTTCTTCGACGCATCGGTCGATCGACTCGACACCATCGTCGACATCGACGCTGATGAAAGAGAAGACCAAGGCTACTCCACAGCCAACGGTGATTCCAAGGGCCTCCGGCACGACGCCGAGACCGCCGTCGACATCCTTGAGTAGGATCCCGATCCTCTCGAGTTCTTCGAGACCGCTTCCAGTTTTCTCAACGCCGTTCTCGGCGCCTTCGAAGCCTGTCACATCGGCGTCGATGCCATCTACGTTTTCCCACCCAATAATGACGAGTTTGGCTCCTTCTGCCTTAGAGATGGGTTTTACACCATTTCAGAGGTCAGAGTACCCTGGACTATCTTCAATTTATGAAGATGGGGAAGATTCTGACCAGGAAACATTTGGTTGCAGAGGACCACACTGCCTATTTCAGAGGATTTCACCTCTGAGGAAAGAAGGTTGAAGGACCTACAGGAGTCACTACATGAGGCAAGTGGGCTGGGCACTTCCCCAGAAGTGGAATTTATTAAGCCAGACCCAGGGGAACATGCCGAAACACCCTATAGAACCCTTATGGCAAGAATTATTGAATTTATGGGTTGGTCTGCGCCTTCGCCTGTTTTTCAACAGGATGACCTGACAGACATATTAGACAAAGGTCCACAGGAGGACCCTGTGGTCCCCTTCCATGCAGCCTTACAAAGGAAAATTCCATTTAATTGGGAAACTCCTGAAGTTATCCCTGCGGCCAATAAAAGATTGTCAGCCAAGTATAGGGTAGCGGCTGCTGACCCTGAATACTTATCAAAACACCCGACTCCAGAGAGCCTCGTGGTCCAAGCAGCAACTTCATCTAGCAGTAGGACCGCTGAACCTACTGTCCCACAGGATAGAGATGACAAGAGGTACGATTCTATGGCGAAGAAAGTCTTCTCTGCTTGTAGTATGGCGTTGAAGTCCATCAGTCACACACTGTGGGAGTGTGCTTCATCAGCGGCTGACTGCATACCCGAAGGAGAGGAAAAGGAAGCCTTCCTTAACATTATTAAAGATGGCAAAGATGCCATGTGCGAATCACTTCAAACTGGCATCGATTCCGCTGACAGTATCAGCAGGGCCATGGCGGCAAGTACACCAATCCGCAGGCATGCGTGGTTGCGAAAGTCTGGCTTTGCTCCAGATGTACAGGCCAGACCTTTAAACATGCCCTTTGACGGCCCTTCATTATTTGGAAAAAAGGCTGATGACAGTCTGGAAAAGTTGCAGACTTCTAAAGTAGCAGCAAAATCTTTAGGAGCTGCTATCCGCCAAACTCCTTTTCGCCCCTCAGGAACCTCTGGGAGAGGAAAGTCCTTTCGCTATTATTCCGCATTTGGGAAAGGCAGAGGACAGCTGGCTCAAATTGGCCAAAGGAGTTCCACCCGAGGTGGATGGGTCAAAGGTAAAAAGGCCGCAGCAGCAGCAGGTGCCTCTTTACCCTCAGCACTGCATCAGCCGCCCCCAAACCACTGTGAGGTCTTTCCACACTAAACACCTGTAGGGGGCAGGTTAACTCACCATCTGACGGAATGGCAGGCTATGACGTCAGATGCTTGGGCATTGGAGACAGTAGCCCAGGGTTACTGCCTACCCTTTCTACACATCCCTCAGAGCCATCCACCGGGGAACAGCTCTCTAAAAGTTCCAGATCCGCTCCTCTTGCAAGAAATTATTGACCTGCTAGAGAAAGGTGCCATAGAACCGGTACCTGTAGCGGACAGGAACAAGGGCTGGTACTCCCCCTACTTTCTCATACCAAAGAAGGACGGAGGACTGAGACCCATCCTGGACTTACGAGAATTGAACAAGTTCCTCAGGAAGGACAAGTTCAAGATGGTAACTCTCCCAGATCCTTCAGGCCCTCCAGCTCCAGGACTGGCTGGTATCTCTGGACCTTCAGGATGCTTATTTCCATGTGCCAATCCATCTCAAACACAGGAAATACCTGAGGTTTGCAATTGGCGACTCTCATTATCAATTTCGAGTTCTGCCATTTGGGCTGACCTCCGCCCGAGGGTCTTCACCAAGCTAATGTCGGTAGTGGCTGCGAGTCTAAGGAGGGAAGGGATCCACGTTTACCCCTACCTGGACGATAGGCTGATCAGGGCTGTATCTTCGGAACAAGCTCAGATCCAGCTAGATTATGTCTGCCACTTCCTTCACAGACTGGGCTTCTCCCTCAATTTAAAGAAGTCACAGATGATACCATCACAGAGACTCCAGTTCATTGGAGCGGTCCTGGACACTTCCCTGGGAAAAGCCTCGCCACGAGAGGTGAGGGCTCAAGATATTCTGCAGATGGTCACCAAGTTTCAAAATGCCCAACGTCTCCCAGCCTTCAACTTTTTGAGGTTGCTAGGCCTCATGGCATCCTGCATCTTCCTTGTACCAGAGGCTCGCCTGAGGATGAGATCTCTTCAGTGGGTACTGAGAACTCAGTGGTCACAATTCTCAGGAAGAATGACAGATCTCCTCCGGATTCCGGACAAAGTAGCCCGCGACCTTCAATGGTGGGCCTATCCAGAGAACATCTTGAAAGGAGAACTGTTTTGGCAACCATGGCCGGAGATAACAGTAGTCACAGACGCCTCATTCACGGGGTGGAGAGCCCATGCAAACGACTTGACCATCAGCAGTCGTTGGTCTCCATCGGAGTCCAGACTACACATCAACCTATTGGAGCTGAGAGCGATCAGACTAGCGCTGAAAGCTTTCCTGCCATCAGTACCGGGGAGAAATGTCCTGATAATGACGGACAACATGGTGGCCATGCACTACCTCAACAAAAGAGGAGGCCTAGGATCACTGCCACTGTGCAGAGAGGCAATGCAGCTCTGGTTTTGGGCAATTCAGGAAGGAATCTCTCAATCGGCAGTCCACCTAGCCGGAGAGAAGAACTTGACAGCGGACGCTCTGAGCAGGCAGAGCACAGTCTCCCACGAGTGGGAGCTAGCTCAGGAAGTCCTTCAAGAGATCTTCGCCCTTTCGGGAACCCCTCAGGTGGATCTGTTCGCAACAAGCCCCAACAGGAAGTGTGATCTGTTCTGTTCAAGGGAATTTCCCCCGAGAGGAGCTCTAGGAGACGTGTTCGTAGAGGACTGGGAGTTTCCACTCCTTTACGCGTTCCCACCAGTCCCTGTTATTCCTCAAATGATTAGGAGGTTGAGAAGATTCCGGAAAACCATGATCCTAATTGCCCCAGACTGGGCCAGCAGAACGTGGTACCCGGACCTTCTAGATATGTCCATCTGCCCTCCAATCCGTCTTCCACTCAAAGAGAATCTTCTCTCGCAGAAGGGAGGTCAGGTTCTCCATCCAGACACCAGAACCCTCAACCTTCACGCTTGGCTTTTGAAAGGGTGAGGTACAAGGATTGGGATCTCCCTGATGACGTCATGGAGGTGTTGCTTTCGGCCAGAAGGCCAGCAACAAAGTCTTTATACCGCTGCCGTTGGAACACATTTTGCAGCTAGTGTACGGAAGAGAATATCGACTCTTTTTCATGTAGTACACCAACTGTGTTATCGTTTCTATTCTACTTGGCAAACTCAGGCCTTCAAGTTGGCACTGTAAAAGGCTATCTTGCAGCGCTTTCTATCTTTAAGTGCACTTCGGAGGAACCATCGTATTTCAAACTACCTCTAGTGATACAATTTCTCAAGGGATTAACTAATGTTTATCCTCCAAAACCATTCCAGGTTCCCTTATGGGACTTAAATTTAGTCTTAAACTTCCTAATGGGCACTCCATTCGAACCACTTCACTCTTGTTCGCTGAGATTTCTCACGCTTAAAACTGTCCTATTGGTATCACTAACATCTGCTAGGAGGGTGAGCGAGCTACAAGCTCTCTCCTGTAAACCCCCACATACGATTTTCCACCAGGACAAAGTTGTCCTACAGGTGAAGCCTAATTTCCTCCCAAAGGTGGTTTCTGAATTTCATATTACTCAGAAAATTACCTTACCTTCGTTCTACCCTCCTCCCCATCCGGGGAAAGAGGAAGAAAGGCTACATAGGCTGGACCCAAGGCGAGCTCTCAGCTTTTACATCAGCAGAATGTCTAGGATCAGGCAAGCAGATCAACTGTTTGTAGGATACTCAGGTCACAAGTTGGGACTACCCATAACAAAACAAACCATTTCCAGGTGGATTATTTTGGCCATTCTGGAACATTACAAACTGGCAGGGAAAGAGCCACCCCAAAATCTTAGGGCTCATTCAACCAGGGTTATCGCAGCCTCTTCGGCTCTCCAAAGAGGGGTACCGGTCCGAGACATATGTGCGGCTGCCACATGGTCGTCCGCACATACATTCACAAAATTTTACAACCTGGATTCCTCCACTAGTCAAGAGACCAGATTTGGCAAGGCCGTATTACATTCGGTCCATCCCTAAAGGGATACATTGCATTCTTACTCCCACCTCCAATTACATGCCACTGCTATGGGAGTCTATCAAAGATAAGGAATACGTCGGAGGACACAATCCCTTCGAAGAACAAGTTACTCCTTACCTTGTAACGTTCTTTCGACGGGATGTTCCTCCGACATATTCCTTATCGCCCCTCCCATCCATCCCCGCAGTAATACTTCCCCTGTGGTTGCAGCTTACGCTCCTTCAAGGTCAATAACCAATTCAGGCATGACTTTTCTTATGCTACAAAACGGAACTGAGCAACGGACGCAGCGCGAGGCTATTTGTGGGCATGGTGACATCGGCGCCGATACGGTGGCCGTCGAGGGTCATCGACTCGGCGGAAGTCGACGCGCAGTGCCCTCTACAGAAAAAAGCAAGCTGGAAACGTATTATCAAAGATAAGGAATACGTCGGAGGAACATCCCGTCGAAAGAACTTACAAGGTAAGAAGTAACTTGATCATCTTTGGTGGAACCCCGCTCACCTTTTGTTTGTTCTTGTCTTTTCAGATGCTGAAGTTTTGGGCGGCGATTCAACGGGTGTTGCGCCGGGTCGTGGAGATGCTCCGAAGACAGGTGAGTATGGTGCGGCGCTGCATCTGGCAATGCAACGCGGTTTATTTTAATGTCTTTTTCCTTTATCCACAGGTGCGGCTGCTCCTGGAAAAGATGATGACCAAATGAAAATCTCCTTGTTCTAACCTTCTCTTCTTCTTTCCTTTTCTCTAGGATCGGCTCCGGACACAAGACGGGTGTGGCTGTAGAATGGATGCTAGACTCCAGACACGGTGAGCGTTACGCTGCTAAAATGCAGAATAACGCAAAGCGTGTGCTGCTCTTCGGGCGTGGTTTTAATAGCATCAAAAAAGTAGTTCCCTGGTAAGAAGTTCCAGTACCACACCCAAGCTGCAAAATAGTTCCCAAAAGAAAGTAGTCCCTTCATGGCCTCATGATGGCCTGTACATGAGTTCTTTGCAGGATGACCTGCATAGTTTAAAGTTGGCAATATGAGCCTGGCGCCTACGGCACCAGGACTGAACCCATATAGCCCCTAAGCGGGGTTTTGGGAATTCCTGTATCTTCTTGGGTGCCTGTTCCCTGGACAGATGGACCTGTTCCGGATGTCTGGGGGCAGGCATTGTGACAGCACTCCCGCTAAGGCCCCTCCTAAGGCTGTTCTCCTCACTGGTCCCGGTTTGTCTGGGAAATTCTGGTGGAACCTTTTCACCAATCGAGGTGCATGAATATTGTCACTTGGTTCCCATGACCTTTCTTGTGTAGCATAACCTTTCCAGGCAACCAGATAAAAAAGTCTTGATTTGACTATTTTTGAGTCCAAAATATTCTTTACTTCAAATTCTGGTTCCCCGTCTATTAGGATGGGGTTAGGTGGTTTAGTTAGCCTTGTCCCTAGTTGTACTGGCTTTAGAAGTGAAACATGAAAGACTGGGTGAATTTGCATATTTGACGGTAACTCCAATTTGACGGCCACGGGATTAATAATGGCTTTAACAGTGTAAGGTCCCAAATACTTGGGGTTAAAGTTTCGAGTCCCCTTTAAAGGTATGTGTCTTGAAGCCAGCCAAACTTGGTCTCCTATCGGATATTTTGGAGCTTCGCGTCTATGTTGATCTGGGGTTTTCTTGTATCTCTCTTTAGCCTGTTTCAAATGTTCCGTTGCCTTTTTAAAAGCTTGTGTAATAGTGGCGTGTAGATGGTTCACGGCGGGCATCTCTAAGTGTTGGGGCGAATCGAGGTCAGAGGTTCGAGGATGTCACCCATATATAGTATAAAATGGGCTTTGTCCTGTTCCTGAGTGCAATGAGTTGTTGTATGTATATTCGGATATACACAAAATTTCTTTCCAATTGCCTTCAGTTTGGTGTAACATGCACCGTAGGTATTGCTCTAGTGTCTGATTGGTCCTCTCATTTAGACCATCGGTTTGAGGATGGTGGCTGGTTGATAGTCTAACGTCGATTTGGGCCAATTGACAGCATTTCCTCCAAAACTGTGAAATGAACTGACTTCCTCGGTCGGAAACCAATACGGAGGGGAATCCATGTATTCAGACGATATGCTCTAGAAATTCCTTGGACAAGGTCGAGGCTGAAGGTAGACCCTTTAATGGAATGAAATGAGCCATTTTGGAAAAAGGATCCACTATAACTAGAATGGTGTTATACCCATTAAATGGGGGAAGGTCAGTAATAAAGTCAAGGGATAAGGTATGCCAAGGCGTAGGCGGAATGTCCAATGATTGTAATAGGCCTGCTGGTTTCCTTTTTTGGGTCTTATTTTGGGCGCAAATACTGCAAGACAGTACAAATGACTTAATGTCTTTCCGCCAAGTAGGCCACCAGAATTGTCTTTTGATCTTGGCCTCGCTTTTAGCGATCCCAGGATGCTCTTCTATCAAAGACTCATGGTAATTGGAGATAACATGTTCTTGTCATTTTTTATTTGGTAGGTAAAGACGTCCTTGATAGTATGGTAGGTAATCGGTGACTGAATAATCCTTGCCTTTGTTCTTTTTATGGATGTCGTCCAGAGTCTGTAGAGTGGTTATACCAAGAATTTTTCTCTCCGTAATTATGGGCACTCTTCTGGATTTGAATATGCTTCTCCCATTCCAATACGAGATAAGGCATCTTCTTTGCCATTTGAACAACCTGGTCGGTAAGTAATCACAAAATCATATTCCGCAAATAATAAGGCCCATCTAAGTTGGCGTGACGATTGAGCCTTGGCTGTCTTTAAATATTGTAAGCTCCTGTGATCCGTGATTACGGTGATGGTGTGTCGAGCTCCGAGAAGATAATGTCACCAGGCTTTGAACGCCGACTTGATGGCCAGTAGTTCCTTGTCGGTAACTGCATAGTTTAACTCTGGTGCTGAAAATTTCTGTGACCAGAACGCCACCGGGTGAAGTTGACCAGTCTCAGGATCCTTTTGGTAAAGGATAGCTCCCATGGCTAAGCTGAATGCATCAGTTTCAACCACGTACGGAAGTTCTGGACGTGGGTGCTTTAAAACAGGAGCTGAAGTAAATTTCTGTTTTAGGTCTTGGAAGGCCTTTTCAGCTTCTTCTGTCCACTGGAAGCGTTTATTTTTCCGCAAAAGAGCTGTGTTGCGGTGTACAAGATGTGAAAAATCAGGAATGAATCTGCGGTCAAAGTTTGCAAATCCAAGCATACTCTGTACCCCTTTAATCGAGGTAGGTGAGGGCCACTTGAGGATTGCATCCACCTTTCGTGAATCCATTCAAACTCTGTTTGTGGTCAGGATAAATCCAAGGAATTCAACTTCCGAAGTATGAAAAACGCACTTTTCCAATTTCGCATATAATTTATGCTGGCGTAGTTTTTCTAGTACAGCACGAACGTGCTTCACATGGTCTGATTCAGATGAACAGTATACTAAGATGTCGTCTATGTATACAACAACACAGACGACTATGAGTTTGCGAAGGACATCGTTCATAAAATACTGGAAGGCTGCCGGTGCATTGCAAAGCCCGAAAGGCATCACCTGGTATTCGAACAATGTATATTTGGTACGAAAGGCAGTCTTCCATTCGTCGCCTTTTTTCACTCGTACCAGATGATACGCCCCTCGGAGGTCCAACTTAGTGTAGATACGAGCATCCTTTACTTGGTCCAGTAGTTCTGCGTTCAGGGGCAACGGGTATCGGTTTTTTACCGTTATTTGGTTTAATGCGCTATAGTCAATACAAGTCCTAAGGTCACCTTCCTTTTTAGGGATGAAGAATAAAGACGATGCTGCCGAAGACTTGGACGGGCGAATGAAGCCATTAGCGAGGTATTGATTCAAATATTGCCGTAAATGAAGATTTTCGGGTTCGGTGAGGGCGTAGATTCTGCTGCATGGAATTTGAGCGCCGGGTAGGACGACGATCTGGCAATCATATGATCTGTGGGGTGGTAACGCGTTTGCTTGGTCTTTCTGGAAAACATCCTGAAATTCCTGGTATTCCTGGGGTAACTGAGTTATAGGATTCGTGACCGTAGCCAGTCTTTTGATCAAAGTTCTTTTAGGATAACACGTGTGTGCACAATCCGAGAAGGTCACTCTTTTCTCGCCAGTCAATACAAGGATTATGAGTTTCCAACCATGGCATTCCCAGAATTATTTGGAACTGTGGAGCCTTGATTAAGTCAAAAACAATGCTCTCTCGATGCTCCTCTTGACCCAACAGTGTCATCTCCATAGTTGAATGAGTTACTGGACCGGAAGCTATTTCAGTCCCATCGACGGTGGTGATTACATCAGTTGTGGGTTTTTTGCAAAGAGGCAGGTTCATCCTTGTAGCCAATTCTTGATCCATGAAATTTCCTATGGCTCCGCTATCTATGTATGCTCTCACTGCGTGCATACGAGATGGTTGCCTTCGATCTATAAGGACCATTGGTATGATTAGGTGCGAGGTCTGAGTGTCCTTCTTCATGCTTGGCAAGCGGACCTCTACGCTTGTCGGGCATGGTTGTTTCCCGGCTCTGATTCTTTATTGATTTTGTCAGCGACTCCTACCACCTTCTTAGGTGGTTTCACTGGGCAATCCCGTAAAAAAAATGCCCCGAGGTTCCACAATGCAAACACAATTGTAACTGCCGCCTCTTGTCCCTTTCTTTTTGAGTCAAAGGTCCTTTAACCCCCCCCCCAATTTGCATGGGTTCAGATACATCAGTTCCTTTGGGAAGTCTGTGATCCAACTGGCAACCAGGTCTATGTATTCAGCACAGTCTTGAGGTGGGTTCACTACTTGTGCCAAAACGTCTTTTAGCTCACCTCGTAGCCCACAATGAAATAGCGTAATCCGCTTGACCTCTGGCCATCCGGTTTCTACCACCAACCTATTGAAGGTTGCGATGTAGGTCAGCAGATCCTGGTTACCCTGACGCAAGGACAAAAGTTGGTTATCCAAAGCTTGGCCTTGGGAATGTCGGGCAAATAATCTTTCCATGCTTAGTTGAAAACCCTGAAAATCCCGAAGAAGAGGGTCATCCTGGTTGACTAGTGGTTGACTAGTGGAATAGACTAATCGACTGCACTGCCGCTGAGATACGATAGTACAAAGGCTACCTTTGCTTGATCATTCGGAAAGGCTCCAGGTCTGCATATAAAATGCAGGCGGCACTGGTTCATAAACACGGCAAACCTTTTTGTGTCCCCCGCAAAGCGTTCTGGCGGTGCTAAAGGAACTGTCCCTGGTAAAATTACTTGCACTGGATTACTTGATTGAGCTTGGGCAGAAGCTCCCCCGAGTCCAGGTAAAGGTGTGTGCCCAGCTTGAGCTTGAAGTAATTGCCTGGCGA
This sequence comes from Ambystoma mexicanum, assembly GCF_040938575.1. Classification (NCBI taxonomy): domain Eukaryota; kingdom Metazoa; phylum Chordata; class Amphibia; order Caudata; family Ambystomatidae; genus Ambystoma; species Ambystoma mexicanum. The sequence continues at coordinate 998,363,070 of NC_090923.1, forward strand.
GATCATCCGTACGTTCTTTTGCCACAATCAATTCTGTCCTGAGAGCATTAGTCTCTTGACGGGTGGAATGCACTTCAGCCCTTAGTTCTCCCAGTAGTTGGGCTAATTGGTCAGTCTCTGAGGTCTCCATAACGCCCGGGTGGAGATTTGTAGTAAGGCTTTGCGTTCTGTTACGCTCACCTGGACTCCACAGGGGCGTCGAACGAAGCTGGACTGGTGCGGGTGTCACGACCGCGGGTTCCTGGCGGTTGTGGAACAGGTGGAAACATGGCCGCCAACGTGTTGTGCCGTCACGTCTCCTTCCTAGTCGTCTTTTGACGGTCTAGTTCTTTCTAAGATGGCCGCCGCCAAGTGTATTTTTACTTTCCACTTTCGCCGGCTCGGCGCGTTGCAACTCTCATACTACCCCTTTGTTGCCACGCTCCTTATCATTTCCCTTGGCAGTGATCCGCCCTTTCCTCGCCTTGTATTCTTGGTGTTTCCTCCTTCTTTTTCTCTCTCTACTTCCCTCCGGACTCTCCTTGGCTTTTCGCCATTTTTTCCTGCTCCAGCTCAGCATTATCTTCCTTCCGGTTCCCTCCGCTCTCTACCTGTATCTCCCGGCTCTGTCTGTGCCTGGACATTGGACTGCTACGCTTGTACGCTCGCTCCCCTTCTCGGCTTCCGAATCGCTGGGATCATCATCCAGAGGGGTTTTTGTGCCGCAAGGCTTTTCCCCTACTCCGTCTTGTCTGTCGCGGAGGGGAGTCTCTGTTGACCCGTTTCCGAGGTCACAGTGGCCTCCTTCCGAGGCCGGCCTTACCTACTAAAGAAGGGCAAGACTCACGGGCATCGCACTCGTCGGAAGAGGCTGGACTACTCCTCTACATCAGGTGAGGAGGAGGGGGCATTTTGGAGACACTCTGTGTTTGAGTGAAGAGGAAGAAATAACTGAGATATTGGGAAACTTACCTACGCAGTCTGATACTCCTGATAGCGGGTTCCACCAGTGTGACTCATAGCAAAATGATGATCGACTGCACTTGCCCACTCAGTTTCGTCTGCCTGGCCTGCAAGAATATTTTCCTAAAAGCAGTAAAGGGGATTACCCACCCGTGGTAGAGAGATTACACTAACACTATTTTCCCTGAAAACTTCCAGTATTCCCCTTCATAAAGTCTCACCTTATTGTTTGGAAGGATGAACTCTTCATCCTGCGTGGAGTGCAGGGGCGCGTAGAATTTCAGTTACTTCACTGATCCGAAGGTATTTGGCAGAGTTCCAAACTACAATGGCCCTCATTACGACCCAGGCGGTAAGTTTTCAACATTACCGCCATGGCGTAATTAACGTTTACGCCCTGGTGCGATGCCGTAAAGTCTGGCATATTCCGACCCATCGCGCACGAGCATTACTCCATGGCGGTAATGTAAACTACGCCATGCCGTAAAAGACCCCAAAACGGCCCCTACCGGCATCGTACGCCGCGCAAGGTGCACTACCGCCATCCATCACAGCGGCGACCATAATTAGGGGTCACCGTAATTAGCGGTCACCGTAAATAAGCGGAACCGGAAGTAGCGTCATCACACAGGAACGGGAAAGAGCACGGCGGCCATCTTTAAAAACACAATCCATTGCCATCCTCCCCAACCACTCTACATCCGACCCTGAGACCTGTCAAAACTCATTACCCACCCATTTTCCCACTACAAAATGCCAAAAGCTGTCAAAAAAGCCTGCGATCGACAGCGGCAGGACCGCTTCACTCGGGAGGAACTCAATATGCTGGCGGAGACCCTCCAGGAGAATGCGGCGGTGGTCTTCTCCACACAAATGACCAGGCCGGCAATTGCCAAGAAGAAGGCCATATGGGCCCTGGTGGCACAGCGTGTCAGTGTGGTGGGAACCGTACCCCGCAACGCACAGCAGTGTCGAAAGCGGTGGGATGACCTGAGGCTCCGCGTCTGGAGCATCCTCTCTGCAAACCACAACCTGGGCCTGGCAACCGGGGGAGGATCGGATTCCCCAATCAAACTCCAGCCATGGGAGGAAATCTGTGCCTCCACAATTAGCATGGAGAGCATAGAAGGGGTAGGAGGGATGGAGAGAGGAGCACCGACATCAGGCGATGCAGGTAGGTGCTTCAAACAAGCCATGCAATAGTCACTGAATCCATCCATGTGTAGCACAATGTTGCCCTAGAGTGTAAATGCAACACATCAGTAGGAGACTGGCTACAGCCACATCCGACCTCCACCCTGTACACATGTAGTATGCACACCCTAACTGCAGGTACCCACATACCTCCATGCTAAAGCCACACAAAAAGGAGACAACCTGCATGCCCCTGCCTCAAATGTGCTGCATCTAGTAACCAAAATGATGTCAGTCATCGCGATTCCAATGTCCGCAGACCCATCAATAACACTCTCCCTCCTTTTCTCCACCACAGGCTGAAATTCCAAACCCGAGGATGAGGACACCCCTGCCACAACACCAGCCAAGAGGGCCAAGACCACTGTGCCAACACCCTCCACCTCAGCTGGAGTGATCAAGACACCGCAGCAGCCGAAATCCGTTGCCAGTAGACAGGCCGGGCCACTGACAGACACCACAGCAGGCAGTACGGCAGCAGCACCACACATCCCCACAATGTTCGCCACAGAAGACACAGGTTCTGCAGGAAGCAGTACCATAGGCGAAACTGCTGCCATTGCAGCATGCTCTGAAAGTGACACAGAGGAGCCCAATGTTGGACCCCCCACTGACCACCATCATTCCCCCTGTCTGTCCCAGAGCAGCCCCCATGAGGATCCCACACAGGGGCATTCAGAAGATGAGGACTGGCCATCCACCCCATGCCCTGTCGAAAATCAGCAGGAGGGGAGCAGCCCCTTCGTAGCACCATCTGCAATAGGCATGGGACAGCAGAGCCAACATTCCCTGGAGGAGATAATCACGCGCCAGCAACAACTCTCCTCGCTTATGAATGAGCATGCTGCAGAATGTGGTGGGGCAAGGGCAGCTATGGAACAATGTACAGAGACCCTGAGGGCTGAAATGGAGCGGAGCACTGAGACCCTGAGGGCTGAAATGGAGCGGAGCACTGAGACCCTGAGGGCTCAAATGTAGTCCTCCTCAAAGGACATGTGTGCGGAACTTGCCGCCGTGCGGCGTGTGCTCTCAGAGCTAGCCAACTCCATTCGGGACATGTGTGCACATGAGCAGGCAGGGACTTCCTCCGCTGCCAGTTCCACCCAAAGCAGCTCCATCCTCCGATCAGGGAGGAACCTGCGCAGCACAGGTAGGGGTGCCCCGGGGGCCGGGAGACTGGGCTTGCAATAGCGGCTGCCCACCGTTATCATGCAACATTAGCCACTTAGTCACAGGGTGTGTTGGGGTGTTCAGGGGGGAGGGGGGAGAGGGGAGTGGGTGTGTTGGGGTGTTCAGGGGGGAGGGGGGAAGGTGGAGTGGGTGTGTTGGGGTGTTCAGGGGGGAGGGGGGAGTGGGTGTGTTGGGGTGTTCAGGTGGGAGGGGGGAGTGGGTGTGTCACAACAATTCACATTTGAAATACACATTTTCCTTTTTCACAAATCAAATGTGTGGACATTGTTCATTGCGTATGTGTGCTTTATTGGTGTACAGTCCACAGTGTGCATGTCCCCGACACACACAGTGCCCCAAGTGCCGTCTCCATGTCATACACACCAGCCGTGTGTGCTAGAAGCATTGGTCGATGATATCTTGACGCATTTCACGCCCCTCCTGTGCATCACCTCCTCCATGAGGTGCAGCCCCATCTGCACCCTCCTCATCCTCATCGTCAGGTGGTTGCAGTTCTGCGTCAGGGGGCAGGGGCACATTTCTTCTGACGCACATATTGTGTAGCATGACACATGCCATGACGATCTTTGCCACCTTCTCATGGCGGTACAGGAGTGCCCCACCAGACCTGCTGAGGCAGCGAAACCGTGCCTTCAATAGGCCGAATGCCTGTTCAATGACCACACAGGTACGTGTATGTGCACGGTTGAAGTCCTCCTCGTGCTGGTTCTGTGGGTTCCGGACTGGTGTAAGGAGCCACCTCTTCAGGGGATAGCCTGCATCACCTGTATGTGGGCGAGAATGTATGTGTCAGTCATGACGTCTAATTCGAAACTTGATGTGCCACCATGGCTTGCATCCAACTGTTACTTTGGACCACTTCTAAATGCACTAATTGATTCACACTATGCGACCGGTATATGCTCATGGCTCTCATGGCCTGTTTTGCATGCCATCAACCAATGTATGCAGGGGGGTCAAGTGCCTTGTGAGTGCCCATCCACTGTGTTCGTTCATGCCGTTTGTTTTGGTGGCCTGGCACGTGTCCTGTGATGTCAATGTTCACATCATTGCAACATTGCTGTCGGCGTCATCATGACCCCAGTGAGCAATACTGATGTTTATAGGGACATTTTGGGGGCCCTGCTGTCTGTGTGATGATGTGTTGATGTTTCTGTCCGTCATGTGCCTCCTTTGTGCGCAGTTATGGGGGACAGGCCTTTCGGTTGATGGTGTTTGGTGACGTGCATCTAGGTGCATTTCGTTGTAGTCAATGTGGTCAGAATTGGTACAATGCACTTGCAGATGGTTGTGTCATGGTTGGGACACAACCTCATTCACATGGTAGGGCTGCATACATCAGGCATTGGGTTTACTGGTGTTGGGTGAAGTTTGTTTTGCTTTAGGGTATGATCTGGCTCCGTTGTCTCTGCTACTCATAGCCAGGTGGAGTGTGCATCATTCCCCCCCTTTCAGCCAGGTGGAGTGTGCATTGGTACGTCGTTCACCTACCCACTTCACATTTCCATGGTCATGACATTAGACTCACCGAGTAGCCAGGATCTTGGGCCTGCATGTCGCTCCATGTAGCGTGGTATTGTGGAGTTCCTCAGGACCATTGAATCATGGGTTGCTCTGGGGAATCGGGCACAACAATGTGTGGTGATCCTGTTGGAGTCACAGACCATTTGCACGTTGATTGAGTGAAATAGTTTACTGTTGCGGTACGGTACCTCCATGGCATGTGGAACCACCAATTCCACATGGGTGCAGTCGATGGCACCAATGCAACCAGGTATGCCAGCTAGTGCATGGAAACCCACTTTGGTGTTTGCAATCTCCTGGGCAGTCCGTGGTAATGAGATGTGGTCGTCTGTGTACTTGAGGAGTGCATCGAGCACTTGGATCAGTGTACGTGAAAATAATGGTTGTGAAATGCCATGCAAGTGCCCCACTGTGTGCTGGTAGGTGCCTGTGGCCAGGAAGTGGAGTACAGACACTACCTTCAGTAGGGGTGGGATGGCGGTTGGTGTTTCTATCATGCTGACAATGTCGTTGTGTGTCATGTCTACGATGGCGGTGATGGTGTCCCGGTCCAAACGGTACAGGGTGTGGATCTGCTCAGCAGTGAGGTTGAATGGACTGGCTCTGATGCGTGGGATTGGGGGCTGCCTGCATGGTGGCACTGGCTGTGCTGGTGGGGCTTGCTGGCCCTGCCTTGCCCTCCTTCTCCTCCTGCGTCTCCTCTGTGCTGCCTGTTGTTGTTGTTGTTGTTGTTGTTGTAGCACTTGCATTGCTATCAGGTCCTCCAGCCCAAACATTGCTAGTCCTATTGGTATCATTGTGGAGTGTGACTGGGTGTGGGAAGGGGTGGGGTGTGCTCTTTTTGTACTTCCTGAGTCTGTATTGCCTCCACCTGTGCTGATTCTGTGCACCTGTGGCAGCTGGGTTCACTTTACATGGCCATTTACGGTTGGTTCGCGATGGCGTAATTAGCACCATGGAGGTAAGGTACTTAACGGCCTTTGTGATGGCGTTAGGTGCATGTCTGCTTGGGTCGTGATCCGCTCAGCTTTGCGCCATGCCGCTATTTACGGCGTGGCAGGTCGCGTGCGCGCGACCTTGGTGCAGTTAGCGGGAGCGTTAACTACGATGCCGTTAATGGCATCATAGTTAACTGTCACGGGTCATGATCGGACCTAGTGGTAAACGATGCCGGTAATCATTTACCGGCATCGTTTTTCGCTTACCGCCAGGGTCGTAATGAGGCCCAATGACTCTGGGGTAGTGTGTAAACCGAATGTATAGTTCTTTTAGAGTTCAAATGTCTGTTAATTCACTCTTGCTCCTTTCTTCCTTTTCAAGTATCTTGCGGTAAGTAAAAGAATGTCTTTGGCGGAACCGCGCTCACCTTTTGTTTGTTCTTGTCTTTTCAGATGCTGTTGTTTCGGGCGGCGATTCAACGGGTGTTGCGCCGGGTCATGGAGATGCTCCGAAGACAGGTGAGTATGGCACGGCGCTGCAGCTGGCAATGCGACGCAGTTTATTTTAATGTCTTTTTCCTTTATCCACAGGTGCGGCTGCTCCTGGAAAAGATGATGACCAAATGGAAATCTTCTTGTTCTAACCTTCTCTTCTTTCCTTTTCTCTAGGATCGGCTCCGGACACAAGACGGGTGTGGCTATAGACTGGATGCTGGACTGCAGACACGGTGAGCGTTACGCTGCTAAGATGCAGAATAACGCGAAGCGTGTGCTGCTCTTCGGGCGCGGTTTAAATAGCATCAAAAAAGTAGTTGCCAGGTAAGAAGTTGCAGTACCACACCCAAGCAGCAAAATAGTTCCTAAAGGAAAGTAGTCCCTTCGCCTGTACATGAGTTCTTTGCAGGATGACCTGCATAGTTTAAAGTTGGCAATAGGCGCCAGGACTGAACCCATATAGCCCCTAGGCGGGGTTTTGGGAATTCCTGTGTCTTCTTGGGTGCCTGTTCCCTGGACAGATGGACCTGTTCCGGATGTCTGGGGGCAGGCATTGTGACAAATTTTGACAATATTACAAGGTATCAGGATAATGATAGGATGACTTAGGGGAACTAAGGACAAGGCAAGGTATACTATGGTTTTATATGGTTCCTATTGATACTCACAGTCCATTTTTTAGTTTTTGGATTTTGGACAGTCAGTGCTGTGGTCACCACACATATCTGGTCTAACAAAGGACAGCCGGACAAAATCAGCGGGACAGGATCAGCTGGGCATGGACTGGTTACCGGGTAGCACTTCTGGACTGGCAATTGTGGTTACTGGATATTATAGGTCATCAGGGTAGCAGGATTGCAGCAGCATGCAATGAGTGGCAGCAAACCAAGCTGGATCTGTATGCCAAAAGTACCACAGTGTTTCCTGTTTAAGGGAGATTAGTGGGTTTTAATATTGTAGGGTAAACCTTGCTGAAGCAGGATCAGCAATTCTTGGCCTTGTAGTTGGGATCTGGAATATGGATAGATGACGGGTACAGGAACGCAGCGCCGGAAATCAGGAAATAGTGTGTGTAGGGTCTTGTCAGGGACCCTTATTTATAGTGCAAAATCACATCATCACAGTATATGACTGGGGCAGGCTTAACTAAACACACCCCTAGCAAAGTGATTGGAAAAGGGTGCTAGTCTCCGCCTCGCTCTCAATTGGTAGGTTTTCTAAGGGAATGATGTCAGGTTTATGAGGTGAGTTTTGCAATGTCCAGAAACTCCCACATTTACTTTAATGAAAATCCGATTTTGCCAAAAACATACATTTCTTCAATTGCAATCTCTTGGGAAATGATAGACACAGGTTAGATATTATTTGCAGCACAGAGCAGTCCAATCCTCAGGTCTGTGCGACCTTGTTTCGCCTTTGCGATACATTTTGGTAATTTTAAACATGAAAGATTTTGCCTAAAATTCCACAATTTTATACACAGATGCGAATTATCCCCAGGGATGTATGTACAAAATGTTATGTTTGCACCATTTATACTTTCCTTGGAATCTGTCATATTTTGTAACTTCTGTTCCCCATGCGGCAATGAGTTCTACCAAGTTTTAAAAGATAGCACGTAAATTTAGATTTGAAACTGCGAACATTTTACATTTCTACTAATTCTTGCTGCCGAGATAAAAAGTCTTTAAAGTTTCTTTATAAAATAGTCTTTGTAACCAAAAGGCAGTCCCTTTGTTACTAGATCCTGTTTTTTTTCTTCCTCCAACTGCAAGCAACTGTCATTTCCTTCGAGGCAAGGGGGGGGTTTCAGTTTAATTGAAGGTTTTATTGCCCCTTACACTTGACAGGTTAGTGTCCTAGGACTTATATTGTCCCAGCCTGGAGCACAGACGAATGTCTGACGGGCGTGTCAACTTGCTTTGTCCTGGCCCATACAAAGTTTTTCAAGCTGCCAATTTTCACTTGCGTGTCCTGGATTCATGATGTGTCTCCCTTCCTTGGGGAAGTTTCATGGCAGGCAACTGGAAATCCAGCCCATGTGTTTTAAACTCTTTAATTTCTTATTTTGGGTCCTAAATTAAAACAAACCTGTGAAAGAAGATAGCCTATATGTGTATTATCACCCCTAACATAATCCCTTTACATTGCTAAGTAAGAAGGCTTCTATTCAACAATTTATTTTTAAACAGGCCACGTTTTTCTTCAATCAGCAAAGCCCATTTTTCCACATGTGTTAAAACTGCTAGCATTTCTTTTCTTTAAATTCGGTTTGGTAGCTGCCTCAGATTGCCCACACTGTCTTTACAGCTGTAGTCATTTCCTTGAAGCAGGAGTCCTATCTAAAGTATAGATAAATTTGCACTTGACCTGGCTCAGAGAATTAAAGTCTCTTTGAACTGCTGCACCTGGAAACATTTGGAAGTAAAATAAACGCGTGTTCCCGTTTGAGTGAAATGAAGTTGATCCTGATTTCTCTGAGAGCTGGTTTGACTGAGCCTGTCACTCAAGAATTATGCCTGGTTTTGGTGAAGTACCCTGAAATGTCCTGGGCATGACAGGGCCTTTTTGCACACAGTGGTTTCAGCATGAACAGATGGAATTAGCATAAAAACTGCATTTTGAAAGGGTGAAACTGTTTTATTTTGATAGTGATTTTTGCTTTTGCAGCAATGCACTGCTTCCTGTTAACTTGATTCCATATATGTTTCAGAACACAATGGCATATTTTTTCAGTGTGTTCCCTTGTTCCATTCCTGAAGTGTGCTAGGCAGGATGGTGCAGCCATATTTTTGTTGCTGCCAAAACGCAGTTTTGAGTTCCTGTTGCGCACAGGAGCCAGTGCAGCCAGGTTGCTGTTTCTTGCGTAAATGCAGCTTAGTGATATGGGGCAATGCCGTTGAGTGGGTCAATATATCCCACACATCCCCCCCAACTTCTCCTGGGCTTTCAAGTCGTGGGGTAGTCGGGCAAGTGGGATTTCTCCATGGGCTTCCAACAGGATCAGGCAGGTATGAGTCCCTCTTCCATCAGAGAACGGTGCATCCTGCTCCTCTTGTTGTTTCTGGTCGGAACGTGGAATGACCCCCCCCCCCCCTTTCTCTTGGCTCTTCCTTTCATAGTGTAGAGCGACACTTCCGGATCTCCTTTGGTTTCTCCCTTCCAAGTTGCCGGGGCGGTCCTCCTTGGTTGTTAGATAGGCACAACTAGTACGAATCTTTGAAAGAGGACACAATCCGGACACGAGAATTTCTCACTAACTGCCCACCAATCGGGTGGACAGCAGTGGTATACACAGGCATTTAATAATTACAATTGACAATGAAGTAAATACTCCCTGTTACATGATCCTATCTATAAATCCTGTCGGCTACCTTCTGCTTCTCCTTTTCCTTATTCTCAGGTTTCCGATGTCTCCTCTGTTCGATTTTCTCTGGGCTTCTCAATTTGTTGCAAAGTTTGCCTAGAGTGACAACTCTTTAGTTGATTAATAGGGACCCATTTCTCTTCTGTCAATTCGCCTTTGGGGATGCGGATTCTGTAGGCGACAGGTGAGATTTTGTCTACAATTTCAAAAGGTCCTCGCCAGCTAGGCAAAAATGTGCGCTCTTTGGTCTGGTTCCTTTGGATATTGTACAACTAGACCCTGTCTCCAACTTGGTATTCCTTTTTGGTGGTCTTTATATCATACTTAGTCTTCATCCCCTCTGCAGATCTTTCTAGATTCCGCTGAGCGTACGGAAAAGCATGTTGAAGGTGTTTTCTTAGGATCCCAATATACTCATGTGTGGCGGCGTTAATCAGTGTCTGCTCCTGTGGTCTATAGAGAAGATGCTGAGGTAGCACCATCCTCTGTCCAGTCATCAGCTGAAATGGAGGCATCTTAGTTGCAGAAGGTGTAGATCTGATAGCCATCAGGACAAGTGGTAATTGGATGTCCCAACTTGGCCCAGAATCTGCCACAAACTTTTTTTAAATGCTCACAATGGTTTTATTTTACCTCCCCACTCCACCACTAGAGGACTTGTGGTATGCAATGTGAAGTTTCCTTTTTACCCCAAGTATCTCCCACATCTTTGTCATCACTTCGCTGGTGAAGTGACTACCTCGGTCTGACTCAATCCTTTGGGGTAGGCCAAAACGCGAGAAGATGTGATTGATCATCGGCGCAGCTGCTGGTTCTGCCTTGCAATTTGGGGCCGGGAGACATTCCACCCATTTGGTAAACAAGCATGTTACGGTTAACATGTGCTTCATCCCCCTAGAGGAGCGAATCACAGGCCCGATGAAATCAACTTGTAAATCTGACCAAGGCAGTGTCATCGCCCTCTTCTGGAGGGGAGCTCGGTGTGTGAGTGAAGTTGACTGAAATTGTGTACACACAAGACACCCCTTCAAGTATTGGTCGAGGTCCTGCCCCATGTGTGGCCAGTATGCAACCTCTCGCAAGATTTCTAAAGTAGTGTGAAACTCCCGATGACCGGCTGTGGCTGCATCATGGGCGTGACTTAGCATCAGGCTTCAGAATGAGGTAGGGACCACCCACTGGTCACAGCCAGATATGGATCGCCTTACCAACAAATCGTCTAGGATTCTGAACATTTTTTGGGCATTTCATCAACAGCCTGAGGTCCTCTTTTCCAATGTAATCGGTATCCATCAGGGGAAAGTTCTCAGAGTCCTCAATGTGTTGATAAAACTTACCAATAATCGGATCCCCTTTTTTTGCCGTGATTAAATCAGCATCTGGGGTCTCATTACTCCATTGGGCAGTTGAGAGTTCATTGTGAGCATTTGTCTGGGACCTAGTGATAGCAGTGACCTGGATTTCCCCCAGCAGGGACTCCATCTCGAGGAGCAACCCCTGGAGGGCTCCAGTTTTGGCCAGCTGATCAGCTAGGTCATTTCCAGTTTTGTCTGGCCCCTCTATTCTGGAATGACCCTTGATCTTCTTCCAATAGATAGTCATTCCACTAGAGGTGACCAGATCATCAATATTTTGGATGAGTTTGCCATGTTTAAGCGGTTTATTATTAGCGCATAGCATGCCTCTAGTTTTCCAATTAACCAAGTGCTCCACAAACCTGTTCCGGACATTATCTGAATCAGTGATTATGACCAGTTTGTAGAGTTGGTGTTGGACGGCAGTGAGGATGGCCTGATGAATGGCCATCAACTCCGCCATCTGACTACTACGGGGACAGATTTTGTACCCAGCGAAGGGTTCCTGGCATCATTCACCCAGGCATTCCCAACGCCGGCCACCAGTTCATTTTCCACCTGTTTTTGCCAACATAGTAGGAGCACCTGTCCACATAAATGGTGGGCAATCCCTTGCACTTGTCTTCTTCATAGACTTTGTGCGGGGAATTCAGTTACGCCTCCATGTTGTCCTGGATTTTTAAGACTTTCGTCCTCAAGACAGTTTTCTCTGGCACAATTATGCAAGTCAGCCAGACCTTGCGCGAGGGTACTCTTCTTGTTTTGGCCATATCTGACCTCCACAGGAAAGCCTTGCATTGACAGAATCCAGGAAGTAATTCTGGAATTACTCACATTTCCGGCCCAGATTTTGTCACTTTGGAGATATTGCAACGGCTGGTGGGGAGTCTCCACTATGATGGGTTCCCCCTGGATGAACAGGCGGTAATTTTTCAATGCCTGCACCATTGCCAGGAGTGCCTTCGCACAATCGTGGAATTTTCCCTCTACAGAGGATAAAGTCTTGCTTACATAGGAGATGACTTTATTGACCTTAGTTGTCCAGGAAGAAGGGTCAGAGGGATCTGGTATCTCTCCCCCCTTCCTGAATTTCGCTGCTCAAAGCCCCTTTTTGACAGAAGAGTGGCTTGGGATCCTCTGTCCACCAGTGCTGGAATTGCACATTGCCCTTGCACTTGGATGGAGGTGTAGAATCTACCTTCTGTCTCCTCCAATGGGCTACGGTAATGGGCATTCTGGGCAAGCTGGGTGGTCATTTTCCTGAATTTTGACTCCGACACAGGGATAGTTTGGGCATAAGTCTGTGTAGGAGTTTGGGAATCTGAAAGAAATATTTGAGGAGTTTCAAGCTCCTCTTTTTCTGATCCTTGGCCGCCCTCCTCCCCCTTTTTGGAGGCAGTCACCAGAATTGCTTTGGGGAGTTTTGGAACCACCTTTTAAGATTATGTCTTCATGATGCTCATTCTGGGGTTCTAGGATGGGTGATTCAGAGCCAGTCCCCACTCTCACCTAGTCTTCATCTAGATCTCTTGGGGCCCATCATTCTTTGGGAGGAGTCCCCCCGTCCGTGAAGGAGAAGATCTTTTTCTCAGGATCCTGTAAGGATTCTTCCCCTTCAAATTGGAGGACACTAACCTCCTCCACAAAATGGGTCTTTTTGGGTTCTTTATTGCTCCTACTCGCCCTCTGTTCCTTCGTTGGGAGGTTTTCGGGAGCAGGAGATTTTGGTCCCAATTGATGGGTGTCCATGGGCTTTTCACGAGTTAGGAAGGAAGCTTCCTCTAGGGCTTTACACCCTCCTTCCCCCCGTGCCTCTTCCTCTGGAACCAGTGAGTTGTCAGGGTTCTCGCCTCGTCATTGTTCTGGGGTGCCAGATCCTTGGTTTGTGGGGTTCTGAGCCGTCATGTTTGTCTGAGGGTTCTGTTGAGCCCTCAACATGCAACCCAGATTGTGGGTTAGGTTCTGGACCTGGCGCTCCAGTTGAGATACCCATTTCGGCTGGTATGGGGGTCTCCGGTCAACCCTAGGTGGATCACAGGAAGGGTAACTAGCCCTTCTCCCATAGTACCCTGGATATGGTGAATTCTGGTAACCCTCCCCCCTTGGCCTCCCCTCTCCTGGATTGGGTTGTCTGGGTTCCTGAAAGCGGGGAATGAAAGGAGGGTTGTCCTGCAGGTTGGGTTTTTTTGGGTATCGGGGAAAGAAGCTTAACCCAGCATTTGGTGAATTCCTGCCCTCCTTAGGGAAGTTAGGAGGGAAGTTTCCCGGGGCAGCACTTACCTGGTTGGATCCCCGCCTTGGGCCAGCGGAGTCTGTTGCCCTTGTATCGGAGGCTGATATAATCAGGGGAGTTAGGGGTCCCATTAGTGGAATTACCCCCCTGACTGCCACCTGTTTGTGACTGGCCAGAAGGCCTTCTGGGTCTGGGATTCTGCTGACTTTGTGCAGGTGTATTTTTAGGCTCCCCCATCTCTTAGTCTAACATGGGGGCAACCTTCACCTCCGCCACCTTAGCCGCCGCAAGGGTGCTGGCTGGTTTGGGGTGTTTATTCTGATTTTTGTTTTCTGCAGGTTTTTGGACCTCATAAATGCAGGTCGCCTGCCCTATGACCCAGTGCAGCGTTCTTTTCTCATGGAAGTCCCTCACCAGTTGGGTCATAATATCCTTGGGGAGTGCATGAAAGAAGGTGGTTACAAACTCCATGCTATCTGTGCGCACCCTCCTAGTTGTCTGTGCAAAGATGCGTTTGAGCTCCTGTACAAACTCTCGTGGGGCCTGATCTTCCCCGCACTGCAGATTGTAGGCCACTTTCCGAGCCTCCTGGGGGTTCCTGTGGGCTGAGAAGTGTTTAAAGATGGCCGCCCTACAGGTGGACCATCTTGAATGGTTCTGGTCCTCCAGTCCCGCAAAGAAACAGGAGTATTCAGGGGAGAATGTCCACTTTACATAATCAATACAATTTTGGTTGTCTTTCATATGAAGAGTGTCCATCATCTGCTCATTTAGCTCTAGGTGTTCCCAAACAGAATATTTTGCCGTTCTATGATAGGGGGTTATGACACTGCTAAGGGCCTTAATCTTCCTAATGGGGTCTTTAGTTATAACTCGCTTGAGATTGTTTGCCTTCTTTGGCTTAGTCACCCGAGTCCACTCACTCTCAGACTCAGAGGAGCTACTAGCTGAGGTCCCCTCTTGATCGTCTAGGCCCTCCCGGATTCTGTGATTTTGAGAGGGGCTCAAAGAATGGTGGGGCCTAGTTTCTCCACTCCTGTGGGGCACAGGGGCATAGTCTTCTGACTCCTCCCTACTCCCAGAGTTGGTAGAGTATTCCCCCCCACTGCCCTAATTGGGTAGAGCTCTTCAGGATACTCTTTTTGGGCCTCATCTCATTGGGTCTTTCATTAAATTGGACCAACTGGTCCCTGGGAAAATAATATTTCGGTGGATCTAATTCCCTTGCCCTCCCCTGATAGGAGACTTCCCTGTCAGAGACACCAGCCTGAATGTTTGGGGATCTATACAGGGATGCCCTTCCATCAATTTCTGTGGGGCGCTGACCTGTCAGTTCCATCATGCTGGGTCTATTGAATTCTGCCGCCCTCCTGGTTTCAGGCTGATGTGAACCGGTAGACATGCAGCTGGCAGTGTTCACAGTATTAAATGGGTTGGTGTCCCTTAGCATAGAGGTCCTTATACTATGATCCAGCGTTACCCTGTCCCTCTCTACGTGTTCGGGGTCTCTCCAGTTAAGATTAAATCTAGCACCCTCTTGCTCCAATCTTGCTAGTTTCTCCTTTTCAGCCCCTGCTTCTAGATGAGAAGCAAAGATATGAGCTTTTTGTTCAGCTATCATGGCTTTACTGGCCTCTATGAGCCGCTCTTGCGCTGCCACTTGTTTGTTGAGCCCATCATTCTTTTCACAGAGAGCCTCATTGTCTGTGTTCGCTTCCTATATGGTCTGCGAATACTGGGAAAATTTCTGCTGCAGGAGACTCACCTCCTGAGTTTTAGCATCTTTGGTCTGGGTGTTCTCTTCCAGAGCACCCTCTACCTGTCTGATGTGTTCCAGTAGCTTCCCATACTCTGTTTTCAGTTCCTTTAGCTCCTAGAGGGCTAACTGTCTTCCCTCTAACTCCGTTTTTAACTTGCTTATTTCCTGGCCTGCAGCGTCTTTCTCTTGATTTAGGGTGCCCCTCTATTCAGCCAGGTCGTCCCTTTTTTTTTTTTGATGGCCTCGGATTTCTGGCGCTCTTCATCAAATTCTGTTTGAGAGTGGAGGTCTCTCAAGATTAACTTATTATTTTCCTCTTTCAATTCATCTATCTGATCTTGTAGAGTAACTATCTGTTCTGCACAGGCCCTGTTATAGGTTAACTGTTGAGTCAGCTTCTGTTGGCTCTTTTCTTGAGAGTTAACCTTTTCCTGACACTCTATTTTTGCTGCTTCTATTTGGGCCTCTTCTTCTGCATTATTTTGCTGTTGGCGAGCCAAATCCTCTCTTAATTTTATGATGTAGTTTGCAGATTCTACCTCCAACTCTTGGCTCTTTTGTAATGTTTGTTCCGCTAAACTTAAATCAATCTGGATTTTATTTAAGAATTCAGATTGATTCTGCGCTAACATTATATTTTCCTCCTGCTTTTCCTGCATCACCCCCGTGTGGAGATATAGGTAGGTCGTTATTCTGGCAAATTTGCTTTGCTCCTCTTTAATTTTTTTGGGGTCATATATAGCTCGCTCAGAGCTTGGTGTAATAGGCCACCGTCCTGCCATGTATCCAAGTCCATGGCGGTGACCTGTTGGGATATGTCTTGTAGCCAGACTTTCTCATCCTGTTCTGACCACTCACCTCTGAAAAATAACTTGTGCAGAGGATGCTCCCTAGCCATATTGATCTCTACTGGACCAGCAACAGCCATTTTGGAAATGTTCTTTCTTTATTAATTATTTCGGGGTTAATTTAATTTTACTTTTATAGACAGGCCTGGTGCTTAGAGTATTTGTTTTGGGAGGCGCTTGTACAGTGTAACACAGTATTCACACCACACAAAGTATTACTACCTTGCGGGTTAGTCTGCTATGTTAGACTGTCACGGGTGGCGGTGTCCAGTCAAATGGTTGAAAATAAAGGATCGAATGACCATTTGATTGACAGTCAAATGGTTGGAAAAAAAAGGTAGAATTTTTTTATTTATTTATTTATATATATTTTTTAGTTTGGGTTGGTAGAAAAATGTTTTTAATAAAGAAAACAGGGGTTTGGGGGGGAACCCCCATAATTTTTTTTTTTTTAAATCGACCATTTTTGTCAATCATTTTAGTGTCGATCAAAAGGCATTCGATCCTTTTGTTTTCGACCATATGACCTACAGCCACGGGTGGCAACCAAATCAATCCCCGGACTCGAGCCCCCAAATTTGTTAAGGATTTCAATCAGGCGAAGCACACCTTAGTCTCGGCCTAGTATGCAGCACGCGATTGAAATGCTTGTTTTTTTTGTTAGATTCAATATTGAGATGGTACACCACTCATATCATACCCCCTTTTCAAATATCCCGGGTCACAATGGACCATGAAGCATGCTGGTGGATAAAATGTAATATTTATTTATTTATATGAAAATTAAAAAGAAATCATACAATTTTTAATACGGGGCAGCAATCACCAAAGGGGTGATAAGAACAATAGGAATGTAAGCAATGCACTTAGTTAACCTTCTATTGACACATCTACGAAACACCAGGGAATAGGAGCACTTTTTGATTTTAGGCAAGATAGCCCTTGAGAATTTCCCCCTGCAATGTTCCGTCAACCCACAAATAATCAATTTTGAGTGGATAAACAGAAGCAGCAGGTAATCAGGAATGACAAATGGAAAACAGAATTGAAATCCGACCTTCCCTCCCCAAACAAAAGACAAAACGGATTTCAAACCCTGGCAATGCTAAAAATGACACTCGGAAATGGATGAATAAATGAATGAATGTGTGTAAAAACCTTGAAAGAAATATTATTCCCCACTACAGCAACAATGCAAATGTACTAACAATCCCAAGCAATGTATAACCAAGAGCATATAGTTCGAAAATTAGTGTCAGGGTTTTAAAACATGTTTGCAAAAAATGACACGTTGGAAAATTAGCAAACTTTGCAAATCCCACCTGAAATTACCCAAACGGTTTTTAATAAAAACGGGTGAAATAGTTTAAATCGCGGTTTTTGTGTTGGGGTGTAGCTATAGATCATAGGTACAAAATGGAAGTGAAATTAGGTCTCTAGCTGGTAAATTGAGTGAGTTACGAAAGATCTAGAAAGGTGTGTTTTGAGTAAAATGGAGCAGTGAAAAAGGAAAGGAAATCAGTTTTGACAAGAACAGTTTTACTGTACACTAGAGCAGTCAGGCTAGGATACCAAAGAATAACACAGTAAGCTCCAGGGTTCATTCGCAAATTCAGCCCTAGTTCCCCATTGCCCGCCCCGGCGTAACCAGTCCGATCACTCGAAATAGGATTAAAAGTTTAGGATTTTACAAGACAAAATTACTAAAAGATCTGGCGCTAGCACTAGAAATCAATGGCAGGGTTTCAAGAATAATTGTTACAATATTACAAGTTATCAGGATAAGGATAGGATGACTTAGAGAGGGGAACTAAGGACAAGGCAAGGCAAGGTCTACTATGGTTGTCTATGGTTCCTATTGATGCGCACAGTCCACTTTTTAGTTTTTGGATTTTGGACAGTCAGCGCTTCAGTCACCACACGGATCTGGTCTAACAAAGGACAGCCGGACAAAATCAGCGGGACAGGATCAGCTGGGCATGGACTGGTTACCAGGTAGCACTTCTGGACTGGCATTTCTGGTTACTGGATAATATAGGTAATCAGGTAGCAGGATGGAAGCAGCATGCAATGAGTGGCAACAAGCCAAGCTGGATCTGTATGCCAAAAGTACCACGGTTTTTCCTGGTTAATGGGAGATTAGTGGGTTTTAATACTGTATGTTAGGCTTTGCTGGAATAGGATCAGCAATGCTTGGCCTTGTAGTTGGGATCTGGAATATGGATAGATGACGGGTACAGGAACGCAACGCAGGAAATCAGGAAAGAGTGTGTGTGTAAGGTTTTGTCAGGGACCCTTATTTATAGTGCAAAATGACATCATCACAGTATATAACTGGGGCAGGCTTAACTAAACACACCCCTAGCAAAGGGATTGGACAAGGGTGCTAGTCTCCGCCTCGCTCTCAGTTCGTTGGATTTCTAAGGGAATGATGTCAGGTTTATGAGGTGAGTTTTACAATGTCCAGAAACTCCCACATTTACTTTACTGAAAATCCGATTTTGCCAAAAACATACATTTCTTCAATTGCAATCTCTTGGCAAATGATACACACAGGTTACATATTATGTGCAGCACAGATCAGTCCAATCCTCAGGTCTGTGCGACCTTGTTTCGCCTTTCCGATACATTTTGGTAATTTTAAACATGAAAGATTTGGCCTAAAATTCCACAATTTTATACACAGATGCGAATTATCCCAGGGGATGTATGTACAAAATGTTAGGTTTGCACCATTAATACTTTCCTTGGAATCTGTCATATTTTGTAACTTCTGTTCCCCATGCCGCAATGAGTTCTACCAAGTTTTAAAAGATAGAACGTAAAATTAGATTTGAAACTGCGAACTTTTTACATTTCTACTAATTCTTGCTGCCGAGATAAAAAGTCTTTAAAGTTTTGTTATCAAATAGTCTTTGTAACCAAAAGGCAGTCCCTTTGTTACTAGATACTGTTCTTTTTCTTCCTCCAACTGCAAGCAGCTGTCATTTCCTTCAAGGCAAGGGAGTTTTCCAGTTTAATTGAAGGTTTTATTGCACCTTACACTTGACAGGTTAGTGTCCCAGGACTTCTATTGTCCCAGCCTGGAGCACAGATGAATGTCTGACGAGCGTGTGAAATTGCATTATCCTGGCCCATACAAAGTCTTTCAAGCTGTCAATTTTCACTTGCGTGTCCTGGATTTATGATGTGTCTGCCTTCCTTGGGAAAGTTTCATGGCAGGCAACTGGAAAGACTGTTCTTTCTGAGAGCTTGCAAATCCAACCCATGTGTTTTAAACTCTTTAATTTCTTATTTTGGGTCCTAAATTAAAACAAACCTGTGAAAGAAGATAGCCTATGTGTGTAATATCACCACTAACATAATCCCTTTACATTGCTAAGTAAGCAGGATAGATTCAACTATTTATTTTTAAACAGGCCAAGTTTGTCTTCAGTCAGCAAAGCCAATTTTTCCACATGTGTTAAAAATGCTATCATTTCTTTTCTTTAAATTTGGTTTGGTAGCTGCCTCAGATTGCCCACACTGTCTTTACAGCTGTAGTAATTTCCTTGAAGCAGGAGTCTTATCTAAAGTATAGATGAATTTGCTCTTGACCTGGCTCAGAGAATTAAAGTCTCTTTGAACTGCTGCACCTGGATACATTTGGAAGGAAAATAAACGTGTGTTCCCGTGTGAATAAAAGTTGCTTCTCCAGCTTGGGGTCTGGCATGGATTCACATGCTCATGAATATTCCCTGTCGTCAGGCTGGGAATCCTCGGTAAAGAAAAAAACAGTATCAGTTTCGTTTCTGATCTGTCTTTCTTAGCAGTAACCAATCACTGGTCTCTGGGTCATACTGCCCCCAGGCAATGACTGCCCTCTCCCTAAGCCACGCCCCTGGCAGCCATCCTCAGATTTTTACCACACATTCAAGTGTTGTGAGTCCTCGTGCTATAGCGCTCGAGCTTTTACTGCGTTTTGCGCTTTTTCAAAGAGATTTCTCTCATTTTTCGGTTTAATCGAGCCTCAAGCTCCACCGTTTCTACTTCCGATTAACGGGGACCCGTTTCGGATTTATCTACGCCCCTCAAGGGTGAAGTTTTTGTCGAGTTACGCTTCTTGAAGGATTCCAGAAGTTTCTGAGGCCTACCTCGCGGACGAGAAGAACATGGCCCAGGAGAAGGGAAGCTCGACTCCCGGCAAACTGTTCAGGATCTGCCCTGGATGCAACCTACAAAATGTGTTCAAGGAGGACAAGCATTCGAAATGCCTTTACTGCCTCCATGAGGACAAAACGCACATGGAGAAGGACTGTGCGTTTTACTTGAACATGTCCGATCGGACTATGAGGGATCGTTGGACCCGTCTCTCCAAATGGCTGGAAGGCAAGAGCCGAGCAGGTGAGAAAAAGTCCGAACGGTCTTCTAAGTCCTGTGTGGGCGCCCCGGCGACGGGGCCCAACAGAAGGCAAAGCACCGCGAGTCCGTGGGCAACGGGAGCGCCGAACGGTCGGGCTCCTCGGCTGCCAGGCAGGGCGCACCTTCACTGACGCCATCAACCGCGAACCAACGCTCTGGCTCGGGGAAGAGAAAATCCGAGAACCCTGCTAAGCTTCTGGAAAGGCCCTGGTCGATCTCGAAGGATCAGGCCGAAGGGGAGTGAGGAGGCCTGTGGAGGCTATCCCAGTGGAGGCGACCTCGAGGCTCAGAGTTTCCCTGCCTCCGCGGAAGGAATCCTCTTTTAAGCCTGTCGAGAAGACCCCTGTGAAAAACTCAGTGGAAAAAGAGGGGGGGGCGGTAGCCGCGAAGGACACGGACACAACCTCTGAGGAGGAACTGACCGAGAATTTGGAAGAGGCCCGGTCCCACGGGAGGGATCCCGACGAGGGGGACGACGAGAGTGAGGGTGGCGATGCCGAGGTTCCCGTGGAGGAGGAACAACCGTCGCTCCCGGCACGCCCGTCACAACCCAAGCCACAAGACAACTCGGCTGCTATTTTGACGGCAATCCAAGCCTTATGCACAGAGATAAGGACGTGACTGCCCCTACCCCCGACGGACAACCCAGCTGAACTGGGTCCGTCGGGAAGCCCTCTAAACAAGAAGAGGAGAATTAATCCGCTCCTCTTCAGCCCTCACGGCCTTCTCAGCCTTTGTCGCCCTCCCCGGTAATGAGGGATGACACGGGAACAGACACGGCTACGACAGGGACGGATGACGACGACGGCGATGAGGGATTGACCTCCCGTCTCCGATTCCTCGGGCGTCTCCTCCCAACGAAAGCATCCAAGCTTTTTCAGCTCTGCCCCGAAGAAAAGAAGAAGGAAGGCTTCCTCTACCAACGGCGCGCGGCCAAGAGGCAGACGGTCCTCGCGGTGCCGTTGCTGGATATCATCGGGGACGAGGGTCTTGCCCTCCTGAAGAACCCGTCCACGACGCCTGCCAAAAGTGTCCGCTACGAGAAAAAGTACCGGGTCCCCGACTGCGCCCCTTTGTGCCTTAGGGCAGAACAGACCCCGGATTCGGTCGTCTCGGCAGCGGCCAAGAAGAAAGCGAGGGGGGGGCTTCGGCTTCAACTTCAACTTCCCCACCGGACGGCGAGGGAAACAAACAAGATGCCATGGGACGACGAGTCATCTCGTCGGCGGCGACGACGATTAAGGCGGCCAACGCCCTAGTGATTGTGGCCCCCCACGACAGGGAGTTGTGGTACAAGATCGCCCCACTGTTGGACTTCCTCCCGGACGACAAGAGGGCAGAGGCCCTGGCGATCCTACAGGAGGGTGAGCTGGCGTCGGACCACGCCATAACTGTGGCCACAGACATTGCTGACACCGGTTTCCGCCAGTTGGGCAACGGCGTTTGCCTTCGATGGCAGGGGTGGCTCAAGGTGACGGATTTCCGCCAAGACGTGCAAGCCAAGGTTTTGGACATGCCCTTCGATGGGAACAATCTGTTCGGAAAGACAGTGGATGAGTCACTGCAGGCCATCAAGACCGACACGGAGACGGCTCGGGCCTTGGGAGTTCTGCAGCAACGGCGGCCACCTTTTCGGATCTCCGGAGGCAAGCAAGGTGCCTCCAAAGGATTTGGCAGAGGCTCCTCGACCTACCGTCAGGCGGCCCGCTCCTCGTCGCAAGAAGCCTACAGGGGACGAGGCAAGTCAGGTGGATCTCGCCGTCATCGCCAGGGAGGCCAAGGCAGCAAGGCTGCTTCCAAGCAAGACTGAACTGGCCGTTGCGTCGGGCTCCCACCGAAGCACCCCGGTGGGAGTCCGGCTGATGAAGTTCGTCAGCATGTGGGAGTCCATCTCCACCGACCGTTTTGTGCTGGATGCCCTGGCCCACGGACACACTCTGCAATTTCTAAAGAAGTGCCCCCGAATTCCTCCCGTGGCCAGGAAGGAAAACCACGTCCCTCAACTGCTGTTAGAGGTAACGGCGATGCTCAAGAAAGTAGCCATCGAGCTCGTCCCAAAGAGGCTCCGGGGCTCCAGAGTATACTCAAGATACTTCCTCGTCAGAAAGAAGACAGGAGGCTGGCGTCCCATCCTGGACTTGCTTCGGCTAAACAAATACATCAAGGCACAGAAGTTCCGGATGGGCACCCTCCAGCACGTGCTGGGCCAGCGACTTCCTATCGTCGTTGGATTTGGAGGATGCGTACTTTCACATCCCCATCCTAAAAGGGCACCGAAAGTTTCTCAGGTTCGTAGTCCAAGGGCGGCACTACCAGTTCAAGGCCCTCCCATTCGGATTGAAGTCGGCGCCCAGGGTGTTCACCAAGTGCCTAGCACCAGTGGCGGCACGGCTGCGCCTGCAGGGGATCCACGTCTACCCCTACCTTGACGACTGGCTCATCCGAACAGGGACAAGGGAACTTGCCGTCGAACACACAGCAAAGACCGTCCGGTTGCTCACGGACCTGGGATTCTCCATCAACTTCCCTAAATTCCACCTGGTTCTGTCGCTGGTCGCGCTGTTTCTGGGAGCCAAGCTCAATACAGTAGCGCAGTTGTCCTCACCGTCGGAGGAAAGAACGCAGGCCATCCTGGGCAAGGTACAGCGTCTGCTTGCCACGGATGTGGCCAGAGTGAGGCCCATCAAGTCCCTCTCGGGATGATGTCCTCTTGCATCTATCTGGTGCGCCTGTGCAGGCTTCGGATGCAATCTCTGCAGGAGTTCCTAGACGCCCGTTGGATGAAAGCGACGGGCAGCTTCGAGGACAAGATCTCGCTCAACAAAGTTTTCCGCCAAGGGATTCGATGGTGGGGCACCCGCGCGCATCTCGCAGCGGGCACGGACTTTCAGACCCCAGCATACCAGGTGACGGTGATGACGGATGCCTCCCTGGAGGGGTGGGGAGCGCACACCGGAGATCTTCACGCGAGAGGCCTGTGGCTCCCGGAGGAGAGGCCACGCTACATCAACATACTGGAGCTCCGAGCAGTGTTCTGGGCCCTCAAGTCATTCCTCCCATCCCTCAAGGGCAAGGTGGTGAGGATCTTCACCGACAATACCACCACGATGTTCTACATCCGGAAGCAAGGAGGAACCAGATCCCCAGTCCTTTCCAAGGAAGCCCAGGATCGGTGGCACTGAGCAGTTGCCCAGGGGATGTTTCTGGTAGCTTTTCATCTAGCAGGGATAAAAAAACACCATAGCCGACTCACTCAGCAGGGAGCTGCGCTTGTGCTACGAGTGGGAACTACGCCAGGATCAAGTGGATCAACTCTTCCGGCGATGGAGCAAACCCCAAATCGACCTGTTCGCGACGGCGACTAACTCCAAGTGCCAGAGGCTAGCCAGCAGGTTCCCCCAGCCGAGGAGCATGGGCTATGCTTTCTCGTTCCCCTGGGACGGCCTGTTCCTGTCTGTGTTCCCTCCGTTGCCGTTGCTGCTGAGGCTCATTAACCAACTCAAGAGGTCCCGTGCAGGATGATCCTCGTCGCACCAACGTGGCCGCAACAGATATGGTTTGCGGACCTTCTGGACTTGTCAGCGTCCCCACCAGTGAAACTGTCGACGGGCGCAGATCTTCTCTCCAGAGAAGGAGGCGCCATTCTTCATCACGACCCGGAGTCGCTGAACTTGCAGACCCAGCTCCTGCAGCACTAGAGTTTGGAGGGTACGATATCCCGGCTGACTGCAGAGAGGTTCTTGCAAAGGCCAGGGGGTCCTCAACTCTCAAGTGCTACGGACACAAGTGGAAGAGGTTCTTTGTCTGGTGCACAGAAGATTAACCCTCTACGGATTACAGCCCCTCAAGTACTACCGTACTTACTGTCGCTGGCCAAAGCTGGACTAGCTCATGCTTCCATCAAGATACATCTGGCAGCGATTTCCCGATACACCAGAACTGCAGGACGGTCGTCCCTGTGGTCTCATCGCCTGGTGAAGGAGTTTATGAAAGGACTGTTCTGATCGTTCCCGCCGGTGAAGGCTCCAGCCCCGGGGTGGGAGCTCAACGTGGTGCTGACCAGGCTCATGGGCCTGCCATTCGAGCCCTTGAATTCGGCTCCGTTGAAGTTCCTGTTGTGGAAGACAGCGTTCCTTGTGGCCATCACCTCTGCACGACGCGTGGGAGAGATTCAAGCCCTTTCCTGCAAGCCTCCATACTTGACTTTCCACGAGACGAGGGTGGTGCTGAGGACGCACCCCTCCTTCATGCCCAAGGTGCCGTCTGACTTCCATCTCAACGAGCCCTTGGTGTTACCAGTCTTTTTCCCGTCGCCTTGGTCGCCGGCTGAGAGGACTTTGCACTCGCTGGATGTAGCTAGAGCGCTGAAGTTCTACGTGGACCGAACAAAGAGTTTTCGGAAGACATCACAGCTGTTTGTGAACTTTGGACCTGTGAACCAAGGGAAGGCTCTCTCGAAGGCTTCCATTTCCAGATGGCTCTCCGGCTGCATCATACACTGTCATCGGTTGGCAAACCGACCGTTGCCCGGCCGTCCGAGAGCCCATTCGACCAGAGCGATCGCTGCTACCATGGCATTCTTGTCTGGTGTGCCCATGCTGGACATCTGCAGGGCTGCTACGTGGAGGTCGACGCACACCTTCACGAGATTCTACTGCGTCGAATGGGATTCCAGGGAGGAGTCCAGAGTCGGTCAGGCAGTGCTGCACAACCTGTTCGCTTAAGGTGAGCCTGGTGAGGAGGTAAAAGATGCTTAATGTTGAGTTTTATGTAATGCTTAATGTTGAGCCTTGCGACCTCCCGTGGTTGTGCATGTGTGTACTGCTATGTATTCTTATATTCATGAGCATGTGAATCCATGCCAGACCAATGCCTGAGAAGGAACAAGTTACTTACCTGTAACTGTTGTTCTCCAGCATGGGTCTGGCATGGATTCACATGCGAACCTCCCTCCTTCCCCTCTGCGGCTCTTCACTTGCTCATATTGCCACTTTACGCGCTACCAAATCCGAGGATGGCTGCCAGGGGCGGGGCTTAGGGAGAGGGCAGTCATTGGCTGGGGGCAGTATGACCCAGAGACCAGTAATTGGTTACTACTAAGAAAGACAGATCAGAAACAAAACTGATACTGATTTTTTCTTTACAGAGGATTCCCAGCCTGACGACTGGGAATATTCATGAGCATGTGAATCCATGCCAGACCCATGCTGGAGAACAACAGTTACAGGTAAGTAACTTGTTCCTTCTTGATTTCTCTGAGAGCTGGTTTGACTGGGCCTGTCACTCAAGAATTATGCCTGGTTTTGGTGAATTACAGTGAAATATCCTGGGCATGACAGGGCCTTTTTACTCACAGTGGTTTCAGCATGAACAGATGGAATTAGTGTAAAAACAGCATTTTGAAAGCGTGAAAATGTTTCATTTTGACAGGGATTTTTGGCTTTTGCAGCAATGCAGTTCTGCCTGTTCACTTGATTCCATATGTTTTAGAACACACTGGCATATTTTTTCAGTGTGTCACCTTGTTCCATTTTGCATGAAGTGTGCTAGGCAGGATGGTGCAGCAATTTTTTTGCTGCTTCCAAAACGCAGTTGGTGCGCAGATGAGCCAGCACAGCCAGGTTGCTGTTACTTGCGCAAATGCAGCTTATTGATGTGGGACAATGCTGTTGAGTGGGTCATATCCCACACTATGCAAGTGGGCGAAAAGACTTTGCAAGCCTTAGATAAGTATCTGTAAAATGTAGAAGGTTAGCTGCATGAATGGACACAAATACATAATATAAAAAGACTCTGAAAACAGTTTGGCCAGCTGTCTCCTGCAGGTTGCAATATATTAATACAATCATAATCATAAAGCAAAGCGAGCTCTGGAGGCCAACTACAGTGTTTGGTATTGCAGTAGATCTGTATGTGTACAGACTGGATGGAACTATTGATCACTACTTTGCGTAAGCATCTAGTTCGCTTTGTGTGTTTGTTATGTAAGAGGCAAGAAAGAGACTTAGCAGAGTGGATTGCATAGCAGGCAGAGACCTGAGCAAACTAGGTGGAATATAGTAGTTTGTGGTCATCACACTTTCAGGGTAACTGGTATAAAGCAACATAGTGATTATATAGAATCTCAAGGAGTATGGGTTTGTTCATTGGAGCACCAGTTGCAAGATGTATTCAACCTGCAGTTTACAGAACTAGGGTTTCCATCAAACGCATTTGATCATGTGCTCATGTACATTTTCAAAAGTGTTCACTTGTCAATACGATGCATCTTCCCCAAAAAAATGAATTATAGTTGACACTATGAAATTTAGAAAACTAACCTAAACTTTACTGGAGATGATGCAGTGCGTTACAGTATCAATACTGTAATTATGCATTATGTAACAACTTACATTTTAGGAATCGAATTTAAAAAATATAAAGTTAACACATAGTTGTCTTTGCCAGACAGGATATTGAAACCTTAATGAAAGTATCAACCTGATTACTTCTGGTTTGCAATTATTTAAAAAAGAAAGTCATTCTTGCCTGGCACTCCCACACATGCATTTGGCACTTACAAGTGTAGGAGATGATTACTGCTGCAATTTCTCTCCATTAGCACTTGTGAACAGAGAAAAGAGATTGAAGAGAGCACCGAGGACGAGAGAGGAATGCAGGGCAAGCTGTGATTTAACTTATATATCTAACTTTGCTACACAAGTGCGCATTTGATTAGCAAACCTACAGAATTGTATAGCAAATTGCTATGCGACACAGCTTATTTTATGCCTTGTAGCAGATCTATACAATTATGCTGTTCATTATCAAACAAGACACTGCCTTTTTTACGCTGAGAGCTCACTCCACACAGAGAGCAGGAGCTACTCTGGCTTTTATCGCAAATGTACCCTTAGACAGCATTTGCAAAGCAGCTACATGGAGCTCAGTACACACTTTCACTCAGGAGTACTGCATTGACACACATTCCAAGGCATATACACAGAGGGGACAAGCGGTTCTAAAACATCTATTTGCCGCTGCTCCTTCTCACAAACCACCACCATCGCATAACACTGCTCGCTAATCTATGCATAGCATGTGATCTAAGCAGATTCCACAATCCTCAGCAGGGATACATTACTCACCGTAATCGTATTTCTGATGCTTGCATCTGCTTAGATTCACATGCGCCCACCCTTCCTCCCCTGAGAGAAGGTGCATAGATGTTATGTGAGCTTTCTGTCTATATCTGCTTGGATACAACTGTACTCACACCACACTTCATGCAACCTCATGTCAGAACAGAATCTGAGGGACCTCGATGTGTGAAGGACCATGGTTACAGTGGACGTTACACTAGCGATAGTATTCCTGGCACGCCCTGTCAACGTCCCTTTTCGAATTTCGAAACCAACAACTGTAATGCTCTGCAGCTTCCACTAGATGTCGGCCTATGCAAAGCATGGGAATCTAAGCAGATACAAGCATCAGAAATCCGATTATGTTGAGTAATGTATCATATATATGTGTGTGTATATATATATAATTGTGTTCCTCTTATCATGCCGGACTTGAGGAAATTACTCCTCCCATGTTGCACGTTGTACGGGTGTACTATAATTGTTCGCCCTCTACACAAAAAGGATAACAGTTATAATTATGAAATGTTATATCCAAATATCCAAATACCTAATTTAACCAGCCATCAGCACCCCCAACTGTCACATTCCGAATATTTTCTGGGAAGCTAGAAACAGAATTCAGGTAATAACATGATTTCCAATAATCACATGTGGAATTCAATTTACATCAACATTACTAGCTCGTTTCTAGCTTTCAAATGCCATATGTCTCAAGTCTGCGAGTCTCTTGGTCTCCAAATTGTTACTGAAAATAACATTTGCAATGAAAGTCAATGACCACATAATTAACATATATAATATTTAGTTTCGCATTACAGCTCCCATTTCTCCATATAGGTTTAATTTCTCTTGAAACCACATGGTTCAAAGTCAGTTGAGCTGCAATGTTGACATAGTCCGGAATTAACCCATTAGCTCTCCTCTGTCCAGGGCTAATGGTCATTTATATTGCTCCTTTCAGAAACCAAGCCCTCGAGATCCACTGATCCTTCCTTCAGGGTTCTGCATTACAACTGGCTCAGGAAATCCTTTATCATTTCACCTGAAAAAATAGCCAGTTCACTCTGTGACATATATTTTGCCTAAGAAGCATATTACTAATTTTAATACATTGCATCTCATCAGCACACCAAGTCTTTTCCCTGATATATTTATTTTAGTAAGAAACCTTTTTCTTTATGTCAGGTTTTAGATCTGCAAACGCACATGCGAGGCCATTTTAGTTTCAGTATTTGAAAACCCTGCTTTTCATGTAGAAGAGGCCTTTGGTTTTCTCTTGCAAATACGACTTAAAGGCTGTGTTTTCCATTTGAACTTTCACTTTGTAATGAAAGTAGGCCGTTGTTTTCCAGTTCTTGGCCATTCACGTGGCATTTCCATTTTTCCACAACTCTTCCTTCTGTTACTTGCAGAAATACCCGAATTTCGATGTGCTAGCTCCTCTAGCAGTATTGAAGTTTAAATGCAGGCTTTTCATTCACCAGTTGGCCTGGGCTTCAGAATTTGCATTTAGCAGTCAGGCCTAACCTAGCCTTCCAGTTATATCAGTTGAGGCTGTCATGTAACCCCACAGTGTGTTCTTGATGCCATCTATGACAATATGCTGTTGGGTCCTCTGCTTGCAGTCTTCAACTTTTTGCAAAACTGAGTGCCAAATTAAACAGTCAAACTAGCAACAAATGCTTATACTCTTTACTTTTACACTCTGTTTTGTAAAAAATGTAAATGCTCCCTGGCAACACTGCTGCGTTTACTAAGAGGTTCTATAGAATCCACTTCATTTAGCAGGTACTTAATGCATTAGGATTCCGTAGATGCTAGCGTTAAACCATGTGGTATTGGGAGCCAGATGACGCATGCACGGCTTAAACATTAATTGTACTACGTGCCCCTACTTTGTGTTTCAAGTGGAAAGAAAATCTCCCGAAGCGTTAAGGAAGTTGTGAACTGCTTTACGCCTGGTTTTACCACTCCAGAGCTTTGTAAAATACCACCATAAGGGCTCATTTTGGATTTACCGGTATTTATGTACGGCGGGGACCTGTTATGTTTAGACTTCATTGTAGAGCGGTGCCCGCCGCCAAATATTTGTCATTTGCACGGCGGAGTGCAATGGTGGAGGTCGTTTTGCTCTCCCCTTTTTCACTTTGCTGTGAAAATTGAGTAAATGCTGCATGCCATGGATGGCAGGAAGTGCTTAGAATGGATTCCTATGGAGTCATCCTGCTCTTTGCCTGCTGACTTAATCAGAATCCCCAAAATTCTGCTGGACTTTGTATAGAGAAGAGGAAGGGAGCACGGAAACGTAAGTTACATTAATGCAAGGCTTTTACGCATATCAAATACCGGTACGATAAACTAGAAATGAGCTCCGCAGGGACTCATTTTCCATGAGCCCTAACGTGAGAAAAATGTGTAAAAGCCTGGAGCAAGCCTTTTACAAATGTTTTCTTACGTCATACTTCATTTTCATACATTTGTATGCCATAGAGGAGGGGTGGGACACAACTCGTGTTTCTCTCCTCCATACAAATGCTCCAGCGTTTGCGCTGGTATGTAGTTTCATGCTTACGCAAATGTTGGGTATCCCTATAGGGTCCACCAGCTTTATGCGCCAGCAAAAAGCAGTCAGACCCCATAGGGATCGGTTGTAAACGTCACCTGCCATACCTACATGACAGGCAGCGTTTGCTTCATTGGCATGTTGGACTGCAACAGGGGAGGACAAAGGGAAGCGTACATGCTTGTACGCTGCCTTTTGCCCTCCCCTTTTGCACTCTGCCATTGAATTGGGCCTGGCTGCGCCAGAGTGCAAGCGTGCCTGCCGTCAAATTATGAGGATTTGTAAAATGAGCTCAATGGTGTGCTAGGTTGATGGGAGTTAGAAACTATGTAATGTCCTAAGAACACTTAAGTGTTGCTGTGCTTATTTTGTGCAGACTTTTGCAAAGGTTGCTTCACGTTAGACACACAAGCGCCTTATATCACCACACCATGGGTTCACGGCTAGTAATTTATATATATTAAAGGATGAAACACGTACATACCTGAAGGCAATTTTTGAGGGAAGTGAGAAATAGCACACAGTCAAAAATGTAAACTTGCACGTCTGCCTATGTTGTTTACCAACTAAAATATGTGCCTTCTACTTTGACTAGTTATTTTTACCGTATAGTAAGTACAGTTGTACATTAAGGAAACGTGTCTTCAGCGTGGTTTTGGCTCACTTATGTTTTCTCTTTCAGCATGGCAGCCGAGCGCGAACTTACAAGGACATGTAAGTACAATGTTGGATCGAGCGCAAATGTATTTAAGAACTGGCAGAAAGATTATTCTTTTGCACACAAATGACGTTCTACACGGTCATGGTGCAATGTTTACCACGGCTGTAAGTGCTGAGACTGCTGCCACCTACTGACTGACGTTATTGGAATGAGGTTCAGTGCGAAAACAAAGATGAGGGACCATGACGGGCCAGGCCAGCATGTGCACTTTTCTTTAACTGCAATCGCATGAGCCAGCCTTTAGAAGTGTTCACTGTAATTAATACAGTTAAAATATTACAGTTCTATAACTTATTTAAAACTATCGATTAGCACATGCGCCGAAATGAAGATATATTGCTTGTTTGTTATGTGGAAATTATTGCAGCAATGGTAGCCAGAAACAACAATTTGTATATCGGTTCCGGGCCCTATCACACCACAAAGCACTTTACCATTGTCCAATTTCCTGACAGTCAGAACCTTTCCAACATAATTTCTGCTTCACTGCTTTTGCATCAACGTTCAACTCTGATACTCGAGCCACAACAAAGAGCAAGCATTGTCAAAATCAGTAGGTCGGGTTTTGTAAATCTAAAGGTAAGCTTAGTTGGAAATATCATTGGCAGGAAACCAAGAGAAAATGTATGGTGGCCACCATGGCTCTGAGTAACTTCATAGGTTCCCAAGGTAATATTTTGATAAATACCGTTCTTATGTTGTATTCCGCAAAGATAGTGTCATGTCTACTATATGGGGCAAACAAATCTGGACGGGCTCCTGGTTGGGACCCTACTCGGCCCAGAAGAGCTCTATAGTCAAAAATACAAGTGAACAGGGTCAATCGGACCCATTCAGACACCAAGATGTTCTACTCTTTAGTATAAAAAACACACTTTCCAATTAGCTGTAGAATTTTTATGATCAGAGAACAAGACCTAGTGGTTTAATTACACACACAACATAGAACGTTCAAATGAACAACAGGCACGCGATAAATGCGTAATGCTGAAGTACATAAATCATCGAGATACATGGGACTCGAACATCAATACAAACATTCTAATACATACATTGCCTACTGCTATGCTATAACACAAGAGGGGTCAAAATCATACAATATATACACAAAACACAATGTAGGAAAATATGGGTAGTGCTGAAGTAAAGCACTGGTTGAGAGAGGTCTACACAGAAGAAACGCTAGTGGGTTGCAGTTTAAGCCTTTCTTGAGCGGGCCTTCATCAGGACGGATGAACTCGAAAGGTAGAATGTTCTATGTGTGTGTTGTCTACAAGAGGAAAATAATGAGGCAGTGTCGGAACTTGGGTCACGTAGAATGGGTGAGAAGAAAAGCAACACTAATTGTTTATTTGAATCCAAATGAATGTATAGATATCTTACTGTGTTAGTGTTGCGACTCTGCACGGTTTTGTAAACAGAGAGGGGGACCCATAACAAATCAGGTGATCTCTGAGGAAACTTCAAGGTTTCAATTGACGAGGTCCAATCTATAAATAAGGACTCTTGTCAGTTCCATGGCTGTATAATCAAAAATGGACACATACTCAAAAAATATAAATATATCCAATTGGAATATGTTGGTCTTTCCTCTGTGCACCAAAGTATGCCTTTAAAATGAGGGATTGGAAAATGGTGACGCAATGTTGTTGTATGCCTCTTCTGCCACGGGATGAGTAGTATTCTGTCTCTTGGGCAGACTCACGGTGGGGAACAGGCTATCTGTCATGTATTGGTCCCCTTTGAACATGGGTATTGATCCCTGTAAGGTGTGATCAGAAAAACAAAACCGATAATGAGTGTTGATTGTGATGTATCTCACTACCTCATTAGATCAGCTCAATTGCTGTGGGATAAGCGGATCAGGACCGAGCAGTGATCCAAAAAGGTTTATGGTAACAAAGGCAATACCTTGGCTTGGAATTTGTGAATGGATGCTGGGCTGGACCGCACCGTTGGAATCGGGCGTCCTGAAGCGTTGTCAACAAAGATCGTGTTCTCAATAGACAAACCGCCGCAACACCAGTATCTAAGGGTGTAAACGAGACACTATTAAATTCTAAAAGCCCTCTCTGATCAGGTCAAACATCCCCCAGATGGCGGGCCGCTTACCTGAGAAGTGTGGAGTTAGTACGCCGCACCGCTGAGTTGGTTTCAAAGCAGCCATCGCCATGGTGACTGATGCTTATGTATTGGGCCGCCATGTTGGAATACGGATGTGGCGCGGCCGGTAAAGGCGTCGCTTAGGGCTCCTTCTGGCTTCTTAAATCAATATCCACATAATTATGCATGTGGTCAACAAAATACCTGATATAATGGTGT
This sequence comes from Ambystoma mexicanum, assembly GCF_040938575.1. Lineage (NCBI taxonomy): Eukaryota > Metazoa > Chordata > Amphibia > Caudata > Ambystomatidae > Ambystoma > Ambystoma mexicanum. The sequence goes on from NC_090923.1 coordinate 998,396,047, forward strand.
CAATACATTTTTTTTTTAAGTCGTTGCCATGGCAACCCACAAAGCTGCGGTCAAGTAGGGTTCCCGATGAGCCATGCAGCCTCGCTTAATGAGTAAAATAGTTGTGGTGGATTCCCCAACAGGTGGCGGGCATGGTCGTGACAGCGATCAGAGGTGAAGGTGTTGCAGCGATGTCGTGCGGGGGAACAAACCTCACGGAACCACATTTAGGCATGGAGCTCATATAGAGTAAAATGTCAGATGAGCAGGACTACCTGGCAGTGGGGATTAGGATGAGAGATTCTACACAGCCAGATGTTACGTGTAGTAATTAAAACACATGTTAAGTAAAATTTTGCCCGTTGCTAAATTTGGTTCCGTAATATGTAATCAACGAGACTAAAGATTACACACACAGATCAATTCATAGTGTTCAGCAAAAATGCAAACAAACTTTTCATATGATGATTGCATGCTGCTCTTGATGGAAAAAATAGCAAACTCTAGCTGATTACTCAACATTGTCACATACATTAAATTCAGATAGGTTGAAAAGTTGCACAAACAGATCAATACACAGTGCGGAACAACGCAAAAAGACACAGTGTGGTCCGAAATGCCAACATATAAATGGCGCAGGCCTGCACATGGTCAGACCTTTCATATACTAAATTAGGAGTTATAACCAAGCATGTTATCACAAATGTTGCAACCAAAGTGGGAGAAGCGATTTTCAGCATTACGCATTTATCGCATGTCTGTTGTTCATTTGAACATTCTATGTTGTATGTGTAAATAGACCACTAGGTCTTGTTCTCTGATCATAAAAAATCTACAGCTAATTGGAAGATGTGTTTTTATACTAAAGAGTAGAACATCTGGGTGTCTGAATGGGTCAGATTGACCCTGTTCACTTGTATTTTTGACTACTATATGGGTCAGAAATCTGGGGAGGTAATTTCTCCAGTGAATTAGAAAAATTTGAAGCTAAAATGCTGCGGATATTATTGCGGCTGCCCAAATGCCTGCCCAGAGAATATATTCTACTAGAATGCAAGCTAAACAGTGCAAGCAGAATAATACAATACATGATGGCTATTTTATTCGTGAACTTGACAAGACTAAACAATGGCACGTTTATTGTAAAATTGTTATCGCAATATGACAAGCTAAATAACAAACGAATTTAACGACTATTCATAGATGGTGTGTACGTTACATTAGATGGTCAACCTAAGATAATCATGATTGGCTACTATACTCTATTTCCAAAATTAAATGGATGTTGAAACAGAAAATATATGATTTAAACAGAGAACAAAATATTGTGAGTTTAGCGACAAAAGTTAACAGTGGTATGTTTTTAGAAAGCTTGTCCAATCGAAAGTGTAAACCATCTTACCAGATGGCTTTTCCAGACTGTAAAACCATTCGATGGTATCTGATGTTTAAATTTAACATGTGCGATACATTAGAAGTTCTAGGTGCAAAAGTGGGTTTTCAAAAAGAGCTTAGATACTGCAGAGTATGTGGAATGAATATAATTGAGACTCCAAAACATATTGTATGCGAGTGTGAGAGTTTACTCAGTATGCGGTCAAAATGCATATTAGCCTACGACAGTACTAAGAGCAGTTGTAATTTAAATGTTATTTGGGTAAGTCTGTTGAAGGGGGATGACGTAAATCTGATTTTTTATATGATGACATTTTATGAAGTGGTTTTAGTAATCTTAAAATAATTGTCCCATGGTATATTGTTTTTAAAATAGACACCTTTTTTGAAAATTGAATATTTTACACTAGTGTTAAAGATGTGTAATGATGTATTGATTGAACATGTTTGTATATGTAAAGCCTAACTGGCTATGTGCATATTATTAATAAATAAATACATCTCTAGAGGTTAATATTTTTTGTGTAATGCCCTTAAAAGGTTTATCCTCTACATTTCCCAAGTCTGATTTATTGACGTTGCCAATGTGCGTTATAGATTTTCTATTGCGTCAAATTTCTCAATACTTCTTCCACTTCATAAATTCTGGCAGCTTGCCAAGCTCCATGTTTGCTTTGCAGCTTTATCTGAGTTTCCATCTTCCTAACCAGCACCTATCATGCATGCTCTCGAAATTGGCCAGTTCTCATTAGCATACCCATGTAGCCATCTTATTTATTATAAAATGCTGCTTGCTTCCTGTAAATCAAGTTCTATTCTCACACGTGCTGCATGCAGTACAAAGGGATGCCCGAAGAGAAGGGATTTAATGGACAATGGTGAGTGCACAACTATGCTCACTCTGAATTCGATCTTTTTCAGAAAGATTTATCTAAATATCAACTCCTGTTTGTGAAAAGCGGGCTCATTGGCCAGAAAAATAACTTAAATAACCACTCAACAGGCACATGTTCATGGAGAAATTACAGTATCTTATGTAAACCCTGAGCGCTAAACCAAAATGTTCTTTGATAATGCAGAGATTAATTCCCTTAATTTTACCCGGGTGTGGCTCAGTTCAGTTTTAACTGAAAGGGCAAGTGCTATTTTCCCTGATATTATGATGCCAACATAGTGCTGGTCAAAATACTGCTTCAGACCAGATTCACAGAGCCAATGAAAGTAGCTGTCACAGAATTTCCTGTCAATCATGTTACAACCGAATAGCAAATAATGGTAAATTCCAATTATCCCTGTATTGAGCAAATATTTAAAATTTCCCACAAGATAGGTGGTAACACTGCAACATCACTGATTCTGCAAGAATGTTGGAATTAATACAATCTAAAATTAACTTAAAAGTTCAATTAAGCCCGTTAAATTCATTTTAGATTTTATTCATTCCAACTGAGCTTACTTTATTTTGCTTTAACTATATTGGAAAAGAGCATCCACACACAAAAATGTCTTATTGTCCCAGTTTTGAAAAACCTAATATATGAAAAGTGCTATTAAATTGAAGTTGATTCTTGCTCAGGGATCAGCCTGTTTTTTTCGCACATTTCAAAGAGCTTAGCTCCTTCCCTTCTCAAGAATCACAATGGTCAGCTATGTATACGGCCCCATGATTGATCCTACTATCGTAAATTTCCCGGCCAAGATCTTTCCTTAGTTTCTACTTAAAGGGGAATAGGTCAAAACCCAAGCCTAAAAGTGCCTCCACCTCATTCAAGATGATATTGTAGATTAGGGAAGATCTTGTATGTATAACGATCCCTTCCAATCTGATTTTGTCAATAAATTCGACTTGAATGATGTCTTGGCACTGTATTTGTCTGAGTTGTGGAATCAATTGTAGAGCGATTAACACTCGATTAAACCAAAGATGGGACAAAAAATGATGGCGGAGGATTGGTCATGGATTTTGTCCTCCTTGGCGAGTAACAAGAATGGGGTGGCAGTAAGGATGGAGCTTGAGTAAAAGACATTTTAGTTTAATCTCATGAAACAGTAGTTTTTTTTGGTACTTTTTTGTATCCTGGTAAGGATACTCCCCTGCTGGAGAAATTTGAAATGTTTGCATTATAAGATGTCTGGCTATGGGCAGCTCCTATGTTGCATGGGTACAGTATATTTTTGAATAAAGCAATAGGTAGAATAAGGGGAAGACAGCTCGGCTGTTTAATAATGGGGATAAGGAATTCTTTCTGTCTGAAGATTGAACCATGCAACGTATTATCCACTGATATTTTGGCAGTGAGGTTGTCTTGGCTGGGGCACGACTTCTCAGGCCAAGCCCACCTTCTGCTAATAAATGTCTATTGGAACGTACCGAAAACACACTTAGATGATTTCTTCGAGGAATTAAACTCCTTGTCTGTGGGCTGGTATGACGATTTTGGCTGCGATAACATCTTGTTGATTGGTGATTTGAACTGTGTTAAACATGCTGGTAGTGGCTGCAGGCATCTAGGAAGATTTATGACAAGAAAGCCATAAAACAGAGGTGGTTCTGGTCTGAATTTATAGCTGCGTGGCCCTCCCATAGACTCCATGGTAACATCAAAGGTGATATTCCGGGCACCTATTTTGAATAATAGTTCAAACCTAGATTATATTTTTGTGGTATCACCCGTTTACTGCACGGCCCAAAATGTTGCATAGATTACACTAAATCTATGCGAAAATATATAGATGGGGGCGGGTTATGGTATTTATTATAGTGGGGGGAAGTAGGAGGGAGCTGCGGGGGGTCGCGCAGTAATGGATGTGTTGTATTCACATAGATCCTTTTTGTTTCCCGAAGTATGGTCCACAATCTTGAGTCTATGGTTGAGACCTTTTGCTCTTCCAGTGATCATGCATTCTTGGCATGGCGTGGCTCTTTGGTAACGTGCCATGTCGGTGGATTACAAACACAGTAACAAATAGTATTACATGGTCCCAAAAAACAATATCAAAATACAATACCTTACTTAATGACATAGCAAATCGAGCAAAAATGATGTAATACAGAGAAATAGACCATGTGGCTTATGCTCAATGTTTGGTAGCAGCCTTTAGAACGTTACAACAAAAAGACATGTTGAGATATGTCTTTTGGGTTAGGACCCATCAATTGGATCAGACGATCTCTGACAGGAAAAACGCTTTAAGAATGAGCATTAGAATTATAATACACTCAAAAAAATTAAAAGTGAAGTAGTGGTTTGAGCAAGTTACTAGACTCAAGCAAGCTTATCGAAATTGACTGATATTCTTTCCCCATAATTTGGATAACACAGATAACCAGTGGATGTTAATTATTGCTATTAAATGTACCCCACACATATTTTGTAAATTTATTGATAGCATAAAGACAGTTGAGAACATGAATTTTTATGCCCCAGAAAAAACAATTTTGGGCTCCCAATGGCAAACATTCTTAAGGAGGAAGTTTGCCAATAGTAATCACACAGCTTTAAGGTCTCCTATGGCTCATTTGGGTGAATATAGCCACACCAATAAGCCAGAGTGCAGGAAGGGTGGCTATTAGAAAAGTCAAAGCGTCCAGGGCAGCAGGCCCTGATAGGTTGTCCAATCTGATCTTAAAGAGTGATGAATCACTATCGTGTAGCATCTTCCAGATGTTATTTATGAATATTGCCAGATCGGGACAATTGCCTGATACATGTCGGGAACGTTTCTGGTCCCAATTTACAAAATGGAGACTGTAACCATCCTGGTAATTATAGGGTAATATCCCTCCTGGCTGCGTCATCAAAAATATTTGCAACACTGTTATTAGAAGATCTGACAGAATGGGCGGTATGCTATGGAAACTTAATAAATATCAGCACTACGGCACCACCCGAAAATGACGTTGGAATCATTACTCATATATTGACTTAATTTGCCTTTATCCGATTCCCATTACCTGCCTTCCACAAAAATGAAAGACCTAGCTTTTATGATACGTAACCATTTCCAGCTTGGTTCTTCCAATTGTTTCTTTAATTCCCAAACTACTCTTTTATGGAATTGTAGTTCTTCTCTTATATTGATTCTAAACCAGAAGAGTAAAACCCTTAGCCAAACAATATATTTGATTAGTAAAAGACCGAATTCAAGATAAATTGGAACAGTTGGTGTGCTGTGTGGTAGAGAGAATACACTTTTTAAAACATGTTTTTGTCCAACTTCGATACATGCCCCCACAATTCAGCTCCATAGTGAGTTGCAGAGTGGCCCTGTAGCGTGCATACTTCTAGGGTTTCAAAAGTTGCTCTTCCCCCAAATTCTCTGTCAAACTCTAAGATTACACCAACATGCTGTCTCAATATGCAGTGGTTACGATATTTCTGATTGTTAACCGCATTAACAAATAATCAAAATGTTCAACTTGTTGGATAACTTCTGCTTGTAATAAAATTGCATTTTATTCCTTAGCTTTTTATGTCACACCATTTCTACAGTTTTTTTCATATTTATTTCCATAGCCTAATTATTTCAGAATGTTTCCAAACATCGAAGTTGATTTTGTATTCCCATAGGGGACTGTGAGATCGTCACCACATCATCTGCATAAAGCATAATTCAAATGTTCTCCTTTTTGAGCCTTGACACGTCGTATTCTGAATTTTGAATCATTTCTGCTATGGTTTTTGTGTACAGGGAAAATATATAGGCAACAAAATGAATCCTTGCCTTACCTCCTTGCGTTCATGTTAGCTATACCAAATACGTCTGCATTGCAATGAGTGTTAATTAGGATATCTTGTTACCAGCATTGTATGAACTATCATCCCAAAGAAACATTATTGGGGTAATTTTGGTGGCGCCAGCAGGTTTAAATTATGCATAAAAAACATGTGTAACATGATTTCCACCTGGTTTTAAGTACTGTGTGCGTTTAGTGGATTTGTGAGGGACAACAGCTCATAATTACTGAAGCTGCAAACCCAAGTGCGCTATCTCACTAATCTGACTGCATCTTCACCCGCATCTGACGACATTTACAGTTAGTTTTGTCAATGTGTGCAAATGTAACATGGAACCCCAGACTTCCAGGTTATAGTTACACCCATTGACAAAACAAATCAAAATAGCACAGAAGGGACTGCAGTCCCTTTCGTGCTATTTATAGGTCCATGCAAAATGGCACCCGAATAGCCTAACGTTTTGGGTTTTTTGTTAATCGCAAAAGTGTATTTATTATTCACTTCAATCAATTGATCCGTTTGTTAACTCATATTGTGAATATACTAATGTATCAATATGATTAACTAATAGGCTAACCTTTCACACTGCGCTCTGCACTACAGCTGTGTAGTGCTACACATAAAATGGTTGTTCTCCATCTTCATTTAACTCTTCTTCAACCTCAGGAGAAGGAAAGACAAAGTTAACCTCCAAGAAATTCAAGCTGTACCTGCGCAGGTTATGCATATATGTGTGTGGCAGGTGTGCTAAATAACAATTGGGGTGAGATACACTTTAGAAATGTAAGTACCCAGATTAATGGCTTTTCCTTAGAAACACTGTTTCAATCTATAGTATTATCAATAGTTGATACTAGTGTGATGCACATCTTTAGCAGGCCTCTTGGTGGAGGAAATCACTGTCATAGACTAGTGTGGCAAAGCTCATTCAAATCCTGACCTCATTGTGGAAGAGTTGTGTATTATGGGTGACATGGGGATTGCAGTCTTCATGTTCACTAAATACTTGGAGAGGAGTCAACTTTACTGGTAGACAAGTGATTTCCTTCCCCATACTGGTTTATTACTTGATGTTTCTGTAATAAACCCTTAGAGGCAACACTGAAGTGAATTCCTAGACCTTAATCCTTGTCCTCCCACAAATGATCACAAGTAGGTAAAAGTGTTCATCCCATTCACCCTCTCCTCTTTGAAAGCCTTTTGAGTGGGTTTTAAGGGATGTCATGGAACATTAATTTTGTACTAATTTTCCTTACGTCAAAGAGGGAGAAAATAACCATTAATTTGTGTACCAGCTTTGCTAATTTTTCGCATGATCAATATTGCATTGTTTTGTAGTAGTCATTTATATACCGCCTTGTCCCTCTTTGTATGGCCTCATTTGTGGTAGGAACGCCCTCTGGGACCGAAGTTTAGTTATGGAAAAGTTCTCAGCGGAGGCTTAAGATGTGTGTGTACATTTGGCCAAGATTAGGACTTAAGAGGTCTTTCTAGGCTCCAGTGAGCAACCAAAGAGGTCAGGCATGTAGACAGGTGCTGAGGGAGGTCACGACATAGCGCTACTGCAGGAGACTCGATATGTACCCAGCTATACCAAATTCTTTCGTAGGCTGTCGCTGTATTCTAATGGCAGAGGTGTAGAGGCAAGTCTGGTGTTTCAGTCTGAAGCGGTTAGGATGTGATATATGATATGATAAGGCATTCATAATGCACCTGTACACAAGTGTTTCTAGGTGCGACAAGACAAGGAGGGGGAAACAAAGGAAGGAAAAAACAACAATCTTACTAGGCCTTATATCATTCAGATCGCACACGTGTGGGGAAGGGGAGAAGTGCCAGTGGGGAGGGGAAGAGAGAAGTGCAGGTAAATCAAAAAGTGCAGCCAGCAGGCAGTTCATAAGTGCAGAGAGAAGGAACTGCAGGGTTGCATTAACAGACCCTTAAGTGCTGGGAAAGCCCGTAGGCAGTGCGAGGGCAACTGGACATGCAGGAGCCTGGGCCAGAATTAAGAGAGTATCCAGGTGACCAGTGCGCGGAGCAGTCAGGTAGTCAGCATTGGAGAGGAAGAGAGAAAGCGGAAGCGAAAAGGAAGGTCTTGAGTTGCTTCCAGAACCAGAGGTGGTTCTGCTCAAGTTTGAGAGAGGATGGGAGGCTGCTCCAGAGTAAGGCCCCAGCCGAGGAGAGAGATCTGCCCCCAACTCTCTGCTTGGAGAAGCGTCTGACCCTAAAAGAGTTGGAGGTAGATGAGCGGAGAGCTCGAGAAGGAAGATGTTTTGGAGGTGAAAGTTGGAGGAAGAGCGGTCCCAGGGCTCAGAAAGCCTTGTGGACGATGCAGAGGGTCTTGAACTTGATCCTTGCAGCCACGGGGAGCCAGTGAAGAGATTTCAGTGCTGGAGAGATAGGATCCCTGTGCTTGAGGCCAAGGACCAATCTTGCAGTCCTGTTCTGGATAAGTTGTAAAGGTCGAAGAGTAGAGGCAAGCAGATTTAGAAAGGGGCTGTTGCAGTAGTCCAGCCTAGAGAGGACCAGAGCTCTGGCGATAGTGAGCTTCTGGGGGAAAGTGAGAAAAGGAAGAATACCTCTGAGGAGGTGCAGCTGATAGTTTTACTTCTTAGAGCCATAAGAAATGTGACGAGAGAATGAGAGGGTGGAATCGAATATAACACCAAGATTCTTAGCCTTACAGGAAGCAGCAGGAAGAGGGCCCAGAGTGGGCAGCCAGAGAGAGAAGAAAGGAGGGAGCAGGTGTCCCAATGAGGAAGATCTCTGTCTTACTGTAATTAAGGCAGATATTGTTGGCGGCACACCATTCCTGAATTGCAGCCAGACAATCTGGTATGAGAGATGGAGCAGAGGTGGCTGAGGGGAGCCTGAGAGGTTAGACCCCTGGGGAACACCACAAGTAGAGAGAGGGATAGACAAGAGGAAAGACCCAAGAAAGGAGGTCAACCAGGGCAGGGTAACCAGGGTGTCACAGAGGCGTTTGAGCAGGATGGCATGGTTGACCGTGTCAAAAGCAGAGGATGGATCGAGGAGAATGAGGACAGAGGGAAGATTAGAGTCAAGATTAGAGAGCAGGGATTCACGGATGTTCAAGAGAGCAGTTTCTGTGCTTCTGGCAGCTTTGAAGCCGGATTGGTGGGCGTGGAGGCAACCAACAGATTCAGTACGCAGATTAAGCTGGGAGATGGCCAGCCTTTCCAAGAGTTTGTCCAGGAAAGGAGTGATGGAGATAGGGCGATAGTTAGTCATAGAGGAAGGATTGGCTGAGGGATTCTTAAGAAGTCGGTGCACAAGGGAGTGCTTAAGGAGGACGGTAAAGTTCCAGTGGCAAAGGAGTGGTTGTAGAAATCGGCCAAGGCTGCAGCAAGGGTGTCGATGTGGTCCTTGATGGTTCTGGATGAGCAGGGGAGAACCTGCTTTGACGAGACTTTCATAGATCAGCCTTGTCTAGAAACATTGTTGGGTGAACAGGAGAAAGGAGGAGGAGAGATGGCCTCTGATGGGCTAGGAGTGGAAGAGGAGGAGGAAGAGAGGGTGGACAGGATGTCCTGAGTTTTAGTGGTGAAATGAAAAGCCAAGGCCATGCAGAGGGCCTGGGAGGGAACAGGAGGGGTACAGACTGCAGCAGGATTGGCCAGCACCTTGCAGATTTGGAAACGTTTGGCTGAATTGTTAGATTCCGCAGAGACGCAGGCTTGGATGTAGGCTTTCTTCTTAGAGAGGACAGAGAGTCGGTACTGCCGTTGGAGCAGGCGGCAGGTCAGTTTGTCAGGGGGTGCGCCTGGTGCCCTCCACCTCCTCTACGCTGCCCTTCTCATGCGTTTAAGGCTGGCGAGGTTGGAATCGTACCAAGAGTTGCACTTGGATTTGGGCTTCAAGCGGATCTTCATGACAGGGGCAAGGACATCCAGAGTGTTAGAGATGGAGAGGTGAAAGTTAGAGAGGGCTGTGTCAGGGTGTGATTCAGCCAAAGGTGCAGGAGGAGAAGAGAAAGTAGCAGCAAAAGCCTCAACTGACACACTCTTCGCTTCATGGGTCGAATGATCGAGAAGGTAGGTGGCAGTGCTGGAGTCGGCCTGGCCCGAGGGGTGTAGAGAGAGAAAGGTGGGAGGAAAGGAGAAAGTGATCATTCCAAGAGAGAGTAGTGGTGAGAGGGTTAAAGATGAGAAGGCCTGAGCTGATCAGAACATCCTAGGTGTGCCTGCAGAGTGAGTCGAGCCAGAGGGAAGAATAGGGGAGAGAGAAAGAGTTGCAGAGGTTGTAAAAGAGTCCAGAAGAAGGGCTGGTAGCATCCAGGTGGATGTTCAGGTCTCCGAGGAGGAGAGGTTGAGAGGAAGAGGCAAGGAGGGAGGAGGAGAAGTCAGCCTACTCAGAGAGGAAGAGGGCAACCTGGCCACGTGGCCTGTAGATAGTGGCCACAGTGAGAGAGAGGCCAGGAGAGATAGAGAGCCTGCACCCCAGGCATTCAAATGAGGAGTAATCCTGCATTGGAATGATAGAAGCAGGGATCCACTCTGGGACAATCAAGGCTACACCCCAACCAGGACGGTTGGTTCTGGGTTTGGAGAGGATCTTGTAGCCATCTGGAAGGAGAGTGTCAAAACTCGAGACAGAGCTGGCCGTGAACCAAGTCTTGGTGAGACAGAGTACATCCAACTCAAGCTCTTCCAGGAGATGGCAGATGTCAGAGGAATGTTTGACAGCTGAACGAGATTTGCCAGTAGCGATGTGGAGCAGGTTTCCACATTTGAAGGACTTCCGGGGAGGGTTACATGCCAAAGGTACGCCCTGCGGAAGTGTTGGAGATGCCCAAGGATTCGGCAGAGGAGAAAGGAAGAGAAGGCAGGGTAGTCAGAGAGGAAGAAGAAATTGCCAGAGGGGCAGAGAAGCAGCAGGAGGTACCGGCGAGGTGGCTGAGGAAGGAGGCAGCAGAGGAGCCTGAGAGGGGTAAGAAGGGATATCAGGAGAGGAAAGGAAGTTGATAAGGCATGGAAAGCATTTAGAAAAAAGGAGGAGCTTTGCTTGAGGGCCTTCGACTAAGATGGTGCCATTCAAGTAGACATTAATGATGGTCTTAGAGGAGTGGAAGGGGGCCAGGAGGGCCTCCCAATGGGTGCCACCATTAATGGGAGAAGTGGAAAAAGGAGAGAGAACAGAGACCATATGGGGGGGTCCATAGGCCTGGAGAGGGAAAGACATAAAGAGTATGTCGGAAATCGTCTGTCTGGAGGAACACTGGTGTAGGTATCAGCGATAGGGAGGCCTGGGTTGGAGACCATGGTGTTCTTTTTGAGCTTCTTCCTGCCAGACCTAGAGAGAGAGATATGATAGTTGATAGAAAAGCAGTTAGAAAAGATAGATGAGACAGAGAGCACCATAGGGGGTGCATGGAGGAAAAAGGTGGGGGAACGAAGAAGGGAGCCCATACTGAGTAGGGGGGCTTAAAGGGGGGAAAGACAGGAGGTAGGCACAAGGGGGGACACAAGAGGGAGGGGAGCACAACAAAGAGCAAGAACAACAGACCTACAAATCAGAAGCAATATCGAGCCAACAATAAGCACAGAGTGTAGCTAGAAGTAGAGAAAAACGAATGCAATACAGAACCAGAAACAAGGCAAGAGCACAACAGGGAATCTTAGAAGTAAGAAAGCAGATCTAATACCAAAAACAGATGTAATACCTTGTTAATACCAAAAACAAGGCAAGAGCACAGCAGGGAACCTATAAGTGAGAAAGCTGATGTAATACAGAACCAAAAGCAAAACACAGAGCTCAACGGGAACCTGGAAGTGAACAATGCAGGTAATGCAATGTATTGCCACAGACAGTGGAGAACAACAAAATATCGAAACCGTAGAGAACGACACAAAGTCAATAACATAAACAAGGCACAGAGCACAACTGGTGCCTAGAGGAAAGAATGCAGTGGAGTAAACACAATGTCGAAAAACAGTACACAAGAAAGGAGGGGTTAAGAGGCAGAAGGAAGGGAACACAGGGGAGCGGAACAGGATGCGGGGACCTGCGATGCACGTGGCGGGTTGCGAGGGAGGGCACGCAAACAGGATGCAGGGACCTACAATGCTAGGGAGCGCACGTGGCTAGAGAAGCAGGGGAGCACACGCGACCAGAAGTTGCGGGGAAGTTATGTGACCAGCTAAACCAAATCTGTCGTAGTCGTAGCTGCATTCTAAAGTGTGTGGATGGATTGCTTTGCCTGCGACAGTTGTCCAACGAAGTGGTGCGTTTATACATCCGATAAACACAGCTGGAGCTTATCTTTGATGTCACTTTGTCATCTGATTGTCTCTGGGGAAGAAAAAGACAGCTGACCTTCATAGACTTTTCTAGGCACTATGGACAGGCTACCCTCAGGTCTACCAAGTGCAATAGACTGACTGCACTGGAACATCATCTAGGCCGGACAGACAGGCTACCATAGAAACTAAGATAATGGGATACTATAAGCCCAATAGACAGGTTACCTTTATAGCCTTACCTCTATAGCCGCTAACCGAAGGAGTCTACTAAGTGCGATATCAAGGATACCTGCATATAACCACTGTGCGTTACAATGGCTAAGCTAAGCAGTTATAAGTGCAATGGAGGGTTATCAAAATATATCTTCAAGCGTCATGGTCAGGCTAAACATTATGAGGCGTAAATGGCCTAAATGCTCTAAATCCAAACATACTACAGAGATCTATGATCTACTCTACGATGTTGTACTGGACATCTTATTCGTCATAGAATCCTGGTCAGACGACAACTTTAAAGTCACACTACACAGCTGTGTACCCGACAACTTCAAATGTACACAGATAAACAGAAAAGGAAAAAGAGGAGGAGGACTTGCAATAGCCTACAAAGAACACCTGAAAATAAATACAGATGATCCGCTGAACATCAGAAACTGCAAATCCCTCGTCCTTCACCTGACACTGAACTCAAAAACAAACCTCACATTCGTGCTCATCTATATACCACTGACCTATGACGCAACCTTCGTAGACACCTTCTTGGCCGCGCTACTCTGCTCTCCAGTTTGGATTCTGCTAACTTTGCCGCTTTTTGGACTTGCAGCCGTGCAGGACTTCAATAACCAGCAGGTGAACTGGGTTTTACTCATTTTTTTTGTGTTTATCTCGTTGATTAGCCACCGTGCTGTTGCCTTGCTGACACGCCCAGTGGAAGGCGTGCATATAATCCTGAACGCGCACGTTTGCAAGTACCTTTCTAAGTACCGCTTGGCCGCTTTGCCGCGTTTGTCGCGGTTGATGCAGCCTGTTGTACTTATTAGGTATCTTAACTTTCTGCTAACTGCTTTGTCCGGGTGTCTGGGAAATTTAGAAAGGGCTTTTACATCTGAACATGCTCACGCTAACTTCAGGTATGCCACCTAGGTCCCTTATAGCTGGCATATGGGATCCCACTTCTGGACTTTCAACGCCTCAGCAGATTAAGAAGCGTTCATGGAGTGTGTCTACTCCCTTCCCCAAGCCTGCTAAGTTACATTCAAAACAAATGGAGACCCCCGTGAGACACATGGACATTCGGTCATTTTACGCCAGCTTGCCGCAGGTTTCCTCACCTGTATTTAGCAAAAGGACACCTACATTACAAAGAGCTGTCTGCTTGGCGCCTCGGATAATTATGGACCATGGTAAATCTGATTTAGCGGCAATGACGTCAACAGAACTACCAGGAAGTACTGTTGTGGGTTTGGGGGGACCTAAATTGTTGTCTCGGGTAAGTCAATGTACTCATGCTCTGTTGTCTGTGTCTGAACAGAATGTTTCATTGTCTAACAGTGTGTTATTGTGCAATGTTATGACTGCACCAACTTCCACACTTAGTCAGACAAAAGAATCTCAGGGTCACCAGTTATAAGATCCAGCGATCCTCAATATTGATTTAAATGAGTCTAGTGTTTCATCACAAACATTGAACGATAACTTGTCAGCTTCCCCGGTGTTATACCCAAGCACCTCTCAGTCTGTTGTTTCAAATCTTTCATTTGCTATGCCAGCCCCAAGGAAAATCTCCCAACATGTTCCTAGGGAAAATTCAATTCAGGTGCAATCTCCAAATAGACTGTTGGAGATTACTCTAAATTCAATGAATTTGGCCATCCAATCAATGGCCAAACTCTTAGAAACTATAGAACTCAAAATTGCTGCTCAACATAAACAAATCGAACAGCTATTGTTGTGGCAAGATTCTGTAACTTTAAATCTGCAGGGAAACAGGGAGAGTTTGACAAAGGCTTTGGTTAAGCTGGATTTGAAATCTCAAATAAAGTGATAACTGAGAAAACTGATGTCCCACAGGGAGAAAATGAGTTTGGATCCGGAAATGAAAACGGAATAGTAGGAGGTAGTGGTAACATTAAATCTGTGATTAGTAAACCTCCAGTTTTACCTAAACCACTATACTCCATGTTCGTAGTGGCTAGTCTGCAAACTCAAGTTCCTAAGACGGACAAAAAGGTAACTTTTGCCTGGAAAAGAAGACGAAAAATCAAAAAATGCAAAGTCCAATTCTACATCCCGGACAAAGCAATTTGTTAAAAGGCTACCTTGTCTAGAAACTAATAAAAAGATTAAGGAAATCATAAAGAAGTATCAAGCTCATGCCCAACTAGCGCAGAAAAAAAAGTGATTACACTTTTAAAGAGGACGATTTCCATTCCCTCGTATAAACCGTTGGATGATCTAATTGATGCGGTTTCAGCCCCCATCCCATTTAAGGATGCACCTCAAAGGAATAAAGGTAAATCTAAAATGATGCTGAAACCCCACACCCCACAGAAGTCTAAATCCATTTTGGAAAGTGACATCCACTTACAGGAAATTCGGCGTGCAGTCGATGAATACATGGGTGCACAAGCACACCAAGCATTACCTCTAAAACATGTTTCTGAACGAAACTCAAATACAAGCAAAGAAAGCTTAGAACAAGATTCCTTATCGGAGAGTGAAAATTTGATGGCCACTATGAGCGTTGTTTCCGCAACAAAGTGCGCAGCTGACAACCTAGAAATTTTTAATAAAGAACATTTACAGACTGTATCTTTGCCAAAGATAGGCCTCGGATTATCTCACTCTGAAATTAAACAGATAATTACCTCTACCGTTTCAGAGGTTTTACAAATTGGACCAGTGAAGTCACAACAAGTACTCAACTCACAGGTCGTACCGGCTAGAGATCCCAATAAAAGTGCCTTGAAATTGAAAATCAGCTTCCTTTTGCTTAACATTAAAATGCTGTCCTCGCCCAGCCCCCCAATACATACTTAATCTAAAATCTGTTTTAGAGATTCTCTTGGAAATTCCAGCTTTGGAATTTCTTTTGAGGGGAGACGGGACTGAGGTAAGACTATGGATACATTCAAAAGTAATCTGGAACATGATTTGGGCAGAAAAAGCTCACTTGTTTGATCTGGGATTTATACTCTTGAAAGAAGTGAACTCTCCACAACAGTTGAAGGGGGACTCGGCCCCTCCAATTGTTAATAACTTCCATGCGGACATGGGGAAAAATCAAGGAAAGAACGTAGCCTGTGTGTGCAAGCAGCAAGGCAATTCTCATTAGAGCTTACCCCAGAAAGATCAATTCTTGTCATTGGTTAGCTGGAATTCGAGAGGTTTCAGACATCTTTTCAATAAACCTACAGAGCTATCCACACATGGCATAATAATGCTCCAAGAGACGTGGCTCGTAGAGCCCCCTGTGTGGAATGGCTTTGACCTCCAAGTAATTCCAGCTAACAACGCAATGCGGGGGAGGCCTTCATCAGGCTTGCTGGTTGCTGTTAAACAGAGCTCACTCATAAAAATTGAGCATTGGGTTTAACCAAATCCGTACATTCAGTTGGTCAGAGCCCAACATAACTCAAAATTCTTTGCTCTGATCAACTTGTATTGGAATCCTGAGGCTATGTCATATGATCAATTCTTGGAGGACCTTATGGGTGTACTAGACATGACTTTGCTCGATCCCTGCATATGCTACACCATTATTGCAGGTGACTTCAATCTACACTGTTTCTCTCAGCAACAAATTCATCATAGTAGGCGGCTGTCGTAATGGTTGTATTTGGCAAGATCAAGAAATCTATTAGTTTTGAATGGCTCCTTTCCTTCTGACAATCCTCCGAAAGCGACTTGGCAGAGAGGAAATAGTGCCGGTATAATTGACTATATTTATGTGGACGAGAACATCATGTCACAAATTAGGTCTTTTCAAGTTTGTCAAAATATTCTGGGTGATCATAACATGTTGTGTATGGAATGGGTAGTCAAAAATCTGGCAAATAATGTACCTGTTGAATATATACAAGGCAATGTAATTGTGAATACGGCTCGAAATAGACTTTCGTGGAACAGCAACTCGCTCAAAGCGTTTGGGGAATATTATGCATGGTTACTCGGTCAAACACATCTAAATCAAAAGTTGGAGGTAGTAACTTATGCTGATGCCATGCAGAAGTTCCAACCCATTTCAAGATCAAACATGCAGAAGCAAGCCCCACACTTTCACAACTTTAGTAAGGAAGTCAAAGACTGGAAAATTCAATTTAGACATGAAAAACGTCAGGCATTACAATTACCATCAGCTTCACGAACTAAGGGCGTAACACAGATTAAAACTAAATATAAAAACTGGTTGAGGACGAGGAAGCACAACTTATATCAGACTGATGGTTCTACCATGTTACGAACTTTAAGCAGTAAAAATACCAAACAAATTTGGTCTTTGTTAAACCACTCATCAGCGGGAAATCAAGTGGCCATACAGTCAAACTGTATTAGTGAACAAATGTGGGTTGAATATTTTTCTAAGATCTATACACAACAAGCAGACTTAAATATTGATCCTAGTTCCATTCTGACTGGGTCCTTTTATTTACATTTTGATTGGGAAGATATCTTATACTTCATACACAAAGCCAGTAAATCCAAAGCCCCTGGGCCAGATCGGCTTACAAATTTCATGTTGAAATAAAATACAGAGGTATGGTCTAATATCTTATTTGACATGTTCAATAGCATCAATCAGACGCAAAGGATACCTATGTCATGGAAATGTGCTCACATTATTCCGATTTACAAAAAAGGGGACTGAAACAATCCGGCAAATTATCGTCCGATATCTTTCTTGGATGCACCTGGTAAAATATTTGCGCGGATTGTATTACGTGAATTTAACAACTGGTCCCTAGAGACCTTTAATCGTGATCCTTTGCAGTCTGGTTTTGTGTCAGGTATAGGCCAAATATGATAACTTTAAACATGCTCAAATCCCAAAGTGCAATAGAAAATCAGCCGTTATATATGGCCTCTGTGGACTTCAAGATGGCCTTCGATTCCATAGATCGGAGTTTGTTATACTCAAAATTGTACCAATATGGATGCCCTCCCTCCTTAATTGCGCTTATAAAGCACCTACACACTAACACACAACTGCAAGTTCGATTGAATACGGAGGGTCAATTAACATCTCCGATCAAAACGAACCGTGGTTTAAAACAAGGCTGCATTTTGGCGTCCACTCTTTTTATTTTCTTCATATTGGATATTGGTGAAGTTTTTCTCTCTATTGCAGCAGATCCACCAAAATTAGGAATTCAGCGCATACCGTGGTTGCTGTACCCGGATGACCTGGTGTTGTTGTCTCACACTCCGACAGGTCTACAAAAATTATTAGATGGTTTGGCACAGTATACTGAGTCAAATCATCTATCTGTAAATCAAGAAAAAACGCAGATACTGGTATTCAAAAGAAGAACTTCAAATAGATTCACTAAGTACATCTGGCATTTTCAACATGATGTTTTACGTTCTGTTCCTGAGTATAAATATTTGGGTATATATGTTCAAAATTATTTATCATACGAGACACATCTGCATAATCTAGATAACAAAACAACCACGTTGATTTCGCAAGCGAAAATTTTGGCACACAAATTTGGCAAATTTTCATACAAACATATTATGGTTTTTTACGAGCAGAAAGTTGTGCCGGTTTTGATTCATGGCATGGAGATATTGACGAATAATCAACAACCTGTGTGGCATATTCTTGAAGCTAGATTTTGGAGAAAGGTCTTGAGATTACCCTCGTGTACACCTATGCCCATTTTGCGGTATGAATTGGGCTTAGTTCCTTTAGTAGCCCATATAATGTGGAAGAAATGTGCCTTTTTTGGCAAATGTTTGCTGAGTTTACAACTAGATAACATTTTGGGGGAGTGGCTCATTATTTGATTTCTTCATTGCATGCATTTCCGCAAAAGTGGCGACAAGAGATCATGTCAGATGCTAGTATCACTCTTCAATTCTTACTAGAAAATCCAATCTTAGCAAAAAGAAGATTATACCAGTTTAATTGGATCATGAATACAGAAAGGTGCATTTTTTATAAGGACTTTTCCATTGCATTATTTGGACACAAGAGATACCGCCAGATGTCAGATTACTTGGTTAAATGTCCTTCTGCATATATATATATATAAACATAAAAAAAAAGAAATAAGAACACAAACCGTATGGATAAAACCATTTAAGCCGGGCCATGGGACACCACCTGTGGAGTACCAAAATGATCCGCCCTATCCCCACTTCTCTTCAACATCTACCTGACTCCACCAATCAACCTCATCAAAAGGCACAGCCTCACCTGCTACAACTACGCAGATGATACCCAAGTCATCTACAAAAAATCGAAGCTGTACAAGAGGAGAACACAACGCTAGTAGACTGTCTGAAAGAATTCTACAAATGGATGAAAACAGCCTCAAACTGAACCCGGGCAAGACAGAAATCATGATTATATCCAAAAACCGAGGAAGCAACCAATACATCCCATAGCCCACAGAACAACACCCACACCATCAAAAATAGTGAAAACCTTGGAATGCTAATGGACAACGAGCTAACCTGAGAACCGCAAGTAAACACAATAATCAAGAAATGCTTCTTCCACGTACACAGGATCAAAACGATTCTACCATTCCTCTCCAATGGAGATCCCTCATCATGTCCAGAATAGACTACGCCAACAGCCTATATCTCGTAATGCCGAAATGTACTGAAGAAACTGCAACATATACAGAATGCAGCGGTCAGACTTCTCCTCAAACTCTCATGATGGGACCACATCAACCCTCCGGTAAAGATGCTATATTGGCTGCCATTCAAAAAATGAATCACATTCAAAACAATGTGCATAACGCACAGAACAATCCACGGCCAAGGAGTAGAATTCTTTCAAAAGAAAATCAACATTTACTAGCCGACCCGAATACTCAGATCCAGCAACCACATCCACCTGGAACCTAAACCATATAGAAGGAAAAAACTTGGTGGATCAGCATTCTCTTAATTAGCTGCAAAAAACTCCCTCCCAAGAGAAATACAAAACATGACGGACCATCTAAAATTCCAAAAACTCCTGAAAACCTGGCTCTTCAACGGATAACCGAACAAACACGAATGAGCAACACACACCCCAGTCAGAATGATCACACAGAAGGCAAGACAGAGGACCAGACCCTTCCACAACAACTTTGCAGGCAGGTGGAGAGACGTTGGAGTCGGAAGGAGTCCCGGGTGCATCATTTCCCATGGAGGGATCAACGGGAGGCTAGGGAGGGAGATTGGAGTGTCCTAGGTTGAACCACAGACAGAGCATTAGAGCTGAAGGGGAAAGAGTTGCGACCGAACAAATAACCCACAGGGCCCAGGGAGCTCAAGGACACAGGAAACAGGTCCCTGGCCTCAAGGGGCCCAGGGACGCCATAGTGGATGCACACTTGCCAGGGCCAAAGCGGTCCAGACATCCATTAGTGTGAACACAGGGAGAGGGGGGATGGAGGAGGCATCACCACTAAATAGGCCCGCAGACAACCTACAACTCTGCACAGAATACTGGAGAGAGACCCCCTATACCTTTAGCACACCACAATGGACACAATGGCAGGGTCACATACAGAGGGGGTACGATGGCGCGCCACCACTAACCAACCCACTAAAAAACTCTTACCTCTGCTTCCACATCTCAAACTAAACAAAACACAACCATACCTATACAGCACAACAAACCAAAAGCACTTTACTACAGCTCAACAACAAAACAAACCACAAATTGCCTCACACAACAGCACATGACAACTGACAGATCTTTAAGCACAGAAGGGGCAATCCTAATACATCTTCTTGGTGCAATTAACAGTCTGTCCTCAAAGGACTTCAGGCGCATTGGGCTGGTTTTCCCTATGATCTTCACAGTGCTGGGGATAACATCATTAAACATCTGCGTAAATGGACAGGCTAGCGGGACTGCTACACCACCAAACTCCATCTAAGTGCACCACATTTCCTACCCCCTAAAATCCCTCTAAGTGCAGCACGATTCCTACCCCCAAACATCTAAGTGCATCACATTTCCTGCCCCCAAAAATCCATCTAGGTGCACCACTTTTCCTGCCCCCAACAATCCATGTAATCAAACATTTCAAGAGCTTTTTTGGCATTCCCCTTAGATATTTGACATTAGAAGGGCTACCAGTATGGGTCCTCTAAGTTTGCAGCCGAGGTGAGTGTAAGGATGGGACCCCAGTGCATATTTCATGTCCTTAACGGCTGTCCTGAAACTTTTCATTGGTAACGTACGAGCTTCCATCATACTGTCGGGTGTTGTATACCGGTAGCCTAAGTGCACCAGTCAGAGCGAAGGAGGTCTGGGAGATGATTTGTGATTGGTGCAAAGAGTGGTCTGGGGTTGAGATAGCAGGGCGGGCCGCCGGGACAACGGGTGCCATGCACCTGTGGGTTTTTGTATAAAATGTTGTCAGTGATTGATGTATGCAAGTCGGGCCGCCTCGACAACAGCTGGATTCAGCTGCAAACGTGACTTGTTGGTGTTCCGATGAGAATGAGGCTGGTGCTTTTGAACGGGGCTATGGTGATGGAAATGAGGTGGGGAAGAGCATTTCAGGTTATAGTAGAGAATAGCCAAGTTTTGAGGGCCTTTCTGAAAGCTAGGTGGCTATCAGTGCAGCAGAAGTGGAGAGGAAGTGAGTTCCAGATGGCAGGGGTTTGGATGGAGAAATAGGATCCCTAATAGGAGTTGTTATGGGGAATAACGAGGAGCAGAGCACAAATACATGTATTCATGATCATAGGTAAAACCATTACTTAAGAACAAGCCTCACATATTTCACTGGGAAGAAGCAGCCTGCAAGTTCAATATATATTGTTACCAGTTTGCAAAGTAGAAGGGCCACATGCATTTGCCAGCTGTCTTTATGAAGGAGGCAAGGACAAAATCTCATAAAGTTGTTTCTAAATCTTTTCCATGGAGTTAAAATCTACTTTTGTTTCAATTTCTTTCTATTTTAAATAGAACTTTTTTAGTTCTCTTCTTCAGGTTTTATGCCTCCGCTAGAAGTGGAAAAGCAGAATACGGGCCCACTGTGTGTATGTGGCTGGTTTCAAGGCAGGCATGATGTGGCCAAAAGGGTTATCGTACACATATTTAAAGTGTACTTGCCAGGCTCATTATATAACTATGTACTAATGAAATAAAGATGAAGGCCATGGGTACGCGTTTGCAAAATCAAGATAGCAAAGTTTGATTTAGAACTATTGATTAATAAAGTATTTAATATACTATTTAAGATGTTTATATAGGCATGTTGAGAATCAATAACATTTTTCCATGATCGCTAGGATTCACTGCAATGAATCTCTCCACTTTCCAGTACTGACTTTTTTCCTTATCTCTTTATCCAAGAACACAAGACCCCACTGCAGTTTTAATACCCTTCTCTTTAACTACCTCCCTCTTCCCTTTGACATCCCATTGATTATTGAATTTGGCATATCCCGACGGCATCGCAATAACTGCATAATTTTCAGACTTTTGGGTCCGTCAATTCTATGTAGCATTTATATATTTGTATTTTTATATTTGTTCTTTGTGACATTAAATCAGCTACCCAGCCTGGTAGGGAGAAGGAGCTCAGAGCAATATGCATCACCTGTGGCTCATTGTGAGGCTCAGACTTTGGGGTCAGCAGACCAGAGAACTGCAGAGACTGAGGTATGGGAAAAACTGGCATGCATCACTCACAGCTTCCAGCACGGCTCAAGTCTTCGGGGGCAGCATCAGGTATGGGTTGAGCAAGCCAAGCATTGGTTACAGGAAGTGTTGGCTGCTCGGATGAATTGGGACAGAGAGCATACACAGTCACAAGGACACTCTCCTGTTTCCAAAGCACCTCGCTTGCACCAATAGGCCAGCAGGTGGGCACTTTGTGGGCAGGAGCATGAAAAGGTGGGCTGAAAGAGCACTTTCAAGGATTTATTTCAGGGTCTTCCAACAGAGAGGATATTCTGTTCAGCAAAGATAAACTAAAGGAACATCCCTTGCTTTTAAGGTATTAGCTCTAGAGTACCTGTCAGAAAGAAGACTAGCAATTGGGCAACCTACCATAAACGTCTGCCCTCATTATTTTTTTTAGGAACATGTTTCTTGGGCTAAAGTCCTTTAGTCCAACAAAAGATCCATGACCCACCTTTCCTACGGTGTTGCATTTTTCTATTTTTCTATTCACAATGGAGAATAGGAAAAATAATCTAAACTAAATCATTTGACCTTACTTTCACAGGAAGATTTGTCTCCTTGTGACTCTACCCTTGTTTCAGATATGACTATCAGCCACCAGTTCCTGTTAGAATTCTTGCAGAAGGTCATGTACCTGAAACCTTAAGCAAAGCGGAGACAAGCAAATCGAGCAGTATCCTTTACAATGTATTCTTCACCCTTATCATGTAGTTTCGCAGACTTCGATGAAGGGGAAGTGGAGTTGTTGCCCCTGATTTCTGACCCGAGCCTGGGCTGGGTTTGCACTTTCCCTGCTCCAGGCGTGGGACAATCCCCATGAGAACCGCCCACCCACAGGTCAGCCGGATAGGGAGGGTGCTGCACCTACAAAATAAAATCAATGTTAACAGGACATGTGCTACACCCTAAATTCTTACCTTACTCTGTTAAGACAGTGGTGGATTTTTTAGGAATCCCAATGGGGACCCCTATTTATTTATAAAACACTCCAATTTTTATTTATGACTATTTCTACCCTTTTAAATTCCCCCTGGTTTGAGTTCTTCCTAAAGGGATTAGTGAGGCGAGACTTTTTATGGGGTGTGCGCTGGCACTTAAATCATGAGGAGCGATGTCAGTAAACTCTGTGGGTAAGAGTACTTGCACTAGATCACATACAACCTCCAAAGTGTATAAGAAATCTAAAAACCACAATCATAGAAAACAATTAGTTTAGCAGTTAGTGCCCCTGTTGGGCTAATTATTTTTTAAAACAACATGTGCAAATCATAAGTGCGGCCTTCTTGGTAGCCAACTCATGTTTCGACCCTCTTGGGTCTTTTTCAAGGCTGGGCCTATGTAACACGAACAACAAGGTAGATTGCTGAGAGACATAAGATGTTCATATTGGATAGAACAAACCATATATTCATAAAAACAGAAATCCCCCACATCACGAGGGGAAGAGCAAAGGTACAGGGGCAAAAAATGAATTGTCATGATTTAAGGAAAGCCAGTGGTGTGTCCACATGTAAATCATAAACATCAGGTATTGGGGAATAATATGCAATTATTGCCATTCCAAAACAAAAACAAAAACAGCATGAAAACGAAGGCATATTGTTCCCACACAGTGAAAACCATGTAATGTTCCATCCACGTTTCATACAAATAGCGCAACAAAGAATGGATAGAACATAGGACAAAGAAGAAAAGAACAAATATCATCACAAATCAATATAAGCACCACCAATACAATATCATGAAAGAAAGCAATTGTTTGAATTTATACAAATATGCATGGTCTTGTATTCCATTGTGGCAGAACCTAATTGTGCTTCAGTCCCACCACGTGTCTAACACCTCTAACCAGGTGGATGCCGAACACCAATGCAGTGTCTGGAAGTGCATGCTCCAGTATGCAGAATGATCATATGCGTGCTTAATTCAAAGTGTGCTGAGATTGATGCTTAGTCCATTATCCCATACATGCCAGTGTGTACGTGGATATGTTCAGACCATATTGACGGAAAATAACCTGCAATACCTTCAATGATCCAGCTTTACGTGAAAAATATTCCCCGAAAAGGAAATTATGAAACTTGTAAACATTGGATAAATACCAGGACAATGTAGGTCCATCAAGGGTATTTAATATCATTAAACCTAAATTGGGTAAACCATACCATGTGGTAGGCCAGTACTGTTGCTCCCAAAAAGATATCAGCCCTCACGTCGTGAGTCGCCATCGTACGAAAGAATTATCCAATTCACTAAGAAGCACTTTACTCCAACACAATGGGCCTCATCACGAGTTGGGCGGTAACGCTGGTGGTATTACCGCCGGCGGTATTAGCCTTACCGCCAAACCCCCCGACGATATTAGTGCCAGATCACGGGTTTGGCGGTAATAGCGCAAATTTTCGGCGGATTTCCCCCCAGCTCAGAAGCCCTGATTTGGCGGACCCTTAAATCCGGCGGTAATAGCGCGATCACCGGATTTAAGGGTTACCACCAAACTCGTGATGAGGCTATTCTAAACAGAAAAAATGAAATCAAAAGAAACAGACCTAAAGTCAACCCGCACCAGTTGCAGTTGTATCCATTAAGCAGTATCCCAGAATCAAAGTAGAAAAGTAGTTACCCAAATACCTTGAGTCAGTGTAGTGACCATATTCATTTCAAGGTTTCAAAGACATAGCTGAAAGTTGGCGAAATAAACTCCTTCTTGCTTGTTCTGGACCGTAAATGTGCGTGGAAACAGAGAATGTATTCCCCTGCAAAGACATTACGAGCTTGTGGTAAATCTAAGCTCCAGAATCCCCTTAAAACATAAACATATTAAAAATATTCCAGGTCAGTTGAATACAGAGCACCTCACTTACTTGATTTCTACTTTTCCCGAGTCCCTGGCTTGAATGCCAACTCGCGTATAGAGCGTGCGCGAAGCCGGTACAGCTCATATAATGCCCGAGTTTGGTTGGGAATGAACAATCATAGAAAACAATTAGTTTAGCAGTTAGTGCCCCTCTTGGGCTAATTGTTTTTTAATACAACATGTTAAAATCATAAGTGCGGCCTTCTTGGTAGCCAACACATGTTTCGACACTCTTGGGTCTTTTTCAAGGCTGGGCCTATGTAACATGAACAAAAAGGTAGATTGCTGAGAGACATAAGATGTTCATATTGGATAGAACAAACCATATAGTCATAAAAACAGACATCCCCCCATCACGAGGGGAAGAGCAAAGGTACAGGGGCAAAAATGAATTGCCATGATTTAAGGAAACCCAGTGGTATGTCCACATGTAAACATCAGGTATTGGGGAATAATATGCAATTATTGTCATTCCAAAGCAAAAACAAAAACAGCATGAAAACATAGGGATATTGTTCCCACACAGTGAAATCCATGTAATGTTCCATCCACGTTTCATACAAATAGCGCAACAAAGAATGGATAGAACATAGTTAATGTTAATGTTAAAGGTAATTTGTACCGCGCACTATCACCACCGAAGTGGTCCCCTGGCGCTCTGGCGGCTCTGAAAAGGGGAGGAGGGGGGGTAGGTTAGTAGGAATAAGCTGGAAAAGTGCAAGAGAGCAGTGATGTGAGGTTGGCAGCCTCAGCCCGGTGGGTCCGTCGGCTGGGCTTGGGGTGTTTTATGGTCCGTAGTCGTTGTGTGCTGTTGTGCAAGTCTATGTGTAGTTTGTTTTGTTGTTGCATTGTTGTGAAGTTTGTGCGGATTGCTGCGTTTAAGGCTTGTGGTTGTGTTTGGTTATAGTTTGAGAGGTGTATGCAGAGGGATGGAATTGTTAGTTGGTTGGTTAGTTGGCATTGCTGTCCTTGCAATTGTGGGATTCCATCTAGGTCCGGTACATGCTAACAGTCACATTTCTATCTAGATGCCGCGCAGGCTAGGTTCATAGTTCTAAGTGTGGTGCATGCTAAGAGTCACATATGCTAATAGTCACATTTCTGAAATTCTATCTAGGTGTGGTATTTGCTAACAATCATATTTCTATTTAGATGCAACGCGGGCTAAGTTTGAGAATTCTGTCTAAGTGTGGCACATGCCAACAATCATGTTACTGCCTAGATTTGGCGCAAACTAAGCTTGAGAATTCCATCTAGGAGTGGCATATGCTAACAGTCACATTTCTGAAATCCCATCTAAGTGTGGCATATGCTAGCAATCACATTTCTGAAATTCCATCTAAGTGTGGCATATGCTAACAGTCATATTTCTGTCTAGATTTGGCGCAGACCAAACTTGAGAAATTCCATCTAAGTGTGGCATATGCTAACCATCGTATTTATATCTAGATGCGACGCAGGCTAAGCTTGAGGATTCCATTCAAGTGTGGCACATGTTAACAATCACATTTCTGTCTAGATTTGGCGCAGACTAAACTTGAGAAATTCCATCTAAGTGTGGCATATGCTAACTATCATATTTCTATCTAGATGCGACGCGGGCTAAGCTTGAGAATTCCATGCAAGTGTGGCACATGTTAACAATCACATTTCTGTCTAGATTTGGCGCAGACTAAACTTGAGAAATTCCATCTAAGTGTGGCATATGCTAACCATCGTATTTATATCTAGATGTGACGCAAGCTAAGCTTGAGGATTCCATGCAAGTGTGGCACATGTTAACAATCACATTTCTGTCTAGATTTGGCGCAGACCAAACCTGAGAAATTCCATCCAAGTGTGGCACATGCCAACTATCATACTTCCATCTAGATGCGACGCGGGCTAAGCTCGAGAATTCCATCTAAGTGTGGCACATGCTAACAATCACATTTTGGCGCTTCTATCTAAGAGTGGACATGCTAACATTTAAAGTTCATTAAAGAGTGGATGTGTTAACAATCACAATTCTATAAAGAGTGGACATGTAAGTATTATGGCAGTCTATGTTCTTGGTAGGTAAGATAGAGTGGCGGGGGTTTTCTGGAGTAGAGTGATTGCTCTATTCCCCACCCGTACCACACTCACGGTTTTTGTTGGTGTCTGTTGGCTGCTGGCTTCCTTGGCGTCCCCTGCGGACACCTGCAGACACATCTTGGAGCCGCTGAAGTCGGAGCCGCCCTTGGCCTTGGGGCCCTTAGCCGAAGGGCTGCCGGGCAGAGGGCTGCCCTGGGGGTTCCAGACTTGTCTGTCAGGTGGCCAATCACAGGGGTTGGGGGCGGGTTGGGAGGCGGGAGGACGTGGGAAACAACACGGGAGGCTGGTCGGGAGGGGGAGAGGGAACAACGCTGCTCGCGGGCAGCTGGGGCCAAATAGTTATGTAAAAGGGCCCAAAGCTGGTCCCAAGAGCTTCCACTCACCTGGCCTGCAATCATTACAAATGGCGAGGTAGCGAGGCAGCCGGTGGCTGGGCTGCACTCGCTCCGTGGGCAGTAGCCAATCACGGGGGTTGGGGGCGGGTTGGGAGGCGGGAGGAGAAGAACAAAGAAGAAAAGAACAAATATCATCAAAAATCAATATAAGCACCACCAATACAATATCATGAAAGAAAGCAATTATTTGATATTATACAAATATGCATGGGGCCTCATTACAACCGTGGTGTTAAGGGTTTAACAGCGCCGTAAAAGGTGTTGGCGCCGTTAAACCATTAACGCCTGATTACGAGGTCCCTTTGCGGGACCTGACCTTAACGGCTGGTTTTACCAGCCGTTAAAGTAGGGTGCCGCAAAGGGACCTTGGTGCTAAGTACGGTGCCGCAATTTGCGGCACCGTACTTAGCGCCTTCCCCATTCCCATTGAGCCCTATGGGGCAAAAATGGGAATGGGGAAGGGCCCATGGTGAATGGGGAATTACCGCCCCGCCAACCTTGGAATGGGGCGGCAATTCCGCCATTCACTATGGCGGACCCCGGCATGGACCATGGTGCTAATAGCACCATGGTTTAGCGCTGGGGTCGTAATAAGGCCCATCGTCTTGTATTCCATTGTGGCAGAACCTAATTGTGCTTCAGTCCCACCACATGTCTAACACCTCTAACCAGGTGGATGCCGAACACCAATGCAGTGTCTGGAAGTGCATGCTCCAGTATGCAGAATGATCATATGCGTGCTTAATTGAAAGTATGCTGAGATTGATGCTTAGTTCATTATCCCATATATGCCATTGTGTACGTGGATATGTTCAGACCATATTGACGGAAAATAACCTGCAATAGCTTCAATGATCCAGCTTTACGTGAAAAATATTCCCCGAAAAGGAAATTATGAAACTTGTAAACATTGGATAAATACCAGGACAATGTAGGTCCATCATGGGTATTTAATATCATTAAACCTAAATTGGGTAAACCATACTATGTGGTAGGCCAGTACTGTTGCTCCCGAAAAGATATCAGCCCTCACGTCGTTTGTCGCCAGGCGTATGAAAGAATTATCCAATTCACTAAGAAGCGCGATACTCCAACACAATGGGCCTCATCACGGGTTGGAACACCGCCGGCGGTATTAGCCCTACCGCCAAACCCCCCGACCCTATTAGTGCCGGATCACGGGTCTGGCGGTAATAGCGCAAATTTTCAGCGGATTTCCACCCAGCTCAGAAGCCCTGATTTGGCAGACCCTTAAATCTGGCGGTAATAGCGCGACAGCCGGATTTAAGGGTTACCGCCAAACTTGTGATGAGGCTATTCTAAACAGAAAAAAAGAAATCAAAAGAAACAGACCTAAAGTCAACCCGCACCAGTTGCAGTTGTATCCATTAAGCAGTATCCCAGAATCAAAGTAGAAAAGTAGTTACCCAAATACCTTGAGTCAGTGTAGTGACCATATTCATTTCAAGGTTTCAAAGACATAGCTGAGCGTTGGCGAAATTAACTCCTTGCTTGTTCTGGACCGTAAATGTGCGCGGAAACAGAGAATGTATTCCCATGCAAAGACATTACGAGCTTGTGGTAAATCTAAGCTCCAGAATCCCCTTAAAACATAAAAATATAAAAAATATTCCAGGTTAGTTGAATACAGAGCACCTCACTTACTTGATTTCTACTTCTCCCGAGTCCCTGGCTTGAATGCCAACTCACGTATAGAGCGTGCGCGAAGCCGGTACAGCTCATATAATGCCCGTGTTTGGTTTGGAATGAACTATTGTCATGTGACAACGGCCAAAAACACATGACCGCAATCGCGGCAACACGTGACATGCCGTGCCAACGTAGGAATGTGTAAATAAGGAAGAGAAAATCTGTCTCTTGTCCCTAATACGCAGTGCTTTGCGTGACCGCCTGCGTGGCATCGCGTGGCTTGCTGCTCCAATTTGTAAGTGAATAATTCAGTAGAAGAGGTTCCATCCCACATTTATAATGCAAACTTCTGATTGGTGTCTGCAAAAGCCACTATATACATTTTATAATTGGAGAATACAGCTAACAAGTGGTGTAGTGCCCAGTCAACTGTCCTTGTAAACAAGATGCCAGAAAAAAGGTCATGGACTTATGTATTATTGTACATGCTATATTTGGAGATATCCAAGAACAACCATGCATCCCTGCCCTTGTTACAAGTCACCTGAGCGGGTTGGTGGATTATCATTGCAATATGGCTGTAAAATAGTGAAAGTGTTGAACAGCATTGGGGATGTGCATCCAACCTGCTTGTTATTTGCTACCAATGTCTAAACAAGCCATTTTTTGGATATACATACTGGGTAGTACTGATACAGGGAACCCTCTGTCACTGAAACTCAAGTGATCAACCACAATGACATGATACAAACGTCAACATGGTATCTGTATCTGTTTTGAAGTTGTGACCAAACCAATCATTTCTATAAAAAAGACATTTAGTTAATGTCCCTGATTTAACCCCATTGAGGTACACCTGAATTTGCAGATCATGGGTGCTTTGAGCTGTTGTAAGTATAGCTGGCAATCTCCTCCTCTGGCATTCAAACGTGCCTGCTGCAATCCCACAAACCGTATGTCCTTGGTACTGTCCATTTGATGAGTTGTTTGCCAATGTGCAGCGAGTGTCAAACTGGGATCCTGACTGTTTAAGTTGTTGAGATGTTCTTGTATGCGTACCCGAAGCTTCCGTATTGTACTCCCAACATAAACGCGATTGCAAACGCATAATATGGCATAAACAACATATTTAGACTTGCAGTTGATGTGATCTTGTATCTTGAAAGACAAACCATGGTGGCATATGAAGTCAGTCACTGTTGACATTGCAGCAACCACATTTATTGAAACCATTCGGGGGACCCCTGAGCCACTCTAAATGAGCACCCACTGCTGGTTTAGTTTCAAAGAAAGAGGGACTCAAGTTTATTTTTTAGAGTCTTGTTTCTAGTAAACACGACTTGAGGTCTGTGTGAAATATATGACATGAGATCCGGATCAATCTTGAGCAGATGCCAGTGTTTATTCAAAAGTCTACATAATAACCCACTCTCCTGAACATATTTAGTAATGAACAAAATATCATCCTTGTGTTGGTCTTTCTTGGATTTTGAAGGTTCCAAAAGAGATTCCCTAGAACAGTTATGCAGTGCTTTATTGATGAAATGTGACGAGTACCCTCGTTCCCTGAACCTGTTCTTAATGTGTTCACATTCTTGATTGAAAGCAACCTGTGTACTATAGTTTTCTTTTGGCCCTGTAAAACTCCCCTGCAGGCATATTTGTAATCACTGATCTTTTATGACAGCTGGAAGCCTGCAATGTTGCTTTTCTGAAGGTTGGTGTGTGTAGAGTGTGACCCTGTATTTCTATCTGTAAATCCAGAAATTCTAAAGAGGTATTGCTAACCTTACCAGAGAACTCAATCCCAAACTGATTATTGTTCAGGTATTGTGTAAAGTCTTCAAAACGTGCTGACGTCCCATTCTAAATAACAATAAAATCATCTATATTTCGAATGGATTGTGTCCTCTCACGTATTCCTCATCTTATGATAAATCATTATATCCAGCTTCGCTGCTTCGGAAAAATAATTTCTCGGCAGAGGGCGCTGTGCTCGAGGTCGTGGCGTCGATTGTCCCTCGACGGACTCCGTACTCTGTCGACGTCACCAATGGTATAAATAGCTCGAGCCGCGCCCGTTGCTTCAGTTCCGTTTTTCCGATCGCTTCGCTATCGAGAACGGTGCGCTTGAGATTTCTGTGAAGAAAATGTCGTCTTCTTCGACTCCTTCGACACCCAAGACTGGGTTCAAGAAGTACGTGGATTGTGGATCGAATATGTCGATCACGGATCCCCACCGAGTTTGTCTCTGGTGTCTCAGTTCCAGTCACCGAACCAACGACTCTGGTTCCTGCCAATCCATGACCGAGAAAGATCTTCGTGAGAGGAGAGGTGAACTGTCGGTGGGGAGGGAAGCCTCTAAGAAGGCTACGCCCAAAAAACATAAGAAAGCGACTGATTCGAAGGAGTCGGCTCGCCATAGGCATTCAAAGAGATCTCGATCTAGGAGTAGATCGAGACACTCTTCTTCCTCGTCCAAAAAAATGAAGAGGAGACATAGATCTCCTTCATCATCATCTTCCGAGTCGACCGCATGAAATTCGATGTCCGTCAAAATCGGATTCTCCCAGAAAATGGGAAGAATTTCGTAAAAAGATGATGGAGGTATTCGAGAATGCGGCCCGACCCCCTCGAATGAACCTCGGAAGAGCCATACCCCTAAGGTCGCTCCATTGGACGCCTAAGACTACCTTGGTAAAAACCGGTAGTGTCGAGGATACTCGAAAAACTCAAGTCGACGACAAGTCGTCAAGGACTCTTCGAGAATCGAGCACCTCTCCGGTGCCATAAAAAAACATAAGTCGTTGAAGGTTTCGACGACTCCATCGACGCCATCGGCATCTACCGTTTCGGCATCGAAACCAAAAATAACCTCGACGCCTGTATCAAAGTCATCTTTGAAGTCATCGAAGATTCCTTCGACAACTTTGAAGGATTTTTCCATTCCTTCGACGCGTATGGTAGAGGAAGAAAGAAGATTTACTCCGTTGCCCAAGTCAGACTTTTTTAAGACCATGTCCTCAATTTATGAGGAATCTGGCTCGGAGGAAGAGGAAGTCACTCCCTTTGGAGTTTCATATGGCACAAAACAAGTTCCCGAGGAACTCATTGATCAAGAGTCCAAAATGAGAGACCTGAGTGACACTCTACATTCTGCCAGTGGAATTGACACCTCTCCAGAATTAGAGTTTGCCAGACCTGATCCTGCAGAACATGCAGGCTCAGGGTACAGGAGTCTTATGACCAGAGTAATTGAGTATATGGGTTGGGGTAACACTCCACCCGTTTTTTAACAAGATGATATGACGGATATAATTGTCAGAGGTCCTCAAAAAGATCCAGTTCTCCCCTTTCACAGGGCTCTTCAGAGGAGGGTGGAGAAAAACTGGGAAAGGCCTGAGAGCATTGCTGCTGCAGATAGTAATTTCCCCAAGAAATACAGACCAGCTGGTACGGATCCTGAGTACTTAAACAGGCATCCGACTCCAGAAAGTCTAGTTATTCAGGCAGCATCCACATCAAAGCAAACTGCATATCCCACTATCCCTCCAAATAGAGAGGATAAAAAAGTTGATGCCTGGGCACGTAAAATGTTCTCTTCAGGCAGTATGGCCCTTAAATCGACAAATGTCACCTGTACCCTGGCCAGGTTTACCCATACCCTGTGGGACTGTATTTCGACGGCGGCTGAGCATATTCCAGAAGGCGAGGAAAGGGAAGGCTTCCTGAATATAGTCAAAGAAGGGAAGGAGGCAAAAGGGGGAATGTCTCCAGTCTGGACTGGATACTGCTGATAGTATCAGCAGATCCATGGCTGCAAGCATTGTGCTACGCAGATTTGTGTGGTTGAGGAAGTCGGGGTTTGCACCAGACGTGCAAGCCAGACTCCTCAACATGCCCTTTGATGGCTCGAGGCTGTTCGGCAGTAAGGCTGATGAAAGCCTAGAAAAACTTCAGACCTCGAAAGCGGCAGCTAAATCGCTTAGTGCCTCCATGCGCCAGCAACCCTATTCCGGCTCATCTTCCTGGAGGGGTCGTTCTTTTCGTTACTACTCCTCATTTGGTAGAGGAAGAGGACGGGCTTCTCAAAGGGGCAAAAGAAACTTCCCTCGTGGAGCACGAGGAAGAGGTGCAAAATCAGTCTCAGGAGCGGCATCTGTACCCTCAGCCGCTCCTGCAGCCGCCTCAAAATCCCTCTGAGACCTTGTTGCACAAAACACCAGTGGGAGGCAGGATCTCTCAGCATTTTAGGAATGGCGGGGCATTACCTCAGATGCTTGGGCACTGGAAACAGTAGCTTAAGGTTACTGTCTCCCCTTCCAAAAAAGACCTCAGAATCATCCACCGGGAGCCAACTCTGTAAAAACTCCAGACCCGCTCCTGTTGCAGGAAATATTAACCCTGCTAGAGAAAGGTGCCATAGAACAGGTACCTGTAGCGGAGAGGAACAGTTGTTGGTACTCCCCATATTTTCTCATCCCAAAAAAGGACAGGGGACTGAGACCCATCTTGGATTTAAGAAACTTGAACAAGATCCTCAGGCAGGACAAGTTCAAGATGGTCACTCTTTCTCAGATCCTTCAGGCTCTCCAAGATTGGTTGGTATCATTGGACCTTCAGGATGCTTACTTTCATGTGCCAATCCATCCAAAGCACAGAAAGTACCTGAGGTTCGCGAATGGCAACTCTCATCATCAGTTTCAGATTCTGCCATTCGGGTTGACCTCTGCCCCAGGGTTTTCACTAAACTGTTGGCAGTTGTGGCAGCAAGTCTCAGGATAGGGGGTATTCACATCTACCCCTACCTGGACGACTGGTTGATCAGAGCAAGTTCTCCAAAACAAGCTCAGGAACATCTTTCGATCACTTGCCACTTCCTCCACCAATTGGGCTTCTCCCTCAATTTCAAGAAGTCCCATATGATACCATTCCAAAAGCTCCAGTTTATCAGAGCAGTCTTGGATACTTCCTCGGGAAAAGCCTCGCCTCCCGAAGTGAGAGCTCTCCACATCCAGCAGATGGTAATGAAGTTCCAGAATGCCCAACGTCTACCGGCCTTCAATTTTCTCAGCTTGCTCTGCCTCATGGCATCCTGCATTTTCCTAGTACCAGAATCCAGGTTGAGAATGAGATCCCTTCAGTGGCCACTCAGAACTCAGTGGTCCCAGTTCTCAGGGAATATGTCGGATCTTCTGCAAGTCCCGAGTGCAGTTGCTCAGAATCTTCTATGGTGGGCTTGAAACAACAACATTCTCAAGGGAGAATCTTTTTGGCAACCATGGCCGGAGATAACAGTAGTGACGGACGCCTCACTCACGGGGTGGGGAGCATACACCAATGATCTGACAATCAGCGGTCATTGGTCTCCATCGGAGTCCAAACTTCACATCAAACATTTGGAGCTGAGGCCAATCAGACTAGCGCTGAAGGCCTTTCTGCCCTCTGTACAGGGAAAGAATGTCCTGATAATGACGGACAACACAGTGGCCATGTACTACCTCAACAAAAGAGGAGGAGTAGGATCACTACCACTGTGCAGAGAGGCAATGTAGCTATGGTTCTGGGCAATACGAGAAGGAATCTCTCTATCAGCAATTCACCTAGCCGGAGAGAAGAACACGGCGGCAGATGCTCTGAGCAGACTGAGCACGGTCTCTCACGAGTGGGAGCTGGCTCAGGAAGTCCTTCTGGAGATCTTCGCCCTTTGGGGAACCCCTCAAGTGGATCTGTTCGCCACCGCGATCAACAGGAAGTGCGATCAGTACTGCTCAAGGAAATTTCCTCAAAGAGGAGCTCTGGGAGACGCATTCGTAGTGGAGTGGAAGTTTCCACTGCTGTACGCGTTTTCCCCAGTCCCTGTGATTCCTCAAGTAATCAGGAGGTTGAGAAAGTTCAGGAAAACCATGATCCTAATTGCTCCGGATTGGGCCAGGAGGACGTAATACCCGGACCTTCTAGACATGTCCATCTGCTCTCCAATATGTCTTCCACAAAGAGAGGATCTTCTCTCGCAAGAGGAAGGTCGGGTTCTCCATCCAGAGGTCAAGACACTCAACCTTCACGCATGGTTTCTGAGAGGTTGAGATACAAGGATTGGGATCTTCCGGATGACGTAATGGAAGTCTTGCTTTCGGCCAGAAGGCCCGCAACAAAATCTTTGTACAGATGTCGCTGGAGCAGGTTTAGTAACTGGTGCAAAGATAAGGATGTGGACCCTTTTCAATGTGGCACTCCAGTGGTGCTCTCTTTTCTGTTACATCTAGCCAATCTGGGGTTCCAGATAGGAACAATCAAAGGATACCTTGCTGCGCTGTCCATTTTCAAGCGCACCTCAGAAGAGGTTTCATATTTCAAAATACCATTAATAATTCAATTCTTAAAAGGACTTACAAACGTATACCCTCCAATACCTTTTCATGTCCCAACTTGGTATTAAAATTCTTGACTTGCATACCTTTTGAGCCTCTGCACTCATGTCCATTGAGGCTTTTAACACTAAAAACTGTCCTTCTTGTGGCCCTATCATCAGCCCGCAGGGTTAGTGAACTTCAGGCTCTCTCATGCAGACCACCATATACTATTTTTTATAAGGATAAGGTAGTCCTTAAAGTTAAACCTTCATTCTTACCAAAGGTAGTTTCGGACTTCCATTTGTCACAAAAAATAGTACTACCAACTTTTTATCCTCCTCCTCATTTGGGCAAGGAAGAGGAGAGACTACACAGACTAGATCCCAAGAGGGCTCTTAGTTTTTACATCTCAAGGTTGTCTAAATTGAGACAAGATGACCAACTATTTATGGGTTATACTGGTCATAAACTAGGCTTATCTGTAACAAAACAGACTATATCCCGCTGGATCATCTTAGCCATAATTGAATGCTACAGATTAGCGGGAAAAGACCCACCAGATGGGCTTTGTGCCCATTCTACAAGGGGAATGGCTACTTCTGCGGCTCTAAAGAGGGGAGTCCCGGCAGCAGATATTTGTGCAGCTGCAACTTCGAAAACAATGCATACTTTTGTCAAGCATTACTGCTTGGATACTGCCTCCTCCAATGAGGGATTATTTGCCAAGGCAGTTTTTCATTCTGTTCACGAAAACTAAAACTAGTACTCCCGCCTCCAAAGTTGTCACTGCTATGGGAGTCTATCATAAGATGAGGAATACGTGGGAGGACAAGTTACTTACCAACTGTAACGTTCTTTCAACTGGATGTTCCTCCCACGTATTCCTCATCGACCCTCCCATCCTACCCCACAGTACAGTTTACTTTTTCTTACACTTTCCTCTCACGATGAGTGCATCAGTTATGGGGCACGCCTGGGTGTTCCTCCTATATGTTTCATCGAAAAAACATAACTGAAGCAACGGGTGCGGCTCGAGCTCTTTATACCATCGGTGACGTCGACAGAGTACAGAGTCCGTCGAGGGACAATCGACGCCACGACCTCGAGCACAGCGCCCTCTGCCGAGAGAAACTTTTTTTCCAAAGCAGCGAAACTGGGGACAACAAGTTATCATAAAATGAGGAATACGTGGGAGGAACATCTAGTCGAAAGAACGTTACAGTTGGTAAGTAACTTGTTCTTCTCAACCGCCACAATGCAAAAGGCAGAACCCTTCACTGGGTAGCCGACCTAAATTGTAACCGCTCCATTATTCCAATTATCCATTGCCGTGGACTGACCACCATCTGATTACCTTCACTATGGTAATAGATAAACAGACACAAACAAACATGACTATAGCCCCTCCTCACCCTACCAGGAAAAAAAAATATATCACAATGGACAGGCTCTTACCACTTATCCTGCCTTCATTGGGCCTTCTATAATCATCTACAGACCCTAATATATTAGTTGACACTTACAATACAACTATGTCTAAAGGGTTGCACTCTATCGCAGCTCTTAAACTACGGAAAAGCAAACCACAAGCCCATCTAAGCGCTTGGTTCACCCCACATTTAAAAGAACTTTGGCAAAAAAAAGAAAATTGGAAGCCTTATGGCGTCACACCCTAGAAAATAAAATGAACCTGACTAAATTTGCCGACCACTAGAAAAAAGAAATAATGAACACTAAGAAAGACCTTTACAATGACAGGATTGCTAAAGGCAGCTCTAACACAAAGGAGCTTTTTACCATACTACGAGAAATGGCGGCACCCATCCCTCCAGCTGATAATATAACTAAAGACAAAGGGCCTCATTACACGGTAGGCGGTAAGGGTTTACATACTACTACCTTACTACGAGGTCCCTTTGCGGGTTGGAGAATTTAACGCCTGCTTTTTGCAGGCGTTAAAAACCAACCTGCAAAGGGACCAGGGAGCTAATTACGGTACCGCAATTTGCGGTGCCGTAATTAGCACCTTCCCCATTCCCATTATGCCCTATGGGGCAAAAATGGGAATGGGGAAGGGCAATGGGGGAAGTGGGAATTACCGCCCCACCAACCTTGGAATAGGGCGGTAATTCCCCTTTCCACCAAGGCGGTTCCGGTATTTTACCGGCATGGACCAAGGTGCTAATAGCACCTTGGTCCACTGCCGTCCGTGTAATGAGGCCCAAAGTCTGGTGTACCAACATTCAGAATGCCTTTGCCAACAAAATTGTACTCCTTCAAGGAAAGATTGCGGAAAAAAAATCTTCTCTTACTAACATGATGCTCAGTCTCAGACCACTAAAACACCAACCAATAAACTAGACCAATTTACATTCTCAAAAGTCTCCATCCTTGAAGTGGAGAAAATTATCTCCTCCCTGAAACCATCTAGATGCCAGGGCGACAACTGGCCAGCACAATTAATTAAAGATGCAGCGAGAGACTTGTCACCATTCATCACCAATCTTATCAATGCATTTTTTTCAACTAATATTGTCCCAAGTAACTTGAAAGAATCCTGGGTCCTACCTTTGCTGAAAAAACAATCTTTAGATCCAGCCATTCCAACCAACTACAGGCCCATCACGACGGTGCCCTTCCTTCTGAAAATACTTGACAGAGTAGCGTACATTCAGATACAACATTACCTGGAAACAAATCACCTCCTCGGCACCCGCCAATCAGGTTTCAGGCCGCAACACAGCACTGAAACCGCACTGATAGACTTAAAAATACAAATTGAGGCACTCACAGACAAAGGGAAAACTGCCATGCTGCTCCTCCTTGACTTGTCAGCCGCTTTTGACTTGGTGGATCACAAAGTCCTCTGCAAACACCTTGCCTTAGACGCTCACTTCTCTAAGGACGCAGTAGCATGGGTCCAATCATTCCTCAACAATAAAACTATGCGAGTCTTCTCCCCCTCAGACTCAGCAGATCCTATCTCCATAACTTGCAGCGTTCCACAAGGTTCATGCGTTACACCCACCATGTACAATATCTTTACAAAGCCATTGTTTGACAAATTGGACAATCTGGGTGTCACCTACACTAACTATGCAGATGACACCGAGATCCTCATACCCCTTTCGGGCACTTACATCACCGATGCGGCTCTTGTGAACAAAATGTACCTCCTCATTCAGGCATGGATGGCCACACATGGCTTCTGCCTGAATGAGGACAAGACTGAACTTCTAATACTAGGTACCCCGGTCAACCTTAAAAAACTTAATAACTAATACTCTTCCTTCAAAATTGATGGCAACTCTATCAAGGTTGTAAAGGAAGTAAAAACGCTTGGATTCTACCTTGGCTCCACCCTAACCATGAGCAAACAAGTCAACTCGTTAGCGTCCACATCAGCATACACATGAAAATTAATCGGGGCCTGCAGACCCTATCTATCCCAAACTAGCTGCATTACCCTCACAAATGCCCTCATACTTTCAAGATTGGACTATTGCAATGCTCTCTACTTGGGGGCTAACAAGTACATCTTAAACAAAATCCAAACATTACAAAATAACGCCCTAAGAATGGCACTAAACATCCCAAATAAAGATCACATATCTGTGATCAGAAGACAAAACCACTATCTGTCAATCAAAGACAGAATTATGCTAAAAACGACTTCCTTGACCCACAAATGCCTCAATAATGCTGCACCATGGTACCTTTTCGACCGGATAGCCAAGAAAACTACCAATAGCCTGACTAGGTCCTACAACTCATGCTACCTTAGCGTACCGCGCTTCAACCTAGCCAAATCTGGTAGCAGAAGCTTCCCAGTCATGGCAGCCCAAACATGGAACTCACTCCCCTACTCCCTCCGGGCTGATCAAACCTACCCCAGTTTCAGATGCAACATACAGAAATGGATTAGAACCAATGACGCTTACCCCACAACTTAGTGTTAAACAACATACTAAGCTAGTATCTGCCATCATATAAGTTTGCAGTTGAAATTACACCTTATATTGCTCTCTGTAATGTAACTGTATATATTGCATATCTTTAATTTCAAACCTAAAGTCTCCTTGTACTGCTTGCGCCCAGTTACCTTCGGATTTGGTGCGCCATACAAAAAACAATAAACAAACAAACGAGCACAAGCACACCACTTTAGGGCATTGGCAGGTGCCTACCTTATAGACCACTAGAATACAATACACTAATAAGCAACTAAAGGGCACCAATGGCCGATACCATACTTAGACCCGGAGGGAGATCCACTATGAACTTGATGCCGATTGTACTCCCGGCTCTTTATCTTTACCTCTCTCTTCCTCAGACCGAAGGGAAGCCTAACATGCAAATGACACACCTCCCCTCAAATGATCTTGCAGGACCTCTGTACTATATCCTATACACCTTATTCTATTCTATACTCTGTACTATATCATATATGAACCAACACCTATCGATCCATATAAACGCTTACAAAATTATGACAATACATACATGCATATGCAAGTTTGGGGGGGTGTTAGAGGTTGGGTGGGTAGTCACCATGATGGTGGCAGGGGAGGGGTGGGAAGAAGGGCGGGAGGCGGGGCAAGGGGATATAGAGGGTAAGCAATGTATATCATGAATACAGAAAATGTCTACTAAATGCACAATTCTCATGAGCACACTTGAAGACATGATGAATGTATTTTCCATCTCTCTTTGGTTCAAAAATACTCAATAAAAAGAATTTTCAAAAAAAAGAAAAGTAAAACACAGCACATGTTTCCATAAGCATCCTTTTGGGGGTTCTTGCTGAAGCTCCTCGCGCAACTTTGCTGCAATCCCGTCCAGCACTCCGGCTGCAGCCACAAGCAGATTTCTTTTTCCCATTTAAACCTACAGCTTTGGCCATACCACGTGCCCCAATAAGTAACTCAGAGCAGCAATTCTTCCTTGCTGAGGGCCAGACCCATTGTCTATGCACCAAACTTATATCACAATTTTTTGTGACACTGCAGAAAAGTTATATCACAATTTTTTGAATGTACGTTTCGACACTTTCAAAAAAATAAAACACAGGACAGATTTGAAAAAGCATCCTTTCAGGTCCTTGCTGATGCTCCTCCCACAGGTTTGCTGCAATCCCATTCAGCACTACGGGCTGTAGCCGCAAGCAGAATTTCTTTTCCCATTTCAACCTAGGGCTTCGGCCATGCCGCATGCCCCTAGAAGTAACTCAGAGTAGCCATTCGTCCATGCACCAAACTTATATCACTATTTTTTGTGCTTACATTTGGACACTTTGGGAAAATAAAACACAAAACAGATTTGCAAAACCATGCTGATGCTCCTCGCGCAGGTTTATTGTAATTCAGTATATCGCTTCAGGCTGCAGCTGCAAGCAGAATATTTCTTCCCATTCAAACCTAGGGGTCGGCCAGGCTGTATGCCCCAATAATCAAATCAGGGTACACGATTATCAAGTAATTGCAGGGTGGCAGAATGGGTAGATCACTGCGCTTCATCTAGTACTTTAAACAGATTACCCTGCTGCTGGTGATGGGGTTCTTTTGTGAAGGTGCCCTTCCTTCTTCAAGTGTTAGGTTTCGAATGGAGAGTGTGCCCCGTTCACCTCAGCGAAGGGTTATTCAATAAGTAACTTTTGTTGTAATGAAGCAGTCTTCAAAACCATTATTGATGCTATATTTCTTCTTAGAAGTCAGCAGACACGTGATTCGACTCTGGGGTCTTTCTCAAGGAATGTGGATTGTGGGCCAGTCATTGCTGCGAAGTTGTGGAAATGAGTCTGGCATCCAATCCCAATATCCTGTCCCGCTATGGTCGCAAATAAGGGTGGTTAATGATTTCAAGGGGTGGCATCTGCCGATTAGTATCCAGTAGCCAGATTAACTGAGTCAAGAGGTCTGGCCATGACTCAGACAATCTGGCCATTGCCCATGGCCACCAGCTATACCTCAGTCTCCACAGGTATATCAATATTGTTTGTACCTACATTATGACACTTTTCAAGAAATAAAACACTGACACCTTTGCAAACCCATGCTTTCAAGTCCTTGCCAATGCTCCTTGCACAACTTTTCTGCAAATCAATCAATGTCAAAATGTGCGTACATATAATAGTCATATAACTTAGCTCCCAGTTGGCAAAATCCATTCAGACTTTTCAGAAAAATTCAGGATTGGGTCTATAATCTTTCTAAAATCTTTTGTGCACATTCGTCAAATAGCAACAACGGTATAAGTTATAAGCCATCTAAAAATGTTGAACCCCCCCTCTAATTTTGCCTCCTCTTCGCAAAATCCCAACTAACTTTGGGAAGACACCTCAAATCTGGGTCTTACATCTTTTTGCAAACTTTCGTGCAGATTTGTGAAACGGCACCAAATTTATAAGATTTGGAAATATTTGGGACCCCTCTCTAATTTTGTTCCCTCTTGGCAAAACAGCACCAAACTTTGTAGAGCCATTCAAGGTCATGTCTAGAATGACATCACACAATTTTATGCAGTTTCATTGAGTGGCGCCAAAGCTATACGCCATCCAAAAACTGCTTTTCACCAACACGGTAATGTAAAAATATGTATGCATTCCCTCGAACATCCGAGATGTCCGCGAACATTTGGTGGAAATCCATCCAGCTGTTTGGGCTGTAGACGTGAGCAAAATCAATCCTATAACTTTGCCCCCCTGGACGAAACCTAACCAAACTTTGAAGATCAATCCAAGGTAGCCATATTTATTTTGTGCAAAGGTTCTTGAGGATTCGTCCAGGGGGGCAAAGTTATAAGCCGCCCGAAAAATGCTCTTCTAATGGGTTGAGAAACTTAACCATAACTACAGGGCATCGCAGGCCCTGTAATATAAAATAGGTTGAAAAACTCATAAGTTGTGAGAGTATTTTGTTGTTGCTAGGAATGCAGGTATCTTGGAGACATTTAGGGCCTCATTACACGGATGGCGGTAAGGATTTACCAGTACCGGTAAAATACCGGTACCGGTAAATCCTTACCGCCTTACTACGAGGTCCCTTTGCGGGTTGGGGGATTTAACGCCTGCTTTTTGCAGGCGTTAAAAACCAACCCGCAAAGGGACCCAGGGAGCTAATTACGGTACCGCAATTTGCGGTACCGTAATTAGCGCCTTCACCATTCCCATTGAGCCCTATGGGGCAAAAATGGGAATGGGGAAGGGCAATGGTGGAAGGGGGAATTACCACCCCGCCAACCTTGGAATGGGGCGGTAATTCCCCTTTCCGCCAAGGCGGTGCCGGTATTTTACCGGCATGAACCATGGCGCTAATAGCGCCATGGTTCTCCGCCATCCGTGTAATGAGGCCCTTAGTGTCAAAAAATAAAAAAAATAAATGTACACTGCTGTGCTTCAAACAAACCTATTAGGACAGCCTTTTGTTATATGTATCGTCCCCCTAGGTCCTAATACTGGGGTACTCTCTCTAGTTAAACAAGTCTATGCGATCTACCTGTGGGGCACTTTGAGCGACCTCTATACTAGGGTACAAGTTATTAGCTTAAGTGTCTCGAGACCGGGCGATTGCATGTGATGCACATTTAGAATGTGCTAATTTTTTTTTGCGCTTGGCACGTGTGTTTTTAAAAGATCTAATTTGAGACTCCCTGAGGCGCTTCTGGGCCTCTTCATATCAAAAAATATATGCTTCCCACTGGTTTTGAAGAATCTTTGCACATAATCTTTCCAGTGTGCCCCTTAGAATGAGAAGCTTATCGATATCAAAATTACCTTCCGAAGGGACCTGTTTCTCCAGCATGGGGTCTGGCATGGATTCACATGCTCATGAATATTCCCCGTCGTCAGGCTGGGAATCCTCGGTAAAGAAAAAACCAGTATCAGTTTCGTTTCTGATCTGTCTTTCGTAGTAGTAACCAATCACTGGTCTCTGCGTCATACTGACCACAGCCAATGACTGCCCTCTACCTAAGCACCGCCTCTGGCAGCCATCTTCAGATTTTTACCGCACGTTCATGTGTTGGGATCCTCGTGCTATTGCTCTCGAGCGTTAGTGCTATTTTTTCACGTTTTTTCTCAAAAACTTCGTTTTTTCGGTCAAAAGAGCCTCAAGCTCCACCGACTCTCCATCCGATCAACGGGGACCCGTGTCGGATTCGTCTGCGCCCCTCAAGGGTGATGATTCGTCGAGCTACGCCTTTGGAGGACTCCAGAAGTTTCTCAGGCCCGGACATGGCCCAGGAGAAGGGAAGCTCGACGCCCGGAAAGCTGTTCAGGATCTGCCCTGGATGCCAGCTCCAGAACGTCTTTAAGGAGGACGAACACTCCTTTTGTCTCTACTGCTTGCATGAGGACAAGACGCACGTGGAGAAGGACTGTGCGTTTTGCGGCAACATGTCAGAGCGGACCATGAAGGACCGCCATCAACGTCTCGCCAACTGGCTGGAAGGGAAGAGCCCGTCCGGCGAGAAGAAGAGGAAGAAATCCGAGCGGTCTTCTAAGACCTTTGAGGACGCCCCGGCGACGGGGGTCCAACATAAGGCCAAGCACCGCGAGTCCGCTGGCACCGGGAGCGCCGAACGGTCGGTCTCTACGGGCGCCAGGCTGGGCGCACCCTCCCCGGCACCATCAACCACGAGCCAACGCTCTGGGTCGGGTAAG
This sequence comes from Ambystoma mexicanum, assembly GCF_040938575.1. Lineage (NCBI taxonomy): Eukaryota > Metazoa > Chordata > Amphibia > Caudata > Ambystomatidae > Ambystoma > Ambystoma mexicanum. The sequence continues at coordinate 998,440,284 of NC_090923.1, forward strand.
AGGAAGGCCGAGCACCCGGCGAGGCTCCTGGAGAGGCCCCGGTCGAGCTCGAAGGCGGAGGGGGAGCGAGGCACTGTCCCCCCCCCTCAAGGATAAGGCGGTGAGCGCACCTAAGGTGGTGAAGGCCTTAATCCATCCGGCCAAGCCCTCTATCGAGTCTGTCGCGGAGGCCCTGGCTCAGCCTGTGGAGGCTACGCCAGTGGTGGCGACCTCGGGGCTCAGAGTCTCCCTGCCACCTCGGAGGGAGTCCTCTTTTGTGCCCATCGATAGGACCCCCGTGAAATCCCCCGTGGGGAAGAAAAAGGGGGGGCAGGGCGTCGTCGTAGATTCGGCCTCAACCTCGGAGGAGGAGCTGGTCGAAGTCTTAAGCCACGGCCTCGGCGTGGAAGAAGACCGGCCCGTCGGGATGGATCCCGACGCAGGTGACGATGACATCGTCGAGGGTACCGACGGGGCCCCTGATCGCCCGTCGGATTCCCCTCTGCCAGCGCCACGGGACAGCTCGGCGGCCATTTTGTTGGCTATACAGTCCTTATGCTCAGAGATAAGGACGAGACTACCGTTGCCGACGGAACCTCTCCCGTCGCGGGACCCAGAACTGGGACCTTCTGGGGTTCCCCCTGCCAAGAAAAGAAGGATCCACCCTCCTCCTCCTTTTCAGCCGTCGTGCCCCTTCCAGCCCTCCTGGACACGGCAGCGACGGGTACGGACGACGAGGTATACGACGAGGATTTACCATCGTCGCCTCCCACCAGGGCTTCTCCGCCCGACGAGATTGGATCGTTCCACTCCATGATCGCCAGGGCATCCGAGCTTTTCCAACTCTGCCCTGAGGAGAAGAAGAAGGAAGGTTTCCTTTATCAGCGGCGCGAGGCCAAGAGGAAGACGGTCCTCGCGGTGCCTCTATTGGTCAACATTTGGGATGAGGGCCTCACCCTCCTCAAGAACCCATCCACGACGCCAGCTAGAAGAGACCGGTACGAGAAAAAGTACCGGGTCCCGGACACGGCCCCCCTGTGCCTCCGGGCGCAGCCTACCCTGGACTCTGTCGTCTCCGCGGCGGCCAGGAAAAAAGCGGGGGGGGGTGCGGCCTCCACTTCGACTTCCCCACCGGAGGGCGAGGGAAAGAAATTGGACGCTATGGGACGCAGAGTCATCTCGTCTGCAGCGACGACGATTAAAGCTGCCAACGCCTTGGCTATCGTGGCCCGATACGACAGGGAGCTCTGGTACAAACTGGCTCCCCTGCTGGACTTCTTGCCGGACGACAAGAGGGCAGAGGCCCTGGAGATCCTGCAGGAAGGTGAGGTGGCTTCGGACCACGCCATTACCGTTGCGACGGACATCGCCGACACTGGGTTCCGCCAGTTGGGCAACGCCGTTTGCCTTAGGCGGCGTGGATGGCTCAAGGCTACGGACTTCCGTCAAGATGTTCAGACCAGAGTCCTGGACATGCCCTTCGATGGGAACAACCTGTTTGGGAAAACAGTGGACGATTCCCTTCAGGCCATTAAAGCGGACACCGAGACGGCCCGGGCCCTTGGAGTTCTACAACAATGACGGACGCCCTTTCGGAGCAGCGGAGGCAAGGGCGCCTCCAAAGGTTCCGGCGGCGGTTTCTCCTCCTACCGTCAAGCCGCCCGCTCGTCGTCTCAGGAGGCCTACAGAGGACGAGGCAAGTCTGGCGGACCCCGCCGTCGTCGCCAAGGACAAGGCGGCAAGGCCTCGTCGAAGCAGGATTGAACCGGCCGTGGGGTCGGGCCCCCACCGAAGCACCCCGGTGGGAGGCCGGCTGGCGAGCTTCGTCAGCGTGTGGGAGTCCATCTCCACCGACCGTTGGGTGCTGGACGCCTTGGCCCGGGGCCACGCGCGCGAGTTTCAAAGAAAGTGTCCGCGCGTCACCCCCGTGGCCAGGAAAGAACTTCACGTCCCTCAACTTCTCCTGGAGGTAAAGGCGATGCTCAGGAAGGGCGCCATCGAACTCGTCCCAAAGAGGCTTCGGGGCTCCGGAGTTTACTCGAGATACTTCCTCGTGAGGAAGAAGACGGGGGGATGGCGCCCCATCCTGGACCTGCGACGTCTGAACAAGTTCATCAAGGCGCAAAAGTTCCGGATGGTCACCCTCCAGCACGTCCTGGGTCAGCTGGAGGAAGGAGACTTCCTGTCGTCGTTGGATTTGGAGGATGCCTACTTCCATATTCCCATCCTGAAGGGGCACCGAAAATTCCTCAGGTTTGTGGTCCAAGGGCGTCATTACCAGTTCAAAGCCCTCCCCTTCGGACTACGGTCGGCACCCAGGGTGTTCACCAAGTGCCTCGCACCGGTGGCGGCGCAGCTGCGCCGCGAAGGGATCCACGTCTACCCCTACCTGGACGACTGGCTCATCCGAGCCAAGACAAGGGAGCTCGCCGTGGTTCACACGGCAAGGACCGTCCAACTTCTCACGGACCTGGGATTCTCCGTGAACTACGCCAAATCCCACCTGGTACCCGCGCAAGACGCTCTGTTTCTGGGAGCGAGGCTCAACACAGTGTCCCTGCTGGCCTCCCCGTCGGAGGAGAGGACCAGGTCCATCCTGGGCAAGGTGCAGCGGGTGTTGGTAGCCGACGCGGCCAAGGTGAGGTCCATCAAGTCCCTCCTCGGAATGATGTCTTCCTGCATCTACCTCATTCCCATGTGCAGGCTCCGGATGCGCCCGTTGCAGGAGTTCCTGGACGCGCGCTGGATCCAAATGACGGGCAGCTTCGAGGAAAGGATCACACTCGACGAGAGTTTCCGACGAGCGATCCGGTGGTGGGGCACCCGCGCGCATCTGACGGCGGGCATGGACTTCCAGACCCCAGCCCACCAGGAGACAGTGACCACGGATGCCTCCCTGGAAGGGTGGGGAGCGCACACCGAAAATCTGCACGCAAGAGGCCTTTGGCTCCCGACGGAGAAATCCTTACATATCAACGTCCTGGAGCTCCGTGCAGTGTTTTGGGCCCTCAGGTCCTTCCTTCCGTCCCTCAAGGGCAAGGTGGTGCGGATCTTCACCGACAACACCACCACCATGTTTTACATCAGGAAACAGGGCGGAACCAGGTCCCCAGCACTGTCCAAGGAGGCGCAGGACCTGTGGCATTGGGCAGTCGCCCAAAGGATGTTTCTGGTGCCGTGTCATCTGGCAGGGATAAAAAACACCATCGCCGACTCACTCAGTGGGAACTACGGCAGGATCTAGCGGATCGCCTCTTCCGACGGTGGGGCACACCCCAGATCGACCTGTTCGCGACGGCGACGAACTCCAAGTGCCGGAGGTTCGCCAGCAGGTTTCCCCAGGCGAGGAGCATGGGCGATGCTTTCTCGTTCCCCTGGGAGGGCCTGTTCCTCTACGCGTTCCCTCCTTTGCCACTGCTAATCCGGCTCGTCAACCAGCTCAAGAGGTCACGGTGCAGGATGATCCTCGTCGCACCTGCGTGGCCGAGGCAGATATGGTTCCCGGACCTTCTGGACTTGTCAGCGTCCCCGCCAATCAAGCTGCCGGTGGACGCGGATCTGCTCTCCAGGGAAGGAGGCGCCATCCTCCACCACGACCCGAAATCGCTGAACTTGCAGGCCTGGCTCCTGCAGCGCTAGAGTTTGGAGGATACGACATACCGGCCGACTGCAGAGAGGTTCTTGCAAAGGCCAGGGCGTCCTTGACTCTTAAATGCTACGGACACAAATGGAAGAGGTTCTCTGTCTGGTGCCACGCACAGAAGATTAACCCTCTACGGATTACGGCTCCCCAAGTACTGCCGTACCTGCTGACGCTGGCCAAAGCTGGACTGGCACACGCGTCCATCAAGATTCATCTTGCTGCGATCTCCCGATACACCAGAACCACGGGGCGGACGTCCTTGTGGTCTCATCGTCTGGTGAAAGAATTCATGAAGGGACTGTTCAGATCGTTTCCGCCGGTGAAGGCTCCAGCCCCGGCGTGGGAACTCAACGTGGTGCTGACCAAGCTCATGGGACCTCCGTTCGAGCCTCTGCACTCGGCCCCGCTGAAGTTTTTGTCGTGGAAAACAGCGTTTCTTGTGGCCATCACCTCCGCACGACGGGTGGGAGAGATCCAGGCCCTTTCCTGCAAGGCCCCGTACTTGACTTTTCACGACACCAGGGTAGTGCTCAGGACGCACCGCTCCTTCATGCCCAAGGTACCGTCGGACTTCCACCTCAACGAACCCTTGGTGTTGCCTGTATTCTTCCCGTCGCCTTCGTCGCCGGCTGAGAGAACTTTGCACTCGCTGGATGTGGCTAGAGCGCTGAAGTTCTACGTGGACCGCACAAAGTGTTTTCGGAAGACGTCGCAACTCTTTGTGAACTTTGGACCTGTCAATCAGGGGAAGGCTCTCTCGAAGGCTTCCATTTCCAGATGGCTCTCCGGCTGTATCATGTACTGTCATCGGTTGGCAAACCGACCGCTGCCTGGCCGTCCGAGAGCCCATTCCACCAGAGCGATCGCAGCCACCACGGCGTTCCTTTCTGGTGTGCCCCTGCTGGACATATGCAGGGCTGCTACGTGGAGGTCGACGCACACCTTCACGAAATTCTACTGCGTCGATCGGGATTCCAGGGAGGAGTCCAGGGTCGGCCAAGCAGTGCTGCGCAACCTGTTCGCCTAAGGTGAGCCTGGTGAGGAGGTAAGATGCTTAATGTTGAGTTTGATGTAATGCTTAATGTTGAGCCTTTGCCACCTCCCGTGGTTTTGCATGTGTGTACTGCTATGTATTCATTATTCATGAGCATGTGAATCCATGCCAGACCCCATGCTGGAGAAGGAACAAGTTACTTACCTGTAACTGTTGTTCTCCAGCATGGGTCTGGCATGGATTCACATGCGAACCCTCCCGCCTACCCCTCTGCGGCTCTTCACTTGGTCATACTGCCACTTCACGTGCTTCCAAATCTGAAGATGGCTGCCAGAGGCGGTGCTTAGGTAGAGGGCAGTCATTGGCTGTGGTCAGTATGACGCAGAGACCAGTGATTGGTTACTACTACGAAAGACAGATCAGAAACGAAACTGATACTGGTTTTTTCTTTACCGAGGATTCCCAGCCTGACGACGGGGAATATTCATGAGCATGTGAATCCATGCCAGACCCATGCTGGAGAACAACAGTTACAGGTAAGTAACTTGTTCCTTATCAGTACTGAATCTGGTATCATATTGCCATTTTAAAAGATACTTGCATGTGTATGCACCATAAAGAGCAGGAAGACATAGAAGGGGTGGGTGACTGTTAAAAGCACAGTTAAAGAAATGTACAACAAACCATCTATTTGGGGTTGGTATCCCTAAAAGAGTACAGCGTGAAAAAGACGGCACTAGGGAGAGACACAGTGAGGGAGACAGAGCGAAGTTAGAACTTATAGCGCTGAAAGAAAATGTAGTAGGGGCAAATACCCACATAGGCATTGCCTTATGACACACAAGCAGAACCCCACAACTAGCTCTTCCGAAGGTGGTGTCACTTAACTAGCACCATTTTGAAGGAAGTCACAGTTCGCGTTCTAGTGTGAAAGAAGAAAACACAAATACATGGGCAAACAGGTTCTGGTTGTTGTAATTAGAAAATCGTAAGGCGGAGAAAGCTTCTTGCTACTTATTTATTGATCTATTTGTCTCTTTCTTACAGTGTGCATTAGTATGCACATGTAGGCAGAAAACAAAAAATAGTCCTGAAATTGCAGTGCAATATATAGGGGAAGCATTTGGGTGTGCTGCGCACAGTTTACAATGTTGGGAAACTCACTATATTTTAGGCCTGTGTATCAGTCCACTTAATAAATTTTGAAACAGGCATGAGAATGCTTCGTGCTATAACCTAGGTTTAGAATTCTGGCATGACTGCATATGCTTTAGAAACGATTGTGCATTTAATAATACAATTCAGCTGTACATTCCAGCTGCGTCACAAAAAAGTTAATTTGGAGGTTGCAGCCACGTTCTCCTTCAATGAAATGTAACTGAAAGAAATCATGTTCTGGGTACAAAGTGATTGTCAGACAAACTCATCATAACCACCATCACAGTCACAGAGAGCGAGGCAATTATTATTATATTTTTTTTATATAAAAGGTGTACCTGGCTTATAACAGCAACCCACCTTTCAGTCAAGAAGGTGTAGCTTCTAGGACCACACTCTGATGTAGTGATGGACACAGAGGTGACCGTTCTTACAAGCAGCAAGTGTGATGCCAACGAGTCACAGCTTCATCTGTGGAGGGCAAATGTCAGGCATGAGTAATAATAAATAATAAGAAATGAACACACACACGCTGAACCAGGCTGAGTGATAAACATGTGTATTGTTAGACACAAATGACAGCTGAGATTTGGTGAGAGCGCCACAGCAAGTTTCAAAGAATTGCCATGGCTGTCTCTCAGGATTACACAGAAGGAGCATTTTATGTATGCAGATAAATTACATGAAATTACATTGACCCGATTCCAGGTGGGCGCTACCAGACAATTTGCATAATGGTAAAACATTCAACAGATGGCTTCCAAGCAGCAGTTTGTCTTGCGGTTGCTACCCTTTCGTAACTTAGGCTTTGGTTAGCATAGCTTCTGCGTCAATTCTACGGAAAAACAACATACCAGTACCTCGGTACCAAATAAGGTAATGAGAGGTGGAGAAGAACAACAAGGTGTGACGTCAAGTTGCTGGGGCTCAGTAGAATCTGCCAGGTCTGGAATGTGTGCATCGTGTAGGAATGGGTAACACAGAATTGGCTTAGGGATAGCATATGGATATTTCTGCCACAACAGTAGTCTGATTTCCCCCATTGGTTAGTTATTTCCCAGAGTTCCTTAAAGATTTCTACAGCCACACTGTAAGACGGGGAAATGATGGGTCGGTTGTGGTAGTCTCCTGTGTACATTCCCAGTTATATCTACATCACAAAACATTTGTATAACTCTTAACCAAATGTTCTCATATCCCCTGCTATACTTCTCCTCCACCTTTTCCGTTAATATAACAAACATAACTAAAAACTCGTCCCACTCCCTAAACACAGAGTGTATGCCCATTACCTTTAGTCGATGCCTGCAAAGGTTCCGGCCATCCCTCCCTGGCATGTCAGAGGGTACCAGACGTCTTCTTCCTTTGTGGGTCAGAGGCCAAGCCCCAGTGCCTGATTCTCTGTTCCTTCATTCTGTTTCTCCTAGATGACTTTGCCTGTTGTATTAGCTTCATTAACCAGTATATGGATCTCATGTTCCTTATTCCTAGTTGGAGTGTGGATCAGTGTTCATGAGGTCTGGGTCATTCTTTTCCAGTGAGTGATTTACCAGCACTGAAGATCGTTTCTCTAGCTCTTCAAGCCACTCCTCGTCAAGAGACAAGAGGCTTCTGGTCGCTGGTGCACCAACATCTTGCACCAGTTACTGTGAACCGTAAGCTTGCAGCCTGGCCATCTCTCCATTCCGTAATTTTGTGCCCTTTCCGTCATTAGCATTTGGTGCTGTCCAGGAGTCTTCAGATTCCCACCATTCCACGCATCTTGCATGGTGTTACAGAACCATTGCCTCGAGCCCAGGATAATTTTCAGTTTGGCCGGATACATCAGCATATACCGCACATTGGGCATCATTACGGTCTGGCGGTAAGCCTGCTGGTGATATCGGCGGCTTGCCGCCAGACCCGAAAAAAATTACTGGCACCTGACTTCCCGGTAACATTACACTGCTGTTACCGGACCAACACAGTTGGAATGAGGCCCATTGTGTGTTCCCAAAATTCACTTGAACTCTTCGATGCTTGGTCTTTGTTGTTGTACCCCCTTGGTGTAATCCGGAAATATCATTATTGCATTGCCATCGGTATGCTTTTGTCTTGCCAATTGAAGTATGGCATCTTGGTCTGTAAAGTTAAAGATCTTGGCTACTATTGGTATAGCTCTAGCTACAGGGGGGGTTGCTTTTGCTGGCACTCTGTAGGCTCGCTTAATGGCAAGCCATTTTGATTGTCCCTTGGACCTGTACCCCTCTTGTAGCCTTTTTTCTTTAAAAAGCTCTGTCGACTCTCCTTCGGTTCCCTCTGGTAGCCCCACGATCTGAAGGTTGCATCTCCTGGAACGACTTTCCACATCTTCTGCACACATTTCCAGGTCGTGGGTCATTTGAGCCTGTTATGAGACCTCTTTTTTATCCTAATCTCGTTTTTTATAGTGGATGTTTGGAGTTCCAGTTCAGTTTGCTTCTATCAGCCCAGAGGAGATTAACATCCATGGGCATTTCACCAATTTTACTTTGAAGCACTGGCCTCGACTCTTGCACATAATTCAGGACCTTAGATATGTTGCTTTCCAGGACATTAGTTTGGTATAAATCCTGTGATCTCCTGCCACTGGGCGTATATTTGTACATTTTCTGCTGCTGTAAGTTATGGCAATTTTGACAAGTGCCCACCATTTTCTCCCCTTAGGTGCATCTGGTAATGCCTCCCATATTCTTTTGTATTTCTCCTATATGTTGATCTCCTCCGTGCCCATTCCAAGGTTTCTTGTTCCCCGTGGTGATATTTTTAGACATCCTCGTTGGGGCATGGGCCGTTAGCAGATTACTATTCACTTGACAGAGCTTGTTTTCCCCACTACCATGTACCTATTTTACAGATTCCTGTCCATATGAGGCTGCCTGGGCTTAATCCCGTCTTCCAGTAGTGGGCCTTTTTATCATGCCTGAGCCACAGTCATGTTGTGGCTTGCAGTGTCCGTGGTGTCGCCGGCTGTCTCTCCTGCCTGGCTCTTCTTAGGCAGCCGTCATATTGTGGTCGGGCTCACCAGGTCCCGGTGGATCCCCGTCTATTCTGTGGGTTTTAGCCCTTTTATCCAACCCCCCCAATCTGTTATCAGTCCCCCACCCTAGTTGTGTCCCATTGGAACTCCGATCTTTGCGGGCAGGAGGGGACCCCAAGGACCGGTAGCCATCTCATCCCGTGGCTCCTCCAGCCTGATGTTGCAGACGTGGGTGCGAGGCCCCACTGACGAGCAGGTTCTGGTCCACCCAGTGTCAACGGTGTCCCTACAAGAGACGCCAGCCATGCTAAGTGGGCACCGTCCTCTTGCATTCATGGCTCTGGCTCCAACCACTTCCTGCTTTCTTTGCAGGCCACCCCAGCGCTGGCCTACCGTTCCCTCAGCGTGTCTTGCGGTCCGTTCTTCTCCACCTCAGCACCCTGACACATCCAGCAGCCGCAGGGATCAGAAGGGCACTGAATTTCCCAATTTTCAACAGGAACAGGATTTAAAAAAACAGGATATATCGAAGAACAATAAGGGAGCTCAACAGCACAGGTTTACATGCTCTGGCTGCCGGCTACAGCCCTCCCCCCCGGCAAAGATCAGTATGTGTTACCTGTGTTTTGTTAAAACGGTCCTGCAGTCCCATTCCTAAAAATGTACGTAATGCATAATTACACCATTTCTACTATAAAACACTGCACTTGCGCAATCTCAATGTCACTGGGCCTAGTAAGATTGTTGTCTTGTTCCCCCTTGTTCCCCTACCCTGCCTTGTCACGCCTTGAACACCTGTGTATAGGCACGCTATTAATAAAATACCATATCATTGTCTCCATTTAGCTCAGTAAAGTTTAGGTTAGTGTAGCTAAATCTCATCCTTTCAACTATGTTTCATTTTGTAGTGGGAAGGTGCATCATGTTGATGAGTGAACACTTTTGAAAATGTACATTTTCCAAAATGGGGTCTGGCATGGATTCACATGCTCATGAATATTCCCTGTCGTCAGGCAGGGAATCCTCGGTAAAAGAAAAAACAGTTTCACTTTCACTCTAAAACTGTATTTTTCCTCTAAACCAATCACTGTCCTCTGGGTCATACTGCCCCCATCCAATGACAGTCCTCTCCCTAAGACCCACCCCTAGCAGCCATCTTCATATTTTTACCGTACGCTTCAATGTTGGGAGTCCTCGAGTTGCTCTCTGAGCTATTTGTATGTTTTTTCAAGGAAAAGTTTGATGCATGTTTCTACCAGAACCTGTGTGCTCTTTCCTCATCGGCCGGCAATCGGGACCCGTTGTCAGTGAAATTGTGCTCCCCTCAAGGGCGAAGATTAGTCAAAGTTTCTGGAAGGCCGTCTTGGGCCTACTTCGCGCCCTCTGACCGTAACGGCGGAGAAAAAGGAGGGTAGGCCCCTCCTCAGGCCCTGCACAAAATGCGGGCTGCAAAACGTCTTCGTAGAGGACACACATCTACAGTGTCTTTACTGCCTGCACCCGGACCACAACGAGGTAGAGTGTGAGATATGTCTGGGCTTCTCGAAGAAGACAACGAAAGACAGGCATAGCAGGCTGGCGGCATGACCCAATTCGAACAAGGCCCATGGTCATGCCTGGCCCGGGACCGGCCCGTCCGAAAAGTGGTATCCCTCTGGGAAGAGATCTAAGTCCTTTGAGGTCGCCCCATCAATGGGGGTCCTAAATAAGTCCAAGAACCGCAAGTCCGATTCCACTAGATTCGCCGCTGATGCTGGTCCCAGGTTGGATAGGCTGCGATCAATATCGCCTTCAGCCTCTGTAGCTAGCCTGCCATTGAGCTCCTCCTCATAGATGAAGTTGTCTACCCTGGTCAAATTATGGGAGAAATCAGATAAGCCTAGGCCGGAGGATGAGAAGAAGGCTGCAGTGCCCAAGCAGGCACAACCTACTGTGATGATCACAGCGGCACTAGGTGTCGATCCTATGAGGGTGGCTCCCATGGCCCAAAGGGTATCCCTGCCTCCAAGGTGCGACACAGCCACCGAGGCAGCAGCGAAGGCTGCAGGCACCCGTGGGGGAGCAATGGCCCAGATCCCAGTTCAAAAACCTCAGGGAGGAAAAAGGGGGAGGCGAGGAGGCCCTAATACAGCCCTCCAGGGTTGACGTTCAACCGATGGACATGTCATCCACGGACGATGACAACCAAGAGTCCATCCATAAGGTCCATGAGGTCGCAGGGCCTACTGATCCATTGTTCCCTTCGCAACCAAGAGAAATATCCATGGACAACCTGTCTACTCTCCACACGCTGGTGAAGGAGATCCAGCAGAGGTTGCCCCCAGCACTGACAAAGGTGGTGCCGCAGGCCCCTGATCAGCCTCTGCGGAAGAAGAGAAAGCGTCATCCGATGCCCACACATCAGCCCCGACTCCACCAGTGGACCCAGACACTGGTACGGACACGGCCGCGACTGCCACGGGAACAGACGAAGATGAGGACTTTGTTGCGGCAGACGATGAATCACCGCAACTGGACGCCCCTCCTAGAGTCTCTCCATCAGATGAGGTGGGATCATTCCACTCTGATATCCAGGGCCTCTGAGCTGTTCTAAGTGGTGCCTGTGGAATCCAGGAAAGAGGGCTTCTTGTATCAGCAACAAGAGTCCAAGAGGAAGATGATCATGGTGGTGGAAGGCCTAGCCTTCATGAAGAACCCATGCATGGTTCCAACCAAGCGAGACATGTTGGAGAAGAAATATAGGGTTCCAGACTCGGCGCCCAAGTGCTTGAGGTCGCAACTGTCGCCGGACTGGGTAGTGTCATCTGCCACAAGGAAATGTTCAGCTAACCCCACTCCATCATCATCAGTTCCCCCGGACAGCGAGGGGAAGAAGATGGACGCCATAGGAAAGAGAGTGATTTACATGGCGGCATAAACTATCAAGGTGGCTAATGCTCTGGTCATCTTTGCCCGATATTACCGGGAGCTTGGGTACAAGCTGGGCCCGATCCTAGAATTCCTCCCCGACGACAAGAAGATGAAGCCCTCACCCTCTTTCAAGAAGTGGCAGTGGACATCACCGACACGGTTTTCCGGCAGATGGTAAACAGAGTCTGCCTTCGTCAGCAGGGATGGATGAAGGCCACAAACTTTCGTCAGGATGTTCAGGCGAAGGTGCTGGACACGCCCTTCGACAGGGAGAATGTGTTCGGGAAGGCAGTCGACAAATCTCTTCAAGCCATAAAGATGGATACAGAGACGGCCCGTTCCCTTTGCACTCTTCTACAGCATTGCTCGTCTTCAGGGGTAAGTCGATCAGATCATCCAAGGGATTTTCCTCATCATACAGACAGCCTCCCCGATCCTCCACACAGGAAGCCTACAGAGGTCGCTCCCAGGCCTGCGGTAGCGGAGGTCAGCGTTGCCCACAGGAAAGGACACCGGTACCCAAACAGGCCTGAACTGGCCAAGACGTTGGGCCTCCGCTTGTGCACCCCAGTGGGAGGCCGGCTGACGAGGTTCGTCAGCGGGTGGAGGAAGATCACCACCGACAGATGGGTGCTGGACGCTCTCGCCCAGGGACACAGCTTGGAGTTCCAATGGATGTGCCCTCGCATACCACCGGTTTCCCGTCAGGAGCTCCACATCCCTCAGGTCCTGGAAGAAGTGTGAGCCATGTTACGAAAAAGGGCGTTAGAGTTCGTTCCCCAATGACTCCAGGGCCCTGGAGTCTATTCCAGATACTTTCTGGTACGAACCTGCTCCATCTGAAGAAGTACCCAAAAATTCAGGATGGTCACGTTGCAGCATGTGCTCAGCCAACTGGAGAAAGGGGATTTCTTGAAGTCGTTCGACATGGAGGAAGCGCATGTCCATGTCCCCATCCAAAGGAAGCATCAAAAGTTCCTACATTTCGTGGTGCAAGGCCAGCACTACCAGTTCAAGGCCCTGCCCTTTGGCATGAAATCGGCCCAAGGGTGTTTATGAATTGCCTGGCGCCGGTGGCAGCCTATCTGCGTCTAATTGGCTGGTACGCGCCCGCTTGCTAGATCTGGCCGACGAGCACACAAAGGAGACCTTCCAACTTCTGACGGAGCTGGAATTCTCCGTAAGCTATCCGAGGTCCTGCTTGACGCCATTGCAGAATGCGCCAGACTCAACACAGTGATTTACCTGGCATCGCCTTTGAAGGAGAGGCTAGCAACCATTCATGGGAATGTGCAATGGCTGTCGTCGGCGACGATGGCCACGGTGCGGGCTATCAAATCTTTGCTGGGCATGTCGTCCTGCATCTATCTCATCTGTCTCTGCACGTTGCGGATGCGACCGCTACAGGAGTTCTTGGATGCACGTTGGATACAGGTGTCTTGGAGTTTTGTGGACAGGATCCCTCTGAACGAGGACTTCCGGTGGGCAATCGTGTGGTGGGGGTACGCTCCCACATTGCCCAGGGGACGGGATTTCAAACCCTGCCATACCAGGAGACGGTCACCAGGGATGCCTCGCTGGAAGGTTGGGGGGGGGGCTCCCACCGGATTACTGACCAGAGGTCTGTGGCTCCCAGAGGAGAAGGATCTGCACGTCAACGTTGTGTAGCTACAGGCAGTGTTCTGGGCTCTCAAGTCTTTCCTACTGCCGTTGAAGGGCAAGGTGATGAGGATCTTCCTGGACAACACCATCACCATATTCTACATCAGGAAGCCAGAGGGCACTCGATCCCCGGTGCTCTCCAAGGAAGCTCAGGACTTGTGGCACTGGGCCATAGGAAAGGGGATGTTCCTGGTCCCTTTCCACCTTGCAGGCATCAAGAACACCATTGCAGTCTCCCTCAACAGGGAACTGCGCTCTTGTCACGAGTGGGAACTTCGTCAGATTCAGGTTGACCGCCTGATTGTCAAATGGGGCAGAGCCCCGATCGATCTTTTAGCCACGGCGGCAAACTCCAAAATACAAAAACAAAGGGTGGAGCAGTGGATCAGGATGACACAAATAGTTCAAAAGGTACACATTTTATTCAATAATTCATTACATCAACATATAACTGTATGTACTAATTAAAGCTATTCTTCCATTTTACACACACAATCGCATTTCTTTCAAATCGCAAGCATAAATTCTCAATCCCGCATTCTCTCATTCATACATTCATACATAAAACCATTATGGCCTACTATGCACTTTGTAGTCATGTTCTAATTCTACACCAATGTTTACACACATTTTTCACAACTATTTGTGACCCAGTCCTTAATTTCAGGTGGGCAAAATATAGTTCTCCTGCCCTTGATGGAATGCCATTTTCAAATCTAAAAAATATACAGAAAAAACCAGTCAGGATCAAGTGTCATCCATATTTCTTCTTAGAGGTGACTATTATTGTCACATGTGCAATTCTAACAAGTAAACACATAATATCCTACTCACCCCCATGCCACCAATCTGGGGATAAGATAGATGTGTTGGATTAAATCCTTCACTGGCGTCTATAAACTTTCTTTAGGCCTTGTGAAAAAACAGAGAGCAAAATCTAAATCATCTTCTCCTAATTCGTGTGAGACATTCTCAAACGAACTATTATTTTAAACAATTTAAAAAAAAAAACTTTAAAAACTTACAATGTCCAATGGTCTCTGTCACGACCCTCGCCCAAAACCCCCTCTGGCAAACCCATTGGCCAGGTGGAGTCAGGACTCGGGCCTCTAGAGCCTGGCATCCTTTTCCAAAACCCTCTTGTGGCCACTCCTGGAGCATATGGCGCCAGGCTCATACACCATGAGAAACATGTGCTTGGGAACTACTTATTGTGTTGTCAGCCAACATGGAGGCATTCACATAGCTTGGTTGCCAGGAACCAAGCTATGCGGTCTAGTGTTTTGGGTGTCGCAGCCTAGGGACCACTTTACCTGGACTATTTTGTTGGGGCTATTTAAACCACACCCGAGCAAGACAACACGCTTCGCGTACTTTGCAGCTTGCAGCGTGACGCTCACCGTGTCCAGCTATTCCCTCGAACCTCGGAGAAGCAGAACCTGCAAGGAGACAAAAGGAACATCATTAGCAGTAGCATCTTACCTGCAGTCTTCATCTTTAACCACTCGCAGCTACTGAGAACAGCTTCCTCAAATCTGCATGCCTCCCGGACAGAACGACCTGAAAGAGGAAGATAAGAGGCAACATTAAAGAAAGCAGTAGAGACATTTGTAAATTACGAACTGCTCAAAAGGCTTACCTGGCTGGTTGCCTCACGATAGGTACCACTCCGGACATTCCACTCGCGCTGAAGAACACCGACCTACAAGGAAGGAAAACAGGTTAGCAAAGGCAAGACTTCGCAGCGCTGTGCATAGCGCTTACTTACCGCATCATAGCGCTCTTAATGCGCCATCATTTACCAGCGGGGCTCAACCAAGCCAGTTCGCCGCGCTGAAGGTCTGCATACCTAAGGGAGAAAAAAGAGACATTTTAAATAAAGAAAGGCATGCAGGATAGCAACAAAACTAAAGATCAGCAATAAGACCTACCTGAACAATATCAAACGGGCCGGCGTCAGTGAAGTAACTGGACCGCACACACCCATGAAAGACAACGCGCCCCTGCAAAGAAGGCAGGACGGAGAGTACGCCTAACTCTAGCACAGGGTGAGGAGAGGGCCCCAGGGGGGCTGAAATCATACGGGGGTGGAGGGAGGATACTTACCACGGTCGGTCAGTCTTGAACACAGTCCTCCTGTATTTTCAAGCAGAACATTTCCCGCAGACCACATCTGGGCAAAGCTGAGAAGCATACCAGCGAGTAACCCGGCTGGGTGGCGTCCCAGTGGATACCAGGTGAGCGTAACAGAATGCGAAGCCGACCATAACAAATCCACCTGGGCGCCATGGAAACATCAGAAATGGACCAATTGGCCCAATTACTAGGAGAGCTTTGTGCTGAGGTTCATTCTGCCCGACAAGAGACTAATGCCCTCCGGAGAGACCTAATAGTGACCAAAGAACGCACTGAAGAGATTAGCAGGCAATACTTGCAATCACAGGCAGGACAGACGCCTCTACCTGGAAGCAATCCAACGATGCAAAACCCTGCCATATAATCCACTCCGGTACAGATCACGTTACCTTGAACAGTTCCCTTGGCACCACCAGAAAGGTTCTCAGGCGACCCACGAAAGTATGCAGCATTCATCAATCAGTGACGCCTTTATTTTCTTTGTAGGCCTGGAGCATTTCCAAACGACCAAGCTCGGATAGCTTTTGTCTTATCATACCTGAGTGGTAGCGCAGCAGATTGGTCGGCGCCGTTGGTAACCCATGACGATCCTCTATTACATGACTTTGGGGGGTTCTAGAGAGAAATGGAAAAACTTTTGCTCGCCACACCCAGGAACAAGCAGTAGACAATGAACTCTTGTCCCTCCGACAGGGGAATCAGGACTTGTTAACGTACATTGCTAACTTCAACAGACTGGTTGCCGAAGCTAGCTGGCCAGAAAACAAAAGAACCACATTATTCCATCGAGGCTTACGAGGCAAATTAAAGGGCGTCTTAGCCCATGTGGTTGATCCACCCAGAGACTGTGCCGAATTCATAAATCTGGTCGTGCAGTTAGACCACCGGCTGCAGGACCGAAAAGCAGACCGGTCTAAGACGGACCCCCGGACCATGTATGTTCGACCAAGGGAAAACACACCCCGTGTACCTGAAAATGCTGTGGAACCCATGCAGATCGGAGGGATACGGCCTCCATTAACAAAACAAGAGCGGAACAAAAGAAGACAACAATAACTTTGTTTGTATTGTGGGAAACCAGGACATTTCCTGAAGGACTGTCCAGTAAAACCCCCAAGAAAACAGTAGGGCCACAGAGAAGGATGAAGCTAAGGAATCTACCAAGCTCGACAAACATAGAGGTCAGTTTGTCGAGTGAGAAGAAAGAGTTGCTGACCTCGCATTTTGCAATACGAGTCATCTTAATTAATCACCAACAGTCGTCAAGAATGCATGCCATTGAAGCATACATCGATAGCGGAGCATTTGGAAATTATATTGATCAAGAACTGGCAGCAGAGATGGGGCTTCCTTTGTGTTCTAAGCCAACTATGGACAAAGTAAACACTGTGGATGGGACAGAAATCACTTCCGGAGCAGTAACCCAGTGCACATCCAGGGTAACCTTGCTGTGCCAGGACGGACATCGGGAATCTATTTCATTTGATCTCATCAGGGCACCTCAGTTCAGGCTAATACCAGGGATGCCATGGTTGGTTGCTCACAACCCTTTGATAGACTGGCAGGCACGAAAATTATCCTTCCCTGGTGACTGCTCCCCTGCCTGCTACTACCAAGAGGAGAAACCCGACATCTGTATCCCCATGACTCCCGGAGCGACAGTATCAACCCTGGGAGCAACTAATACCTTGCCAAGTGAATACCATGATTTCCAGGATGTTTTCCGAAAGGATCAAGCCAATACATTGCCGCCGCACAGGCCCTATGACTGTCAGATCAACCTTGTTCCTTGTGCACAAATCCCTTGCGGCAGGATCTACGCTCTCACAGAACCGGAAAACCTTCATTTGAAATCCTATTTAGACCAGTACCTTGTAAACGGATTTATCCGTTCTTCGAAGTTCCCCGCATCCAGCCCTTTGTTCTTCGTACCGAAAAAGGAAGGAGACTTGAGAACCTGTATTGACTACAGCGCATTGAACCAGATCACTGTGAACAACCGCTACCCCTTGCCACTTGTCCCTGAGATGCTAGACCAAGTTAAAGAAACCGAGGCTACTCCCCATCCATGTTAGATGATTTTTAAAAATTATTAATGTGACCGTGACACTCGCTCAAACTCGTAACTCGCGGTACTTTCCAAACTGTAATAAAACTCCATTATTTGACTCGCTGGTATCCTCCTCATCATTAATCACTATGAAATTTGCTAATTTTTGATGTTTGCTAGAAATGCGTTCCGGCCTGTAATATGTGCTTTCTGTTCCAGCGCAAACTAGCCACACACCTACAAGCTCTGTAGCCTCCCCATAGGTCAACCAACCGACTTCAGCGCCCTTCTTTGAGAATTATATATCCTTGTCCCGTTATCTACCAGCAGGCTAAATGTTCACAACATTATTATTATTGTATTCTGCTTACCCGTGTTGTCAGGCTCACTCCATGGAATTTTCAGAGTTGCGACGCGTAACTGAATACATAAAAAGCACACTGTATACCGCGTGGGATCAACACAAACAAATGCCAGAAATTTGCTAACAGATTCCACCAACTGAGGAGCTTGGGAGGATGCGTTCTTCTTCCTGTGGGAAGGTCTGTTTCGAATGGATTGTGTCCTCCCATAATCTTATGATAGTCGTATCCTGTCAGCTTCGCTGCTTTGGAAAAAAAAGAATTCTCGGCAGAGGGCAGTGTGCACGAGGTTGTGACGTTGATGTCCCTCGACGAGCTCCGTACCGTGTCGACGTCACCATCAGTATAAATAACTTGTGCCGCGCCCGTTGCCTCCAGTTCTGTTTTTCCAATTGCTTCGTGTTTGAGAACGGCGCGCTTCGAAATTTTCTTCTGAAAATGTCATCTTCTTCTACCCCTTCTACTCCCAAGACGGGGTTCAAAAAATATATCGACTGCGGATCGAATATGTCAATTACAGATCCTCACCACGTTTGTCTTTGGTGCCTAGGTTCAGACCATCGAGCCGGAGACTGTGGCTCCTGTCAGTCGATGACGGAGAAGGCCCTTCGTGAGAGGAAAGGTAAACTGGCGGTGGGATGGGAAGCTTCTAAGGCCACCTCAAAGGCCTCGTCGAAAAGACATAAGAAATCAAGTGTTTCGAAAGAATCGGATCGTCGTAGACACTCTGAGAGATCTCAATCTCGTAGTAGATCGAGACGATCTTCATCTTCCTCTTACAAAAAAATTCAAAAGGAGACATAGATCTCCCGTTTCATCCTCCGATACATCTACCAAATTGGTACGATAACCCCAAGAAAATGGGAAGATTTTAGAAGGAAGATGATGGAGGTCTTTGAGAATGCGGCCTCGACCCCCCCTCAAAGAAGCCTCAAAAGAGCCAGACCCTGGTCGCTTCGTCAGACGACACAGGGAAGTCAGGAACTACTGTGGTAAAATCCAGTAGTATGGATGAAACTCGTAAAACTCGAGTTGACGCCAAGTCGTGGAAGATTCCTCGAGAATCGAGTGTTTCCCCGACACTGTATAAAAACAAAAGTCGTTGAAAAGAATCGGCGATGGCGTCGACAGCTTCGACATCGAAGCCAAAAGCGTCTTCGATGCCTTTGTCGAAGGCATCATCGGTGCATTCGAAGATTCCTTCAATTCCTTCGACCAAAACTTATGAACAGGAAAGGAGATTTACTCCTTTACCTAAATCAGACTTATTTAAGTCTATGTATTTTTGAAGAAAGTGGTTCTGAAGAAGAGGAGGTTTCTCCTTTTGGAGTACGATATGGTACTAGAGAGGTCCCAGAAGAATTAATCGATCCAGAATCGAAACGGAGAGTCCTGTGTCACAACCATTCCCTCTGCTAGTGGCATTGATACGTCACCTGAGCTAGAGTTTGCAAAACCTCACCCTGCAGATCATGCAGATTCTGGGTACAGGAGTTTAATGAATAGAGTGGTGGAATACATGGGCTGAGGTAGAGCCTCACCCACTTTTGATAAGGATGATATGACTGACATAATTGATCAGGGCTCCCAGAAGGATCCAGTTCTCCCCTTCCATAGGGCACTTCAGAGAACAGTAGAAAGAACTCGTAAGTTCCTGATACTATGGCTGCAGTAAATAGTAATTTTCCTAAAAAGTATAGAACATCCAGTTCTGATCCTGTGTATTTAAGCAGGCATCCCACTCCAGAAAGTCTGGTTAATCAAGCTGCAACTTCCTCAAGACAGACTGCATATCCATCTATCCCTCCGGATAGAGAGGATAAGAAGGTGGATACTTGGGCCCGTAAGGTTTTTACTTTGGGTAGCATGGCTCTCAAGTCAACTAATGACACCTGTACCCTGGGCAGGTTCACCCATACCCTGTGGGACTGCATTTCGGCAGTGGCTGAACATATTCCGGAAGGCGAGGAAAGGGAAGGCTTCCTGAATATTGTCAAAGGCGGAAAGGAGGCAATGGGGGAATGTCTCAGCAGATCCATGGTTGCAAGCACAGCGCTACGCAGATTTACGTGGTTGAGGAAGTCGATGTTTGCATCAGATGTGCAGGCCAGACTTCTCAACATGCCTTTTGATGGCTTGAGCCTGTTTGGTAGTAAAGCTGATGAAAGCCTAGAAAAACTACAGACCTCAAAAGCGGCAGCTAAATCTCTTAGCGCCTCCATGCGACAGCCTCAAAAACCTTTTGGTAGAGGAAGAGGACAGGCCTTTCAGAGGCAAGAGAATTGTCGCTCGTGGTGGATGAGGAAAAACTGCAACACCAGCCTCAGGAACGGCATCTTTGCCTCAGCCGTTCCTGCAGCCGCCGCCAAATCACTCTGAGGCCGTATCACGCAAAACCCCAGTGGGAGGCAGAATCTCTCAGCATCTGAAAGAATGTTGGGGCATTACTTCAGATGCTTGGGCACTGGAAACAGCAGCTCAAGGTTACTGCCTTCCTTTCCTAAAAAGGCCTCAGGACTGTTAGGGAGAATTCTCTGTAAAGGCTAATTTCCCAAACCTAGTGAGTCCCCCAGCAGCTTTGCTGGATTTTTGGGGTTTATTTTTTTCTCCTACTAAGAGTGAGACTCTTTTACTCCCACTCTTCGACATGATTTGAGGTGTTCCTTTGTCTTTCCATGTGTTTAATGGGCTATGGTGTCTTTTACTCCATAGGGTCTCATGTGTTTTTGATGTGGGTTACACAGCACCCTCTGTGCCGTAACCCAGGGGTGTCGTAGCGACCCCCCAACATAGACTCCATACCCTGGGACTGACTACTGTCTCCGAGGGCATGTAAAGTCACCATTGGCTTTACTAGTCCCAAATTATGAACAGAAACCAGTACAAACCATCATATTGTGGACGTACTGGTCGGGGCAATTCGATTGCCCCGGGGTCTGTTGTTCGAGGGGGCACGTCTCCGTCCCCCCTGATCGAGTTTTGGCTGGTGGCAGTGGATACTACTTTTTCTCCAGCATGGGGTTTGCATGGATTCACATGCTCATGAATATTCCCCGTCGTCAGGCTGGGAATCCTCGGTAAAGAAAAAACCAGTATCAGTTTCGTTTCTTATCTGTCTTTCGTAGTAATAACCAATCACTGGTCTCTGCGTCATACTGACCACAGCCAATGACTGCCCCCTACCTAAGCACCGCCTCTGGCAGCCATCTTCAGATTTTTACCGCACGTTCATGTGTTGGGATCCTCGTGCTATTGCTCTCGAGCGTTAGTGCTATTTTTTCACGTTTTTTCTCAAAACTTCGTTTTTTCCGGTCAAAAGAGCCTCAAGCTCCACCGACTCTCCATCCGATCAACGGGGACCCGTGTCGGATTCGTCTGCGCCCCTCAAGGGTGAAGATTTCGTCGAGCTACGTTTTGGAGGACTCCAGAAGCTTCTCAGGCCCGGACATGGCCCAGGAGAAGGGAAGCTCGACGCCCGGAAAGCTGTTCAGGGTCTGCCCTGGATGCCAGCTGCAGAACGTCTTTAAGGAGGACGAACACTCCTTTTGTCTCTACTGCTTACATGAGGACAAGACGCACGTGGAGAAGGACTGTGCGTTTTGCGGCAATATGTCGGAGCGGACCATGAAGGACCGCCACCAACGCCTCGCCAACTGGCTCGAAGGGAAGAGCCCGTCAGGCGAGAAGAAGAGGAAGAAATCCGAGCGGTCTTCTAAGACCTTTGAGGACGCCCCGGCGACAGGGGTCCAACACAAGGCCAAGCACCACGAGTCCGCTGGCACCGGGAGCGGCGAACGGTCGGGCTCTACGGGCGCCAGGCAGGGCGCACCCTCCCCGGCACTTTCAGCCACGAGCCAACGCTCTGGGTCGGGTAAGAGGAAGGGCGAGCACCCGGCGAAGCTCCTGGAGAGGCCCCGGTCGAGCTCGAAGGCCCCATCGGAGGGGGAGCGAGGCAGTGTCCCACCCCTCAAGGATAAGGCGGTGAGCGCACCTAAGGTGGTGAAGGCCTTAATCCATCCGGCCAAGCCCTCTATCGATACTGTCGCGGCGGCCCTGGCTCGGCCTGTGGAGGCTACACCAGTGGTGGCGACCTCGGGGCTCAGAGTCTCCCTGCCACCTCGGAGGGAGTCCTCTTTTGTGCCCATCGATAGGACCCCCGTGAAATCCCCGGCGGGGAAGAAAAGGGGGGGGCAGGGCGTCGTCGTAGATTCGGCCTCAGAGGAAGAGCTGATCGAGGTCTTAAGCCACGGCCTTGGCGTGGATGAAGACCGGCCCGTCGGGATGGATCCCGACACAGGTCACGACGACAGTGTCGAGGGTGCCGACGGGGCCCCTGATCGCCCGTCGGATTCCCCTCTGCCAGCGCCGCAAAAAAACTCGGCGGCCATTTTGTTGGCTATACAGTCCTTATGCTCAGAGAAAAGGATGAGACTACCGTTGCCGACGGAGGAACCTCTCCCGTCGGGGGATCCTGAACCGGGACCTTCTGGTGTTCTCCCGCCCAAGAAAAGAAGGATTCACCCTCCACCTCCTTTTCAGCCGTCCCGACCCGTCCAGCCCTCCTCCCCGTCCACCCGAGGGGATGATACGGGGTATGACACGGCAGCGACGGGTACAGACGACGAGGTATACGACGAGGATCTCCCGTCGTCACCTCCCAACAGGGCTTCTCCGCCCGACGAGATTGGATCGTTCCACTCCATGATTGCCAGGGCATCCGAGCATTTCCAACTCTGCCTTGAGGAGAAGAAAAAGGACGGATTCCTTTATCAACGGCGCGAGGCCAAGAGGAAGACGGTCCTCGCGGTGCCTCTACTGGACGACATTTGGGATGAGGGCCTCGCCCTCCTCAAGAACCCTTCCACGACGCCAGCTAGAAGAGACAGGTACGAGAAGAAGTACCGGGTCCCGGACGCGGCCCCCCTGTGCCTCCGGGCGCAGCCTACCCCGGACTCTGTCGTCTCCGCGGCGGCCAGGAAGAAAGCGGGGGGGTGCGGCCTCCACATCGACTTCCCCACCGGACGGCGAGGGAAAGAAATTGGACGCTATGGGACGCAGGGTCATCTCGTCTGCAGCGACGACGATTAAAGCGGCCAACGCCTTGGCCATCGTGGCCCGCTACGACAGGGAGCTATGGTACAAACTGGCTCCCCTGCTGGACTTCCTACCGGACGACAAGAGGGCGGATGCCCTGGAGATCCTACAGGAAGGTGAGGTGGCGTCGGACCACGCCATCACTGTTGCGACGGACATCGCCGACACTGGGTTTCGCCAGTTTGGCAACGGCGTGTGCCTTAGGCGGCGTGGATGGCTCAAGGCTACGGACTTCCGTCAAGACGTACAGACCAGAGTCCTGGACATGCCGTTCGATGGGAACAACCTGTTTGGGAAAACAGTGGACGATTCCCTTCAGGCCATTAAAGCGGACACTGAGACGGCCCGGGCCCTTGGGTTTCTACAGCAACAACGGACGCCCTTTCGGAGCAGCGGAGGCAAGGGCGCCTCCAAAGGTTCCGGCGGCGGTTTCTCTACCTACCGTCAAGCGGCCCGCTCGTCGTCTCGGGAGGCCTACAGAGGACGAGGCAAGTCTGGCAGACCCCGCCGTCGTCGCCAAGGAGGTCAAGGCGGCAAAGCCTCGTCGAAACAGGATTGAACCGGCCGTGGGGTCGGGCCCCCACCGAAGCACCCCGGTGGGAGGCCGGCTGGCGAGCTTCGTCAGCGTGTGGGAGTCCATCTCCACCGACCGTTGGGTGCTGGACGCCTTAGCCCGGGGCCACGCGCTCGAGTTTCAAAGAAGGTGCCCGCGCGTCCCCCCCGTGGCCAGGAAAGAGCTTCACGTCCCTCAGCTTCTCCTGGAGGTAAAGGCGTTGCTCAGGAAGGGCGCCATCGAACTCGTCCCAAAGAGGCTTCGGGGCTCCGGAGTTTACTCGAGATACTTCCTCGTGAAGAAGAAGACGGGAGGATGGCGCCCCATCCTAGACCTGCGACGTCTGAACAAGTTCATCAAGGCGCAGAAGTTCCGGATGGTCACCCTCCAGCACGTCCTGGGTCAGCCAGAGGAAGGAGACTTCCTGTCGTCGTTGGATTTGGAGGCTGCCTACTTCCATATTCCCATCCTAAAGGGGCACCGAAAATTCCTCAGGTTTGTGGTCCAAGGGCGTCACTACCAGTTCAAAGCCCTCCCCTTCGGACTACGGTCGGCACCCAGGGTATTTACCAAGTGCCTTGCACCGGTGGCGGCGCAGCTGCGCCGCGAGGGGATCCACGTCTACCCCTACCTGGACGACTGGCTCATCCGAGCCAAGACGAGGGAGCTCGCCGTGGAGCACACGGCAAGGACCGTCCAACTTCTCACGGACCTGGGATTCTCTGTGAACTACGCCAAGTCCCACCTGGTGCCCGCGCAAAACGCACTGTTTCTGGGAGCGAAGCTCGACACTGTCCCTTCTGGCCTCCCCGTCGGAGGAAAGGACCAGGTCCATCCTGGGCAAGGTACAGCGGATGTTGGTTTCCGACGCGGCCAAGGTGAGGTCCATCAAGTCCCTCCTCGGAATGATGTCTTCTTGCATCTACCTCATTCCCATGTGCAGGCTCCGGATGCGCCTGTTGCAGGAGTTCCTGGACACGCGCTGGATCCAAACGACGGGCGGCTTCGAGGAGAGGATCACACTCGATGAGAGTTTCCGCCGAGCGGTCCGGTGGTGGGGCACCCGCGCGCATCTGACGGCGGGCATGGACTTCCAGACCCCAGACCACCAGGAGACAGTGACCACGGATGCCTCCCTGGAAGGGTGGGGAGCGCACACCGAAAATCTGCACGCGAGAGGCCTCTGGCTCCCGACGGAGAAGTCCTTCCATATCAACGTCCTGGAGCTCCGTGCAGTGTTCTGGGCCCTCAGGTCCTTCCTTCCGTCCCTCAAGGGCAAGGTGGTGAGGATCTTCACCGACAACACCACCACCATGTTTTACATCAGGAAACAGGGCGGAACCAGGTCCCCAGCACTGTCCACGGAGGCGCAGGACCTGTGGCATTTGGCCATCGCCCAAAGGATGTTTCTGGTGCCGTTTCATCTGGCAGGGATAAAAAACACCATCGCCGACTCACTCAGCAGGGAGCTGCGCTCGTGCCACGAGTGGGAACTACGGCAGGATCTAGTGGATCGCCTCTTCCGACGGTGGGGCACACCCCAGATCGACCTGTTCGCGACGGCGACGAACTCCAAGTGCCGGAGGTTCACCAGCAGGTTTCCCCAGGCGAGGAGCATGGGCGATGCTTTCTCATTCCCCTGGGAGGGCCTGTTCCTCTACGCGTTCCCTCCTTTGCCACTGCTAATCCGGCTCTTCAACCAGCTCAAGAGGTCACGGTGCAGGATGATCCTCGTTGCACCTGCGTGGCCGAGGCAGATATGGTTCCCGGACCTTCTGGGCTTATCAGCGTCCCCGCCAATCAGGCTGCCGGTGGACGCGGATCTACTCTCCAGGGAAGGAGTCGCCATCCTCCACCACGACCCGAAATCGCTGAACTTGCAGGCCTGGCTCCTGCAGCGCTAGAGTTTGGAGGATACGACATACCGGCCGACTGCAGAGAGGTTCTTGCAAAGGCCAGGGCGTCCTCGACTCTTAAATGCTACGGACACAAATGGAAGAGGTTCTCTGGCTGGTGCCACGCACAGAAGATTAACCCTCTACGGATTACAGCCCCCCAGGTACTGCCGTACCTGCTGACGCTGGCCAAAGCTGGACTGGCACACGCGTCCATCAAGATTCATCTTGCTGCGATCTCCCGATACACCAGGAACACGGGCCGGACGTCCTTGTGGTCTCATCATCTGGTGAAAGAGTTCATGAAGGGACTGTTCAGATCGTTCCCGCCGGTGAAGGCTCCGGCCCCGGCGTGGGAGCTCAACGTGGTGCTGACCAAGCTCATGGGACCTCCGTTCGAGCCTCTGCACTCGGCCCTGTTGAAGTTTCTGTCGTGGAAAACAGCGTTTCTTGTGGCCATCACCTCCGCACGACGGGTGGGAGAGATCCAGGCCCTTTCCTGCAAGGCCCCGTACTTGACTTTTCACGACACGAGGGTAGTGCTCAGGACGCACCCCTCCTTCATGCCCAAGGTACCGTCGGACTTCCATCTCAACGAACCCTTGGTGTTGCCTGTGTTCTTCCCGTCGCCTTCGTCGCCGGCTGAGAGGATTTTGCACTCGCTGGATGTGGCTAGAGCGCTGAAGTTCTACGTGGACCGCACAAAGTGTTTTCGGAAGACGTCACAACTCTTTGTGAATTTTGGACCTGTCAATCAGGGGAAGGCTCTCTCGAAGGCTTCCATTTCCAGATGGCTCTCCGGCTGTATCATGTACTGTCATCGGTTGGCAAACCGACCGCTGCCTGGCCGTCCGAGAGCCCATTCCGCCAGAGCGATCGCAGCCACCACGGCGTTCCTTTCTGGTGTGCCCCTGCTGGACATATGCAGGGCTGCTACGTGGAGGTCGACACACACCTTCACGAAATTCTACTGCGTCGATCGGGATTCCAGGGAGGAGTCCAGGGTCGGCCAAGCAGTGCTGCGCAACCTGTTCGCCTGAGGTGAGCCTGGTGAGGAGGTAAGATGCTTAATGTTGGGTTTGATGTAGTGCTTAATGTTGAGCCTTTGCCACCTCCCGTGGTTGTGCATGTGTGTACTGCTATGTATTCTTTATTCATGAGCATGTGAATCCATGCCAGACCCCATGCTGGAGAAGGAACAAGTTACTTACCTGTAACTGTTGTTCTCCAGCATGGGTCTGGCATGGATTCACATGCGAACCCTCCCGCCTACCCCTCTGCGGCTCTTCACTTGGTCATACTGCCACTTCACGTGCTTCCAAATCTGAAGATGGCTGCCAGAGGCGGTGCTTAGGTAGGGGGCAGTCATTGGCTGTGGTCAGTATGACGCAGAGACCAGTGATTGGTTATTACTACGAAAGACAGATCAGAAACGAAACTGATACTGTTTTTTTCTTTACCGAGGATTCCCAGCCTGACGACGGGGAATATTCATGAGCATGTGAATCCATGCCAGACCGATGCTGGAGAACAACAGTTACAGGTAAGTAACTTGTTCCTTATATTCGACTGCAAATATATCTTTATGGGATTTTCCCATTGTTCGAGGCTACCAACTTTAATTATTTAATTCTTATAGCCTCGAACATACCGCCAGCTTATTTATTTAATATTAATTGACCGGTTGGTATTTTTTGCCAGAACTCGGTTCTAAAATGGCGTTTGTGTTCTCTTCTGTGACTCCAACCCAAGTCGAGCCCTTTGTTCCACTTTTTGGCGGGCTTCTTCACAGAAGCCTCCAAAAGTGGTGCCACTCTGTCTGGGTACCACAGGGGTTGTGGGAGGGGGTTTAGGCACCCTGGACTGAGTTACCTTGGTAACCCAAGTCGCACTCTTGTGTGATTGGCCCAAGTGGTGAGCCGGCTGGCTCACCACTTAGCATGTTTGATTGGCAGCTAGGCTGAATGAATGGGGGTTTGCTGCATAAAAGCAGGGCTTTGGGGACTGGAACTTCAGAAGTCGCCACAGGACCTAAGAATCCGAGGAGGGAGAAGCTGAGCTGACCTACAACGACGACACCACTGGTGGAGCCCTGCTGAACCGTCTCACCACTTTTCCCGACGACAGAGGAGATCTCCAGTCCGGAGAGTCTTCTTCCTTTGACTGGTGGGGATAACCAGTTTTGCCTTCTTTCACCTTCCTGGAGCGTCTCGTGGCCGCCTTGCCCGTGCCAAGCACCCCGGCAACCGGAATACCACGGTTTACCACTACCACTACCCGAGAAGGGTAGTACCTTTTAACCGAAGAACTCCGCGGCTGGTCTCTTCCCTGGCAGTGCAACGACCTTCATCTTTCCTCCACGGCGAGACCTCCTCTTCGGTTACCAGTCATTTGGTCGAAAACCAAAGGATCGAATGACATTTGATCGACAGTCAAATGGTCGAAAAAAATGGTCGTTTTTTTTTATGGGGGTGTTCCCCCCCTGAACCCCAGTTTACTTTATTAAAAATATTTTTTAACCAACCAAAACTAAAAAAATATATATATAAATAAATTAAAAATGCAACCTTTTTTTTCCGACCATTTGACTGTCGATCAAATGGTCATTCGATCTTTTATTTTCGACCATTTGACTGGACACCCTCCTCTTCCTCTGGACGAAACACCGACTTGCACCCGCTGCCAGGAACAACTGCCCCCGCTGGAGCTTCCTTCACACTTAAGGTACTGTGCCCCGCCTGGCTTCCCTTGCGACAGATCGTTCGGGGTGACAGTAAAGCCTCGACTTTATAACCTGGGCTGGCCTGGGACAACCTAGCTAACTTTTCCTGACTTTAATTTCATCCTTTTTGGTGCAAACTATCTACAAGACTCTTTGGGCATAACCCCACTGTGTGAACCTGGACCCCTTCTGCTTGCTCTCTCCAAGAGTGGGCCTTGCAATTGACTTCCTTGCTCTCCAGTAGAACTCTGCCTATTCTGGGCCTCATTAGGACCCTGGCGGAGAGGGTATTACGCCAGCGTAGTGCATGGCGTACCTCTCCGCCATACTACGAGTTCCCGTAGCGCCATGGAGGTTTTCTCCGCCTGGTTTTACCAGCCGGAGAAAACCATGGCGCTACGGGACCTCGTTGTTAATTACGCCACCGTATTTTACGGTGGCGTAATTAACTCCTTCCCCACTCCCATTATACCCTATGGGGCAAAAATGGGAATGGGGAAGGGCAGAATGGGGATTGGGGATTTACCGCTCCGCCGAGGTCGGAATGGGGCGGTAAATCCGCCAACCCCCATGGCGCTATCGGCGGCTTTCCGCCATGCTTCGCGGTGCATTTAGCACCGCGAAGTCCGCCTGGGTCGTAATGAGGCCCTCTGTCTTACTGTGTTCTTGCAAAACTATTGAAACTTGTGTGCTTCCACTGCCTTTTTCCCTCCCTTTTTGATAACTTATTAGAGTGCCATCTTATATTAAGCGCTCACCTTTGTCTGAAAATAAGTGGTGTTTCTCACTAGGACTTGTCTAATAAGTAACTAGGGTTGTATATATATGATAGTGACTGTGTGCTGAATTTACTCACCTTTTTTGCTAGTGTAAATTACAAGTGTGTCTTTAAATAAATAATTATATACTTTTACACAAAAGCTCTGGTCAGTGTTTGCTTGTGCTACTGTGTCTCTGTACCTATTGTGTATACTCTATATACTGCCTAACTCTTCTTGAGGGAAGTCTAACTGCTCAGCCACAGCTACCAAGTGAATCTGTGTGGTACAGACTGCTACCAAGTGGGTTTACTGCCAAACACCTGTAGTCTTAAATCTTTTGCAATGGTGCACAGGTTTCTGCCTAACAAGGACCATCCACTGGGAACCAACTCTGTCAAAATTCCAGAACCGCTCCTGTTGCAGGAAATTTTAACCCTGCTAGAGAAAGATGCAATAGAACAGGTACCTGTAGCGGAGAGGAACAAGGGTTGGTACTCCCCATACTTTCTCATTCCAAAGAAGGACGGAGGATTAAGAAACTTGAACAAGTTCCTCAGGAAGGACAAGTTCAGGATGGTAACCTTTTGTCAGATCCTTCAGGCTCTCCAACTCCAAGACTAGTTGGTATCATTGGACCTTCAGGATGCTTACTTTCATGTGCCAATCCATCCCAAGCACAGAAAGTACCTAAGGTTTGCGGTTCTCACTTTCAGTTTTGAGTTCTGCCATTCGGGCTGACTTCCGCCCTGAGGGTTTTCACCAAACTGATGGCGGTTGTGGCAGCGAGTCTCAGGAGATGGGGGATTCACGTCTACCCTTACCTGGACGATTGGTTGATCAGAGCGCATTCTCCTGAACAAGCTCAGGAACATCTGTCGATCACCTGTCACTTCCTCCACAAACTGGGCTTCTCCCTCAATTTCAAGAAGCCTCACATGATACCATCCCAAAAGCTCCAGTTTATCTGAGCAGTTTTGGATACTTCCTCAGGCAAAACCTCGCCTCCCGAGGTGAGAGCTCTCCACATTCTTCAGATGGTAACAAAATTCCAGAATGCCCAACATCTGCCGGCCTTCGATTTCCTGAGGTGCTCGGCCTCATGGCATCCTGCATTTTTCTGGTGCCAGAGGCCAGATTGAGAATAAGATCCCTTCAAAGGGCCCTCGGAACTCAGTGGTCCCAGTTCTCTGGGAGTATGTCAGATCTTTTGCAAGTCCCGAGCACAGTTGCTCAGGATCTACTATGGTGGGCTTACAACAACAACATCCTCAGGGGAGAATCTTTTTGGCAACCATGGCCGGAGATAACAGTAGTAAAGGACGCCTCACTCACGGGGTGGGGAGCCCACACCAACGATCTGACAATCAGCAGTCGCTGGTCTCCATCGGAGTCCAAAGTACACATCAACCTATTGGAGCTGAGGGCAATCAGACTAGTGCTGAAGGCCTTCTTGCCCTCTGTACAGGGAAAGAATGTCCTGATAATGCCGGACAACACAGTGGCCATGTACTACCTCAACAAGAGAGGAGATGTAGGGTCACTACCACTGTGCAGAGAGGCAATGCAGCTCTGGTTCTGGGCAATACGAGAAGGAATCTCTCTGTCGGCAGTTCACCTAGCTGGAGAGCAGAACACAGTGGCAGACGCTCTGAGCAGGCAGAGCACAGTCTCCCACGAGTGGGAGCTAGCTCAGGAAGGCCTTCTGGAGATCTTCACCCTTTGGGGAACCCCTCAAGTGGATCTGTTCACGACCACTGTAAACTGGAAGTGCGAACAGGACTGCTCAAGGGAATTTACTCCGAGAGGAGCTCTAGGAGACGCGTTCGTGGTGGACTGGGAGTTCCCACTTCTGTACGCGTTATCTCCAGTCACCGTGATTCCTCAAGTAATCAGGAGGTTGAGAAAGTTCAGGAAAACCATGATCCTAATTGCCCCGGATTTGGCCAGGAGTATGTGGTATCCGGACCTTTCGGACATGTCCATCTGCCCTCCAATACGTCTTCCGCAAAGAGAGGATCTTCTCTCGCAAGAGGAAGATCGGGTTCTCCAAACAGAGGTCAAGACACTCAACCTTCACGCATGGTTTCTGAGAGGTTGAGATACAAGGATTGGGATCTTCCGGATGACGTAATGGAGATTTTGCTTTCGGCCAGAAGGCCAGTTATAAAATCCTTGTACCAGTGTCGTTGGAACAAGTTCAGTAACTGGTGCAAAGATAAGGATGTGGACCCTTTTCAATGTGGCACCCCAATGGTGATCTCTTTCCCTTTTGCATCTAGCCAATCTGGCGCTCCAGATCGGAACAATTAAAGGCTATCTAGCGGCGCTATCCATTTTCAAGCGCTCCTCGGAAGAGGTTTCTTACTTCAAAATTCCATTGATAATTCAATTCCTGAAAGGGCTCTCTAATGTGTACCCTCCAGTCCCCTTTCATGACCCAACTTGGGATTTAAATCTAGTGCTTAAGTTTCTAACTTGTATACCTTTTGAGCCTCTGCACTCCTGTCCATTGAGGCTTCTAACATTAAAGACTGTCCTTCTTGTGGCCTTAACATCAGCCCGCAGGGTTAGTGAACTACGGGCTCTCTCATGTAAACCTCCATATACTACTTCTTACAAGGACAAGGTGGTTCTTAAGGTTAAACCCTCTTTCTTACCAAATGTAGTTTCTGACTTCCATTTGTCACAAAAAATCATATTACGAACATTCTATCCTCCTCCTCATTTGGGCAAAGAAGAGGAGAAACTGCATATACTAGACCCCAAAAGGGCTCTCAGTTTTGACATTTCAAGAATGTCAAAATTACGTCAAGATGACCAACTTTTTGTAGGTTATTGTGATATGGAAGCGGTGGCGGCAGACCTGGATCACGGGAGAAAGGAGGAGGTTGCGGAAGTGAGCAGCCGAGTGCCAATGCTGGCCTTTAAGGGAAGGAAAAAGACTACAGATCCCAGAATGCCCCACGGAATACCGCATCAGGGAGGGGGCCCACCGATGAGAAAAGAAAGAAAGATAAGAAAAGGGAAGACCGGGTTTCCATATCATATCAGACCCACCAGAACAGACGCAAAGCACAGGGTTAAACCACAGCGGGCGGAGCAGGGAGGAGGTGGGGAATCAGGGCCAGGTGTGAAAAAACCGTTGCTGAGAACACCAGGGGCTTATTACGAGGGAGGAGCGGGTCAAGAGTTAAAAGCAACTCAAAAAGACTCAGAGGGGTTCTTCTTCTCTTGAAGGAACCACGCGTGGCGAGGGGCGCCACACCCGATTGGAGTGAGACCAGCAGAGAGTACGAATGGGCTTACTAGGAAGAAGCGGAAAGCCTACAGAGTGACGCCGTACCTTGTCCGAGGCTCCAGACAGCAGTACAGAGCAGAAAAACGGCAACCAGAGGAAAAGTATTACGAGAGGTGAACTGTGGCCCATTGCTTTTTAATTTCTTTCGTTTACATCGACTGGCGGCAGGTTGAGGATTGAAAGCCTGTACACGCCGGGGTGTGATAAGAGACAATCGGGACTGACGAAAGCAAGTCGCAACGGTAGTGCCTGCGAGGTGAAAGGAACTGTCTTTCAGTTGTATGAATTCAATGACCTGAGAAGTGTTAGTTGTGAAAATAAATCATTGTTGAAAGTAAAACTTCAGTTGTCTCCGGCTGACTACTTAACAGTGGTGTCAACGGTGGGATCCAAGAGGAATGCCAATTCTCATCAGCATGGAAGCCGTGTCGAAAGCACTAGCTGAAGGCCAACAGCAGCTGTAACAGTTAGTGCAAGTACAAGGGCATCAAGCGCAAGCACATCGGCAGGCCCAACAACAGGCTCTGCAAGCACAAACCGCAGCTCAGGAACAGGGCCGAGAAGCATTGAGGATTCTGGGTGAATCAGTAGCGACACAACAAGCACATCTGGCCATTCCCCCTACCGTACTTTAAAAATACCAGGCGGGGGATGACCCCAGTTATTTCTTTGTGAACTTTGAAAAAATAGCCCGAGCAGCACAATGGCCACAGGACCGATGGGCTTTCTTTTTGGCGCTCCTGCTTACTGGAGTAATGCAGGGTGCCTATCAGACGGCCAACCCCACAGGGGACACCCCATACGCGGACATCAAGAAATCAGTGTTGGAAAGACTGAGAATAGATGAGGAGTCATATAGACTACAGTTTCGAGAATCCAGATTAAAACCCGGCGAGAGCCCCAGGCAATTGTTCTACCGCATCCAAGATTTAGCAGAAGAATGGCTACAACCAAACACCGCCACGATCGGACAGATTAAGGAAAAGGTGATGTTGGAACAATTCATTGACGCCCTGCCGAGTCCCATACAATGGTGGGTAAGACAACATCACCACCTTACACTGTCTGAAGCCATAGATGTGGCAACCGCCTATCAAAAAGCCAGAATACCCCGCACCTTCACCGCACTACCGGCGAGGCCCCACAATGACACTCCTATCATACGCAGCAATTACCGGGGAGCCACCCAGGAACCACGGAACAGACCGGACCCTAAACCCACCAACGGAACCAGCATTTTAAGATGGCAGGCACCCCAATATTTTGAATGTGGGGAGTGGGGCAATATAGCCCAGTTCTGTCCCTGAAAAACCAAGGCCGAACCCATGAACGTTGGAACGTTACAAGCACCAGGATATCGGAAGAAACTGCAATATGTGATTGAGGTAACGGTGGATGGACATCCCCAACCAGCCATGATGGACAGCGGTAGCAGACAGACGGACATGCAACCGCATGTGAGTGAGCAAGACACAGGAAAGGTGAGAACCATTGACATAAAGTGTGTGCATGGGGATGTAAAAGGGTACCCTACGAAAGACATTGTGTCGGGGCTACTGGGACACGAGATACCAGTTAAAGTAGCCATTATTCCCACAATCCCAGCCCCGGTACTAATAGGGACAGATATTCCAGAATTCGACAAATGGTTAAAGGACGCGCCTTTAGCCACAACAGAGATCGGGGTACCGGCAAGAAGGGAGAAAACCGCAAAGAGCCAGAAAAGTATGCAAAAGAACATGGGAAAAGGAATGGATATTGCCCTCATAGACTAGCGAGTGGGGGACCATCTTCCCTCTTCCGGACCGAAACCGGTCTGGATGAAACCCTAAAAAGGGCCAGAGAGCAAGCACAAGCAACGGGAGGAACCCCAGTTACCATGCCATACTTCAAGGAAAATCAAGGACTAATATATAGGCTAACCCGAGGCTTGGACAACCAAGAGAGGGAGCAATTGCTGGTTCCCCAGTCATACAGGAAAACTCTGATTCAACTAGCACATGACCACACAACAGGGGGCCATTTAGCAGAAAACATGACAGTGAAAAGGGTGTTGCAGATTTTTTACTGGCAGGGAGTGTATGCGGAAATAGCCAGATATTGTCAGGAGTGTGCCATATGTCAAAAAACTAGTCCTCATACACCGGCTTGAGCACCCCTGCAAAGAATGCCCCTGATTAAGGAGCCCTTCCAGGGAATAGGAATGGACATTGTAGGGCCATTGGAGCCCACCAGTAGAGGGTTCCGGTTCCTCTTAGTGATTGTGGACTATGCCACTCGGTATCCCGAAGCTTTTCCTTTAAGAGGAATCTCAGCAAGACAAGTATGCGATGTACTTCTGCCGTTCTTTGCTCGAGTGGGGATACCCATGGAAATAATAACAGACTAGGGGAGTAACTTCATGTCGGTGGTTATGAAGGAGGTGTGCAAAACCTTAGGAATTCAACACTTGAAAACCTTGGTATACCATCCCCAAATGGATGGGCTGGTAGAATGATATAATAAAACTATTAAACAGTTGATAAGAAGAGCCACCAGTCCCACAGGGTTGGGATGGGATTGGGTTTTACCGTGGGTGTTGATGGTACTAAGAGATACCCCGCAATCATCAACCGGACACCCCTTTTTAATTATTATTTGGAAGACAGCCCAAATCCATACTAGGATTACTAAAAGACACCTGGGAACAACAGGAGGAAACCTCGCTCACAGACTATGTCAATGAACTGTAGAGAACATCTAGGTAAACTGAGAAATTTTGCTCAGGAAAACCTGGGGAGGGCCCAAGAAAGAGAAGAGAAGTATTATGATCAAGCAAGCTGACCTCGATCCTTTAAGGTAGGGGACAAGGTGCTGGTTTTACTGTCTACCCACACAAACAAAATGTTGGCCCAGTGGAAGGGCCCGTATCAGATAACCAAAAACCTGGGCCTGGTGAACTATGAGGTGGAACAACCTGACGGGAAAAATAGATTCCAGAATTACCACATTAACTTGCTCAAGTTGTGAAAAGAAGGAACACCGGGCATATTATGTGCAACACTCTCAGATATGTCAGTCCCAGAGCAAATTGTCCCTAATAGCCGTAGTAGCCTGCAAGATGTTGAAATGGGGGAACAGTTAAGTGAGACCCAAAAGGCCGAATTATTGGAGACCTTGAAACCGTGGGCTCAGAGTTTTTCAGGAATTCCAGGGCGAACACACATGGCTATGCATTCAATACCCACGGAAGAAGGAAAAATTGTACGTCTCAGGCCTTACAGAATTCCGGAGTCAAAACGTGGAGAAATAGCCAAAGAAATAGACAACATGCTTGAATTGGGGACCATTGTGCCATCTAAAAGCACCTGGTGTTCACCCGTGGTCCTAGTACCTAAACCTGATGGTACCACCAGGTTCTGTATGGATTTTAGGCAGTTGAATGCCATATCCCAATATGAAGCCTACCCAATGCCCAGAATTGATGAACTGATAGAAAGGCTGGGGTCAGCAGCCTTCCTGAGCACCCTGGATCTCACGAAATGGTATTGTCAGATTCCCCTCAAACCAGCAGACCAAGAGAAAACCGCTTTTTCGACTCTCCAAGGCTTGTTTTAGTTCACGGTCCTACCCTTTGGGTTGCATGGGGCCCCTGCTACCTTCCGAGCCTTAATGGATAATATCCCGAGACCACACAAAGAATATACCGCAGCTTACTTAGACGACATAGTAATCTTCAACCATACATGGAACGAACACCTTCCACATTTGACCCAGGTGATACAAGAATTGAAAGCGGCTGGTCTGCACATTAACCCCAAAACCAAAAAGACCAAACTGGCAGCACACAACACCAAATATCTGGGGTATGCAGTGGGAGGTGGGGTAATAACCCCACTGTTGGACAAGATTCAAGCCCCGCAGAAGCTACGGCCTCCTGAAACTAGAAAAGAAATACAAGCCTTCCTGGGATTTGTGGGGTATTACAGGAGATTCTTACCACACTTCTCTACCATAGCTGCACCCCTTACGGATGCACTGAAAACAACCCGTCCCCTGCAGATCACCCCCGGAGGCTGTGCAAGCTTTTCAGAAACTGATCCGGATGATTTCCAGAAAACCTGTTCTCCTTTGTCCTGATTTCTCGAAGGAATTCTATTTGCAGGCGGGTGCCTCGGGATGTGCTTAGGAGCGGTGTTGTCACAGGGAACGGAACAAAATCTGTGCCCAATAGCCATCATCAGTAGGAAATTACTTCCACACGAGATTCCGTACTCAACGTTGGAAAAAGAATGCCTGGCTATAAAGTGGGCGGTAGAGTCTCTCCGGTATTACCTACTGGGAAGACAGTTTACCATTTTTACCAATCATGCACCCCTGAAATGGTTGGCCACACAAAAAGACTCAAACCATAGAGTCCTGCAATGGTTTTTAACGCTCCAGCCTTACCACTTTGTGACTGTTTATAAACCGGGAAAATATCAGATGGTGGCGGATTACTTGTCCCGTGCCATGGACCTGCCCGACCGGCCTGGGTCCTCGGGGGGAGTATGTGATATGGAAGCGGTGGCGGCCGACTTGGATCACGGGAGAAAGGAGGAGGTTGCGGAAGGGAGGAGCCGAGTGCAATTGCTGGCCTTTAAGGGAAGGGAAAAGACTACAGATCCCAGAATGCAGCACGGAATACTGCATAAGGGAGGGGGCCCACCGATGGGAAAAGAAAGAAAGATAAGAAAAGGGAAAACCGGGTTTCCATATCATATCAGACCCACCAGAACAGACACAAAGCACAGGGTTAAACCACAGAGGACGGAGCAGGGAGGAGGTGGGGAATCAGGGTCAGGTGTGAAAAAACAGTTGCGGAGAACACCAGGGGCTGATTACGAGCGAGGAGCGGGTCAAGAGTTAAAAGCAACTCGAAAAGACTCAGAGGTGGTCTTCTTCTCTTGCAGGAACCGCGCGTGGCGAGGTGCGCCACACCCGATTGGAGTGAGACCAGCGGAGAGTACG
The DNA here is from genome assembly GCF_040938575.1 of Ambystoma mexicanum. Taxonomy (NCBI): domain Eukaryota; kingdom Metazoa; phylum Chordata; class Amphibia; order Caudata; family Ambystomatidae; genus Ambystoma; species Ambystoma mexicanum. Next base: position 998,477,488 of record NC_090923.1, read on the forward strand.
AATGGGCTTACTAGGAAGAAGCGGAAAGCCTACAGAGTGACGCTGTACACTGTCCGAGGCTCCAGACAGCAGTGCAGAGCAGAAAAACGGCAACCAGAGGAATTACGAGAGGTGAACTGTGGGCCATTGCTATTTAATTCCTTTTGTTTACATCGACCGGCGGCAGGTTGAGGATTGAAAGCCTGTACACGCCGGGGTGTGATAAGAGACAATCGGGACTGACGAAAGCAAGTCGCAACGGCAGTGCCTGCGAGGTGAAAGGAACCGTCTTTCAGTTGTATGAATTCAATGACCTGAGAAGTGTTAGTTGTGAAAATAAACCATTGTTGAAAGTAAAACCTCTGTTGTCTCCGGCTGACTTCTTAACAGTTATACAGGTCATAAATTGGGATTAGCGGTGACAAAACAAACCCTATCCTGCTGGATCATTCTGGCTATAATTGAGTGCTACAGATTGGCGGGGAAGGACCCACCAGATGGGCTTCGAGCCCATTCCATTAGGGGGATGGCTACTTCTGCTACTCTGAAGAGGGTAGTCCCGGCAGCAGATATTTGTTCAGCTGAAACATGGGCATCAATGCATACCTTCATCAAGTATTATTGCTTAGATGCCTCTTCCTCCAATGAGGGTGTATTTGCCACGGTGGTACTTCATTCCGTCCATGAAAACAATAACTAGTACTCCCAACTCCAAAATTACCACTGCTATGAGAGTCTATCATAAGATGAGGAATACGTGGGAGGACACAATCCATTTGAAGAACAAGTTACTTAACAACTGTAACATTCTTTTGACTGGATGTTCCTCCCACGTATTCTTCATTGCCCCTCCCATCCTACCCCGCAGTACAGTTTGCGTTTCTTACACTTACCTCTCATGAAGAGTCTATCAGTCAAGAGGCACACCTGGGTGTTCCTTGAATAAACAGAACAGAAGCCAACGGGCGTGGCATGAGTTATTTATACTGATGGTGACGTCGACACGGTACGGAGCCCGTCGAGGGACATCGACGCCACGACCTCGTGCACTGCGCCCTCTTCAGAGAAGTTTTTTCCAAAGCAGCGTAGCTGACAGGATACAAATATCATAAGAGGAGGAATAGTGGGAGGAACATCCAGTCGAAAGAACGTTACAGTGTGTAAGTAACTTGTTCTTCTTTACGCATTCCCCCATCCCTGTTTCCTCTCCTGCTGTGTGTCATCAACACACTCAGACAGTTTCGATGCAAGATGATACTCATTGCCCCGGCGTGGCCGAGGCAGATTTGGTATCTGGACCTACTCAGCCTTTCAGCGTCACCTCCAGTCAAGTTGCCGATACTTCCGGATCTTCTCACCATAGAGGGAGGTGCAATCCTTCATCACGACCAAGGATCGTTGAGCCTGAGGGCATGGTTCCTGCAGCCTTAGAGTTTGGAGGTTATGAGTTGCCAGCGGACTGCAGGGAAGTCATCGCCAAAGCCAGGGCGTCATCGACTCTAAAGGGCTACAGCCATAAGTGGAAGCATTTTGCTACGTGGTGCCGCAGAAGATTACCCCTCTGAGGGTCACAGCTCCACCGATTCTGCCATACTTGCTGTCCTTGGCAAAAGCTGGACTGGCTCACGCGTCCATCAAGGTACACCTGGCGGCCATCTCACGCTACACTAGATCCCCGGAAAGATCCTTGCTGTGGTTCCACGGACTGGTCAAGGAGTTCCTCAAGAGGCTTTTCTGATCTTTCCCGACGTTGAAGGCTCCTGCCCCGGCATGGGAGATCAATGTGGTCCTGACCACCCTCATGGGGGCACCTTTCGAATCTATGCATCAAGCCCACTCAAGTTTCTCTCGTGGAAAAGGGCTTTCCTCGTTGCCTTCACCTCGGCCAGACGTGTGGGTGAAATCCAGGCCCTTTCCCGCAAGGAGCCGTATCTGACTTTCCAAGATTCAAGGGTGGTTCTGCGTACACATCCCTCTTTCATGCAGAAGGTTCAGTCGGAATTCCACCTCAATGAGCCCTTGGTGTTGCCTGTTTTCTTCTGGAAACCTTCGTCACCAGGTGGAGAGGGCTTTGCATTCGCTGGACGTTGCTTGTGCCTTGAAGTTCTACATCACAAGCACAAAGAGTTTTCGGAAGACTTCTCAATTGTTTATGAACTTTGGTCCTGTGAACCATGGGAAGGCCTTGTCCAAGGCTTCCATTCAGGTGGCTCTCCAGTTGTATCATGCACTGTCCTCGGCTGGCTAACCGGCCTCTGCCGGGTCGTCCGAGAGCCCACTCCACCAGAGCAATCGCTGTGACAACAGCGTTCCTTTCTAGTTTGCCCTTGCTCGACATCTGCAGGGCTGCAACGTGGAGGTCCACACATATCTTCACGAGGTTCTACTGCTTCGACAGGGATTCCAGGGAGGAGTCCAGAGTTGGCCAGGCAGTGCTACGCAACTTGTTTGCCGGAAGTGAGTCTGTTCGCACCTGTAGCATCTTCGATCACTAAAAATGACGATTGGTGCCTGGATATCCAGAACGCCATGGTAAATAAACTGGATGGTATTTGGGAATCCATAGCCACAAAAAAAGTGCATCTGACACACAGGGCACTCATATTGTCGGCAATACTTTTACTAGGGATCCAGACATCCCCATCTTTGACTTCGTACCCATATCAGAGGAGGAGTTAGCATCCATTATCAATAAACTTAAAGCAACTAATTGCCCATGTGCCTCTACTATTATCAAAACATGTCCCCTGACTCTGGTACAGGCAATATGCAAATTCGTCAATGCATCACTTTCGGAATTGTACGGTTCCAGATGATATGAAGCAAGCCTGGGTCACTCCATTATTAAAAAAAACAATTTGGATCAGAACGTACCTACTAACTATAGACCGATAACCAATACCCCTTTTTTAATAAAGATATTGGATCGCGTTGCCTACATCCAAATGGCTCAACACCTTAATTCCTACCCTATCCTCAACCCTTTCCAGTCAGGGTTCAGACAAGGCTTTGGCACTGAGACCTCTCTACTGGATCTTAAGTCACAACTGCTCCAGAGATTGGATACTCAGAAGGTCTCTCTCCTTGTCTCTTTGGACCAATCGGCAGCGTTCCACCATGTCGATCACGCCATACTGGCAGATAGGCTCATGTCGGTAGCTAATTGTTCGCAGGTCACCACTAATTGGCTGCTCTCCTTCTTATCTAACAGATCCAGCAGGGTATGTGCCACCAATGCAAAAGCACCGGCAATTCAGATACTTTTTGGAGTGCCACAAGGAGCTAGCTTGTCACCGTGCATTTATAATATCTTTATGGCCCCTTTCTTTGCCCACCTTGCCCAGGAGGGCATACTTTTCTCTAACTACGCAGATGACACACAATGTGTCATCCATCTTACTGGCCAGCATGACCAGGACGAAAGAGAACTTAACCGCATATTTACCATCATTGAACAATGGATGATGCTGAACAATCTCGCACTCAACCGTGGAATGACGGAACCTATGGTGGTGGGATCTGATAGCATTTTAGCCAAACTAGACCCAGCTTACAAACATTTTCAGCTGGGAGATGCTCAAATCCCCACTCTCCCCAAGGTAAAGATCCTGGGAGTGGTTCTGGACCAATTGCTCAACATGAAGTCTTACGAGGCCAGTACTGTGTCCTCTGCTACCTACTACATTAAACTGTTGGCCCACCTGCAACCATTTATCTCTCAGCCTAACGCAGAGTCTATCGCTCGAGCTATCATAGGATCTAAATTAGATTATTGCTGCAGCTTATTAGCAGGTTCTAGCAAAGAGACCATTAACCGTCTCCAGGTGGTTCAAAATGGAGCAGTTAGGGTGGTATCTGGACTTGCCTATAGGGCACATGTATCTGAGGCACGTCGAGCACTGCATTGGCTGCCCGTGGAGTCACGAATATCCTTCAGACTCATGGTCATCACCTTTAAATGTCTCAAGGGCACTATGCCCACCTACCTACAAAGGTATATAGGAATAAAATCCTGCCTTAGAAATCTTTGTTCAAATAACCAGAACCTGCTTCACCAGCCCAAAGTTAAAACTAAAAAAGCACAATGGGGCGCCTTCGCATTTGCGGCTCCGGCACTCTGGAACGCCCTGCCAGATCAGCTGAGAAGCTCCGTAGCCCTGAGTAACTTCAAGAAGGGTCTCAAAACCTTCCTTTTTAAATAGTAGGCTTTGAACCTCTTAGTGCCTTTCTTCCCTGCTCTGGAGATACTTAGGGATTTCCCGGTCTTTCCATGTCTTTTATCTGTCCTGTCTGCGCCCTCACACCCATGGGTCTATGGCTGCGCAATATAAATGTAATAAAGTAAAGTATGTTCGAGGGGTAAGTGTTGTTTACTTCTGTTGAGCCTTGCCACCTTCCGTGGTTGTGTAATGTGTACTGCTCTGTGTTCGTTATTCATGAGCATGTGAATCCATGCCAAACCCCATGCTGGAGAAGGAACAAGTTAATTACCTGTAACTATTGCTCTGTAACATGGGTCTGTCATGGATTCACATGCAAACCCTCCCTCCGGCCCCTCTGCACTCTTCTTGGTCATACTGCCACTTACTGCATAGGCAGAGGACTGTCATTGGATGGAGGCAGTATAACCCAGAGGACAGTGATTGGTTTAGAGGAGAAATGCAGTCTTAGAGTGAAAGTGAAACTGTTTTTTCTTTTACCGAGGATTCCAGCCTGACAATGGGGAATATTCATGAGCATGTGAATCCATGCCAGACCCATGCTGGAGAACAATAGTTACAGCTAAGTAACTTGCTCCTTATCACACGGCCTATGCTTTTTCATGGAAGACCTAGTTCTGCGACCTGCTGATTGCCTACATTTGTGCAAATAGTGTTCACCCTTTGAGCCGATCCCAAACTATTTGACATTCTACCTCATCAATCTTTTGATTTATACCAGGTACTCTGAAAGTGACAGATGTCGACAAACTACAGCATTCCACCTAGTGTAATCCACTTCTTTGCCAGCTATGCCATTCACTTTGGTTAGACTTTTACTTTCTTTCCTCTTACATAATGCATACACAAAACTCACTAGATGTTTGCTCAAAGTAGCGATCAATAGTTCCATCCAGTCCATACATCTCCAGACCTACTGCAATACCATACACACTGCAGTTAGTCTCCAGAACACACCTTGCTCTACGATTATGATTGCATTATATATTAGCATGTGAGGGAAATTAATGGCCAATGAGGACGCCGGGAATGCAAGCAGTATCTGAAAGTAGTTGCCCCAATTTCATGCCGGCTCGCTGTGCCTCTGTCTGGCCTTCACCTTGTCTTTATTGGTAGTGCCGCTGGCCACTTGAGTGCCACACCTCGATCCCCAAACCCCTTACTCCCTTATCCCCAGCTAACTCTCCTAAACACTCACCTGAAATAGTTATTTCCAATCACGGACATATGTGCAATTTGTTTTTAAGAGAAGCATGAATTGTGCAAAGCCTGGTTCGCTTAAAAGCAAACAAAAAAAGTTGCAGTTAGTCAGATGGTGGCTCTGAGTGCTAATAGCAATATATACCACTTTCATTGACGCACAGGGCTAGAATGCCATGATTGGCCTACCTGGCTCGGTCTTTAGGAACGTTAGCGGCCCTGCCCTCTCCCGAAATAGGTATTTAACGCCAAATGGAAAACCGTTGATATCATTGACAAGCAAGGACCATCTTGTCCACTTGAAGTTTACAATTTCCCTGCCTGCTACTACGCCATACTATGTATTTGGTCTAAAGCTATGACTTTCCTTTAACATTGCAAACCTTTTGATTTATGAGCCCTTTGAACTTCTACTTGCACAGCACATGATGGGGCAATCACACACTATGCAGGACACTGCCCTGTGCAACACCGACTGCACCCAGCTGCACAGAGCTTTGCACTGAAAACTTCTCAGAGTGTTTTTATAACATCTGTTTATTTATGTGGTCATTTATGCAGCTAACCATTGCCTTTTTTTCAGACACCCTCACTAATGTCTTACTTCAGAGGTACAAACAATGCTGTATTCTTGCTTATTTTATATCTTGGGCACAAATAACATTAATATGAGTAGAACATTGCTAATCAAGTAAGTGTGTTAGCTAATCAATATAATTTTAATTAGAAAACTCTGCTAATTTTTTTATACTAATGCATGCCTTAGAAAGTCAGCCTGTTCTGTAGAAGTGTACATGTGTCTTTCTTTGGATGTTATCTGCAACTTTCCAAACTTTGCAGTGCTGCCTACAGGATTTTTCTGTGGCAATTTCAACCTGTAATATGAATGAGGATTTAAAAAATCTTTTTCCAGTCCTTCAAGGTCAGAGTATTGTGAAAGGGTCAGACACTTGACCCTGTCAAGGGGAGACAGGGGCCCTTACCAACCTGGGGTAGGCAGCCTAACAGAGCCAATCCTACTCCAGCGGCTTAGGTGAGTAAGATGAGTGACCCCCCCTCCTGGTCGTGCCTGCATATCATTAACCAGTGGTCCACTGTTTGTCACGCCATGCCTTCCAGCCTTGTATCTTGCCGGTGTTCTTGTTTCTTGCAGAACCACCGACTCCAGAATGCAGTTAATTCACAGTGGGGAACACTGTGAGAGGAAGCACTGACACCAAACACAAGTCTTTCTCCTCCAGTCACATCCCAGGCTACCAGCACAGACACCTGCTTCCCAGGGGGCTGGAAGGCAACGCCAATGGCCAACACAAACAGGACCTATCTGTGAGACTCCCAGGAACACATACAAGCAGAAACAGGGTGCGGCCAACAGGGGGTTTTGAAAGTAAGGGGAACTGTAAAAATGCCAATGGGAAAAAGGAAGAAAGAGATTTGCCCAAGAGGACTGCTTCAAACAGGGACCAATGGGAAGGGGAGAAAGTGATCAAGAAGGAAAAACCAGGTATAAAAGACCAACACCCCCAAGAATCAATGAAGAGTTTTCAGGTGAATTCAAGACAAGAGGTGGTGGGATCGAGAGACCAGGTGGAAGACAGAAGTTGGAGCAGAGTGCTGAAGACTTGTTGGAGATTGTGGTAAAGAGTGCAGGTGAGATATTGTATATGAGAGAGTGGTACCAGGCGTGAGGGAGTGGAGTGGTTGTTGTGAGACTGAGCGCTGAAATGGGTGATAGAGAGACAGGGGAGATAGGAGAAGGTGAGTGTAGAGAGTGGTTAGAATGTGAGGGCTGAAAATGAAAGACAGTGAAAGAGAGAGTGGAAACAAGGGTGAACGAGAGTGGAGCCAGGTGTAGAGGAGGAGTTTGGAGAACCGTTTGGGAGCATTAGGATAAAGAAAGGAACAAGGAGGAGAGCTAGAAATATCAGAGGTACTGAGTGGTAAAGAGAGAGGGGAGAGAGGTTGTAGGTCATCTGGTCGATTCTAAATGGTCGACAGGACAAATGGTCGACACCAAAAGGTCGACAGGTCAAATGGTCGAATTTTTTTTTGTTTGTTTTTTCACATTTTTTGGGGGGGGTCCCCCCCAACCCCCTTTTTTTTTGCTAAAAACACCTTTTTTCCCTAAACGAAAACCTAAAAAAATATATATAACTAAAAAATAATTTGATTATTTGTCCTGTCGGCCAAATTGTGTCGACCATTTGTCTGTCGACCATTTGACTAGACCCTGGGGAGAGAGTTATGGAAACAGAGTAGGGAGAATAGCACACAAGACCAGAGGGCGAGGCAGAGAGAGGGAAGAAGAGAATAATAGGAAGTAGCAGGAGGGAGATAGAGAGAGATTGGGGAGGTAGTGAATGAGGGAGAGGGGGTGTAGTAAGACAGAGCAAGGAGAGGGAGGGAGAGAATAGAACACAGGGGGAGATAGGAGAGAAGCAGGGCATACTCCCCCCCCTATCCAGTCCCACTCCCCTTTCCTCCCTATCCCCTTCAGTTACTGGCTCTTCTCACTGTTTTGTTGATTGATTGATTCATATTGTAATTGCTTCAACCGTTTTATTGTTTATGTTTTATGTATTATGTTGTTCCATTGTACAGTGCTTTGGAGTAAGGCACTTTATAAATCAATAAATACAAATACAAATAGGTGGAAGAGTAGAAGAAAGAAATGGGAAAAAATAGTGATGCAACAAGAGAGAGCGAAAGAGTGTGTAAGAGAGAGCAAAAAGGCACAACTTTTTTTTGGATAAAACATTTTTTATATTTTTTTAACATAGTCAAAACAACCACAAAAAGAAAATACCAAAGCAATCGAGGACCGGCATGTCCAGTCATAAATTAACATTAGTACCTGTATCACCAGTTACAAAGGCCATTTCTCATGACCTTCTATGCATTTGTTTAGGTTTTCATCAACATTGTCTGCAAGAGTTAGGGCCCTCCTTCTTCCCTCCTCCCTCATATTTTGGAGGCTTTGGTGGGACAGCCTCTTGCGTTGTACATTCGGCGTTCAATCATAGCACATGTGCCCATTTCCAATGCCCATTGTTCCAGAGTCGGGGACTCTGGAGCTCCCCATTTTTGTGCGATGTTGCGTTTCATCAAGTCCGCTGCTGTGTTCAGTAGCAGCCTTTCCCACTTGTTGAAATCGCTCTCGTCTGGTACCCCTAGGATAAGAACCCTTGGATCCAGTTGTATAGTGCGAGTGAGTATCCTAGTCAGTTCGCCACAGCAAGCGTTCCAAAAGGTCAGAATCCGGGGGAATGTCCATAGGATATAGAAGAAAGTTCCCTCCTCCTCTCCACAGTGGAGACAGTTCGGGTGCGATGCTCTTTTCCATCCATGAAGTGAAGTCCTGGGTTAGTACACTCTGTGCAAGATTTTGAGTTGCACCAGCTGGAGCCTGGAGGAGATAGCCACCTCCTGTCGGTGCATTAGCACCTGGATCCAGTCCTCTGGGTCTATCTCTCCTACGTCTCTTTCCCTGTTGGTTTTTAGGCTCGTCAGTTCAGGAGTAGCGAAGGATGTGATGGCGTTATAGAGGATGGATGTGCATTTGGTGGGGATGTACGCTGGCAACATGTTACGTTTAATCGGTGTATAGTCCGGGACAGGGGCATCTGCAGGTATGTGAGCTTTTAGGGCGTGGGTCAATTGCATGTAGTGGTACTGTTCGGTGCCCGGGAGTTGGAATTTAAGTTGCATGTCTTCGAATGATGTTAGTTTCCCGTCTTTCAGGATGCCTTCTACTTTACGGATCCCAGCCCTCACCCATCGTGGCCATGGCTCAAGTTTCCCGATTTCCCTTAAGTTACTATTTTGCCACAAGGGCTGTGCTGCGGATATTTTGTTTCCCCACCCTACAAACTTGTGTGCTCGTCTCCAGACGGTAGTAATGTGTGTCACAGTTGTAGGCAGAGGGGGTTTCTGGGGGAATTGGTATAGGAAGTGTAGTGGGTCAGAGTCCTGTATGGCCGCTATCTCTGCCCTGATGTGGGCTAGTTCCGGTCCCGTGAAGCAGTTCGTTGACCACCGAAAGTTGTGAGGCCCAGTAATAGGTTTGGAGTCGGGGCACCCCTATCCCGCCCTCCCAGATCAACCTTTGGAGCGTGGTCAGTGCTATGCGTGATTGGCCTCCCCCCCATATGAGTTCTCTGAGGAGGGTCTCCACCCGGTGAAATTCAGAATTTCGAATCTTGAGTGGGGCACTCTGCAGGACATAGAGGAATCTTGGAAGGGTCATCATCTTAAAGAGTGCGGCTCTACCCATGAGGGTCGAAGGGAGAAGTTTCCAGTGGTGAACATCATTAATTAGCCGGTCTATGATCGGTTGGAGATTGTGAGTTACATAGCTGGTAAGGTCTGCTGTTATCCAGATTCCTAGGTACCGGAAACCGTCTTGCTCCATCCGGTACGGGCAATCCTATGAGGGTGACCATCCCTTCACCGGGAAGAAAACGGATTTCCCCCAATTAATTCTTAGACGGTTAAATACACCATAACGGATGAGCATCTGAGTCACTATAGGGCAGGTCCGGGCTTGGTCCCCTAGGTATATCAGAAGATTGTCCGCATACAGGGAAGTTCGATCTTCGTGTCCCTCTAAATCCCATCCAGGGGGTGCTCTGGCACAGCCAAAGGGCAAGTGGCTCAATCGCGAGGGTGAAGAGGAGGGGGGAGAGAGGGCATCCCTGTCGTGTACCCCTGCCCAGCTGAAAGGACCGGGAGGTCCACCCATTTACCCTAACTTCCGCCTGGATATTCGTATAGAGTAGTTTTACCCATCCCAGGAAACCGTCTCCAAACCCCATGTGTCTCATGATCTCCCAAAGACTGTCCCACCGGATCGAGTCAAAGGCCTTTTCAAAGTCGATTGCCAAAAGGGCGAGTGGAGTGTCAATGATAGGGGCCCGTTCTAGTGCCAGGTGAAGCCGACGCAGATTCATTTGAGTTGCCTTGTGTGGCATAAAGCCACATTGGTCCGGGTGTATCAGAGTGTCAGCCACCGATTGCAGCCGGTTAGCTAAGAGCTTAGCAAGGACCTTGGCTTCACCATTAATTAGTGAGATTGGCCTATAAGAGGCACATCTTTCCTGGGTTTTATCAGGCTTAGGGATAACTACAATAGTAGCTTTGCACAGACACGTGGGAGGGTACCCTGCTCACGAGCGCTTAGTAGCATTTTGTTGAGGGGGGGCGCTATATTATTCCCGCCTAGTTTTTGCCAGGTTTCAACCGGGAACCCATTGGGGCCCGGTGTTTTCCCTGTTTGCAGTTGTGCTAAAGCTTCGACTATTTCGGCTTCTGAGAGGTCGGAGTCTAATTCCGCTGTCTGTTGTGCTGACAGAGTTGGGAGTGTTATATCATTTAGGAGGGTCGGGTCCAGTGACGAGGTGGGGCCTGATATAGCACGGCATAGAATTGGTGAAGGCCTCCGCTATCTCGGCATCCGATTGGAACTTCTCACACCGTGAGGTGACGATCTCCCGGACACAGCGGTGTCCCTCATCCCTCCTCTCCAGCCAAGCTAACATTTTGCCAGCTTTGTCCCCAAGCTCGTATATTCTCGCTCTAGAATCCCAATGGGCTTGTTTGGCATTATCTAACATTAAATTACGGAGGCGCTCCGTGGCTCGTTTAAGGGACCCTTGGTTCTGAGGGGTTGAATCTAGGATGGTTTATTCTCCCACTGGGTCATCTCCTCCTCTGCCTCTGTTATCTTTCAGAGTCTTTCTTTCTTTTTATGTGCTGTCCAGGAGATTATCTCTCCCGGCAGTACAGCCTTATGGGCCTCCCATATTGTTACCGGGTTGTTTTCCCCAATATCGTTCATTTCGAAGTATTCGGTAGAAACTTCGGTAAGGCGGTCCACCAGCTTGGGGAAACCAAGATAGTAATTATTCAGTCTCCACGTTTTAGGGGGGTTATGCCCTGCAGCCGCATTTCCACCAACAGAGGCGAATGGTCCGAGACTCCACGAGGAAGTAGGTCTGCCGACATTACTCTAAAAAGGTCTGTGCGCGGGAGGAAGAGGTAGTGAAGCCTGGAGTGGGAACCGTGGGCTCCAGAGTGGAATGTGTAACCCCTAGTTCCCGGGTGTAGTTCCCACCACACGTCGCAGAGACCTAAGGCAGATACAAAATTACATAGTTTCGTGGAGGTGTTCAGGTTGCGTTGTCTGAGGTGGGTGCGTTCCGCGGCATTGCACATTACATCGTTAAAGTCTCCTCCAGAAACCACTTATCTGGTTGATGTTTACCCATGAGGGTAGTCAGATCGTCTAACAGCTCCTGCCCCAGTTCAGGTGGGGAATACATTGAGACAAAAGCAACTTTCGAATGGATTGTGTCCTCCCACGTATTCCTCATCTTGTGATAATTCGTTTCGCCAGCTTCGCTGCATCGGAAAAAAAAAACATTTTCGGCAGAGGGCGCTGTGCTCGAGGCTGTGGCGTCGAATGTCCCTCGTCGGGCTCCGTACCGTGTCGACGTCACCGATGGTATAAAAGGCTCGAGCCGCGCCCGTTGGCTTCAGTTCCGTTTTTCCGATTGCTTCGCAACTCGTGAACGGCGCGCTTTGGGATTTTCTATCGAAAATGTCTTCTTCTTCGACCGCTTCTACACCCAAGACGGGGTTTAAGAAGTGTAATGATTGCGGATTGAAGATGTCCATTACTGATCCCCATCGAATCTGTTTATGGTGTCTGGGCTCAGACCACCGAACAGGCGACTGTGGCTCTTGTCAATCTATGACAGAGAAGGCCCTCCGTGAGAGGAAAAGTAAGTTAGCGGTGGGGCGGGAGGCGTCAAAGGGCTCTTCAAAAGCCTTATCAAAAAAACATAAAAAATCATCTGACTCTAAAGAATCGGAATGCCGTAAAAGGCAGTCGAAGAGATCCCGATCTCGTAGTAGGTCGAGGCGATCTTCTTCGTCTTCCTCAAAAAAGTTGAAGAGGAGACATAGATCTCCTTCGTCATCGTCCGATTCATCAACAGAATTGGTTCGATGCCCGACTAGATCGGATTCCCCAACGAAATGGGAGAGCTTTAGGAAGAAAATGGTGCATCGTCGACGCCTCTGTCGAAGGCTTCGTCGAGTGTTTCGAAGGTTCCTTCGACTTCTTCGAAGGTTACATCGAAGAAAACACTGATTCCATTGACAATTTACGAGGAGGACGAGAGAAGGTTTACACCTTTACCAAGAACATACTCTTCTCCAGCATGGGGTCTGGCATGGATTCACATGCTCATGAATATTCCCCGTCGTCAGGCTGGGAATCCTTGGTAAAGAAAAAAAACAGTATCAGTTTCGTTTCTGATCTGTCTTTCGTAGTAATAACCAATCACTGGTCTCTGCGTCATACTGACCACAGCCAATGACTGCCCTCTACCTAAGCACCGCCTCTGGCAGCCATCTTCAGATTTTTACCGCACGTTCATGTGTTGGGATCCTCGTGCTATTGCTCTCGAGCGTTAGTGCTATTTTTTCACGTTTTTTCTCAAAAACATCGTTTTTTTCGGTCAAAAGAGCCTCAAGCTCCACCGACTCTCCATCCGATCAACGGGGACCCGTGTCGGATTCGTCTGCGCCCCTCAAGGGTGAAGATTTCGTCGAGCTACGCTTTTGGAGGACTCCAGAAGCTTCTCAGGCCCGGACATGGCCCAGGAGAAGGGAAGCTCGACGCCCGGAAAGCTGTTCAGGGTCTGCCCTGGATGCCAGCTGCAGAACGTCTTTAAGGAGGACAAACACTCCTTTTGTCTCTACTGCTTACATGAGGACAAGACGCACGTGGAGAAGGACTGTGCGTTTTGCGGCAATATGTCGGAGCGGACCATGAAGGACCGCCATCAACGTCTCGCCAACTGGCTGGAAGGGAAGAGCCCGTCAGGCGAGAAGAAGAGGAAGAAATCCGAGCGGTCTTCTAAGACCTTTGAGGACGCCCCGGCGGCGGGGGTCCAACACAAGGCCAAGCACCGCGAGTCCGCTGGCACCGGGAGCGCCGAACGGTCGGGCTCTACGGGCGCCAGGCAGGGCGCACCCTCCCCGGCACCTTCAGCCACGAGCCAACGCTCTGGGTCGGGTAAGAGGAAGGGCGAGCACCCGGCGAAGCTCCTGGAGAGGCCCCGGTCGAGCCCGAAGGCCCCATCGGAGGGGGAGCGAGGCAGTGTCCCCCCCCTCAAGGATAAGGCGGTGAGCGCACCTAAGGTGGTGAAGGCCTTAATCCTTCCGGCCAAGCCCTCTATCGAAACTGTCGCGGCGGCCCTGGCTCTGCCTGTGGAGGTTACACCAGTGGTGGCGACCTCGGGGCTCAGAGTCTCCCTGCCACCTCGGAGGGAGTCCTCTTTTGTGCCCATCGATAGGACCCCCGTGAAATCCACGGCGGGGAAGAAAAAGGGGGGGCAGGGCGTTGTCGTAGATTCGGCTTCAACCTCGGAGGAAGAGCTGATCGAGGTCTTAAGCCACGGCCTTGGAGTGGAAGAAGACCGGCCCGTCGGGATGGATCCCGAGGCAGGTGACGACGACATCGTCGAGGGTGCCGACGGGGCCCCTGATCGCCCGTCGGATTCCCCTCTGCCAGCGCCGCAAGACAACTCGGCGGCCATTTTGTTGGCTATACAGTCCTTATGCTCAGAGATAAGGACGAGACTACCGTTGCCGACGGAGGAACCTCTCCCGTCGGGGGATCCTGAACCGGGACCTTCTGGTGTTCCCCCGCCCAAGGAAAGAAGGATTCACCCTCCACCTCCTTTTCAGCTGTCGCGCCCCGTCCAGCCCTCCTCCCCGTCCACCCGAGGGGATGATACGGGGACTGACACGGCAGCGACGGGTACGGACGACGAGGTATACGACGAGGATCTACCGTCGTCACCTCCCACCAGGGCTTCTCCGCCCGACGAGATTGGATCGTTCCACTCCATGATCGCCAGGGCATCCGAGCTTTTCCAACTCTGCCCTGAGGACAATAAAAAGGAAGGACTCCTTTATCAACGGCGCGAGGCCAAGAGGAAGACGGTCCTCGCGGTGCCTCTACTGGACGACATTTGGGATGAGGGCCTCGCCCTCCTCAAGAACCCTTCCACGACGCCAGCTAGAAGAGACCGGTACGAGAAGAAGTACCGGGTCCCGGACGCGGCCCCCCTGTGCCTCCGGGCGCAGCCTACCCCAGACTCCGTCGTCTCCACGGCGGCCACGAAGAAAGCGGGGGGGTGCGGCCTCCACATCGACTTCCCCACCGGACGGCGAGGGAAAGAAATTGGACGCTATGGGACGCAGGGTCATCTCGTCTGCAGCGACGACGATTAAAGCGGCCAACGCCTTGGCTATCGTGGCCCGCTACGACAGGGAGCTATGGTACAAACTGGCTCCCTTGCTGGACTTCCTACCGGACGACAAGAGGGCGGATGCCCTGGAGATCCTACAGGAAGGTGAGGTGGCGTCGGACCACGCCATCACTATTGCGACGGACATCGCCCACACTGGGTTTCGCCAGTTGGGCAACGGCGTGTGCCTTAGGCGGCGTGGATGGCTCAAGGCTACGGGCTTCCGTCAAGACGTACAGACCAGAGTCCTGGACATGCCGTTTGATGGGAACAACCTGTTTGGGAAAACAGTGGACGATTCCCTTCAGGTCATTAAAGCGGACACTGAGACGGCCCGGGCCTTTGGGGTTCTGCAGCAACGACGGACGCCCTTTCGGAGCAGCGGAGGCAAGGGCGCCTCCAAAGGTTCCGGCGGCGGTTTCTCCACCTACCGTCAAGCGGCCCGCTTGTCGTCTCAGGAGGCCTACAGAGGACGAGGCAAGTCTGGCGGACCCCGCCGTCGTCGCCAAGGAGGTCAAGGCGGCAAAGCCTCGTCGAAACAGGATTGAACCGGCCGTGGGGTCGGGCCCCCACCGAAGCACCCCGGTGGGAGGCCGGCTGGCGAGCTTCGTCAGCGTGTGGGAGTCCATCTCCACCGACCGTTGGGTGCTGGACGCCTTAGCCCGGGGCCACGCGCTCGAGTTTCAAAGAAGGTGCCCGCGCGTCCCCCCCGTGGCCAGGAAAGAGCTTCACGTCCCTCAGCTTCTCCTGGAGGTAAGGGCGATGCTCAGGAAGGGCGCCATCGAACTCGTCCCAAAGAGGCTTTGGGGCTCCGGAGTTTACTCGAGATACTTCCTCGTGAAGAAGAAGACGGGAGGATGGCGCCCCATCCTAGACCTGCGACGTCTGAACAAGTTCATCAAGGCGCAGAGGTTCCGGATGGTCACCCTCCAGCACGTCCTGGGTCAGCTGGAGGAAGGAGACTTCCTGTCGTCGTTGGATTTGGAGGATGCCTACTTCCATATTCCCATCCTAAAGGGGCACCGAAAATTCCTCAGGTGTGTGGTCCAAGGGCGTCACTACCAGTTCAAAGCCCTCCCCTTCGGACTACGGTCGGCACCCAGGGTATTCACCAAGTGCCTTGCACCGGTGGCGGCGCAGCTGCGCCGCGAGGGGATCCACGTCTACCCCTACCTGGACGACTGGCTCATCCGAGCCAAGACGAGGGAGCTCGCCGTGGAGCACACGGCAGGGACCGTCCAACTTCTCACGGACCTGGGATTCTCAGTGAACTACGCCAAGTCCCACCTGGTACCCGCGCAAAATGCACTGTTTCTGGGAGCGAAGCTCGACACAGTGTCCCTTCTGGCCTCCCCGTCGGAGGAAAGGACCAGGTCCATCCTGGGCAAGGTACAGCGGATGTTGGTTTCCGACGCGGCCAAGGTGAGGTCCATCAAGTCCCTCCTCGGAATGATGTCTTCTTGCATCTACCTCATTCCCATGTGCAGGCTCCGGATGCGCCCGTTGCAGGAGTTCCTGGACGCGCGCTGGATCCAAACGACGGGCGGCTTCGAGGAGAGGATCACACTCGACGAGAGTTTCCGCCGAGCGGTCCGGTGGTGGGGCACCCGCGCGCATCTGACGGCGAGGCAGTGACCACGGATGCCTCCCTGGAAGGGTGGGGAGCGCACACCGAAAATCTGCACGCGAGAGGCCTTTGGCTCCCGACGGAGAAGTCCCTCCATATCAACGTCCCGGAGCTCCGTGCAGTGTTCTGGGCCCTCAGGTCCTTCCTTCCGTCCCTCAAGGGCAAGGTGGTGAGGATCTTCACCGACAACACCACCACCATGTTTTACATCAGGAAACAGGGCGGAACCAGGTCCCCAGCACTGTCCAAGGAGGCGCAGGACCTGTGGCATTGGGCCGTCGCCCAAAGGATGTTTCTGGTGCCGTTTCATCTGGCAGGGATAAAAAACACCATCGCCGACTCACTCAGCAGGGAGCTGCGCTCGTGCCACTAGTGGGAACTACGGCAGGATCTAGTGGATCGCCTCTTCCGACGGTGGGGCACACCCCAGATCGACCTGTTCGCGACAGCGACGAACTCCAAGTGCCAGAGGTTCACCAGCAGGTTTCCCCAGGCGAGGAGCATGGGCGATGCTTTCTCGTTCCCCTGGGAGGGCCTGTTCCTCTACGCGTTCCCTCCTTTGCCACTGCTAATCTGGCTCGTCAACCAGCTCAAGAGGTCACGGTGCAGGATGATCCTCGTCGCACCTGCGTGGCCGAGGCAGATATGGTTCCCGGACCTTCTGGACTTGTCAGCGTCCCCACCAATCAAGCTGCCGGTGGACGCGGATCTGCTCTCCAGGGAAGGAGGCGCCATCCTCCACCACGACCCGAAATCGCTGAACTTGCAGGCCTGGCTCCTGCAGCGCTAGAGTTTGGAGGATACGACATACCGGCCGACTGCAGAGAGGTTCTTGCAAAGGCCAGGGCGTCCTCGACTCTTAAATGCTACGGACACAAATGGAAGAGGTTCTCTGTCTGGTGCCACGCACAGAAGATTAACCCTCTACGGATTACGGCTCCCCAGGTACTGCCGTACCTGCTGACGCTGGCCAAAGCTGATTCATCTTGCTGCGATCTCCCGATACACCAGAACCACGGGGCGGACGTCCTTGTGGTCTCATCGTCTGGTGAAAGAGTTCATGAAGGGACTGTTCAGATCGTTCCCGCCGGTGAAGGCTCCGGCCCCGGCGTGGGAGCTCAACGTGGTGCTGACCAAGCTCATGGGACCTCCGTTCGAGTCTCTGCACTCGGCCCCGTTGAAGTTTCTGTCGTGGAAAACAGCGTTTCTTGTGGCCATCACCTCCGCACGACGGGTGGGAGAGATCCAGGCCCTTTCCTGCAAGGCCCCGTACTTGACTTTTCACGACACGAGGGTAGTGCTCAGGACGCACCCCTCCTTCATGCCCAAGGTACCGTTGGACTTCCATCTCAACGAACCCTTGGTGTTGCCTGTGTTCTTCCCGTCGCCTTCGTCGCCGGCTGAGAGGACTTTGCACTCGCTGGATGTGGCTAGAGCGCTGAAGTTCTACGTGGACCGCACAAAGTGTTTTCGGAAGACATCACAACTCTTTGTGAACTTTGGACCTGTCAATCAGGGGAAGGCTCTCTCGAAGGCTTCCATTTCCAGATGGCTCTCCGGCTGTATCATGTACTGTCATCGGTTGGCAAACCGACCGCTGCCTGGCCGTCCGAGAGCCCATTCCACCAGAGCGATCGCAGCTACCACGGCGTTCCTTTCTGGTGTGCCCCTGCTGGACATATGCAGGGCTGCTACGTGGAGGTCGACGCACACCTTCACGAAATTCTACTGCGTCGATCGGGATTCCAGGGAAGAGTCCAGGGTCGGCCAAGCAGTGCTGCGCAACCTGTTCGCCTGAGGTGAGCCTGGTGAGGAGGTAAGATGCTTAATGTTGAGTTTGATGTAATGCTTAATGTTGAGCCTTTGCCACCTCCCGTGGTTGTGCATGTGTGTACTGCTATGTATTCTTTATTCATGAGCATGTGAATCCATGCCAGACCCCATGCTGGAGAAGGAACAAGTTACTTACCTGTAACTGTTGTTCTCCAGCATGGGTATGGCATGGATTCACATGCGAACCCTCCCGCCTACCCCTCTGCGGCTCTTCACTTGGTCATACTGCCACTTCACGTGCTTCCAAATCTGAAGATGGCTGCCAGAGGCGGTGCTTAGGTAGAGGGCAGTCATTGGCTGTGGTCAGTATGACGCAGAGACCAGTGATTGGTTATTACTACGAAAGACAGATCAGAAACAAAACTGATACTGGTTTTTTTCTTTACCGAGGATTCCCAGCCTGACGACGGGGAATATTCATGAGCATGTGAATCCATGCCAGACCCATGGTGGAGAACAACAGTTACAGGTAAGTAACTTGTTCCTTTTAAGTCCATGTCATTGATTTTTGAGGATTCTGGTTCAGAGGAAGAAGAGGTCACTCCTTTTGGAGTAAAATATGGGACTAGACAATTTCCAGAGGAGTTAGTAGATTCTCAAACAAAGATGAGAGACCTGTTTGAAACTTTACATTCTGCCAGTGGTGTGGATACATTACCTGAATTAGAGTTTGTTACACTTGATCCGGCAGATCACACGGATTCAGGGTACAGAAATCTGATGAGTAGGGTGATTGAATATATGGGTTGGGGAAGAGCTTCCCCTACGTTTGAACAGGATGACATGACAGATATTATAGTCAGAGGGCCCCTGAAAGATCCGGTACTCCCCTTTCATAGGGCGTTACAGAGAACAGTGGAGAGAAACTGGGAGAAACCAGATAGCATTGCTGCAGTAGACAGTAATCTCCCAAAAAAGTACAGAACTTCGACTTCTGACCCAGAATACCTGAGTAGACACCCTACTCCAGAAAGTTTGGTAATTCAGGCAGCTACTACATCCAGGCAGGCAGCATACCCAACCATACCTCCGGACAGGGAGGATAAAAAGGTTGATGCCTGGGCTCGTAAAGTTTTTACTTCAAGTAGCATGGCCTTGAAATCTACCAATGTCACCTGTACCCTGGCCAGGTTCACACATACCCTGTGGGAATGTATTTCGGCGGTGGCTGAACATATTCCGGAAGGCGAGGAAAGGGAAGGCTTCCTGAATATAGTCAATGACGGTAAGGAGGCAATGGAGGAATGCCTCCAGTCTGGACTGGATACTGCTGATAGTATTAGCAGGTCCATGACTTCAAGCACAGTGCTACGCAGATTTGCGTGGTTGAGGAAGTCGGGGTTTGCACCAGATGTGCAGGCCAGGCTCCTCAACATGCCCTTTGATGGCTTGAGGCTGTTTGGTAGTAAGGCTGACGAAAGCCTGGAAAAACTACAGACCTCGAAAGCGGCAGCAAAGTCCCTTAGCGCCTCTATGCGACAGCCTCAGAAACCCTATTCAGGGTCATCTTCCTGGAGGGGTCGTTCTTTTCGTTACTACTCTTCGGTTAGTAGAGGAAGAGGACAGGCTTTTCAAAGGGGCAAAAGAAATGTCACTCGTGGTGGACGAGGAAAGACTACAAAGCCATCTTCAGGAGCGGCATCTACACCCTTAGCCGCTCCTGCAGCCGCCTCCAAATCTCTCTGAGGTCTTATCATACAAAACACCAGTGGGAGGCAGAATCTCTCAGCATCTGAAAGAATGGCAAGGCATTACTTCAGATGCTTGGGCACTGGAAACAGTAGCCCAAGGTTACTGCCTTCCCTTCCTAAAAAGACCTCACGATCATCCACCGGGAGCCAGCTCTACCAAGATTCCAGACCCGCTCCTTTGGCAGGAAGTTATTACCCTGCTAGAGAAAGGTGCAATAGAAAGTGTACCTGTAGTGGAGTGGAACAAGGGTTGGTACTCCCCTTATTTTCTCATCCCGAAGAAAGACGGGGGACTGAGACCCATCTTGGACTTAAGAAAATTGAACACGTTCCTCAGAAAGGACAAGTTCAAGATGGTAACCCTTTCTCAGATCCTTCAGGCTCTCCAACTCCAAGACTGGTTGGTGTCATTGGACCTTCAGGATGCTTATTGTCATGTGCCAATCCATCCCAAGCACCGAAAATACCTGAGGTTCGCAGTTGGCGGTTCTCATTATCAGTTTCGAGTTCTGCCATTCGGGCTGACCTCTGCTCCGAGGGTTTTCACCAAACTGATGGCGGTAGTAGCAGCGGGTCTCAGGAGAGGGGGGATTCACGTCTACCCCTACCTGGACGATTGGTTGATCAGAGCACGTTCTTCGGAACAAGCTCAAGAACATCTGTCGATCACCTGCCACTTCCTCCACAAACTGGGCTTCTCCCTCAATTTCAAGAAGTCCCACATGATACCATCCCAACAACTCCAGTTTATCGGAGCAGTCTTGGACACTTCCTCGGGCAAAGCCTCGCCGCCCGAGGTGAGAGCTCTCCACATACAGCAGATGGTAACAAAATTTCAAAAAGCCCTGCATCTGCCGGCCTTCGATTTTCTCAGATTGCTCGGCCTCATGGCACCCTGCATTTTTCTGGTGCCAGAAGCCAGGCTGAGAATGAGATCCCTTCAATGGGCCCTCAGAACTCAATGGTCCCAATTCTCAGGGAATATGTCACATCTTCTGCAAGTCCTGAGCACAGTTGTTCAGGATCTATCATGGCGGGCTTGCAACGACAACATCCCCAAGGGAGAGTTTTTTTGGCAACCATGGCCGGAGAAAACAGTAGTGACGGACGCCTCACTCACGGGGTGGGGAGCACACACCAACGATCTGACAATCAGCGGACATTGGTCTCCATCGGAGTCCAAACTACACATCAACCTGTTGGAGCTGAGGGCAATCAGACTAGCTCTGAAGGCCTTTCTGCCCTCCGTACAGAGAAAGAATGTCCTGATAATGACTGACAACACAGTGGCCATGTACTACCTCAACAAAAGAGGAGGCGTAGGATCACTACCTCTGTGCAGAGAAGCGATGCAGCTCTGGTTCTGGGCAATACAAGAGGGAATCTCTCTATCGGCAGTTCACCTAGCCGGAGAGCAGAACACGGCGGCAGACTTTCTGAGCAGGCAGAGCACAGTCTCCCACGAGTGGGCGTTAGCTCAGGAAGTACTTTTAGAGATCTTCATCCTTTGGGGAACCCCTCAAGTGGATCTGTTCGCAACCTCGGTGAACCGAAAGTGCGATCAGTATTGCTCAAGGGAATTCCCTCCGAGAGGAGCTCTAGGAGACACGTTCGTAGTGGATTGGGATTTTCCCCTGCTGTACGCGTTTCCTCCAGTCCCCGTGATTCCTCAGGTAATCAGGAGGTTGAGAAGGTTCAGGAAAACCATGATCCTAATTGCCCCGGATTGGGCCAGGAGAACGTGGTACCCGGACCTTCTGGACATGTCCATCTGCCCTCCAGTACGTCTTCTACAAAGAGAGGATCTTCTCTCGCAAGAGAAAGGTCGGGTTCTCCATCCAGAGGTCAACACGCTCAACCTTCATGCAGGGTTTCTGAGAGGTTGAGATACAAGGATTGGGATCTTCCGGATGATGTAATGGAGATTTTGCTTTAGGCCAGAAGGCCAGCGACAAAATCTTTGTACCGGTGCAAGGATAGAGATGTGGACCCTTTTCAATGTAGCACACCAATGGTGCTTTCTTTTCTGTTACATCTACCAAATCTGGGGCACCAGATCAAAACAATCAAAGGATACCTTGCTGCGCTTTCCATTTTTAAGCGCTCCTCAGAAGAGGTTTCTTACTTTATAATACCATTAATAATAGAGTTCCTGAAAGGACTTACACATGTATATCCACCAATACCATTTCATGTTCCAACTTGGGATTTGAATTTGATTCTTACATTTTTAACATGTATACCTTTTGAGCCTCTGCACTCATATCCATTGTGGCTTCTAACACTAAAGACTGTCCTTCTTGTAACATTAACATCAGCCCGCAGGGTTAGTGAACTACAGGCTCTCTCATGTAAACCTCCATATACCACATTTTATAAAGACAAAGTAGTTCTGAAAGTCAAACCTTCTTTCTTACCGAAAGTAATTTGTGACTTCCATTTGTCGCAGAAAATTGTTTTACCAATATTTTATCCTCCTCCTCATCTGGGAAAAGAAGAGGAAAGATTACATAGGCTGGACCCTAAAAGGGCTCTCAGCTTTTACATTGCAAGAATGACGAAAATACGCCAAGACGACCAACTTTTTGTGGGCTACACAGGTCGAAAATTAGGGTTGGCGGTCACTAAACAAACCATATCTCACTGGATTATTCTAGCTATATTGGAATGCTACAGATTAGCAGGGAAAGACCCACCGGATGGGCTTCGGGCTCACTCTACAAGGGGAATGGCCACTTCTGCGGCTTTGAAGAGGGGAGTCCCGGCAAAAGATATTTGCTCAGCTGCAACATGGGCATCAATACATACCT
Source organism: Ambystoma mexicanum (assembly GCF_040938575.1). Classification (NCBI taxonomy): domain Eukaryota; kingdom Metazoa; phylum Chordata; class Amphibia; order Caudata; family Ambystomatidae; genus Ambystoma; species Ambystoma mexicanum. The sequence goes on from NC_090923.1 coordinate 998,500,171, forward strand.
TTACCAAACATTACTGTTTGGATACCTCATCCTCAAATGAGGGTCTATTTGCCAAAGCGGTTCTCCACTCTGTACATGAAAACTAAAACTATTACTCCCACCTCCAAATTGATCACTGCTATGGGAGTCTATCACAAGATGAGGAATACGTGGGAGGACACAATCCATTCAAAGAACAAGTTACTTACCAACTGTAACGTTCTTTCGACTGGATGTTCCTCCCACATATTCCTCATCGGCCCTCCCAACCTACCCCGCAGTATAGTTTATACTTATTACAATTTCCTCTCACAATGGGCCTATCAGTCACAACATACGCCTAGATTTTCCACGATTAATTCCTCTAAAAAACAGAACTGAAGCCAACGGGCGCGGCTCGAGCCATTTATACCATCGGTGACGTCAACACGGTATGGAGCCCGTCGAGTGCCATTCGACGCCACAGCCTCGAGCACAGTTTTTCCGATGCAGCGAATCTGCCAAAACAAATTATCACAAGATGAGGAATACGTGGGAGGAACATCCAGTCGAAAGAACGTTACAGTTGGTAAGTAACTTGTTCTTCACACCCCAGAGCGTTCCTAGGATTAAGACATAGCGGCCCCGAGGGTCTTTTTCTAAAGTTTCCAAGGCAAATGGGATGCGTTTATGTATAAGAATGAGGGTACCCCTGGATCCCATTGTGTATCCCGCGTGAAAGGCGGCCCTGTAGTTGGTTCTCTGGAAGAGATTGCAGTGTGATCCCGGTAGATGTGTTTCAGTTAGCAGGGCCATGTCTACTAAGTAACTGCTTGACCAAGCGTCTTTTAATCGTGGAGTCCATCCCATTTACATTCCAGGTGAGCACTTTGAGGAACCTGGGGCGTTCATTCGATAGCAACTGTAATTGTGCTGGTGCCATCTAGCGTACGTGTTAGAGGGTTGGACGGATGTCTTGCGGGGTTAGGGTCCCCATGTGTGATAATGTAATATAACTCGTGCCATGAGTGGTGATTGGATTGCTGGCTGAACATGCTGTCGCCCCAACTGACCAAAAGCCCTGGAAATCCATGAAACCTGCATGGGTGCAGTGGTCCCAAGGCAACAAAAAACTCCTCCAAACTTACCCCTCCATTTGCCTCCCCATACTCCACCCCAACTCGAAGTACCTGTCGCCCAAACATCGCTGACACTCAAAAGAAGTAGGGTGTCAACTTAACAGTCCCTGATTGAACTAAATTAAAGAGGTTGGGGGGGGTTTCCCAGACGTGAGGGTAGTGAGTCCCCGCTTGCCGCAATGTAGGTGTGTGGAACGCCTAATGTAAGTTACTAGGACGTTCTGCAACGCAGACCGTAGAATGGTTTTGTACCTGCCAGTAGGTTCCGGGTATTCAGTGGGGGTCAGGGCTGGGGTCAGTCCCCGACGTCTGCCTGCTGATCCGGTAGTGGTGGCTGGTCCGGTGCCCGGCGTTGGTCTGCCGGCGGACCAGGGTTTCTGCTCCTGTTAGCTCGAGGTGCCGACCAGTCCCCTTCTATATGTTGGTCTGCCCAGCGCCACGCTTCCTTAGGGTCGTTAAAGTGGACTGTTGTACCTTTATGGTATATTTTGAGCAGGGAAGAGCAGGCCATATTTAACTCCTAGTGTTTGAAGTTGCCTTTTGAGCTTTTCAAAGGAATGTCTCGCCTTCTGCACCTCCCTTGTGTAGTCGGGGAAGAAGGCCATCCTGGACCCGTTGAAGGTGATTGTGCCTTTGGTTGGTGCCTGCTGTAAGAGTGCGTCTCGATCTCTGTAGTTTAGCAACTGTGTTATCACAGTTCGTGGGGGGGCTCTGGACACCGGTCTACCTGTGGGCACGCGGTGTGCTCACTCTATGGAGAAAGATTTGGAAAAGGATTGTGAACCAAACATGTCTATTAGCCACTGCTCCAGGAAGAGTTCCATACATGGTCCCTCTGCTTTCTCGGGGATACCGAGTATACGGACGTTGTTGCGCCTGGATCTCCCTTCTCCTTCCTCCACTCTGGCCTCTAGAGTCTTGAGCTTGGCAGAGAATCAGTGGAGTTGTTGTTGCACATTATGTAGCCCATCCTCTGCTTTGGAGATACGCTTTTCTGCCTCTCCTGTGTGTGCTGATAGTTTTTGTAAGTCATGCCTGAGGAGGGATACATCCAAACTTATTCCGTCCATCTTTTGTTCCATTGATGAGCGGGAGTCCGCTATGGTGGCCATGACATCTCTTAGGGAAGCATGGATGTAGGGTCTGTGTCTCCAGAGGGCTGCGGCTGGGGTTCGGGAGGCTGTGGTGGGGGGACAGTGTATTGGTCAATCCTGTTTTGCATGGTGGCTTTCTTAACTTTTTCCTTTCCCATTCTTTCAGCCAGGCCCTGCAGGCGTGATCCGGTGGCGAGGTTCCTGTCTCGATGATCGGCAGGCCTGTTGCCCACAGGTCGGTCTCCATTTGGTAGCTCTATGTCAGAGTAGTGGGGTTACAGCCGTTCTGAGGAGGGGGGTATAGTGTGGTTGTATCCCTGTTGTCAGCCCCGGGTCGGTGGCGAACCGCAGCGTCAGACTTCTATTTGCGGCTGCAGTGACCAGTTCACCCCCCACCTCTCTCGTTGGTTGGCCTCGCCGGAGGTTCGTATTCTTTCGGTGGGCTATTTGCCCTGTTGTCAGACCTGCTCTCCCCTAAGCAGCCCGGTGTCTGCTCAACGGAGATTCAGCTTTCCTGAGGGCGGGTGTTTATTATGGGTCTGCCCCCAGTTGTCGGCTTCTGATCGGTGGCGGTCCTCCCTGCCCCTCTTCTATTTGTTGCTAAGGTGCCAGGCCTACCTGCCGCCACTTTCGGTCACTGGAGGTGCTAGATGTTATCCCGGAAGGTCGATGTTTTGTCCCTGGGTTACACCCAATGTCTCAAAAGTGGTATTCAGGCTTTTCTGAGTGGTGGGGGTCGTGGTATGGTAGTACCCCAGATCAGCATTGCAACGATCTGGACCGCCGCACCACTGTTCCCCTCTGTAGTGCGCAATGCACCCCATGCCGCTCTTGGTGGCCGGGGGGGTAGGTTGGTGTCCCAGGAGGTCAGCGCCCCTTCCGTGGTCCGTGTGCCGCGTTATGGAAGTGTCCGGCACTATCACTGCCTCTCCGGGCATTCAAGCCTTGCTTGGCTTGAGTCGCAGTTGGCCCAGCACGGCCCAGCGCGTATGGATGTGGCTCCAGCCTTTTTCAATATGCCTGGTGGTTGCGTATTTATGTCTATTGCTTGGGTTCCAGTGTTTCTTTGGCCACCCGCACAATGAGGTGTGCTCTGGGACAGGAAAGTCCAGTAGCTTGGGAATCCTCCCGGCCAGGAGAACAGAGGGGCCGGGCCTCGAGCGGGGGTCTCTGACGCAGGCACTTACCGGTAGAGCAGCATCTGCTGCCGTTGTGCTGATCGGTTGGGCTCCCTCTGCCTTTGCGCACCCGGTTGGGTGGCTCGGGCTCAGCTGGGCCGGGGTCCTTCGTTTCGCCGCCTCCACTCCTCGAAGCACGGTCACCGAACCCCCCGGCTGCAACCACGGGCGTATGTCCACCGCTTCAGCCCCCGCACCAGGGAACCACCAGCGTCTCAGCCCCTCACTTCGGCAGGCAGCAGTCCGGTGAATTGGCGGTCAGTCTGCGCAGCAGCGCCACCCCAGACCTCGCTCACTGCACGGCCAGCACTCCGGTGGCCATCTTAATTGCACACAGGTCGGCGTCCACCAGTCTTCACCGGCCTCCAGCTCCTCCACCTCGGCGCGTTTCTCAGAGATTTTAAGCACACACGCGCCCCAAGGTGCCACACTTCGACAGGTGTATTTTGGGGGTCGGCAGGTACAGAATGCAGGCGTTACGAACAGGATGTCAGCCGCGGTCGCGGGAGCTCACGAGGCCCATGTCTATCTCATCTCGCAGTTGGCCACGCCCCCATAAAATCACAACTTAACCATCGTTGCCTCAGATATCATCAAAGAAAGTTGTCTTTAGTAGTTCCCAGAGGTAGTAAGACAGAGACGGCTGCGGCCCTCATTTAAAGTGAAGGCTGGAAATACAGTAGGGTTTACGGATCTCTAGATCTTGACTTATGACCAATTAGAGAGTAGGGACGCTTGGCCTAAGGTAGAGGGGTCGGAACCACTCAAAATAAACACTCTTGGCTCTACACAACATCTACATCCAGCAATATGCAGATGACATGTTGCTCTACCTCAAGATATCATTCATCAAAAACATCCACAGGCTCAACTCCTGCCTCACATTGATCCAGTCCTGAATGTCCAGTGCTTACCTGAAGCTAACCCTTCTAAGATCGAATTCCTACTGCTGACCAAGCACCACAACCACCCTGAAATCCAGACCTGGCTCTGCGCTATAAACTTTGAGGGCTGCACAACTATGTTGACCACCTGTTGTAAATCTCTTGGCTTTGACATTGACAGACACCTCTTCTTTAAGGAGCACATAGCAAGGAAAACACAAGTGGGTTGGTCAAATATTTCCCTTCTGCAGAAGATCAGGCACATCATCCCAGAAAACAACTTCTGCTGTCCAAGCTTGTTCCTTGCTCACCTGGATGGTTGCAATGCCCTTCTGGAAGGCCTTCCAGCAACTAACCTGGCAGCCATGAGATGTATCTTAAATGCTGCAGCATGACCCATCAAAGGATTCCACACATTCAACCACATCACCCGACACTTATTGAACTTCACTGACTCATGTGGCAAATACATACCTTCAAATCCTGCTGCATCATTTCAAAGGCTGTCATCCTGCAGTACACAAGCTACCTCTCTGAGAAATGCAGTATCTCTGGAGGCCTACGATCCACCAGAATTAGGGCCATGTGCAGACTTTCAACGATGCTGGTGCAGGAAGGAAAGAACCAGAGGACTGGCCTTCTCTGTCTATGCCCTTGGAAGCTGGAACCATTTTCCTGTCAACTCTAGATCGCCCCCCCACCATTTCCGAAGGAGCTCCAGACTCTCCTCTTCAAGGGTTGGCTCCTCCCTAACAGCGGTTCCATGTAATAAAGTTGCTGTGATAATGGCGGTTTAAAAAATAAAATCTCTGCAAAAAGGCTGTGGTGTGGCCCTCAACCCCCGACCCATTATACCGCAAAAGGAGACCAGGGGACACCCCCGCTCCCCTTTTGTGGTATAGTGGAAACACTTTTACTGGGTCACAACACAGCCTTTTTCCCGCCATTTCTCAGCGACCATATTACTGAATACCCTAACAGCTAGCTCCACAGACCCTCAAATTCTCACCTAACCTGAAATTACGTTATCTGCGCCCCGTTTCCTCCTCTGATTGCCTCGCTGCAAATGTGCCCGTCTTCACCATTTCCCATTGTTACCTCCCTGCTCTCTTGCAGCTCTACTTCTCTCATTGTGTACTTTCCCCTACGACTTGGAAAGTAATCTGTTGCTTTCCAAAGCTAGGTTAGCACTCCATAAATACCCTAATAATAATCACAAACAGTTTTAATGTCTTGCTAGTTTCTACTGTCAACTCAGAGATTGTGTTGCCTCCACAGTTTCAAATATCCCCTCACGAATGAGGTTCTCTAGAATCTCTTCTTGTTCCTTTTGGGTGGTAACCTGGATTGGTTGCTTCATTTCTACTCTAGGCATGGCACCATTCCCCTTCAGTGCCCCAGTGGAGGGTCTAGAAACGTTCCCATGGCTCTTTAGAAAGTCCTTGTGACAGATTGAATGGACGTCTATTACTTGCTCATTTGCACTGGAGTCCATTTTTATATGCAAATGTCTGCATCGGCCCATTCCAGTTTGGAGTCTCGTCTGTCATCTGTGTAAAATCTCCCTCTGCTTATCATGTTCTTTTTTTTTTTTTACCAATCTTTATTTTGTTTTAAGAGGCGGAAGGGACCAGCATGTAATCAAAATCGACAGAATAGGACAGACAACATGGCAAAAGCCAAGATTAATCAGATGTTTCCAAGACAATAGATTCTACATTGCAGATGGTCAAAACAGTGACCAGTCTAGAGATCAGCCACTGAGCACTATAACAAAGCTAGATGTTTGTATAACATTGGTTTATATCCCCCATACTAGGAGGCCTATGTATAACTCATAAACGGAACCCAAGTTCCAATGTAGATTGAAGATTTCCCCTCAAATAGTGCAGTGATTTTCTCAGTCGCTAAAATGTGCCAAGTTTACCCCACCACGTCGCCATGAGTGGGCCCTCATGAGATTTCCAGTTACTTGGCTGCTAGCAGGAGGTGGGTAATTAATTTAGAAGCATTACCTTTTAGCGGATAAACTCACTCTCCACTGGGGAAGCAAAACTTTGAGCATCGACTTAATATGTGAAAGGACCTCTTTCCAGAATTCCGGGGCTTTAGGACAGTGCCACCACATGTGGTAATAGGTTCCCCTGTCCGAGCATCCCCTCCAGCAGGTATTGGGGTAGGAAGGATGAAAGTGGTGCAGCTCTCAGGGGAAAGGTACCACCTGTAGCAGAGCTTGAAGTGACACTCCATGTCTGTGCTGCATCGGGCTCCCTTGTACTTCCGTTCCCATATCCTGAGAAAAGACTCCTCCCCGATTTGGGTACCCAGGTCATGCTCCCAACTTTCCATGTATGTCAGACGATCAAGGGGGTCATAGCGGTCCAGGAGGTTGTAGAGCCCTGAAATTCTGCCTCTAGAGCGGCCTGCTAAAAGTGTGAGCTTCAGAGCATTGAGGTCCCTAGTGCCTCTCTGTTTTGTCATAGGGTGGATCACCCAGTGGCGTAACTGAGTATATCTGAACCGTTTCCCTTATGGTACTGAGAATAATAATTTGCATTTTTCAAAGGTAACTGGGGACCCTTCCCAGAAAAGATGTCTAGGTTCCCGTAGACCACCTGCAGTCCAGAGAGAGAAGGCCATGTACTGCACCCCTGAGGAGAATTCTGGGTTGCAAACAATAGGTGATAGTGGACCTAGTCCCAAGGGAGTGTCCCTCCTCTTGGTAGCTGTATTCCCACATCTGCGCACGTGAGATGTAGAGTAAAGGAATGAGTGTCCTGTTTTTGATGAATGGTAGTTGCCTCAACCTGTACCTATGAAAACAACTGTGAAAGTTAGGAGACCAGATAGTAGCGAAAGACATCTGGAACCCCCAAACCGACCAAGCCTTCAGGTCTGAGCAGGACTTTCGTCGCTATTCTGGGTTTGCGGTGTCGCCAGATAAATGCAAGGGTTTTTCCCTGAAGTGAGTGTAGTTTGTGTAGTGCAACATATATCGGGGGAGCATCGAAGTGATATAGAAGCCTCAGGATGATGGTCATTTTGATTACTGTAACCCGTCCCAATCATGAGATTGTGTGTTTGTCCCAGCACTACCTGAGTGAGAAGAGAGGGGAAATTTGCTCTATATAATGTTTTAATTGTGCTCGAAATCTTTATCCTCGGATAATTGATCCAGTCCCTTTTCCATTTCATAGGGCAAAACTCCCCAAGCCTGTCATATTCCCCTGGTGATATCGCTAGAAGTAACCCTTGAGATTTGGAATAATTGACCTTGAATGCAGAGACTGTATCAAAAGCTGCTAGGTCACCCATCAGAGCTGTCGCCGAGGAAGGAGCGTCTTTTACAGGGGCCGATGCCTCATTGGCAGAGAGAGAGATTTGATGCTCCTGCTGTTGGCATGGGATACCCTTTATGTCTGGATTGTTGCAGACCGGGATCGATAGTGGCTCCACAGAGAGATGTAAACTCTTGTTGGCCTTGCTGGCCGCCAGGTGCCTCATAAACCGCCACAGGAACCGGGCACATCTAATTACTGGCGCTCCCCATAGCCGGGGAATGCCCAATGTGTGTTTAGCCCTTCTGGGCTTGATACAAAGGAGCCACCCCCCTGTCAGATGGCCCACACCTGGCAGATGTGGCCCAGGCTGAGAAATGCTGTGGGGGGCTCCCCACACTTCCTCTGAGTGCTGGGCTTCATCTGACATACGCAGCCCAGCTCATTCAAAGACTTTGGGGTACCCCTTACTGTTGCCGCTGCTGCCTGTCACTGCTGCTGCCTATAGTTGCCGTCTGCTGCCATCGTCTACCCAAAAGACATCACAGAGGAGCGCAGGAAGACAGAAGAAAATCAAAAGAGCAGCAGCAAGAGACCTTGAGACAACCCTGGCCAGGTTGCCTTGCATGTAAGGTCTTTTTAAATCGTTTTTTTAATACAGTGTACTGTATAGAGTCTGGATATATTTTTTAAGACATTTTATATTTTTAAAGGACTCTTTTTATATTTTTCGTGTTCTATTAGTAACACAGCTGTTTAGGAGTAATTTAAGTTTTATATAGGGCCTCATTACGACCCTGGCGGATGGACCATGGTGCTAATAATAGCACCATTGTCCATGCCGGTAACTCTCCGACTCCGACATGGCGGAATGGGGAATTACCCGCAAATTGCGGCACCGTACTTAGCACCAAGGTCCCTTTGCGGCATGGTTTTTAACGCCTGCAAAAAGCAGGCGTTAAAATCACCATCCCGCAAAGGGACCTTGTAATCAGGAGTTAAGGGTCGGCGCCGTTTACGGCGCCGTAAAACCCTTAACGCCTGACTCGTAATGAGGCCCATAGTGTCTTGTGCTCTGCCCCTTTTGTAAAAAACTCACAAAACCCTGCTTGTGTACTGGAAAAGTATATAAGAAAGCTTTAAACAACTAAAAAGAACCGTAACCAGCATCCCTTTTGTCCGCCTCTCCTTTTGTGCTCCACTTACTCTAATCTTGTGTTTTCTCTTTAGGGGTATTTGGGGAACCTACCTGCCCTGACCTCTTGATCTTCCCTACCCTTACTTTCTTCCTATCGAAATACACCAGGGTGATCTCGATCCCATTAGAGCAGGGTTTGGAGACAGGTAAGCGGCGAGTCAAGTTATAAGTGAAGAGTTAAACTGTATATTGTGCACCTGCCTACACCGGTTTCCCTGTAAGGCGTGTTAGAACATCACCCCGCTACAGAGAGCAAACAGGAGAGGGGATAGAGGGCAGCCCTGACGTATCCCTCTGGAAACAGAGATGAGGTGGGTGGCGCTCCAGTTGAGCAACACTCGGGTGGAGGGCGAGGAGTAGTTAGTAAATAGGTTTTGCTGGAATCTAGGGCATAGGCCAGATTGCCGGAGAACGGCGCTTACATATGACCAATCAAGGCAGTCAAAAGCATTTTGGGCGTTCAGGGCCATGAGCCCGGCGAGAGCCCACGAGCCAGCCACTTTGACCAGGTCCAGGGCCTTCCTGATGCAACGCTGGGCAGTAAAGCCTGTCTGATCCGGATGAACCAGCTTAGGAAGGACCTTCATCAGACGTGTAGCCAAGACTTTTGAATAGATTTTCATGTAATTGTTAATGAGAGAAATCGGGCGATCGGAGTCTAGTGAGTCAGGGTCTTTGTTTGTTTTCAAAAGTGGAAAGGTAGAATGGTACTGGTTTCCAGCATGGCGGGCATGAGGGACCCCATGTCCGGGAATGTGTTCAAGAGCTGAGTTAGGTGCGGGCTAGAATCTCACAATAGCATTTTTAAAACTTGACAGTGAACCTGTCTGGGCCCGGAGTGGTGTTTTTGAGTGATTTAATGGCTGCAACCACCTCGGCTACCTGTATGGACTGTTCAAGTAGCCTTGTTTTCTCCAACTGAAGGCAGAGGCGGGGGGTGACTGAATGTAAGTAGTCTTCTAAAGCTGCCCTCTCCGGAGGTGGGTAGGGGCAGAGGCAGATTCAGCAAAGTACTTATGAACCCAGGCAGGTTTGTCATGGTCTGCCAAAAGAAGTGAGCCCCTTCTGACCCGCAGAGCCCAAATACTTTTCTGGGTTTTGTGCTTTGCTAATTTGCAGACCAAAATCGTGTTAGCCTTGTTGCCTCTGGTGTGATAATATTGCTTAACCTTTACGAGAGCCTGGGCCAGTCTCTCTACCAAGTGGGCCTCCAGCTTGGCTTTAGCAATTTTTAGGTGGTGCCACACATTAAGGGAATCCTTGAGTTTGTGTGCAGTCTCCCTAGGTTTAACCTCCCCTTCTAATTGCTCCCTAAAACGTGTTCTCCCTTTAGTATTGGACAAAGTTATCCTCATGATAACCCCCCTAACTACTGCCTTCAAAGCGTCCCAGACCATCTGCAAGTCCATCCCCTGGGTGCGGTTGGTCTCGAAGTATGTAAGTATTGTGGTTTTGAGCTCCTGGCAGATGACCAGAACCTTAAGTATTGGGTTATACAACCTCCAGGTGTTACGTCTCTGTCTCCTCCCCGCAGGCATGGGCGACTTGCCGCTTCATTCCTGCAGCGTTGGCAGTTGCTGTGGAGACTTAGCGTTTCCCGGGCCAGGATTCGAACGGGTCACGTGTGCAGTCAGTTGACCGGGACGCAGCGAGGCAGGCTCCGCCCCTTAACAAACATACATAAGCGTTCGCTTCCCAGAAGACGCTGCTTCTAATTAGCGTTCTTCTATCCTGCTTCGTTTTGGACTGATTTATTGTATTTTGGACTTTGCTTGCCTACTCGACTTGCTACAGCTTGCTCCTTCTGTGTTTTGGCGAACCGGACTTGCGTCTTTGGTGCATTCGAGCTTTTGCTCACTTTTCCATTACCTGCGTCTCTCGGGATGCTCTGATCTTGTTTCCTCTTGTTCCCTCTGGCGGTTGGCTCCCTACTCTGCACTTGGGGACAAGTTCTTGCTACCTGGAAACCATTCCACTTCGCTTCATCTAGATCAGTACACTACTCTCCTTCCATCTAACTACTGTCTTCCGTTCTAACCAATTCCTCTCTCCTGCCTGGACATTCACTTCTGTGGTAACTATACGACCCAACCCTGCTGTAGCTCTGTTTGGATACCTACATCTTTGGAACTATACTTTATTTGGATTGTGCTGTTTGATAAAGACACTCTTGGAACCAACGTGCACTCCTGGACGCTACCCTGATTCGTGCACCACCCCGACTCTAGTTGGCGTCCCTCGTGCCGTCCGGGAAGTAGTACCCTTACTAACCCTTCCTTTTTTTTATTTTGTACCTCCGTTGTTTCTTTAAGTCCTTTTACTCTTCTACCTTGGGTAAGCTGATTCAGTGTTGGTTACTATCTTTCTGACTTATTAGATAGACGACTTTACCCATCTCCCTTCCTCTTTTAGTTGCAGCTCTTCTAAAAAGGCAACAGCGTATAGACGCTATACAATCCCTGGTTACCTCTGGTCCACCAGGGTTAGGGGCTTCGGGCGCTACCGCGTCAGGAACGGGTTTTCCACCTCCTGGACAAGAAACAACCCCAATTGTGCTTTCAGCACAATTCCCTCTAGCTCCACCAGAGCTTTTCATGGGTGACCCGAAACAATATAGAACTTTCATCAACCAGTGCAAGTTGCACTTCTTGTGCCGCCCTTCCTCATTTCCAACTTTCACCACCAAGGGGGCATTCATCTTGTCACATTTGGGGGGTACAGCTGCTGCTTGGGCTAACCCTCTATTAGAAACCAATAGTCATGTGTTGTACAATTGTGATGCTCTTTTGACTGCCATGAGCAGGGTCTTTGACACTCGATACACCTCGCAGGCTTCGGATCTCGAATTACTTAAACTCAGGCAGGGATCCACATCATTGCTCATTTACCTAGCCCGTTTCAATCAGTTGGCAGCAGAGATGGATTGGCCCGAGGACAAGAAATCAGCAGTTTTCTATCAAGGTTTGTCTGAATAATTGAAAGACACCCTGTCAACAGTACCTATAGTTCCAACAGCATTCAGTGAACTACTTGACATGGTACTTCAGATAGATGCCCGCAGGGCAGAACGGAAGGGAGAAAAAAGACCCAATGTTCCGCCTTCGCTTACGGAAGCACCCATGGCTTCAGTATCCACACCAGAACCTATGCAGATTGGAGCGGTTCGAGGACCCCTGACTCCTGCACAACGGGAATATCGCCGCACCCACAATTTATGTATGTATTGTGGTTCTGCAGACCATCTTCTGCCTGAATGCACCAAAAAACCGAACAAAAAGAAGGCGGGAAAGGCCAAATCCCGACAGTAGAGGGAGTCCCTACGTCGGGAAAGTTGGCATTGGACTCCCGTGATCATGATAAAACTGTTCTGTTTCATCTACCTGTCTCCTTTTCGGTGGCATCCAGTGTTTCTTTTCCGGTTTCGGTGGTCATCGACTCCGGCGCCACCGGGAATTACATTGATCAACGTTTTGCTGGGCTCTCTGGCATCACGTTAATGGAAAAACCTCAACCCGAATCAGTCAGTGCAGTTGATGGCACAGCACTTTTCTCAGGCCTGGTTACTCAACAGACCATTCCTAATACTATGAGTACTCTGGAGGGCCATTCTGAAACTATAATCTTTGATGTTATCCAGGCTCCTGCCTACCGAGTCATTCTCGGGCTTCCATGGCTTCGCCTCCACAATCCCATTATTGACTGGGCCTTGGGGTTGATTCAGTTTCCTTCCGTACATTGCAACAGTTCGTGTTTTTCCGCTTTGGGTATCGCTTCAGTGGATCCCAGTCAGATTTTGTCCTCTATACTTGCAAGTATAGGTGCTATTTCATCCGAGTCTGTTCCTCGTATCCCTCCTGAATACACACGGTATTGTGATGTATTGACAAGGGTAAGGCAGAAGTGCTTCCGCCCCATCAAGTCTATGACTGTCCTATAGACCTGGTTCCTGGGGCAAAAATACCCTCAGGGCGTGTATACTCTCTCTCTCTCTGAAAGAAGACCGGGTTCTGAAGGACTACTTGGACAATGCTCTTGCTATGGGCTTCATTCAACCATCCAAATCACCGGCAGCTTCTCCTTTATTTTGTGTGCCTAAAAAGGAGGGTGACCTACGTCTGTGCATTGATTATCGGGCATTAAATGAGGTTACCATTAAGAACCAATACCCCTTACCACTCATTTCGGTATTAGTAGATCAGTTGGGTGATTCACGGGTGTTTACCAAATTGGATCTTCGTGGGGCATATAATCTCGTTCGCATCCGAAGAGGTGACGAATGGAAAATGGCTTTTAAGACCCGATTCAGTCTTTTGGAGTATCTGGTAATGCCTTTCGGCCTGTGTAACACCCTTGCTATGTTTCAGGTGTTCAGGAATGATGTGTTTCACGATATCCAAGACTGATTCGTAGTGGTTTACTTGGACGATATACTTGTCTATTCTGCCTCCTTGTCCAATCATGTTCAACACGTTTCAACTGTACTACAGCGTCTACGGGACAATCATTTATTTGTAAAAGCAGAGAAATCTGTGTTTCACGCAACAGAAGTGGAATTTCTAGGCTTTGACATCACCGATCGAGGCATCAGGATGAGTTCCTCAAAGGTGAAAGCGGTTATGGAATGGCCTGTCCCCAAGACAGTTAAAGCTCTCCAGTCTTTTTTAGGATTTGCGAACTTTTATCGTAGATTCATCCATTCTTTTTCTGCCATTTCAGCCCCTCTCACTGCTCTCACAAGTCCCAAAACTCCTTTTGTTTGGAATACTGTGGCCCAAGAGGATTTCGACAAGTTAAAAGGGGCATTCACCTCCGCTCCGGTGTTGTAACATCCTAACCCGGATCAGCCTTATTTTGTGGAAGCTGACGCTTCCGGTTATGCTGTCGGGGCAGTTCTTTTTCAGTCTTGTCCGCGATCAGGAGAGGTACATCCTGTTGCATTCTATTCTCTGAAGCTATCCCAGTACGAGAGGAATTATACCATTACAGAAAGAGAATTGTTGGCCGTCAAGGAGGCATTCATGGAATGGAGGCATCACCTCTTGGGGGCCAGACACATCGTTACCGTGTACTCCGACCATAGAAGTCTGCTTGCTTTCAAGTCAATGAAGTGCCTCACGGCTCGGCTAGCCAGGTGGCACTTGTTTTTCTCGCAATTCCATTTTATCATCACCTATCGGCCGGCAAGGCTGCACGTTCCAGCAGATGCCCTGTCTAGGCAAAATCCCGTAGTTCCACGGGAAACCAGAGATCCTGTTCCACTTTTGTCCAATAACGTTGTGTGCGGTTGCACCGTCCGGTCTTCACTGTGTTCCCCCGTTGAGGACTGGGTCGTTGCGAACCCAGAGGAAGTGGCCGCACTCAACCTCGATGTTCATGGTGGCTTGCCCTTTATCCAGGGTCGTGTTTTCATACCTCCTGGAAGGGCACGGTTAGAAGCCTTGAATTGGGCCCATGATTCAATCGCCACAGCACACCCGGGACAGCCAAAAACACTCGAATCACTGCGGCGTTGGTCATGGTGGCCCTCGATGTCACGGGACGTTATGGACCACGTCTCTACCTGTGCGATTTGTGCTCAAAGCAAGCCCTCTAGAACCAAAACTATGGGTCTTCTGCATCCTCTTCCGGTCCCCTAGAAGCCCCTGGCAGATGCTATCCATGGACTTTGTTGTGCAATTACCACCGGTCAATGGTAAGGATACAGTCCTGGTGGTGATTGACTACTTCATGAAATATGCCATATTTGTTCCTTGTTCGGGTATCCCGTTGGCGCCTGCCTTGGCCAAGCTCTTTCTCTTACATGTGTTCAGAAGATTCAGACTGCCCACGGTTATTGTGACTGACAGGGGGTCCCAATTTACGTCGCGGTTCTGGGGGGCCCTCACTTCCTCTTTTCAGATTGAGGGTAGGGACTCGACCGCTTTCCATCCTCAAACTGATGGGCAGACTGAACGTCTAAATGCCACTATGGAGCAGTATCTACGATGTTTGTGTTTACAATTCCAGAGCACCTGGTTTTCAGCCCTGCCACAGGCCAAGTTTGCCTATGACAACTCTCTGCACTCAACTACGGGCTCTTCGCCATTCTTTGCTCTTCATGGTTTTCACCCTCGTTCTCTGCCTTTGGATCCTTCACTGCCTACGGATAATCCGGCAGCTCTCGCTTGTGTACGGGATATGGATCACATACACAGAGACATACGATTGCACCTTTTATGGGCCCAAATCCGACCCAAGAAGTATGCTGATGCTCACCGGTGTCCGGCTCCTACTTACCGTCCTGGCATGAAGGTCTGGCTGTCCACTAGGAACCTGAAAATACCCGGGAAGAAAGTGTTAGCTCCCAGGTTTGTGGGGCCCTATCTCGTTCAGTCTGTTGTTAATCCTTCTGCCGTCCGTCTGTCCTTACGTGCCTTGTGGCGGATCCACCCGGTTTTTCACGTTTCCTTGTTGAAGCCTTGCCCGGCTGGTACCCGCCTGCCCTGCCGCCCGGCCCGGATTATGGTTGAAGGGGAGGAGGAGTTTGAGGTGTCAGCTATCCTGGATGTCAAGGTCTCCAGGGGTAAGTTATTTTACTTGGTGGATTGGAAGGGTTACGGCCCGGAGGACCATACGTGGGAACCTTTGTCCCACATTCACTCACCTGCCTTGTTGCAAGCTTTCCATGCCGCCAGGGGGTTGCCCTGGCCTTTGTGGGAGGATACTGTTACGTCTCTGTCTCCTCCCCGCAGGCATGGGCGACTTGCCGCTTCATTCTTATAGTGTTGGCAGTTGCCGTGGAGACTTAGCGTTTCCCGGGCCAGGATTCGAACGTGTCACGTGCCCAGTCAGCTGATCGGGACGCAGCGAGGCAGGCGCCGCCCCTTAGCAAACATACATAAGCGTTCGCTTCCGGGAAGATTTAATTAGCGTTCTTCTATCCTGCTTCGTTTTGGACTGATTTATTGTATTTCGGACTTTGCTTTCCTACTCGACTTGCTACAGCCTGCTCCTTCTGTGTTTTGGCGAACCGGACTTGCGTCTTTGGTGCATTCGAGCTTTTGCTCACTTTTCCATTACCTGCGTCTCTCGGGATGCTCTGATCTTGTTTCCTCTTGTTCCCTCTGGCGGTTGGCTCCCTACTCTGCTCTTGGGGACAAGTTCTTGCTACCTGGAAACCATTCCTCTTCGCTTCATCTAGATCAGTACACTACTCTCCTTCCATCTAACTACTGTCTTCCGTTCTAACCAATTCCTCTCTCCTGCCTGGACATTCACTTCTGTGGTAACTATACGACCCAACCCTGCTGTAGCTCTGTTTGGATACCTACATCTTTGGAACTATACTTTATTTGGATTGTGCTGTTTGATAAAGACACTCTTGGAACCAACGTGCACTCCTGGACGCTACCCTGATTCGTGCACCACCCCGACTCTAGTTGGCGTCCCTCGTGCCGTCCGGGAAGTAGTACCCTTACTAACCCTTCCTTTTTTTTATTTTGTACCTCTGTTGTTTCTTTAAGTCCTTTTACTCTTCTACCTTGGGTAAGCTGATTCAGTGTTGGTTACTATCTTTCTGACTTATTAGATAGACGACTTTACCCATCTCCCTTCCTCTTTTAGTTGCAGCTCTTCTAAAAAGGCAACAGCGTATAGACGCTATACAATCCCTGGTTACCTCTGGTCCACCAGGGTTAGGGGCTTCGGGCGCTACCGCGTCAGGAACGGGTTTTCCACCTCCTGGACAAGAAACAACCCCAATTGTGCTTTCAGCACAATTCCCTCTAGCTCCACCAGAGCTTTTCATGGGTGACCCGAAACAATATAGAACTTTCATCAACCAGTGCAAGTTGCACTTCTTGTGCCGCCCTTCCTCATTTCCAACTTTCACCACCAAGGGGGCATTCATCTTGTCACATTTGGGGGGTACAGCTGCTGCTTGGGCTAACCCTCTATTAGAAACCAATAGTCATGTGTTGTACAATTGTGATGCTCTTTTGACTGCCATGAGCAGGGTCTTTGACACTCGATACACCTCGCAGGCTTCGGATCTCGAATTACTTAAACTCAGGCAGGGATCCACATCATTGCTCATTTACCTAGCCCGTTTCAATCAGTTGGCAGCAGAGATGGATTGGCCCGAGGACAAGAAATCAGCAGTTTTCTATCAAGGTTTGTCTGAATAATTGAAAGACACCCTGTCAACAGTACCTATAGTTCCAACAGCATTCAGTGAACTACTTGACATGGTACTTCAGATAGATGCCCGCAGGGCAGAACGGAAGGGAGAAAAAAGACCCAATGTTCCGCCTTCGCTTACGGAAGCACCCATGGCTTCAGTATCCACACCAGAACCTATGCAGATTGGAGCGGTTCGAGGACCCCTGACTCCTGCACAACGGGAATATCGCCGCACCCACAATTTATGTATGTATTGTGGTTCTGCAGACCATCTTCTGCCTGAATGCACCAAAAAACCGAACAAAAAGAAGGCGGGAAAGGCCAAATCCCGACAGTAGAGGGAGTCCCTACGTCGGGAAAGTTGGCATTGGACTCCCGTGATCATGATAAAACTGTTCTGTTTCATCTACCTGTCTCCTTTTCGGTGGCATCCAGTGTTTCTTTTCCGGTTTCGGTGGTCATCGACCCCGGCGCCACCGGGAATTACATTGATCAACGTTTTGCTGGGCTCTCTGGCATCACGTTAATGGAAAAACCTCAACCCGAATCAGTCAGTGCAGTTGATGGCACAGCACTTTTCTCAGGCCTGGTTACTCAACAGACCATTCCTAATACTATGAGTACTCTGGAGGGCCATTCTGAAACTATAATCTTTGATGTTATCCAGGCTCCTGCCTACCGAGTCATTCTCGGGCTTCCATGGCTTCGCCTCCACAATCCCATTATTGACTGGGCCTTGGGGTTGATTCAGTTTCCTTCCGTACATTGCAACAGTTCGTGTTTTTCCGCTTTGGGTATCGCTTCAGTGGATCCCAGTCAGATTTTGTCCTCTATACTTGCAAGTATAGGTGCTATTTCATCCGAGTCTGTTCCTCGTATCCCTCCTGAATACACACGGTATTGTGATGTATTGACAAGGGTAAGGCAGAAGTGCTTCCGCCCCATCAAGTCTATGACTGTCCTATAGACCTGGTTCCTGGGGCAAAAATACCCTCAGGGCGTGTATACTCTCTCTCTCTCTGAAAGAAGACCGGGTTCTGAAGGACTACTTGGACAATGCTCTTGCTATGGGCTTCATTCAACCATCCAAATCACCGGCAGCTTCTCCTTTATTTTGTGTGCCTAAAAAGGAGGGTGACCTACGTCTGTGCATTGATTATCGGGCATTAAATGAGGTTACCATTAAGAACCAATACCCCTTACCACTCATTTCGGTATTAGTAGATCAGTTGGGTGATTCACGGGTGTTTACCAAATTGGATCTTCGTGGGGCATATAATCTCGTTCGCATCCGAAGAGGTGACGAATGGAAAATGGCTTTTAAGACCCGATTCAGTCTTTTGGAGTATCTGGTAATGCCTTTCGGCCTGTGTAACGCCCTTGCTATGTTTCAGGTGTTCAGGAATGATGTGTTTCACGATATCCAAGACTGATTCGTAGTGGTTTACTTGGACGATATACTTGTCTATTCTGCCTCCTTGTCCAATCATGTTCAACACGTTTCAACTGTACTACAGCGTCTACAGGACAATCATTTATTTGTAAAAGCAGAGAAATCTGTGTTTCACGCAACAGAAGTGGAATTTCTAGGCTTTGACATCACCGATCGAGGCATCAGGATGAGTTCCTCAAAGGTGAAAGCGGTTATGGAATGGCCTGTCCCCAAGACAGTTAAAGCTCTCCAGTCTTTTTTAGGATTTGCGAACTTTTATCGTAGATTCATCCATTCTTTTTCTGCCATTTCAGCCCCTCTCACTGCTCTCACAAGTCCCAAAACTCCTTTTGTTTGGAATACTGTGGCCCAAGAGGATTTCGACAAGTTAAAAGGGGCATTCACCTCCGCTCCGGTGTTGTAACATCCTAACCCGGATCAGCCTTATTTTGTGGAAGCTGACGCTTCCGGTTATGCTGTCGGGGCAGTTCTTTTTCAATCTTGTCCGCGATCAGGAGAGGTACATCCTGTTGCATTCTATTCTCTGAAGCTATCCCAGTACGAGAGGAATTATACCATTACAGAAAGAGAATTGTTGGCCGTCAAGGAGGCATTCATGGAATGGAGGCATCACCTCTTGGGGGCCAGACACATCGTTACCGTGTACTCCGACCATAGAAGTCTGCTTGCTTTCAAGTCAATGAAGTGCCTCACGGCTCGGCTAGCCAGGTGGCACTTGTTTTTCTCGCAATTCCATTTTATCATCACCTATCGGCCGGCAAGGCTGCACGTTCCAGCAGATGCCCTGTCTAGGCAAAATCCCGTAGTTCCACGGGAAACCAGAGATCCTGTTCCACTTTTGTCCAATAACGTTGTGTGCGGTTGCACCGTCCGGTCTTCACTGTGTTCCCCCGTTGAGGACTGGGTCGTTGCGAACCCAGAGGAAGTGGCCGCACTCAACCTCGATGTTCATGGTGGCTTGCCCTTTATCCAGGGTCGTGTTTTCATACCTCCTGGAAGGGCACGGTTAGAAGCCTTGAATTGGGCCCATGATTCAATCGCCACAGCACACCCGGGACAGCCAAAAACACTCGAATCACTGCGGCGTTGGTCATGGTGGCCCTCGATGTCACGGGACGTTATGGACCACGTCTCTACCTGTGCGATTTGTGCTCAAAGCAAGCCCTCTAGAACCAAAACTATGGGTCTTCTGCATCCTCTTCCGGTCCCCTAGAAGCCCCTGGCAGATGCTATCCATGGACTTTGTTGTGCAATTACCACCGGTCAATGGTAAGGATACAGTCCTGGTGGTGATTGACTACTTCATGAAATATGCCATATTTGTTCCTTGTTCGGGTATCCCGTTGGCGCCTGCCTTGGCCAAGCTCTTTCTCTTACATGTGTTCAGAAGATTCAGACTGCCCACGGTTATTGTGACTGACAGGGGGTCCCAATTTACGTCGCGGTTCTGGGGGGCCCTCACTTCCTCTTTTCAGATTGAGGGTAGGGACTCGACCGCTTTCCATCCTCAAACTGATGGGCAGACTGAACGTCTAAATGCCACTATGGAGCAGTATCTACGATGTTTGTGTTTACAATTCCAGAGCACCTGGTTTTCAGCCCTGCCACAGGCCAAGTTTGCCTATGACAACTCTCTGCACTCAACTACGGGCTCTTCGCCATTCTTTGCTCTTCATGGTTTTCACCCTCGTTCTCTGCCTTTGGATCCTTCACTGCCTACGGATAATCCGGCAGCTCTCGCTTGTGTACGGGATATGGATCACGTACACAGAGACATACGATTGCACCTTTTATGGGCCCAAATCCGACCCAAGAAGTATGCTGATGCTCACCGGTCCCCGGCTCCTACTTACCGTCCTGGCATGAAGGTCTGGCTGTCCACTAGGAACCTGAAAATACCCGGGAAGAAAGTGTTAGCTCCCAGGTTTGTGGGGCCCTATCTCGTTCAGTCTGTTGTTAATCCTTCTGCCGTCCGTCTGTCCTTACGTGCCTTGTGGCGGATCCACCCGGTTTTTCACGTTTCCTTGTTGAAGCCTTGCCCGGCTGGTACCCGCCTGCCCTGCCGCCCGGCCCGGATTATGGTTGAAGGGGAGGAGGAGTTTGAGGTGTCAGCTATCCTGGATGTCAAGGTCTCCAGGGGTAAGTTATTTTACTTGGTGGATTGGAAGGGTTACGGCCCGGAGGACCATACGTGGGAACCTTTGTCCCACATTCACTCACCTGCCTTGTTGCAAGCTTTCCATGCCGCCAGGGGGTTGCCCTGGCCTTTGTGGGAGGATACTGTTACGTCTCTGTCTCCTCCCCGCAGGCATGGGCGACTTGCCGCTTCATTCTTATAGTGTTGGCAGTTGCCGTGGAGACTTAGCGTTTCCCGGGCCAGGATTCGAACGTGTCACGTGCCCAGTCAACTGATCGGGACGCAGCGAGGCAGGCGCCGCCCCTTAGCAAACATACATAAGCGTTCGCTTCCGGGAAGATTTAATTAGCGTTCTTCTATCCTGCTTCGTTTTGGACTGATTTATTGTATTTCGGACTTTGCTTTCCTACTCGACTTGCTACAGCCTGCTCCTTCTGTGTTTTGGCGAACCGGACTTGCGTCTTTGGCGCATTCGAGCGTTTGCTCACTTTTCCATTACCTGCATCTCTCGGGATGCTCTGATCTTGTTTCCTTCTGTTCCCTCTGGCGGTTGGCTCCCTACTCCGCTCTTGGGGACAAGTTCTTGCTACCTGGGAAACCATTCCACTTTGCTTCATCTAGATCAGTACACTACTCTCCTTCCATCTAACTACTGTCTTCCGTTCTAACCAATTCCTCTCTCCTGCCTGGGCATTCTCTACTGTGGTAACTATACGACCCAACCCTGCTGCAGCTCTGTTTGGATACCTACATCTTTGGAACTATACTTTATTTGGATTGTGCTGTTTGATAAAGACACTCTTGGAACCAACGTGTACTCCTGGACGCTACCCTGATTCGTGCACCACCCCGACTCTAGTTGGCGTCCCTCGTGCCGTCCGGGAAGTAGTACCCTTACTAACCCTTCCTTTTTTTATTTTGTACCTCCGTTGTTTCTTTAAGTCCTTTTACTCTTCTACCTTGGGTAAGCTGATTCAGTGGGCCTGTCACGGCTATTCGCTTTACCCACAGTGCGATGCCTGACTTCAACATGGTGGGTTGCACTGACATGCCTGATTCCAACATGGCGGGCCTCGCGGACCGCTACAGTGTGTGTAGCAGTCTAGTCGTTGCGCCCCATCATGCTTTGCGATGTTTCCGGGATGGAACGCCGACGGCTTATCAACCTGCACATCCCGGACAAGGACGCGTTGCTACTCTCCTAGGAGCTGGCGAACGCTACGTGAGTTCGTGTTAGGGAATCTCTTACTCCCTTTTTTCAGACTTGCCTTTGTTCATTTCTAATAATTATGACTGCGCTCCTTTGATCCTTACAGAACCTTGTTGTTGATGTGTGTTTGTTGTTTAGGACGTCTCGGTGCCTTTCAGTCTTGTGGGTTCTCTGAGCTTTTCTAAGCTACTTGCCTTTGAAGAATGTGTTTCCTGCCACCGTATCCTACCGGCTTGGTTCCCTTGTGGTAGGCACTTGTTTAGTTTGGAGCATTGAGAGGGGTTTTGGTCTCTTTACCTGTGGATTCTTAGTTTAGTTTTTATTTATAACACAGATCCACCACCCTTTGACCTCATTCCTTCGGGACATCTGTTACCCCTAAATATTGAGAGGGTTTCTGGTCATTCTCGGTAAGATTGCCTTCAAGTCTTCTCCTTGACTAAAGGTGGCTCCTAGTTTCCTTTTCATTTGTTTGTTTACCATTCTTGTGCTTTGCTCTGCTTTGTCTAGCGTGCCCAGTCTCTTAGTCCATCCCTGGTCTTCTACTATTCTCGTTGCAAGGCCGTGTTACCAACTGATCATTTGGTAAGATTCCTGCTTCAGGGGTTATCTATCTGATTTCTAGGCAGCTTTAAGACTAATCACTCTGTCTCTCTATCTTTCATCAGCCGGCCTGGCATTACTGCTCTGGCCCCGATCTTCTAAAGACACGACCAGTCATCTCCAAAACTCCCGGGATAGCGTAACCTACGTCCACGGGATTTCTCAAGGAGTCTACGTTCCCTAGCAGCTCCACAGGGTTTTATTCCCCAAGAGGGTTTCCCTGGGAACCTTCCTCTGCCCTGGCCTTTGTGCCGGCTCTCTGGGAGTTTCTCGGGGGGAATTCTAATTGTCATCGGAAGATCGAAATAGACATCAATCTCCACCTGGATATTCGTTGTCTTCTAATCCTCATCAATCCTTGTTCCATTTCCCAGGTGAGAGACCTTTTTGTTTCTATGTAATCCTCACACGGGGTCGTTCTGAATGAGATACAGTGAAGTTTTGTTTAAAGCCATAACAGGGCCTCATTACGACCCAGGCGGTAAGTTACTGCCTGGGCCGTGACTTTACCACCATGGCGTAAACTACGTTTACGCCATGGTGGTTGGCGGACTTACCGCCCCATTCCGAGGTTGGCGGGGCGGTAAGTCCCCAATCCCCATTTACCCTTCCCCATTCCCATTTTTGCCCCATAGGGCATAATGGGAGTGGGGAAGGCGTTAATTACGCCACAGTAAATTACGGTGGCGTAATTAACTCCATGGTCCCTTAGCGCCATGGATTTTAACACCTGCTAAAAGCAGGTGTTAAATCCGCCATGGCGCTAAGGGACCTCGTACTCAGGCGGTAAGGGTCGGCGCTGTTTACGCCGCCGTAAAACCCTTACCGTCTGAGTCGTAATGAGGCCCAGTGTTGGTTACTATCTTTCTGACTTATTAGATAGACGACTTTACCCATCTCCCTTTCTCTTTTAGTTGCAGCTCTTCTAAAAAGGCACTACCCAACTGTTGTTCTGTCCAACCCTATCGGTAGAGCCACTCTTTTAGGGCATCCTATTGAAGAGGTTATCTCATCCTGATATCTAATATCTCACATTTATTCTTACAGCATTGGTTCTGCGGTGTGGACATCCACGCTCTTTTGAGGAATCAACTCCTCTGTCAGGGTTTCTTAAGACAGAGGGGCGTATTGCCTAAAAGAGCTCCTCAAGTTGAGGAGGCCTGGTTCTGGGAAACCCCTAGTGGGATCAACCCAGCTTGGGCTGAACTATTCAACTTCGCTCCCTCTTGTCTGTTGATTCGAGGTGGGAGCAACGCCCCTGCCTGGCCAACACAACCGTGAGTAACACCAGGGCTTACGGGTTGTGGAGGGAGGTCCAGAACAGCAAGGGACACCGACACCTGGGTGTGATCTGAGACGATGACTATATGTGTAGTGGAGTCCCGGATACTAGCAACCAAAGAGGAAGAGGCAAAATGTGTGTCTATCTGTGAATAGCCCTTGTGTATGTGTGAGAAATGTGTAAAGTCCCTATGAGCAGGGTTCCTAAATCTTCATATATCGACATGGTTTAGTTCTCGGAGAACCTTCATGAGGGCTAATGAGTTCAGTAAATCCCCATTGGAGGCGGGCAGTATCTTGTCAATATTAGGATTGGGAGCCAAGTTGAAATCCCCCCCGCCACCCAATAAGAAGGGAACCATCCACAAAGGTCTCAACTTTGCCAAGGAGATCATGAAGGAAGGAATCCTGCTTGTCGTTGGGGCCATAGACTTTTGACAAAGGTGAAGGAATTCCCCATGAATATGCACTTGACCCCAATGTATCTCTCATTATTTATTTTTTATTGTGTTTTGTTTTACAGAAAACCTTACACAAAATACAAAACATACAAACTATAAGCATAAAATCAAGCAGACAAAAACAAAATCTTAATTCATACAAATAGGAATTAAACACAAATGGCAAAAACAAACTTCATTTTCATAATCCATAAAACAAATAGATAGTTAGACTTAACAATTAAACTCTATACCATTCAGAAAGCGTACAAGTGCAATAATCAAAAAGATATTTGTCCCCCTCATCAGTGTAAACCAAAACAGTTCTTTGGTGTACTCAGATGAAAAAGTCTCCTGTTCCTTCACAAAAGCAGTCAAAAGCAGTCAAAAGCAAGCTTCGCAATCTAATATCCAGTGTTTGAGAGTTTCATTGATGTCTTGATATTTACAAAAACGACAATTTAATGGGGCCCCCATACCATGAGGGGGTGTAGACCAGTGCCTAGTTCGCTCTCTAGAATGGAATTGATTAAGTTTAAAACGTAGAAAAACCTGTCGGGTCTTTTGACAAGGAAAACACTTCAGATATATTGGTAAGCCGCCCCTTTTTCTGGGGCATTTAGCATATTCTCTGAAGCGTGAAAATGTGGACAAAGCCTCAATGGACAACCTCCAGTCATCCAGGAATAATTTGAATTTTACTTTATCTGGATTCAAATTAAGTTCCATGTCTGATGAGGCAATATCTTCCAATAATTCCTTTATACAAGTCCTGAATTCATTCACAGAGGGAACTGTACCACATTCTGCCATGCATTGGAAATCCACAAATAATGAGTTGGCGAGAGGTCTCGAAAACTTGGAATATATCAAGAGTTGTTTCCATTGATATCGAGCATGGAGTCAAATAAGATTTAATTTGTGGCGAATTATCGCATTAGGGATTGATGATGCTAAGACCAATACATTCTTCCACATAAATCCTTGCAGGGTGTCCAGAACAGGCCGCACATCAACAGCTGCCATGTCAAGCCCCTATAGCAGGACTGGTTCTACCTTTCCCAGATAGTATTTAACTGCTGGTAGAAGCGAGAAGCCACAAACTCTCCTAAAAATGCGTTTCATTTGGGACCTCAAGGGATTCAATTTGCCCTTTAGTGACTCTTTCCACATCTTACCTGAGGATGCATAGGTCAAGTTATACCCCAGGTAGCGGATAGAGGCCACCCTCTCCACCTGTCCAGTGCCCAATGACCAGCACATAACCACAGACTTCTTTCTACTAGAAAAGACAACTACCTTGGATTTATCACCATTTACCACTAGATTGTTACACTGGGCATACTCATTAAAAATATGTAGCTTGCCTTGGAGGCCTGGCACCGTTCTATCAAAGATGAAGATGACATCAGCAAAAGCCAACTAATTAATGTCAAGCTGGCCCAGCCTAACAGGAATCAGACCCTGAACACGCCAAATCTCCTCAATGTATCAAGATATGCATTGAAGATGTTTGGAACCAGGGTGCAACCCGGCTTAAATCCCACCTTAACCAATATGTGTTTAGTGGCTGCGCCATCCTTACTTAGGTGAATTCAAAGTGTTGAGTCACTAGGGAGCGAAGCAATCAGCTGGACAATTTTCATAGGAACCTTGTAACTGAGTAATTTAGCCCACAAACATTCACAGACTATGCAGTCAAAAGCTGCTGACAAGTCCAGGGAGGCCATGTATATTTCCATACCCTGTGTAGTTTTGACTTTCTGCAGTATATGTTTTAACAGTGTGGCATTAAGGGATATACCAATTTCTTGATGAAAACCCACCTGAAAACATGAAAGAGTGGTCTTTTGAATCAGGGAGATATTTAGATCCCTTAAAAGTAGTATAGAAAAACTCTTTACTGGTGGAGTCGGTGAGTGTGATGGGCCCTCAGTTCCAGGGTCCATGACATTTCCTTTTTTAAATATGGGAATAACAATAGACTCATTCCAAGACACGGAAACCCTGTTAGTAGCATATTTGTTGTCAAAATAGGGCTTAAGGAAACCAGCCCAGAATTCTGGGTCCCGTTGTAAAAGAAATGGCAGAAGGCCATCTGGACCGGTAGCCATGGATGGTTTAAGTTTATTTATGGCCATACTATATCCTCCATAGCCCAAGGGCAGGGCTCATCGCAGATAGGTTGTTCAAAGACACTGGGACAGCCATAGGGGGAAGAGTTCCAAATTTACATAGCACAAGACCCATATGCTTTCTTGTATAGAATCAACTCTAGTGTCCTAGGCAGAATCCTGAATTTTATTTATGCAAGCCCAACATTGTCTATTATCGGAGTAAAGAAGTGTCTTCATCATAAACTGGTTATCTAGCTGATAAAGACCATATTTGAGTACTTTGACCAGATTCTTATGTCTAGTGGACTCCTTAGTCCTATGTCTGTGATATTCACAGTCAGACCCAAATCCATCAAATGCTTTAAAGCCTGTCTTTTGGACTCCCTAATTCTAGGGTCAAATGGATAAGTATGTGGGACCAGAGGGGGGATAATCCTGCCATTGGAGGCAATAGGAATGCCCTCAACAATGGCTTTGTCCAGGGGTCTCTCGCCAGTGTTCCAAAGGGAGTCCTAGCCCAGGAAGTTGTCATCCCCTATTTTGCAGGCCTGCTTCAAGTAATCCCTGAGACGTCCATAGGTCCTATTATCCCATCTACAGGATAGACCATTCCTAGTAGGTTTGACAGGGATCATAAAGGGTAAACTGTCAGACGCATATGCAGATGTCAAAGTAGTAAAAATTAAGGGGTCACTACTTCCAGGATCCAGCAAACACATAGGACTACACCTAGACTTCAAGGAAGAAGGCACAAAGAAGTAATCAATCCATGAGGTACTCGAGCCCCTGTGCCAAGTATAAACGTGGGTGCCAAGTGAGCAAGAGGCCTCTATTTACAAGAGATCCCAAGAGGTCATGAAAGAATCCCATTCCATGCCACGCCTAAGATTATGCGAGCATTCGCAAGGTGTGGTAGATTTCCGATTGTGAAGCTGACCTTCGACACAATAGGCATTGAAATCGCCCCCCAAAATCATAGCATGCTGATATCCATCAGCCAACCAGCGATCAAATAAACTAATAAGTAGCCCCTGAAAGTCCTGAATAGTATGTTTAGTCGGATTCCAGTAGTCATTGACCAGCAGTACATCTCCTATACCACCCAAGAAACAAACATTCACTGCCAAGATACCTTCAGACAAATACCATAATGTAGAGGAGGCTGAAATGTTGGCATCAATGGCAATAGCCATACCCCCGCAGGGACGCCCAATTCCACTGGTTGTAGACGGAAAGGAAAAAATGGAGTAACCATCCAGATCAAAGTTGTTTCTTGAAGAAAAAGAATATTGTATTTAGGCAGTTTGGGTGCCTTACGTCAGGCCCGTTTTAAATAAGTCACAAACATTTCAAGACAGCAGTTTAAGATTGCTTATGCTAGGACTGTGATGGTCTAGCACCCAGAGCTACAAAGGATTTAATTGCATCCTCGATTCAAGACCATGCTTGATTGTCCTGGGGTCTCTTGGCTGTACCGAATTCAGTCTGCATTGTAGCCAAAACGTGTGAAACAACACCATCAGGAACACATGCAGATTGCTGGACAGATTCATGCGGGGACAGGTATTGTTTAGCCATTTCATCATTTGCTAGTTGGTAAATGTCATAACCTAGAGTATGGAATATAGCTCTCTGTTCCCATACTAGGTTAGAAACTATATTGGAAAAGAATTTAGGGATCATCCGGTTGTTTCTGTTGGTAGACAGAGAAATGAAATCAATATCCCCAGAGTGGAGTGATTTGAGCAAGGGAATTTGTGTAAATACTTTCAGAACACCAGTCATGTTCAACTTCTTTGAACCATGTTTACACTGGTCGCCCTCCCACCCGATAAGCTTGTGAGATGCAGAATTAACTTGATTGGTCGTTGGCTCATTATGTTTTTGGAACATATGACCTGCCCCCAAATCAGAAATTGTCTGTGCTGATACCTCAGCTAGGCTGATCATAAGACACATTTGAGGAGGCTGTGAGGTCAACCCTGATCCGTGCCCCTACACAGAATGATTCACTCCCCCAGTGGGGTGGCTAACTGCCAATACCACTGGAGCGGACTCCCCCACATGTATCGTTGGTGGAGATGTATTATTACCCCCTATGTCATTTAGGTTTATATTCCATAACGCGGTTAACTTAGATTGAACCCCATTAGCCAATGACTCAATCTGACCAGGATCGATGTTGGTTTGGTTGCTATTAGGTCTGAGACGAGACGCAAGTCCAGATTGGACATCATTATTTTGTAGAACCTGGCAACCATTAACCTGGCCATGCCCATTACTAAACCGAAAGGGACTTATAGGTTAGTCCACTAAAACGGGAGCAGATTTGCCAGGTTTCCTCTTGTTTCGAGAATTTTTCATGCCCCCCATAGAAGTGCTAATAGGAGTAGTTGTTTCTTCAGATATGGATGCACAATCATTTTCCGCAGCATTAAGATCCATTAGAGTATCAACAGGAGAAATCTGCTCCACATGCTTTTTAGCAGCATTGGCAGATCTAGGTTTACCAATAGGTTGATTTTTGGACTTCTTGCCCATATTGGCCTTTGCCTTTTTCTTTTTACTTTTTATCTGATTGGGGACAAACAGATGGGAGTGAACCTTGACGGTGGTCAGACTACCCCGGTGTTCACCACCTTCCTCCACAAACAATCCTGAATCCAATACAATCGCAGAAGTAGACCCCATCGGTTCTATACACTCTACCAAGTGGGAAGGGGAGTCCAGACACTCTAGGGAGTTTAGCTCTAGGAAAACTGCACCTTTGCAAATAACCTGCAAAGATTTTGGGCCACAGACCTCCGCTCCACTATCTACCACCACCAAGTTACATGCCCTTAGAGAATGGGGATCCACAGTTCCCGACTCTCTATCTGCCAGCCCCCTCAGATAGCCCTCAAGAAATGACAACTTCTCATGTATTGCGGCTAGTGTAGCAGTCTTCGCCCTCACAGCAGTGGGGATCAACACTTGCTGTTCATATAGAGCCATAAGCTCTTTGTTCATGTTGGAAGAACATTGTCCCCATGATGCAGTTTCTCTGAGCATAAAACTCTCTCCAGGTGGAGGCTTATTCCAAAAATCCCCTATTGGGGATGATGGAGACCTCTGTTGAGTTATCCCCCTTTGCAAGGTTAAACCCACAGTTTCAGATCCCATAGTTTTGGGTGCCACACTATGGACAACAGGTAAACCATCATTAGCCAGAATGTGGCAGCCCAAGCCCATTGTTTCGGTCAATAAGGTTTGGCACTGTACACCCCGAGAGCCAGAGTCAGCCCCTGAGTCCAATAACCCAGTATTGGTCGCACAATCCCCACCCAGTGGACACCTGTTGTCCGCATCTATAGTGGTCCTGAGGGTAACCATTACATTAGATTCACACTGCTCCTGCCGTATATTTTCCTCATGTATAGTAGTAGAAGCAATAAGATTAGTCCCCTCACATCCTGATAATAGTTCACAGTCTGTGATTTCTTTGCTGTTTGTCAGTCTCACAATATACACACATCTATAGGAGTCATCGACAGAGTTTGACATACCCTTATAATAAAACAAATGAGGTTCTATTGTTCCAAAAACAAACGGTTCAGTAGAGGAATGGCATTGCCACACTGGTGGAGGCGAGTGAGGAGGACTTGACCTGACCATGAGCTGTTTGGGTGTCGAAGCAGGAACGGCCACATACAACCGTACCTGCTTGGATATTAGTGAATTGAATGGGCCATTTAGCATTGAACGTAAAGTTCCCGAACAGATATTCACTTGACCCAAAACACTAGAAGAAGACGTATTTTTAGAAGGGTAAGAAGAGAAATCACCCATATTAGTCTATTGCTCTTCTAAGGATATGGGCAGTAGAGAGCATGAGACCACCTCCCTTTCAGCCACCAAATTCTCCTCCGGGGGTCCATTGCGACTATCGGTTTAGACACAGTTTTATCTCGCTCATTGGGTTTAGTTTCAGAGTTGAGTGAAAGAATGGTGTGGAGGCGAGGAGATGGAGAACACAGGTAAGTTTATTACTAAAAAGGGGCCCGCCGTGCCCGTCCACTCCTTTACGCCTCCAACGGTCTTTGGGTCACGCGAACTAAGCTCCGTAGTATTACAAGGAGAATGGTTCGCGTGCCCCGCATTCCAAACAGGACCGTCTCTACATTGAGCTCAGCAATTGTTTGTGGTGGAGGAGCGGAAATGGTCACTATCCCGACCTTTGAGTGCGTTGAGCTATGCTTGCTAGAATCGGTTCAAAGGCACCGTTCAGCCCGCAGTCACCGATAGAAAGTGGCAGCAAGTGAGAAGTCCCAACAACAAAGACCGTACAATTAGAAATCTGGCATAGGATGGAGAGAATCTTCGTAGTACAGTCGGTTTTAATGCACACTATGCCCCGCAGTCACTGACTGTAAGCCAAGGGGAGCAAAGAGGTAGATTAGGACTGGGGTGTGCCATTGGTTAAATGGACAGGATTAGGGAAGCTCTCCAAGCAGTTAGTACGATTTTAAAACTTCAATCCCAGTGACTGGAGCGAGACATTTGCACTAGCCTCCCCCCCTTTGCAAATGCAAAGTGAGAGAGTATATATGAACGGCTTACCAGCACAATGCCTGAAGTCCACAAGTCCCGTATATGCTAACTTAGACAAACTCCGACCTTCCAGGGGAAAGGGAGAATGCGGTTGACAAGTCGTACGACTCCCCTGTCCTTCCTGTCACACCCGAAGACCGGAACACATTTCCGCACTTCGCCCACTACACTTCTGGGTTGATATTTAAATGTAGATACTTAAAGGGACAGCGTCCCACACAAGGAGTAGAAAGGAGATCCGATCCTCTCGCCTGAACAACACAAAGCAAATGCAGCACGGGTTTCCGACCACACCGGAACACTTTTCCCGACTCCCATTGGGATCCATAAGGACCCCAGACTTGACAGGGAGTAGCCCTGTCCAACAAAATTGCCATACTCCGTCTTTTCTCTCTGCCAGAGGCAATGAAGATCGGTGCAAAACGATTATGGGAAATCTACCCTCATCTCCCCTCAGGAGGTGGGTCTCATGTAGAAAGGTGACGGCGGTGCGAGATCTTACAATTTAGCAATCACTGACTTGCGCTTTTTCTTTTTTCTTGGATATTTGTATGGCGCCTAGTATACACAGGTGTTTCCAGGTGCCACAAAACGGGTGGAGGGGGGCATGGGAATCAAAAAGTAGAACAACAAAAATGGTTACAATGGCCATGAGACAGTAGGTAAGTGCAAGGGGCAGGGGTTAGATGTAGAAGAAGTGCAGGAGTGGAGCCTCCAAGGGTGGGGTCGGGCAAGTGCTGGGCGGGCAAAAGCGGCAAGTGCCAGGGGAAGAGCGAGGAAGGGAGGATGAGTGTGGTGGACAGGAAGGACCAGGTTGGGCTAATTCCGGAACGGGAACCCGAGGGCAAGAGCTGGCAAGGATGCAGGGGGGACTGGTAAGGGGTGGTTTGGCCCCTGTATGACCCTGAAGGGACCAGGCCTCAGTCCCAGCAGCAAATAGAGAGATAGCATGAGAGGGGGAGAGGGAAGGAAGAGGAGTAAAGGAAAGTCTTGAGAAGTTTACGGAACTTAAGAAGATCTGGCTCAAGTCTGACAGGGGTTTGGGGATTCCGGAGGGAGGAGCCAGCCGAGGAAAGGCATCTACCTCCCATTCTCTGCAGATCAATCTGATCCCGATATATCAAGGTAAAGAAAATAGTCTGAACATGCAATGGGAAACACAAGCCTGTCCTGCTATCAGGTAAACACAAGAAAATGCTGCAAACCCGCTACAAGTTTTGCATCTAACCGAAAACCCCATCCCACACCCATACCAACCCCGGGAATACATTACTGTAAGTCCCAACAGGAAATTAAAAACAAGGCGGTCAAGTGGCCCAACTGTAATCATGGGGCCAAACTGCAACAAGGGGAGACGTAGCACTGAGTAGATAATAAAGGTTGCCTGTGTCTCTTAAACGAGTTGAGAGAAACTGGTCTAACGGGATGCTAGACAGCATAGCATAGTTCTGGCCTCATTGTCTGCTGAGGGCGAAAAACAGCAATGATACCAGCCCAAAACTAACTAATGGGGGATCAACTCGGGCAAATCGAGCTTTCTTCTTCTTGCGGTTCTTCAGCACCCGAGACCAGGGGTCCATCCTGGTACCAGGCCTCTCCAGCAGCGTAGACACAGGATCCGAGTTGGGAGGTGTTGCTGCCTGATCTAGCGATTGGAGCTGTTCAGCTTCCTTCATGGTGGTGATCGTCCAAGGCCGATTCACATAGGTGAAATGCTGGTCTGTGGGGAACCCCCATCTGTAACGGACAGACCTTTCCCGAAGCCAATCTGTTAGGGGATGACGAGCTTTCCATTTGGTAAGAGTGACACTGGCCAGGTCCTGGTAGAGGGCCAGAGCTGAGCCCCGGAAAAGGATTTCGTCAAGACTCCTGGCGCACATGAGGACTCTCTCATTAAGCTTATAGAAGTGGACCCGAGTGAGAACGTCAGGGATCAGGTCCTGCTAGAGCAGGCCCGGCAAACAGACCCTATGTGTTTTGCCCAGCTTGATCGGCTCTTCTGATGCGGAACCTAGTATGTGACGGAAGAGGCCAGTGACATAATCCTCCAGCTGATGGTCAGCCACCTCCACTGGAACTCCTTGAGTTTGTATGTTGTTGCGGCGGGACCGGTTCTCAGAATCCTCAAGCTTAGTTTCTACTTGGTGAACCGTGTCCTGCAGGGACTCTATGCGTGGTGCCCATTCACTGACTTTGTAAGACTGTTCGCACAAGTTAGTTTTGATCTCCTCGATCTGGCAATCAGTCTCACGCAGGCGTTTGTCAAGAGAGGATATCTTCCTCACCATCTCAGATAGGCTTGATTGGAGACATTCATTGCTGTAAGTCGTCCTTCATAGCCAGATGGGGTTAGCCGATAGAGACTTGTCCTTGTGTATTTGGGCCACTGTGGTGAGGTCTTTTTTCCGCCGGCCCTGATTCTGCAGCAGCACAGCTATGACTCCTGATTTCTGGGTTTTGGCCTTAGTCATGGTGGAACCCCTGCACCTTTAAGCAGCGCCAGAGAAGGGAGAGCCAGCAGAGAATCAGTGTGGGCCAGACATTAAGGGAGCTGAAGCCGAAGCAGATGGTTAATGAAGGTGTAGGGGGGAAGGCCTCCCAAACCTCCAGGACGGCAATGGATCCGCCCCCAGAGGGCCGATGGACTTCAGGGGCTGCTCCCCTGTCCAAGGATCTAAGAGAAACAGAGGCGCTGCACCCAGTGTGCAGAACCGGATCCCCAAGAGGAGCCGCCACCTCTTGTAAGGCAGCATGGAACAATTTCAGTTGTTTGGTAGGTTTGCATGTCTTAAGTATAGCATTTGCTGTGCTGTGGGGGTGGTCACAGTTGTCTGGGGTTTCTTGTAGTACAGTTGAAGGCTGTTCAGGAAGCACGCTTTGTGTTGCACTAGTGGCTAATGAGTGACACCGCTAGCGGGCATGTAGTGTTGTTTGGACCAAGGGCAACCTAGGTTGACATGCCTAGGCTCTGCACCTCATGGATGGTTCCATCTGTGCTGTAATGCAGTGGCAACCCCCTGTACCCTGCGGGTAGTGCCCTGAATGCTTCCAGTGCACTCCTGCACCAACTGGGTGAGTGTGTGGTGATATGTTTCTCGTGCCGTCTACGTCAAAGCAGGCCACCAAGAGTGGGACTCGGGTGGGTCTCTAGGCGCCTGCCAAGCTGGTTGTGCTCCAGGCCAGAGAGTAGGGACATTCCTCCCTTACATGCTGCCACGACTTCCCTTCATGAGCTGTAGGCATCTTGAGCACATCCAGGTACGCCCGCTGCCTTGACTATGTTACTTTGCGGCTAGTAGCTGGCTGTTCAGGATTCCCCCTTCTTTTGTCTCTCACCCGCTACCACCATCATAGGGGTGCCGTGGAGGACCCGCACACGAGACTCACAGAGGCAAGGCAATGCAGAATCCCTCTGCCTGGAAATGCCCACCGAACTGTGGGCAGAGACAGCTCAGTTCGGCGGGGTGGAGGGGCCGAGCAGGCGGGCCGAGCAGGGAGCACCCGGGTAGCTGGCCGCCAGGCGAACAGGCAGCGTATCGGGTGCTGACTCGATGTTAGCCAGCCCCCCAAGAATTATGCACCAGCGAAGCGCCACCTCAACCCAATCGGCCCAGTGGTCTAGCGCAGTAGGTAAGGGCGGGTTGGGAGCAGTCGGCTCTGATCTCGCTATGCAGGATCACAGCGGTCGGCGGGAAGCCACAGCATCACTCTCCGCAAAGCCTGCCGGCCCTCAGATGGGCCACGCCTGTGATAGCACAACCACAGCATTAAATGAGCCAGTCGTTCGCCGGAAGCCTCAACCAGTGTTCCATCACTCGTTGCAGCAATGTAGATGTTGCAACCGCAGGGCTCGCAAAATCTAGCCCACCAGCATTGGGGAGTAGTTTTTATGAAGGTGTGAGCACCATTTGCAGGTTACTCAACCTTGCTGGTGAGTATGGTGATGTTAAAACATATTTTGCATTTACTGCAAACACAATTTGTTTGCAGTAACTGGCAAATGAAAGTGTCGCTGTGCATGCTTGACACCATGGCACCAAATATCAAGTGTCCGTATGGTGACATGCACCATTTTACAAAAATCACTTGTAAATATTTTGTCACCAGTCACCTTGGGGCGAGTTGATTTCTCTTAGGTCGAGTATGTCCACTAAGGAACTTGCCCTGGAGGTCTAGTGGGATTTTTAATAATTTGCAAGGCCTGGCCATTTACCCAGGCAAAAACATGCTTTTCCTCGCCGAGGTCCAAGGTGTGCTCAGGCGGCAATGTCTTCAAAGAAACATAGAAAAAAACGCTAGTGGGGCTAATCTCAAGTACTTTCGACAGAGGGGGGAGGACAGAAGATACAATACACCGAATCTGAGTACAAAAAAGAATCCTATTTTATTTCATGATGAATAGCAATTACAAAAACATATACCAACATTACAAATTGAACCAAATCACAATGTGTGGTCATTAGGACGAGTTGTAGTTGAGAACTGTTTTTAGGTACGATTAGCTTGTATCTTGTATATATGTGTTGGGTCTATTTGTAATGTTGTATGTCATTGTGATTTGGTTTAATTTGTAATGTGGGTATATGTTCTTTTAATTGCTATTCATCATGAAATGAAATAGGATTATGGGCCTCATTACACGGAAGGCGGTGAGCCATGGCGCTATTAGCGCCATGGCTCATGCCGGTAAAATACCGGCACCGCCTTGGCGGAAAGGGGATTTACCGCCCCACTCCAAGGTTGGAGGGGTGGTAAATCCCCCTTCCGCCATTGCCCTTCCCCATTCCCATTTCTGCCCCATAGGGCTCTATGGGAATGGGGAAGGCGCTAATTACGGCACCGCAAAAAAAAGCAGGCGTTAAATCACCAACCCGCAAAGGGACCTCGTAGTACGGCGGTAAGGGTTAACGGTCACCGTTGCCATTAACGGTGACCGTTAACCCTTACCGCCGTCCGTGTAATGAGGCCCTATGTCTTGTACTCAGATTTGGTGTATTGCATCTCCTGTCCTCCCCCTGTGTTGAATGTACTTGTGCTTACCGCCACTAGGTTTTTTTTCTACCTTTCTTTGTATTATGATATTAATTGCCCCCCACAATGGTTTTGCTGAGATACTTCCCTCTCAGTTTACTGGGGTTGTGCTCTTATGGAATTTATTTCCTACAAGCCTTCCAGAACTCTATTATTCAGCCTCCATTGTTGGTAGACGGCCTCCCACACTCTGAAGTGTAATCAAAACTTTCCATAGCAGGCCGTCAGTGACACAAATGAACATGGACTAGATCACACGATGATTCATTCTGCATGCTTAAGTCGAAGGGGCTTACTAACCCCACCTATCACAACATCTCTTTGCATTCCCTCACACAGTCAATTTTGATGATTCCGGTGTTGTGTTAGATGCTCACAAAAGTCCTTGGCATGCAAAAGTGCCAGACACCATTTTTGGAGTTCCATTCCCGGCATGACAAATAACATGACATATACATAAAATAAGCTACTATACATAAAATAAGCTACTTAACTGCAACTGAAATGAGCTTGGTGGTTAAAGAAGAGGATTAGAGCAGAAATAAAACAATTCCTCATCGTACAATTCACTTTGAGCTTTAAGCACAACCTATTTAGAAAATAAGCCAATTCTGTAATGAGGCTTCCTCTACTCTCTCTGCTAGATCTCAACTGTGGTGTTGTTACTCTATAGAGGTTTCTCCTGCATCTTAGCTCCATGACATTACATTAGTATCGGTCTGTTACAATGGTCTCTGAGGTTTTCCCAAATTGGCACTTGCATTCTAATTCTTACGCTGCTGTTATCAAACAGTCAATAAACTCCCCAGGCACTTGTTATTTACTGTAGAATTGGATCCAGTGCCCCAATTCTTTACCCTTGAGATAAAACTGTGTGTTATCCTTTACAGGGATTCTTCATGATTGTCAGTGATGTAAGGGCTACCTGCACCCTTTGTGTAACACTGGTGCACCCTTTAGCAGATTCACAAACAGAGCTTCTTTGCTTTTTCTTCAGGCATTTTGCATGTCTGATGCTTCTAAGTATACTTCAAAGAGGCCTTTCTGCTCCTGCTCTAGAATGTATGTGGCACTGGGTGTGGGTAGGAAGGTGAGAAGTGGTGTCACATGTTGCATTTTGTCAGCTCTGATTCTTCATCATTTTTCTCTGATATCTAAAATCTCTGCCTGAATACTTGGTTCATAGTCTTCGTTGTCGACAATGCCTTCATGCACCACATTCAACGTTTCAATCTCATCGCCATGTTGCAGGTAGCTGTCTGAAGACATGGAGAGTAAGAACTTGATCGGGATGTACATGGATGTATATGCTGTATGAGCCAGCTTAGTGTGCAAAGAGTGTCCACTCTAGCGCTTTTCATCCCTCGTATGCTCTTCCCCGCAGTGCTGTGCTTAGTGATATTACCAGTGCAAGGGTGGACACTCTGGGTACTTTAAGATACTGCAAAATTTCTCTTTGAGGCACACAGGCATTGCAGGAATACCTTGGTTTCGATGAAATTCCCCACACTCTAAAAAGGTTGCTTTGTGTGCCCAACCTGTTGCTGTCAATGCCATGTTGAGCAGCAGGCCATATCGCTTGCATACAAGCACTGCCCTTCCCCAAGCATAAGTGCTCTCATCCCTGCATGCTTTTCAGGTTTTGATGCCCATGAGGCAAGGGTAGCGTGGTGAAGGCATCCTAATTGGGACGAGCTGTTGTACATGATACTTGAGTTGTTGGATGAAGCATTAGCCTCTGTCTGAGCTTTACACATGGGTAAAGGGGCTCGTAATACAATCAAAGCCTCCAGCGGAATAGTTAGGGAGAGCCCTCTTCACTGATTGCCAATCATGGCTGTCTCAGGCTAACTCACTTTGGGTGTCACCATCATCCAAGTGAAATTCCAAAGGAAGCACACCACCAGTTTCTTTAAAAACATGAATAAAGATGAGTACTGAGAAGTGAAAACACATGGACCACCTTCACCATCACTTTTCCCAGTCTTCTTGCCCGAGACACATTTTCTCTTGGGGAGCCTCATACTGTGCAATGTCTAGTGTTGAAGCCAAGAAGAAAGCACCAAGTCAGAAACACCTTTTACTACATCCATGTATCGACTGACCGCAAAGTCCAAATGAGATGTGAAAGCATGTGGGCTGCAAAAGAGCAAGATCTGTTTTGCCAGACCTAAAAAGGCTATCCCCCTTGCTGCATGTTAAGAGATGGATTCTATTTACTCATGCTCAGGACTATCTGACAATTTATATTAAAGGTTTAATGGTCTACACATGTTTGTGTGTGTTTTTTACTAGTAAAATATATTTTCCATTTATGCTAAATAGAAGTGACAAAAACATGCCTGTGTCTAATTTACACCTGACATAGTGAAACCTAGTTAAAACAAACATCTGTAATTAAAGGCTCTCTTAAAATTGATGGTGTTGGTCAGAGCCCCTCAGACATGAAGGAGTCTCCAAATAAGAAACCTTCAGATTAGCATGAGAGCCTTGGTCAGGGCCTTTGGTCAATACCGATCAGAAATGATGACCTCAGAAAGAACCTCCAAATATTATCGTGACGGGCAAAGCCTCCAATGTAAGGGTTTTGGTAAGCACCACTGCCACTATCTCTCTAACATAGACCAACTCGTCCCAATCAGATACTAGTACCTTCCAGTAACCTGCAGAGCTCCACATGGCTCCATCCTGTCGCCTGTCATCTTCAACCTCTTCATCCAACCTCTGGGGAAACTCCTCGTCGATGTCGAGATTACCGGTATGTAGATGACATGAAGATTTCCCTAAAGATAGATTACATCAATAACATGCATCAACTCAAGCAGTGCCTGTGCCTCTTCCGAACCTGAATTATAAGCACCTATCTAATGCTCAAGCCTACAAAGACATAATTAATTCCCCTAGGAAACCCTGTCAAGCATGCCCAGGTGCAGAATTGGCTAACTGACAAAGAGGTGCGATGGAGTCACATCACAGCTCTCCATATTACAAAATCTTGCTGCCTACCATTGACTACGGAAACCACACATCGCAAGAAGACCTAAACAGCATAGTTCCAGCTCATGCTCTTCCATGAAGTCAAGCCTTTCATACTGCCCTGATTTTGAGAACAGCTGCCAAAGCTATAGTCATCTCCCACCTGGACAGGGACCATACCTCACACTTCCCCCTTCTCGGATACCACCTTGGCACCTGTGAAGGCCATCATGCAGAATGAAGCTTGTCTCAACACAGGGCTAAGAGAATTAAATTGCATCACCCCTCCCCCATCCGCAAGGTGCCCCACTGGCTACCCCTTCAAGCACAGACATGTTCAAGATAGCCTGCATCAGCTTCAAAGCTACAAAGCTACAAAGCCACAAATAAAACACTACTCTACCTAACTAAGGAACACATCTTCTCAGGTGGACAAAGCACCACCAGAAGCCACAACATTGCGATACCGGGAAAAAAGAATGTCAAGAGAAAAAGCAAGGAATCAGGACTTTCCCTGCTATGCACCCTGCCTTTGAAACAAGTTACCAACACAGGTTAGCGTGGTCCCCTCCATCCTACCCTTCAGAAAGTATGTTATCACTATACTCAAAGAACATCTCACTGATTGTGCAATTAAACCTTACTTCTCCCAAGCTGGAGCTCCCCACTGCCCTGTGCCCCCTGTCCATTCCACCCACATTTGCTACCCACACACTCCACAAGTACAGCGCTCTTTTACTTCCCAGCTGGTGTATACTTTATAAATCTCAAACATATGTACATCAATGAAAGACTCGGTCTGGCCCCATTAGGTATGTGTGTCCCAATCAGAATACCTCATATGCATTTGAAATTGACAATCGTTACCTCAAAATTAGGATCACTTAGGAACTTGGGCATGACTATTAGCCTTTCTGAGACACTGGGCCTCATTACGAGGTTGGCGGTAAGGGGTTAACGGCAATGGTAAGGGTGCTGTTGCCGTTAACCCCTTACCGCCTTATTACGAGTTCCTTTAGCGGGTCCTGCTAAGGAACCAAGGAGCTAATAACGGGCCCGCTATTTGCGGGCCCGTTATTAGCTCCTATCCCATTCCCATTGAGCCCTTTGGGGGCTTGAATGGGAAGGGGGAATGGTTTTCGGAATGGGGACTTACCGGGTCCTCCAAGGTTGAAATGACCCGGTAAATCCCCATACCGAGAACCCGGACCCGGTATGCGGTAAGGGGGTAACAGCACCATGGCTACCTCCTACCTCATAATGAGGCCCACTGTCTGTTTGGAAATTATTTATTTTATTCATTGTTATTCTACCGAGGCAGTATTTTGAAATGCAACCAAAGTGTCCAATCTTTCAATATCAGGCAAGCCCGGTCAGGGGAATCCATGGGAGATCTTCTTTGAGGGGAAGAGTTGAGGGGCTAATGCCTCTACCTCAAGCTATGTTTACAGCTCCTGACAGTTCCACTGTAAAGGCAGGAAGGGACTGATTGAAGGTGAGGCAGATGCATAGCGTCTGCTATCTATACAGGCAGAAGCTTTCCCTCTACATGAGGCTGGGGATCGTAAGGTTGAGGGTGTGACACAGAAACATATGTCCGCCAACCTTGAAATCTGTCCCTAAATGAGAGCTTCATTCATGATGGCGAATGGGAATCCTTATTCTTTGTAATATTGCAGATTTGTATGTTTGTGTTAAGTATGCTGTGTTCAAAAAATTCCATTGCAATCCACTGGAATCATCTGGTGGCGGCTGACCCTTCCAATCAACCCCCACAACATATAAAGAGATTCAGCAATGCCCATGAGACTCCTATGTTGCCAGAGTGAACTACGAATGTTGTCTACATACACTGCATAATACTCTGATGACCTTGGTGAAAGTGACATCACATGACCCTTGAGTTGCGTTGGTATCCTAGAAAGTGGATGAAACCGTCAAATAACTTTGTCATGAGAAATCTTTAGTGCACATCTGCCATTTACACGACCTCATGTTGCTCGGTGCAACATTAATTAATAGCTTCGGAATCCGACAGATACAGATGAATGTAAGGCAAAGAAATAGCAAGTGGACGTATAGGGTCACATTAGTAGCCCACAGTGATATCAATGATGCCCCTACCATCAATGACTATCTCACTGAATGCTGAGTCATCTGTGCCCTGCATAGTTCTATGGGAAATGGTGGTGCTTTCATTGCTAATACAGTCATTAAGAGACTCGTCTGAAAGCTATCTATTTGAGTCCTGTTAGGAGTAAAATGATAACTGTAAAACTTGTGGTACCTTAAATATATCCTATTTTTAGAATACTAATTAACAATAATTTGGGATTGTATAGGATATTTGCCACTTAGGGCACATAAATAGTACTGCATGAAGCAAAAAAACAACACTTTTGCCTTGTGCTCTATTTTCGCATATGGAAATATTAAAGGCATGTATTATTTTTAAAACCACTTATTAGAAAACATATTAACTTTTTTACCAATTCTGTGATATTCTCTAAATCCAATAATCTTTAAAGTAGGTGATAGACCGATTTTGTATGCCTGTGTTCACAGTGACCCTATGGTTGTGAGGTTCAGAAAAATATTTGTATTCGTAATTTGGTGTGTGATTATTAAATTGATCACAAATATATTTGTACTTGCACTTTGCTTGTGTTTGTTTAGTATTTGTCCCAGTAATGCCATTAGCATGGGAATTGCTAAAGATTTTTCCTAAAGTAGGTGGTTGTGTTCCCGTGGGCAATGGATATTCAGAAAATGGTGCTTCTGAAAACTGAGATGCTCAGGAGTTTAGGAGTTGCTAGTGAAAAGATATAGATCACAACTTGAAATTTCCAAATTATTGTTATATTTTGCAAACAGGATACACATGTTGTCCTCACCAAGAATGATATTAAAACAAAATATTGGGACCTGCTCTTCGCAAAGTGCTCACTTCGAAAACATGGAATAAATAAAGGGGATGGGGAAGTGTGTGTCTCATTTAAGATATAAAAAACATTATTAATAAAGTTAGCATATTATTGCTTATCCTTCCTTTCTTTTTCAGATGGATTCTGGGAGGGTGTCAAATTTGTGGTTTTTATGGGGATCAACATTGCTGAAATCGTCATTGGTGAGGAAAGTTTTGCATGCCCTTTTCTTAAATGTTCCAATTGCTCTCTTCTGCTGTTGCTAGCTTGTGTCCAATTTGTTGCCCTTTACTCTGTTTGCCTTCCATGACCCTCATGGCATTATTTCAATCTCCTTTTGCCCCCACTCTCTTCTCATATTCTCTCTCTCGCTCTTGCATTCAGTATCTTGTATGTGTTTGTGTCTCTAACCCAATGTTCTCTCCTCCTCAACCTCACTCCAATGTGCTTATCTGCAGGTTTCTCACAAATCTATCTAACTTTAAGTACATCTCCTTGTCTCTTTCTGTCCCTCCTTCTACTTCTGTTAATATCTTCTTTTACTTCTTGTTCTGCCTTTCTTCCTGTATTATTGCCTTTTCTCTACACTTTATCTAACCTGTGATTGCTCCACT
The DNA here is from genome assembly GCF_040938575.1 of Ambystoma mexicanum. Taxonomy (NCBI): domain Eukaryota; kingdom Metazoa; phylum Chordata; class Amphibia; order Caudata; family Ambystomatidae; genus Ambystoma; species Ambystoma mexicanum. The sequence goes on from NC_090923.1 coordinate 998,542,436, forward strand.
CCATCCCAACATTCCCATCTAAAGCACTAACCTGTTAACCTTGTTTCACGTTAGATCCTGTAGGCAAGAATAGATCGTTTACGACATGGTCTTTATTTATATTTTTACAGCATATTTTACTGTTTAGATTTCTATGGAATATGTTTTTAATAAGTCATTTTCAGTGTTGAGGTTGTGCTTCATAACATTTGATAGTAAAATAACATGTAATATGTAAAGGGGAATCACTGTCTTTCACTTTGCCCTATGGGATAGGTAAGACGTTCTCTTGTACGGTAGTTCTCCAGCATGGATTCACATGCTCATGAATATTGCCCGTCGTCAGGCTGGGAACCCTCGGTAAAAGAAAAAACAGTTTCACTTTCACTTACAAACTGTATTTCTCCTTTAACCCAATCACTGTCCCCTGGGCCATACTGCTCCCATCCAATGACAGTCCTCTCCCTACGCCCCTTCTCTGGCAGCCAACTTCAGATTTTTACTGCATGCTTCAGTGTTGGGAGTCCTCGAGTTTGCTCTGCGAACGACTTGTACGTTTTTTGGTGTTTTTGACAGAAAAAGGTTCCATTTATGTTCTGAAAGAGCCTGTGTGCTCTCTTTTTCATCTGCCGACAGCGGGGTTCCGTTGTCAGCGAATTTTAGTACCCCTCAAGGCCGAAGATCGTCGATGTTTCCAGAAGGCCATCGGGCCTTCTTTGCGCCCTCTGACCATGACAGAGGAGAAGAAGGACAGGAAATCCTTCTTCAAGTCCTGCACCATGTGCGGGCTACGGAATGTGTTTTTTGAGGACAAGCACCTGCAATGCCTCTACTGCCTGCATCCAGACCACAAATAAGGAGAGTGGAAGATATGCTGCGGTTTCTCCAAGAAGACGAAGAAGGATAGGCGCAGTAGGCTGGCAGTGTGGCTGAATGACAATGCCTCTACCCTGAGCACCAAGCAGGGTCATGCCTCACCCATGACTGGCCGGTCCGAGAAGCGGTTTTCTAAGTCCTTTGAGGGCGCCTCATCCGTGGGGCCCAAGACAAGGCCAAGAGATGCAAGTTCGGGTCCACGGGGGTTGCTGCAGAAGTGGGTCCCGCGATGGACAGAGCACGATCGGCATCACCCTCCACCCCAGTTGCCAGCCAACTATCGAACTCCTCCTCCAAAAGGAAATCACCCAACCTGGTTAAACTGCGGGAGAAGCCAGAGAAGCCGCGGACAGAGGAGAAGAAGGCTGAACTGCCCAAGAAGGCCCAATCGACACAGGATAAGACATAGTGGCAGCTGTTCTCATAAAAGCTAAGGGGGCTGACCGTGGGAAGGTATCCCCCGCGGAATAGAGGGTATCCCTGCCCCAAAGGTGTAAAACTGACGTAGTGACTTTGGCAAAGTATGCTGGTCCGCCAGAAAAGGGGACACCATCTCAGGACCCAGTTCCAGCCCCTCAGCGTCCTTACACGCGGTCCACAAGGACGCAGAAGAGGAGGACAGCGATGCTGGCGCAGGGCCTAGTGTCCCGATCACTCCAGCTCAACCGAGGCATGTGTCTCTGGACATCCTGTCGACCCTCCACACCTTGGTGTCAGAGATCCAGAAGAGGATGCCACAGGGCCCGGTTCCAACGGTCCCCCATGCCACCGATCAGCCGCCAGCAAAGAAGAGGAAGCTTCGTCCAACACCCCCATTTCAGCCTCCTCAAACCCCGTCAGGCCCCCTCTTCCCTCAGCAGACCCAGACACGGGCACAGGGACGGATTTGGCCACGACAACGACAGACAACGACGAGGATATCGTCACAGTGGGTGGCGGGTCTCTGCAGCCTAGGGCATCCCCACCGGATGAGGTGGGGTCGTTCCATTCCATGATCGCCAGAGCCTTCGAGCTATTACAGCCTGTGCCTGAAGAAAGCAGGAAGGAGGGGTTTTTTGTACCAGGCCAAGAGGAAGGCAATCATGGCAGTTCCCCTTCTGGACAACTTTTGGGAGGAGGGCCTTGCCCTTTTGAAGTACCCTTGCACGGCTCGCCCCAAACGGGATAGGATGGAGAGGAGAAGAAGTACCGGGTGCTGAAATCCGCACCCAGGTGCCTGAGAACGCAACCATTGCTGGATTCAGTGGTTTTGGTGGCCAAGAGGAAATGGTCAGTTTACCCGTCCTCGTCGTCTTCAGCCCCTCCGAACAGCATGGGGGAGAAGATAGACGCCATGGGTAGAAAGGTGATTTACACCGCTGCGTCCACCATCAAGGCGGACAATGCACTGGCGATCCTAGCCAGGTACAACAGGGAGCAATGGTACAACCTGGGTCCGATCTTGGAGTTCCTCCCCGACGACAAAAAGATGGAGACAATGTCTCTCTTCCAGGAAGGGGAGATAGCATCAGATCATGGCATCATAGAGGTGCTGGACGTTGCCGACACACGGTTCCGGCAGATGGGGAAAGGTGTCGGTCTTCGTCACCAAGGCTGGATGAAGGCCACGAATTTCCACCAGGAGGTCCAAGCGAAAGTACTGGACATGCCTTTCAACGGAGATAACCATTTCAGGAAGGTCATCGATGAGTCCCTACAGGCTATCAGGACGGATACAGAGCAGAGACAACCCATTCCCTGGGCACCCTCCAGGAGCACCGCTCTTCTTTTCGCTCCTCCAGAGGGAAGTCGAGCAGGTCTTCTAAGGGTTTTGCCTCATCGTACTGTCAGCCTACCAGAACCATGACTCAGCAAGCCTACGGAGGCTTTTCCCAGGCCTATGGTGGCAGAGGGCAGCGTCGCCGTCGCCAGCAGGGAAGGGTGCCGAAGCAAGCCTGAACCAACCTGGACGTCGGGCCCCAACCCGTGCACCCCGGTGGGAGGCCAGCTGACGAGGTTCATCAGCGAGTGGAAAAAGATCACCACCGACAGTTGGGTGCTGGATGCTCTCGCCCAAGGACATACCCTGGAGTTTCAGCACAGGTGTCTGCAGATATCTCCGGTGGCCCGTCAGGAGCAGCACATCCCTCAGCTCTTGGAGGAGATCCGACGGGCCGTGCTGCGAAAAGGGGCAATAGAGCTGGTTCCCTGTCTATTCCAGATACTTTTTGGTCAGAAAGAAGACAGGAGGCTAGAGGCCCATTCTAGACCTACGGCGTCTTAATAAATACCTCAAGTCCCAAACATTCAGGATGGTCACGTTACAACACATGCTCGGCCAACTGGAAAAAGGAGACTTTTTGATGTTTCTGGACCTGGAGGATGCCTACTTCCACATCCCCTTTCAGAGGAAACAGAGAAAGTTTCTATGCTTCTTAGTGCAGAGACAGCACTACCAGTTCATGGCCCTACTTTAAGCTTGAAGTCGGCCCCCAGAGTGTTCACGAAGTGCCTGCCAACTCGACGATTGGCTCATTTATATTTTGTATTTCTATTCGAGCTTTTAGTTTGCGTTCGTGACGGACTAAACCGTTTAGCGGCGCAGCTGGAACAGAATTTCAGAAAACACAGGAGATAAACCAAGGACAATGTCAGGAGCAGAATGGGTACTATGATATGGCATTTACATATCATCTAAATAAAAACGTCTTAAGTGCTTTGCAAAATTTGATAAAGTGTTTCAAGGGTCCTGATTTCTCTGGGGATAGTATTCCACAATTTTGGACCAAAAACAGCAAATCTTCTGTCTCCCTTTGATGTACGGAACAGTCACGAGTAGGTAATCTCTAGATGATCGTAGGCATGTAGACGTTTGATAGTGGCAGATCTTGTCTCAGATAGGATGGGGCTAATCCGTTCAAACATTTAAAAACAAGGCACGCCACCTTAAATTTGATGCGCTCTTCCACTGCTAGCCAATGAATTGCACGGCAAAACAGAGAGACGTGGGCTAGTTTACCCAGCCGATAGACCAGTCTGATGTCCGCATTCTGGGCTTTTTGAAGCCAGAATGCCCATCAGCTGGGTGTTGCAATAATCAAAGTGGGAATTGGCTAGCGCACCCACCTCCGAAGCATGGTCTTCGGTTGGGATATATGGCAGAGCATGCCGTAGGAGTCTCAGCGAGTAGTAGACTGTCTGTACTTTGCTTCCTACCTGGCCTTCACTGCCAAGGTTACCCTGCCAAATGCAGCCCAGGTTCTTAACCTTGGAAGCAAACCCCAATTTGGCACCAAGAAGGGTAGGGATTGGCAGTTCCTTAACAGCAGTGAGTAGATGTTTATGTCCAAACAATATAAACTGTGTCTTGGATGCATTCAATTGGAGCTGGTTACTAGACAACCATTGGCTGACTTCCTCCAGGCAATGTTCAATCTTAGAAATGCTTTGTCAAAATTTGCAATCGTGATTCCAAGATGGCCACCGCACTCTAAAGACGTGCGTGCAGGGCGCTCCGATAAACCCTGTTAATCTGAGAGCACAGATCCTTTATTTTATGCAATCAGCCGGAGCAAGCGAGTCTGTGGGTACCCTTGTATTGTATTGTATTATACTGTATTGATATTTGATAGAGCACAAACAAAACCAGTGAAGGCATCAAGGCGCCTCTCTGCCGTAACCCTGGGGCCAGCCTGATGGAAAAGAAGCTGACAGCAAGTCCCCAGCCTCTATGCCATAACGCGTGCTAAAATGGAACTATGTTCCGAGTGGGTCGCGGCCTGGCTGATTTAGAATCCACCAACGTATCGAGGGACAGGAGCGGTCTCGCCCCCTCGGTAAGAACCAACACATCGAAAGTGCCATAGTAAGTGGCTGCTAGGCTGGAATCGGGCTGCTTTCAAGGTGCTGGGCTGCCTTCCCTTTTGTTGTGAGAGGAGACGCCGTCTGCAAGAAGAAGTTATCTTTGAGCCGCAAGATTGAATTGGAGACTGTATTGAGGACCACAATACCCAAGTAAAGGAACTTTCTTTGGACTGTATTGCTAAAAGATTTACTGCGGTTTGAATTGTGAATTGTCTTGGGTGCTTACTGGGTGATTTATCTACCTTCTTGCAGCTTTCCACTTGGTGTCCCGCCCCCTTGTCACGCTCAGTCCTCTCCTCGCTTTCTGTATATAGTGAGCCCCATCGCGTGCGCGCATCGGAAGTGCCATAGTAAGTGGCTGTTAGGCTGTTTGGCGGGTGCGGAGTGCGTTGCAAATTTCTATCTCTGCTCTTATATTGCTATTATACACTGTTTGGAACTTACGGACCGAGCAGCTTTAGAAGAGGAAATTGTTGAAATTTGCTAAGAATTGGTAACTGTATTAATCTGTGGTTGTAGTGTGATGTCAGAGCTGGGTAATTGGATGTAACAAAGGAATTATTTCAATATGTTGAAGTGTGTTCAGTCCGCTTGGTGTGTTCCTGTTATCATGGTCAATGGACTCAGAAGCAAAAGAAAACTCGCAGGGGTGTTAAGCCCTGTAACAACAAATATGGAAATGTTAAATGAAAGGTCCTTGAACGAAGATTTAGCAAATCAAAATGCTTCACAGGATGAGGTTGTTCATTTTGAATGTAGCGAACTCAGCCCCGTTAATTTACCACAGTCTGAAAGCACGAATGAAGAAGGTGAGGAAACCTTAGATTCTATTAAAACTGAACAGCATAATGGAAGGGCACCCATTAATCCTGCATCTTCCCCCATTAAATATAATGTTAAGGAAGTAAATGATCGCACCATGCCAGTTAGCTTAAATCAGACCGATTTTGATAATGAGGAGTGGTTGAGGAAAAAGCCTGACCCAAAGGATAACATAAAAGGTGCTATGGGTGGTCTGAACGATTGTTCGATTCTCGGTCCAGCAATAGAGGCTGAAGTTGGAAAGAGAATGAGATTTTCTTTGGGGCCTTCTACACCAGTTTCTAAAAGAGCATTTGGAAGAGAAGATGTACATATGTTTAGTCTTCCAGTTCATTACAATCGTGGTTTCCACTCATTTTCAGGAGGTATTATTGAGGATGTGATGCATAATAACAATAGCCAAAAAGGATATGTTCATGAAAAGATCTCTTTTGTTAACTCTATCACTTCATTAGCATCTAAAAACCTTTTACCAATCCTATTGAACAGATTGACCTATTTGCATAAAAGACAGGAATCCTCCCTAGAGAAGAGGGGCGTAAATATGCGAGGCAAGAAGAAGAGATTGATCTCCGCGCCCGTGATATCCGGGGGTTTGGTGCAGACTTCCCGGTTCTATTCAGGATTCTAGATTTGCTGGATAAGGGACATGAGAGAACCCATTGTGAGTTAGGGGACCAAAGAGCAAATATGACTGACCTACTATGCAAGATAAACAAAGTAAAGGGACTCCTATTCACTTGTGAAGCTGTGTCTACTCTAGCAATGGGCAGTAAAAAGAGAGTATCCCTTAAGGATAATTCTACACAAACCCCTGGAGATGAGAGAATGGTAAATGTGGAAGTAAAATCATTTGCTGAAATGACTGCGGTACCCAAAGGCAGTATTTCGAACTCTGATCTGAAATCGAATAATCCTGCTCTGGAATCAATTGGAGCCTTGGGTAGCGCAATTCAGAAAATACAACTAGATATAGAGGCAGTTAAGAAAGCTATTATGGGTGAGAGAAATGATGGGATAGTGAGCCCACAATCACCGAAGCAGGGAAGGATTCCCATGAGGGTAGAGTCTGATAGTCCCTCAGTTCTCTTGGATTTGATTGACCTCTCTGATGACATAAAAGAAGAGATGTGTGGAAGGATGGTTGATTCTGAACTGGAAAGTGAGAGTGAAAAGCGGACTGTGGTGCTTACTAGGAGAGAAAAGAGAACTATACCTAGAGCACATAAAAGGGAAGTGAAGAGTAACAAGCCTAAAAATGCTATAAAAAAATATAAAAATAAAAAAATATCTTGGAGACTGCACCCAGTAATTCGTGGAAAGCAGTCACAGACAACCAAGACGAGGAGAATGGCATTGATTTGCACCAACTAGACAAAGAGTCTAAGGTACATCTGGACCTAATCACAGAGGGTTGTGGGAATGGGCTTCAACTACCTAAAAAGTGTACACAAAAGGTCAAACACCTGAATGCACGACCTGGTCAGGTTGGGGGGAATCCTATCGTTGAGATAATAACTCAGCCTCAAAAAAGGGGGCAGAGCGCACCAGCTGGTGTTGGTAATTCAGGTGCTCAAACTGCCTATCCCAATTCTATCCAGTAAATAATAAAACAATTGGAAAAAGATCTAAAAGAAAAAGTCTATAAACAGCAACCCTAGAAGCTCTAATAACGGCATGAGTGAGCCGATGGGCGAACCTTGGATGATAGGAATGATAGGTAGAGACAAGTAAGGAGAAAAAGTAAGGACGGGTTCCGCAGAGGGAAAAGAGGAGGGATCCCAAGAGGTAGAACTTGTACCTATGGACAAGATTAAGAAGCAACCCTCTTGTGATAAGATAGGTCCAAACGCTGATTCAAATGGGAATGAAGAGGAAGTAAAACAAGAAGTGTGTAAAGAGGAAAGCAACCATTATATAGGAATAAAGGAGGAGATTTATGAAGAAAAATTGGTTTCAGGAATGCCAGGTATCATGGGCTGGGAAAGCAATGTGGAAATAAATGGTAGAATTAGCCTAAATAGAACATTTATGCTGAAAACATTCCAAGCGATTCCCCTCTAAGAACCCTTCGTTCTGATTATCTCGAATGGATACGTCTTGCTACTAATTACAATCACTGTATGATATGCGGTTTCCAATCCATGATCATCATGAGGATGGAATGGGAACAGAGGGAAAACTTTACTGCACTTGGTCTCATTCCCTATGTTTTCAAGATGCTGAGAAATTCTTGGAAACTCCGCCTGAAATTGAGATTAAAAAAGATGAGACAAAACAAGCAGTACCGCAACTTAACATTAGTGCAGATACAAGCAAGCAATTGTTGGAATTAGTGATTGCACTAAATGGGGTCACAGCAGGACCAAGTGGAGCTGTATGTCCACCAGTGAAGGCTAACTCAGATACGTTAGCGTAGCAGGAGTCCACTTAGAGTCACATAATGGAATTGTTGTGGCCTGGCAAATTTTTTATGGTGGTTTGGCAACAAAGATCCAGGTGAATGTCCTGAAATTATCATTCTTCAAGAGACGATGCATATGTCGCCTTTTGACATTGCTGGATATGGTTGTTACTCAATGCACGCTACTAGAGGGTTAAAATGCAGACCCTTTGGAGGTCTAGCAATACTTGTGAGTAATACATGTAAATTCGATCCTGTGCTATTGTATGAAGATGCAAGTATAATGGTATTACAACTAAATCCCTGCAATACAAAAGATTTAGTCATGGTATTCATTAGTATTTATTGGATTAAGTCAACAACTTCCTGGGACCAAATTGTGAATGCGTTGGATGGAATCTTGGAAGGTTTATTTGTAAATACAATGCAAGTGGGGATTATAATAGGAGGTGATTTTAATTCCTCTTGTTATAAGAGTAAGCACATAAATGTGAGTTTGCAAAAGAAAAGGGTACCTTTGACCATAAAAAATGGACAACAGTGGGTGAGATACTTTTTGGGCTGGCACATGCAATTGGTAGAGTCCCTTCCTAGTCCAAATTTGTCTACTTGGAGGCGAGGTGAGCTTTGTACCTATATAGATCCCTTTTTTATATCAACCTTTACGGGTACTATTTGTGAACCAGTGCGAATATTGGATTATGGTTATGGGGATCATTCAGCCATTTCTATTGAGTTAAATATCCGCAATTGGAGCCTTGATTCTGATGTGATGCTTGAACTAATAGAGATTGACAGGCCTGGTCTGGCTATAAGATGGAATCCACACACTTGTGGGAGTATTAGGAAGGATCCTCTCTTTATATCCATCTGCAGAATTTTCTGAATGTGGATATAGGAATGGAGGATAAGACCAGTAACTTCATTCAGGCCTATGTGAGGAAAATTGCACAAGACATAAAGCCGATTTCAGCTGCTAAAAAACATAGGCATGCATTTGATTTACGTATCCATCACTTAAAAATTACTAAAAATTGTAACCTGAGAAAATTAACCAGATTTAATTTAGGTCTGGAGGTATATTGCATTGAAAAGAAGCGTATTCTTTTATCATATAAAAATCAGATTAATGAATTTAGGCATGCTACTGCTTTTAAAGATAATCAGCGTATGATGCATAACATCTTGGCTCATGACACAAGAAATATATGGACTCTTATCAGAACCTTGAATGCTCCAGACACCTATAATGAGCCAGCTATTCTTGGGTGTATTATATTATTATTAAATTCAAACTACCTAAAATATTTCATACAGATTGCACCCCAAATTACTCAGAGTCAATTCTGGAGCACTGTCCATGGTCTGTAGAGGACATAGTAGATGCAATAGCGAAACTAAAGGAATCTAAAGCATCGGGGCCGGACAGGATCCCTTCATGTGCAATAAAATTTGATGCGTATTTATGGGCAAGGATTCTCAAACTCAAATTTGACATAATATTCTCCTCTAAACCAATTCCACGCTCGTGGTGCTCTGCCATAATTGTGCCCATATATAAAAAAGGCGCGATGAACGACCCCCAGAACTTTAGACCGATTGCACTAACGGATGCTTCCTCTAAGGTCTTCTCACAGTTAATTCTAAAGGAATTACAGGCGTTTCTTTGTAGAAATGATAGCCTGTCCAAATATCAGATCGGTTTCTGGAAATCTATGGGATGCACTCTTAATGCCACTATTCTATCGCTCTTGCAATGTCAAACAAAACGAAAGGAGCCAGGAGCAGTCTATATGGCTGCACTGGATTTAAGCGCAGCCTTTGACACTGTAATAAGATCTAAGCTTTGGAACATAATGATTCACATTGGGATCCCAGTACACCTAGTGGCCTTGATAGCATTATTACACGAAAAGACGTATTATAGGGTACGTATCAGTAAAATGGGAACACTAACGGAACCAATTTGTACGGAAGTCAGAATGAAACAAGGCTGTTCTTTATCAGCGGTTTTATTCAATTTATACTTATCATATATTGACACCATATGGAAGGATATAATTAACTATCCTGCATGCCTTGCACATCTCAAACAACATTGCATACGTTTTGCGGATGATTTATTGTTATTCGACAAAACTCTGTTCGGGCTGCAGAATAAGTTGGTTTCCTTCCATTTATTTGCTGTAGAGCACATTTTAAAGATTAATCAGGCAAAGTCCCAGATCATAATCTTTTCGGATGGGAAGAGGAAAACAAAGACATTTAATTGGTCGATTGTGATGGAAGAGCTAGAGGTGGTTAGGGACATAAGATACCTTGGCTACACACTTATTGATCAGAACTCAAAAACAAGGTGGTAATAGCTCCTCGAGGAAAAAATAAAACCTCTGACTTCTCAAATGTGCATTGTATATCGAAAATATTGTTCCTTTTTGTTAGTCCCTATCATTCAATTTTATTTGTTAAAAATCGAACCGTGTATTCTGTATATATTTGACATATTTACCGCAAAGATCGATGACATGTTAGATATGGTGCAGGGAAAATTTGGGAAAAATGTATTGGGATTAGCAAACTTTATCCCTAATGATATAATTCGGCATGAACTACGTTTATTATCTCACTCAGGTAAACAAAATTGGAGGCTGTTAAACAATTATGGAAAAATGTTGAGTCCCCCTAAAAATTCGCTATACGTAGGTCCCCTCCCCCACCAGTCATACTCCTGCACTGCCTTCCTGGCCACCCCCACAATTGAGGACTGTTTCTGTATCCCTACATTCCGAATACCAGCGCTTGACACCTGTTGTCTGCCTTTACCCTTGCACTTGCCACCTGCTGGCCTTACCTTACTGTTATTATTTATTTATATCCTATGCACTGCACTATCCTCTTCCCTTTCCCCCGGCACTTCACCTCCATCCCCTTCCCTGCACTTGCGCGATCCGATTGACCCTTGGCCTAGTAGGATCGTTGTTTGTTTCCCCTCTGTTCTCCCTCCCTTGCCTCGTCGCGCCTTGAAACACTTGTGTATAGGCGCGTTATAAATGCCATATTATATCATATCACTGTAGATATTGATGGCAGCAAACACTGGGGGAACAAATCTCGCAAGCAGAATGGGAAGGGCTATAGAAAGATATCCCCAAATACACTCATTCAAACCAAATCATGGAATGTTGGTGCAAGCTGATGGTTCAGTGGCATTACACACCGGCTCGATTGCACAAAATGAAATCGACTATTTCTCTGCAATGTTGGAGGCATTGTGGTCTACTTGGGGGCTGGGGGCACATATGGTGGAGTTGTCCGAAATTGAAGGGTTACTGGGTGGAAATTGACGATAGTATGTCGCAAATATTTGGAGTATCGAAACCGCTGATTTAAAAAGGAAACAGTTTTCTAAACAACAATGTAAAACTTATGTTATTCTGCAATTGGCTGCTTTATTAGGAATAGCAAATAAATTGAAATCTAAACACTTACTGCACTTTGCCGACTGGTTCTCTAGAGTATGGCACTTTGTTACACTTGAGTAGTTAACGAACACTATTCAAGACGATTCGAAATTCTCACAAGACTAGCGGAAATACTTACACAGTGACTACAACATCCGATACTGTCGTCAGCATCTTCGAATTCTGGGAAGTAATTAAACATTCCTTTTTGCTTCTGTTGTGCTCTTTCTAATTTGTACCATGCAGGGGGGGCGGAGTTAGGGGCTAATCAAGAGGGGTTCATGGGGAGTTTCAAGGGGCGAAATTAGTGTTTGTTGTATTCAAAATGCTAATAAAAAAATAAATGTTCAAAACAGGAGGACCATATCAATTGGCTGGAGCTGAAGGCCATCTGGCTGGCTCTCAAGGCCTTCTTACCACTCGTCAGTGGCAAAACGATCCTCATGCAGACGGACAACTCCACCAGCATGTATTACATCAACAAGCAGGGTGGCACCAGATCCCCTCCTTTATGCACCCTAGCGGTCTGCATGTGGGAATGGTCCCTGGAGAATGGCATACACTTGACGGCAATCCACCTCCTGGGGGAATCGAACCTGGAGGCGGACAGACTCAGCAGGTTGGGTGCAGACAATTACGAATGTCAATTGAACGATCAGATCCTACAGGGGATCTTCAACAAATGGGGTCATCCACAGGTGGACCTCTTCACCGCATGGTACAACGGGAAGTGTCATCAATTGGCATCCTTGCAGGGTCTGGGTCCCTGTTCCTTGGGAGATGCGTTACAGATCCAGTGGAACAGCATGAATACATATGTGTTCCCTCCCACTCCCCTGGTACACAAGATGATCTGCAAGATAAGGGAGTCCCGGCACATTTGCATCATTCTGGTAGCTCCTTGGTGTCCGGCGAGGCCATGGTTCTCGGAGCGGCTCAGCTTGTCGGACCATCCTGCGGTGCACTATCCACTGGGCCCAGCTCATCTACTGTCGTAGCAGGGGGGCACCGTCATCCATCCTGCCCCGCTGAAGTTAGCGCTTGCAGCGTGGTTCCTGAACAGGTCACATGAAAGCATCTGTGTCTTTCCCAGGCTAGCCTAGATTGAGCGCAACTCCGTTGGTGACGGTACACTATATGAATACCTTTAACATTAACATCATTCAGGGTGCTAGGAGCGATGCGACCAGGAGCCAGTACAAAAGCAAGTGGACTAGGTTTTGCCACTAGGCGTTGTCCAAGGAGGCTGATCCTCTAACATGCTTCTTTGGACAATGTACTATCCTTCTCTGCAAACCTCGCTCACTGAGGAGTGCAAATAGAAACTTGCCGCACCTATTTGGCGGCCATCAGAGCCTACCGGAACTCGGAGGAGGAGGTTTTTTCATCCTCCAACCCGGTGGTGAAAAGGCATTTAGCGGGCCACACCAGGCTATACACGCCTATCAAGAGACCACACTGTAAAGGAGCCGCAAGCCAAGGTAAGTAGGAAACAGTTTATTTACTTAGTTTCCAGCAGTAAAGCATAAGACCCCCAACACAGTCAGCATCCAGGGTACAACTGAATAAAGCCAAGCATAAACATTGATGACATATCCTTCCAGAATGGTATAAGCACAAGGGATCCAATCTAGAATCACTGATGCCCTGCCTGACAGAACACAGAAAAGGCATTAGCACTTAGCAACAACAATAACAATACATAAAGCATTAGTCCCTTTATATAACACACACCCCATGTGGGACCTTAGTGTAGTGTTGGGCGCCTTGGCGCACAAGCCTTTCGAGCCAATGTCGTCCGCAGACATCAGGCTGGTCACCATCAAAACAGCCCTGCTCGTGGGTCTTCTTACGTCTGCACGCAGGGTTAGCGAAATTCAGGCACTAGTTACTTCAGAACCTCTTTCTTTTTCCATCTAAATGAGGAGACAGTGTTATCTACCTTCTTTGCGGATCCTAAGGACGATTCTCAGAGGGTTTTGCACTGTCTGGATGTCAGGTGCGCCCTGAAATTCTATCTGGACAGGACCAAGAACTTCCGCTAGTCGGAGGCTCTCTTCATCACCTTCGGGGGGTCAAGGCCAGGATATCAGGCATCTAAGGCCTCTATAGCAAGGAGGATGGTTTTGGCCATCAAGGAGGCATATGAGGGGCAGCATAAGCCGCTACTGGCAAACATGCATGCTCATGCGGTTAGAGCCAAGGCCACGACAGTCGCGTTCCAGAGGCAGGTCATTAGCATGGCTGCGACATGGGCCACCCCTTCGGCCTTCTGCAAACACTACTGCTTGGATGCCGGCTCTAGGTCAGACTCAGCATTTGGGCAGGCAGTACTTAGGAACTTGTTTTCTTAAGGAGGGTCACCTCTTCACCCTGGGGCTACATTCAGTTGTACTCGCCCATACAGTATGGAGGAAAGGGGACGGGACGTAGGAGTAATTATAAATCCATAGTTCCCTTTCCTCCATACGTCCCACCATCCTCCCCCCTAATAAAATTGGTGTCATTAGACAATGGTAATATTGTTGATGCATCTATGGGGACTGAGGAGTGGCGCTGGTGGGCGTAGTCAGGTGAACGCCTGCTCCCAGGGCTGTGCCCCACGTGCCACTACATTTAAAGGGGAAGAAGAGTTTTTCTGGTGAAAACGGTTCTGTCTCCCGTCCCTAGCGAGGGACGCCCATACAGTATGGAGGAAAGGGGACTATGGACTAGGAGTACGTTAGTCACTACAGTGATTAACTTATAATTTTAAGGACCAGGTAGGAAGTCCCTGAGGGAGGTTGGCAGCCTGCATTCAGGGAGCCATCTGTAGTCAGACCATTTTTAGAGTATAGGGGTTACTTTGCACTAGGGACTAACCCGGGCCCGGGATTCCTGGCTCATGGAGGGAGTGCCATGGGAGACAAGAGAGAGGGACAGCCCTAGTGTCATTTTCCCAAACCCCTTTTCCAGCCAGGGCCTCTAATCAGTTGCCTGTCACCATTAGTCCAAAGAAAGGTTCCGATTTTGACATTTTCAATAAAACCAGTGAACTGAGAGTGGGACTCTATGAAGAATTGTTCAGGCCATATGTGACACTTGCTACACAAGGTCCAAGCACATGTTAAACCGGTGTGCATTGGTTCGCGGAATAAGCTCTTATTAGAGCTAGTGGTGATTGGGAATCATTGTGAAGTGTGCCAGGAACATCGTTAAGAGACGATGAAGAATAAACTGATGGCCTTACGATTGTAGAGCCTACAGGGTTGGGTACAAAATACTGGTCGAACAGCCAGAGGGAGCAGGCAATATGGCTTGCTGATAAACCTGCCAAAACAGTGCTGCAAAAGGCCACCGCCCAGTGCTGAAGAAGCATTGTGAATGCCCCAAAACTCATCCTAAGGAGTGCTGGAGGAGATGTGAGGTCCCTGACTCGGCACGGAACGGACTGTGTAAGCTCTTACTGCCAAGGGACACGGGCCCCGTTGGACACAAGTCGGCCGCAATGGTCACCAAAATTCAAGGAAGGCAGAGGGACCGTCACAGCCGAGCTCCACAGTGAACTTGGGAAGGAACATCAGAGGCTGCGGTGCGAGCTGGAGTAGATAGGGGCCGTTGAAGAGACAGAGATGAGGCCCACCCAAGCAGCCTGAGGTAGGCGAGGGAGCTAGGCCCCATGGAGTATGTGGCCTTGCCACCGAGATTGTCAGAGGGGGAGGGGGCTGGCTCAGCTGAGTCCTGCAGCAAACCGAAGGCAAAGTGGTGCATGCCGCAACTCAGGTCCGTAGAGGGAGAGGCAGCGAGGCAGGCCCATGGAGCAGTGGGCGCAGGAGGCCAGTAGCCGAAGTAGAGGTGGGTAGAGTGGCAGATGACCTAAGTGTGGCCATGGAATGGGTGGGGTTACCGTAGCCTCCCTGCCACTCGCGTCCTGGGCTCACCCGGTCTGAATGAAATACTGAGACAAAGGTGTGTCCATAGGAGTAAGAGATAAGCCTTTGGAGACTGGACCCTGCTGGAAGATGGCCGCTACCTGGGTCACCCTGCGTTGAAAAGAAAGGCTGGGGCCCCCTGCATGGCTGGCTAGCTGTGCTGGGAGATGGTGGGCCCTACAGGGAGCACCATTGAACTATCCTAAAGCAGACAAGCAAGCTCCCTTTGACCCCCACCAGAGAAGGCATGGCAGAGCAGCACAATGGACTACTGTATAGTATACTAACCATATTGCAGGAACTGAAGGCATTGAGGAAGGACATTAAAATATCGCTTTCATGGATGGGAGGAGGGGTGTCGAGGATGGAATAGCGAGTCAAGGCCCTAGAGAGTAACCACATGTCAGTGTTACGCTCACCTGGTCTCTGCGGAGGCGTTGGGGCGCGGTTGCAGCCCTCCCTGAATTTGAATCACCAACTTCAGGCCTCTCCCTCGGTAGAAAAGCTGTGAGCGGTGGTACGTGGTGATACTGCTCCTGCGTGGAGATAAGAGTGTGTGAGTGCGCCAATCTGTGATTGTTGTACCTCTCGAACCATTCTCCCCAAAGTATGGTTTCTGTGAGCATACGCGGGCCCATAAAGCTCACCTGTGAATTATGGAAAGTAAGCTCTCCGTCCTGCTACTTCTGGCAGGGGCGCGTTGAATGGGATCTAGTTCCTTCACTGATCCCTGATAAAGATTAGTCCAGTCCAGCTGCAACTATGCTTCTCCTTATGATTTTTAAGTGTCTCTTGAGCTCTTGTGATTCTGTTCATTCTGTTTAATGTCTTTATATGTTGCTCCTTATGCCCGCAATAATGTCTCTCTTCTATTTTCCCTTGCAGGCGCTGCTGTCGACGATGGAGTGTGTCGTGCTGCGGTACCAAGATGAAGATTTTGGCATTCCGGAAAGTGTAAAGATGAATGCTCGGTTCGCCGAAAAGGTGGACAGGTAAGAACAGCTTCCCCCAGTTGGTACATATGCTGGCAGGAAGCAGGATGTCCCGGGAGCAGGGTCTTCAAAGGTAAGCAGGTCTGACCTCAGGCAACGGTGAGCGTTACGCTGCTGGTAAGTGCAGAATAACGCGAAGCGTCTGTCTTGAGGATCAGGCAGCTTATATAGCTGTGAATCCATTAGCAGCCACACCCAATAATACACTTGGCTGCTTAATGGATGGAATGTTCAAGGTTAATTCATCTGAAGTGCTTAATGGATGGGATGTTCAAGGTTAATAGATCTGATGTCCATAATAAAAGCTTTTTGGTGTTAAATGGATGTTCCTGTTTACTTTTGTTCATGAGCCTGGCGCCAAAGGTGCCAGGACAGTGTCTACCCAGGTCTCCTGTGCATGCGACCCCTGCATGCCTGTGCCCCTGACTTCATGACCATGACAGCCCTCGCCCTCAAGGCCCCTCTCAAGGGTGGTTCTCCTCTCGGTCCTGGTTTGGTTGGATTATTGCGATGGAACTGTCTGATTAAACGCGGAGCATGGACATGTTTACTGGGTTCCCATGTTCAGTCTTGAGGTCCGTAACCTTTCCAGTCAATTAGGTAATACAATTTTGATCGAACCACCTTGGATTCCAGGATGGATTTAACTTCATATTCTGGTTCTCCATCTATTACATCGGGCTCTGGCGGAGAACTAAGCCGTGTATTGGATTTCATTGGTTTGAGGAGAGAGACATGAAATACGGGGTGAATTTTCATATGAGATGGTAACTCCAATTTCATAGCGACAGGATTCATTATGGACTTTATAGTATAGTGGCCCAGGTATCTTGGGGGGAAAGCTCTTGGCCCCTTCAGGGGAATATATTTAGATGCTAACCACACCTTTTCTCCAATCTGGTAGGCGGGAGCTTCCTTCCGATGCAGATCAGCAAACAGTTTTTGTCTTTCCTTAGCCTTGGTCAGATGCTCTGTCACCTCCTTAAGAACCTGAGTGATGGTGTTATGCAAGTTTTTTATGGCTGGCATTTCCGGGGTATCAGGTGGATCAAATACTGAGGTCCTCAGATGTCTTCCGTGCACAGTGTAGAATGAAGTTTGTCCTGTGTTTGTGTGAACTGAGTTGTTGTATGCATACTCAGCTATCCCTAGATTATTTTTCCAAGAGTCCTCGGACTGTTGCAACATACACCGGAGATATTGTTCTAAAGTTTGGTTGGTTCGTTCAGTTTGCCCATCAGTTTGAGGGTGATGGCTTGAGGACAACCAGAGGTCGATTTTGGCAATTGTACAACACTTTCTCCAAAAGGCAGAAACAAATTGAGTTCCGCGATCAGATACTAATATTGATGGAAATCCATGCTATCGAACAATTTGCTCTAGGAACACAGAAGCGAGAGTTGGCGCAGGTGGGAGTCCCTTCAGAGGGATGAAATGGGCCATTTTGGAGAATACACCACAACGTCTAATATGGTGTTGTATCCATTGCAGGGTGGAAGATCTGTGATGAAGTCCATCGAAAAGGTATGCCAAGGTGCTGGTGGTACTGTTAGGGGATGTAGTAAGCCAGCAGGGTTCTGTTTCTGAGACTTGTGTTGTGCACAGACTCTGCAGGTTTCAATAAATTGGGGGATGTCTTTTCGCCAGGTTTGTTAGGGAGAATTCTCTGTTAAGGCTAATTTCCCAAACCTAGTGAGTCCCCCAGCAGCTTTGCTGGATTTTTGGGGTTTATTTTTCTCCTGCTAAGAGTGAGACTCTTTTTCTCCCACTCTTAGACATGATTTGAGGTGTTCCTTTGACTTTATATGTGTTTTATGGGCTATGGGGTCCTTTACCCCTTAGGGCTTCATGTGTTTTTGGTATGTGGGTTACACAGCACCCTCCGTGCAGTAACCCAGGGGTGTCGTAGCGACCCCCAAACATAGACTCCATACCCTGGGACTGACTACTGTCTCCCAGGGCATGTAAAGTCACCATTGGCTTTACTAGTCTTAAATTGTGAACAGAACCAGTACAAACCATCATATTGTGGACGTACTGGTCGGGGCAATTCGATTGCCTCGGGGTCTGTTGTTCGAGGGGGCACTGTCCAGTCCCCCCGACCGAGTTTTAGCTGGTGGCAGTGGACACTACTTTTTATATTCGATGCAAATATATTCCTATGGGATTTTCCCATTGTTCGAGGCTACCACTTTTTAAAATAGCCTTGAACATACCGCCAGTTTGTTAAATTAATAAAAATTCACTGGTTGGTATTTTTTGCCGAAACTCGGTTCCAAAATGGCGTTTGTGTTTGCTTCTGTGACTCCAACCCAAGTCGAGCCCTTTGTTCCACTTTTTGGCGGGCTTCTCCACAGAAGCCTCCAAAAGTGGTGCCACTCTGTCTGGGTACCACAGGGGGTATGGGAGGGGGTTTAGGCACCCTGGACTGAGTTGCCTCGGCAACTCAAGTCGCACTCTGGTGTGATTCGCCCAGTGGTGAGCCGCCTAGAGTGACAGCTAGGACTGATGAATGGGGGTTTCCTGCATAAAAGCAGGTCTTTGGGGACTGGGACTTCAGACGTCGCCACAGGACCAAAGAATCCGAAGAGGGAGAAGCTGAGCCGACCTGCAACGACAACACCACTGGTGGAGCCCTGCTGAACCGTCTCACCACTTTTCCCGACGACAGAGGAGATCTTCAATCCTAAGAGTCTTCTTCCTTTAACTGGTGGGGATAACCAGTTTGCCCGCCTTTTCACCTTCCCGGATGATCTTGTGGCGCCTTGCCTGTGCCAAGCACCCCGGCAACCGGGATACCACGTTTTCTCCAGTACCACGAATAAAAGGGTAGTACCTTTTAACCGGAGAACTCTGCGGCTGGTTTATTCCCTGGCAGTGCAACAACCTTCAGGCTTCCTCCACGTCGAGATCATCTCTTCCTCTGGACGACGCCACGACTTGCACGCGCTGCCAGGAACATATGCCCCCGCTGGAGTATCCTCTCCATTTTAAAGGTACTGTGTCCGCCTGGCCTCCCTCGCAACGGTCTGTGTGGGGTGACTCTTAAAGCCACAACTTACCACTTGGGTTGGCCCTAGGCTGGCTAACTGAACTTTTCTAAGATGAACTGATTCCTTTCTGAACTCTCTGCAAGACTCTCCAAGCCTTTTAAACTGTGTGATCTTGGGCGCATTGGTGTTCTACTCTCTCCAAGAGGGAGCATGGCCTCTGACCTTTTTGTTCACAAGTAGACTTTGACTTTCCTGCCTTGCTAAGTGCTTCTGAAGGATTGTGTTGTGTGCTGTTCCTAATTTCTGCCTTTTCCCTCCCTTTTTCTTAAACTTATTGGAGTGCCATCTTTAGTTAAGCACTCACCTCTGTCTGGAAATAAGTGGTGTTAACTAAGACTTGTCTAATAAGGAATAAGGGGTGTACATATGATAATAGTGATTGTGTTTTTGAACTTACTTATAATAATTGTGCTAGTGTGTTTCTAAGTGTGTCTTTAAATAAATAATTATATACTTGATACCAAAGCTCTGGTCAGTGTTTGTTTGTGCTACTGTATTTTGGTACCTATCTTGTATACTCTATATACTGTCTAACTCTTCTTAAGAGAAGTCTGGCTGCTCAGCCAAAGCTACCAGGTAAATCTGGGTGGTACAGACTGCTACCAATTGGGTTTACTGCCAACACTTGTAGTCTTAAGCCTTTTGCAGTGGTCCCTAAGGGAACTGCACAGGTTTCTGCCTAACAAGTTTGACCACCAGTAATTTTGTTTTACCTTAGGCTGAGTTTTGGCTATTCCTGGGTGTCCTTCCACTAACGAATCGTGGTCATTTGTGATGATTTGCTTTTTCAGTTCTTGGTCTTGGACATATAATCGTCCCTGGAAATACGGTAGATTCTCCAGCATGGGGTCTGGCATGGATTCACATGCTCATGAATATTCCCCGTCGTCAGGCTGGGAATCCTCGGTAAAGAAAAAACCAGTATCAGTTTCGTTTCTGATCTGTCTTTCGTAGTAATAACCAATCACTGGTCTCTGCGTCATACTGACCACAGCCAATGACTGCCCTCTACCTAAGCACCGCCTCTGGCAGCCATCTTCAGATTTGGAAGCACGTGAAGTGGCAGTATGACCAAGTGAAGAGCCGCAGAGGGGTAGGCGGGAGGGTTCGCATGTGAATCCATGCCAGACCCATGCTGGAGAACAACAGTTACAGGTAAGTAACTTGTTCCTTCTCCAGCATGGGGTCTGGCATGGATTCACATGCTCATGAATAAAGAATACACAGCAGTACACACATGCACAACCACGGGAGGTGGCAAAGGCTCAACATTAAGCACTACATCAAACTCAACATTAAGCATCTTACCTCCTCACCATGCTCACCTCAGGCGAACAGGTTGCGCAGTTAGTGACAGTTAGTGCGCATCGTGAAGCAGGCTACAAGCGCTTACTTACGTGCTTCCAGGCGCTTCTATTCCTCACGCGGGTTCGATCCTCAACTCTCATCAGCCCGCCATCCGCCATCGCCGGAACCCTGCAAAACAAGAGATATCATTACAAAAGACTTTTAAGACATTTGAAGTGCCCAGAACTTACCGTTCGTGCAGTTAACGACGGACAGCAGTCCTCTGAGGTCAAGAGGCCTGCACCCTTATCCAGTGAAGAAACTGGTTACGGCACCCTGCCCCGAGGCAGATGGAGAGCTCGGCGTTCACTTACCTAAGGTGAGGGTGTTAACCTTTGGGGTTCTACAGGAGAAGAGAAAGGGAAGAGGAGAGAGGCACCCAATAACCCCAGTTCATTAATCCCATATTTTCTATCTGCAGACATCTTACTCTTCGAGTCAGACATACAATGCACAGAGGTCCAGCCCAAAGAGCCAACCGTGTGTTACACATCACCTTTGAAGATACGGCATTCACCCAGTGAAGACGGGCGCCTCTGCGGGAATCAGGTGAGCGTTACAGTTGGTGAGGGCCATTTCAGGATTGTATCCACCTTTCGTGTGTCCATATGTACGCCTTGTGGTGTGAGCATGAAACCGAGAAACTCGACCTCGGTTACATGGAAAAAACATTTTTCCAACTTGACACACAATTGGTGTTGTCAAAGTTTCTCTAAGACTGCCCGGACATGGCCTACATGTTCTTCCACGGAATTTGAGTACATGAGAATGTCGTCAATGTAAACAAGAGTGCAAACGTCCAATAGTTCAAGGAGTACATCATTCATAAAGAATTGGAACGCCGCGGGGGAATTACATAGCAGGAAGGGCATGACCTGGTATTCAAAGAAGCCCTACTTCGTGCAGAAAACCGTTTTCCACTCGTCTCCTTCTTTACTCTTACAAAATGGTACGCTCCTCTTAAATCCAGTTTTGTGTAGATTTGAGCACGTTTCACTTGATCCAGGAGCTCTGGTATAAGTGGTAAGGGATATTGATTATTTTTTATGATTGATGGCTCTATAGTCGATGCAAGTTCTTAAGTCCCCCTCCTTTTTAAGCATGAAGAATAAGGGCGAGGAGGCAGGTGACTTGGACGGGCAAATGAAACCGTTCGCCAGGTACTAATCCAGATAAGTTCTAAGATGCTGGTTTTCCTGTTCTGTTACAGCATAAATTCAGCTGCCAGGGATCTGAGCTCCGGATATAAGATTATCTATTGACAATCGTAGGATCTGTGTTGGGGCAGAATGTTGGCTTTCTCTTTTTTGAAGACATCCTGGTAATCTTGGTATTCAAGTGGTAAGGAGCTGATGAGGCCCAACACGATTCCTTTCTTCGGTTTCAGATTGGTGTCATCTTTTTTGTAACATGTGTCGGCACAATCATGAGGAAATGTCAGAACTCGTTTCCGCCAGTCGATCCGAGGATTGTGGGTCTCCAGCCAGGGCATTCCCAACATCATCTGGAACTGAGGAGCACCGATGAGATCGAAAGTAATGTCCTCTTGATGCCCGCCCTGACACAGAAGCTTGACTTTCTCGGTGTATTGTGTTACCGGGCCGGATGATAGCTGAGATTCATCCACAGCAGTGACATTTTCCAATTTCTGCTTCTGTCAGAGAGGAAGGCCTATTCAGAGAGGCAAATCTTGGTCAATGTAGTTACCCACAGCCCCACAATCAATATATGCCTCCAAGGCATGTATTTTTGATGGCTGCTTGCTTGTAATTCACCAAAAGCACTGGAAGGACTAGATGTGAGGTCTGCACGGATTCCTTTTTCATGCTCGACCAGCAGACCCATACACTTGCCGGGCATTGGCATTTTTCCCGAGTCCTGTTCTTCTTCTTCATCAGTTTAATTTATTTATTTATTTATTTATTTATATTTATATAGCGCGCAAGCAGCCCAGGGGCATTGAGGCGCAACTTAGTTACATGGTACATATGATAGCGATTGTTGACACATTATGAATAGGACAAGAAATCATACTGTTGTTACAAATATTGCATTTGGTCGTTTATTACAACAAATATGATAAGTATTCGTGCAGATGTGTCGGTCCTTATGTGAAGAGGGTAGTTTTGAGTGTTTTGCGGAAGGTGGTGAGGGAGTCCTCGCCACGGATAGTGGGAGGTAGGGCATTCCAGTGGGTGGGCGCGAGATAGGGGAAGCTGGATCCACCCGCTTTTACTGTTTTTACTAGTGGCACAGAGAGCATGTTGGTGTACGGGGATCTGGTTGGCCTGGTAGTGGAGACAGGGCGGATCCTTTGAGAAAGGTATGCAGGAGCAGTGAAGTGAATGCACTTGTGGGTCAGTGTCAGGGCTTTGAATACGATCCTTTCCTTTATTGGGAGCCAGTGGGCTAGTTTTCTGGCTTCAGAGATGTGTTCTCTTTTAGCAATGCCTTGGGCTGCCCGGAGAGCATTGTTCTGTATTACTTGTAGTCTCTCTAAGTTTTTGTTGGAGGTTCCTAGAAAGAGTACATTGCAGTAGTCTAGCCTGGAGCTGGTGATGGCTCTGGCTATGTTGGTGCAGTTCTCTTTGGATAGAAAGGGCCTGATTGCGTTGATAAGTTTAGCATGATATGCAGCTGCAGATGCTATTGCGTTGACTTGTCTATCCATGGATAGGCTGGAGTCCAGGTAGACTCCCAGAGTTTTGACAGAATCGGAGACCGGGATTTTAATGGAGTCAATGGTGAAGTGGCTGAATTGGGCATCTAGGTTTTTTAGCGTGTCGGGGGAACCTACCAGGAGGAGTTCCGTCTTGTCAGAGTTGAGGCATAGTCCGTTGTCAGCCATCCAGGCTTGGATGGTGTTGTAGAGGTTGTTGAGGGTCAGGGAGTCGGTTTCATAGTTACCTGTGAGAGTGAGGAGGATCTGAGTGTCGTCGGCGTAGTTGGTTTATGAGATGCCCATAGCGTCGAGGATGAGGAAGAGGGGTCGTGTGAAGATGTTGTACAGGGTGGGGGAGAGACAGGAGCCTTGGGGTACACCACAAAGTATAATAGTTGGTGATGCGGCGGCTAGGTCAGAGAATACTTGCATGGTTCTGTCTTGTAAGAAGGAGGTGATCCAAGCTGTGGACTCTGGGGAGAATTTGGCGGTGGAGGAAAGGTGGTGGCATAGGACGCCATGATCCACAAGGTCGAATGCTGCGGATAGGTCAAGTTTGTCTGTTGCCCCAACCGTTTTCTTGGGTGGTTTTACCGGGCAGTCACGGAGGAAGTGACCTGCTTGTCCACAATATAAGCAAAGCTGTTGTTGTCTTCTTTTTTCCCTTTCTGCGTTGGTAAGGGGACTTCGTAATCCACCAATTTGCATTGGCTCAGACTGTTCATGTGGTTTAGTCTGATTCTCACAAGGTCGTACGTAAACTGACCGTTCTTCTGATCTAGCTCGATTTGTTTTCCGATTCTGCAACCTATGATCGAGTTGCACCGTCAGGTCTATGTAGTCCGCACACCTCAGGTGGATTCACCACTTGCGCCAGCACATCCTAAGTTCTTCACGTAACCCTCAGTAAAAGAGTGTAGTCCTCTTCTCCTCTGGCCAGTTGGTACGAGACGATTGAAGGTTGCTATATAGGTTAGTAGATCTTGACTCCCTTGTCTGAGTGACAACAACTCGTTATCCAGAGCTTGTCCTTGAGTATGACCGGCAAACAACTTCTCCATCTCATGTTGGAAATTCCCAAAGTTCCGGAGTAAAGGGTCATCTTGGTTTACCAAAGGTATAGACTAGTCCCCCACACTACCTCCTAAATACGAGAGCACAAACGCCAATTTGGCTTGGCCATTTCTGCACAAGAAATTAAGGCGACATTGGTTCATAAATATAGCGAACTTGTTTGGGTCAACGATGAAGCGTTCGGGAGGGGCTAGAGGCACTGCTCCAGGAAGAACCACCTGAACCGGTGTTGATTGCTGTGGTGTGGAAGAATGAGAAGAATGGGTTACTCCAGGCAGTGGAACCTGTTCTGCTTGTGCTTGTAGCATTTGTCTTGCCAATTCGTCAGCTCTTTCTCGGGTTGCAATAAGATCCCTCCGTAATGCATTGGTTTCCTGTCTTGAAGCATGTACTTCAGCCTGTAATTCCCCTAGTAAGAAGGCTAACTGATCTGTTTCTGAAGTTTCCATAAAGCCCAGACAGAGAATTTTTGACGCTTCGCATTCTGTTACGCTCACCTGGTCTCTGCGGAGGCGTTGGGGCGTGGTTGCAGCCCTCCTTGAACTTGAATCACCCACCTCAGGCCTCTCCCACGTTAGAAAAGCTGTGAGCGGTTGGTACATGGTGATACTGCTACTGTGTGGAGATCAGAGTGTGTGAGTGCGCCAATCTGTGATTGTTGTACCTCTCGAACCCTTCTCCCCAAAGTACGGTATCTGTGAGCATATGTCGGCCCATAAAGCTCACCTGTGAATTATGGAAGGTAAGTTCTCCGTCCTGCTACTTCTGGCAGGGGAGCGTTGAATGGGATCTAGTTCCTTCACTGATCCCTGATAAGGATTAGTCCAGTTCAGGTGCGACTATGCTCCTCCTTATGATTGGTAAGTGTCTCTTGAGCTCTTGTGATTCTGTTTGTTCTGTTTAATGTCTTTATATGTTGCTCCTTATGCCCGCAATAATGTCTCTCTTCTGTTTTCCCTTGCAGGCGCTGCTGTCAACGATGGAGCGTGTCGTGCTGCGGTGCCAAGATGAAGAGTTTGGCGTACTGGAAAGTGTAAAGATGAATGCTCGGTTCGCCGAATAAATGGACAGGTAAGAACAGCTTCCCCCAGTTGGTACATATGCTGGCAGGAAGCAGGATGTCCAGGGAGCAGGGTCTTCAAAGGTAAGCAGGTCTGCCCTCAGGCGATTGTGAGCGTTACGCTGCTGGTAAGTGTAGAATAACGCAAAGCGTCTGTCTTGAGGATCAGGGCAGCTTATATAGCTGTGAATCCATTAGCAGCCACACCCAAGAATACACTTGGGGCTGCTTAATGGATGGAATGTTCAAGGTTAATGCATCTGAAGTGCTTAATGGATGGAATGTTCAAGATGTGATGATGTCCATAATAAAAGCTTTTTGGTGTTAAATGGATGTTCCTGTTTACTTTTGTCATGAGCCTGGCGCCAAAGGTGCCAGGACAGTGTCCCCCACATCCCCCTGCTCTCATGCTATAGCACTTGCATGTTCCGAAAGTTTCTGGACCTTTTAAGAATGGTTTGTTTTCATTTTAGCCCCTTCTCACCTTTCCCTTTCCACCCCCACTTGTCTTGATGCACCTGGAAACACAATTCTGCTGTATAGTGTGCATAACAAATAACGAATAAATAAATAAAATAATGAAGATGATGGGGACAAGGAAGTTTTGAAAGGCAACCGGGCCGTCTCACAAACCCAACTGAGGGTTCCCAGAATGTGGAATATGTGCGCGTAGATAACACTATGGTGTAAAAAGAGTGAACATGGGGGAAACTCATGGGTTAACTTGAGGACTTTTGCCCTGTTTGTCAATCAGTAGAGGGATGGTTGAGAACTGTAAGGGGGAGGGCGGTGGCTGTTACATTATTTAATCATTGGAAGAGAAGTAATGTTGGTGAAGAAGGGGTACCCTACAACTGGTTGCCTGGACTTCTCCAGATGTCTCAACTGTTCCGGGAATTATTTGGTTTTGGGGTAAACTCTTGAAGAGGAGGTTTGATCCGAGGAGGTTGGGGGGAGTTCTGGGAGGCGGGTGGATTATTTTCCAAAACCAGGATGGGTGGCAAATGAGGGGAAATGGATTTGTGATATCGCAGGACCGCCCATGAGTATGAGTGATAGAGCTTTGTTGGCGATTGGGATGACGCCTCGAATGGCCATTGCATGTAAACAGCAAATCAAGGTGCGATCCATCAATGTGATGGGTCTCAATTCACCCACTAGGAGATCCCTGCTAGCCCGGGTAATTGGAAGGCTGCACATAACAATACGGTTTGTCCAAGAAACCCACTATAAGAAGGGGAAGGACTTCAGGCTACTGGGGAAAAATCAACTCAAATGTTCTGGTCCTCTGTGGAGTACAAGAAAAGAGGGGTGGGATATTTTTGGGTCCTGGGCTCCCGTTTGATGGCGTACAGGTAAAGAAATACCTGCTCATGGTGAAACATTTAGTAGTAGGGAGGAAAACCATGTTGACAGTAATGTACGCCCCAAACACAAACCAGCTGCAGTTTATAGACACTGCCCCAGACTCGATAGACTGTTGGGTGGAAGGAGATAGGATACGATAATAGGGGGGAGAACTGTAAATGTTCCTTAGTCCATCACTTGATAGGTCAACGGCACAGTTAGGCTGTCTGAGATCTGGGGAGATGGAGGGAACTGGATTAGCAGAATGTTTGCGCAGGCACTGTTAGAGGGACTTGTGGAGGAAAGCGAATCCTTATGTATTTAAAATGTGTAAAGCGCGATCTAAGGCCCAAAGGTGTAGTCTCTCTGATACAAGAGTCTACACCTTCTACTCAAATGTGCACAAATCCTTGACGAGGGTAGGCTGCGGATGCCCTGTGTCCCCACTGCTCTACATGCTCATGATGATGGGACCACTAACCACCAAACTGAGATGTAATGAGAGAATCAGGGGCCTTCGGATACATGAATAGGAATCCAAGTTAGCGATGTTCGAAGATGGCATCCTGATGTATGCCACGCAGCCAGATAATACAATAGGCCATATACTGATGCTATACAGACATATGGGCATCATTCAGGGTTTAAAGTCAAGTTGGCAAAATCCCTAGTGTTGCCATTGGGACATATGACGATGGAGACCTGAACATGTGTGAATGATAAAAGTTTCTTAATCAGAGAGTGCAAAATTAGGCACCTTGGGGTCACTTTGGCCAGGGATCAGAGGACAATCTTTATTGAAACTTACACAGAGCTGTGGGCTAGGGTGAAGACAGGCTTAGTTTGGTGGACCAAGTTCACGCTATCCTGGATCGTATGCTTGAAAGTTATCAAAATGAATGTTCTCCCTAAATTTCTGTACCTCTTCCAAATGATACCTGCCTTGATCCAAGGGAATGTCTCTGAAAGGTTAAGAGGGAATTGCTGAAGTTCCCGTGGGGGCCAACTAGACCAAGGATTGGTTATAAAACCCTGGTTCTACCCAAAGACCAGTGGGGTGTAGGATTCCCAGATATTGAAACTTACTAAAGGACAATACAACTACAGGTTATTGTAGACCATCTAGCTCCAAACAAATGAAGCAGCGGGTCACAATAGAACATGCAGTATTACACCCGGTCGCAGTGGCAGTCTGGCTATGGGTACCTCAGGAACATACCAAGGAGGGTTCTTAACACCTGATCCTACAGGTTCTTTCGGAACTGTGGCAAGAAAGAGCTGATACTAGGTGGCTATCCACCTGGCCAGCGCCATTAAGCTTGCATATGGGCTACCCCAATTAGGCAGGGCATACAGGATTCTAACCGTTTCCAAAATTGGTACGTGGCAGCAGGGCAGTTATGGGTAGTAGAGGTGAGGGAGCCAGATATTTCATGGGTAAGGCCGAGCCAGGGCTGAGCCTGGGGGTCATGCCTTGCTCTAGGAGCCCACCACAGGCCAAGCACGGAAAATGGCTGGCAAAACAAGGAGGGGGGAGCACAGGGGGCTGTGTCATGGTAAGAAAAGAAGGCAACAATCAATCAATAATACCATGGAGACCGCATGGCATATTGGTGAACTATATAAATGCCAGTAATCATGCCATCAATAAATAGGGCTTTAGAAACCCCACTTTTGGGAAATGTAAGGTTCTTCCATACATACTCAGGGATAGCTCTCCACAGCTCTTTAAATGTGCACCTTCCTTTTTGATCTGGATGACGCCTTTCCCACCATCTATTCCCCAGTGTTCTTGAAAGGCTGGCTTCCTTCTTTATTTCCTAAGTAGTTGCATAAACTACCGTTTCATTTACTATGTGTTCTGCCAGAGGTGGTGTGGTGAAACTGCATATCATCCCCTTTCCTGTAGAGGGAGTCTTCCCTCCTCCCCTTCTGAGGGAGGGTTGTGAGATCTAACAGCATGAGAGCACCGCCTCTTGCGCAGCCCTGCATTTGTATGCACCCCTATTACTAGCTTCAGTGATGTGCTGCCTGTGTTCCATCTTCTCAAGGCCACTTGGAAAGACCCACAGATTTACTGTGTAACTAATGCACTAGCCTCCTTTCACTGGCAATTAGCTCATATACAAGAGTAAATCAATGCAACAAACACCCATTCATCTATTCTACTGGCTTATTAAGAAGTCGTCTTCTTCTGGTGGCCTGCTGCTTTCGTGTGTGATGTAATCTCGCAAGTGATGTTACAAATTGTCTATGTGTAAACCACTTCCGAATGCCCTTCACCCGATCTGCTTTCCCATGGCCTCAGTCGTCATGTCACTTTAGTATACAGCCATCTTCTCCCAACAAACCAGTCCTCAGCTAGACTCAAAACGCAGGCATCGGCATCAAATAACTGAAATGACCATTTTCATACATCGCCTCTTTCTGTCCTGCCACCTGACTTCCTGTCCTGCCTCAGCCATTCAATGAGTGGCTGGGGAGGGACCGGCAGTCAGGCGGCCGGAAGACAGGCAGATGCAAGTGCATCTCTTTTTTTTCTTTATTTAATTGAAGGAGTGGATGAGCGCGCAGTGGGGCTCGTGGCCGGCCCATTCTTTGGGCAGGCACTGGCCTGAGAGGGGGGGGTCAGGCCAGAGCCCCAGGTGGGTCTCAGGCTGACCCGAGCCTCGCCAGGCAAGCCCTGCTCTAATGGGTAGGATGGAGTTTCATCTTCATAAATCAGTTGCAGGAACCTCTATGGATAGGCCACCTCCAGGTGTTTTTGTATCTCCAGTTTAATTAGGTACTTGGAGATAAAAGATCGGGTGATGATCTGAGGAGAGACCTGACCCCTTTGGAGAAGAACATTCTGTCCCTGAGGGGGGACAAAGGAATAATATCAATTCTTTATCGGTCTATCTTCCTAGTGGAGCAGAGTCAGAATGTAGTGCCAGAACAATCAAGAAAGGGAAATAGATGATGAATTATGGGCATGCATGTGTAAAGGTGTGGCTAGGACATCTATATCATTGCGTTATAGGTTGCACACACTTTTATTGCTACACAGGTGGCAGTATCCCCGATAAGCCTTTTGCAAATGTATCCCGTGACCTGCCATCTGTGCTAAAGAGGTTGTGGTTAAGTGGGGACTTATTGGCACATGTGGTGCGCCTGCCAGTGGACTCGTTCATTTGAGGGAAGTGCTATTGTGGATGTCTCTGACCCACTACTGGTGATGTTTGGGCTGGGAGATAGAGAGGAAGTGTTGGAATCACTGGATCACATGAGGCACCCCATGTACCTAGAGGGTAGAGCCAATCTTGTTAGATGTTTGAAAAGTGATAGGTTGCCTACCAAGGCTGAATGGGTAAGAGTAGTTAGCGACATAAACATGATGGAAAAAACGACGCTCATGATTATCAACCCTAAAAACAACACTCATGGTTACCGCCCCCCAATGTAACCTTGAGATGGAATGGTTCCCATTTGGATTAAAACACATACGTTTTGAAAAACATGGGGGCGAGAATGAGTCTGATGAAATGGATGAGACGGAGAGGGCCATGAATGGAGGCGTGAGTTATCCCAATAGAGTGTTGAGAGGGAGAATTGGTACAATGCACAAACTAAAGTCCTGGTTTTCAGGGGAGAGTGAGGGAAAGTTAACAGGATGTGTTTTAGAGACTGTTCAGTTCATGTCTAGATGCGGGCTCAAAGAAGCGAATTGATGGGAGGAGACGTGTATGTCGAAATGTGGTGTGGTGACGTAAGAATGTCTTTAGGTCTGATGGTTCCAGTGCTGAGGTTTATATGTGAAGTACTCTGATGTTAAAATTAATGATAAAATATATTTGGAAAACAAATGCCGGTCAAATGGGTGGAGTGAGGGAAGGATTTGGGAGAAGTGGTCGAGGGGCAGAACGAAGGGCACCACTTCGAAGGGATTGTGTCCTCCGACGTATTCCTTATCTTTGATAATTTGTTTCCAGCTTGCTGGCCTCGGAAATCTTTTCTGTGGAGGGCGCTGCGCGTCGACATCCGCCGAGTCGATGTCCCTCGACGGCCACTGTATCGGCGCCGACGTCACCATGCCCATAAATAGCCACGCGTGGCGTCCGTTGTTCAGTTCCATTTTTCCGTGCTTCGTGGGGCCTCGGAACATCGTTGCTCAGTTCAGTCAGATAATCTAATCTGCATCTACTCGAAATATACCAACTCGTTCTCGATGGCATCTTCATCGGAACCGACAACGCCGCGATCCGGCTTCAAAAAATGTCGAGACTGCGGTAAAAAAATGTCGATAATGGATCCACACAGGATCTGCTTGTGGTGCTTGGGAGCCGAGCACCATTGTTCGGAGTGTGAGGACTGCATGTCGATGACGGCGAAAGCCTTGAAGGAGCGAAAGGGGAAGCTCAAGAGAGGTAAGTCAGTCAAAGCCTCCTCGAAAGTTTCTTCGGCCGAGTCGAGGCATTCGTCTCCTCACCGTCGAAAACATTCCCATTCTAGATCTCGAAGTAGCTCCCACCATTCGTCGAGATCAAGACACTCAAAGAAGAGACGTCGAAGATCCCCTTCCTCGTCGTCTTCTGTTTCCCCAGAAAGGGTCTCCTGCCCCACAAAACACAGCTCTCAGGCTGAGTGAGAGGAATTCACGAAGAAAATGTTAAGCGTCTTCGAGAAAGCGGCCTCGTCCCCCTCGAAGACAGCTGAGGGTGATACCCCGGGTAAAAAACCCAAAAAATCAAAACGCTGCGAGTCGCAGCACCCGGCGAAACATTCCACCCGAGAGCGCCACGGGCCATCGGGTAAGAAGGCACCGTCTTCAACGCCGTCGTCGAAGATTCCTTCGACACATGGATCAGCGCCATCGACGCCGTTGTCAAAGGGGTCTTCGACGCATTGGTCGATCGACTCGACGCCATCGTCGACGACGACATCGACGCCGATGAAAGAGAAGACCACGGCTACTCCACAGCCAATGGTGATTCCAAGAGCCTCCAGCACGACGCCGACACCGTTGTCGATGTCCTCGAGTAGGTTCCCGATCCTCTCGAGTTCTTCGAGGCCTCTTCCGGTTTTCTCGATGCCTTCGAAGCCTGTCACATCGGCGTCAACGACATCGACGCTTTCTCGCCCAATTATGACGAATTTGGCTCCTTCTGCCTTAGAAATGGGTTTTATACCATTTCAGAGGTCAGAGTACCCTGGATTATCTTCAATTTATGAAGAAAGGGAAGATTCTGACCAGGAAACCTTCGAGTTGCAGAGGACCACACTACCTGATTCATAGGATTTCACCTCTGAGGAAAGAAGGTTGAAAGACCTACAGGAGTCATTACATGAGGCAAGTGGGCTGGACACTTCCCCAGAAGTGGATTTTGTTAAGCCAGACCCAGGGGAACATGCCGAAACACCCTATAGAACCCTGATGGCAAGAATTATTGAATTCATGGGTTGGTCTGCGCCTTCGCCTGTTTTTCAACAGGCTGACCTGACAGACATATTAGACAAATATTAGACATATTAGATCCTGTGGTCCCCTTCCATACAGCCTTACAAAGAAAAATTGCATCTAACTGGGAAACTCCTGATGTTATCCCTGCTGTCAACAAAAGATTATCAGCCAAGTATAGGGTAGCTGATGCTGACCCTGAATACTTATCGAAACACCCGACTCCAGAGAGTCTGGTGGTACAAGCGGCAACTTTATCAAGCAGCAGGACCGCTTACCCTACTGTCCCACAGGATAGAGATGACAAGAGGTACGATTATATGGCAAAGAAAGTCTTCTCTGCTTGTAGTATGGCGTTGAAGTCCATCAACGCCACCTGTACGCTCGCCAGGTTCAGTCACACACTGTGGGAGTGTGCTTCATCAGCGGCTGACTGCATACCCGTAGGAGAGGAAAAGGAAGCCTTCCTTAACATTATTAAAGATAGCAAGGATGCCATATCCGAGTCACTTCAAACTGGCATCGATTTCGCTGACAGTATCAGCAGGGCCATGGCGGCAAGTACAACAATCCGCAGGCATGCGTGGTTGCGAAAGTCTGGCTTTGCTCCAGATGTATAGGCCAGACTTTTGAATATGCCCTTTGACGGCTCTTCATTATTCGGAAAAAAGGCTGATGACAGTCTGGAAAAGTTGCAGACATCTAAAGCAGCAGCAAAATCTTTAGGAGCTGCTATCCGCCAAACTCCTTTTCGCCCCTCAGGAACCTCTGGGAGAGGAAAATCCTTTTTGCTATTATTCCGCATTCGGGAAAGGCAGAGGACAGCCGACTCAAAGAGGCCAAAGGAGATCCACCCGAGGTGGACGGGTCAAAGGTACTAAGGCCGCAGCAGCAGCAGGTGCCTCTTTACCCTCGGCATCTGCATCAGCCGCCCCCAAACCACTCTGAGGTCTTTCCACGCAAGACACCTGTAGGGGGCAGGTTAACTCACCATCTGACGGAATGGCAGGCTATAACGTCAGATGCTTGGGCATTGGAGACAGTTGCCCAGGGTTACTGCCTACCCTTTCTATACATCCCTCAGAGTCATCCACCGGGGAACAGCTCTCTAAGAGTTCCAGATCCGCTCCTTTTGCAGGAAATTATAGACCTGCTAGAGAAAGGTGCCATAGAACCGGTACCTGTAGCGGACAGGAACAAGGGCTGGTACTCCCCCTACTTTCTCATGCCAAAGAAGGACGGAGGACTGAGACCCATCCTGGAGGTACGAGAATTGAACAAGTTCCTCAGGAAGGACAAGTTCAAAATGGTAACTCTCTCTCAGATCCTTCAGGCCCTCCAGCTCCAGGACTGGCTGGTATCTCTGGATCTTCAGGATGCTTATTTCCATGTGTCAATCCATCCCAAACACAGGAAATACCTGAGGTTCGCAATTGGCGACTCTCATCAATTTCGAGTTCTGCCATTTGGGCTGACCTTGGGCTGACCTCCGCCCCGAGGGTCTTCACCAAGCTAATGTCGGTAGTGGCTGCGAGTCTAAGGAGGGAAGGGATCCACGTCTACCCCTACCTAGACGATTGGCTGATCTGGGCTGTATCTTCGGAACAAGCTCAGATTATGTCTGCCACTTCCTTCACAAACTGGGCTTCTCCCTCAATTTAAAGAAGTCACAGGTGATGCCATCACAGAGACTCTAGTTCATTGGAGCGGTCCTGGACACTTCCCTGGGAAAAGCCTCGCCACCAGAGGTGAGGGCTCAAGATATTCTGCAGATGGTCAAAAAGTTTCAAAATGCCCAACGTCTCCCAGCCTTCCACTTTTTGAGGTTGCTAGGCCTCATGGCATCCTGCATCTTCCTTGTGCCAGAGGCTCGCCTGAGAATGAGATCTCTTCAGTGGGCACTGAGAACTCAGTGGTCGCAATTCTCAGGGAGAATGACAGATCTCCTCCGGATTCCGGACAAAGTAGCCCACAACCTCCAATGGTGGGCCTATCCAGAGAACATCTTAAAAGGAGAACTGTTTTGGCAACCATGGCCGGAGATAACAGTAGTCACAGATGCCTCACTCACGGGGTGGGGAGCCCATGCCAACGACTTGACCATCAGCGGTCGTTGGTCTCCATCGGAGTCCAGACTACACATCAACCTATTGGAGCTGAGAGCGATCAGACTAGCGCTGAAAGCTTTCCTGCCATCAGTACAGGGGAAAAATGTCCTGATAATGACGGACAACACAGTGGCCATGCACTACCTCAACAAAAGAGGAGGCGTAGGGTCACTGCCACTGTGCAGAGAGGCAATGCAGCTCTAGTTTTGGGCAATTCGAGAAGGAATCTCTCTATGGGCAGTCCACCTAGCTGGAGAGAAGAACTTGACAGCGGACGCTCTGAGCAGGCAGAGCACAGTCTTCCACGAGTGGGAGCTAGCTCAGGAAGTCCTTCAAGAGATCTTCGCCCTTTGGGGAACCCCTCAGGTGGATCTGTTCGCCACAAGCACCAACAGGAAGTGCGATCTGTTCTGTTCAAGGGAATTTCCCCCGAGAGGAGCTCTAGGAGACGCGTTCGTAGAGTACTGGGAGTTTCCACTCTTTTACGCATTTCCACCAGTCCCTGTTATTCCTCAAATGATCAGGAGGTTGAGAAGATTCCGGAAAACCATGATCCTAATTGCCCCGGACTGGGCCAGGAGAACGTGGTACCCGGACCTTCTAGATATCTCAATCTGCCCTCCAATCCGTCTTCCACTCAAAGAGAATCTTCTCTCGCAGAAGGGAGGTCAGGTTCTCCATCCAGACATCAGAACCCTCAACCTTCACGCTTGGCTTCTGAAAGGGTGAGGTACAAGGATTGGGATCTCCCTGATGACATCATGGAGGTGTTGCTTTCGGCTAGAAGGCCAGCAACAAAGTCTTTATACCGCTGCCGTTGGAACAAATTTTGTAGCTGGGGTAGAGAAGGGAATATCGACCCTTTTTCATGTGGTACACCAACGGTGTTATCCTTTCTACTTTACTTGGCAAACTCAGGCCTTCCAGTTGGCACTGTAAAAGGCTATCTAGCAGCGCTTTCAATCTTCAAGCGTACTGCGGAGGAACCATCATATTTCAAACTACCTCTAGTGATACAATTTCTCAAGGGATTAACTAATGTTTATCCTTCAAAACCATTCCCAGTTCCCTTATGGGACTTAAATTTAGTCTTAAACTTCCTAATGGACACTCCATTCGAACCACTTCACTCTTGTTCGCTGAGATTTCTCACACTTAAAACTGTCCTATTGGTAGCACTAACATCTGCTAGGAGGGTGAGCGAGCTACAAGCTCTCTCCTGTAAACCCCCTCATACAGTTTTCCACAAGGACAAAGTTGTCCTACAGGTGAAGCCTAATTTCCTCCCAAAGGTGGTTTCTGAATTTCATATTACTCAGAAAATTACCTTACCTTCGTTCTACCCTCCTCCCCATCCGGGGAAAGAGGAAGAAAGGCTACATAGGCTGGACCCAAGGCGAGCTCTCAGCTTTTACATCAGCAGAATGGCTAGGATCAGGCAAGCAGACCAACTGTTTGTAGGATGCTCAGGTCACAAGTTGGGACTACCCATAACAAAACAAACCATTTCCAGGTGGATTATTTTGGCCATTCTGGAATGTTACAAACTGGCAGGGAAAGACCCACCCCAAAATCTTAGGGCTCATTCAAACAGGGGTATCGCAGCCTCTTCGGCTCTCCAAAGAGGGGTACTGGTCAGAGACATATGTGCGGCTGCCACATGGTCGTCCGAACATACATTCACAAAATTTTACAACCTGGTTTCCTCCACTAGTCGAGAGACCAGATTTGGCAAGGCCGTATTACATTCGGTCCACCCCTAAAGGGATACATAACATTCTTACTCCCACCTCCAATTACATGCCACTGCTATGGGAGTCAATACGTCGGAGGACACAATCCCTTCGAAGAACAAGTTACTTCTTACCTTGTAACGTTCTTTCGACGGGATGTTCCTCCGACGTATTCCTTATTGCCCCTCCCATCCATGTCCGCAGTAATACTTCCCTTATGGTTGCAGCTTACGCTCCTTCAAGGTCAATAACCAATTCAGGCATGACTTTTCTTATGCTACAAAACGGAACTGAGCAACGGACGCCGCGCGTGGGTATTTATGGGCATGGTGACGTCGGCGCTGATACGGTGGCCCTCGAGGGACATCGACTCGGCGGACGTCGACGCACAGCGCCCTCTACAGAAAAAAATTCTGAGGCCAGCAAGCTGGAAACGTATTATTAAAGATAAGGAATACGTCGGAGGAACATCCCGTCAAAAGAACGTTACAAGGTAAGAAGTAACTTGTTCTTCTGGAGCAAGCTGGACAACAAGGACCAGAAGACCAGCAAGGACAGTTTTGCTAACCGGGTCCACCATGAGGAAAGATAAACCATTTCGCATATACTTGTAAACAGAGTAGTGTGTTGAATCCTTTTGAGTCTTCAATGATCCCCAGCCTAAAATCTCCTCCCATGTGGCCAGGTGAAGGTAGCTGCTACCTGATCCTGGGGGTAGTATTAGGAGGGAGGATCACATGGGAGGAGATGGCTATCGGGTAGATGTGGTGACCCCACCAGGAGAGAAGCAGTATTCTTCCATTCGTTTTGAAGTTGACTCTCTAAAACCTAAATTCCTGATGCATTTTGTCAGTATGTCATCTTTACAATGATAACATCTTAGAACCCTGTTTTCCCAAGCGCCCTAAACAGCATAACATTCACACTTCATGTGCACATAATATTCACATAGCATCTTTTAGATCTTTGACTTGAATAAAAATGCAAAGCATTATAGCTTTACAAAGTCTCAATTTCCAGTGAACTCCAAATCCCATAAAACCTATAGTAGTGGGACAAGGAAGAGGAGAAAGGAGTTAATGTGGAGTGGAAAGCACACCAAGCTGAATGTGCAGACTAGTTATTGTGATACCAGCCAGCTGTGCAGGACATTTAAAAATGGTGTGCCTTTGAATGAGCAGGAGAGAGCAGAAAGAGAAGTGAGAGGCAGACCGGGTTCAACAAGAAGCAGAACCGGAGGCAGACACACGCGAGCAAGCTACACTGAAGGAGTCAGGCGCGTCCTACCGGAGTGGATAGAGACCAGGAACGGCATAGCAGGTGCAGAAAGGGGACCGGTGAGTAGACGGCAGCGAGCAGAAGGATGTTGGGAACGCATTTATGCTGCAGTGCAACCATCCCACCTGCGAGTGAGAAAGAAGCCGACGGGAAGACAGGAGAAGTGTCTGCAGACCGGGGAAAGCTTTCCCACTGCACGAACATCGCGACAGCAGTACCTCAAAAGAAATGCCAGAAAGCACTGGTGAATCCGCTCTAGAGTATTGGGAGGCCTGGGGCACACCGACATGCTTACAAGCAATTAGGAAGCTGTTTTGAATACCTGCCAAGTAACATTGAAAGACTACGTTTACACATGTCTCCATATAAGGCATGCCAATATGGGGAAAGTTGGAAGAAATGATGTCAAAAGCAAATGAGCATTGCTAAGGAAGTAATTGAAAGGCAAGATCTGTACAACACTCCATATATGAGAAGTCAATATGGGGAAGATTGGAACAAGCATTGCCACATGCCAATGAACAGTACTAATGAAATTAAAAAGCAAAACTTTCACAAGCCTCCATATAAGGGATGCCAGTATGGGGGAAGTTGGAACAAGCATGACTGAAGCCAAAGAAGTATAAAACAGTGAATGAGTAAGAACTGTGTTATACTCAAGAGAGAAAGAGAATTGAAAGGTTGTAAGAAGACCTGGTGAAAATTTTACATCAGCCAGTGAGTCTTTGGGGGAAAGATACCCATCAGGAGAGTACACTAGGGAATCTACCAAGTCCAGAGAGGGGGGTGCCTGGCAGGGGAGTACACCAGGCAATCCAGCCAAAGTATTGTGGAACAAGAAAAGACATTTAAAATGAGTACCTTTCAAGGGAACATACCAGGAAATCCTCATCAGTAAGTTGCTGAGTGGAAGAGACACTTTTTTGCCATCCTTACAAAAATCATAAATTGCTTTCAGAAGATACTCATTGTCAGACTTAAGAAAGTACTGTATAAGAGAGACATTTTCACTACCCTTGTGAGCCATTGCTTGGGAAGAATAACCTTTTCATCATCCCCAGGAAAGTTTTAAAACATCATCACTTAAGTTGTCAAGAGATACTTTATAATTCTTAAATCATCTAAAATTTTCACCATCTTGAGGTAGTGGTATATGAAAGAGACATTTCTGCCACTCCTAAGGAACTATTGTCTACATTGAACACTTTCTATATTCTACCTGAAACAGTTCAGGGGAAGGGACCCGTCTCCTGGATACAAGGATTGTTCTGTTGGATTTATATACTTCGTTTTTGCACCTATTTTTCTGAGTTTAAAGCAGAGACATTTACCTTGCACATTTTGTTGTTCATTTTTAGTGTGAGAGTCAGATACGTTTTGGACACAAGGACAGTTTGCTTAAGTTAGACGACGAGACACAGACTGTTCTCCAGTTTTGATTTCATAGGTAGGAAAACTCTCATTTGGATAGGGATAGAAAGGCCTTTATCCAAACCCTTTTATTTTCATAAAATGTCTAATGTTGAAAACATTACAACTTTGTGTCCGTATCTCGTTTCTGACCTCTCACAGTAACATTTGGAAGAATGAGTGCCGCTACCGAACTCAGCGATCCTTCTTCCAGAATACTCCAGGATAGAAGCGCCCCTTCTCCAATAGAAGTGTGAATGATTCCCCCGCATTTCTGAACGCTACTGCGCCTTCTTACATTCCTGGGCCCCTGCTTGATTTCTCAAATTGATTAAGACCCATTTTCACAAAAATTGGTATAGGAAGCCCCCATATTGGCTTTGGTGCCAGTAGACCAGAATGGTCCATATGTGGAGTGGAAAGTAGGGGGAAAGTCTATACCATGTTTGGTGGTTACAGGTGCTAGTAAATTAGCTCTAAGGGTGGACAGTTTTCCGGATGTATTGCTGTCTACTGATAAATTAAGGGCGGTAGGAATAGCTAACGTCGCGATAGCACACCCTGTCACGAACCACCCACAATCACGTTAGGTCCTATAACTGATACACATGCCTTTCTTCTCAGTCCTCCAGCTCCTGTAGACCTTCTGGGTGGGGATTTTCTCTGTAAACTTCGATGCACTATATATTGCACCCCGGATGGGGTGTTCTTGAGCGTTCCCAAGGGCATAACAGGATTTCCGGTGCCGTCCTGCCGCCACATTGCATCTGTGTGGGACAATGAGCACCCTCTCCTTTTCTTGAGATTGCCCCAGAGAAAGTGTTGTCGGTAGTGGACAGGAGATCTGAAGAAATTGATTGATTCCATACCAGTGTCTTTGTGGTCTATGCATGATAATGAAGTGGGTTACTTCTGAACCTGTTAGGTTAATGGTTGACCCATTTAAGAAACGTCCTTGTATTCCCTAATCCCGGCTTAAACCTGAAGCAGATTGGGGGATTGCTCCTGTCATTGAAGGCATAATCTTCCCTTGGAGAAGACTGTGTAACACCCTGAAATTGCCTTTCAAAAAGCCATACTGTTTTGTTCAAGATCTGAGCGCTTTTAATGCAATGGTGGTTCCTTCCTTCCTTGCTATTATACGTTCTTGTATTCCCCAAAATGCCACACGTTTCACTGCATTAGACTCATGCTTAGCATTTCTCTCTGTTCCCATACATGATTCCAGTTGTTACCTTTATGTATTTCCGCACAGAGGAACTCGGAACACCTGTACTAGGTTGCCCCAGGGATACACTAAGTCTCCTACCCAATTTTACCAGCAGATGAAGAAAGGTATAAATGATATAAAGTTACATAGACAGTCACTGCTAGTTCCTTATGTTGATTTATAAATTACCTCAACTTCCTAAGAAGCATGCCAACAAGGGTCATCAGGCATCCAAACGGAAATTGCAATTGTGCAGGCAGAGAGCACATTATTTTGGGCATGACATTACCATAGGACACCAGATAATGGCAACCTCTCGCGAAGAGGCATTGTATAAAATTCCAAAGCCTCAGACCGTTGTCCAGATTAGAGCATTTTTGTGGATGGTGTGGTACAGACGACAGTTGATTCTAGGCTATGCTGAGATTGTCAAGCCCTTGCAACACTGCACCAGAACTAGCCCCGTAGAGCCATTATAAGGGACACATAAAGCGGAAGAGGAATTTAGGAATATATGTTATGTTATGTTAAAGGATATTTATACCGTGCAGTGTCACCACTGGAGTGGTCCCCTGGTGCTCTGGCAGATCTGAAAAGTAAAAAGGGTAGGGTAAATTAGTAGGACCGAGCCTGAAAAAAGAGCAAGAGAGCTGTGATGTGCTGTTGGCAGCTTCAGTTCGGTTTACACAGTTTGCTGAGCTTAGGTTTGTTTTTCAGTTGGTAGCCTTCATGTGCTGTTGTACAAGGATGTGTGTCGTTTGTTTTGTTGTTGCGGTGTAGTGAAGTGCGTGTGTTTTTTGGTTTTAGAGGTATGGTTGTGTTTAGTTCAGAGTTTGAGAGGTGTACGGAGAGGGGTGAGTTTCTTTTTTATTAGTAGGGTTGGTTAGTGGCATCTCTATCTAGATGGGGCAATGCTGATATCCACAAATCCATCTAGAAGTGATGCATGCTAATCTTCACAGTTCTGTCTAGATGTGGTGCTAGCTAATATTCACAATTCTGGTTGGATGCGACGTAGGCTAATATTCACAATTCTGTTTAAATGTGACACCCGCAAATAATCACAATTCTGTCTGGATGTGACGCAAGCTAATGTTCAAATTCTGTCCAGATGTGACGCAAGCTAATATTCACAATTCTGTCTAGATGTGACACAGGCTAATAATATTCACTATTCTGTCATGATGTGACACCGGCTAATCTTCACAATTCTGTCTGAATTTGAAGCAAACTAATCTTCACAATTCTGTTTAGATGTGAGGCTGGCTAATCTTCACAGTTCTGTCTGGATGTGGCACAGGCTGATATTCACAATTCTGTTTCGATGTGACACAGGCTAATATTCACAATTCTGTTTAGATGTGACACAGGCTAATCTTCACGATTTTGTCTAGATGTGACGCAAGCTAATATTCACAAATCTTTCTGGATTTGACGCAAGCTAATCTTCACAATTCTGTCTAGATGTGACGCCGGCTAATCTTCATAATTCTGTCTAGATGTGACACAAGCTAATATACACAATTCTGTCTAGATGTGACACAGGCTAATCTTCACACTTCTGGCTAGATGTGACGCAAGCTAATATATACAAATCTGTCCGGATGTGACACAGGCTAATATTCACAATTCTGTCTAGATGTGACGCAAGCTAATATTCACAATTGTGTCTAGATGTGACACAGGCGAGTATTCACATTTCTGTCTAGATGTGATGCAAGCTAATCTTCACAATTCTGCTAGATGGGACACAAGCTAATATTCACAATTCTACCTCATCCATAACTCCCCAAAATGTAAACTGTGGCTGACTAACCCAATTGGCGTGATGCAAAGTATGGTAATCTTAACACATTGAGGCTAGAATCAGAAGACTGCCTTATATAAGTGGGGTACATTTTTATTAGGGCTGATAAGCAAGAATTATGCTGAATCCCTGGAGAGTAGGATCTTGAGTAATGAGACGGGTGGGGTAGTTAATGGAGTACAGTAATGGCTGTACCCCCTACCTGCATGACATTTACCTTATCAGTCGCTACTGGTTGACAGCTGCAGGCTTCCCAAGCGAACACGGGCAAACGCAGCCTGGAGCTTCTTCTTCAAGAGCTGCCCTTTGCCTTGGGCCCTTAGCCGAAGGGGCTGCATGGGAGGGGCTGCCCTGGTAGGGCCTCTGAAATACAGCTGTTAGTTGTTTCAAAGATATTACTGTCATACCTTGTTGGGATATATCATGGGCAGGCACATATACAAAAGGGTACAACGTTCATTCATCCCATTCTTTTTTCGCTGCACTTTTTGGCGAAAGAATTTTACTGAAAAAAACAATGAAAAATATGGGGGTGGTGGGAGGAGGGCATATGAGAGATAGGGTGTGGTGGTGTATAGGGATAAATAATCGGTTAGGGGGTTTGGGCGGGACCCCCTGACCCCCAAATAAAAATAAAAAATCAATGATTTTTTTCGGCAAACATTTTTTGTCAAGAAGTGCAGTGAAAACAAAATGTGCAAAGAAAGAACATAGAATCATACAAAAGGGGGAATTATAATGACCCTGAATAAATATTGGCTTGGAACCGAATTTCCAAAATTGGCACAAGAGTATTGTCGGAAATGTGTTGTCTGCATCTAAAACAATGTCGGAAGGGCAGTCCCCGCCACGGAGGCATCACATCTACCTCCTTATGAAACTTTTGTTAATCTCTAAATTGATTTTCTGCGGGTTCCTGTTGCAATAATTGGCAATTTCTTCTGCTGACATTGGATACATTCTCTGGATGTGTAGAGGTCTACCCTACCAGGACATCTGATGCAATTTGTTGTTAAGTGTTTAGTTAGAGATTTTGTACCATTTTGGGATTTGGGATACCTATTAGCATAAATGTCATCATGTTTGCCATTTTGTTAATAATGTAATGAAATAACTTTTACACATTTACAGAAATCTACATACACTGTATTCTAGTATTTGAGTGGATTCCATAAAACTAAGCCATCCCTGAATACTGGGATGCCTTTGTTTACTGAATCCACTCGTTCGGGATTCAATAACATTAATGCCTTAACATTTCTTGTATCCTATATTCAAATAAGGGTTTTCAAATGGATTGTGTCCTCCAACGTATTCCTCATCTTTGATAATCACGTCCAGCTTTGGCTACTTCTGAAAAATATTTCTCGGCAGAGGGCGCCGTGCGTCGATGGCGTCGAGTCGATGTCCCTCAAAGGTCTCCGTCAAGGATGATGTCATCGGGTGTACAAGTAGCATGTGTGGCGCCCATTGGCCTCAGTTCCGTTTTTCCGCAGAACGTGTTGCTTCGAAGACTCGGCGCACCTCGTGTTAGGCAGAATTATATGCAGTACCCTTTGGTAACACCACACACAATTAAGACTACAAGTGACAGTACAAATTCACCTTTGGTACAAGCCTGAGCAAGAGCAAGTGAACAGTATCAATAGTTACACAAAGGACAGCAATTACTATGATTCAAACAAACACTGACTCAAGGTTTCTGAGTAAAAGAATATACATTTATTTACACATCAGTTGTAAAACATTTCACTAAAATAAAGCAGTTGAAAAATCACACTCTTTATACATCACACCTCTCCCACCAGATTCTGGACAAGTTAAGCTCAAAATGAAGTGTGAGCAAAATGGCACTCCAATAATTTAAAAGGGAGGAAAAGACAAAGTTAGACTAAAATTGAGCAGCACCAACAGGTAAGTAAGCAGGGCAATCTAGAAAGAGGAACTACAATGATGATATAAAATAAAAAAGGATTAGGGCCAATGTCAATAGAACAAAAGTCTTTTGCTCAAGATCACACAGTTCAAGGTAGTTCCCGGTTAAGTCTTTGCCAAGAGTTCTGGACGAAGTTGGTCGGCAGAAAAGTTAGTTTAAAGAGTAGAGAAGGACGAGCCCTCGGATTGCCGAACCGTTTCACACACCTTCACCGTGGCTGGACGAAACGAACAACCGGATTTGCACAGTACCTTTAAAGGGAGAAGAAGCTGTAGCTGAGGCGGACATTCCTGGCAGGTCCTGCAGGCTCACGGTTCCTGAAGCGACTGTCGGACTGACATGAAGTAGGAAGACTGGCAGGTCCTGGACTGCCCAGGGAAGAAACCAGCAGCAGAGTAAAGCAACAAATAAAAGGTGCACTCATTAAAACCCAAGCAGGGTCCGACCTTCCTGGCTATCCGGTTCACTGTATCTCTGTACAGCAAATTCGACCAGAGGAGGGAGTCCTGGCTTGTAGTTTGGGCGAACTGGTTGGTCCCACCAGCTCAGGGGAAGAAGATTCCTGGTAGATCTTCTCTGTCGTTGGAGTCTGAAGATTTGGGCCTGCAGCAGGGCTTCACCTCTTCTGTCAGCTCCTCGTTGGTTCTTTCGTTCCAGTGGCGACTCTGCCTTTCCAGTCCCAGAGACCTGCTTTTTATGCAGTTTTCCCCCATTCACACAGCCTGGCTGTCAATCACACAGCAGGGTGGCTGTCCTGGGGGGACAGTCACCTAGCCAATCAAACAGGAGTGCGACTTGGG
The DNA here is from genome assembly GCF_040938575.1 of Ambystoma mexicanum. Lineage (NCBI taxonomy): Eukaryota > Metazoa > Chordata > Amphibia > Caudata > Ambystomatidae > Ambystoma > Ambystoma mexicanum. The sequence goes on from NC_090923.1 coordinate 998,586,986, forward strand.
TTACCAAGGGAACCCATGGCAGGGGTCCCAAAACCCCTCCCTCACATCCTGCCTACCCAGACTTTCAGGTGCCTAAGGGGGGCTTCTGCGTAGAAGCCCCTGAAAGGACGGTGCACAAAGGAACCAAACCTGGTTTGGCGCGCAGAGTAAAACATGAGAAAGACATTTTCAAAAAGAAATGGCGAATAAACCAAGCCGGAGCCGTATAAAAAAGTATATAGTCTAGCTGGTTTAAGTTCGAGGCTACCAAGATAGCCTAAAACAATACCAAGGTTATTTAGGATAACCGCAGTAGGAAAAATGGGGTAGTTACCACTGCCACCAGCCAAGTCTTGATGAAAAGGGAGCGAAACAATGCTTCAAGAGAAACAGACAAAAAGGGATAAGTATTAACCCTTTCCAGTACGCTATGTAAGATAGTTTGTACTGGGTCTGTGGACTTTTAAAGAGACTAATAAAGTTAATAGCAACTTTACATGTTCTGGGAGACAGTAGTCAGTCCCAGAAAATAGAGTCCGAGTTGAGAAGTCTAAAAGACAACCCTGTGTCACTGCACTGAAGGTGCTGTGTAACACCCAGTAGAAAGATGATGCCTGTGGAGTAGGTGAGGCTCCACAGTCTATGAACACAAAAAAAGTTACACACACACAGCAAAACACATGTAAGAGTGGGAGAAAAAGGCTCACACTCTTACCAGGTGAAAAAAATAAATCGTAGAAATCCAGCAAAGCTGCTGATGAACTCAGTAGGTAAGGGAATTTAGCCATTCTGGAGACTTCTCCCTAACACCTCGTTAGTTATTTCTACATACGTACTTCGTTACATCGACAAAAAATCATCTGGCTTCAACAAGTGCAAGGAATACAGTTCAAAGATGCCTATCACAGACCTGCATCGATCCTGCCTGTGGTGTTTGTGAGAAAACCACGACACAGAGGCCTGCTCGAAGTGTCAGGCGATGACGTGTAAAGCCCTGCGAGAGAGGAAGGGAAAATTACAGGTGGGTCGTAAATCCAAATCCGTCCGATCCACGACCGTCGAGTCTGGAGTTCATTCTCCTCGACCCAGAAGTGAGGAAGAAAGGTCGAGATCCCAAAGTGGCTTCCGCCACTCGTCGTCCTCGATGAAACTGTCGAAGAAGCGATGCCACTGGCCGCCATCTTCGTTGTCGTCAGACAAATTCTCGAGTAATAAAGTTAGGTGCCCTACCAAACATTCTTCTTCTGAAGAGTGGGAAGCATTTCGTTTAAAAATGTTGGACGTTTTTGAGAAAGCCTAGCTTCTGTCCACACTTCCTCGGAAGCCGGCCGAGAGCATTCCTGTTCCGACACTCGTTCGCCCTCGAGCCCAGTTGATCGAAGAAGGACCGATCGGGAGCCTTCAAGGTCTCCGATAAAGTCACTCGAGCCTTGACGAGCGCTCGAGGTCTTCAACGCCGTCCAAGGCTCCCCATATTATGAAGGTGAAATCTTTGAAGGTGGTCGTCGAGGCCTCGACGCCTTCGGCACCGGTTCCATTGATGCCATCAACGCCTTTGTCGACGCCGAAGCCATTGGCGCCGAAGATTTCTAAGGTTTCAGCTCTGCCTCCTGAGCAGGTTGCAGCAAAAGAAAAAGCTGCTAAACCAAAACCTTCCACTAAACTAACCCCACCTCCTGAAAGATCTTACATTCCTTTGCCCAGAAAGGAATATTTTAAATCTTTATCTTCAATTTTTGAAGAAGAGGAGAGATCTAAGGAGGAGGACGTCTCTTTTGGTCTGGAGTTTGGTACACCTAATGTGCCAGAGTATTTAATCTCTAAGGAGATTAAAATGAGAGACCTCATTGACACACTACATAATGCAAGTGGCCTGGATACATCGCCAGAGACTGAATTTGGCAAACCAGAGCCGGGGGAACATGCTGACTCTTCTTATCGGCATCTAATGTCAAAGGTAGTAGAGTATTTAGGATGATCTCACGGACATTCTAGATCAAGGTCCACCTACAGACATAATTTTACCCTTTCATGTGGCCTTACAAAATAGGGTGGCCAAAAATTGGGAGTCCCCGGATACTATCCCAGCTGTGGATAAGTCCCTCACTAGAAAATACTGCCCTTCCATTTGCATTCCTGGCTATCTGTCCGATCACTCCACTCCCGAGAGTTTAGTGGTCCATGCACACACAGCTACATCTAACAAAGTAGCATATCCTACCATCCCTCCGGATAGGGACGGCAAATGTGTGGATAGATGGGCACGCAAGGTATTTTCAGCTGGAAGTATAGCCCTAAAATCAGCCAAATCCACATGTGCCTTAGCCAAGTTTTCATACACTCTGTGGGAGTGCATTTCCATGGCAGCAGAGCACATACCAGAAGGGGAGGAAAGGGAGGGCTTCCTAGCTATCATTAGAGATGGCAAGGAGGCCATGCGTGAATCCCTTCAGTCTGGTTTGGACACTGCAGAGAGCGTCAGCGGGTCCATGGCTGTTAGCATAGTTATGCACAGGTTTGCGTGGTTGCAGAGGTCAGGTTTCGCACCAGATGTGCAGGTCGTCTTCTCAACATGCCATTTGACGGGTCTCGCCTTTTTGGCAACAAGGCTGACAAGAGCCTTGAAAGGTTGCAGACCTCAAAGGCGACTGTCAAATCTTTAGGGACCGTTGTTAGGCAACCTTAGCCTTTTCGTTCGTCAAGACAGTCTGGGAGGGGCCGATCCTATCGTTACTTCTCCTCATTTGGAAAGGCGAGAGGAATGGCCAGTCAAAGAGGCCAAAGGAAAGTTCTTTGTGGTGGACGAGGTAAAAGTGCAAAGCCAGCTCCAGCTACAGCTTCTTTGCCATCAGCAGCTGCAGCATCCGCCACAAAACCACTTTGGGGACTTGCGTCACGAAACACCAGTGGGGGGCAGTCTATCTCAGCATCTGCAAGAATGGTGACACATTACTTCAGATGCCTGGGCTCTGGAGACAATAGCCCAGGGTTACTGCCTCCCGTTAATAATGCAACCTCACAACAATCCTTGTGCAGGAGATGTTTACCCTGCTAGAGAAAGGCACTATAGAACCAGTGCCTATAGCGGAGAGGAACAAGGGTTGGTATTCCTCATATTTTTTGATCCCCTAGAAAGACAGAGGTCTGAGACCCATCTTGGACTTGAGATACTTTCCTCAGGAAAGACAAGTTCAAGATGGTCACTCTTTATTAGATCCTTCATGCTCTCCAACTTCAGGATTGGTTGGTGTCATTGGACCTGCAGGATGCTTATTTTCATGTGCCAATTCATCTCAAGCACAGAAAATACCTCAGGTTAGCCATTGTCGACTCGCCCTATCAGTTTTGAGTCCTGCCTTTCGGGTTGACCTCCGCCCCAAGGGTCTTCACCAAACTTATGGTGTTGGTGGCAGCGTATCTCAGGAGGGAGGGGATTCATGTCTACCCCTGTTTGGATGATTGGCTGATCAGGGCACGCTCTCTCGAGCTGACCCTGGATCATCTCAAAATCACCTACCACTGCCTTCACAAACACTGCAGAGAGGCAATGCAGCTCTGGTACTGGGCAATTCAGGAGGAAATCTCCTTATCAGCAGTTCACCATGCCGGGGAGAGAAACACGGCGGCGGACACCCTGAGCAGGCAGAGTGTAGTGTCCCACGAGTGGGAACTACCTCAGGAAGTCCTTCAAGAGATCTTCACCCTTTGGTGAACCCCTCGAGTAGACCTTATTGCAACCGGGACCAACCAAAAATGCGAAAGGTATTGCTCAAGGGAATTTCCTCTGAGAGGAACTCTAGGAGATGCGTTCGTGGTAGATTGGGAGTTCCTGCTGCTATATGCGTTCCCACCAATCCCTGTCATTCCTCAAGTAATCAGGAGGTTGAGATGGTTTGGAAACTGCATGGTCCTAATTGCCCCCGATTAGGCCAGGAGAACGTGGTACCTGGACCTTCTAGACATGTCCATCTGTCCTCCAATTCTTCTTCCACAGGGAGAGAATCTTTTCTCGCAAAGGGAGGGACAGGTTCTCCATCCAGAGGTCAACAATCCCAACCTTCACGCTTGGTTTCTGAAAGGCTGAGATACAAGGATTGGGACCTCCCGGATGACATCATGGAGTTGTTGCTTTCGGCAAGAAAGCCAGCAACAAAATCTGTGTACCATTGCCGTTGGAACAAGTTTTGCGCCTCTGCAGGGAAAAGAATGTTGATCCTTTTCTATGTTCAATTCCAGATGTGTTATCTTTCCTCTTATCACTAGCACACAAGGGTCTCAATGTTGGGACCATTAAGGGTTACCTAGCAGCGCTTCTCATCTTCAAGCGCTCTTCGAAAGAGTGTTCCTATTTTAAAATTCCTTAGATAACTCAATTCCTGAAAGGGATCACAAATGTGTTCCCACCTTTTTCGTTTCAAGTCCCAGTTTGGGACCTTAATCTAGTTATAAAGTTTTTAATGTGTGCCCCCTTTGAACCTTTGCGCACACACCCATTGAGGTTGTTAACCTTCAAGTCCATTTTATTGGTCGCATTAACATCTGCACGTAGAGTGAGCAAATTGCAGGCACTTTCTTCCAGGCCACCCTATACCGTGCTCCACAAGGACAGGGTTGTGTTGAGGGTTAAAACCTCCTTCTTACCTAAAGTTGTGTCTGATTTTCATCTAAATCTGATAATCATTCTGCTGGCATTCTATGCCCCGCTGCATCCCGTTAAAGAGGAGGAAAGGCTCCATAGGTTGGACCCTAGAAGAGCTTTAAGCTTTTATATTTCTAGGTTCTACAAGCTCAGAGTGGATGACCAACTCTTCATTGGTTATAACGGAAGGAAACTGGGTCAAGCTGTTTCAAAGCAAACCTTATCAAGGTGGATTATACTTTACATATCAGAATGCTACAGATTGGCTGGCAAAGACCCACCAGAAGGCTTGAGAGCCCATTAGACCAGGGGTATAGCCTCTTCGACAGCCCTTCAAAGGGGCGTTCCTATTAAATCAATTTGCGATGCAGCAACCTGGTCTGGTCTTCAATACATACTTTCACAAAGTATTACAGTTTAGATGCTTCCCATTCTCAGGACGTTGCCTTTGGTAAAGCAGTACTTTACTCAAAATTATAAATGCCAACATTCTAGAAATTCTACTCCCTCCTCCAGATTTTGTATACTGCTTTGGGTGTCACAGCTCGGTTTCCAGGCTCAGGAGTGGCACGAACCAACCAACCCCTCTGCGGTCTAGGCCCCTGCAAGTTGACACTTACACGAGCCTCCGAGACCCCAGCGGGGAAAGAGGGTTAGGGACTCAATGGTTGGATGTGTGCAAGCTTGAAGGTTAACCGGGAAGAGGGTCGGGAAAAGGGGAAGTGGATAGGAAGGGGGAAACAAGGGAAACACAGTAGAATACAGTTTTACACACAGAGCATGTACATTTAGACACCACTTGGCTTAAAAGCCGGAAAGAGACTTATTTCTGGGGTGAGTGCTGGCCTCCTGCCTGCGCACTCTCAGGTCCGGTATCCGGGGCAGTATCAGTGCTGCAAAGAGAGCAAGATTTACTGATCTGTGTGTTTTCACACACTTGGGTTTAGAACAGGCTCAATACATGCAATTAGTTTAGGTGCACCCTGTGGTAGGTACTGTGGGCCTTTAGTCTTCTGCGGTATTAATGAACATGCAAGTAACCAGGTTTAAACCTTGCACCCGCGGATTGAAGCTGCGCGTGGCTCCCCGCAGTATGTCATGCTGTTCGCTACTAGTTGAGGTACCCAAAGCTGCTCGCCAGCTGTGCAGAATGTGTGTGCCGCCGGTCGCATGTGAGAAGTTGCGGCTGTTCTAGGAGCCGCGCTGCGCTAATCGCGATTGCAAGGTAAGCCGCTACATGTGGCTAATTAGCATGCAGATTAGATGCACTGGTTGCGCTCTGAATACCCAAACTATTTTCTGCGCGTAATTCGTGTTCGCCACCGTGGGCGCTATAACATGAGCGCAGATCACTTAGCTTTTCTGGAGCAGGGGGACCTGGGACCCTGGGCAATACCCCCTGCGCATGCTTCTCTCTGCCTTCTATGAGTTTGCCTACCTCTCCCTTCTGCGAGGCAGCGTTACACTGCTTTTCCCCACACTGCTTGACTCCCCAGGGAGGGCTGAACTTAGCTTTTGCAGGCGAGGGGCCTGAGATGAGGTTCTTTGGGGCGTGGCCCCTCGTGCTGATCCCTGTGCTCGAAGCTCCAAGGAACACGTCCTCTCAGGTCGACCGCCTAAGCACAAAGCCTGTGCTCTTGTTCGTGCGCGCAAGCGTGCCTTGCCCAACGTGGGCTTGTTCAAGTAGGTCTTGGCCTGGGGATTCCTGGGAAATGCAGTTTGTAGGCCTTTCTTTCTGTAATAAAGACATAGAAGCTTTCTATAAGGCTGGATCCTTTTGCTTCCAATTTGTTTCTTTTCTTTGTTGGCACTTGCCTGTGGGCCCTATGAGGGTCCTGTGCACAGAATCCAAAGCTCTGCCTCATGACATTGGGAGTCTATCAAAGATGAGGAATACATTGGAGGACACAATCCATTCGAAGAACAAGTTACTTACCAACTGATAACGTTCTTTCGAATGTCCCTCTAACGTATTTCTCATCGCCCTCCCAGCCTACCCCTCTGTAGAATTTCCTGTGCTATTACAACTTCACCTCTCGCAAGGTAATCTACTGTCTGCCTACACTGACAATCAACACGATCAGGAGGGAAAAAACAACTGAAGCCAACGGGCGCCGTGCGTGCTACTTGTACACCTGATGACATCATCCTCGACAGAGGCCTTCAAAGGACATCGACTCGACGCCATCGACGCACGGCGCCCTATGTCGAGAACATTTTTTCTCCGAAGCAGCCGAAGCTGGACGTGATTATCAAAGATGTGGAATACGTTGGAGGAACATCCAGTCGAAAGAACGCTACCAGGTGGTAAGTAACTTGTTCATCTCCATCACTGACAGGAGCTGGAGAAAGAGTAAGTACATACATAAAGAAAGGTTGTTCCCATCAGTTATTATTTATAGCCACTTAGGCACATGTCTACAATGTTATGTTAGTTATGTTAGCAATGCTTATAAACCGCATTATCCCCCGCAAGTAACTTGGTGCTAGAATATCACAGGGCAGGCAATTCACAGCAGGCTAAAAAAGAAAGCTCTTCAAGTTGTGCCTAAATTCAAGATTATTGGTAACATTTCTCAGTCGGGGTATTAAGGCATTCCAGTGTTGGTTCGCAGCCACAGAAAAGGGCCGGCTACCCACTTTGGCATGTCAAAAAGTAGGCATGGAGAGCAGGCCATGAGACCGTGAATGAAGCTTGCGATTTGGAAAGTAGCAGACAAATTTGTCCCGGAGGTATTAAGCCCCGTGACCATGGAGTGCACGGTGAATCAAACATAGAGATTTGAAATGAATGTGTTAAGCCACTGGTAACCAATGTAATTAGCCAAAGCCTTCACAATTATTCATTTTGGTCAACTCTACTGGGAGGGAATAAAGAATGAATCTTCATATTCTTTTTTTATTTTTATTTAAAATGTTATAGTTTACATAGAAACTTTTCATTTGGGTTATCTTATAATATTTGTAATTCATTTTACAAAGTTAAAATATACTTTTCAAATCATTCATCGAAGGAGATCTTCTATTCAATTCTAAATGGTTATGACAGAGTTTATGAATGTACTGAATTCATTATCTTATTCCAAAATTGGATCACGATAAACACCAGCTTTTTGTCCAGGCCCAGAAGTATCATTGCCCATCTCTCCTTTCTAATGAGGGACTCTTTGCTGATATTAAACAAGGTCTGACAAAGGTCTTGTTCTTGTTGTAATTTAGGGCATATCATGAATAAATGGAAAAGAGTCTCAACAGTTTCTTCGTTTTTGCAGAGTCTGCAGTGTTGAACTGTCGGGTCTTTTTGTTTCATTATTGCCAGTCTGGATCTGGTGGGCAAAATATTGAGCCGCAATCTCATGAAAAGCGACCTAACTGAGTTGTCTGGAAAAATCTTCAGATATGGAGGCAGTTGATTAAATGCTTTTATCTCCAGGTCGCTTGTTACATTTTCCTGATATCTCGCTTTCTCTTCCATAGTAGTTATCCAATCATTCTGCATTCTCTTTTGTTTTGCATTTTGAGGACGATTAATTACCATTTCTGCTGTGATGTTACGCTCACCTGGCTCCCACAGAGGCGTCGATCTGAACTGGACAGCTGCGGTCTCCACCAATGTGACGCATAGGGCCGAGATGACGGACTGGACTGGCCCACCTAGCTTCGTTTGCTTGGCCCGTAGGGATATTCTTCTGATGGTTTGAAAATATGAGCTCTCCATGCTGCATTGAGCGCAGGGGCGCGTAGATAACCAGTTGCTTCACTGGCTCGAAGGAATTGGTGAGTTCCAGAACAATATTGACTCCGATATTCCCGACAAGACGCCGTAAGTATGTAGTTCGTAAGAGTTCAAATGCCTGACTTTCACCCTTGTCCGCTTGACCCTACTGAAGAGTTCCTCGTGGCAACCGGTAATATTTTGGTAAGGATTTGTATTATCCAACACAGTTCGATAAAATAATGTCAATATTTAACCTGTTGCTTTCTCCCTTTTTCAGGCGCTGAGAGAAAGTATGAAGTCTCGGGGAATAATGCCTCGGGCGGTAAAATCGGGTAAGTCTATTGTGGTGAGGAGGGTTCCCCTTGTTAGTCGCTTTGTTTCACCTTGCTGTCCTTTTGTTTCCCCTTAGGGGCTGGGGTTCGGCTAAGATGCAGTGGAAGCTGCGCCGACCCGTGAAGAGGAATAGTACCCCCTGGTGGTAAAATCAGGTAAGTCTATGGGGGGTATTCCTCTGTGTATTCCCTAGGCTCACCTTGCTGCTCTTGTCTTCTCCTTAGGTGCCGGAGTGCGGCGGGAACATGCAGGAGGATGCGGTGGAATGTGAAGATGCTGCGAAGGCCGGTGAGTTCATTGCGGCGCTGCAGCAGGCGAGGCGACGTGCATAAAATAACTTCTTTCTTCCAGCTCGAAGGCGCGATGGATCGGGAATTCAGGTAAGGATCAAAGGTATTGCTCTTGTTCTAACCCTTTCACCTTCTTTCTCCCTTTTTCTAGGAGCTCCAAACTCGAGGTGGGCGTGGCAGAAGACTGGATGCAGACTTGCAGGCACGGTGAGTGTTACGCTGCTGGATGCAGAATAACGCGAAGCGTGTGCTGCTCTTCGGGCGTGGTTTAAATAGCCTCCAAAGTAGTCCCAGGTAAGTATTCCTCCCCAGCCCCACCCGAGTAAAAAATAGTCCCTAGGTAAAATAGTCCCTTCCAAGCCTCTTTTGGCTTGGAGCTCATGCAGCATGGCCTGCATCAGGTAAGTTTGCAGCATGGTCTGCATCAGGTAAGTTTTAATCTATGAGCCTGGCGCCTATGGTGCCAGGACCGACTCTCCATATGAGCCTGGCGCCATAGGCGCCAGGACTGCACCCAAATAGCCCCTAGCAGGGGTTGTTGGGCTTGCTTGGGGTCACTTGATGCCTGCTTCCGGGTTTGCTGGACTTGGTCTGGGACCCCGGGGGTAGGTATCATGACAGCACTCCCCCCCAAGGCCCCTCCTCAAGTCGTTCTTCCCTGTGGTTTCGGTTTGTCTGGGAAATTTCGGTGGAATTTGTTCACCAATCGGGGTGCATGAACATGGTCACTAGGTTCCCATGACCTTTCCTGTGGTCCGTAACCTTTCCAGTCGATTAAATAAAAAACTTTTGACTTCATCAGCTTGGAGTCCAGGATGTTCTTAACTTCAAATTCGGGTTCTCCATTTACAAGGATGGGGTCTGGTGGCTTGGTTAGTCTTGTCCCTGGTTGTACTGGCTTCAAAAGTGACACATGAAAGACGGGATGAATTTGCATATTAGCAGGTAAATCCAACTTGACAGCCACCGGGTTGATAATGGCCTTAATAGAGTAAGGTCCCAAATATCTGGGGTTAAAGGTCCGTGTTCCCTTTAGAGGTATATGTTTTGTGGCTAACCATACTTGGTCCCCTATTTGGTATTGTGGAGTATCACTTCTATGCCGATCAGCATCTTTCTTGTATTTTTCTTTCGCCTGTTTTAAATGTGTAGTTGCTTCCTTAAAGGCTTGTATAATCGTAGTGTGCAGATGGTCCACTGCGGCATTTCTAAGTGTTGGGGTGAGTCAAGGTCTGAGGTTCGAGGATGGTGCCCATATAAGGTATAAAAGGGGCTTTGTCCAGTTCCTGAGTGTACTGAATTATCGTATGCATATTCGGCGATCCAAAGAATGTCTTTCCAATGACTCTCAGTCTGATGTAACATACAACGCAGGTATTGTTCAAGAGTCTGGTTGGTCCTCTCAGTTTGACCATCGGTCTGGGGGTGGTGACTGGTCGATAACCTCACATCGATTTGCGCCAATTGACAGCATTTTTTCCAAAGATGTGAAATGAATTGACTGCCCCGGTCAGAGACCAATACGGACGGAAATACGTGTATGCGAACAATGTTTTCGAGGAACTCGGCCAGGTTTGAAGCTGAAGGTAATCCCTTGAAAGGAATAAAGTGGGCCATCTTGGAAAAAAGATCCACAATAACTAGAATGGTGTTAAATCCATTGCATGGGGGTAGATCGGTTATAAAGTCTAACAATAAGGTGTGCCATGGTGTAGGCGGAATGTCTAAAGGTTGTAAGAGTCCAGCTGGTTTTTTCTTTTGACTTTTGTTTTGGGGGCGCAAATGCCACAAGACATCACAAATGATTTAATATCCTTTCGCCAGGTGGGCCACCAGAATTGTCTTTTAATTTTAGCTTCAGTTTTTGCAATACCTGGGTGCCCCTCCATTAGGGTATCATGATAACGGGAAATGACTAGCTCTTGTAGTTCCTTGTGTGGCAGAAATAGCCGTCCTTGGTAATAAGGCAGATCATTGGTGACAGAGTAGTCCGGGCCTTTCTTTACCCAGTCCTGCAAGGCTGTAGGATCAAAGAGTTGCTGGATCTTTACCTGAATGTCCTCTAGTGTCTGTAGAGTAGTCATGCCAAGAATCCTTTGTTCGGGAATTTTAGGTACTGGTTCTGGGTTCACTTCTGCCTCTCCCATCCCTATTCGGGATAAGGTGTCTGCTTTACCATTCTTACAACCTGGTCGATAGGTTATCACGAAATCGAGCTCGGCAAAGAACAATGCCCATCGGAGTTGACGTGACAATTGGGCCTTGGCTGTCTTTAAATACTGTAAGTTCCGGTGATCACAGTAATGGTATGCCTGGCACCGAGAAGATAGTGCTGCCAAGCCTTGAAGGCGGATTTAATGGCTAATAACTCCTTATCGGTAACCGCATAGTTTAACTCGGGTGCCGAGAACTTTCTGGACCAAAATGTCACTGGGTGGAGCTGGCCAGTTTCAGGTTCCTTTTGAGACAGGACAGCTCCCATGGCTAGACTGGATGCATCAGTTTCCACTATGTATGGAAGTTCAGGGCGCGGGCGCTTCAATACAGGAGCAGACGTGAATTTCGCTTTCAGCTCTTGGAAGGAATTTTCAGCTTCTTCAGTCCACATAAAGTGTTTATTTTTTCGCAAGAGTGCTGTGATCTGATGTACAACATGTGAAAAATCCGGGATGAATCTGCAGTAGAAATTGGCAAAGCCAAGCATACTTTGTACTCCTTTAACTGAACTTGGTGATAGCCACTTAAGGATTGCGTCCACCTTTCGTGAGTCCATTCGGACTCCCCTTGGGGTCAGGGTAAACCCAAGGAATTCAACTTCTGTGGCATGAAAAACGCATTTTTCCAGTTTTGGATATAGTTTGTGCTTGAGCAATTTCTCAAGGACTGCTCAGACGTGCTTCAGATGGTCAGATTCTGAAGAGGAGTATACTAGAATATCATCGATATATACGACAACACAAACGTCAATGAGTTCACGAAGGACATCGTTCATGAAGTATTGGAAGGCTGCTGGTGCATTGCACAACCCGAAAGGCATCACCTGGTATTCAAATAACCCAAACTTAGTGCGGAAAGCAGTGTTCCATTCGTCACCCTCTTTTACACGTACCAGATGGTATGCCCCCCGGAGATCTTATTTAGTGTATATGCAAGCGTCCTTCACTTGGTCTAGTAGTTCAGGGATCAGAGGCAATGGGTATCGGTTCTTAACAGTTATCTGGTTCAATGCGCGGTAGTCTATGCACGTTCTGAGGTCACCTTCCTTTTTGGGCACGAAGAACAAAGCTGAAAATGCAGGGGACTTAGATGGGCGAATAAAGCCATTGGCAAGGTACTGGTCTAAGTATTGTCGTAGGTGAAGGTTCTCAGGTTCCGTAAGGGCATAGATCCTGCTACAAGGGGGTTGTGCACAGGGTATGAGATCGATTTGGAAATCGTACAATCTGTGAGGAGGTAAGGTGTTTGCCTGTTCTTTTTGGAAGACATCCTGGAATTCTTGGAATTCAGGAGGTAGTTGCATGACTGCTGTGGTTACTGTGGCCAGGCCTGCGTTCAGATTTTTCTTTGGGTAACAGGTTTGTGCACAATCCGGGAAGGTTATTCTCTTCTCTCGCCAATCAATACAAGGATTATGGGTTTCCAACCAAGGTATCCCCAGTATTATTTGGAACTGTGGGGCCTTGATTAGATCAAACACAATAGTCTCTCGATGCCCATCCTGACCCAATAGTGTCATCTCCGCGGTGGAATGAGTTACAGGCCCAGAGGCAATTTCAGTTCCATCGACTGTGGTGATGACATCTGAGGTGGTTTTTCGGCAGAGAGGCAGATTCATCCTGGAAGCCAATTCATAGTCCACATAGTTTCCTATGGCCCCGCTATCAATGTGTGCCCTTACTGCGTGCATACGCGTTGGCTGCCCTGGATCTACGAGGACCATTGGTATGATGAAATGCGAGGTCTGAGTATCGTTCTTCAAGCTCGGCAAGCGGACCTCTGCGCTTCTGGGGCCTGGTCATTTCCCGAGTCTGACTCCATATGGCTTTTATGAGCAGCTCCTACCACCTTCTTGGGTGGTTTTAAAGGGCAATCCCGTAGAAAATGCCCAGAAGTTCCACAATATAGACACAATTGCATTTGCCGTCTCCTTTCTCTTTCCTTCTGGGTTAAGGGTCCTTTATCCCCTCCGATTTGCATGGGTTCTGAAGCATCTGCTCCTTTGGGGTTAGCGTCGGTTTTACCAACACCCTATTCTCAAACTTGGCTCGATCGGCCTTTCTCTTCTGAAGTCTGTGATCTAACTGGACCACTAAGTCTATATATTCAGCGCAGTCTTGGGGTGGGTTCACGACTTGAGCCAAGACAACCTTGAGTTTTCCTCGAAGCCCTCGATGAAATAACATGATTCGTTTTACCTCATGCCATCCGGTTTCCACTATCAACCTATTAAAGGTTGCGATGTAAGATCGAAGGTCCTGGTTACCCTGTCGTAGGGTCAAAAGTTCGTTATCCAGGGCCTGTCCTTGGGAGTGCCGGGCAAATAGTCTTTCCATGCTCGTTTGAAATCCCTGAAAATCCCGAAGAATTGGGTCATCCTGAGTAACTAGTGGAATTGACCAATCAGCTGCACTGCCGCTGAGATATGACAATACAAAGGCTACCTTGGCTTGATCGTTTGGGAAGGCTCCAGGTCTGCATAAAAAGTGCAAGCGGCATTGGTTCATAAACACGGCAAACCTTTTGGGATCTCCAGCAAAGTGTTTGGGTGGAGCTAATGGAATATTTCCTGGCAGGTTTATTTGCACAGGGTTACACGATAACACAGGAGCTGGATTTCCCCCGTAACCAGGTAGGGGTGCTTGTCCAGCCTGGCTTTGCAATAGTTGTCTAGCAAGGTCATCAGTTCGCTCCTTTAACAAAATCAGTTCTCTCCCAAGGGCATTGGTTTCTTGACTGGCGGAATGCACTTCAGCCCTCAGTTCCCCTAGTAATTGGGCCAATTGGTCAGTTTCTGAGGTATCCATAACGCCCGGGTGGGAATTTGTAGGTAGGCTTCGCGTTCTGTTACGCTCACCTGGCTCCCACAGAGGCGTCGATCGGAACTGGACAGCTGCGGTCTCCACCAATGTGACGCGTAAGGCCGAGATGACGGACTGGACTGGGAAAGATGAGCTCTCCATCCTGCAATGAGCGCAGGGGCGCGTAGATAACCAGTTGCTTCACTGGCTCGAAGGAATTGGTGAGTTCCAGAACAATAATGACTCCGATATTCTCGGCAAGACGCCGTAAGTATGTAGTTCGTAAGAGTTCAAATGCCTGACTTTCACTCTTGTCCGATTCCTTGCAGGTTGCAGCTTGACCCTACTGAAGAGTTCCTCGTGGCAACCGGTAATATTCTCGTAAGGATTTGTATTATCCAACACAGTTCGATAAAATAATGTCAATATGTAACCTGTTGCTTTCTCCCTTATTCAGGCGATGAGAGAAAGTATGAAGTCTCGGGGAATAATGTCTCCGGCGGTAAAATCAGGTAATTCTATTGTGGTGAGGAGGGTTCCCCTTGTTAGTCGCTTTGTTTCACCTTGCTGTCCTTTTGTTTCCCCTTAGGGGCTGGGGTTCGGCTAAGATGCAGTGGAAGCTGCGCCGACCCGTGAAGAGGAATAGTACCCCCTGGTGGTAAAATCAGGTAAGTCTATGGGGGGTATTCCTCTGTGTATTCCCTAGGCTCACCTTGCTGCTCTTGTCTTCTCCTTAGGTGCCGGAGTGCGGCGGGAACATGCAGGAGGATGCGGTGGAATGTGAAGATGCTGCGAAGGCCGGTGAGTTCAGCGCGGCGCTGCAGCAGGCGAGGCGACGTGCATAAAATAACTTCTTTCTTCCAGCTCGAAGGCGCGATGGATCGGGAATTCAGGTAAGGATCAAAGGTATTGCTCTTGTTCTAACCTTTTCTTGTTCTTTCTCCCTTTTTCTAGGAGCTCCAAACTCGAGGCTGGCGTGGCAGAAGACTGGATGCAGACTTGCAGGTACGGTGATTGTGACGCTCCTGGATGCAGAATAACGCAAAGCATGTGCTGCTCTTCGGGCGTGGTTTAAATAGCCTCCAAAGTAGTCCCAGGTAAGTATTGCTCCCCAGCCCCACCCAAGTAAAAAATAGTCCCTAGGTAAAATAGTCCCTTCCAAGCCTCTTTTGGCTTGGAGCTCTTGCAGCATGGTCTGCATCAGGTAAGTTTGCAGCATAGTCTGCATCAGGTAAGTTTTAATCTATGAGCCTGGCGCCTATGGCGCCAGGACTGACTCTCCATATGAGCCTGGCGCCATAGGCGCCAGGACTGCACCCAAATAGCCCCTAGCAGGGATAACTTGATGCCTGCTTCCGGGGTTGCTGGACTTGATGCCTGCTTCCGGGGTTGCTGGACTTGGTCTGCGTCCCCGGGGGTAGGCATCATGACATGTGATGTCCTCTTGGTCGAGGAATCGGTCATCTGATATTTCCATGCCGTTAATACTGTGGCACAGATGGGGTTCCATTTAGGCCTCAATATGTCGATTGCCAGGGTCTTCTCTTCAGAAATAATCTTTTGATAGTGGTCCAATTTCCTCCATCTTATAATTGAGGACAAAGATTGAATGGCCTTCTCAAAACTGATTCTTGCTATAGGAAAAGACGGAGGCAGCCCCATTATTTTCCACCAAAAGATGGCATCCTATTTTGGCCAAATAGGTGCCGGAAGGTTTATCAGCATTTCGCTTCCACACAGCAGGCATGGGATTACTTTGCTCCTGTAGAATGTAACAATGGGGCTATATGAAAATGTTCCATATTTTCCACGCAAAACATTTCCCTGACGGGCCGAAGACTGAACTTTTTTTTGCAGTTATAATACCCATTCTTGTTCATTGGGGGCTTGATTTATTGTAATACCTAGGTATTTGAAAGACGATACCACAGTTAGAGGAAAGGTGTTTATGCGTAACACTGGAATCTTGGCTTTTTGATTCAGTCTTGTTATTGCCATGACTTTAGTTTTAGTATGTTAATCTTTAACTCATTTTTGTCCAGACATAAGCCCATCAGATCCAGGGTCTGTCGTAGTCCTCGTGCTGTTTTATCAAAAAGAATGATGTCGTCTGCATACATCATTAACTGGAGTGTACTTGAATTGATACTTGGGTAGTTGGTTATGGGCGATGACATTTCCAGCTCTAATTCGGCCATAAACAAGATAAAAAGCATAGCAGCAAGAGCACAGTCTTGCTTGAGACTGTTGCATGTCTCAATATAGGAAGTTTGCACTCCCTCCTCTGTAAGCCTTACTTGTATCTTCGTGTTTGAGTAAAGTAGTTTGATTGGTTGCAATATGTGTGCTGGACATTTCCATTTGTGTAGTTTATTCCAAAGTAATTGGCTATTTACTGTGTCAAAGGCTAAAATAAGATTAACAAAAGCAATCCAGACTGTTACTTTGTTTGCAATAGCTTCCTGTTTGATGAAGTTTAGGAGAGAAGGATTTATTTTTGTTCCAACATTCTGGACAAAACCTGTTTGTCTTTTTGGAAACCAGTTTTCTGCTATGGCCAAGACAGTTAGGTCCTTCATCAGTATTGCCGCAAATATTTTCCCAAGAGGGTCTAAAAGAGCTAGGCAAGAGGCCTAAATTTTGCCGGATTTTCTTTGTCTGCGTGCTTAAATATGGTTATCAAAGTTGACAGAGTCCATGTCGCTGGTATTTGGTTCAGATGGTTAATTATACTTAAAATTTGCATCATGATATCGGCCCATTTTTCAGGAGATTTCTTTATGATTTCATTTGACAAGGCGTCGGGCCCAAGTGCCGTGATCCATTAAGTTTAGTTATGATTTGTAAGATATCTTGTTTTGTCCTGGTTATTTTCCATTTATTTTCAGTTGGTCGGTTTGTGTCAGAGGATACAAAGCAGAAAAATATTCACTCCATTGATGTTCTGATACGTTTTGTATCATCTGATGTTGTTTCGTGTATATGGGGTTCAAAAGAGACCATAAATTACGCGTATTCCGATATTTTTAAAGCTTTGTAACATTGTTTCGTCATCTCTTTGAAACAAGGTACTTTTATACATCTTTGTCCAATTTCTGTATTTTTATTTCGCAGCTTTTATTAAAATTCGATTTTGTTCAGTATTATGCTTTTGAAGTGATCTGCAGAGTTTCCAGAGCTCTATTTTTCTTTCCTTAATTTGCTGATTAAACTGATGGTTGTGATTTTGATTTTGGATAACAGAGGTTTTTGAGACTTGTTTGTAGGGGTCAAGTAGCTATTCATAATTTAGCTTTGCAAGATCTTGTTTCTCAGTTTGCTGGCATTTCAATGAAAGTTCATCTAACTGTTTTTGTGTAATTCATAGTCTTGTGTATGGAGCATTAAGTACCATTTTTGGCAGGGGTTGCTTTTAACATTGGCTTCCCTGACCAGCCCTCGTCAATGTCAGGATCTGATGCTCACTATTCATTGTTAGGATAGTATCCGTGTTTTGTATCTCATTCCAGATTACAGGGGAGACGTAAATATAATCTAATATGGCTTTCGATGTGCCTTGTGTGCATGTTGGAATCATTTCATTATTTTTGGACTTGGAATTTCCAACCCGTGTCAATTTTCTGGTCTCCATTTCTTTAAGCCAGGTTTTTGTTCTTGTTGGAAGATCAGAGTGTTTCTTCGGATTGCCCGTGTTGTCGAAAATATGCATGTTCAACTCCCCGAAAACAATGATGTCAATATAGCTGTATCTCGCTATCGTTGAATCTATTTCGGTAAAGAGAGTGTCAATAAATTTCGTATTAATTAATTGCTTGCGTATTCCAATATAGATTGAAAACAACTTATGTAGTTGACTCTGTTGATTGATGCCTGGGCTGGTCTTGTGTGGCTGCCTTCTGCATTATTGTGTATTGTTAATTGATGCCTGGGCTGGTCTTGTGTCGCCGCCTTCTGCATTATTGTGTATTGGATCCACGGGTTCAGATTTATTGATTTAATTGGAATTCATGGCGAATCTATTTGAGCCAGCTTTAACTGACCCGAAGAGGGTCTTCCTTTAGTTTGATGCATTGCTGGATTTATGTAGAACTTATAACCTTCACATGTCAATGGTTGGAACAGCCACGTTTCCTTCAAGCATATAATATGGCATTTCTTAAGAACAGCTGGTATATGCAAAAACAGGTGCCCATGTCCCCTTGTATTCCATGAGGCTAGCTTTAATTCAACATTTCTCTGACTCTTTCGTTATAATTGGTGTGGGGCGAACTTTGTTTCTTCATACGTTTGCTCGTTTATTTCTGATATTATATATCAGGTAACATGATTGGCATTGGTTTTAGAGTGTTGCCTTCTTTCGTTTGTGTTGTGTTCTATATCTGACCGTGACTCTTCACTGCTCAGATATTCTGTAGTTGAGCTTGAATCACAAGGCTCGCGAAGGATGATATGTCATGCTGTTCATTACTAGTTGTGGTACCCAAAGCTGCTCGCCAGCTGTGGCGAATGTTTTGTGCCGCCTGTTGCACGTGACAAGTTGCGGCTGTTCTAGGAGCCACGCGGGGCTAATCGCATTTGCAAGGTAATCCGCTACACGTGGCTAATTAGCATGCAGATTAGATTCACTGGTTGTGCTCCAAATGCCCAAACTATTTTCTGCGCCTAATTTGTGTTCGCCACTGAGGGCGCTATAACATGAGAGCAGATCACTTACCTTTTCTGGAGCAGGGGGACCTGGGACCCTGGGCAATGCCCCCTGTGTGTGCCCCTCTCTGATTTCTATGAGTTTGCCTGCTTCTCCCCCTGCGAGGCAGTGTTACTCTGCTTTTCCCCATGCTGCTTGGGCTCCCCAGTGTTAGGGAGAATTCTCTGTTTAGGCTGAATTTCCCTACCTAGTGAGTCCCCCAGCAGCTTTGCTGGATTTCTGGGGTTTAATTTTTTTCTCCTGCCAAGAGTGAGACTCTTTTACCCTCACTCTTGGACATGTTGAAGTGTGTTTTCTTGGTTAAACCTTGTGTTGAATGGGCTATGGGGTCTTTTACTCCATAGGGCCTCATGTATTTTTGTGATGTGGGTCACACAGCACCCTCTGTGCCGTGACCCAGGGGTGTCCTAGGGACTCCCCAACATAGACTCCATACCCTGGGACTGACTACTGTCTCCCAGGGCATGTAAAGTCACCAAAGACTTTGCTAGTCTTGAATCCTGAACAGAACCAGTACAAACCATCATATTGTGGACGTACTGGCTGGGGCAATTCGATTGCCCCAGGGTCTGTTAGTCGAGGGGGCACGTCTCCGTCCCCCCTGATCAAGTTTTGGCTGGTGGCAGTGGAAACTACTTTTTATATTCGACCGCGAATATTTCCCTATGGGATTTCCCATTGTTTTAGGCTAACACATTTAATTATTTATTTACGGTAGCCTTAAACATACCGCCGGTTTATATATTTATTTTTATAACTCCGGTTGGGACTTTTTGCCAAAACTGGATTCTAAAATGGCGTTGGTGTTCGCCTCTGTAACTCTGACCCAAAGTGGAGCCCTTTGTTCCACTTTTGGCGGGCTTCTCCACAGAAGCCCTCCAAAGTGGTGCCACTCTGTCTGGGGTACTTAGGAGGGGTGGAGGGGGATTTAGGCACCCTGGACTGAGTTACCTTGGTAACTCAAGTCGCACTCCGTCCTGATTGGCCCAAGTGGTGAGCCGCCCGGCTCACCACTTAGCATGTTTGAGTGACAGCTAGGCTGGGTGAATGGGGGTTTGCTGCATAAAAGCAGGGCTTTGGGGACTGGGACTTCAGAAGTCGCCACAGGACCAAGAATCCGACGAGGGAAGAGCTGAGCCGACCTGCTTCGACGACACCACCCGGTGGAGCCCTGCTGAACCGTCTCACCACTTTTTCCCGACGACCGAGGAGAACTCTTAACGGAGTGGCTCCTTCCCTTGACTGGTGGGGACAACCAGTTTTCGCCTTCTTTCCGTTCTTTGAGGTATCTCGTGGTCGCCTTGCCTGTGCCAAGCACCCCGGCAACCGGAATACCACACTTTACCCCCATACCGCGAAAGTCGGTACCAACCCTTTAACCGGAGGACTCCGCGGCTGGTTTCTTCCCGGGCAGTGCAACGACCCTCTTCTTCTGCTCTTCAGCGAGAACTTCTTCTCCCCTGACCGACGTCGAGCCCTGCTGCCACTGCCTGGAACAACTGCCACCGCTGGAGGATCCTTTCCGCTTAAGGTACTGTGTTCCGCCTGGCTTCCCTTGCTACCGACTGTACGGGGTAGATTTAGTCCCCGGCTTTCGAACCTGGGAGTGCCTGGGACACTTTGGCTAAACTTTCTGAGCCACTCTAAACTCTTTTTGACTCTTTGCAAGACTTTGAATCTCTAACTAACAGTGTGATCTTGGGCACATTTTCGCTCCGGCTACTCTAAGAGTGGGCCCTGCCTAGTGACTTTTGCTCACCTGTGACTTTATTCTTCTTTAAGCCTATTGCAAGTGTTCTGGACCTTAGAGTGGTGTGTCTAACCTATTTCTGCTTTTTCTCTCCCTTTCTTGGAAACTACTAGAGTGTCATCTAACGTTAAGCACTCACCTCTGTTTTAATTAAGTGGTGTTTACCTAGAGTTGTCTAGATAGGAGAAAGGATTGAATCTACTTTCATTATAACTGTGTTGAAGTGCTTTTACTATATTTTTGCTAGAGTGTTTTTAACTTATGTGTATTTTAAATAAATAACTATATACTTTTGAAACCAAGCTCTGGTCAGTGTTTGCTTGTGCTATTGTGTTTTGGTACATATTGTGTATACTTTGCATACTGCCTAACTCTTCTTGAGGGAAGTCTGACTGCTCAGCCACAGCTACCAGGTAAATCTGGGTGGTACAGACTGCTACCAAAGGGGTTTACTGCTCTACCTGTAGTCTTAAATCTTTTGCAGTGTTCCCCAAGGGAACTGCACAGGTTTCTGCCTAACACTGGTGTACAGCGGTGGGATTTGTATTGAGTATACATTTTATTGTGCTTTAGATACCTTAGTGCAACTAACCACAAAGCTTAGCACTGAAAAAGTAAAACCTCTAACATGTCAGTTATAGAAAGCTATAGTCAAGAGTCCCTTGCAGCCAAAACTGCTGATTGTTTAAGAGTACTCTGTAAACATAAGGATCTCCTGACTAAGGGCAAGAAAATGGAGCTGATTGAAAGATTGTTAGCTAACCAAAGTCTGGGTGATGGTTCAGAGGAACCTACCACTCCAGCAACTGTAGATGACAGTGTTGAAGTTAACATGGAGCAAAATGTTGATGTTTCTGAGGAAGAGTCAGAAGAGGAGGGTGAGGCTGTTGTAACTGTCCCCCCTAGGCCTCTGCCTGCTCTACCTGCTGTGCCTACTGGACCTTTACCAGGTCCCACATTTAGTCCTCAGTACTTTGAACTAGAGAAAATGAAGCTAGAATTGGAGTATAAGAAACTTAATGCTCAAACTGACAAAGAACTAAGGCTAAGGGAAATGGAGCTCAAGTATGACTTAGAAATGAAGAAATTATCTGTTGAGAATGTTTCTCTCTCTGGCTCCTCTAGAAGTTCCAGTCCTAAAAGACCCCGGATGCCTAAAGAATTGGTTGGTATGTATGAGCCTAAGTTGGATGTGTTGGATTGGTTGTCTCTGTTTGAATATAATCATGGGCTCCAGAACATCACAGGAAATGACTTACTCACCTGGTTGTTCTCTAGGCTTCCCCCTGTTGCAACTGATGTGGTAATGGAGATGGGGGAGGAGGATAGAAAGGACTATGAATGTGTGAAACTAGCTTTGATAGCTAGGTTTGGGAAGACCCCTTCCCAGTATCTTAAGAGGTTTAGGAGCCTCAAAAAGCATGATGGTACCCCTTGGGCTACCTGGGTGAATGAATGTTTGAAAAACTTAGAGGGATGGATTAAGGGTTACAAGGTGAACACTTATGAAGGTATGAAGAATTTGTTTATGTTGGAGACTATTTATGATGCCTGCTCTCCTGAGCTCAGACAACACTTGGCTGATTCCAGGGAATTGGATTCCCGGAAACTAGCTAAGGCTGCTGACTTGTGGGTTGCCAACAGGGCCACTCACAAGGATTCTGGGGTAACTCAGAAGAAGGATGGGGAGAAACAGCCTAAAAAAGACTCCAAAGAGAATTCTAATAATTCCTATCCCAAAGAGGGCCCCAACCCACAAAATAACCAGGGTAAGCCACATGGGAAACCTAGTCAGGCTACTGTACCTTCTGGCCACAAGCCAGAAGGAGGTCAGAACAAGCCACCCTTCCAGAGAGCATTTGGACAATGCTATGTCTGTCAGGGTACTGACCATATCAAAGGAGATCCCAAGTGCAAGGGTAAACCTGCAGGGATCAGCACAGTCTCCTTAGCCTTCACTCCTGAGGATGAAGTACAGATGGCTAGTGCCCACTTTGAACTCTTTGCTGAAGAACCCTTGGGTCTTCAAGCAACTGTAAACTTAGAGCCTATGGGTCTGGTTAGTCCCCAGAATAGGGTTGTGTATAACTCCCTACCTGTTAACTCTAAGGTGTATTATGTGGACAGTGTTCTTGTCAATGGCCAGGATACTCCTGCCAGGAGAGACACTGGGGCCAGCAGAACAGTAGTGGATGAAAGCTTCTTTCAACCTGAGGATGTGGCCAAAGCACCCAAAGGTCCCACTAAAATGTCTGGAGGCCCTGCCCAAATGGTTCCTATTCTACCAGCCCTCATTCAGTGTAACAACATGACAGTGAGGATCCCTGTCAGTGTTCAGACTGAGGTACCTGGGAAGGTCCTGTTGGGGAATGACCTAAGAACTCTAGGAGTAGTGTCACATACCCCCAGGCCTCCCAGTATGGAGAAGCAGAACTTAACCAAATTGGCTAGACAGGCTACCTTGAAGGACCCTTCTAAGCCTGTGGGACCCTCTACTGAGAACCCCACTACAAGCCCTGGTGTTAGTAAGTTGACCTCTAACCCAGGCACATTTCAGGATAGTATGCTAGGAACATGGGAGCCCCAACCAAGCTCCACCCTTGTTCCCCTAGTTTCCGAGTCTCTGACCCCCCCTGCTTCTGAGGAAGAGGTGGATAGACCAACTAGGCCCCTATCTGGACCTGAGAGAACTGGTAATTCTCAGTGCTGGTGGAAAACCAGAAAAGAAAAGTCTAAGGCCAAAAACCTTCGGACTGTTGGACCTTCTACTGAAGACCCCAACTCCAATCCTAATATTAGGGGGGAAACTCCTAAAATAGGTAAAGGTAGATCTAAGAGGAAGGGGAAGCAGGTACATTGCCTAACCCCAACCCCTCCAACCAAGAGGCCTAAGACCCAACCTGCTCCCACAAGAGAGGTGGTGAGGAACCTTGGAGGCCCCTCTAGATCTAAGGGAATCCTTTATAAGGACCCCTTCAAAAAGCCTAACATAGGTTCAGAAGTTGTACCAACTTCTGAGGGACTGGTCAACCAGATCCCCTATAACAAAAAGACTGATGTTCCTCAAAGGGTCTGTAGGTCCGTTAGCTTGCAAAAGAAAACCTTTGAGTTCTCCATTGAACATAGGTCAAGGTGTCACCATCAAAATGCTGATGGACTCTCTAGGATGTATATCATCGACTAGAGGTATGAGGTTCATCCAGGAGTGGATTAAATCCTCCTGTCCCTTAGTCTGGGGGGGGCGAGTGTTAGGGAGAATTCTCTGTTTAGGCTGAATTTCCCTACCTAGTGAGTCCCCCAGCAGCTTTGCTGGATTTCTGGGGTTTAATTTTTTTCTCCTGCCAAGAGTGAGACTCTTTTACCCTCACTCTTGGACATGTTGAAGTGTGTTTTCTTGGTTAAACCTTGTGTTGAATGGGCTATGGGGTCTTTTACTCCATAGGGCCTCATGTATTTTTGTGATGTGGGTCACACAGCACCCTCTGTGCCGTGACCCAGGGGTGTCCTAGGGACTCCCCAACATAGACTCCATACCCTGGGACTGACTACTGTCTCCCAGGGCATGTAAAGTCACCAAAGACTTTGCTAGTCTTGAATCCTGAACAGAACCAGTACAAACCATCATATTGTGGACGTACTGGCTGGGGCAATTCGATTGCCCCAGGGTCTGTTAGTCGAGGGGGCACGTCTCCGTCCCCCCTGATCAAGTTTTGGCTGGTGGCAGTGGAAACTACTTTTTATATTCGACCGCGAATATTTCCCTATGGGATTTCCCATTGTTTTAGGCTAACACATTTAATTATTTATTTACGGTAGCCTTAAACATACCGCCGGTTTATATATTTATTTTTATAACTCCGGTTGGGACTTTTTGCCAAAACTGGATTCTAAAATGGCGTTGGTGTTCGCCTCTGTAACTCTGACCCAAAGTGGAGCCCTTTGTTCCACTTTTGGCGGGCTTCTCCACAGAAGCCCTCCAAAGTGGTGCCACTCTGTCTGGGGTACTTAGGAGGGGTGGAGGGGGATTTAGGCACCCTGGACTGAGTTACCTTGGTAACTCAAGTCGCACTCCGTCCTGATTGGCCCAAGTGGTGAGCCGCCCGGCTCACCACTTAGCATGTTTGAGTGACAGCTAGGCTGGGTGAATGGGGGTTTGCTGCATAAAAGCAGGGCTTTGGGGACTGGGACTTCAGAAGTCGCCACAGGACCAAGAATCCGACGAGGGAAGAGCTGAGCCGACCTGCTTCGACGACACCACCCGGTGGAGCCCTGCTGAACCGTCTCACCACTTTTTCCCGACGACCGAGGAGAACTCTTAACGGAGTGGCTCCTTCCCTTGACTGGTGGGGACAACCAGTTTTCGCCTTCTTTCCGTTCTTTGAGGTATCTCGTGGTCGCCTTGCCTGTGCCAAGCACCCCGGCAACCGGAATACCACACTTTACCTCCATACCGCGAAAGTCGGTACCAACCCTTTAACCGGAGGACTCCGCGGCTGGTTTCTTCCCGGGCAGTGCAACGACCCTCTTCTTCTGCTCTTCAGCGAGAACTTCTTCTCCCCTGACCGACGTCGAGCCCTGCTGCCACTGCCTGGAACAACTGCCACCGCTGGAGGATCCTTTCCGCTTAAGGTACTGTGTTCCGCCTGGCTTCCCTTGCTACCGACTGTACGGGGTAGATTTAGTCCCCGGCTTTCGAACCTGGGAGTGCCTGGGACACTTTGGCTAAACTTTCTGAGCCACTCTAAACTCTTTTTGACTCTTTGCAAGACTTTGAATCTCTAACTAACAGTGTGATCTTGGGCACATTTTCGCTCCGGCTACTCTAAGAGTGGGCCCTGCCTAGTGACTTTTGCTCACCTGTGACTTTATTCTTCTTTAAGCCTATTGCAAGTGTTCTGGACCTTAGAGTGGTGTGTCTAACCTATTTCTGCTTTTTCTCTCCCTTTCTTGGAAACTACTAGAGTGTCATCTAACGTTAAGCACTCACCTCTGTTTTAATTAAGTGGTGTTTACCTAGAGTTGTCTAGATAGGAGAAAGGATTGAATCTACTTTCATTATAACTGTGTTGAAGTGCTTTTACTATATTTTTGCTAGAGTGTTTTTAACTTATGTGTATTTTAAATAAATAACTATATACTTTTGAAACCAAGCTCTGGTCAGTGTTTGCTTGTGCTATTGTGTTTTGGTACATATTGTGTATACTTTGCATACTGCCTAACTCTTCTTGAGGGAAGTCTGACTGCTCAGCCACAGCTACCAGGTAAATCTGGGTGGTACAGACTGCTACCAAAGGGGTTTACTGCTCTACCTGTAGTCTTAAATCTTTTGCAGTGTTCCCCAAGGGAACTGCACAGGTTTCTGCCTAACACCCAGGGCGGGCTGTGCTTAGCTTTTGCAGGCAAGGGGCCTGGGATTAGGTCCTTTGGGGCATGGCCCCTCGTGCTGATCCCCCCACTTGGAGCTCCAAGGAACACGTCCTCACAGGTCGAACGCCTAAGCACAAGCCCTTTGCTTTGGTTAGTGCGCGCGCGCGTCCGCGTGGCTTGCCCAACGTGGCCTTGTTCAAGTAGTTCTTGGCCCGGGGATTCCTGGGAAATGCAGTTCGTAGACCTTTCTTTCTGTAATAAAGACATAGAAGTTTTCTATAAGGATGGATCCTTTTGCTTCTAATTTGTTTCTTTTCTTTGTTTACACTTGCCTGTGGGCCGTATGAGGGTCCTGTCCACAGAATCCCAATCTCTGCCTCATGACAGTACTCCCCCCCCGCACGCAAGGACTTGGGTTTGGGTTTGTTCGGATAGTTGTAATGGAATGTCTTGACCAACCTTGGAGCATGCACATTTTGCGCAGGTTCCCAAGAACGATCTTCTGGTCCATACCCCACCCAATCTATGAGATAGTAAAGCCCATCTTTACGTTGTTGGGAATTCAGAATGGCCTTTACTTTAAATTCGGGATGTCCTTGCACCAATATGGGTGGTGGTTTTTCAGTACAAATGGAGGGCTGGGCTCGTTTAAGTAAGGGGACATGGAAGGTGGGATGGATTTTCATTTGGCTGGGTAGGCTCAACCTCACTGCCACTGGGTTGACTATAGCAGATATGGTAAATCGGCCAAGGAATCTGGATTGTAATTTACGGGGACCAGGTGGTCTTATATTACGTGTCGATAACCAAACTCGGTCTCCCTGTTTGTACTGGGGGCTTTCACGTCTTTTTTTTATCAGCATACATTTTATAAGTTTGTTTTACAACTTGTAGTTTTTTTTTTGTATATGGGACCAAACCGGTTGTGCATGAGAATGGTGCCCTACTAACGTGGTTAGGTTTACCTGAAGAGGGCTAGCAGCTGTGGGCAAAACCCTTGGATGAAAATCGTATGCACCAAAAAATGGGGTATACTTTGTGGAACTATGTCTGGTATTAATATAGACAACTTCTGCCAGCCAGGCATATTGTACCCAAGATGTCTCTGCACTGGTGGTATAGCAACGTAGATATTGCTCTAAGCCTTGGTTTATCTTTTCGGTTTTGGCCATCGGTTTCCCGGTGGTTTCCTGAGGATAAACTCACCTCCATGTCAGTTAATTGACAGAAAGCCTGCCAGAAGAGGGAGGTAAATTGTGGCTCGCGATCTGTGATAACCCGAGTGGGTAATCCATGCAGTCGCACTATATTTTGTAGGAATAACTCTGCCAGTTCGCCAGCCGTGGGAACCCCTTTGCAAAGTATGAAGTGACTCATTTAAGTAAGTGAATCGACCACTACTAGGATCGAGGTATAATCCTAGACAGGTGGCAGATCCATAATCAAATCCATGGTAACAGTAGGCCACAGTGTTGGCGGAGTAGGTAATGGGCGCAATAATCCAGCAGGTTTCTGATGACTAGCTTTGTGTCTCCCACACGTGCTACATTCGGACACATAAATTCTAACAACCCGGTTCATAGTGGGCCACCAGTAATGCGAGCCACATTATGTTGAGTCTTGGCTACTCCGGAATGGCCTGCTGTTGGGGCATCATGGCACCATTATATTACCTCCTTTCGGAGTGTAGCTGTGGGTAGATACAAAGCCTTGGCATAAAATGGAAGGCCATTCACCAACATGTGCTGCAAGCCTCTAATGCACCACTCTTGTAGTTCCCGAATTGACATGGCCTTGAGTACGTCCTCGAAGATAGTACGTCGCCCCACTACCCCGACAATACGGGTGGAGGGCAGAATCGGACGAGGCTCTGTTGCTTCTTTGGTGTAGCTTTCTGGGTAGCGCGACAATATGTCTGCCTTTTTATTATCTGTGCCAGGGTGGTAGGTAATGAGGAAATCGAAATCAGTAAAGAACAATGCCCAAAGTAGTTGACGGGGAATAAGAGTTTTTGCTGTCTTTATGAACTGTAAATTCACTGTCACAGTATGGCGAGCTCCCAGGAGATAATGTTGCCATTCATCGAATGCTGCTTTTACCGCCAAAAGCTCCCTGTCTGCTTTTGTATAATTGGCTTCGCCGGGAGTACTTTCGTGAATAGTAAGCTACTGGATGTAATAATCCTGTTTGCGGGTCTCGCTGTGATAGTATTGCTCCGAGAGCATAGCTAGAGGCATCTGTCTCTACTATAAATGGCAGAGTTAGGTCAGGGCGCTTTAAAACCGGTGACGATGTGAAGGCCTGTTTCAATTGTTGAAAGCCTTGTTCTGCAGTTTCACCCCATTGGTATGGTTTTCCCTTTTTAAGTAACGCAGTAATAGGTGTCACCAGATCGGAAAAGTTTTTAATGAAGCGCTGGTAGAAGTTTGCAAATCCTAAGAATTCTTGTACCTCCTTAACAGACGTGGGAGCTGGCCAGCCTAATACTGCTTGCACCTTTCGTTGATCCATTTGTACCCCGGCAGGTGTTAGGAAGTACCCTAAGAATTCCACTGTAGTACGATGAAATTCACATTTCTCAATTTTGGCAAACAGATGGTGCTCTCGCAGTCTTTGAAGTACTGCCTTGGCGTGTTTCACGTGATCCTGCAGGTTCTGAGAATAAATCAGTATATCGTCTATATATACTACCGCGATCACGTCCAGGTATCCACGCAGTACTTCATCCAAGAAGTGCTGAAAGGCCCCTGGACCATTACATAGACCAAACGGCATAACCTGATACTCATACAGGCTGAATTTGGTTCTAAATGCCATTTTCTATTTGTCTACAGCGCAAACTCTTACTAGGTGATATACCCCTCGCAGGTCTAGCTTGGTGTAAATTGCTGCACTGCGTACCTGATCCAATAACACTGGGATTAGGGGCAATGGATAGCGATTTTTTATTGTGATACGGTTGACACCACAGTAATCAATACACTTCCTCAAATCCCCGGTCTTCTTTGGTATGCAAAATAGGGGGGACAAGACGGGTGAGTTAGAGTGTGTAATGAATCGTTTTGTAAGTTGGTATCTATATAATTTTTCAGGTGTACTGGTTCGGCCTCTGTAAGAGCATAAACTCTACTACAGGGCAGAACCGCCCCAGGTTCAAGATCGATTTTACAATCGAACGGCCTATGAGGCGCCAAGGTCTCTGCCGCCTGTTTGCTGAATACATCTGCATACACATGGTACTCGGAGGGTAGGGTACTCAAGTCTGTGCCTTCCACTGTTGTGATACCCAAACCTACTATAGGTTCTTGTTCTGGCAACTGGCCCTGTTCCGGGGTTAAACATTGTGCTAGACATTTCATTGAGGTCAAGGATACCTTGCCTTCTGACTAGGTCACTTGCGGGTTATGCTTGTAGAACCATGGAAGGCCCAGAATGATACCGAATTGGGGGTCCGCTATCAGGTCAAACTGGACTTCCTCCCAATGACTTTGTTGACACTGTAACGTCAAGACCTGTGTAATAGGTCCGGAACACAACGCTGTGCCGTCGACTGCCCATACCACTTCTGAGGTGGTTTTCTGGCACAAGGGTACTCCCAATTTACTGGCATAGGCAATGTCGATGAAGTTACCCATAGCCCTGGAATCTAAGAGGAGAGTAACACAAACTGGTTGAGAAACCCTAGGGTCCCTGACAAGGTGACATGCGGAACATAATTAACTAACCCAACAGCTGGGGTAACTTCCTTCAATTGGCTCGACTGCACTAACCCTACAACTGTCAAGCCGAGGCGTTTCCCTGTGACTTATGCTTAGTAAGGCACTCCTTCACGAAATGTCCCGCGATTCCACAATACAAGCAGAGCCCTTCTTGCGCTGCGCTCTTTTTCATCCTTAGTGAGTGGGCCTCGGGTGAACCCAATCTGTATGGGTTAATCCCCAGCCCCCTTAACAGGTGGGTCAGTGGAACAGGAAACACGGAACTGATCGAGGCTTGCTATTGGCCGCGAGTCCCCACACCTTTTGTCTCCACTTCGTTCTGCTTTACGGTGATCTAGACAGAAAGCCAGCTTCATCATGGTCCGGCAGTCTTGGGGTTGGGGATCTACCTGAGCGATAAGACCCTTTAGCTCATCTTGCAGACCTTGGTAAAAGAGGGACATCTGTTTTTCACGAGGCCACTCTGCTTCGGCCACCAACCGATTGAAATGAGTGACGTACGTCACCAATTCTTTGTTCCCTTGACGCAAGGTTAACAGCTCTCGATCTTTGCACATGGCCGCTGCCCTACGATTAAAGATCTTCCCAAACTCTGACTGAAACTCCTCCCAATCATACAACACCACATCGTCTCTTTGCACCAAAGGGTTTGCCAGGCTGCTGCATCACCAGTTAAATAAGAAATTACAAAAGCTGTTCTTGCCTGGGTAGCTCTAAAAGCCGCTGGTTTGGTTAAGAAATGGAGTTTACAGTGGGTTAGGAAGGTCTGGTATTTCTGAGGGTCTCCGGAATATCTTTCAGGTGGGGCCAAGGGGACCACTGGTTCTGGAGTAACATAAACCTGAACTAGCGTGGGCACCGAAGATCCACCAGGAAGAGGGGACGATTGGGCGGTTAGACTGCGCACTTGGGTTACCGCGTAGTCTTGCCTGGTAGCAGCAAGCTCGTCCTGTAAGTCCTGCAAGACTTTCATAAGCTCCTCCATGGCCGGCTTGTACCGATTGGAGGCCTGTTACACTTGGGCTTGTGCTTCTTTCACAGCTCGGTTTCCAGGCTCAGGAGTGGCACGAACCAACCAACCCCTCTGCGGTCTAGGCCCCTGCAAGTTGACACTTACACGAGCCTCCGAGACCCCAGCGGGGAAAGAGGGTTAGGGACTCAATGGTTGGATGTGTGCAAGCTTGAAGGTTAACCGGGAAGAGGGTCGGGAAAAGGGGAAGTGGATAGGAAGGGGGAAACAAGGGAAACACAGTAGAATACAGTTTTACACACAGAGCATGTACATTTAGACACCACTTGGCTTAAAAGCCGGAAAGAGACTTATTTCTGGGGTGAGTGCTGGCCTCCTGCCTGCGCACTCTCAGGTCCGGTATCCGGGGCAGTATCAGTGCTGCAAAGAGAGCAAGATTTACTGATCTGTGTGTTTTCACACACTTGGGTTTAGAACAGGCTCAATACATGCAATTAGTTTAGGTGGTAGGTACTGTGGGCCTTTAGTCTTCCGCGGTGTTAATGAACATGCAAGTAACCAGGTTTAAACCTTGCACCCGCGGATTGAAGCTGCGCGTGGCTCCCCGCAGTATGTCATGCTGTTCGCTACTAGTTGAGGTACCCAAAGCTGCTCGCCAGCTGTGCAGAATGTGTGTGCCGCCTGTCGCATGTGAAAAGTTGCGGCTGTTCTAGGTGCCGCGCTGCGCTAATCGCGATTGCAAGGTAAGCCGCTACATGTGGCTAATTAGCATGCAGATTAGATGTACTGGTTGCGCTCTGAATGCCCAAACTATTTTCTGCGCGTAATTCGTGTTCGCCACCGTGGGCGCTATAACATGAGCGCAGATCACTTAGCTTTTCTGGAGCAGGGGGACCTGGGACCCTGGGCAATACCCCCTGCGCATGCCCCTCTCTGCCTTCTATGAGTTTGCCTACCTCTCCCTTCTGCGAGGCAGCGTTACACTGCTTTTCCCCACACTGCTTGACTCCCCAGGGAGGGCTGTACTTAGCATTTGCAGGCGAGGGGCCTGAGATGAGGTTCTTTGGGGCGTGGCCCCTCGTGCTGATCCCTGTGCTCGGAGCTCCAAGGAACACGTCCTCTCAGGTCGACTGCCTAAGCACAAAGCCTGTGCTCTTGTTCGTGCGCGCGAGCGTGCCTTGCCCAACGTGGGCTTGTTCAAGTAGGTCTTGGCCTGGGGATTCCTGGGAAATGCAGTTTGTAGGCCTTTCTTTCTGTAATAAAGACATAGAAGCTTTCTATAAGGCTGGATCCTTTTGCTTCCAATTTGTTTCTTTTCTTTGTTGGCACTTGCCTGTGGGCCCTATGAGGGTCCTGTGCACAGAATCCAAAGCTTTGCCTCATGACATTGGGAGTCTATCAAAGATGAGGAATGCATTGGAGGACACAATCCATTCGAAGAACAAGTTACTTACCAACTGATAACGTTCTTTCGAATGTCCCTCTAACGTATTTCTCATCGCCCTCCCAGCCTACCCCTCTGTAGAATTTCCTGTGCTATTACAACTTCACCTCTCGCAAGGTAATCTACTGTCTGCCTACACTGACAATCAACACGATCAGGAGGGAAAAAACAACTGAAGCCAACGGGCGCCGTGCGTGCTACTTGTACACCTGATGACATCATCCTCGACAGAGGCCTTCAAAGGACATCGACTCGACGCCATCGACGCACGGCGCCCTATGTCGAGAACATTTTTTCTCTGAAGCAGCCGAAGCTGGACGTGATTATCAAAGATGTGGAATACGTTGGAGGAACATCCAGTCGAAAGAAGGCTACCAGGTGGTAAGTAACTTGTTCATCTCCATCACTGACAGGAGCTGGAGAAAGAGTAAAAACATACATAAAGAAAGGTTGTTCCCATCAGTTTTTATTTATAGCCACTTAGGCACATGTCTACAATGTTATGTTAGTTATGTTAGCAATGCTTATAAACCGCATTATCATCTGCAAGTAACTTGGTGCTAGAATATCACAGGGCAGGCAATTCACAGCAGGCTAAAAAAGAAAGGTCTTCAAGATGTGCCTAAATTCAAGATTATTGGTAACATTTCTCAGTCGGGGTATTAAGGCATTCCAGTGTTGGATCGCAGCCACAGAAAATGGCCGGCTACCCACTTTGGCATGTCAAAAAGTAGGCACGGAGAGCAGGCCAGCAGACCGTGAATGAAGCTTGCGATTTGGAAAGTAGCGGACAAATTTGTCCCAGAGGTATTAAGCCCCGTGACCATGGAGTGCACGGTGAATCAAACATAGAGATTTGAAATGAATGTGTTAAGCCACTGGTAACCAATGTAATTAGCCAAAGCCTTCACAATTATTCATTTTGGTCAACTCTACTGGGAGGGAATAAAGAATGAATCTTCATATTCTTTTTTTATTTTTATTTAAAATGTTATAGTTTACATAGAAACTTTTCATTTGGGTTATCTTATAATATTTGTAATTCATTTTACAAAGTTAAAATATACTTTTCAAATCATTCATCGAAGGAGATCTTCTATTCAATTCTAAATGGTTATGACAGAGTTTATGAATGTACTGAATTCATTATCTTATTCCAAAATTGGATGACGATAAATACCAGCTTTTTGTCCAGGCCCAGAAGTATCATTGCCCATCTCTCCTTTCTACTGAGGGACTCTTTGCTGATATTAAACAAGGTCTGACAAAGGTCTTGTTCTTGTTGTAATTTAGGGCATATTATGAATAAATGGAAAAGAGTCTCAACAGTTTCTTCGTTTTTGCAGAGTCTGCAGTGTTGAACTGTCGGATCTTTTTGTTTCATTATTGCCAGTCTGGATCTGGTGGGCAAAATATTGAGCCACAATCTCATGAAAAGCGACCTAATTGAGTTGTCTGGAAAAATCTTCAGATATGGAGGCAGTTGATTAAATGCTATTATCTCCAGGTCGCTTGTTACATTTTCCTGATATCTCGCTTTCTCTTCCATAGTAGTTATCCAATAATTCTGCATTCTCTTTTGTTTTGCATTTTGAGGACTATTAATTACCATTTCTGCTGTGATGTTACGCTCACCTGGCTCCCACAGAGGCGTCGATCTGAACTGGACAGCTGCAGTCTCCACCAATGTGACGCTTAGGGCCTAGATGATGGACTGGACTGGCCCACCTAGCTTCGTTTGCTTGGCCCGTAGGGATATTCTTCTGATGGTTTGAAAAGATGAGCTCTCCATGCTGCATTGAGGGCAGGGGCGCATAGATAACCAGTTGCTTCACTGGCTCGAAAGGAATTGGTGAGTTCCAGAACAATATTGACTCCGATATTCCCGGCAAGACGCCGTAAGTATTTAGTTCGTAAGAGTTCAAATGCCTGACTTTCACTCTTGTTCGCTTGACCCTACTGAAGAGTTCCTCGTGGCAACCGGTAATATTCTGGTAAGGATTTGGATTATCCAACACAGTTCGATAAAATAATGTCAATATGTAACCTGTTGCTTTCTCCCTTATTCAGGTGCTGAGAGAAAGTATGAAGTCTCGGGGAATAATGCGTCGGGCGGTAAAATCGGGTAAGTCTATTGTGGTGAGGAGGGTTCCCCATGTTAGTCGCTTTGTTTCACCTTGCTGTCCTTTTGTTTCCCCTTAGGGGCCGGGGTACGGCTAAGATGCAGTGGAAGCTGCGCCGACCCGTGAAGAGGAATAGTACCCTCGGTGGTAAAATCAGTTAAGTCTATGGGGGGTATTCCTCTGTGTATTCCCTTGGCTCACCTTGCTGTTCTTGTCTTCTCCTTAGGTGCCGGAGTGCAGCAGGAACATGCAGGAGGATGCGGTGGAATGTGAAGATGCTGCAAAGGCCGGTGAGTTCAGAGCGGCGCTGCAGCAGGTGAGGCGACGCGCATAAAATAACTTCTTTCTTCCAGCTCGAAGGCGCGATGGATCGGGAATTCAGGTAAGGATCAAAGGTATTGCTCTTGTTCTAACCTTTTCACCTTCTTTCTCCCTTTTTCTAGGAGCTCCAAACTCGAGGCGGGCGTGGCAAAAGACTGGATGCCGACTTGCAGGCACGGTGAGCGTTACGCTGCTGGATGCAGAATAACGCGAAGCATGTGCTGCTCTTCGGACGTGGTTTAAATAGCCTCCAAAGTAGTCCCAGGTAAGTATTCCTCCCCAGCCCCACCCGAGTAAAAAATAGTCCCTAGATAAAATAGTCCCTTTCAAGCCTGTTTTGGCTTGGAGCTCTTGCAGCATGGCCTGCATCAGGTAAGTTTGCAGCATGGTCTGCATCAGGTAAGTTTTAATCTATGAGCCTGGCGC
This sequence comes from Ambystoma mexicanum, assembly GCF_040938575.1. NCBI lineage: Eukaryota > Metazoa > Chordata > Amphibia > Caudata > Ambystomatidae > Ambystoma > Ambystoma mexicanum. The sequence continues at coordinate 998,621,788 of NC_090923.1, forward strand.
CTATGGTGCCAGGACCGACTCTCCATATGAGCCTGGCGCCGTAGGCGCCAGGACTGCACCAAATAGCCCCTAGCAGGGGTTGTTGGGCTTGCTTGGGGTCACTTGATGCCTGCATCCGGGTTTGCTGGACTTGGTCTGGGACCCCGGGGGTAGGTATCATGACAGCACTCCCCCCCAAGGCCCCTCCTCAAGTCGTTCTTCCCTGTGGTTTTGGTTTGTCTGTGAAATTTCGGTGGAATTTGTTCACCAATCGGGGTGCATGAACATGGTCACTATGTTCCCATGACCTTTCCTGTGGTCCGTAACCTTTCCAGTCGATTAAATAAAAAACTTTTGACGTTATCAGCTTGGAGTCCAGGATGCTCTTAACTTCAAATTCGGGTTCGCCATTTACAAGGATGGGGTCTGGTGGCTTGGTTAGTCTTGTCCCTGGTTGTACTGGCTTCAAAAGTGACACATGAAAGACGGGATGAATTTGCATATTAGCAGGTAAATCCAACTTGACAGCCACCGGGTTGATAATGGCCTTAATAGAGTAAGGTCCCAAATATCTGGGGTTAAAGGTCTGTGTTCCCTTTAGAGGTATATGTTTTGTGGCTAACCATACTTGGTCCCCTATTTGGTATTGTGGAGTATCACTTCTATGCCGATCAGCATCTTTCTTGTATTTTTCTTTCGCCTGTTTTAAATGTGCAGTTGCTTCCTTAAAGGCTTGTGTAATCGTAGTGTGCAGATGGTCCACTGCGGGCATTTCTAAGTGTTGGGGTGAGTCAAGGTCTGAATTTCGAGGATGGTGCCCATATAAGGTATAAAAGGGGATTTGTCCAGTTCCAGAGTGTACTGAATTATTGTATGCATATTCGGCGATCCAAAGAATGTCTTTCCTATTACTCTCAGTCTGATGTAACATACAACGCAGGTATTGTTCGAGAGTCTGGTTGGTCCTCTCAGTTTGACCATCGGTCTGGGGGTGGTGACTGGTCGATAACCTCACATCGATTTGCGCCAATTGACAGCATTTTTTCCAAAGATGTAAAATGAATTGACTGCCCCGGTCAGAGACCAATACGGACGGAAATATGTGTATGCGAACAATGTTTTCGAGGAACTCGGCCAGGATTGAAGCTGAAGGTAATCCCTTGAAAGGAATAAAGTGGGCCATCTTGGAAAAAAGATCCACAATAACTAGAATGGTGTTAAATCCATTGCATGGGGGTAGATCGGTAATAAAGTCTAACAATAAGGTGTGCCATGGTGTAGGCGGAATGTCTAAAGGTTGTAAGAGTCCAGCTGGTTTTTTCTTTTGACTTTTGTTTTGGGGGCGCAAATGCCACAAGACATCACAAATGATTTAATATCCTTTCGCCAGGTGGGCCACCAGAATTGTCTTTTAATTTTAGCTTTAGTTTTTGCAATACCTGGGTGCCGCTCCATTAGGGTATCATGATAACAGGAAATGACTAGCGCTTGTAGTTCCTTGTGTGTAAGAAATAGCCGCCCTTGGTAATAAGGCAGATCATTGGTGACAGAGTAGTCCGGGCCTTTCTTTACCCAGTCCTGCAAGGCTGTAGGATCAAAGAGTTGCTGGATCTTTACCTGAATGTCCTCTAGTGTCTGTAGAGTAGTCATGCCAAGAATCCTTTGTTCGGGAATTTTAGGTACTGGTTCTGGGTTCGCTTCTGCCTCTCACATCCCTATTCGGGATAAGGCGTCTGCTTTACCATTCTTACAACCTGGTCGATAGGTTATCACGAAATCGAACTCGGCAAAGAACAATGCCCATCGGAGTTGACGTGACGATTGGGCCTTGGCTGTCTTTAAATACTGTAAGTTCCGGTGATCACAGTAATGGTATGCCTGGCACCGAGAAGATAGTGCTGCCAAGCCTTGAAGGCGGATTTAATGGCTAATAACTCCTTATCGGTAACCGCATAGTTTAACTCGGGTGCCGAGAACTTTCTGGACCAAAATGTTACTGGGTGGAGCTGGCCAGTTTCAGGGTCCTTTTGAGACAGGACAGCTCCCATGGCTAGGCTGGATGCATCAGTTTCCACTATGTATGGAAGTTCAGGGCGCGGGTGCTTTAATAGAGGTGCAGACGTGAATTTCGCTTTCAGCTCTTGGAAGGCATTTTCAGCTTCTTCAGTCCACATAAAGCGTTTATTTTTTCGCAAGAGTGCTGTGATCTGATGTACAACATGTGAAAAATCCGGGATGAATCTGCGGTAGAAATTGGCAAAGCCAAGCATACTTTGTACTCCTTTAACTGAACTTGGTGATGGCCACTTAAGGATTGCATCCACCTTTCGTGAGTCCATTCGGACTCCCTTTGGGGTCAGGGTAAACCCAAGGAATTCAACTTCTGTGGCATGAAAAACACATTTTTCCAGTTTTGGATATAGTTTGTGCTGGAGCAATTTCTCAAGGACTGCTCGGGCGTTCTTCAGATGGTGTGATTCTGAAGAGGAGTATACTAGAATATCATCGATATATACGACAACACAAACGTCAATGAGTTCACGAAGGACATCGTTCATGAAGTATTGGAAGGCTGATGGTGCATTGCACAACCCGAAAGGCATCACCTGGTATTCGAATAACCCAAACTTAGTGCGGAAAGCAGTGTTCCATTCGTCGCCCTCTTTTACACGTACCAGATGGTATGCCCCCTGGAGATCTAATTTAGTGTATATGCAAGCGTCCTTCACTTGGTCTAGTAGTTCAGGGATCAGAGGCAATGGGTATCGGTTCTTAACAGTTATCTGGTTCAATGCGCGGTAATCTATGCACGTTCTGAGGTCACCTTCCTTTTTGGGCACGAAGAACAAAGCTGAAGATGCAGGGGACTTAGATGGGCGAATAAAGCCAATGGCAAGGTACTGGTCTAAGTATTGTCGTAGGTGAAGGTTCTCAGGTTCTGTAAGGGCATAGATCCTGCTAGAAGGGGGTTGTGCACTGGGTATGAGATCGATTTGGAAATCGTACGATCTGTGAGGAGGTAAGGTGTTTGCCTGTTCTTTTTGGAAGACATCCTGGAATTCTTGGAATTCAGGAGGCAGTTGCATGACTGCTGTGGTTACTGTGGCCAGGCCTGCGTTTAGATTTTTCTTTGGGTAACAGGTTTGTGCACAATCCGGGAAGGTTATTCTCTTCTCTCGCCAATCAATACAAGGATTATGTGTTTCCAACCAAGGTATCCCCAGTATTATTTGGAACTGTGGGGCCTTGATTAGATCAAACACAATAGTCTCTCGATGCCCATCCTGACCCAATAGTGTCATCTCTGCGGTGGAATGAGTTACAGGCCCAGAGGCAATTTCAGTTCCATCGACTGTGGTGATGACATCTGAGGTGGTTTTTCGGCAGAGAGGCAGATTCATCCTGGAAGCCAATTCGTAGTCCACATAGTTTCCTATGGCCCCGCTATCAATGTGTGCCCTTACTGCGTGCATACGCGATGGCTGCGCTGGATCTACGAGGACCATTGGTATGATGAAATGCGAGGTCTGAGTATCGTTCTTCAAGCTCAGCAAGCGGACCTCTACGCTTGTCGGGCGTGGTCGTTTCCCGAGTCTGACTCCATATGGCTTTTATGAGCAGCTCCTACCACCTTCTTGGGTGGTTTTAAAGGGCAATCCTGTAGAAAATGCCCAGAAGTTCCACAATATAGACACAATTGCATTTTCCGTCTCCTTTCTCTTTCCTTCTGGGTTAAGGGTCCTTTATCCCGTCCGATTTGCATGGGTTCTGAAGCATCTGCTCCTTTGGGGTTAGCGTCGGTTTTGACCAACACCCTATTCTCAAACTTGGCTCGATCGGCCTTTCTCTTCTGAAGTCTGTGATCTAACTGGACCACTAAGTCTATATATTCAGCGCAGTCTTGGGGTGGGTTCACGACTTGAGCCAAGACAACCTTGAGTTTTCCTCAAAGCCCTCGATGAAATAACGTGATTCGTTTTACCTCAGGCCATCCAGTTTCCACTATCAACCTATTAAAGGTCGCGATGTAAGATAGAAGGTCCTGGTTACCCTGTCGTAGGGACAAAAGTTCGTTATCCAGGGCCTGTCCTTGGGAGTGCCGGGCAAATAGTCTTTCCATGCTCGTTTGAAATCCCTGAAAATCCCGAAGAATTGGGTCATCCTGAGTAACTAGTGGAATTGACCAATCAGCTGCACTGCCGCTGAGATATGACAATACAAAGGCTACCTTGGCTTGATCGTTTGGGAAGGCTCCAGGTCTGCATAAAAAGTGCAAGCGGCATTGGTTCATAAACACGGCAAACCTTTTGGGATCTCCAGCAAAGCGTTCGGGTGGAGGTAATGGAATATTTCCTGGCAGGTTTATTTGCACAGGGTTACACGATAACACAGGAGCTGGATTTCCCCCGTAACCAGGTAGGGGTGCTTGTCCAGCCTGGCTTTGCAATAGTTGTCTAGCAAGGTCATCAGTTCGCTCCTTTAACAAAATCAGTTCTCTCCCAAGGGCATTGGTTTCTTGACGGGCGGAATGCACTTCAGCCCTCAGTTCCCCTAGTAATTGGACCAATTGGTCAGTTTCTGAGGTATCCATAACGCCCAGGTGGGAATTTGTAGGTAGGCTTCGCGTTCTGTTACGCTCACCTGGCTCCCACAGAGGCGTCGATCGGAACTGGACAGCTGCGGTCTCCACCAATGTGACACGTAGGGCCGAGTTGACGGACTGGACTGGGAAAGATGATCTCTCCATCCTGCATTGAGCGCAGGTGGCGCGTAGATAACCAGTTGCTTGCCGTAAGTATGTAGTTCGTAAGAGTTCAAATGCCTGACTTTCACTCTTGTCCGATTCCTTGCAGGTTGCAGCCTGACCCTACTGAAGAGTTCCTCGTGGCAACCGGTAATATTCTCGTAAGGATTTGTATTATCCAACACAGTTCGATAAAATAATGTCAATATGTAACCTGTTGCTTTCTCCCTTATTCAGGCGCTGAGAGAAAGTATGAAGTCTCGGGGAATAATGTCTCCGGCGGTAAAATCAGGTAATTCTATTGTGGTGAGGAGGGTTCCCCTTGTTAGTCGCTTTGTTTCACCTTGCTGTCCTTTTGTTTCCCCTTAGGGGCTGGGGTTTGGCTAAGATGCAGTGGAAGCTGCGCCGACCCGTGAAGAGGAATAGTACCCCCTGGTGGTAAAATCAGGTAAGTCTATGGGGGGTATTCCTCTGTGTATTCCCTTGGCTCACCTTGCTGCTCTTGTCTTCTCCTTAGGTTCCGGAGTGCGGCGGGAACATGCAGGAGGATGCGGTGGAATGTGAAGATGCTGCGAAGGCCGGTGAGTTCAGCGCGGCGCTGCAGCAGGCGAGGCGACGTGCATAAAATAACTTCTTTCTTCCAGCTCGAAGGCGCGATGGATCGGGAATTCAGGTAAGGTTCAAAGGTATTGCTCTTGATCTACCCTTTTCTCCTTCTTTCTCCCTTTTTCTAGGCGCTCCAAACTCGAGGCGGGCGTGGCAGAAGACTGGATGCAGACTTGCAGGCACGGTGAGCGTGACGCTCCTGGATGCAGAATAACGCAAAGCGTGTGCTGCTCTTCGGTCGTGGTGTAAATAGCCTCCAAAGTAGTCCCAGGTAAGTATTCCTCCCCAGCCCCACCCAAGTAAAAAATAGTCCCTAGGTAAAATAGTCCCTTCCAAGCCTCTTTTGGCTTGGAGCTCTTGCAGCATGGTCTGCATCAGGCAAGTTTGCAGCATGGTCTGCATCAGGTAAGTTTTAATCTATGAGCCTGGCGCCTATTGCGCCAGGACTGACTCTCCATATGAGCCTGGCGCCATAGGCGCCAGGACTGCACCCAAATAGCCCCTAGCAGGGGTAACTTGATGCCTGCTTCCGGTGTTGCTGGACTTGATGCCTGCTTCCGGGGTTGCTGGACTTGGTCTGCGTCCCCGGGGGTAGGCATCATGACATGTGATGTCCTCTTGGTCGAGGAATCGGTCATCTGATATTTCCATGCCGTTAATACTGTGGCACAGATGGGGTTCTATTTAGGCCTCAATATGTCGATTGCCAGGGTCTTCTCTTCAGAAATAATCTTTTGATAGTGGTCCAATTTCCTCCATCTTATAATTGAGGACAAAGATTGAATGGCCTTCTCAAAACTGATTCTTGCTATAGAAAAAGACGCAGGCAGCCCCATTATTTTCCACCAAAAGATGGCATCCTATTTTGGCCAAATAGGTGCCGGAAGGTTTATCAGCATTTCGCTTCCATACAGCAGGCATGGGATTACTTTGCTCCTGTAGAATGTAACAATGGGGCTATATGAAAATGTTCCATATTTTCCACGCAACACATTTCCCCGACGGGCCGAAGACTGAACTTTTTTTTGCAGTTGTAATACCCATTGTTGTTCATTGGGGGCTTGATTTATTGTAATACCTAGGTATTTGAAAGACGATACCACAGTTAGAGGAAAGGTGTTTATGCGTAACACTGGAATCTTGGCTTTTTGATTCAGTCTTGTATTTGCCATGACTTTAGTTTTAGTATGTTAATCTTTAACTCATTTTTGTCCAGACATAAGCCCATCAGATCCAGGGTCTGTCGTAGTCCTCGTGCTGTTTTATCAAAAAGAATGATGTCGCCTGCATACATCATTAACTGGAGTGTACTTGAATTGATACTTGGGTGGTTGGTTATGGGCGATGACATTTCCAGCTCTAATTCGGCCATAAACAAGATAAAAAGTGTAGCAGCAAGAGGACAGCCTTGCTTGAGACCGTTGCATGTCTCAATATAGGAGGTTTGCACTCCCTCCTCTGTAAGCCTTACTTGTATCTTCGTGTTTGAGTAAAGTAGTTTGATTGGTTGCAATATGTGTGCTGGACATTTCCATTTGTGTAGTTTATTCCAAAGTATATGGCTATTTACTGTGTCAAAGGCTAAATTAAGATTAACAAAAGCAATCCATACTGTTACTTTGTTTGCAATAGCTTCCTGTTTGATGAAGGTAAGGAGAAAAGGATTTATTTTTGTTCCAACATTCTGGACAAAACCTGTTTGTCTTTTTGGAAACCGGTTTTCTGCTATGGCCAAGACAGTTAGGTCCTTCATCAGTATTGCCGCAAATATTTTCCCAAGAGGGTCTAAAAGAGCTATAGGCCTATATTTTGCCGGATTTTCTTTGTCTCCATGCTTAAATATGGTTATCAAAGTTGACAGAGTCCATGTCGCTGGTATTTGGTTCAGATGGTTAATTATACTTAAAATTTGCATCATGATATCGGCCCATTTTTCAGGAGATTTCTTTATGATTTCATTTGACAAGGTGTCGGGCCCAAGTGCCGTGATCCATTAAGTTTAGTTATGATTTGTAAGATATGTTGTTTTGTCCTGGTTATTTTCCATTTATTTTCAGTTGGTCGGTTTGTGTCAGAGGATACAAAGCAGAAAAATATTCACTCCATTTATGTTCTGATACGTTTTGTATCATCTGATGTTGTTTCGTGTATATGGGGTTCAAAAGAGACCATAAATCACGTGTATTCCGATTTTTTTAAAGCTTTGTAGCATTGTTTCGTCATCTCTTTGAAATGAGGTACTTTTATACATCTTTGTCCAATTTCTGTATTTTTATTTCGCAGCTTTTATCAAAATTCGATTTTGTTCAGTATTATGCTTTTGAAGTGATCTGCAGAGTTTCCAGAGCTCTATTTTTCTTTCCTTAATTTGCTGATTAAACTGATGGTTGTGATTTTGATTTTGGATAACAGAGGTTTTTGAGACTTGTTTGTAGGGGTCAAGTAGCTATTTATAATTTAGCTTTGCAAGATCTTGTTTCTCAGTTTGCTGGTATTTCAATGAAAGTTCATCTAAGTGTTTTTGTATAATTCATAGGGCCTCATTACGACCCAGGCGGTAAGTTACCGCCTGGGTCGTACCTTTACCACCATGGCGTAAACTACGTTTACGCCATGGTGGTTGGCGGACTTACCGCCCCATTCCGAGGTTGGCGGGGCGGTAAGTCCCCAATTCCCATTTACCCTTCCCCATTCCCATTTTTGCCCCATAGGGCATAATGGGAGTGGGGAAGGCGTTAATTACGCCACCGTAAATTACGGTGGCGTAATTAACAACAAGGTCCCTTAGCGCCATGGATTTTAACACCTGCTAAAAGCAGGTGTTAAATCCTCCATGGCGCTAAGGGACCTCGGAATCAGGCGGTAAGGGTCGGCGCTGTTTACGCCGCAGTAAACCCCTTACCGCCTGGGTCGTAATGAGGCCCATAGTCTTGTGTATGGAGCATTAAGTACCATTTTTGGCAGGGGTTGCTTTTAACATTGGCTTCCCTGACCAGCCCTCGTCAATGTCAGGATCTGATGCTCACTATTCATTGTTAGGATAGTATCCGTGTTTTGTATCTCATTCCAGATTACAGGGGAGACGTAAATATAATCTAATATGGCTTTCGACGTGCCTTGTGTGCATGTTGGAATCATTTCATTATTTTTGGACTTGGAATTTCCAACCCGTGTCAATTTTCTGGTCTCCATTTCTTTAAGCCAAGTTTTTGTTCTTGTTGGAAGATCAGAGTGTTTCTTCGGACTGCCCGTGTTGTCGAAAATATGCATGTTCAACTCCCCGAAAACAATGATGTCAATATAGCTGTATCTCGCTATCGTTGAATCTATTTCGGTAAAGAGAGTGTCAATAAATTTCGTATTAATTAATTGCTTGCGTATTCCAATATAGATTGAAAACAACTTATGTAGTTGACTCTGTTGATTGATGCCTGGGCTGGTCTTGTGTGGCTGCCTTCTGCATTATTGTGTATTGTTAATTGATGCCTGGGCTGGTCTTGTGTCGCCGCCTTCTGCATTATTGTGTATTGGATCCATGGGTTCAGATTTATTGATTTAATTGGAATTCATGGCGAATCTATTTGAACCAGCTTTAACTGACCCGAAGAGGGTCTTCCTTTAGTTTGATGCATTGCTGGATTTATGTAGAACGTATAACCTTCACGTGTCGATGGTTGGAACAGCCACGTTTCCTTCAAGCATATAATATGGCATTTCTTAAGAACAGCTGGTATATGCAAAAACAGGTGCCCATGTCCCCTTGTATTCCATGAGGCTAGCTTTAATTCAACATTTCTCTGACTCTTTGGTTGTTGTAATTGGTGTGGGGCGAACTTTGTTTCTTCATACGTTTGCTCGTTTATTTCTGATATTATATATCGGGTAGCATGATTGGCATTGGTTTTAGAGTGTTGCCTTCTTTCGTTTGTGTTGTGTTCTATATCTGACCGTGACTCTTCACTGCTCAGATATTCTGTAGTTGAGCTTGAATCACAAGGCTCGCGATGGATGATATGTTGGTTTCTTCTGAATCCGTCTAATGTTGAGTTTTGTTGTCTCTCTCCATGTTGTTGTCCTTTTGTACATTTAAATCCTATCTGTTCAAGTTGTTTGACAGTTTTTAATATTTCATTCATTAACGTTTGGTTATTGAGTTCAATTTCAACTTATCAAGCCATTCTTCATCCACAAATTTGACCAATGTTATGTCCTGTGAACGAATGTGTATTATCTCCGGTATTCCATCAAACAGTCTTAGAATGTTGGTTCAGTTTAGTATCACAGTGCTGTTCGTAATTCTGCAGTGTGTAAGGATCAGTATGTATTTTTATTTTATTTTTGTAGGCTCTATGAATATTGGAGTTGACAAGTGTGGATAAGCCAAATGTTGCTCTTTGCGGTTTGGTGAACAGAGGCTCTTACGAGGAGACTTTATTTCTTGCCTCTGCTTTCCAGTGTTTTGAAGTCAGTTCAATGTTCTGCAAAGTTATAGAATGGCCGTCTGGATATTGGTCCAGTATGATCATAGCTATGACGTTTGGAACTAGTTCTTGATCCGACACGTCAGTGGCGATTTCTTCCATTTATGTTGATAATTCCATTAATTCAGCTTGTTGTCTCACTTCCTCATCGTGCAGAACCTGTTGGGATGCACTCTGTGTTTTGGGCTTCTTTGTCAGTAATGTGTATTCTGGTCTCTTAAGTGCCTCCGCTTTTTGGTTCATCATTTGCACCACTGTAACACGCGGCATGCCAAGAGGCTGCGGTAGATTCCTTAGGAGAGCCTGTGACCCAGTGTGGCGTTTCCTTGGCTTTTTTTCTTTGGTTTTCATACCCCTCTCGGTCCCCGTAAGGTTGTGGTGAGCAAATATCTCAAACGGCTGGATCTCAGTAGGAAGGTGTGCAGATGTGACTGGATTCCAATTGGTAGATGATCTGTTTTACGTGACTGATCTTGTTGCTTTTTACCTTCTGCCTGCATGGGGATCGTCACTGGAATTTGGGTTTCGGTAGTTGTCAGTGTTTTTTTTTTGCCAGTTCCTTCATCAGTATCATCAAGGACGCTGTTGACTGGATTCTCTCCATATGATTGGCGCTCGCAATGTCTGCCAATCTTGCTTGCCATTGGTGGCTTGTCTCTGCCTCTTGGTCCAAGCGTTGTTGTATTTGCATAATAAAATATTCGATGTGAATCTGTTTTGTATGCATGAGTGCAATCAATGTGGCCTGATCTTTGACTGCATCCACATTTGCTTCATGCAATTTAAGGAAAGGTATAAGAGATTGTGACGTGGCTGTTATCAATACGTTTTGAAGATCAAAGATGGTTGTTGGGATCCGTGCCAACAATGTTTTTTCTACGTGTTCTTCTGGGATTTCGCTTTCAGGCACGTTAGTTGGCGTCTGCTTTGGACTCTCCTGCTTTATTTGCGCTTGGCACTTTTTCCTTCTCTCAGGATCATCTCCTTTGTTATGGGGCACCGCCTGCCATTCATTCGCTGAAAGGAGAACTGTTCTGCCCGTTTGTATGATGGCATTGATGTAAAATGGGGTGTATTCATCATTGCCTCCCTTTGTTGGTCCGGCGGTTTAATTCGATTCTCATAATGGCTCATGATTGAGTCTAGCTCCATGATGTCCAGGGTAAAATGGGGCTGTTGGAGGTTTCGCTGTTGTTCCGCCTCGTTCAATTGTGGCTCTTTTGTGCTGCTATTGTCTTGCAGTTGGAGCCACAGATTCCTTGCTCGTGCTGCTTTTTCTTTTCTTTTTAATGTTTTCTCATTCGGTGCTTCAGGTATGTCTGAGGAACTATGGTATTGGAAGTCGAGAATAGCTTCCTGTTTAATTCTTTCCTGAGATAAGTATTTCTGCGTCGTTGGTGAGCCTGGCAGCCTTTCCTCTTTGCAGCTGCTAGACTCTTGATCTATGGTTATGGCCGGGAGCTGTGCTGCCTCTTCTTTTTCCATGTTAGGGTTTTGATGTATCTCTGTTAGCATATCATAGAATTGGCAAGCAGAGGGCAGTGGCTCCGGCAGATCCTCCATTACCTGGTCGCAATGCAAGCTCTGCCCATCCTCCCCCCGTGTACCCGCCTCCGCAGAGACGCAGAGGAAAGAGTCCTGCCCCTCTCCAGCCCCACACTCGACACCGATGTCAGCAACGGGGCACCCCCCATCCAGAACCGGCCCTGGTAAGTGTAATTGTGGGGACTCAGAAGAGTAGGGGCAGCATGCGTAGGGAAATAATGTGAGGCTCTGTGTCGCTGTGTTTAAACTTGCCGTGAGCTCCGATTTGTTCAAAGTATCCTGAGCAACTTTGCCAATCTGTCTAGCTCCTTTGTGGTTTCTCTGATGGTTCGTTGCTACATGGCGCATACATGGATTTTGGAACACAGATGTTTCTGTAAGGGCTTTTTCATTTACACTTACTCCGTCAATTTGCGAGGTTTTACTGTGAGTTGCTGAAGTCTGCCACTTGCATTAAATACATCAGTTACATCTTTTGCATTTGGCAGCTTTACCTTCACTGCTTTGGTGAGTGCATGTTTGATGGCAGGTTGCCACCGATCCGTGCGGATTGGGACCGCCGTAGGCGTGTCAGCAACCGTTTTCCCTTGTTGCCGGGTCCGGAGACCCACTGCATTCAGCATCGAATTTCTGACGGGGCAGGCAGCAAATATGTAACACCCAAGCTATTTCAAGTTTGGAGTGAAATGTCAGTCCGCGGCCGATCCGCAGCGGGTTGCAGGTTTTAGCTCCAAAAGTTAGTATCCAGAGAAAGTGGACTGGTACAGGTTTCAGGCGTCTCAGGCTACAGTGCTTGCTTAAGACTCAGCAACCGACTCTGCGGCCGCTCCGTGGCGGTTTGCAGGTTTTAGCTCCAAAAGTTAGTATCCACAGAAAGAGGACTGGCACAGGTCTCAGGCTTCTCAGGCTTCAGTGCTTCCCTAAGACTCAGCAATCGACTCTGCGGTCGCTCCTCGACGGTTGCAGGTTTTAGCTGCAAAAGTTAGTATCCACAGAAAGAGGACTGGCACAGGTCTCAGCCTTCTCGGCTTCAGTGCTTCCCTAAGACTCAACAACCGACTCTGCGGTCGTTCCGCGGCGTGTTGCAGGTTTTAGCTCCAAAAGTTAGTATCCACAGAAAGCGGACTGTCACAGGTCTCAGGCTTCTCAGGCTTCAGTGCTTCCCTAAGACTCACCAACCGACTCCGCCTGTCAGATCTTCATATTTAGAAATGAGACAATTACCCCAGACAGTTTTTTATACAAATTTGATATGAAATGCATTTAAGAAAAATTCAAAATGTCCTTAAAAAGAGTGCTGTTCTAAAAAAAAATCAAAGCAACACATAATTTATGTATGAAAAATAAAATAAACCAATTGACACACAAAAATCATCATAAATAACCAAAAAAATACAGAAAGAAAAAGAACCATTCAATCAAACTAGTGACAAAAATTACTGTGAACATCCAGGCATGGACTGTTAAATGTTTTAAACCACCAAGGGATTTCAATACAGGCTCTGATCACCAATGAAAACCCTTCCTAAAGTCTGGAGGGCAAAGGGCTCCTAATCCAAATCTATTCTGTAGGTGAAAGGACAAAAATATTATACACATCAAAGGTCTACGTAACATCATGCAGCTACCCGTGAAATATTCACATGGCTATAGTTCATATTTTTTATTTTATTTAAAGTGCAAGTAGGTTAATTAAAACCTTATACGCTATATAACATAATATAACAATATTACAAGTCAGAGACACATGAGAATACAAAAGTGCAAAAATAGGATAATGTAAAATACATGGCATGAGCGAAAAATAAGTTAAAAACTTTGTACGTTATATATATTTATACACAAAACATTTCATGTTGTAAATTTGGCATATTTCATTTCAACATATGATACCTCTCAAGCCCCCTTAACAAATTCTTTATTTCTATGGAGGATCTCAGAGTTTGTGATCTACATCTGGTACCCCCCATCCGTCAATTTGGGTTGCTCTCTTCCAGATATAGAAGGCAGCACCAGTATAAATCACATTTTCTGCCATATATATGGCAGACCAAAATTGATCAGTTCCAATCATACTCAGGTCCCATACAAAGTTTCCATATCCTTTGAGATACCATTCCCGTAAATTCTCACATCCTGTAAGTAAGTGTCTAGTGGATTCTATCTCCCTTTTACAGTGTCTACGCAGTCTTTCTTCCAGGGCTAGACCCGAACAAGCTCCTGTATATTCCCTACATGGTAATATGTTAAATCTAACAAGGAAAATAAAACGTATCAGGCTTCTATTTCCAGTCGTAAACAAGTAGTATCTGCGGGAGGTCATAGGTTTTATACCTTGGAGTACGTAGGTCGAATATCGTTTCTTTTTTGACAGGTAGGACAGATTAGAATGTACATCCCACTTAAATGCTTTATTTTTTAGATGGTTGTGGGTCTCAATCATTTCACCTGTCGATATGGGCATCATCATGTTAATTTCCATAAGGAAAGAGAGAGTCACTCCTTTTAAATTCGATATGTTTGTGTTCAATTTATCATGCATCAACATGTTTTTGCCAATCAGACCCAGGAGGCACAATCCCTCCCCCTCTCCCGACATAATTTTCATATAGATCTTACTGCACTGTATTTTCCAAAGCATTTTTAAGGAGACCAGCCCCAATTCGCTTCGTATTGCTTCAATAGGGGTCGGTCTTGGGAGTCCCAGAAATGGTTTCCATAGTTTGCTTTCTAATAGCCCGAGGTTTTCCATATCTGAGGCTCCCACCGTTTCCAGTGCATAAAAGGCACAGGGGATAATGCATCGCTTATATATTTCTAAATACCCTTCAATGGAGTATCCGCCTTTGTTTGTCATATACTTTTTCATAACGTTCCATTTTTTTAAAGACTTTTGTCTCAACCATCTCAAAATAGAAATCCTTTGGCGGGAGAGTCATAATATTGATTCCCAAATAACTGTATATGTCAACTACCTCGAGAGCATTATCATTAATCTTCCAATTATATAGTCTACGATCTTTACTCCTTTTTGATCCCCAAAAACCATCACCTTCGTTTTATTTATATTTATGCCTAAATTATTTTCTTTAGAATAAAGATGTTGGATTTCGGCATTTTCTGTAACCCCGCCCCCCAGTGTTTTGTCTAATAGGATAGTATCGTCGGGGTACATGAGACCATTTATACCAAATCCCCCCACTTTTGGAGTCAAATTTTTTATTCCAATAAATCTGTCCCTGATATCTGACACATAAAAATTGTACAGTGCCGGGGAGGTAACACAGCCTTGTTTAAGGCCTAAATTAGTTTTAATTTCAGGGGAGATTTGTTTGCCTTTGCCCAAACAGATGGTCACAGTGGTTTCTTTGTGCATTTCACGTAGGAAATATAGGATTGTGAGACATATCTTCTTATCGGCAAATTTTTTCCAGAGTCTTTCTCTGTCGACACAGTCGAATACCTTAGAATAGTCGATGTAATAGGGGTATAGTTTAATGTCTTTTTTATCTAATGTATCTGAGATTATATGTTTTAGCATTACTAAATTATCGAGGGTACTATAATTCTTACGAAAGCCGGTTTGTTGGATTGATATGAGATCTTTTTCATTGCTCCATATGGTTAGGCTATCTATCAGTAGGCAGCAGAAAATCTTACAACTGCTGTCAATCATGGCTAATAGGTGATAGTTGTCCAGGTTTTTCCTATCCCCTTTTTTGTGGATTGGGACAACCATCGTCTTTTGCCAGTTTTCCAGGATAGTACCACTTTCCCAAATATTAGAGAATATGAGGTGTAAAAATACTGCCCATTTTCTTGGATTTCTTTTCAGAACGACATTCGCCAACCCGTTTGGTCCCGGGGCTCTGGAGGATTTCATTTTATTTATAATTTTTAGTATGTCCTGGACCTCGTAGGGAAATATCTGATGTCTATTTATTGCACGTTCTTCATATAAAGAGGTGGATCTATCCTCCACATATGGGAGGTGGGATATATATTTTACCCATACATTTTGATCTATGTCATTATTTTCTTTATGCGTATCTTCCAATAAGTATTGTCGGTAGAGGTACCAGAATTTCTTGGCATCATGTGTTTTACAGAATACATATATAATCTTCCAATTTGCATTGTTGACATTATGTGTATATACTTTGAACCAATTTTTAAATCTGGTCTTAATATTTAAAATTTGTAGTATCTTTGACTCTTCTGTTAATATGGGGTTAGTTTTAATATTCTCATTTCAGCCTTCTTTTCTTTTATTCTCTTTTCTGTTTGGCTCTCATACTTATTCAGATGAGGCTTACCATGTTTATGGTGGATCCGCAGACTACAGTTTTCCTTTTGAATCATGCCCAGCAAATCACCTACAATCTTAAGGCCGTTTTGTGCTATCTCTTGATCTTCACGTGGTAGTATATGAAACATATTGTTGAATTTTTCCAAATTTGTCTCAGTCCATATAAGCCTGTTTCCCCCCCATGGAACTCTAAATATTAATGGCGTCACCACTGTCCCATTGATTAGAGGTTATTCTTAGCAATTTTCATCTGAGTGCTTTGTGATCACTCAACGGTGTGGCTATATGGTGAAAAGATCCAACAATTTTCTTTATCCCCTGGCTGACAAACATATTTGAGCTGGTTTTGCCATTGGACTAAGTGTCTTTATTAGGAGTATTTTTCCGGCCAATACATAAGCCTCCTGGCAAGCAACCCTTTTTTCCTCCAACTGCAGATTTGCAGATAATGTTTTACCCGTCCAGTAATAAAGTTCCCCCCACCCAGGTCTCCTGAAGTGCAAATACGTCACTTTCTTTTTTTTTTTACAAATTTGTTTTTATTATTTCCAAACACGTCAACCAAGTGTACAATATAACACAACTTCTCCCCCCCCCCAACAACCCCCCTCCCTTCCCTCCCCCCCTGGGGATGCATGCTTTTTACTGCCGGGATTATTTTATGCAGTGAAAATGTCTGAGATCCTGATGTTATGAGGGCACCACTGTACCATAAAGTCCGATTGGAGATATTCCAGAGTCCCTCCCCATTCCATTACAAATCTGTCTTTCGTTCCCTGGATGGTGTGTGTGACCTTTTCCATCGCCATCTGGGCCCATACTCTTTGGAGCCATGAGTATATCAGTGGGGTGTCTTTCTTCTTCCAGTTGTGGGCTATTGTTGTCCAAGCTGCTATGAGGAGGCCCATAAAGCTTCTCCATTGTGTTTTTCTGATTCTTTTGGCCCTGTCGTCTCTCATCCCACATAGCCAAACGCACTCCCCCATTTTTTCTGCCTCTGGAAAAATTTTCCCCATTTCACCCTTGACCTCTTCCCAGAACGGCGTTATCCCCTTGCATGTCCACCAGATGTGCCTCCATGTCCCCTCTTCTCCGCATTCCCTCCAGCATAGGTTCGACGAGTTGGGGAACATTGTATGTAGTCTTTCTGGGGTGTAATGCCATTGGATGATGATTTTAGTCCACGTTTCTCTTGTTTGTGCTGATCGTGTCATCTTTGGGATCAGCGTCCAGAGGTCTTCCCATTGTTGTCTTGTCGGTTCTACACCCAATGTTTTGATCCATTTGTTCATGTATGGCCGCTTGATTTTTTCGTCCTGCGTGTTGATAAAGGAGTAAAGGATCGATACCCATTTTCTTGCCCCAGAGTTTGTTGTGATATATGTCTCGAATGGGGTAAGGGTTCTTGTTGCCGCCTTGATTATGTCTGGGGATTTGAGCCAGTGTTTTAGCTGCTCGTATCTAAATTTCTCCCTTGTGTTGCGTGCTGAGGGTGTGAGGCACTCTTCGTATGCTCTTAGCTCATTGTTTTCGAACATTTCCCCTATTTTTGTTATCCCTGCCTCCTCCCAGCATTCATATGCCCCCTGTTCCATCCCAGGTTGGAATTGCGGGTTTCTGCTGATTGGGGTCAGGCGTGGTGGTCATTACGCCCTTTCTCATTTGAATATCCCAGGCCGCCATTGTTGTTTTCATGATTTGACTAATTTCTATGTTGGGATGTCTATGTTGTTTCTGTTTCCAGAGGAGTTCCACTAGTGGTGTTCTGGCCACTGCTCTGTCCTGTGCGGCCCAGATCGGCTGTGGGACGTTTCCTAGCCATTCCCGGAGTACTTTTAACTGTGCCGCCTGGTAATATTTCTGAAAGTGCGGAAGCGCCAGTCCTCCTTCCCTGATCGGCGTGGACATGATAACCCTGGCTAGTCTTGGCGTCTTCCCGTTCCATACGAAGGTTGTGATGGCCTTTGTGAGTGCTTTAAGGAATGATTTGGGGACTCCTATCGGGAGGGCCTGGAAGTAGTATAGTATTTTTGGGAGTATGGTCATTTTTACCGCCTGTATCCTGCCCCACCACGAGATCATGAGGGGATTCCATCTCTCCAGGTCCCTACGGAGTTTTGCTAATAGTTGCGGGTAGTTGTTCCCATATAAGTGATCCACCCTTCGTGTGAGCTCTATACCCAGGTATTTAATGCCAGAGTCTGCTACCCTCAGGTCCAGTGTTTTGGCTGCTCTCCCTATCTCCCCCCTGTCGCCTGCCAGTATTAAAATTTCCGATTTGTTCCTATTGATCTTTAGGCCTGAGATAGCCCCAAATTCCTCTAATTCCCTGATCGCTGCCCCCAAAGCGCTGCTCGGCTCTTCCAGTGCTAACAGCATGTCATCTGCATAAGCGGAGACCTTGTGTTGTGTTCCTGCCATATCTATTCCTTTAATGTGCCTGGCTTCTCTTAGTTTCCAAAGTAGGGGTTCTAGAAAAATAGCGTATAGTAGTGGGGAGAGGGGGCATCACTGTTTTGTTCCCCTGGATATGCAAATCTTTTCAGTAACCTCCCCATTGACTGCCACTCTACAGGTAGGAGCATTGTAATTCGCTTTTATTCTCGCAATAAAGGTCTCCCCGAATCCCATGGAGTGTAGTGTCCTAAACAGCATTGACCATTCCACCCGGTCAAACGCTTTCTCTGCGTCTACTGCGAGGAGGATAGACGGGGTCTGTTTTATACCTATTTTTTCCAGTAAGTGGATAATCCTTCTAAGGTTGTCATGTGTTTGTCTTCCCGGGATAAAGCCTGATTGGTCTAGATGTATTAGGTTCGGGAGAAGCGGGGAGAGTCTGGTTGCTAGAATTTTAGTATATATTTTGGCATCTATATTGATCAGTGAGATTGGTCTGTATGAGGCTGGGTCTGAGGGGTCTTTCCCTGGTTTGTGAAAACTAGGACCTTCGCTTCGTTCATAGAGGGGGTAACATTGCCACTCTCTCTAAACGAGTTGAGGAGCTTTGATAGGACAGGGGTCAGTGTATCCGCGTATTTTTTATAAAATAGGGCCGTGAAGCCATCCGGGCCTGGGGCTTTATTGAGCGGGAGATCAATTATTGCCTTTTTAACTTCTTCTTCTTTGATAGGGCTCTCTAAGGCCTGCCTATCTTGTTCTGAGATCTGTGGGAGGTTGAGGGCTTTCAGAAATGTGTCCTGTGCGAATACGTCTGGGTGGTCTGTAGAGTACAATTTCTGGTAGTATTCTCTGAAAACTTCCCCTATGTCTTGTGTGCGCGTGCATCGTTCTCCTGCCGTATCTGTGATGTTTTTGATCGTGGTGTCTGTTTGTTTTGCGCGGAGTTGTCTCGCTAGGAGTCTGTCCGCCTTGTTTGCTTTAATATAATACCTTTGTTTTAGGTATAACAGGTTCCTTTCCGCCCCCTTCGTGCGCAACATCTCAAGTTGGCCTTGTGTATGTCTCAGAGCCCTCTTCAGATCTCTAGAGGGCTGTGCCACTATTTTCCCTTGCAGTTCTGTGATCGATCTTTCTAGTTCCCTTTCCCACATATGCCTCTGTTTCTCTTTCGTGATTTTTAGTGACATTATCCTTCCGCGGATCACTGCTTTAAACGCCTCCCAGACCGTACTCAAAGATGTTTCCCCATTGTCATTTTGTGCGAAGTAATCTTCTATCTGTTCCCGTACTGTTTCCCCCATTACCGGGTCTCGGATTATGTCCTCCGGCAATCTCCACTTCCATAGCCCGTTCTGATTCCCCGGAATTTTCACATCTAACCATAATGGAGCGTGGTCTGAGAGTGCTATCGCCCCCTTTTCCAACCCCTGGATCTTGCCCAACATGCCGACTCCGACCCAAAAGTAGTCAATTCTTGACATGGAGTTATGCACATGCGAGAAGTGTGTGTACCCTCTTTGCTCCCCTTTCAATTCCCTCCACACATCATTTAAGGCTAGTTGGGCCATTTGTTGCCTGAGGCGTTTTGACGGTGCCCCTTGTCCTTGTATGTTACCCGTACTTCTGTCTATTTTAGGGTCCCACGCCATGTTCAGGTCGCCCCCCAGGATCACCTCTCCTCTTGCGAAGGGTTCCAATTTACCCAGAGTATCTCTCATAAAGCCATCTTGTCCCACATTAGGTGCGTATACGGACGCAAGAGTGATCCGCATACCCGACAGTACTACATTAGCAAACACATATCTTCCCTCCTTGTCTGCAGTAGCGTCCTCGAATTTAGCGTCCCATCCTTCCCTCACAGCTATCAGGACCCCCGCTCTTTTTTCTGTGGAGTTCGATTGGGCCCATACTTTGAAGCCCTTTAGTCTGGTTTTCTGCTTGTCCCTAGCCCTGACATGTGTTTCTTGGAGAAGCAGGATATCCGCCCTTTCCCTTTTGAGTAGTCTCTCCAGCTTACCCCTTTTTGTGGGGTGATTCATCCCCCTTATGTTATACGTTACGATGCGAAGCTTCCCCATCCTACGGTGTTTCTCGCTTTGCGGTTATGATCCCTTGCCTTGGTGTCGCCTTCATGGTCTTGTCCGCTGTTCCGTGTGCATTCCCCGTAAACCCCCCCCCCCAACCAATAACCATAAACCAAATAACTTGCCCCCGAGTTGGGCGAGGGTTCCTATTGTTGCCCGGGCGTTCCACCCAGAGCTCCCTGCCCATCCTACCCTCGGGGGGGCTTTTCCGTGGGGGATCCTAAACCCCATCTTCCCATTTGTCCTTACCGGATTCCAAGCCGATTGGGCCCTCCCGGCCGCCGGTTCTACCTTTGCTGTGCCATTTCTCATTCTCAGCTTCCCCCTCACGTAGCGTAGTTTGGTTAGCCCCTGGGGGGCCGCGTCGTTCCCCTTCCGTGATTGATCGTGTCTTCTACCTGCGATCTTCTCTACCCTTGTTTGATCCTTTCTGTCTGATGGTGTCCCATCCTTTGGGTCTTCTTCTCTGTTCCGCTCTGTCCTTTTCCTGATCTTCTTCTTCCCCGTCTTCTTGGAGCCCCATCATGCTGAGGCCCTCTGCGCAGGAGGTCACTCTTCTCTGTTTACCCTCCCATGTGAAAGTTAGCCCAAAGGGGAATGTCCATTTGTAACGTATTTCTTTTACCACCAAGGCCTTGATAAGGGGGCCCATCGCTCTCCTTTTCTGCAGGGTGATCAGTGCCAAGTCCTGATATAGTTGTATTTCCTGCCCATTCATCTTTATGTGGTCCATATCTCTGGCTTTCCTCAGGATCTGCTCTTTTTGTGGGTAGGAGGAGAGCGCCACCAGCACATCTCGTGGTCTTTCTCCTGGCGCGCCGGATCTCCTTGGTCCCACCCTGTGGACCCTGTCTACTCCGATTGTATCTGTCTCGTGCTCTCCCAGAATGTCTCTAAACACCTCTTTCACAGCTGTCTTAAGGTCCTTATCCAGTATTGTTTCTGCCATATTTTTAATGCGAATGTTTGAGCGCCTGGAGCGGTTTTCCAGATCCTCACATTGTATCTCCAGATTTTGTGTGAGTCTCGCCAGATGTTCCTGGGTTTCGCTCGTTTGGCGCGTCTCCTCCTCGACCCCCTGCATCGTTCTTTCCAATGTGTCCGTTCTCTCCTCTAGTTTGGCCACGTCCATCCTGAGATCATGAACCGCCTGCTTCATGTCGTCTTTCATTGTCGTGAACTGCGCCTGGACTGTTGACATAAATTTTTCCTGAAACTCCTGAAACCATACTTGCATGTCATCTCTTGATGGAGGTGGGTGAGGGTTTGCCTGCGCCATGTCTTCTCCCTGTTGTATGTCCTGTTGCTTCCCTTTTGCTTGCGCAGTTATGTCCGATGACCACAGTTGTAGTAAGTTTGGATCTTGCCTTGTGGTTTGTGGGGTTTGGTGTAGAGCGGTATTCTTATTTTTTGCCCTTGACATGGTCCGTCCGGGATCCTGAGGGCTTTTATCGTGCTTAGGCTGTCCCGCAGATCTATATGATGTCCCCAGTGGGGTGTTCCCGTGCTGTCTACCTGGGGTACCAGCCTGGGCGACGCCTGGGTGGCCCGGTGCGTCCGTCTGTACCGCTGGGTCTAACTGATCCTTGCTGGTAAATTCTCTGTAATGCCTGTCTGCGCTGCCCGCCTCGCCCCTTTCTGTGGGTAGTTAGTTCGCGGGAAGATGTCCCGTGCCGGGTTCCTTGCTGTGGGATGCGGCTCCCCACCTGGCCTCCCCTGCTCTGCCGGGGGTCCCCCCTCAGGGTTTCAAGCACTCACCCCAATGGTGACCAATACCGGGAGGGGGGGGGGCATACCCCGTGCCGTCGCCGCCGCCGTCCGGTGTTTTGGCTCCGCGCCGGATTGAGTGTCTGAGGGCTCTCCGCGTTGTTTTCTGGCGCCGCCCGAGCCGTGGGCGCCCACACGCAGGGGGGGCGAGGCCGCCCAAGGATCCAGGGCCAGGCCCCCGCACTCGCGTAGTGCGCCTCGCCGCCGCTTCCTCAGACGTCTTTCCTGGAGCTTCCGATGGGGGAGGGGCGGCCGCCGTCACGTTCGGCGATCGAGCGTTCCTCGCCCGTATCAACTCGTTGGCCGGGGCCGCTACATCGGAGAGTAGTGAGGGGTCGTGTCGCATGCTATTTGGCCCCAAACACTGCTTTTGCGTTGCTTTTTCGGCGGCCGGGGGAGAGCGCGGCTCAGACGCGACTCAATGCCCCGGCGGCCATCTTGGAAATCTCGTCACTTTCTTTTAAAAGCTTAATTCCATCTATATGCTTGATGGAATTATAACCCTTGCTATTCCAGGAAAGGAGGGTGAGTCCTATTCCGTGGGCCCCATCTCAATAATCGGGGAAGTATTCTCTATCTGGGGTCTATAGATCCAGATTTTAAGTTCCACTCATCTCTTCCCCTTATTGTGTTTTCTGGGGTATATTTGGGGGCATATTAGTTTCAGGTATGGAGTCTATTATGTTTTTACAAATAAGAATTTCAAATTTGGTGCCCCATAATAATTTTGAGTGTTCCCTGATAAGGTCAACGATCACTGCAGTCCCAAATTGGACGATAACCCAATTTTCCCAACTACCCTGTTTCAGTAAAATCACTAGGTCAATATCTGATGATTTAATGGTTTAATGGAGCCCCCGCCCCCCCTACAACCAAGCGCAGGGCAGGAGCCCCCGCTCCCCCTACAACCAAGCACAGGGCAGGATCCCCCTGCTCCCCCTACAACCAAGCGCAGGGCAGGAGCCCCTGCTCCCCCTACAACCAAGCACAGGGTAGGAGCCCCGATCCCCCCACAACCAAGCGCAGGGCAGGAGCCCCCCCTGCTTCCCCCACAACCAAGCGCAGGGCAGGAGCCCCCCCATTACCCCCACAACCAAGCGCAGGGCAGGAGCCCAGTACTGAATAATATGCTCCGGCGACCCACACAATCCTGCATCATCTTTCCTCATGGCAAAATATGCCCGAATCGAGCATGGCGCTACCGGAAATGGCCACCTCCTCCTCGCTGTGTAGTTGCTAAGCAACCGTAATACAACAACAACGCACGCCGGTCCTAAATGCAACCGATTGGCTGCATACCTGAATATCCAGCTACCAACACTGCCGGAAGGCGATAGCCGGAAACAGGCCTACGCATCAAGGGCCTAGCTGTGAGAGCCTAGCTGTAAGGGCCTAGCTGTAAGGGCCAGGCCTGTCTGTGCCTGTTCGGGTCGGACGTGGCGATGGGCAGCATGCTGCCAAACCAAAGAGTCTGATATCTGTAAGTACCATTGCCTGTAGCATCTACTACTACATTGCATTGTTGCTATATGCCTACTGCACACTGTTGTTCCCCACCGTGTCCACATACGCCCACCCTGTCTAATATTACACCAAACGCTGCCATCATGTACATGTATACTGCTACCCTGTAATAGTGCAATCTAGGGACCTATTGTTATTTCATGCATAACCTTGCAGTATTCTAACTTATTGTCATTTTGCCAACGTAGCGAGCGTGCTATTATCTAATCTGTCTACTTGTCATCCCCTCCTACTATCTCGCCTTATAACTCAGATACCTTTACTAATATCCACCAACCACCTTCCCACATGACCCCATCACCAGTCCTCAACAACACTGAGAAGCTACCCCATAGTACCTGCTCCTCCAGCCCTTCTTTCTCTTCACCTGACCCACCACCTATACTCTCAATCCCCGCTATGAAACAACACCCTACATCTACCAACAAGCCAGCTGCCCCCCACATCTTTCCCTCCAACATCGTCCCCACCTACTTCCTACTCTCATTCTTTACCAAAAGCAACCCCACTGCAACCCTTCCTACACCGACCCCCACCACACACCCTAGACCCACGAACACCAGAAACAAACTCCTGGGGCTCCTCTCCAGACACACCAGCACCCAAGCTCTTGCACCCCCTGACCTATCCAGGATAACAGCTCCGCCTAATGATACATCTGGACAAGCAGCACGCACACCAGACACTACACCCCTGAACCCCACCCTACCATCTAACACCACCCCTCTCACTGTAACCCATACATCCAACCACATGCAATGTGCCCTGATCAACACCAGATCCATCCCTGCACCAACTTATAACCAATCTTGACCTCGATTTCCTCGCTGTTACTGAGACCTGGTTACAAAGCGCTTCAGGACCTGCTCTCACCCTAGCCATCCCACAAGGCTACTCCATTATTAGGCAAGACCGGCTCACTACCATAGGTGGTGGCGTAACATTTATCATGAAAGATTATCTTGAGGCCAGACAAATCCCATCCAACCTGGGTGGAAACCCTGACTCCCTTGCTATAAAATGCTCACTCTCCCCCAACACTACCATCACCATCAACCTGTTCTATCACCCCCTTGGCCCACTAATGGACTTCCAGGACAACCTCACTCACCTCCTCGCAGAAAACCTTAAGACCACATCCAAAAGCATCCTTCTAGGGGACCTCAACCTCGGATACAACGATAAAAAGGACAAACCAGCTAAAACCCTCTCACTAGCCTTACAAGAACTAGGCTTCAACCAAAAAATAAACACGCCCACGCACAACAAAGGACATATCCTTGACTGGCTATCCGACCACAACTGTGGTATTGACATCAGTTCCGTCACCCCCACCCCTTGGTCTGACCATCACCTCATTCACTTCTTCATCCCCACTGTCACCACCAAGGTGCACAAACCTATCCCTATCCCCCCAGCCTTGGCAAGAAGCACAAAAAATCTTAATAAAGAAAAGATCATAACCCATCTCAACACCCTCACCACTGATCTTGAATTCACTGACCCATCCGTGCTAGCAGACATCTACAAACACACCATCAGCCCTGCTATAGACACTATCGCCCCACTACAAAAGAAAAAAGCTAAAATTATGAAACACGCCAAAACTTGGTTCTCCTCGAAACTAAAAGGACTCTGCACTGTGAAGCGTAAAGTGCTGAACACCGGGCAGAAATCATCATCTGAAGCCACCCTATCCTCTTATAAAAAAGTCACCTCTCAATACAAAAAAGCCATAATCACAGCCAAATCTGCCTCATTCAATGACAGAATCACAAATGCTACTTCTGAATCCAAAGAGCTCTTTGCCATTTTCAAAGAACTCACCAACCCAGCCACCAAATCCCAAGATGTCATTAAAGACCAATCCTGGTGCAACTCAATACAATCTGCCCTACTTAACAAAATCCTACTCTTGCAAGAAAAAATCAAAGAGCACCGCAAAAACTTATCACAGCATATTGAATCAACCACCAGCCCCAAACATAAGTCCACCCCCAGCGTAGCACCTCCTACCACTAAAGACCCCATAACTCCATTTAAATTTAGTGAAATAACTGAACTTTAAGTAATTGAGATAATGAACAAAATCAAACCTTACAACTATAAAAGAGATGCCTGCCCAGCCAAACTAATTAAAGACTGCACAGAAACTCTTGCCCCTTTTCTCAATTCCTTCATTAACGCATCCTTCACATCCAACACAGTTCCAGACAGTCTAAAAGAAGCCTGGGTGCGCCCCCTTCTAAAAAAAAACACTCTAGACCCAGAAATCGTCAACAACTATAGGCCCATCACCACCGTGCTATTCTTGCTCAAGATCCTGGACAAAGTCACCTACACGCAAATCCAGCAATATCCTGAGGCAAAGCACATCCTAGGTAAAAGACAGTCAGGCTTCCGACCAGGACATGGGACTGAGTCAGCCCTACTTGATCTTAAAATTCAATTTAGCGATATCATGGACAAAGGCAAAACAGCACTTCTGCTTCTGGACTTGTCTGCTGCCTTTGACCTTGTCAACCATGATATCCTAGGCATGCACCTAAACAATGAAGCACATTTCTCACCCGCAGCCATCGCCTGGGTGGCTTCCATCCTAAATGGTAGACTCATGAAAGTCTTCTCGGACACTGCATCTGCCTCCCCTATCACTGTACACTGTGGTGTCCCTCAGGGCTCTTGCACCACCCCTACACTCTACAACATATTCACCCTCGCGCTATTCAAAGATCTCGACTGTCGCAACATACCGTACACCAACTATGCTGATGACACGCAGGTACTACTCCCACTTACTGGGACCTATGATGAAGACGCAGCAGCACTAACCAAAATATACTCAGCCATTAAGACTTGGATGGCTGCAAAAGGCCTCTGCCTCAACGGGGATAAAACGGAGATCCTTGTAGTAGGTACCAGAGAAACCCTCAACTAGCTCCCACCTCAATACAAAACCTTCAACATTTACAACACCACCATTACAGTCTCCTCGACTATTAAAACTTTAGGTGTCCATCTTGACTCTTCGCTATCCTTGACTCGCCAGGTTAACGCCATAGCCTCCTCAGCCGCACTCACCACTAAAGTGATCAATGCAGGTAAACCTTTTCTTTCCACCAAAAACTGCCTCTCCATCGCCAGAGCCACAGTAGGTACAAAGCTGGACTACTGTAATGCCTTATTCCTGGGCACCTCTGCAAAAAACCTGAACAAACTTCAAATTACTCAAAACAATGCCCTAAGGGCAGCACTGAGCATCCCCAAAAGGGAACATATCTCCCAAGCTAGGAAAGATGCCCACTGGCTACCGGTTAAGGAACGCATACTATTCAAATCCCTGGCCATCACTCACAGATGCCTCTCATCAGACGCCCCACCCTACTTATCTGAAAGAATCTCACTCAATTCCTCTAACAGACCTACGAGAACCCACCTTTCCAATCAGATTTATGTTCCCACGTTCAAAAGAACAAAAGCAGCGGGTACAGTTTTCAGCACCTTCCCCCCAAAAACCGGAATGCCCTGCCCACCACACTAAGAAACGAAAGATCCTACTCCACTTTCTGCAAAACACTAAAAACACTATTGTTCTGTTAAATGTTTCTACTGCATTTCTATTAAATGTATCTATTGCATTTATATCTGCCTGAATATACTTGCTGCTTCTCTGTAACCCACTAACAGCAAAAAAGTACATTCTTCTTCTGTATCTGCTTTATTCCATGCTTTGTCACCGGTGAAGTGTTTTCATATGTTAAGTTAAGCACTCTGTAACACCGCCACGATGCCCCAGGGCCGCTTGTGCGCTTTATAAATGCAAGTAAATAAAAATAAATAAATAAAATAAATAAATATAGTTGGGGAATTTTATGTAATTGTGCCAATAGCCAAGATCTGTTCAGGAAGGTTCTCTCCTTGCAGGGTTGTTTTACTATGATTTTAATACTGTTGCCCAGGATATAGTTTTTGCTCGATAGTATAATTTTTACTTTGGTTTTTATACATGGCTAATCTTTCCATTTCCCTAATATATGTTTCTTTTTCATATGTTTTTAGAGATAGTGCAGCTCTGCTGATTGGTATGTTTAGGCATCTTATATTTTCTCTCTTTTCAATTATTTCTAAATTTTCAATATCACTATTTAAACACCCTTCATGCTTTTCTTTTTCCTCCACATCTTCAACTTCTATTTCAGCAGTCTTCTGAGGGTTATTTTTGTAGCCATTTTATTAAAGTGCCCTCTTTTATTGTTGGAATTCTATTATTTTGACTAGTTCTATTACACTTATTTGAGAGCTCAAATATATCCCCTATTTCTATGCAATTCATATCAGAAGGGGGCATTTCCGCCAAAGCTGCACTGTTTCTTTTTGTGTGCTTCTTCTTATTCGACCTTATTTTATTGCCCCGACATTTGCTACTTTTATTATTTTTTCGTTTTTCTATTGTACGTTCCTTAGAAACCATGGGAAGGATTTCGATTTTCTTCTATGATACTTTCATTGCTGTCAATTTCTATATTTATTAGTTTGCTTTCCTCTACCACGTCCCTTTCTATCTCATAATTCTTTCGATTTTCAATTTCTTTATCGATTATGGAGCAAAGCTCACTCAGAGCCCTTGAATTTTCTTCTGCCACCCCCTGTTCGATCTGAGGTGTTTTCTTTGGGGTTGCTTTTACGTCCTCTATCATTAACCCCAAAGGTCTTGTATTTTCTACCGATTCAATAACCAGATTTTTAATCTCATCTTGGTCTTTCATTTGTTTTGTACATATTCCGAGAAATTTCTATATTTGTTGTTATAGCGTCTAATTTTTCATTCAAGCTCAAGGACTTTCCCATGGTAGTGTCCAAACTTATGTTCAGAGAGCTACCATAAGTCACTCTGGAGCCACCGGGGACTCGTCTCCCACAATACTCACTTGTTCAGCTTCGGCATATTTCTCCAAATCTGGAGTGGCCGATAGGTCTATGCCAATAAGATTTCCCATGCCTATAACTTTTTCAGTACTATTCTCTTCTAATGGTGCTATAGGGGCGGGATTTAGTCCCAGAGATTGGCGCCTGAAATCATGTACCAAATTTAAGAGAGAATTGTTATCAATCATGGAGCTATTTTCGGGTCCTTTCTGTGTATCCATCTTTTTTAGTTCATTATATTTTTCCCCTTTAGTAAGGAAATTAGAAATTTTGGTTGGTCCAATGTAGATTTACCATTTACCGGGAAGATTGTGTTGTTTTGGTTATTGTCCTTTTGTATGTTTCCTAATTTCCCTGTTCCCTTTTTGAGTTTTATTTTGTTGTCAGTGATAGTAGTTTCACATTTTTTTTTTGCTCTCTGATTTTTGGAGGGTAAATTTGGGGGCCATCCTGACTATAATCAGCATGAGCTGAAATATGACTGGCAAGTAAGGTTACTTGAAGGTCTTATCCGACAATGAAGATATGTCTACCTAAGTGTCACTATATGTGTTTTACCCGATAAGTTCTGCTTTCACAAAAGCACAGAGAAGAGGAATTATATATAAGTTCTTATACTTCGAATGAATTCAGGATCCTGATAGAACTACCCCGAGCTAGAAAAAGGCTATTGAGAGGATCTAGTTGTCTGAAGAATAAAGCCAGAGTATAGGATAATTGCGTAGTGGTAAAATTCAGTGGCCCACCCAAAAGTAAATATAAGAATTACATTTCATGTCATATAGAAACACAGTGCATTAATTTTTGGTCTCTTTCATGCAACAAATAAGAAGCCAGTAGGCCTAAAAGAAAGAAAGGGCGGGGGGTTGAATCGCAGTATAAACTTTCAGAGCCATATTCAATCTTTCAATTTGTGTCCTGAGAGGCCTGCGTGTTAAATATAGAATCACAACTAGTGAACCACGTAATTACTTCACCAGGTGGAGGAGAGAACCTTGCAGCCTCCAGCCAAGTAACAAATAATACAAAGTGTCTAAATGAAAATGTTTAGGCTTTTCCCAGAGGGAACACCAATTTAGTTATGGTCAGAGGCGCCCGACAGCTTGAGGACCTGCCCTCGTGTCCCCCCCCAACCTCCCTGCTCTGCCAAATCTGTATGGTGATGTGCTGGAAATTCCTCAAGGCAGAAATGTCAGTTTTTGAGTTTCCGCAATAAATCTCACTGTATTTGTGATTTCAGGTACTGTTCCGTAGGAGGAAAAGCAGATTATCCTTTTCGACCTGTTCCCAGTATTCCAATAGAAGTCGTTTAGCAGCGCAGCCCGTAACCAGCCAAACAGCAGGCGTGATGCCCTCAGAGCGGCGACAGGCTTAACGCCGCAAGGGTGCCGGTCGGGTAGTTTCATCCAGTTACGGCCTCAAGGGGGTGGGGCCAAAGTTCCTTGATGGCTGCGAGCGCGGTAGGGAAGCAGGCGCAGCTCTCAGTAAAGACCAGCACAGTTCACACACACAGCGCCCTCAGAGCAGCGACGGGCTTAACGCCGCAAGGGTGCTGGTCGGGTAGTTTTATCCAGTTATGGCCTCATGGGGGCGGGGCCAAAGTTCCTTGATGGCTTTGGGATGGTGCCAATACATTTCTTGCGACTTTGGGGTATATATCAGGGCAAATCTTTCGATGGCCATTTGGACTAACTAGAAAGAGTGACAAGGCATCTCTCTGTGCACAGCTCATCAACACAGACACTGATATTGGCGGCCCAAAGCTTGTTGGAACTCTCAGTACAGTCACCCGAGTTGTCGTGATACAGTTGATAAAAAGAGTGGTCTCCTCTGACAGACGCTGCAGTGGGACATTGCCTGTGAAGAAGTACAAGATTTCCTGAACTCTGAACTCCTCAGTATCTGAGAGGATATCCTGTACAACAGCTGGCCGAGACTACTAGGAAACAATGTGTCATGGCCACTGGCCCAAGAACACAGATCCCGCATCATCAGGGAATGGGGGCAAGGAGTAACACAGCTTTTATTTGTCCCTTAGGGACAATCAAGCACAGGGGGCCCAGCTGGACTCAGTCCTGGCACCTTTGGTGCCAGGCTTATGTACAAATGTAAACTGAGATGTTTATTTGGTGCAGGAGTGCTTTATTCAGGATCACAAAAACTTCCCCATGCATTCTGTTCTGGCGTGGCTGCTGGAAACTGGGTTGCACATGTAGCATCTTCTAGGAGTGTCAGGGTGTGGCCGGTAAGCCAGAGCTAGTCGGCGTGGCTAAGAACTCGACTATATAAGCTCAGCCAGCCTCATACTTACCTACCTTTTATCGCCTGCACGCACGTCTCTTTTAACCTGGCATCCAGTATTCCAGCTTCAGCCCGCAGCACGACGCGATCCTTATCCACGAAGACGGCACCTGCAAGAGATACGAAAGACAAGGTTAGACATTAAAGACATTCAGTTTAAGGTCGCGCCGCCATCAATACCTCACGCTAAACATTAAATCTCCACTTACCTGTTAGTGGACCATCGCGGATCCTCTCTTTTTCCATCCGGCTTACATCGAGCTTCAAGACCGCTGCTGGGCCACAATTCCACCTGCAGGAAGAAATCAGAAGAGAGGCATTAACAATAAAAAACGTTTCAATAGCGAAAAAAAATAGAACTAAAAGACACTTACCATAAGAAGTGTGATAGTCGCAGCTGGACTGGGCTATCACGTACAAGGGGAACAGTGAAGGGACTCGGCCCCATCAAGAAGCGCCCCTGCAGAGAGTAGCAGGACGGAGAGCTCATTATCATTAATCAACAGGTGAGCCTATATGGGTCGGCGTATACTCACCACACTTTGGGAAGAAGGGTTCGAGAGAGAGAACATTCACAGAGCAGCATCCTCACATTTTCTCATATTCACGCAGGAGCAGTGGCACCAATTGTCACAGCCTACAGCATATTTGCAGGAGAAGAAGCCAGATAAGGATGACCCCACTTCCAGGGAGGTCTGCAACCGTACCCCAATGTCCCAGCAGAGACCAGGTGAGTGTAACACAATGCTTTTGTACAAGGAGGACTGAAGCCATAGAGGGACCTCTGGCAATGTAGTTTTTTGAGCTGTGGTTATCGAGGATGAAAGTTTAAGGCAAAGGGTCCAGTGAAAGGAATATGGGCCCCTACCAGCAGAATTGTGCCAGGCCCATGGGCTGGATGCAACTGGTACTGTGCGATGCTTCGGTACCTGTGGGAATTACAACCTTCTTGCAGTCTAGCACGTTACATAACCAGTGCCCCAGGGATAACTTCCTTAATTATGGTTAGTTATTGGTTTCACTTAAAATGATGGCTCTTGCAACCATCCACTTGAGGACAGGTTGTGTTAGTGGCAAATAAAACATGATTGTATGGTAAAGCTGCAGTAGTTGCATTAAATGCAAAGTTGTTGTTCCAGGTAGAAGACGTGTGCATAGAACTAGTGTCTACCTCTGCTGTTGATTCTCATTTTATATTACAAACAGAACCCGTCAATTTCAGTATTCTTTTGAGTGATAGAGAAAAGGTCAGTGCAGCTACAGATCGTATTCTTAAGAACTATGCTTGTGACTAGAAACTTTGAGAATATGTTTGTGACTAGGAACTTTGAGAATATGTTTGATTTGATTTCAGAAGTAAAGAAGTTAACAGATGTCAAGAAGAGCCTTCAGGTGCTATAGGTAGTATTAATTAGCAGAAAAAGGCATTCCAGTTTGCCAGTCGTACAGCTACAACGTGTACTTCCACTGATGTGTTATGCTTTGTTAACTAAGTCTTTGAGCAACATTATCTCACCACAGCTTTATGTATACAAATGCTCTCTTTCTACTGACAGGTATCATTCTATGTCAAGACGGAGGCAAGCATTAAGCTTTCTCTTCTCTTTAATTTTACTCTCCAGCAGTTTCAACAAATAACTCATATTTCTTGAAAACACATTTTTTTTTTCAAGAAACTTCAAGTCCCATCATTCCCTGTAGATCTTCTCTCTAGTCTCTGTGCCTTAGTCCTTCCTGTTCCTGTGATCCTCCACTTCTAATCCTGCTCTCCAGATAAGTACACGTTATTTTCGAGCTCCGTGAATTATATACTATAGAACAGAATTGTAACGCATGTAATGATGTTGACAGGGTTCTGATGACATGGGGCTCATTGTGTAGCCCAGCGAAGCGCAGCGCAGCATGTGGCGTAGAAATACATTGTTTTGTCTCACGGAGAAGATTCAGCGGCCCCGTGCCGCATTACCCGGCACATCAGGGGCCTGCCAATCTCCTCATCCAGGCCCGCAGCATGGCCGAGTGCGGGCTGCCCCCACCTTTGGAAGGGCGGGAAGGTTTCTTTCCTGCTCACGCTAGCGAACATAGAGTTAGCCCCCACCCTTGTGGGGGCGGAGCAGAGCGCGAGCACACAAGGAAGCTCGCGCTCTCGAGGGACTTTTTTCCCCCCCTCCTTGCAAGGGAGGAGCGAAGTTCCTCACAGAGAAAGCCAATAAGAGCACGAGCGCTCGGCTGGAGGAGCCCCCACCCTTAGAAGGGTGGAGTCCCTCATACGGCACAGAGGAAACCTCAATTTGAAAGGATTTTTCGCCGCACATTACGATACAGAGCATTTATAAGCTCTTTGGATTGCTGCCGCTTAGTTGAAACGAATATAATATCACATGAAGCGCATGTTCTCACGCATAGAGCAGAGAACCTAGCCCTGTAGAACCCTGCACAGCAGGAAATAGGGCAGACAGGTGCAGCCTCATAGAGTGGAGCAGTGGACGTGCCCCTACACCTGGAAAGGTATTTGTAAGGCACCTAAACAGCACAAAAAATGTCTAATTTTGAGTGGAGTGATGAGGAGCAAGAGGCAAACTATCCAGAAGATTTAGCCTACAGCTTTAAGGAAGTGCTGGGAGACTCGCTCACAGAGGCAGTAGCGCAGGGGGTGAGACCCCTGCAAGACAGACGACACACCATTGAATTATACCTGAGTACAAAAGGTAAATGCAACGAAGATAGCACGTCCACCAGGGTCGCAGAGAAGGACACCAAGGGGTGTAACATGGCCCGGAAGAGCGGAGACTCTTCTGACCCCCCGGGCCAAACTGAGGGGGCAAGTACTGAGGCCCCGGAGGCCTTGGACGCTTTTAGTAAGCTAAGAGAAGCGTTCATAAAAAAATCCCAGGTGCCGAGCCTCGAGACCCCCTACCCAGGGGATGATAATATGGGCAACATAGAAGGAGGTTTCTCCGAAGAGGAAATTCCAGAATTCCCTACCTCTTCTCAAGAAGAGGCAGACAACGAAGGGGACGAGAGCAGCCAACCTCCGCCGAGGAAGAGGCTCAGAAAGCTCAACAACTTAGAGGAGGAAGAAACCTCCGATATGTTTAATCCTGAAGACATCAGGAACCCAAGATCATCAGAATAGGTACCATCGCCAAGAGTGGCGAAATACATGACGCAGAGATTGCGAAAAGCCTTAGAGAAAGAGGTCAGGCAGAGGATGAGGGCGGAATGCCCGAAACCGGAGTTACCAGGCAAGGTAGCAGAGGCTCTGGAACTCGACCCGAAAATGCTTTCGTTTGTCTCAAAATCGAACAAAGATCCAAGGAAAGGCATAGACCGCTCTTGGAAAAGCTGTCAGGAGAAACTTCTTGACATTGCGGGACCATTGGCGAAGATTATGGATCTGGCCGAACGTGCGAAAGACACGGGGGAAGAAGTGGACCCAGGTGTTCTAGCAAACTGGCCCACAGAGCAGTATGCCTCTTGGGCAACGCGAACTGCGCCATTTCTTCAGAACGCAGGAAAGGGCTTCTACTTAAGATTGATCAGAAATTAGGAGACCTGTCATCCTATGAAGCAGGCGAAGCCGCCCATGGCCTTCTATTCGGGGAAACTTTTGGCAAAGAAATGGGGAGGTTTGTGGGAACATACACCTCCCTTGAAAAAGCCCAAGCTTCCATGAAAAAGATTTTCCCGGGACGAATGTTTGGAGGGACCGGTCGGTCTAGAGGCCGAGCGGCCGGTCACTATCAAGCATTCAGGAGGCCTCATGGAAGGAGTAACTACTGGGAAAACAGACAGCCAGACACGTTCTTCCCACCTAGAGGTCGTTTCCCGAGAGGAAGACGTAGCAGAGGACAAGGGAGAGGACACAACTTCCCCACAGGTGAGAATCCCTACGTACCCACTAGTTGGGGGGGAGAACAGCACTATTCTGGGAGAACTGGCATGCGCTTTCCAGCGACGCCTGGGTTTTACAAACAGTAAAAGGCATGCACATAGATTTTATAGACACTCCCACTCAAGGTCAGGTGCCCCGTCCTCTAACAAAAACACAAATAGAGACAGATCTTTTACACGCAGAGCTACAGAAGTTAGCGGAGAAGCAGGCGATAGAGCCTTGCGAGACTCCTCCAAAATTTGTAAGCAACATGTTCTTAGTCCACCGAAAGGACAAAGTGAGACCCGTAATAAACTTAAGAGACATGAACAGATGGGTAGCGTACAACCATTTCAAAATGGAAGGAACCCACCATCTCAGAGACACACTCAGGCAAGACGATTGGTTGGTGAGGATAGACCTCAAAGATGCTTATTTAACAATACCAGTTCAAAGAGATTTCCGCCCATTCCTAGCATTCAACTGGGGCGAGCAATTATGGCAGTTTGCCACGATGCCCTTTGGCCTGGCATCAGCGCCATGGGCTTTCACGAAGACCATGAAACCAGTAGCAGCGGCAATCAGAGAGAAGGGGATTCATATGATTATATACCTAGATGATAGCCTTCTGATGGCTGACGGCAGGGAGACGCTCCTCTACCAGTCCAGCTGGGTAGTGAATCTCTTGACGTCACTGGGGTTCCTAGTGAACCAGGAAAAGTCGGAGATGAAACCAACCAAGAGAATAGAATTCCTAGGCTTCATCATAGATACCCGGTCAGCGACGCTAGAACTTCCAAACAGGAAAATCAGAGACATAAAAAGGGAAATAAGAACATGTCTCGGCAAGTCGGCCATATCACTACGCACGATAGCACGAGTAGTAGGCCTTCTGGTATCCTCAATACAAGTAATATTCCCAGGGCCGCTACATTATCGAGCCCTGCAAAGGCTAAGGATAAGACACCTCCAACAGGGTCTGCAATATCAGCAGTTAGTTCACATCGACCAGGAATCCAGAACAGAACTGGAGTGGGGGCTAGCAAACATGGAAGCATGGAACGGGAGAGCCATTTTCGGCGATCGCCCAGACCTGATTATAGAGTCGGACGCCAGCAGAGCAGGCTGGGGAGCCCGTTGCGGAGACCTTCAGACAGGAGGGAGGTGGAGTTCGGAAGAACTCAAACTTCACATCAACTGTCTAGAACTACTAGCCGGATCATTTGCGATCAAGGCGTTTACGAAAGGGAAAGTGAACTCCTGTATTCTGTTGAAAATGAACAACATTTCAGCAGTAAGATACATCAACCACCTAGGAGGGACGAGATCCAAACTTCTGGCGGAGATAGTCAAGGATTTCTGGCACTCCTACCTGGATTCAGGGATCTCGGTAGTAGCAGAATACCTGCCAGGATCACAGAATGTGATAGCAGACTGGAACTCCAGGTACCTCTCGGACTCCAGCGATTGGAGGCTGGATCGGGAGGTTTTCGGACAGCTGGAAGCTCGGTGGGGACCGATTCATACGGACCTGTTTGCATCCAGGCTGAACGCACAGAAAGAGAGGTTCTTCAGCTGGAGGTTAGACCCAGCGGCAGCTGGAGTGGATGCTTTTCTGCAGGACTGGAGAAAACAGATACTGTACGCTTTCCCGCCTTTCCTAATGCTGAGCAGAGTCTTAGCAAAAGCCCGCAGAGAAGCAGCGAATCTGATATTAGTAGTCCCAATATGGAAGTCACAAGTATGGTTTCCGACACTCATGGAAATGCTAGTAGACTATCCGAGAATGTTACCGCAAGGAGTGAGCCTGCTCACGGACCCAGCTGGGTCATTTCACCCTCAGAGAGTGAAGGGGACGCTGCCATTGATGGCGTGCAGGATAGCAGGAGATGTTGGAACCTCCCGGGCATTTCGGCGCAGGCTGCAAGTCTCATTGCCGAATCATGGGCACCTTCAACCAGAAGGAGCTACGACGCAGCTTGGAATAAGTGGTCGACATGGTGCAGAAGGAGAGATATTCATCCCATTTCTGCATCTTTAGTTGAAGTCCTGAACTTTCTGGCAGAACCTCTGCAGGATGGTAAAGCATATAGAACCATAGGAGTCTATAGATCTGCAATTTCAGCAGGTCATATACCAATAGATGGAATACCAGTGGGAGAGAAGATAGCAGTGATTAGACTCCTGAAAGGAATAAGATTTAGAAAACCACCCCAGCCTAAGTACAAGGTGCTATGGGACGTATCGATGGTACTGAAATTGCTAGCAGACTGGCCTAGTAACAGATACCTGTCGCTAGAACAATTATCAGGGAAACTAGCCATGTTACTGTGCATGGTATCATGCAGGAGAGTGGCTGACGTGAAGGCACTGGAGATAGATAGAAAGACTTATGGGCCAGAAGGAGTAACGTTTCACCTGGCAAAAAGAACGAAAACAGACTCGTCTACAATCACATATCCATACATGCAAGACTATCCGAAATGGTGCGTAGCTTCGTGTATAAAGGAGTACGAAAGTAGGACAGCAGAAATGAGACCAGTAAGGACAACTCAACTGTTTATAGCGCGCAGGAAACCACACGAAGGCATAGCATCAGCCACGATAGCAAGATGGGTCAGAGATATCATGGGCCTAGCGGGCATTGACTTGTCTACATTTGGAGCGCATTCAGTCAGAGGAGCAATGGCCTCAAAGGCACTGGGACAGGGCGCAGCCTTACAAGATATCATGAAAGCAGCAGATTGGGCTAGTGATAGAACGTTTAGGTCGTTTTATTTTAAGCCAATCAACTCAATAGCCGGCGCAGTAGCAAGGAGCTTTGAACAAGCTTAATGCTCGCCTCTGTCTTGACATAGAATGAAGATTTCCCCTGCTAATAGCGCAGGGAGCTCTTGATTCTATAAAAGACAAGGAGGCGAGCATTAAATTCCCGACCCAGATACACAGGAAATGGGAAAAGTTATTGTAATGAAGGAAGTATGCATTGTGAGTAACCATGATGACCATTTTCCTCCCGGAATAGGGTGTGTATTCCCAGCCCTAACATATCTCTATTGTTACTTTCTGACACTAGGAGATGACCAACAGAACGGGTGAATTCTATTCGAGGAGGTTGGATTGTTCCGATCGGATTGCACGTTCCGAAGCCAGAGATCGATTCCGCTGAAAGCAGGAAAGGTGAAGTTGTTGGGCCCGTTGGCAAGTTAATGTTACAGAGGATTACAGTTAAAGCAGTCAAAGAAGAAGAGGAGCACATGAACAGGAAGGACTAAGGCACAGAGACTAGAGACTAGATCTACAGGGAATGATGGGACTTGAAGTTTTTTGAAGAAAAAAAATATGTTTTCACAAAATATTAGTTATTTGTTGAAACTGCTGGAGAGTAAAATTAAAGAGAAGAGAAAGCTTAATGCTCGCCTTCTTGTCTTTAATAGAATCAAGAGCTCCATGCGCTATTAGCAGGGGGAATCTTCATTGTCTGCTCCTGTAATAAGCAAGGGAAGATAGTTGTCAACACTGCACTCTCCAGAACCTCCAATTATAATATTAAAGATGATTTGTTCACACCCTTCATAGTCTGCGATGCATATGAACAGTCCTGTGAGCTTCAAAAGGAGCTGCAGCACCTAATGGCAATAAAAGTTGGATACATTTATGGAATTAGAATGTATCACTAGGGGAATAGTAATGCTGTCAGTTGCCCATTTTACCAAAGCCGTTAACTTTGTGTACCATTCTGTTCGTGAAAAAGTGTTTGCATATATTCTCAACTGTGGCAAAGAGGGAACTGTGGTAGTGCACAGGCTCCAAACCACATAAATGAATAAACAACGTGGCAGCTGGAGGATGAGTTGGGATTTCCGTTTCAGGGATTTCCTATTGACTATTCTCCTCCCGTTCCCCTATGCTATCAGTCCCCGCCCAAGTGTTTTATTATTTTTATTTTAGCAGACTTTGGTTCGCAAAAAAAACTTTGGTTCAGCAAAAAAAAACCATTTTTCGTTGTTTGCGATGAACAAGTAGTGTCCTATTTGCCCTGGGCTCTGCATGTGCACAATAACTGCTGACTTTGAGCCTTTTTCACTTTCCCTGGTGTGAGAATCCTGAAGGTGTCTCCCTGACTAGTCCCCGGGTATCTGTCATCCAGGTGGCCTGACATGGCCATCGCTATTGGATCCAGTGGACCAGTGCAGGAGGATCACCTGGATGGGTGATTCTCGGGGGAGTGGAAGTGGGACACCGACGGGTGAGACATGGTATCCCCCTTCTTATAACACCTTTTCCCCATCGTACCATGTGGGGATACTGAGAAACTCTACCCACCCCCCTTTTCCAACGCGGACACTTTTTCACACTACGAAAGACAACGGACTAATACCAGAGCCATTTACCTGACATGTCCCAACTCAAGGGTCAGGCAAAGTCAGGTAATTGACCAGAATCACACACACCTGACAGCCCTTCCCCTTCCCCACAGGGATAAAACATGGAGGACGAGAGAACACTACGAGCAAGGCAACTCGCATGACAAGACAGCTATCCCAGTGCGGCAGTTAAAGAGGAGGAGAAAGGCGGTGAGAACCGAGGGGGTGACAAGGAGAGAAGCGACCTTGCCTTTTCCGACCCAGACTCGCAAAGCCTCCGTGGAAGAATCATAAGACCGCGAACAATAGCCAGCGTGTGTTGCAGCAGATGTCAATGGTACACAAAGCTTTCCTACACTGATAAGCAGGATAGGGAGAGACGCTTGCTACCATGGTACCGTCCTTGACCCCAGAGACAAGAAAAGCTAAGGGGTTCATCACAGCTGGCGAGTCGATGGGAGAACTGATAAGAAACCGAACTGTGTTGAACGAAAGTGGCAAATGACAAATTAAGGGAAGTTCAAAGAACTGTTAACATTTTACGGGAAAGCCCAGTTGCAGAGGGGTCCGGCACCACGTGGGTGCTTACTCAGGAGACTCTGGTTGATTCCCCTTTTCGCTGAAACTACCGATACCAGAAGGCCTTAGGAGAGCTTATAGGTAAACGGTCAAAGTGGTCATACAGGGGTCTAGCAAAATCCCCTGTACAGTCGAAAATCTTTGACCGGAAAACCATTGGCAAACTAAGGGAAGCGAATCCGGCCTAGTGAGAAAGCAGAAGGAAGTAGAAGGATCTGGGAGGCTGGCAAACGTGAACACGACGGAGGGATGCCTGCCGAACGGGGCGAAGCATGATGCCCCAATGAACATTGTGTTGACAAAGAGTGAACCCGACAAAGGGATGTCCACAGTGGGCTGTTTAAAAATACATTAAGACTTGTGAATGCAACAGGTGAAATTGTACAAGAAAAGGGCATAGTGAACCCTACAGAGGTAAGCCAACATTCGAGAAGGGTCCGAGCCCTGAAGAGGGGAATCTAGGGGTGAAAAGTCGGAAAATAACTTTTTGGTTTGTTATTTTGAACATACCAGGTCCTCGGAGGCCAGAGGCATTTTGTACAAAAGAGACTTAACCACTGAAGGTCCTGATAGCTGAGGGCGGAACTGTTGACCTGTGCTGGGAAAGCTGGAGCGTGTGCTGTGCTCCGGAAGTCCAGCCTTGTCCCGTGTTCAAAACATGCGGAAGGGAGACCCCCGGCTACCACATCCTGACTTATCATTTGTGAACACTTATTTCTTTCTTTCTTGTGAACACTATCCCATACTCTTTTTGGTATTAGTTGTAAGGATTGTTAATAGGTTTTTCTTATTATAGGCCCTTTTATTTGACAAGACGCCACGCCACTAGGACTGCCTTTTTATTATTTGATGGTCGTAGCTTGCTCCCATCTTATATTTAGGTTTAGATTAGGCGTTTTTCCAACCTACCTATACAGTTTAATAAACACCCTTGAACTGTGATCACTTGTGTCTGTCTTACTCCTACGTCCCGTCCCCTTTCCTCCATACTTATGGGACATTCCTCCGTCCTGTGGGACGGGACCAGAGTACTTTGTAAAAAGCATCACATTTTTCAAAAATGTGTCCTTCCTCTATTTTTACGTAGGGTACTGCACGCAGCCGTAACCCCGCCCTTTTTAGCTCCGCCCAGCGCATCGCCCATCAGTCCTTTTCTCCACTCGCTCGAGACTGGTCACACTTGCATCTTTGTAAGTTTCCTTCCTTCTCTCTTGCTCTGGGTTAGTGGTCACGTGTTAGTCCGTCTATGCCGTTTCAGCTAGACTTTTCAAATTGTTCTTCTTGTCAGCGACGCTTCGCTAGGGCGGATCCCCATCCTCTTTGCTAAGAGTGTTTGAGTCCGGACCACCGGTGTGTAACGCTCACCTGACTCCCACGGAGGCACTGGCCTGGTTCGCGCTGCTGTGACCTCTTCTAAGGTGATGTGCAGGGTTCGGAAGACGGACTGGACCGGGCCCCCCAAATCTGGCTTGTCTGGCTCGCAGAAGTATCCTTCTGTAGGCGAAAATAGGGGATTAACTGTCTGCGGGGTAATGCAATCGGCCTCCCACTTTCCCCTCTCACCCTCCTCTGATTCCCCGTAGCGTCTCACCTTAGGGTCTGGAAGGACGAGCTCTCCATCCTGCTTCTGATGCAGGGGCGCGTTGGTATCCAGTTACTTCACGGGATTTTCGGATTGGTGAGAACCAAACTTGCTTGGCTTCCAGGTAAGTTTTTTGATAAGAGGTTCCCCTTGTGTCCATGCATTAATTTACTAATGCTAGTGTCTTTTTTCCCCATAGGGGCCGGGGTACGGAATGCCGGGGAACAGGCACCGACCCGAGATGAGAGGTGAAATCCTTGTAGAAATCAGGTAAATCCTTAATGAGCGTTTTTTTGGTAATGTCTTTTCATTCGCTCATTAACGCTGATGTCCTTTTTTCCCCTTAGGGGCCGGGGTCCGGAAATGCCAGGATGCGGCGCGGACCCCAAATGAAGAGGGAATTAATTAACAGGTAAGTCTTAACATGGAGATTTAGCTTTCCTTATTCCCTTCTCCCTCTCACCTTTTGTTCTTGCCTTTTTCTCCCTATGCGCTGGGGCGTGACTGCGAATCCGGATGATCGCTGCTGAACATGGAGGCGCCCTGTAAAGGTGAGTGGAATGCGGCGCTGCAGCGATCGACGCGATGAGCTTTTAAATAAAAGTCTTCTTTTTCAGGATTGACGGCGAGATGTCTCCGGGATGCGGATTTAGCAGGTAAGGACTTTTCCTTCTTCTGTTCTCTTCTTCTCTTCCTTTGCAGGTGATCCAGGATGCTGGCAGGCATGGCAGAAGTCAGGATGCAGGAGCAGACGCGGTGAGCGTCCAGCTGCTAGATGCAGAACAACGCGAAGCATGTGTGGCTGTTCGGAAGGGGTTTAAATAGCCTTGGAAGAAGTTCCAGGTATGTATCCTTCCTCCAATCAGGTATGTATCCTTCCCCGACCACGCCCGGATGGTAAATTAGTCCCACAGATAAAGTAGTTCCTTTCAGGCCCAAGGAAGCCGGGATCCTGCAGCATGGTCTGCATCAGGTAAGTGCACCCAAGCATATAGGCGCCAGGACACTGTCCAAAGGGCCCCTATATGGGGTTGCTGGGTCTTTCCTTGGGGACTGGATGTCCGCTTTCGGGGACGCAGGGCTTGAACCGGCTCCCCGGGAGCGGGCATCATGACACGGTGGCACTCGTGCTTTTATTGCGACTCCTTTTTGGTCCGGGTGCTTCAACGTCGTTTGGAGCGGTGGGAGGAGGTGTTTCAACGTACTCCTCCGGCGCATTTTCAAACTTTTATCGATGAGAAAAAGAAACGCCTGGTGAGTTCTTTAGTTTTTAGGGCACCCCGGCCGGGGGACTCCTTCCCGGGGTCTTCCCGGTCCGGGAGGAGCGTCAAATGCTCTATTACCAGGGCTAGCCTGGAGGTGCCTTCCATGCCTAAGAATTGTACCGTAGATTTCTTCGAGGGCTTCCGTAAGGGGCCTATTGACACCGGATTACATTCCGAGGCCCCTCCTGCAGGGGCTATTTGTGGGCCCAGTTCTACTAAGGCATCGGGTACCGGAGCTAGCTTCGAGGTCTCCTTGGTTGGAGCTTCCCATAAAATCACAGCGGTACGCCCTGAGACCTCGGTTGAGGTTGTTGACACTGAACGAAAGTTCGAGGCCCCTCGTGAAGAGGCTTTTACTGGACTCAGGTCCGAGGCCTGTCATTTAGAGGCTAAGTTGACCAACGGTTCTGAGAGGCCTGTTAAGGTCTTGTCAGTGAGGTATATTCCGCATCGTTCCCGCTCTTGCGGAGACCCCAGATCTGTTGAGGGGGCACGGAGTGAGGTTTTGGACCATAATCCCTCC
The DNA here is from genome assembly GCF_040938575.1 of Ambystoma mexicanum. NCBI lineage: Eukaryota > Metazoa > Chordata > Amphibia > Caudata > Ambystomatidae > Ambystoma > Ambystoma mexicanum. The sequence continues at coordinate 998,664,644 of NC_090923.1, forward strand.
GTTACCGGCAGTGCCGAGGTCCTTCCTTTGAAGGCTCGTTTGGCTGTTGCTATGTCACAGAAATATTCTAGACCACACAGTACCGGCTCGGCCGAGGTTCCTTTTGTTAAGGCTAAAATGAAGACCCCTGACCCACCTGTGGGGACCCCTGCTTCACTTCCACACGTGTCGCAGTTCTCCTCAGGTGCTGACAAAATGGCGGCCGTTCCCGCCAAGAACACGGTGGCCATTTTGGATACCTCCCTTACAACTATGCCATCAGCCCTAGGTGTAGGGGCTGGTTTTTCAGGTGAACATCAGTTTCCTTGTGCACATCCGTTTCGTCCAGTTTATGACTGGAACGCTCGGATGCCTCTACCGCACAATGTCTCGCTTCCTGCGGCATCAGCACCCTTGATTTATGTAGACAACAGTGGCGAAGGGCCCTCTTGGCAACCCTCTCCCTTATGCCCCTGGAATTACTCCGCTCATGAGAGGCCTCCTCCTGTCGTTCCTAAATCATCGACGGAGGATGCCTTTTTTGGCAAGTTTCAAAAACGGATGCGTTCTGACCCCATGAAGGAGTACTTTCGAGGCTTGTTCAGGGAGATATGCCCGCCTGCGCCGACGGTCCCAGCTATGGTTCCTGTGCCTCCACTGGCGCCGCACCCTTACCAGCTGGGCCTCCCCCAACTCTTCCACCCCTGCCTCCGTTGTCCCCAGTGGACAAGGCTATTGTGGTGCCGGATGTGACTCAGCCTGATCCGGACCTGACGGACGATGATCAGGGCGATCAGGACAGCAAAGAACAGCCCCGCTCTGTCAGAGCTTTTCATGACGGGGTGCTGGACATGATGTGTCTGTTGGATGTTCCAGTACCCGAGGCACCCGCTCCGCAGGAGGGTGTGCTTTCGGGGGCGTTCACCTTAGCTCCTTCGGAGCGTACTGGCTTGTTTTTGCAGAAGGACTTTTTGGCCAAGGTCCATAAAGTTTGGGAGAAACCACACTCTGGACTGTTTGTCAACAAGAAGATTGACGCACGTTACAGGCTCCATTCTTCGGAAGAGGTGGCCTTAGCGTCATGTCTGCCCCCCTCCTCCACTGTAGTGGCTGCAGCTACTTTGCAATCCAGACCTGCGTCGTTCTCTTCTACGACGCTACACAGGTTCTGGCCAAAGAAGATAAGCTTCTCGAATCCCTTGGGGGGAAGATTTTCGCTAACTCAGCCCTGCAGCTTTGTCAAGCCAATGCGGAACTAGTGTTAGCAGGGGCGAATATGAAAATGTGGAAAGGTCTGTCGGAGTTTGAGGAGTTTATTCCCGCTGAAAAGCTGGAAGATTTCAAAGCGGGTTTGTCGGATGTCAGGGTCTTCGCACAGGATCTGTTGGAGGCTGCGGCTCATCACGTCGACACCTCGGCCGGGGGCCTTATGCTTGGTGTGGATACCTCTCGTCAGGCTTGGCTACACGCCACCAAGTTCTCCAAGGAGGTGCAGTATAAGGTTTTGGACCTGCCTTTGGATGGCAAGGAGCTCTTTCATTCTACAACAGATGTGGAGCTGACCAGAACTAAGGACAGTACTCAGACCACCAAGTCCTTGTCTGTCCTGGTAAAACCTCCTTTCAGGACACAGAGATCATCGTCAAACCCTCGGCCTTCCTCTTGTTCCAGGGTTTTTTAGATTGGAAATCCTGCAGGGTTGACACCCCTTTGGGAAATTCCCACCGAAGGTATCAACGGAGTAGGTTTTTCTCCCGCTCCTCAGCCTCCTCCTCTGGTTCAGGTGGTGCTGCCACTGACAAACCAGCAAAATGAGGGTTTTCTGCGCTCGCACGAGACCCCGGTGGGAAGACGCATCGCGTCTCATTGGGAGGCGTGGCAGACCATTACCGAGGACCAGTGGGTCTTGTCAGTCGCTCGGGCGGGCTTCCGTTACTGCCTCCCCCTACCCCACCCATCAATCCTCCCTTCCTTAGATCGACTGCAGAGTTTACCTGACCGGGGACAGAATGGCGGATCTGTTGGCCACGTGTCAGATGTTTGCGCAGTCGGAGAGCATGTCGGCCTGGTGTTTCCAGAGGCTTCTGGGCCTCATGGCCTTGTGCATATTGTCTCTTCCCCTTGCTCGGCTCAAGATGAGGCAGACAGAGATGGCTCTTCGGAGTTCTTGGCGTCAGGCTGTGGATCCAGACTCCAAGATAATATCGATTCCGGCTTTCATGAGAGTGGACCTGGTGTGGTGGTCGTCTCTCAGAAACATGTTGGTCCTGGGGTGGGGTGCTGTCGTGTAGATCTCTGGTCCAGCGCAGAAGCAGCACAAACTCCTACCTCCCCTTAATGGTTTTGGTGTCTGGAACTAAAAGTGCACAGACCTCCGCAACCACCACGGGGAAAGAGGGTTAGGGTCCACGGATTGGATGGGTAGAGGGTTGAAGGAAAACCAGAAAGAGGGTTAGGCAGAGGTTCTGGACAGGGAAGGGGAGATCAGGGAAAACATGCTCCTTGGCTCTTGTTACATAGACCTTGGAGCTTCTTATCACACTTGACTTGACTCTGAGGGTAACCCCTAAGACCTTGTTCAATTACACTCTCATTGAACAACCTGTAATTGCACCTTACATTTATGCACCATGAATGTACCATTTGGAAGGTACTCCACCCAGTTAGAATGCACTGAGTTGCTTCCAACTCCTTTAAAAGGATTCTGACCCACTGACACATATTCAGGAGTGAGAACACTTAATCCGTAGACACCTCACCGAGGAGTCGCACATAAGCAGTAACTATGAGAAGGATTGCCAAATGAGGAACAAGCATTACCAAATGCTTGCACCAACCCTTCACAGGATTATTCTTAGAACAGTGGATACATGCAAAAGCGTGAGATTGGATCCCCAACAACAGTGCACACACTTTTACCCTTTTACCATCCCCCTTCTGTGCATCACACAATATAGAATGCACTTGCGTGCCAAATAAACAAACAGCACTTAGCTCTGGTTGTTGCTTTGAAGTCCGTTGCTCAAATCCGGTTTCAGCAGTGTCCGGAAGACAAGGAACGCACACAGCGTCTGTCAGAAAAAAATAATGAGTACGCGCTCACTGTCATGATTTCCCAACGAGTTCCCTGATTTAACCCATGTTTCTGTAGGTTATTATTGCTCTGTCATTTGAGAGAAGGTATTGTTCCCATTCAGATCCATATAGTAAGTCATGGAAAATTGGGATTCCAAGATGGCCGCTTAGTGGTGTACCCAGGAACTAATCTGTAGGTCTAGTCTTTTGCGACCTCTGTTATAAGTACTCAATTTCTGAGGAGACTCGCGCGTCGCGTTGCTGACTGCCTTGCAGTACGGACGCTCACCGCGGTCTCCGTCGAATTCCAGTCAGAGTTTCCCCGCCCTTCATATTTCCAGTCAGAATTTCCTCGTCCTGTCCCATAGTCTCCTTCACTGCTCACAGTCAGTAGTTTTCTTTCTTATTTGATGTTCCCTAGTTACCGCGTCCTCAGTTCCAGTCCGAAGTTTTTCCTGTCAGAGTTTTATACGCAAGTACCAGTGCCTAGTTGTTCTCTGTTACGAGTGTTTTAGCAACGGATTAGTCATTGTGCATATTCGCATTTATGGTTTATACTATACATAGTTGTTCCTTGTGCCAATGTTTGAAACTCATTTGCTGTGCCAGGTTGTTGTCACACTGCCCAATATGTGCCAAGTTGTGTAGCTGTTGTAGCTAGTTGAACATTCTTTTTGCATATCATTCCGCATTACACTTTGCTGATAGTTATTTAGTCAGTTCCCGATAGGACAGCGCTAGACCTCTAATGTCATCTATATTTCCACTATTGCCCTCCAGTTTGATTGTACTAATGTCTTCTCACAGCTACACTCATATATGACTATGACTAAATAGGCATTATCTTCCCCTTGTCACCAGTCTCCTTTATTCCTTTATATAAGAATACTATTGACATCTAGACTACACTGTTTTCTTCAGGACATGCGCCCCTGTATGAATGCAGGATAGATGGCTCACTAAAAAAGCACTTTAGGTGAGTTTTCCTGATGTTGGTTATCATTCTATTTTCAGTACTGGAGAGTTTTCTCAGAATAGGGTAGGAACCTTATTAAGGAGGGTTGTTATCTTGTCATCCTTTCTACAGGGATTGTGATTACTGAAGTTCCAGGGAGTTCTTCTGGCGTTCCCGCAGATTGACAGGTGAGCGTTACAGAACGCGAAGCCACCATTTTGAAAATATCTGCCTGAGCGTCATGGAGACTCCTGAGGTGGATCAGCTGGCTCAGTTATTGGGGGAATTGAGGGCGGAGGTTCATGCCGCACGTTCTGAAACGTGTGCATTGCGTAGGGAGTTAGTGGTTAATAGGGACCGTACAGATGAATTGGCACGCCAACTTTTACAAACACAGGCTGGTCAAGTTCCCTTACCCACAGCAAATCCATCAGCCCCTGTTCCCGCTACACCCCAGGCTCCAGTCCAAGTAATTGTTCCTGGAAGCATTCCCTTAGCTCCTCCTGAGCGTTTTCTGGGGGATTCTAAGAAATTTGCTGTGTTTATGAATCAGTGTAGGTTACATTTCCTCTGTCGTCCAGGAGTATTTCCCACTGATCAGGCCAAGGTGGCCTTTATTTTATCTTACCTGGGGGGTTATGCTGCGGATTGGTCAATTCCCCTAGTCAATAGAGACGACCCAATCTTGAGGAATCTATCGGAGTTCCAGAAGGAAATGGAAAAATTATTTGCACAACATACCCAGGGTCAAGCCCTAGATAATGAGCTGCTATCTCTCCGACAGGGAAACCAAGAATTGTTGGCTTATGTGGCAACCTTCAATAGACTAGTAGCAGAATCCAATTGGCTCAATGAAAAAAGAACAACCTTGTTTCACAGAGGATTGTGAAGTGAATTAAAGGATGTCTTGGCTCAAGTAGTCAATCCACCAGATGGTATTGCCGACTTTATTGACCTTACTATCCAGTTAGACCAGCGACTGCAAGATAGAAGAGTGGATCGTTCTCGTTCCGAAAGTCGGACTTATTTTGTGCGCCCAAAAGAAAACCCAGTAAGAGCTGGCCCGGATACTCACCCAGAACCGATGCAGTTAGGGGTTGTTAGGGGGCCCATTTCGCAGGCTGAGAGGGACAAGAGGCGTCAACAGCAATTGTGCCTTTACTGTGGCAAACCTGGACATTTCCTAAGAGATTGCCCTGTGAAACCTCCAAGAAAACCTATTGGAGGCATCAACCAGGAAAGAGCGAATCAGATTTCGGAAAACTCCAGTGCCCGGCAAGTATAGAGGTCAGCTTGTCGAGCATGAAACAGGGAGTAATGACCTCTCACTTTGTCTTTCCAATTATCTTATTTAGTCCAGAACAGCCCACTAAGATGCATGCTTTACAAGCCTACATAGATTGTGTTGCCATAGGGAACTACATGGATTCTAAACTGGCATGCAAGTTAGATCTCTTCCTTGTGGACAAATCCGAAGCAGACAATGTATCTACAGTAGATGGTACTCCTTTAGCTTCTGGGCCAGTCACACAATGTACGAGGGACCTTATCATGCTTTGCCAGGAAAGTCATAAAGAGAGGATAACATTCGACCTTAAAAGTGCTCCACAATTTCAAATCATTCTAGGTATGCCTTGGCTCGAGAAGCACAATCCCACTATAGATTGGCGCTCCAGATCCCTCACCTTTGCTGCTGAATGTGAAGACTCCTGTTCTATGGTTGGTGACCTAAAGAAAGTTGTTATCGAGAGAGTATCTACTGACTCAACGCTTGGATTGATTGGAAGTTTACCCTCGGATTATAGGAAATTTCAAGAAGTTTTTGAAGAGAAATTGGCTGAGGTTTTACCTCCTCATCGTCCCTACGATTGTCAGATTGACTTGCTCCCAGGAGGTCAACTTCCTTGTAATCGAATATATTCATTAACAGAGAAGGAGGATGCCCATCTGAAGAAGTATCTAGACCAGTATTTAGCAAATGGGTTCATTAGGCCTTCTAAGTCCCCTGCTGCCTCTCCTCTTTTTTTTGTACCGAAAAAAGAAGGAGATCTCAGGACTTGTGTTGATTATCGTGCCTTAAACCAGATTACAGTCAAGAATCGGTACCCCATTCCCCTCATTTCAAATTTGTTAGATCAAATCAAGGGCGCCCAGATCTTTACAAAATTAAATCTTCGAGGTGCATACCATCTCATTCGAATAAAGGAGGGTGACGAATGGAAGACTGCTTTTCGCACCAAATATGGCCTGTTTGAGTACCAAGTGATGCCCTTCGGATTGTGCAATGCTCCGGCAGCATTTCAATGTTTTATGAACGATGTCTTAAGGGATCTGCTGGATGTATGTGCAGTGGTCTATATTGACGATATCCTGATTTTCTCCAGAAATCACCAAGAACATGCAAAAGAAGTTACAGCTGTGCTTCAAAAACTACAAGAAAATTCTCTTTTTGTGAAGCTAGAAAAATGTTCTTTCCATGTTTCCGAAGTCGAATTTCTGGGTTTTGTACTATCCTCTCAAGGTGTCAAGATGGACATGCGAAAGGTGGAGGCTATACTCACCTGGCCGGCTCCAACGTCTGTGAAAGGAGTCCAAAGCTTTTTGGGTTTTGCTAATTTCTATCGTCGCTTTGTGGATAATTTCTCTCAATTGGTACACCCCATTACTTCCTTGCTTAGAAAAAATAAAAGATTTGAATGGACCAAGGAGGCTGAGGAAGCCTTTCAGAAATTAAAAACCAAATTTACTGAGGCTCCAGTACTGAAACATCCTCAAGCTGACTTACCATTTGTCGTGGAAACTGATGCCTCAAATGTAGCTATGGGTGCTGTTCTGTCGCAGCGCAATCCAGAAACCCAGGTCTTGCACCCAGTGGCATTCTGGTCGAAGAAACTCTCTCCAGCTGAACGCAATTACACCATTACAGACAAGGAGTTGTTAGCCATCAAGAGTGCCCTGAAGGAGTGGAGACATTATCTCTTGGGAGCTCAGCACACGATTACCATCCTCACTGATCATAGAAACCTCCAGTATTTACGTTCCGTTAAGGCCCAATCTGCCCGCCAACTGCGATGGGCCTTGTTCTTCGCAGAATATGATTTCATCATCACTTTTAGACCTGGAGTACGGAATGGTAAGGCTGATGCATTATCTCGAATTGGCAATGGAGAGGAAGCGTTTGTCTCTTCTGCTCCCATGAACATCATCGCCGGAGAAAGAGTCCTGGGTTTATTGCACAATGAAGAACCATATTTCGAGAACCTGAAGAAAGAAGTTAAAGAAATCGTTACTCGGGAAGAGCTGCTAACATGGGTTAATCGAGGAAATCCATTCAAGGTCCAAGATGAATTACCTTACAATGAGACAACAAGTAATTTCCTAACTACCATGGCTCCCTCATTGAGGGTCATCCCGGAGTGACCAAGACCTTAGAGAAGATCAAGAGGTACTACTGGTGGCCAACTTGGCGTAAGGATGTGACTCATTTCATTCAAACTTGCGGAATTTGTGCACAAAACAAGAATTCAAAGAAGAAACCAGCCGGTCTTCTGCAACCTTTAAATGTTCCACCCAATCCATGGCATACCATATCTATGGACTTTATCACGGATCTGCCGTCATGTGAAGGTTACAATACCATCCTGGTGGTGGTAGATTTATTTTCGAAGATGGCTCATTTTGTGCCCCTACAAGGGATTCCCACCGCTGCTGGCCTGGCAAGGAGTTTTTTAGAAAATGTTGTCAAACTACACAGGTTTCCTTCCATAGTCGTTTCTGACCAGGGGAGTCAGTTTGTTTCCAGATTCTGGAGAAAGTGTTGTGACCTGGCCCAGTTTGATGTTAGACTATCCACTAGTCACCACCCACAAACGGATGGTCAAACGGAGCGCACTAACCAGACCCTGGAACAGTACTTACGCTGCATGCTTCATCAAACTAATGATTCCTGGTTAGACATTTTGTGGGTGGCAGAATACGCTTGCAACAATTCTATCCACTCTTCTACTGGTGTCACACCGTTCTATACCTTGCATGGTCGACATCCTCGAACATCTGCATTTGATCTTCCAGATCCACTAGAAATGCCGGCAGTTAGGAACCTTCACGACAAGATTATAACCGCAACCAGGGAGGCCCAAACTAACTTAGTGACGGCTAAGGAATCCCAAAAGAAGTTTGCTGATCGACATAGAAGTACTCCTCCTAGTTTCCAAGTTGGTGACTCTGTCTGGTTGTCTTCCAGAAATCTGGCCTTAAAAGGTTCTAAGAAGTTTCTTCCCAGATATTTAGGACCATTTGTCATTGAAGCTGTTATTAATCCAGTGGCTATGAGGTTGACACTCCCGAAGAAAATGAGAATACATCCAGTTTTTCATGTCTCTCTATTGAAACCGGTAGAAGCAGAGACACGTTTGCCACCAGTTCCCCCCCCAGTGGAGGTTGAAGACGACCAACCAGAATTTGAAGTCAGGGAGATTTTGGACTCCAAGATAATGCATCATAAATTATTTTACCTGGTAGATTGGAAGGGTTATGGTCCCCTTGAGAGATCTTGGGAACCTTTGGATAACATTCATGCCCCAAGATTGGTAAAAAGATTTCATCGTAACCACCCAACCAAGCCGGGAAGGAAATCTTTGAGGAGGGGTACTGTCATGATTTCCCAACGAGTTTCCTGATTTAACCCATGTTTCTGTAGGTTATTATTGCTCTGTCATTTGAGAGAAGGTATTGTTCCCATTCAGATCCATATAGTAAGTCATGGAAAATTGGGATTCCAAGATGGCCGCTTAGTGGTGTACCCAGGAACTAATCTGTAGGTCTAGTCTTTCGCGACCTCTGTTATAAGTACTCAATTTCTGAGGAGACTCGCGCTTCGCGTTGCTGACTGCCTTGCAGTACGGACGCTCACCGCGGTCTCCGTCGAATTCCAGTCAGAGTTTCCCCGCCCTTCATATTTCCAGTCAGAATTTCCTCGTCCTGTCCCATAGTCTCCTTCACTGCTCACAGTCAGTAGTTTTCTTTCTTATTTGATGTTCCCTAGTTACCGCGTCCTCAGTTCCAGTCCGAAGTTTTTCCTGTCAGAGTTTTATACGCAAGTACCAGTGCCTAGTTGTTCTCTGTTACGAGTGTTTTAGCAACGGATTAGTCATTGTGCATATTCGCATTTTTGGTTTATACTATACATAGTTGTTCCTTGTGCCAATGTTTGAAACTCATTTGCTGTGCCAGGTTGTTGTCACACTGCCCTATATGTGCCAAGTTGTGTAGCTGTTGTAGCTAGTTGAACATTCTTTTTGCATATCATTCCGCATTACACTTTGCTGATAGTTATTTAGTCAGTTCCCGATAGGACAGCGCTACACCTCTAATGTCATCTATATTTCCACTATTGCCCTCCAGTTTGATTGTACTAAGGTCTTCTCACAGCTACACTCATATATGACTATGACTAAATAGGCATTATCTTCCCCTTGTCACCAGTCTCCTTTATTCCTTTATATAAGAATACTATTGACATCTAGACTACACTGTTTTCTTCAGGACATGCGCCCCTGTATAAATGCAGGATGGAGGGCTCACTAAAAAAGCACTTTAGGTGAGTTTTCCTGATGTTGGTTATCATTCTATTTTCAGTACTGGAGAGTTTTCTCAGAATAGGGTAGGAACCTTATTAAGGAGGGTTGTTATCTTGTCATCCTTTCTACAGGGATTGTGATTACTGAAGTTCCAGGGAGTTCTTCTGGCGTTCCCGCAGATTGACAGGTGAGCGTTACACTCCAGTGTATCGTGTTCTGAAGGGTTAATACAGTAGGATTAGTTCATCCTGCATGCATTGCATCTCTGCTGCCATGCGTGTATTAGTTTCCACACAGGGTTAAGTCAATGCGCTTCTGCGCGAAAGTTTACGTTCCCATAGCACTTTCACAACATTGCCGCCCGTGCTATCTCACGGCCAGCTGCAGCCGTAATGTCAACAAGCACGCTTCACTCGCATCGGATCAGCTTGCACATCAGGGTCTCACTTATCTTTTGGCTCGCGGGGCCTAAGGAGATGTCTTTAGGCGAGGAGCGGCCCCGTGTGAGTTTTCAGCCCAACCAGAGCCTCTGGAATTGCGTCCGCCCGGAGGAAAGTCTGAGCGCGAACGAGCGTCCCGTGTACGCGCATGCGCAGACGTTAGGGCGTTGGCAGGGGCGTTCCCAGGCAGGTTTTCGGGCTCTGTGTGCCTGATTCTCTTGTTTTGGGTGCGTGGAGGCGCTCAGGATGCTGGGCAATGTAGTCTTTGGCCACAAGTTGTTGAAACACTGGTTTCCTTCCAGCAGATGCCAACTTCCCCCACCTGATGATCCTACAGGAGGGACAGAGGTGGCATCTGCTGGATAAATATGCCCCCATTATAGTGCTAGCCACAGTTTTTCCTTTACCACGCTGGGGCTTTACAACAGGTGCAACGCTGGATCTTCTTCAGGTCTCCGACCTCTGGTCGCCAAAGACAAGTTCATTCATATAAATCATCTGGAGCTTCTGGCGATCTTCCTGGCACTGAAGGCGTTCAGGCCAGTCATTGCTAACAAAGTGGTTGGTGTCTGCACGGATAATGTGGTGTCCATGTTTTACATCAACAAGCAGGGGAGCACCAAGTCTCCTCCTCTTGTGGATCTGGCCATTCAGATTTGGGAATGGGCAGTTCAGCACGGTGTCTGGCTGGTGGCAGTACACATCCCGGGCCAGCTGAACGTCTCGGCAGATGCCCTCAGCCGACAAACAATGGTCAGCTACGAGTGGGAATTGAAAGCGGAGGTCCTCCTACAGATATTCCTGTGTTGGGGCACTCCAGAAGTGGACCTTTTCGCAACATCGGCAAACAAGAAACTTCCTCTGTATGCCTCCAGAAATGGGCTGGGAGCCTCCTCTCTGGGAGATGCTCTCGAGATTCCATGGCACAACTTGAGGGCCTATGCTTTTCTGTCTCTGCTTCTGAGTCATCGGACGATTTGCAAGCTGAAGAACACGGTGAACTGTTCTCTTCTGCTCTTAGCTCCGTGGTGGCCGGCCAGGTTCTGGTTTTCAGAGCTTCAACATCTGTCGGTGTGTGCACCGATCAGGCTTCCGCTAGTTCCTGATCTGCTTCACCAGAGAGATCGGCAGCTGATGCACCCCTCCCCACAATCGTTCTGCTTGGCTGCATGGTGCCTGAGTTCAGATCTTTAGAACGTCTCAACCTGTCTGCTGACAATATGCGTATTATTCAGGCAGCCAGGAAGCCCTCGTTGAGGTCTCAGTATAAGAGCAAGTGGCTTTGGTTCTGTCACTGGTGCTTAGCCAAACAGTTGGTTGGACCCCAGGCTGGCTACGATTGACACAGTGCTGTCCTTTGTCTCTCATCTAGTCGGGCATTCATGTTCTGTCATGCAGGGCTTATCTCTCGGGTTGTGGCCGCCTACCTATCCACGGACTTGTGCTCTTTCTCACTGTCAAATCCAGAGATTAAACAGCACTTTGTGGGTCTAATGCGTCTTTACCCTCCTGTTCGTAGACCGCATCCGAACTGGGATCTGAACGTGGTTCTCATGGCCTTGTATCATAAGCCTTTCAAACCAATGGCTACGGTAGATCTTAAGCACCTTTCGTGGAAGGTGGCTTTCTTGGTCGCCGTTACTTCGGCAAGGCGTGTGAGTGAGCTCCAAGCTTTGTCGGTGGAGCATCCCTTCTTGGTTTTCCACAAGGATAAGGTTGTCCTTAGGACAAATCCTTCTTTCTTACCAAAGGTGGTTTCCGATTTTCATCTATATCATTCAATCTCGCTGCTTGTCTTCTTTCCAAACCCGGCTTCCGAAGCTGAGAGTGTTTTGCATTGCCTGGATGTTAGAAGAGCTCTTAAGTTCTATCTGGACAGAACTTCTGAACTTAGGAGTTCTTCTCAACTTTTGGTGACCTTTGGTAACCCGCAAGGCAAGCAGGCATCCACAGGGACTATCTCCAGATGGACTGCTGCCTGTATTACGGAGTCTTCCACTATTCAGGGTCTACAGCCGCCTCCTAAAGGGATTCATGCACCTCTGGTACGGGGCAAGGCAGCTGCTGTTGCCTTTCAAAAGTATGTCCCCTGGGAGAGCATCGCGAAAGCGGCTACTGGGGCCTCCCCATCGGCTTTTTGTAAACATTAGTGCTTGGACTTGAGCTCCAGATCTGATGCTCAGTTTGGCCAGGCTTTGCTGAAAAACCTTTTTCATAAAGGAGGTTTCCATCAACTCGTAGTTCCTGTGAGGAGTGCTTGGGAATCTCCCATAGGTATGGAGGAAAGGGGACAGGACATAGGAGTATAACCAGGTTACTCACCGTAGTGACCGACTTACTCCTAGTCCATAGTCCCCTTTCCTCCATACGCCCGCCCGCCGTTTCCTCTAATAAGGTTCCTCTATTATTGCTTAAAGGTCTTTGTCTGACCTGGCGATAGAAAAGGACTGATGGGCGATGCGCTGGGCCGGAGCTTAGAAGGGTGGGGTTATGGCCGCGTGCGGTACCCTGCGTAAAAAGGGAGGAAGGACACATTTTTGAAAAATGTGATGCTTTTTACAAAATGCTTTGGTCCCGTCCCACAGGACAGAGGAATGTCCCATAAGCATGGAGGAAAGGGGACTATGGACTAGGAGTAAGGTGGTCACTACAGTGATTAACCTGTTTATTACTGTTGCCACCATGAGTTCCTTATATTGGTCACTAGTACAGGGCTGTTGGACTAAGGTCAGTGGATCGACCGGTACAGGCCAGATTGAACAATAGAACTTTTAGTAAGTTCAAAAGCGGTCATGGGGGTGGATGCCCTATGCCCCTCTCCTGATTCAGCAAGCTTGGGAGTCCTCTGAGGCGGCCATGTTGAACCGGACGTGTGTTGCATTCTACATGTCTGCTCTGGGTGTGGAATGTAGAATATAGAGGTGCAGCTCTCAACTAAGGTTCTAGAAGACACTCAGTTCAGAGCAGAGCTGGTGGAAGAAGGATGGCGGCGGTGGCCGTTGCTACATACATGATAAATACTTACAGAAATCCATTGACTCGAAGTCTTCATGTGTACCATCCCCAGGCCAATGGATTAGTCGAGAAATTTAATGGGATGATTGGTGGTTTGGTTCAGTTGTGCAAAGCCTCACATCTTGATGTCCAGCAGGAATTAACTAAGATGCTATATGTGTATAGAGTAAGTAAGCATTCTAGTACAGGTAAAACACCTTTTAAATTGATGAGAGGGCGGGCTTGCATCGACTCAAGGTGTCCTGAATGGATTGAGCAAATAATAGCGTGGCTAGGAGGAGCAGAGAGCTGATTAAAAGAAGATATGAAATAAAATCAGTAATTTATGTGGGAATAAAGGTTGGGGGCATGGTTAAAGTCAAAATGCCAGTTAAGGTTTACAAAAGTGAGTCAAAGTTTAGCAGGCCTGTCAAAGTAATGAAGGTTACAAGAATAAGTATAGTAATGCATGCTATGCGTTGGTAGAACTTAAAGAGAATAGCAAAAGTATGAATAGCATAATGGCATGTCATCTCATGTATTATTTGTACTCATTTTGTTTGAATTGATAAGAGGGAGATCTGTTGTATTATACATTTTTGCTCTGGGTTTAGAATGTAGAATATAGAGGCACAATTCTCAACTGGGGTTCTAGAAGACACTCAGTTGTGAGCAGAGCTGGTGTAAGGAGGAGGAAGGCTGTGGCCATTACTACATACATTATAAATACAGAAATCCATCTAATCAAATGTCTTCTTTGATGAAGTGTTGGATACAATAAACTGTTATTACCATATGTTGTTTTTCGCCACTTCTAGTAAAGTAGGACTAACCTTTTTATGAATGCTCCCTTTATCTAAGGTGGGAATAGCATGCCGGAAGGCCTATTCCAAACCTTCTCCAACATCCGATGGTCAGACGGCCAACCGTCTGTATAAAGTATGGGTCTGGATGAGTCATTGGAACGATAATGCAACTCTGGATGAGGGCCTCAGAGGCAACTAATGGAGGATTTCAAGGAGATACCATTTTGACCCTAAAATTATGAGTCTCCCCCACTGTAGGGCAGTCTTTTTTTTTAATAGTGTGAACTTAATCACTTCTACAGACTCCACTGTCTGCAGTTATGTTACACACTTTGTTTAAACAGTGACCCTATGATGTTAACTACTTCTGCAAATTGGCACTTGACTACATACCTTCTGAGCCTTACTTGGTACAAATATTTTAATTTGCGGTTTCAAGGACTACAGTAGTTCTGTTGTTTTGTAAATACATATAGAAACAATTTAGACCAAAAGAATAACATTGTACCTTTATTTTCAACATCCTGAATGGAAAACAAGTCCTAAATGCAAAATAATGATAGCCTGAAAAATCTCCTTTCGTACAGCACTTTGCACTCAGCACTTTAAGAAATATGGGGTGCACTTTTTTCTGAAAAATGTAAATTGCCTGAATGTGCCCTGTTACCTTTGCCTTTTGGTGCAAACTGGTCCCCCCCATGCAATTCTAGTCACTTAAACCTTGAAGTGCAAAACAAAGGTGTAAATGCTGTTATAATCGTTTGTACACCTTTGTTTTATAACCTTGTAGTGCAAATTGAGTAACAGGCAGTGTTTTCAACGGATCCCTTTGGATAAAGCAGGCATATTCTAAAAGAATCCAAAGCTTTTGTGCCATTATGAAGATTTCATGTTAGTGCTTGTGCCTTTGTTTGACTGAGATGATGGGGTCGGCAGAAACGGCAGTTCCATTCCATACATTTTACATATGCGTTTTATGCCACGTCATAATACACGTGATTCCCACTCTAAAAGTAATTGTGTAATAAGGTCACCTATTATAAGCTTGTCTGTCACAAACTTCCAGCTTGCTGTAATGGATGATGTTAAGAACATTTGATATCTACATAAAAGCAAATCACTGGTAGTAGACATCCAGTGTATAAATTAATCTTCAAAGTGGAGCTTTATTTTTGTATGCACTTTAATTTTCTTGGAAGCAGACACGGATTAGCTAGTTTATTACAGCTGCACGGGGTCGTTCAGTTTTAAATGCCCCTTTGTAGTGACAATTGCCTAAAGAGTCATACTTAAGGAAGTCACTGCTGATAAGAAAAGGAAAGTAATTGCGCAGACCGACTCTGTGCAGCATCGCATTTCGTCCGGTTATATGTGATCTTACCCACCACAATTACAGAGTGGTACATTTCATTGCAGATTTTTTTTAATTATTTTATTTGGGGGGTTCCCCTACTAACCCCCCTTTTTTCCCAACCCGACCCATTTTAATCCCTTTCCCCACTACCCTTTATATATTCATTTAATCTTTTCAGTGTTTTCTGTGTTTTTGTGCCTTTGTTATCTACCATTCTGTTTTGTTTGCAATACAATTACTGGATACCATTTCGTTCTGCTCATGACGGCTCTGAAAGCCAATAGGTTCCTTCAGGAATGGCGCAGAATTTACAAGCAGAGTTGGGGGGCTGGAGCACAATTAACCCAATTGTGTTCTGCCCATGCCAGCAGATATATTCAGTCCTTTCATCAAAGCCGCCTCTTTTGTCGCAGTCTCTCTTTTTGGGGAGTGGGAATACATGTCATGTATGTACTCATTAAACTTACTCGAAAGGCGCTCTGAAAATGTGGTACCACTTTTATATGAAGGGTAGGGCCCCACATCTGTGAAACCCTAACATTTCATGCTTATAATTTTTTCAATGTGGTTATGCAAATATTTTATTTCACTCTCCCGTAGACTATTGTGGCTTGGATACAGAACACATGTATCCCAAAGAGCAACGTATTTTTTATATTCCACTAACATTATTTTGCATAATAAAAATAGCCTTAGAGACTGCAGCGCCCTGGGCGAATTGGCGCCCCACCTCCCCCACCTCACTGTGCGCCCCATGTCAACAGGGGGCAGGGGCAAGATGCGCCACATTTGTTTTCTACCTTCTTCGCTTTTGCACCTCGCAGGGAGCTAATCACTGGAATAGGGCGCTCAATTCCAATGCAAACTGCCTCACTCCCGCGTAGGAGTGAGGAGGTAATCATGTGAATAGGGTGCTGATGCTTTGCATCAGCACCCTATTGTTATTAAATGCGCCCTGCCGCCGCGTGCGCATTTAACAACAAAAGGGCGCCTGCTGCACCTTCTCCCACTACACCAGCTCGGGGGAGCCCTTGAAAGACTCCCCCGAGCTGACGTGGCGGGAAGCTAATGGCGCTCTGGGGGGGCATGCGCCCAGGGCAATCGCCCGGCCCGCACTGCCCTAAGGCTGCCCTGGTTGTTTTATTAAATAAAACCAGAGATGGTCGGGAATCAACCCTGCCTCACATGTGAGTTATCACAAACGTACTACTACTGAACTATGAATACTTGTCAGACAAAATTGTGTTGTCGTATGGACCTTTATGTAGATAATGTTACTGCAGCTACCCACACTCCTTCCTGTACATGATATGCGTGGCTGTGCCTGCCATATGATGGATTCACTTTGACCTACATACATTCCATTCAAAGCCATAAGTGGCTATTGGTCTTCTGCTCTACCGCCTGGTTACTGTAGCCCAGCACTCTGTCATTTGTTGTGAAACCTGGCTCACTCTCTTCTTCTGCACGCAGTACACGCGCAAGCAAATATTGACAAAACCATTGCATTTCACCTACAGGGGCTTGCATTTGTGTCGGCAACATGTAGAACAGACATGCAAGATGAAGTTCGAATCATCACAATACTTCTGTTGGCCTCTGCTGACTGATTAAAAATGTGTAACATTTACACCTGCAGTTGAGGCACAAAGTCTACATTTAAAGTATATCTTTTAAGTGGGCGCAGGTTTTCTGTTCTAAGAGCATACTGCATGGGCTGGCCTTTTCAGCAGTTCAGATGATTGCACTCTGAAGCATTGGAGGGCTTCTCAGAATGAGCAGACATTTTGGGCCAGGTTCTCCACATTTTCGGAGCAGACCCGTTCTGAAAGGGCATCTGAATGAGCGTATCATCGGAGGCCATTTCTGGGCCTTTAAAAGCGCATGCCGAATTTACAAACGGGATGTGCTTATACATTCCCCAAATTTAGGGTCATCCTGATCCCCCTGCACCTGTGAGAACAGGCGCAGAGCAAGGCGCAAATCATGGCACGGTAATTTATGACCCTGTCATTACTTATTTTGTAATTGTACAGTCGGCAATCTGAACTGATGCTCGATACATTTCGCAACGGGTTATACCACTGCAACACTGGAGTCAGTTTAAGAAATACTATTATAGATAGAAAGAGCAATGTTGTTGCAGGAGCACCCAAAACAACCGCAGGCTAACTTGCTCTATGTTTACACTCACTCACGTCAGAGTAAGAGGGTGAAGAACATAATTAAAAAACATTGGAACATATTACAGCATGACAGTGCTACGGTTGATCTGTTTTTCAATTTACCTACATTTGCATATTGGAACAAATCTTGTATACGGAAGGTTTTAGTGCATGCTGAATGTGACAATATAGCCAAACCAAGGTTCTCTAAATTTGGCACATTTCAGTGCCATCCATGTCAGCATTGCAATTATGTGATTGAAGGGTCTACTATTAACCCCCCATACACAGGTCAGAAAATTCCCTTGAAATCATGTTGTACTTGTGATTCATCAAATGTTGTGTACTCATTAAGGTCTCCCTGCGGCAGTGCTTAATTTGTGGGGCTGTTTACAAGGGCACAGCACTTATTTCTGAGCCCGGGTATGTATTGTCTCAGATTCAGTTCAATTGTGATGTGGTGCGATAAAGGACATCTGCAGAGCGACGACTTAAAACATGCTCTTCACGTTCGCCAATACTGCCTGGAAGAGGGTTACCAAGAAGGAATCAGCGGACAAGCAGTCCTGTGTCATCTGTTTACATAAGGTGGGAGCAGCCATTGTTTCGTCCCTCCTTCCCATCAGTTGTCGAGCATGCATAGTGTACAAGTATACTTGGTGGTACTGTGGTTAACCTATGTGTGTTGCAGTGATGAAGTGGTATGCTTCCATTGCTTGGTTTTCTATTTAAGCATGTGAATCTGTGAAAGATCCAATGCTGGAGAAGTCTTTGTTACTTACCTTAGAAACAAACAATAATGGACCCCTGGGATACGGAATGGCTGTTCTTACACAGTTATCTTTGTAATTATATCAATAAATGTCACACTTTTAGTTCAGATTAATCAATTTTATTATCATACACAAATAAATAATATAAATTCATAAAACCAGTATCAAAACTAAATATTCCAGATTCAACTCACATACATTTAATCCTACCATTCATTTCATATCACTTCCCATAAAACCGTACATATCACACTCTTTTCTGACCACTTGGTCAACTATATATATATTTTCACTGTGAAATGCCCTCTGTCTAACTATCAGATGAGTGTATCTATGAATAATAAGTTACACAGATATAGTTGTCTGATTGGACTTCAACGAATCTGTCCCTTTGATAAAGCAACCTTCGTCAGCACCACAATGGGAATTATCATTCCCATTCAACAGAGTAGGGTGAGTTCACCGCTCAAAAAGTAACAACGTTTTGGATAATGCCTAAGAAAAACGTTTCCTTAGTTGATCACAAAAGGGGTCTTCATTCCCCAATTAGTTGTCTGTACTGCTTCACGCAGTCAAATTGGCATCATCCGACTCGAATCCTTATAGGTACGTATGTTTTCTTAGTCGTGTCAGGCTCTAAAGTTTTGTATTATTTGCCAAAAACTAGTCTTCCAGATATTTATGCCACCACAATCATATGTGAGAGCCGCAGAGCTGGTCCCTCTTTGATTCTGTAACCGTCGCAGAAGAATTGCCATTGGCCATTGGCAATTCTTCTACGACGGTTAATGGGGAATTACAATGCCATTGCAACTTGGGATCCGGCACCTATTGCACCAGACCGAGTTGCGGTAACGCTAATAGTGTTGGCGGTATCCTGGTGCAATTACCGCGGGGATACCACCAAGGCCCTGATGATGCCCTTAGTCATTAATCTATCAGATAGACCACTAACATCAGTAGACATCTCTGTACTTCACAAGGGACTATCTTTTGTGCCATCAATATCAATGTGATCGGATTCATTTCCAAACTGGCTTTTTCAAATTTATCAGAAAGCTCAAGTTAAAAAAGAAATTCTGAACAAAATCTGCTGCGCAGAGCAATTGGGGATACTGTTCTGATAAGTGAATTTATCATAACAGATAAAGAAAATACTCATTTGCTTCTCTCCATTGAAGTGGAAAGTAAAAACGGTATGTCCACTATCATCTCGACATTTCGCCTAAGAATCTAAAAATGCCAGAACTTAAACCTAGATATAAATGTATTCCTCCCAACAACAGATAGTGTCAATGACCCATTCTTCAAAGCTGTTGTGTTAGAAATACGTACATTAATTGACAAACCAGGGCGGCAGCAAAAATGCTCTCCCAACAATCTGAAACCAGTGGAGTATTCAGCATTACGAAATATGACCACAGATCCCAATATTGTTATCAAAGAGGCAGACAAACGCAGGAATATTGTCATTATGAACACAAAAGATTACATTGAAATGGGTAACTCCAACCTCTACTCTCCGTGGTGCTATCAGAAATTATCCTCTGATCCAAATAATGGAGTTATGCTGAAAATGTCATAGCTTATTCAGAAGTGGTATAGACAGGGCCTATTGACAGACCAAGAAAAGATTTCCGCACAGTGGCTGAGCCCACCATGCCTACAATCTGCTTTCTGCCGAAAATGCACAAACATTATGAGAAGTTTCCTGAGGTCAGACACATAATGAGTGGCATTATTTGGGCTACAGAAATAATTTCGGAAAATAGACCTTCATCAGCATAGCCTTACCTTCCTATTTTGGAGATTCTACTCAGGTGATATTGACTATCAATGATATTACATGGGACTCGGACTACTCCCTGGTGACACTTGACGTGAAGGCTTTGTATTCCTCCATGCAGCACAACTTGGCAATCCAAAAAATAGATTACACTTTTCGGAACAGCTCAACCTCGTATTTCGTACATATTAATATGCTCAAGGGGCTGTTAAAATTCATATTAGGTCACAATTGTTTGTTAAACTAACAGTACTATAAACAACCCAAAGCAGCTATCATATGGCCCATCGCTTGCTAATCTGTTTATGGGTCAGTTTGAAGACGTATGTTTACAGTAACCTAGATGTTGTGTCCCACATTATCCTATGGTGAAGATATATTGATTGTATTGTATTGTTTATTTGATAATGCGCACAAAACCCAGGGGTAGCCGGGCGCAGCAGGTACAAGGTTACTTAAGCTTGGGTTACATACAGAGTATAGGCGAGAAACAACATAACAGTACAGTAAGAACATATCAATACACTCCGTGTGGAAGGAAAAAAAACTAGCATATTGTAGTTTTGAGGGAGTGTACAGGTATAGGTATGAGAACAGAATCGTTTGATGTGCTGATGCTATGGGAACCTCAATGAGCATAACAATTTTGTTAATATATTGAACACCAATACCTTTGGTATTACATTTAAACAGCACAGTGATAGGAATGCCATTGATTATTTTGATTTACACATTTATGTAGATAACTCTAGCCTCAAAACCTGTACATATAGGAAACCCACAGAAGTTAACTCTACTTTGTTTGCTACCATTTGCCATCAAAAAAGTATTATTAACAACATTGCCGTAGGGGAATTTGTCAGATCAACAGGAATTGTCACAATCAGGAGAGTTTTGATCAAGAATGCGATTTAATCACGAATAGGCTTTCAAGAGAGAGTATACTCTGAGGCTTGTGTGCTCAAAGCACGAGTGAAGACTCAAACCATCACATGGGAGACAACACTGATACCAAAACAAAGAGTGAGAGAAGACACTTACACCACCAAGCTTATTACTAGATTTTGTAAAGACAGCAATACTATATATCATGTACTCAAAACACATTGGCACTCACTGCATATTAGCTGGGGTACCGGGTGTTGCCTGTGTCCTGATTGAGTGGTGTCTCATGTGCACTGGAGGATGTTGCTCTTGTCTGTTAGGCAGAATCATATGCGGTACCCTTTGGGAACACCACACACAATTAAGACTACAAGTGACATTACAAATTCACCTTTGGTACAAGCATGTACTACACAGTAAAGTGGTGGCGATGGCTGAGCAGCCAGACTTAGCTCAAGAGTAAAGTGAGCAGTATCAGAAGTTACACAAAGGATAGTAATTACTATGGTTCAAACAAACACGGACTCAAGGGGCCTCATTACGAGAATCCCGCTAAAAACGGAGTAATTACCGGCATGGCAGTAATAGCGCATCCGTGCTCCCTTGACGCCGCTAATAGCGGCTGATTACGAGTGCGCAAGCACGCGTGAACCCCCATGCCGGTAATGGCTGCACCGCCATGCCGCAAAAGGCCCTCCAACCCGCAATAACGCCATCACGGGACCCGCCGATACTGCCTCTGCCAAGGAGCAACCCCTTAATAATGACCCGGTAATAACATCATGCTAATGACGGGCTCATAATACCGGACCCGGAAGTAACGACATCGCGTCGGAACGGGAAATGCGTCGGCGGCCACATTTAAAAACACAATCCATTGCAATCCTCTCAACCCAGCAGTGATACAGAGGAGAGACCAGGGCCATACCATCCAGAATGTCCAAGGCTACCCGCAAGACAACCCCCCGCCTGCGCAAGAAGCGTTTCTCTGATGAGGAGCTAAACATGCTGGCTGATACCCTTGCAGCCCATGCAGATGAGGTTTTTGCTAACAACCTCAAAAGGGAAGTACAGCTAAGAAAGAAAGAAATCTGGGTGGAGGTTGCGCGTAAGGTGTCAGCGGTTGGCACAGTCAAAGATGGTAAAAAACAATGGGACGACCTCTGTCTCAGGGTCCGTAATATCCTGTCCTCCAACCGCAGGGAGGCCATGGCTACAGGCAGTGAAACTGATGCGTTGGGAAGATACCTGCAGCACGACCATCCAAATAGAGTCCATAGAGGGCTTTGGCGAAATGGTGACGGGTGCCGCGACAATCGGGAGATGGAGGTGAGTGACCCTGCAAACCCCAGTAGGCCAAACTATGACGTAGTACAACTGATGTGAAAGTGAGCCAAGCCAATGCATGGCCCATCATACACACATATACAGATCCTCGTCCAGATGGAGGCCCAAACCCTGGCACAATGAAATGCATGCTGCGTGCCAATCCCATTACCAACAGACACCCAACACACGGGGACCATTTGCATGTCATACATCACACAAACCTCAATACAATTGCATGCCACCTGGTACGCATCAGTGCCGAATGGAGACACCACGGCTTATGCCAATACCCCCCCCCTTGAAAGTTTCCTGTGTGACACACCTAGGAGATTGCAATGCATGAGAAATGAAATACTGTACAGCACCAACTCATGCATCTTGCATGTAACACCATCACTGATGCCCTGCATCTCTTGTTACCCCACAAGCACTGATGCAGAAGGTGAAAGTCAGGACCCTGCCCCAAGAGCATCTACATCTAGGGCCAGACCACAGGGCACTGGTCATTCCACCTCCGGGGCAGCACTGCAGCCCACAGTGCAACCCAGGGCACGTGTACAGGCCAGGCAGGCTGATGAGGAGACAACAGCAGCGGACGAGACTGTGAATACTGAGCTGCCAACAACAGCTGAAGGTGAGGCTGATGGCATGCAATCCGCTGTCACCAGTTCAGTGGGTGAGGCAGCAGCCACAGCCCCACTCAGTGATGTGGATGTGGAAGCGGAGGAGTACGAGGACAATGACGGCACAATCCATGTCGAATGTCCCCAAGCCCCCTCGTCAATCCCCCAACACACCACTCAGGGCACACCATCCAGCCCCATACAGGATTCAGTGGCCCAACTGCACAGTCCGCATCTTACGAGCACCCCATAGGCCAGGCCTGCAATGGCCCACCCAGCCGCAGCACCCTCTACCTCCACAGCCCCCACTGACATGGAGGCACGGATGTCAAGGGTAGAGGCCCGTCAGGACTCGATGATCGAGCTGGTGCGCCAGTATGTGGCCGAGAACGAGGAAACACGCTGTGAGATCCGGGAGGCCAATGCTGGAACCATTGCAGCCATCAATTCAAGTGCCATTATGATACGTGACAATTTGGGGGCCGTCACACAGGTCCTAAACAGCATGCTCCAACACATGCAGCGCCAACAACCTGCACCGGCGGTGAAAATCCCATCCGCATCCACCCCATCGTCCACACCTGCATACTCTGCTCCCTCAAGCCCTGTGTGGATGACGAGGCGCAGTGCAAGGCAGACAGAAATGCTGCCCCCCGACACAAAAAAGTCCAGAAATAGTGCGGGATGACAATGGGTGAGGGGGAGGTGGTGTTGGTGGTGTTAAGGGGATTAAGGCAGTGTTTATTGGGGGGTATGGGGTGTTTGGGAGGTATGGGGGTACGGGGTGTTTGGGGGGGTATGGGGTGTTTGGGTGTTTTGGGGGAGGGGGGGGCGTGTGAGTGGTGGAGGGAGGAAGCACTAAATTGTAATTTTTCTTAATACACCCGTTGTGTTCAAAATCATTTAATGCCTGGACATTGTTAATTTCGTGTGTGTTTATTTTATTCATGACAGCGCACAGTGTCCAACTCCCCACACACTCTGTGTCCATGTCCACACGGTCCCAGTGCTCAGTGTAGCACTGACGCATAACCATCAACGTCCCTGTGGTTCAGAAGTAATCGTCAATCAGTGATTGGCATACAGCACGGCCATCTTGTGCATCACGTACTGGCAGGGGTGCTGCTTCTCCTCCATCATCATCCTCATCATCCTCACCCGGTGCATGCATGTCAATGTCAGGTGGCAGTGGTACATTTCTCCGGATGCGCATGTTGTGCAGCATGGCACAGACCATGGTGATTTTTGCCATCTTCTCAGGGCCATAAAGGAGTGTTCCACCAGACCTGCTTAGGCAGCAGAACCGTGCCTTCAACAGGCCAAAGGTCTGCTCAATCACAACACTTGTACGGGTATGAACCCGATTGTACTCCTCTTCATGCCTGTTCCGCGGGTTCCGCACAGGGCTAAGTAGCCACGGCTTCAATGGATAGCCTCCATCACCTGCATGGGAGCACAAAGAGGTATGTGTGAGTCAATCTGAGCTGACACCTTTAGGATTAACAGCCATGGCTGCAGCTATTTGGTGTTGACATGCATGTCCCTGTATGTATGCACACAGGTTCATTTGATGCATTGTGTACTGCACTATGGTCTGCTAATGTGGGTTGTGTTGTACAGATGATGCAGGGTGTTCACTTGCATGTTGATGCGGATGTACTGTGGATGCAGAACAATGTCTTGCCACCCATAATTGCAGTGTATGCCACTCTGTACCTAATCACACTAGCGGCATTGGCAGAGTTGTAATCATGTTTAGTTATGCATCGCTTGACATACCTATGGCGGCCTGCTTGTGCGTCTTGCATGTTGTCATTCATATACGGCATTGGTCTTATGTATGGCATTGGTATGTCATGTTCAGGTTGGGATGTTCAGGACAACAGTGTTTAGCTCTGAGTGCATTGTCCACTCACCGCCCATTCCCACCCAGGTGTAATATGCATCCCCCCCACCTCAGAACACCAATGCACTGCCATAACCCAGTCAGGCAACTTACCGAGCAGCCAGGCACGTCGTCCAGCATGTCGCTCCATGTAGCCGGTTAGCGTGGAGTTACGAAGCACCATGGCATCATGTGTAGATCCGGGATATTGGGCGAAACAATGTGTGATGATTTTGGTGGAGTCACATACCATCTGCACATTGATGGAGTGGTATTGCTTGCAATTGCGGTACACCACCTCATTGGCATGAGGGGCCACCAATTCTACATGGGTGCAGTTGAGTGCACCAACGCAATTGGGCATGCCTGCCAGTTCATGGAAGCCTACTTTGGTGTCAGCGAGCTCCTGGCCAGTCCGTGGTGAGGAAATATGGATGCTTGCATGCTTCAGGAGGGCATCAAGCACTTGGGTCAGCATGCGGGACAAGAGTGGTTGTGATATGCCATGCAGCTGCCCCACTGTGTGCTGGTAGGTGCCTGTGGCCAGGAAGTGGAGCACAGACACCACCTTTAGTAGAGGGGGGATGGCAGTGTGGATTTCTATCAGGCTGACGATGTCGTTGTGTATCATGTCCACTATGGTGGTGATAATGTCCCGGTCCAAGCGGTACAGGGTGTGGATCTGCTCTGGGTCTGATGCGAGGGATTGGTGGCTGCCTATGTGGTACAACTGGCTGCACTGGTGGTACTTGCTGGGCCTATCTCACCCTTCTTCTCCTCCTGCGTCTCCTCTCTGCTGCCTGTTGTTGTAGCTGTAGTTGTTGTTGCTGTTGTTGTAGCAGTACAGGCATGTCCTCCAGCCTCATAATTGCAACAGCTAGTGGGATCATTTTGGTGTAGGAAGGGGTGTGGTGTGTGGGTGTACTCCTTTTGTACTGGGACTGGTTCCATTGACTCCACCTGTGGTGATTATGTGCACCTGTGGCAGTTGCCTGCACTGCAGGTTGCTATTTGCGGGTGGTCTGCGATGCCTGTATTGCGGCTGTCGTGCAGGCCCTAATTACCACCTTCGGGATGCCGGTAAGTGCATGCCCGCGTAACTTGTGATGTCCTCCTGTTAGCGGCATCCCGGTATTTGCGCCGTGAAGGGGCGCGTGTATGCGCACAGGCCGGTAAGAAGGGGCACGGTATGGGCGGTGGCGGTATTGGCGGGTTTTCGGCTTGTAATGGCCCAGACCCGTTAACGATGCCGGTAATGCCATTCCGCCTTCCTTTTTTCATTACCTCCATACTCGTAATGAGGCCCAAGGTTTCTGAGTAAAAGAATATACACTTATTTACACAATCATTTGTAAAATAGTTCACTAGATATAGCAGCTGAAAAATCACAATCTCAATATACTACACAACACCCAATCAATTCTGGACAAGTTAAGCTCAAAATGAAGTGTGAGCAAAATGGCACTCCAGCAATTTAAAAAGGGAAGGAAAGACAAGGCTATCCAAAATTAAGAAGCACCAACATGTAAGTAGGCAGGGCAATCTAGAAAAGGCTTAGTACAATGAGGATTCAAATCAATAGGCCTGGGCCAATGTTAATGGTTCAGAGTCTGTGCAGAGGATCACAAAGTTCAGAGTAGTTCGCGGTTAAGTGTTTGCCAAGAGTTTGAAACGAAGTTGGTCGGAAGAAAAGTTACTTAAAAGAGTAGAGAATGACAAGCCCTCGGATTGGCGAAAGATTTAAAACACTTTCACCACGGTCGGATGGAACGACCAACCGGGTTTGAACAGTACCTTAGAAGAAGAAGAATGCTGTAGCTGAGGGCAGAAGTTCCTGGCAGATCCTACAGGCTCACGGTTCCTGAAGCGACTCTTGGACTGACATGAAGAAGGAAGACTGGAGGGTCCTGCACTGCGCAGGGAAGAAACCAGCATCAGAGCATAGCAACGAATAAAAGGTTTGCTCCTTAAAACCCAAACAGGGTCCGGTCCTCCTGGCTATCCGGTTCACTGCATCTGCGCACAGCAAATTCGGCCAGGGCAGGGAGGCCTTGCTTGGTGTT
This sequence comes from Ambystoma mexicanum, assembly GCF_040938575.1. Taxonomy (NCBI): domain Eukaryota; kingdom Metazoa; phylum Chordata; class Amphibia; order Caudata; family Ambystomatidae; genus Ambystoma; species Ambystoma mexicanum. The sequence goes on from NC_090923.1 coordinate 998,691,335, forward strand.
TGGCGAACTTGTTGGTCCCACTAGCTCAAGGGAAGAAGATTCCTTGCAGATCTTCTCTGTCGTCGAAGTTTGGAGATTCGGACCCGCAGCAGAGCTTCACCGGGAGGTTCAGTCATTGTAGCGGTCCTCTTCCGTCAGCTTCTCTTTGGTTCTCTCGATACAGTGGCCACTCTCCCTTCCAAGTCCCAAAGACCTGCTTTTTATGCAGTTTTCCCCCATTCACACAGCCTGGCTGTCAGTCAAGAATCAGGGTGGCTGTACTGGCAGGACAGTGACCTAGCCAATCAAACAGGAGTGCGACTTGGGTCTCCAAGGAGACCCTGTGAAGGGGGCCTGAACCCCATCCCTCACATTCAGCCCACCCAGACTCTCAGGCGCCTAAGGAGGGCCTCTGTGCAGAAGCCCGTCAAAGGACGGCAAACAAAGGAACCAAACCTGGTTTGGCGCTCAGAGTAAAACACGAGAAAGACCCTTACAAAAAAAAATTGTGAATAAACCCAGCGGAACCAAATAAAAGTAAATGGGGTCCAGCAGATTTAAGTTCGAGGCTAGTAACTTAGCCCAAAACAGTACCAAGGCTATTTTCATAGACCGCGACAGTAAAAATATGGTAGATACCACTGCCACCAGCCAAATATTAAAGAAAGGGGGAACTAAATAATGTTCCATGAGAGACAGACAAAAAGGGATAACTATTAACCCTTTCCAGTACTCTATGGAAGATAGTTTGTACTGGGTCTGTGAATTTAAAAAGACTAATAAAGTCAATGGCAACTTTACATGTTCTGGGAGACAGTATTCAGTCTAGAAAATGGAGTTTAAAGTGGGAAGTCTGAAAAAGGCAACCCTGTGTCACTACACTAAAGGTGTTGTGTGACACACAGTAAAAAGATGATGCCTATAGAGTAGGTGAGGCTCCACATCTATGAACACAAAAATGTAAAACACACAGCAAAACACATGTAAGAGTGGGAAAAAAGGCTCACACTCTTACCAAGTGAAAAAAATAAATCCTAGAAATCCAGCAAAGCTGCTGAGGGACTCAATAGGTAAGGGGAATTAGCCATTCTGGAGAATTCTCCCTAACATTGTCCTCTTGTCCGGAAAGTCTTACTTCAGTTTCCTGTGGTGTCTCATGTGCCCTGGCATATGTTGCTGTTGTCCTCATGTCAGCTAGTCTTGCTTCAGTTTGCTCTCTCATTTGCCCTGGAGAAAGTTGCTCCTGTCCTCTGGTCGGCAGTTCGTGCTGCTGTTTGTTGTTGTGTTTCGGAAGCTCTTGGTATTGATTTTCCCTTTGCCTCAGATGGAGCTTTTCCAAGTGATGTTCGTTTTTTTATGCGGCATGTTTTAGTCACTCAATGGCTTCACCACATTTGAGAAAAATCCAAGAAAGATAGATTAATTGTGCTCTCTTCTTATGAATGAACTTAAGTAAACTGTAACTTTGCCATTTCCCATATTTGGAGTGGTCTGATAAAAGAAAACGATTTTTATTACCTTTAAAAATGCTTTAATAAACACTGTATACAATAGTAATACATTTCAAAGGAATAACCAACACATCGAACATTTTGCTTAAGGACAAAAGTCATTTTTACTTTCTTAAAATCACATTTACTCTCAAAGTAAATGAGTATCAGTAAATGAAGGTGTCTACGGAGTGATTTTTTTGCATGCAAACATAGACTACAATCTTGTCGAAGACAAATGAGGAATCGATGCAAAATTTGGTAGCAGTGGGGTCAACGGTATGGATTTGTATAACCGGACATACATACAAAAACACACATTCACATTTTTTTTCATATAAGATTTTTGCATCCAAACATTGGGCCTCATTACGACCCCGGCGCTAAACCATGGTGCTATTAGCACCATGGTCCATGCCGGGGTCCGCCATGGTGAATGGCGGAATTACCGCCCCATTCCAAGTTTGGCGGGGCGGTAATTCCCCATTCACCATGGGCCCTTACCCATTCCCATTTTTGCCCCATAGGACTCAATGGGAATGGGGAAGGCGCTAAGTACGGTGCCGCAAATTGCGGCACCATACTTAGCACCAAGGTCCCTTTGCGGCACCCTACTTTAACGCCTGCTAAAAGCAGGCGTTAAGGTCGGGTCCCGCAAAAGGACCTCGTAATCAGGCGTTAAGGGTTTAACGGCGCCGACACCTTTTACGGCGCCGTTAAACCCTTAACGCCAGGGTCGTAATGAGGCCCATAGACTACGATCTTGCCCCAGACAAAAGGGGAATCCATGCAACATTTGGTAGATGTGGGTTCATTGGTGTGGATTTTTATAGCCGGACAAACATACACACATACATACATTCAGCTTTTATTTTTAAATGTGTTTTTATTGCATTTCTTTGACAACATTGGAACCATGGAAGTCCCATAACATCCCTCCCCCTCCGAAAGGTATCTCTGTAGGTGTTTCTGGGCATCGATATATGGTATCTTGACTATAGGTAGTCAAGAGCTGTGCCCCAGTCTGTTCTGAATTTCTGAAGTTCCCCTTGAATGTTTGCAAAATATTGTAATTGCCTGGGCAGTACCACCATCTTCAACAGTGCCACTCTTCCCATCATGGTCAAGGGGAGCTTGGCCCAGAACACCATGCTATTTTCAATCCTAGATAGCGCCTTCTCTGTGTTTTGCCTATGTTCAGCCTCAACATTATGGTGTACATCTATCCCCAAGTATCTAAAAGTCTTGGTTTCCCATTTTATCTGTAATACCGGCAGTTCTGCTCGTGGTAACCCCACATATCTTCCAAAGGGGAATATACATGATTTTTTGAGGCTCACTGTTATGCCAGACAGCACCGCGTATCACTCCATAACTTCCAAGATATACTGAAGCTTTACTTTACTTCAAGTACAGCACATGTCATCCACATACAGTGATATCAAATGTTGTTCTCCGTTCGTGCTGGACCCCACTTCTCCATACGCCTGCCTCAATTATATCGCATGGGGTCCGAGTGCTAATATAAAAAAACATCGGAGACCATGGGCATCCCTGTCTAGTACCTCTACTAAATTGCCACTGTTCTGAGATTCTGAGATGGTCGCTCCCGTCCTGACTCAAGGCAACGGTCTGCTATACAGCAGTTGGACCCACTTCAAATATGAAGGTCCAACACCATATTCCTTCAAGGCCTCTATTAACCAGGAACATTTAACTGAGTCGAAGGCTTTCACTGCATCTAATGAGACTACTGCTTCCTTCTGTCAGTTTTATGACGTGATGGAGTCTCCTAAGGTTGTCGGATATACTCCTGCACGCAGTGCTCCAGATAAGATTTTGAGGTGGGAGTATTTTACGCCCTATTTTTAAACTTCGAGAGTAAATGTGATTTTAAGAAAGTATACATGACTTTTGTCCTTTGCAAGAGAGTACAATGTATGTGACATCCAGCCGACATGTGCAAAAACTGTATGGAAATCATTACATGCGGCAGAATACACCTTTTGTTTGTTTATCTAAGGTCTGGCCATTTGATCTCTCCTGTATACATTTAAATGTTGACAACACAAAAACCTAGCCAATTACATAGTAAAGCAAGCATGAATGGTATTGTGTGTTTTGAGGTTCGATAGCAGAATTGTCTTTTGATGTTGAATGAAAGTCCTGATTTTCTGCAGCTATTACTACCTAATGGTATGCCAATGTTATGATGCAACACTGAAGAGAGGCAAGGACTCCATGCTAAATTCTATATCTAATGTCATGGTCAAATGCTCATTTATTTAGTGCTTTTTGAAAGGCTGAGTTGGCCTTGCTGGGATTCGCACCTGCAACCTACAGATTACGCACATATCGCAGCTACGAGTGCTCAACCAGTTGAGCTATCTTATTGGCTAACATCCTTCAGAGGTCTGTTAACTGAGCATCAACTGAGGTATAATAATCACAGTACCTAAATGTTGGGCGAAGTGGAGATAAGTGGAGTTAGCGGGAGGAATGGCTGTGTTGCTTTCTGCCTGCCTGTGTGTATTTTGCTGCCGTGGGAGTTCTGTGCCATTTAACTGCTGCTGGCGTTTTAAGGATTCCGAGAACTTTGTCCGCCCCACACCCTCTGAACAGGAAGTACTACTCCTACTTAATCTCCCTTCCTCTGTGAAGCAGCGCAAAGTGGAGATAAGTGGAGTTAACGAGAGTTGGTGAGAGGTGGTGAAGTGGCGGCTCATTGTCGGCTTCCTCCTGGAAATTCTAAAAGAAGATGGAGAAATTGAGATCTTCCTCCCTGTTAAGATGGATTCCTGAACTCTGACCCGGAGGTGCAGAGGTTCAGAAGGTCAGCCTAGTTTCTTGGAACAGGGTAACCTCTGGACAAGCCAGACCAATCAGGGTAGCTATGGTAGGTGGTCAAGTATGGAGGTAGACATGCCGTCCGACCTTGGAGGGCCCAGTATTTCCCCATTCCAGGAACCCGGACACGGTACATCCCCATTCCCATTTGAGCCCCCATAGGGCTCCATGGGAATGGGGAGGATGCTAACAACTGGCCCATTAATGGCGGGCCCGTTGTTAGCATCCTGGTCTGCTCGCGGGTACCGCTGAGGACGCTTGATTTTACCAGGCGGTCTTACCGGGTCCCGCGAGCAGACCTCATAATGAGGCGGTAGGTGTTTAACAGCTCCGGCAGCTCTACCGGCACCGTTAACCCCCTACCGCCTGGGTTGTAAGGAGGCCCTAAGTCTCAGGAGGGGTGAGGGTGACTGAAGGACCTCAATGAGCACACAGAGCAAATCACATTTACTCTCAAAGTAAATGAGTATCAGTAAATGAAGGTGTCTACGGAGTGATTTTTTTGCATGCAAACATAGACTACAATCTTGTCGAAGACAAATGAGGAATCGATGCAAAATTTGGTAGCGGTGGGGTCAACGGTATGGATTTGTATAACCGGACATACATACAAAAACACACATTCACATTTTTTTTTCATATAAGATTTTTGCATCCAAACATTGGGCCTCATTACGACCCCGGCGCTAAACCATGGTGCTATTAGCACCATGGTCCATGCCGGGGTCCGCCATGGTGAATGGCGGAATTACCGCCCCATTCCAAGTTTGGCGGGGCGGTAATTCCCCATTCACCATGGGCCCTTACCCATTCCCATTTTTGCCCCATAGGACTCAATGGGAATGGGGAAGGCGCTAAGTACGGTGCCGCAAATTGCGGCACCATACTTAGCACCAAGGTTCCTTTGCGGCACCCTACTTTAACGCCTGCTAAAAGCAGGCGTTAAGGTCGGGTCCCGCAAAAGGACCTCGTAATCAGGCGTTAAGGGTTTAACGGCGCCGACACCTTTTACGGCGCCGTTAAACCCTTAACGCCAGGGTCGTAATGAGGCCCATAGACTACGATCTTGCCCCAGACAAAAGGGGAATCCATGCAACATTTGGTAGATGTGGGTTCATTGGTGTGGATTTTTATAGCCGGACAAACATACACACATACATATATTCAGCTTTTATTTTTAAATGTGTTTTTATTGCATTTCTTTGACAACATTGGAACCATGGAAGTCCCATAACATCCCTCCCCCTCCGAAAGGTATCTCTGTAGGTGTTTCTGGGCATCGATATATGGTATCTTGACTATAGGTAGTCAAGAGCTGTGCCCCAGTCCGTTCTGAATTTCTGAAGTTCCCCTTGAATGTTTGCAAAATATTGTAATTGCCTGGGCAGTACCACCATCTTCAACAGTGCCACTCTTCCCATCATGGTCAAGGGGAGCTTGGCCCAGAACACCATGCTATTTTCAATCCTAGATAGCGCCTTCTCTGTGTTTTGCCTATGTTCAGCCTCAACATTATGGTGTACATCTATCCCCAAGTATCTAAAAGTCTTGGTTTCCCATTTTATCTGTAATACCGGCAGTTCTGCTCGTGGTAACCCCACATATCTTCCAAAGGGGAATATACATGATTTTTTGAGGCTCACTGTTATGCCAGACAGCACCGCGTATCACTCCATAACTTCCAAGATATACTGAAGCTTTACTTTACTTCAAGTACCGCACATGTCATCCACATACAGTGATATCAAATGTTGTTCTCCGTTCGTGCTGGACCCCATTTCTCCATACGCCTGCCTCAATTATATCGCATGGGGTCCGAGTGCTAATATAAAAAAACATCGGAGACCATGGGCATCCCTGTCTAGTACCTCTACTAAATTGCCACTGTTCTGAGATTCTGAGATGGTCGCTCCCGTCCTGACTCAAGGCAACGGTCTGCTATACAGCAGTTGGACCCACTTCAAATATGAAGGTCCAACACCATATTCCTTCAAGGCCTCTATTAACCAGGACCATTTAACTGAGTCGAAGGCTTTCACTGCATCTAATGAGACTACTGCTTCCTTCTGTCAGTTTTATGACGTGATGGAGTCTCCTAAGGTTGTCGGATATACTCCTGCACGCAGTGCTCCAGATAAGATTTTGAGGTGGGAGTATTTTACGCCCTATTTTTAAACTTCGAGAGTAAATGTGATTTTAAGAAAGTATACATGACTTTTGTCCTTTGCAAGAGAGTACAATGTATGTGACATCCAGCCGACATGTGCAAAAACTGTATGGAAATCATTACATGCGGCAGAATACACCTTTTGTTTGTTTATCTAAGGTCTGGCCATTTGATCTCTCCTGTATACATTTAAATGTTGACAACACAAAAACCTAGCCAATTACATAGTAAAGCAAGCATGAATGGTATTGTGTGTTTTGAGGTTCGATAGCAGAATTGTCTTTTGATGTTGAATGAAAGTCCTGATTTTCTGCAGCTATTACTACCTAATGGTATGCCAATGTTATGATGCAACACTGAAGAGAGGCAAGGACTCCATGCTAAATTCTATATCTAATGTCATGGTCAAATGCTCATTTATTTAGTGCTTTTTGAAAGGCTGAGTTGGCCTTGTTGGGATTCGCACCTGCAACCTACAGATTACGCACATATCGCAGCTACGAGTGCTCAACCAGTTGAGCTATCTTATTGGCTAACATCCTTCAGAAGTCTGTTAACTGAGCATCAACTGAGGTATAATAATCACAGTACCTAAATGTTGGGCGAAGTGGAGATAAGTGGAGTTAGCGGGAGGAATGGCTGTGTTGCTTTCTGCCTGCCTGTGTGTATTTTGCTGCCGTGGGAGTTCTGTGCCATTTAACTGCTGCTGGCGTTTTAAGGATTCCGAGAACTTTGTCCGCCCCACACCCTCTGAACAGGAAGTACTACTCCTACTTAATCTCCCTTCCTCTGTGAAGCAGCGCAAAGTGGAGATAAGTGGAGTTAACGAGAGTTGGTGAGAGGTGGTGAAGTGGCGGCTCATTGTCGGCTTCCTCCTGGAAATTCTAAAAGAAGATGGAGAAATTGAGATCTTCCTCCCTGTTAAGATGGATTCCTGAACTCTGACCCGGAGGTGCAGAGGTTCAGAAGGTCAGCCTAGTTTCTTGGAACAGGGTAACCTCTGGACAAGCCAGACCAATCAGGGTAGCTATGGTAGGCGGTCAAGTATGGAGGTAGACATGCCGTCCGACCTTGGAGGGCCCAGTATTTCCCCATTCCAGGAACCCGGACACGGTACATCCCCATTCCCATTTGAGCCCCCATAGGGCTCCATGGGAATGGGGAGGATGCTAACAACTGGCCCATTAATGGCGGGCCCGTTGTTAGCATCCTGGTCTGCTCGCGGGTACCGCTGAGGACGCTTGATTTTACCAGGCGGTCTTACCGGGTCCCGCGAGCAGACCTCATAATGAGGCGGTAGGTGTTTAACAGCTCCGGCAGCTCTACCGGCACCGTTAACCCCCTACCGCCTGGGTTGTAAGGAGGCCCTAAGTCTCAGGAGGGGTGAGGGTGACTGAAGGACCTCAATGAGCACACAGAGCAAATCACATTTACTCTCAAAGTAAATGAGTATCAGTAAATGAAGGTGTCTACGGAGTGATTTTTTTGCATGCAAACATAGACTACAATCTTGTCGAAGACAAATGAGGAATCGATGCAAAATTTGGTAGCAGTGGGGTCAACGGTATGGATTTGTATAACCGGACATACATACAAAAACACACATTCACATTTTTTTTTCATATAAGATTTTTGCATCCAAACATTGGGCCTCATTACGACCCCGGCGCTAAACCATGGTGCTATTAGCACCATGGTCCATGCCGGGGTCCGCCATGGTGAATGGCGGAATTACCGCCCCATTCCAAGTTTGGCGGGGCGGTAATTCCCCATTCACCATGGGCCCTTACCCATTCCCATTTTTGCCCCATAGGACTCAATGGGAATGGGGAAGGCGCTAAGTACGGTGCCGCAAATTGCGGCACCATACTTAGCACCAAGGTCCCTTTGCGGCACCCTACTTTAACGCCTGCTAAAAGCAGGCGTTAAGGTCGGGTCCCGCAAAAGGACCTCGTAATCAGGCGTTAAGGGTTTAACGGCGCCGACACCTTTTACGGCGCCGTTAAACCCTTAACGCCAGGGTCGTAATGAGGCCCATAGACTACGATCTTGCCCCAGACAAAAGGGGAATCCATGCAACATTTGGTAGATGTGGGTTCATTGGTGTGGATTTTTATAGCCGGACAAACATACACACACACATATATTCAGCTTTTATTTTTAAATGTGTTTTTATTGCATTTCTTTGACAACATTGGAACCATGGAAGTCCCATAACATCCCTCCCCCTCCGAAAGGTATCTCTGTAGGTGTTTCTGGGCATCGATATATGGTATCTTGACTATAGGTAGTCAAGAGCTGTGCCCCAGTCCGTTCTGAATTTCTGAAGTTCCCCTTGAATGTTTGCAAAATATTGTAATTGCCTGGGCAGTACCACCATCTTCAACAGTGCCACTCTTCCCATCATGGTCAAGGGGAGCTTGGCCCAGAACACCATGCTATTTTCAATCCTAGATAGCGCCTTCTCTGTGTTTTGCCTATGTTCAGCCTCAACATTATGGTGTACATCTATCCCCAAGTATCTAAAAGTCTTGGTTTCCCATTTTATCTGTAATACCGGCAGTTCTGCTCGTGGTAACCCCACATATCTTCCAAAGGGGAATATACATGATTTTTTGAGGCTCACTGTTATGCCAGACAGCACCGCGTATCACTCCATAACTTCCAAGATATACTGAAGCTTTACTTTACTTCAAGTACAGCACATGTCATCCACATACAGTGATATCAAATGTTGTTCTCCGTTCGTGCTGGACCCCACTTCTCCATACGCCTGCCTCAATTATATCGCATGGGGTCCGAGTGCTAATATAAAAAAACATCGGAGACCATGGGCATCCCTGTCTAGTACCTCTACTAAATTGCCACTGTTCTGAGATTCTGAGATGGTCGCTCCCGTCCTGACTCAAGGCAACGGTCTGCTATACAGCAGTTGGACCCACTTCAAATATGAAGGTCCAACACCATATTCCTTCAAGGCCTCTATTAACCAGGACCATTTAACTGAGTCGAAGGCTTTCACTGCATCTAATGAGACTACTGCTTCCTTCTGTCAGTTTTATGACGTGATGGAGTCTCCTAAGGTTGTCGGATATACTCCTGCACGCAGTGCTCCAGATAAGATTTTGAGGTGGGAGTATTTTACGCCCTATTTTTAAACTTCGAGAGTAAATGTGATTTTAAGAAAGTATACATGACTTTTGTCCTTTGCAAGAGAGTACAATGTATGTGACATCCAGCCGACATGTGCAAAAACTGTATGGAAATCATTACATGCGGCAGAATACACCTTTTGTTTGTTTATCTAAGGTCTGGCCATTTGATCTCTCCTGTATACATTTAAATGTTGACAACACAAAAACCTAGCCAATTACATAGTAAAGCAAGCATGAATGGTATTGTGTGTTTTGAGGTTCGATAGCAGAATTGTCTTTTGATGTTGAATGAAAGTCCTGATTTTCTGCAGCTATTACTACCTAATGGTATGCCAATGTTATGATGCAACACTGAAGAGAGGCAAGGACTCCATGCTAAATTCTATATCTAATGTCATGGTCAAATGCTCATTTATTTAGTGCTTTTTGAAAGGCTGAGTTGGCCTTGCTGGGATTCGCACCTGCAACCTACAGATTACGCACATATCGCAGCTACGAGTGCTCAACCAGTTGAGCTATCTTATTGGCTAACATCCTTCAGAGGTCTTTTAACTGAGCATCAACTGAGGTATAATAATCACAGTACCTAAATGTTGGGCGAAGTGGAGATAAGTGGAGTTAGCGGGAGGAATGGCTGTGTTGCTTTCTGCCTGCCTGTGTGTATTTTGCTGCCGTGGGAGTTCTGTGCCATTTAACTGCTGCTGGCGTTTTAAGGATTCCGAGAACTTTGTCCGCCCCACACCCTCTGAACAGGAAGTACTACTCCTACTTAATCTCCCTTCCTCTGTGAAGCAGCGCAAAGTGGAGATAAGTGGAGTTAGCGAGAGTTGGTGAGAGGTGGTGAAGTGGCGGCTCATTGTCGGCTTCCTCCTGGAAATTCTAAAAGAAGATGGAGAAATTGAGATCTTCCTCCCTGTTAAGATGGATTCCTGAACTCTGACCCGGAGGTGCAGAGGTTCAGAAGGTCAGCCTAGTTTCTTGGAACAGGGTAACCTCTGGACAAGCCAGACCAATCAGGGTAGCTATGGTAGGCGGTCAAGTATGGAGGTAGACATGCCGTCCGACCTTGGAGGGCCCAGTATTTCCCCATTCCAGGAACCCGGACACGGTACATCCCCATTCCCATTTGAGCCCCCATAGGGCTCCATGGGAATGGGGAGGATGCTAACAACTGGCCCATTAATGGCGGGCCCGTTGTTAGCATCCTAGCGGGTACCGCTGAGGACGCTTGATTTTACCAGGCGGTCTTACCGGGTCCCGCGAGCAGACCTCATAATGAGGCGGTAGGTGTTTAACAGCTCCGGCAGCTCTACCGGCACCGTTAACCCCCTACCGCCTGGGTTGTAAGGAGGCCCTAAGTCTCAGGAGGGGTGAGGGTGACTGAAGGACCTCAATGAGCACACAGAGCAAATCACATTTACTCTCAAAGTAAATGAGTATCAGTAAATGAAGGTGTCTACGGAGTGATTTTTTTGCATGCAAACATAGACTACAATCTTGTCGAAGACAAATGAGGAATCGATGCAAAATTTGGTAGCAGTGGGGTCAACGGTATGGATTTGTATAACCGGACATACATACAAAAACACACATTCACATTTTTTTTTCATATAAGATTTTTGCATCCAAACATTGGGCCTCATTACGACCCCGGCGCTAAACCATGGTGCTATTAGCACCATGGTCCATGCCGGGGTCCGCCATGGTGAATGGCGGAATTACCGCCCCATTCCAAGTTTGGCGGGGCGGTAATTCCCCATTCACCATGGGCCCTTACCCATTCCCATTTTTGCCCCATAGGACTCAATGGGAATGGGGAAGGCGCTAAGTACGGTGCCGCAAATTGCGGCACCATACTTAGCACCAAGGTCCCTTTGCGGCACCCTACTTTAACGCCTGCTAAAAGCAGGCGTTAAGGTCGGGTCCCGCAAAAGGACCTCGTAATCAGGCGTTAAGGGTTTAACGGCGCCGACACCTTTTACGGCGCCGTTAAACCCTTAACGCCAGGGTCGTAATGAGGCCCATAGACTACGATCTTGCCCCAGACAAAAGGGGAATCCATGCAACATTTGGTAGATGTGGGTTCATTGGTGTGGATTTTTATAGCCGGACAAACATACACACATACATACATTCAGCTTTTATTTTTAAATGTGTTTTTATTGCATTTCTTTGACAACATTGGAACCATGGAAGTCCCATAACATCCCTCCCCCTCCGAAAGGTATCTCTGTAGGTGTTTCTGGGCATCGATATATGGTATCTTGACTATAGGTAGTCAAGAGCTGTGCCCCAGTCCGTTCTGAATTTCTGAAGTTCCCCTTGAATGTTTGCAAAATATTGTAATTGCCTGGGCAGTACCACCATCTTCAACAGTGCCACTCTTCCCATCATGGTCAAGGGGAGCTTGGCCCAGAACACCATGCTATTTTCAATCCTAGATAGCGCCTTCTCTGTGTTTTGCCTATGTTCAGCCTCAACATTATGGTGTACATCTATCCCCAAGTATCTAAAAGTCTTGGTTTCCCATTTTATCTGTAATACCGGCAGTTCTGCTCGTGGTAACCCCACATATCTTCCAAAGGGGAATATACATGATTTTTTGAGGCTCACTGTTATGCCAGACAGCACTGCGTATCACTCCATAACTTCCAAGATATACTGAAGCTTTACTTTACTTCAAGTACAGCACATGTCATCCACATACAGTGATATCAAATGTTGTTCTCCGTTCATGCTGGACCCCACTTCTCCATACGCCTGCCTCAATTATATCGCATGGGGTCCGAGTGCTAATATAAAAAAACATCGGAGACCATGGGCATCCCTGTCTAGTACCTCTACTAAATTGCCACTGTTCTGAGATTCTGAGATGGTCGCTCCCGTCCTGACTCAAGGCAACGGTCTGCTATACAGCAGTTGGACCCACTTCAAATATGAAGGTCCAACACCATATTCCTTCAAGGCCTCTATTAACCAGGACCATTTAACTGAGTCGAAGGCTTTCACTGCATCTAATGAGACTACTGCTTCCTTCTGTCAGTTTTATGACGTGATGGAGTCTCCTAAGGTTGTCGGATATACTCCTGCACGCAGTGCTCCAGATAAGATTTTGAGGTGGGAGTATTTTACGCCCTATTTTTAAACTTCGAGAGTAAATGTGATTTTAAGAAAGTATACATGACTTTTGTCCTTTGCAAGAGAGTACAATGTATGTGACATCCAGCCGACATGTGCAAAAACTGTATGGAAATCATTACATGCGGCAGAATACACCTTTTGTTTGTTTATCTAAGGTCTGGCCATTTGATCTCTCCTGTATACATTTAAATGTTGACAACACAAAAACCTAGCCAATTACATAGTAAACCAAGCATGAATGGTATTGTGTGTTTTGAGGTTCGATAGCAGAATTGTCTTTTGATGTTGAATGAAAGTCCTGATTTTCTGCAGCTATTACTACCTAATGGTATGCCAATGTTATGATGCAACACTGAAGAGAGGCAAGGACTCCATGCTAAATTCTATATCTAATGTCATGGTCAAATGCTCATTTATTTAGTGCTTTTTGAAAGGCTGAGTTGGCCTTGCTGGGATTCGCACCTGCAACCTACAGATTACGCACATATCGCAGCTACGAGTGCTCAACCAGTTGAGCTATCTTATTGGCTAACATCCTTCAGAGGTCTGTTAACTGAGCATCAACTGAGGTATAATAATCACAGTACCTAAATGTTGGGCGAAGTGGAGATAAGTGGAGTTAGCGGGAGGAATGGCTGTGTTGCTTTCTGCCTGCCTGTGTGTATTTTGCTGCCGTGGGAGTTCTGTGCCATTTAACTGCTGCTGGCGTTTTAAGGATTCCGAGAACTTTGTCCGCCCCACACCCTCTGAACAGGAAGTACTACTCCTACTTAATCTCCCTTCCTCTGTGAAGCAGCGCAAAGTGGAGATAAGTGGAGTTAGCGAGAGTTGGTGAGAGGTGGTGAAGTGGCGGCTCATTGTCGGCTTCCTCCTGGAAATTCTAAAAGAAGATGGAGAAATTGAGATCTTCCTCCCTGTTAAGATGGATTCCTGAACTCTGACCCGGAGGTGCAGAGGTTCAGAAGGTCAGCCTAGTTTCTTGGAACAGGGTAACCTCTGGACAAGCCAGACCAATCAGGGTAGCTATGGTAGGCGGTCAAGTATGGAGGTAGACATGCCGTCCGACCTTGGAGGGCCCAGTATTTCCCCATTCCAGGAACCCGGACACGGTACATCCCCATTCCCATTTGAGCCCCCATAGGGCTCCATGGGAATGGGGAGGATGCTAACAACTGGCCCATTAATGGCGGGCCCGTTGTTAGCATCCTGGTCTGCTCGCGGGTACCGCTGAGGACGCCTGATTTTACCAGGCGGTCTTACCGGGTCCCGCGAGCAGACCTCATAATGAGGCGGTAGGTGTTTAACAGCTCCGGCAGCTCTACCGGCACCGTTAACCCCCTACCGCCTGGGTTGTAAGGAGGCCCTAAGTCTCAGGAGGGGTGAGGGTGACTGAAGGACCTCAATGAGCACACAGAGCAAGGACACTTACAAATTACTGCAGACAGGTGTTGTATCAAAAATATAGACACATTTATTACAAGGCCTTTGTAACATAGACCATAGCAAAAGAATGACAGTAACACTAAGTAAACAAACATATCACTATCAATCCAATGTATATACAAGTCCATTGGGGTCCAAAGAGGTAAATGCACGAAATATGTCGACAACCTAGATGGGAAGGAAACAAGCAGTGCATATAATCTTTAGGCCCAGTTCGACATCGAAAATTCACCTAACTAAGAGGCAGTCCAAGCCCTAAGAAGAGAGGAGCCTTGTGCCAAATAGTATATGCAATGGAAATGCATGCGGTTGTTCCAGTGGGCAGAACAGGGTCTCTTCAGGGGTCTCTAGCAGCTCGAGAAGGTTGATGAGGTGATGCAGAACAAGTTCCCACTATTCAAGGAGGACCTCCACTTGAATGCAGAGGCAGGTCAAGAGTTTGGGATGGAGTCGGTATTTTGCAATAGCAGTGGAAAGAAGAGAGGGGCCCTCAGGGGTCATGCGTGTGTAAAAATGGGCCCTTGCGCTAGAGGCCACCGGTTGGGGTATTGAGTACTCACCGGTCCCCGACGCAAGCGAACCCAAACTTCGGCAGGTCAGTCCACTTCCCTTGCAGGTTCGAATGCGGGAAAAGGGACGTCTTGGCACCTTTTAGTTCCTGAGATATAGCGATGATTCCCAAACGGGACAGTGGCGATTTCTACGCTCCGGGTGGATGAATCAACCCAATTTCACTGCAGCAGGCTTCAGGGGCAAGAGGGTCACAAATGCAGCAAACTTGCAAAGGACGTTGCCGCGGCAGGGCAACGCGGTAACCACGTTCACTCCGGTCCTGGCACACTCGTCTCACTTCAGACCTGGGAATGCCAAGTGTACGAAATTCGGTGTGAGGGTGCCGTGGACACAGCGTTAGCAGTATACCAAGTTTATAGGGCCTCCCCGAAACGGTGGCGTTGACAGAGCAAAGCAACTGGGTAAGCTGGTCAGTCCACTGGTTGGCCCAGGGACACTTCCGAGAAAGCTTACTTGCAGGGTTTGATGAAGGTGCTGAGAATAGTCGGTCCCACTATTGCATGAAAGACGGTGAGGGTGTTCAGCCGGGGTTTTCGGTGTTCGGGCCCGGTTTTAGGTTCCCTTATCGAACTCTCATGCCTCCAAAAGTTCCAACGACTTGGAAGCCCCACCGCCCTCCATTGAAGAAAGTTTGATGGAGAAGAGGAGGGGAAGCCCGAGAGGTGTTGAGGCGCTTCTGGAGACTGATGCTGCCCCCAGCATTAAGTCCTGCTTGCAATTAGCGGCCCAGAGCAGGCTAGAAAGCTAGTTTATGATCTCTCTGACCTCACTCTCAAAATTACTAAACAAAAAAGACTAAGGGCCTCATTCCGAAATTGGAGGCAGCCATGGCGCTAATAGCGCCATGGCTGCCTCCAATACCAGGTCCGGGTCCGGTCTGGTTGGATGGGGACTTACCGGGTCATTCCGACCCTGGAGGACCCGGTAAGTCCCCATTCAACCAGCCATTCCCCATTCCCATTTGAGCCCCCATAGGGCTCAATGGGAATGGGGAAGGCGGTAATTACGTGCCTGCTAATAGCAGGCCCGTAATTAGCGCCCTGGTCACTTAGCGGGACCCGTAAAGAACATGTGGTCTGACCACGCGACCTTTGCCGTTCCCGCTAAGGGACCTCGGAATTGGGCAGTATGGGATTACCGGCACCGGAATCCTTACCGGTGCCCGCTATCCCTTACCGCCCAACTCGGAATGAGGCCCTAAATCTGTCTGGGGTGAATGAATGTCTAAGACTCTTGGATAAATCCCTCCTTGAAGCTGAGGGCTTGGTGGACAGAGAGGTGGACGCTACATTAGAGCTGAACGATGTGGAGGAAGGAGGCGCAGGGGAATCCACCTGCTCACAAAAGGATGGGGAGTGCCGAGTGCTGTCTGAGGGGTACGAACCAATCAAAGCTGCCGAGGTGGGAGCTGTGGATACTCCTATTAATAGTCCAAATATACCCCCGGATGTAAATAGTCTGCCGTTTAGGAAGGAACTGCGGCCAACGGTTTTTGGTAGTGAGGTGGCATCTGATTCCTCATCATCAGGGAGTGTGTCTCCAGCTACTCCCCCAGGATTCACGAGCAACGGGGAAGAAGAAAGACAAGAGTCATGGATGGTGGGCAGGGGGTGAATTTAATGCAACTGCAGCACCTAGTGATGGCCTCACTGTCCATATCCCTACAGCCCTTCACGAAACTGTACGAGAATCTGAATGAGTCTCTTCAAACACAAACAGCTTTAATTGGTGGCCTCTTAGAAAAAACGCAAAACATGGAAGCCCTGGCGATGAGATTTGATAAGAGACTTGATACAGAGGCGGAAACCTCAACCATGTGGCAAAATAGATTGTGCGACTTGGCTAGTCGAGAATCAGTGGACAAGACTCTCATGATGGAAGTGGATGAGATCACAGATGAAAGGAGTGATTAGAATGCCCCCCGTGAAAGACAGTGCGGCCAAACCCACCAGGGCACCGCCACCTGGGCCCGGTGGGCCGGAGGGAGCAAACGGTAGATATGACAGTGGCTAATGATATTTCTACATCTAAGAATGTCTTTTCTGTTTTCAATACAAAGAAGGATCCTAAGCCTGTGGTTGTAAATGAGGAAGGACCTCTAAAGGACTGTTTGGATAGTGCCGCAGGGGTGCTACAGGCAAAGCAAAAATTAAATTGGCAAAAAAATCAAAAAATATGCCATCGAATGCAAGAAGGAAGGCGAAGGGTTCCAGAGCCTTCCTCGGGAATATTAGATCTCCTCCTATGCAGCTAAGCCTCCCGGCTCCTAAGAAACATAGGAGAGATCTTCCCCCCTACCAGATACCTCCATAGGGGAGCTGAGTCTGCTAGTGGAAGAACTTGAGAGAGCGGATGAGGGCGCAAAATGGAAAGATGTAAGCAATTCAAAATGGGAAACAATGGAAGGCCTCTCAGAATTGAGGGTCCCGAGGGCGCCTTCGTTGGACCAAGTGGTAAAAGATAAGCCCTCAATGGTCGCTACCCTTGAAAAGAGTCTGCCCCTGTGTCAAAATATGGAAGAAAAATTGAAGACCGGTGGAGCATCCGCAAACCTTAAAAAGGGCGAGACTAAGTTGGAAAAAGATCTGGGGCTGTTCAAAACGCTGGAACAAAGAAGGAATGCTGTGCTTAGTGTTCCTACTAAAACTATGGAGAGATTGGACAGAGCCAACCAAAGAAATATTGACGAAATGGGTCTCGGTTTGAGGTCCTTGGAGGAAATGAGAAGAGGCGGCTTGGAGGCCAGAAATAGGAACAAGAATGTTAAGCCTGGTAAGATCAACGGTCCGGACAAAGAATTGAGATGGGAGGTCGTCAGGAGGGCGGGGAGGATTGAGAATCCCAGGTTGAGCCATAAAACTGAATAATTCAGTCCAAAGGTCTGTTTGGAAAGGACTGAGAGTGACTCCAAGATGTCCTTGTTGAACAGAGGAAATGTTGTGCGGCTGTTTAATACCATAATCCCGAACCTCAAATTTGTGACGGAGGATATTAAGATTATGGAGTTTGTAGAAGAAAAAAAGACAGATTGGATTATATTACATCTCTTCCCAAGGTAAGAAGGACTCTTTGTTGGCTCTCAGCGAAAAATTCTTACCCTTTGGATTTGAAATAACGGATTTTAATGCCCAACTGAAAATGAACCGGAAAATGGCGACCTCAACAAGGGCCCTGAGCACTGGAAACCCAGCTCGGTGTGTTGAAAAGAGGAAAGAAAGTGGTCATGAAGGATCGGGGAGGCAATCCAACGTGGTGGATCAGGTTGTAAGTACGAAAGATGTACATTCACAGAAGTTTACTGTTGCGAATCATGGAGAGCTGAAGGACCTAACTTCACCTACCGCTACTGCTTTTTCTTGGACATGGTTAGCGGGGGCATTGGGTCGTCCCTCCGGGTGCTAGACTGCTGGGGATTATAAGCCGACCCCTCTGAGGATGGGCTGTTGGATCACTAGAGGATTTTTTGGTGGGGGGATGTTGGCTCTGGGTGATTTTGAAATCCTCTTGTTCCAAGAAATTGGTTGAAGGAGCCTCCTCAATGTGATGGGTATGTGGTGTTCCTAAACCCGGCTCCAAAAGGGCTGGTGGGCCGCCCATTTTCAGGTCTACTGATGATGATGAAGAATGACTTGGGATGGTCAGTGACTGCCACTAAATGCCCAAATCCTTATGTCCAGGCAATTTACTTAAAAAACAAGCAGGATGCTGTAGAATTTTCTTGGGTATTGATTAATGTTTATTGGCGCGTCAACATGGGGAATGATTTTGGTTTTACAAAGTCTATAACCAATTTGATTGATGAGGCTGTTTGCGAGGTGGAAGGAGTCAAGATTGTGTTGTGTGGTGATCTCAATATTAAATTGGTGGATAAAAGAGGGAAAGTGTGTGATAAGAAGGAATGGAAGGAAAGAGAGAAGGAATGGATGTCGGGTATGAAGCTGAGAGAAATGGAACCCTGACATCATGCATTGACTATTGTTTTTTTTCTAAAAATCTCAAGGAGAGTATTGAGAGCCTTGTGGTTAGACCCAGTCCCTCAGTGATCATGATTTACTGACCATAAGTTTCAGGGAGTGGGGATTAAGGGGTCAGAAAGACATAATGGAAGCGGTTGAATTAAGGAGCTGTGGGATTCGTCTAAGACTGAAAGAGTATGAGGTTAGGAGGATTAATAGAGATTACAATTGTCACCTGTTGACTGATCCCGAAAATACTGACTATAGGGGTCTCCTTAAAGCGTTTTCTAAGCCGGGAGTACTGAAAGGGGATTTGCCATGGTCAAAAAAGCATGTCTATGACTCTGATCTAGTTAGAAAAAGAAAAGGTATGCGCAAAGCTTTGAAACAGATAAGGGGGGACTCGGGTCCTTGGAAAAAAGAAAGGATAAGATTAATCTGCCAGACCTATGAAAACTGGTGCAGAAATACGTAACAGTTGCGTCTTCAACATGATGCCGAATGTATGCTACAAGCTGTTTGTAAGGAAGACTCCAAATCTACATGGGAGTTAATTAATAATGGTGGTGTCCGCCAGGAGAAGCCCCTGACGATGGTGGCAGAGAGAGATTGGATTAAACACTACCAGTCTCTCTTCTCTGACCCTGGTGAGGGTCCAGCTGTTTCTAAAGTACAGTGTAAGGGGGATGCTCCGGATGAACATGATGGTAGCCTTATGATTGGAAAGCTGAGTGCCTCCCGCGTGGCGGGACCTGGTGGGATTTCAAACTCTGAATTAAAAAAGAACAAAGTCCATTGGGCAGGTGTCGTGATAATGATGTTTAGATAAATCATGGCTAATAGATCTATTCCTGAGTCTTGGAAGGAGGCCCTGATCGTACCCATTTTTAAAAAGGGTGATAGGGCTGATCCTTAAAACTATCGTCCTATTGCCCTTTTGGATGCGCTGGGTAAACTCTTTCAAATCCTCCAGCTGCGCGACCTGAAAAAATGGGCGGTAGTGAGTGGAATATTAGATCCTAGGCAAACTGGATTTGTGAGGGGAGTGGGAACTTCCTTAAACCTCTTTCTATTGAATCTCCTAAAGGAAAAGAGCCTTCAGAAGGGATCGACACTGTTGTTAGCCTTCATGGACCTCAAACAGGCATTCAACAGTGTTATCAGGAGTCATTTGTGGGCAAAATTGGGCTTGTGGGGTTGTCCGGTGGACCTTGTAGAAGCAATGGAAGCGCTTTATAATGACACTTTGGTTAGAATTAGGTTGTGCGCAAGGGGAATATTATCCAGTAAGATCTTCACTTATCGGGGCTTGAAACAGGGGTGTGCTCTTGCTCCGCTCCTGTTTTGTCTCTATATAGCTGACTTGGGACTGTCTCAGGTGAATATTCAGGCCTTTCCGCTGACAATCAATGGAGCCCAGGTACCGTGGATTCTTTTCGCAGATGACCTGGTCTTTCTTTATTGTACTCCCATAGGGCTCCAGCGCCGCCTTCAAACTTTTGAACTATACCTTAAAATCAATGGTATGAAAATGAATGCAAGGAAATCTAAGGTTCTCCCAATGAAGAATGCAAGAATGGTTAAGAAAGAGAAATTTACCTGGAGGGTGGGAGGAATCCCCTTAGAGACTGTGGACTCAATAGTGTACTTGGGGGTTACTGTCAATAGAAATGCTAATGAGGCTGCTCGCTATGCATATCTATGGCAGAGAATGACTCCTTTGGTTAATCAGGGTAGGGTGCTCCACTGGAAATTTGGTAAATTCACACTAATACCTATTATTACTTTTTACAAGCAAAAGGTGACACAGATTCTGACCCATGGAGCTGAGGCGGTTCTCCGCCTCTCATGTGATTGCTGGGAGAAATTGGAGGGCCATTTTTGGCGTAAGATATTAAATCTGCCAAATGACCTTCCTATGTGTATAATTAGGTTTGAATTGAGGCTCCAGTCTTTGGAGTCAATGGTGGCTTGGAAGACCATGTCACTATACAGGAAATCTGCCTTGGAGAGTGTTGAGAAGCCTTTTAAGAACTTGGCATTGGATAACAGGGTGGTAAAAGGACTGTTAGAACAATGGAGAAATAAGGTCGAAGCCCTCTTGCGGGACAAGGACGTTTCTGTAAATCTGTTATTGTCTAATCCAATGAGTGTGAGAAAGAAACTGTTGCTCAGGGATTGGATTACCACCGTGGATCAATGTGGTGGTTTAAAATCTAGAGCATGGGTGCACAACATACGGCCCGCGGGCCAGTTGCGGCCCGCCATGCTGTTTTTTACTGCCCGCGAGGCACCAAGACTTTCCTAATGGAGGGCGGCCCGCAAGCAGCATCGGCCGCCTTCCATTAGGAAAGTCTTTGTTGTCTTCCGGGCCGGACAAAACACTGGCCGTCATTGGCTCAGCACACACGCACCACGTCACTCCTACGAGCCACGTAGTGCGTGTGTGCTGCACCAATGGAGTGCCAGCACTACGGCTGGTGTGGCCAGTAAGGCTTGATGCCGGAAGGCATTTCAGCCTTGCTTGCCACGCCAGCCGTAGTACGATTCCACTTACCTCGCCAGCGTTCCAGCTTACCTGCCTTCCAGCACGTCTCCGGTAAGTGGTCTGTGTGTTTGTGTGTCGGCTCTGTTCTGCTGTATGTTTGTGTTGTGTATGTTGAGATGGGGGGCAGGGGGGCGTGTCGGATGTGTATGAATGTTTGTTTTTGAATGTTTGTGTTGTGTATGTTGAGATGGGGTGGGGGCGCGTGTCGAATGTGTATGAATGTTTGTTTTTGAGTGTTTGTGTTGTGTATGTTGAGATGGGGGTAGGGAGTGTCGGATGTGCATGAATGTTTGTTTTCGAATGTTCGTGTTGTGTTTGTTGAGATGCATGTATGGGTGCATGCTTCAGAGTTTGTGTGCTGAGTTGGAGGGTTTGGGTCTGTATGGGTGCATGCTTGAGAGTGTGTGTGCTGAGTTGGGGGGTGGGGGGTTCGGGTCTGTATAGGTGCATGTTTGAGAGTGTGTGTGCTGAGTTAGGGGGTGGGGGGTTTGGGTCTGTATGGGTGCATGGTGTATGCCTGAGAGTGTGCTGAGTTGGGGGGTGGGGGGTTCGGGTCTGTATGGGTGCATGTTTGAGAGTGTGTGTGCTGAGTTGGGGGGTGGGGGGTTCGGTCTGTATGGGTGCATGTTTGAGAGTGTGCTGATTTGGGGGGTGGGGGGTTCGTGTCTGTATGGGTGCATGTTTGAGAGTGTGTGTGCTGAGTTGGGAGGTGGGGGGTTCGGGTCTGTATGGGTGCATGTTTGAGAGTGTGTGTGCTGAGTTGGGAGGTGGGGGTTCGGGTCTGCATGGGTGGATGGTGTATGCTTGAGAGTGTGTGTGCTGAGTTGGGGGGGTGGGGGTTCGGGTGCGCATGAATGGTTGTTTTTGTATGTTTGTGTTGTGTATGTTGAGATGCATGTATGGGTGCATGCTTCAGAGTTTGTGTGCCGAGTTGGGGGGTTTGGGTCTGTATGGGGGCATAGTGTTTGGTTGGGGGTGAGGGGGCCATGGGGCATAGTGTTTGGTTGGGGGTGGGAGCCATGGGACATAGTGTTTGGTTGGGGGTGAGGGGACCATGGGGCATAGTGTTTGGTTGGGGTTGAGGGGGCCATGGGGCATCGTGTTTGGTTGGGGGTGAGGGACAGGGGACATAGTGCTTGCTTGGCGTGTGAGGGACAGTGGGCATAGTGTTTGGTTGGGGGTGGGAGCCATGGGGCATAGTGTTTGGTTGGGGTTGAGGGGGCCATGGGGCATAGTGTTTGGTTGGGGTGGGAGCCATGGGGCATAGTGTTTGGTTGGGGGTGAGGGGGCCATGGGGCATAGTGTTTGGTTGGGGGTGAGAGGGACAGGGGACATAGTGCTCGCTTGGGGGGTGAGAGACAGGAGGTATAGTGTTTGGTTGGGGGTGGGAGCCATGGGGCATAGTGTTTGGTTGGGGGAGAGGGGGCCATGGGGCATAGTGTTTGGTTGGGGGAGGGAGCCATGGGGCATAGTGTTTGGTTGGGGGTGAGAGGGCCATGGGGCATAGTGTTTGGTTGGGGTGAGGGGGCCATGGGGCATAGTGTTTGGTTGGGGGTGAGGGGGCCATGGGGCATAGTGTTTGGTTGGGGGTGAGGGGGCCATGGGGCATAGTGTTGCACTCCAAGAGTGAACTCAATAATAAAGGTAAAAAAAGGCACAGTTAGGGGATGTACATCCTTTGCCTTTTTGAGGAAACCTGGCTCAGCGAAGGCCATACTCCTCTTGGGCAACCCAAACAGCAAACTATAGCAGTCCAAAATAACGGAATGTCCAATCAAGGGTCAATAAAATATATATAATTTAATTAAACAGACGATATACAATAACTACATTGAAATAAATTATAATTATGGAAAATGTGTAGTACAAAATGTAAGTTTGAAATGCAATAATCGTTACCCCTCAAAAACATTCTTTTTCCATGTGTTTAATACAAATTGGGGATTGAAAAAGCCTCCTGACATGTCCCGCCTACCGCCCCGCCCACTTTTACTTTTCGGCCCACAATAGCCCTCATGTAAGGTACTTTCGGCCCTCTGTCAAAATCAGTTGTGCACCCCTGATCTAGAGAATCTTTGTCCATCGAGTGGGGGTGAGTCAACGAGTTACCCACATTTTTGTAACCTACTTCTCAGGTATCGTCTGAACATCTTACACTCAAGAGAGATTTTGTTTAGAAGGTAAATGGTGGGAGATGTAAATGCAAATTGTCGGTATTGTAAGAGTACCTTCCTTGTGGAAACCCCAGAGCATCTATTAATGAATTGTGCAGCTCTGATTAAGATTCAAGCCCTATTCTTAGATGAGCATTATGGACGAGATCAACTCTCACAAGAGGGGAATGGTGGTAGTGAATGTTAATTGGTGACCAGCCTAGGTTGGTTATTGCTGTGATGAAAATGCTTGATGTTGTGTTATCTAATCAGGGGGGAACAGTGAGGGAGGGGAGGGCTTAACTGAATTTTGGTCGGTTGATGTTGATTTCAACTGTTTATTTGTCTGTCTTGACATATGAACTAGGGAATTAGAGGAACGGATATTGTTGTAGTTTGGATGTAGATGCATTTTTGGAACTGAAATGTTAAAGGTTTATTTTAAGTTGATGATTGTTTTATACATATTTGACTTCTAACCAATAAAACATTTATTTAAAAAAAAAAAGATGTTGGACGAACCATGTATGAAGTGCTACATAAAATTAAATACCTCTCTGGATTATCTCAGGGACTTTGCTGAATTTCTATTTCAATTACAAATGTAACTTTCATTTGTTTTTTAACAGCTCTTGTACTTCCTGGAGAGTCAGGTTTTCGATGTTTGAATTGTAGTCTTGAAGATTTGGGAGGCTAGAACAACTGTGATTGGTGTAATGACAATCACTCACCCTTGAGCAAAGACTCTGCTGCCACTGACCATTTATAGTAATGTACCCCATTGACTGCAAGGTTGAATGGATGTAAACTAAATTGGGCATATTAATCATTTTACACCATGTTTTTATAATGATAGTGCAAATTAAATTAGTATAAGTGTACAAATTATCTGCCTCTGCATGATTATGCACACAGCACAGGAACTCTGAAAAATACAATTGTGAAATACTGGGTTGCTTTCACTGGGAAAAAAAGCCTAATTTGTTACAAAATATCAATTCTCAATTGCAACTTAGTTTTCCATCTTATTAATTTTACAATACTTAAATGGTAGGAAACGTATGCAGAGTGCTTCTGTTTGCTCCATGAGCATCAACACAGTAGAAGCTGAATGGAAAGAAACCATGCCTTTTATCACAGTTTGCTGTTTCTTTTGCTTTGCACTGCCCCCTGCTCTAAACGTGTGTAAATGTACACAGGAAAATAATAAAGCTGTTGTATTTACAAGATTTCCATGCATAAAAAGGCCTCTTACACAACTTATCTGGCAGGCTTCCTGCACGGAACATACCCCGTCTGATCAGGATGTATGAGTCTATTGAAACTGGTCTCAACCTATTAGCCATCACTGCTGTAAGTATTTTGCTGTCTTGGTTGAGCATTGATAGTGGTCTATATGATCCGCAGTCTGTGCTTGGTTTATTAGGTTTAAGTAGCGGAATGATAATCACTTCCCTATGGGACTCTGGCAGCGTGCCTCTGTCAAACGCCTCATTCAACATTGCGAGCATCGGGGGTAGCAAGTCTGGTCTATATGTTTTATAAAATTCACTTGGGAGTCCATCCGCCTCTAGGGGCTTTATTAGTGGGCAGTGGCTTGATCACTTCTAATTCTTCTAATGTAATTGGGGCCTCTAGGTTCTCTTTTTCCTCCGCCTCCAGTTTGGGAAGATTAATCTCTGCCAATGTTTCCAGCGCATCAATATCCTCCTCCTCGTTAGCATCCATTTACAGTCGCTGGTAATACTCCAAAAAACATTTGTTCACACCTTCCTGCGTATCTAATGTCTGCTCATCCATTCCCTTCACTGCTCTCTGCACTGCTCTAATTGTTTGTCGGCGGGTCTCGCTTTTATATAGCCAAGCTAATAATCTGCCTGGCTTATCTCGTTCTGCGTGTTGCCTTTCTTCATATTTCTTGTAGTTTAGGTTGCATAGTCTTTCCCATTGATCCCTACAATACTTTAGTTGGCGTATGGTCTCAGCCTCCTCTAGGGAATTCACACCCTTAAGCATTTTGGTCTCTATTTTTTTCTCTGCGTTATGTAATTCCTGTGTTATGTCACCTAGCAACCCTTTGGACTTAGATATCGCCACTCCCCACAGCACCACTTTAAATGCCTCCCATAGTGTACCAGCCAATCTCACACTCCCGGGATTGTGTTAAAAATACTCTTGAATTTCTTTCCTTAGGTCTTCCCTGAATCCTGTATCTTTTAGTGACTCAGCCCTAAGTCTCCATGTCGGGATCCTCACCCTAGGAGCCAAGTACTGCCATGTCACTATCAATGGTGCGTGGTCCGAGAGGAACACATCTTTGTATTCCGCTTTCATCATTTCTCCTGTCAACTCAGATGCTGCAAATATGTAGTCTAGTCGGGTGTGCAAGTTTTGTGGGGCAGAATAGCGACAATATTCTCTGTTCTGTGGATGGTGCATTTTCCACACATCCACTAATCTAATCGAAAATCACTTAATAGGGCTCTCAGGGACTTAGCTACTGGGGTAGGCCTCTCAATCGTCCCATCTGACCTGTCGAGCTTGGGGTCCAATGTGCAGTTGAAGTCCCCCCCCCATTTAACTGCCACATCCATATACAGACTAACCTTGGTGTATAAGGACTTGAAGTAGCCCATGGCGTCCTGATTCGAGGCATAGGTGTTAATGATGCTCACCTGCCTGTTTCTACTATCTCCCTTATGAACACCCCCCTTTCCGTCTGATTCTATGGTGGACTGTAATAGCTTAAACGGGGCATGTGGTGCTATCCACGTTATGACCCCTCTGGCGTATGCCGAATACGTTGCTCCTATGGTGGTCCCTTTCCATTTCCTCACTACCACTTCCTGTTTATCTTTGGTCAAATGAGTTTATTGTAACAAGACAATGGGGTCATTCCGAGGTTGGAGGTAATGGAAAAATGATGCCGGTATAGGGTTACCGGCATCGCATATCGCTCCGGGCTATTCCGACCTAAAACCCCGCTATTAGAGGCACCTAATGGTTACTAACGGTGCCTCCAATAGCGGCATGGGCGCGGCACGCGGCTCATCATACCGGCAATACCGGGATGCCGCTAATGGGAAGAAATCACAAGTCAAGCGGACAAGCAAATACCAGCATCATGAAGGCGCTAATAGTGGATACCGGCGTCACGAACCAACCGTAAAATGGTATGTGCATTGTTCCCAACTGCCACAGGTGCACACAATCAGCACAGATGGAGGCAATGGAGTCTGGGCCAGTACAAAAGGAGCACACCCACACACCACACCCCTTCCCACACCAAGATTATTCCAATAGTAGTAGCAATACTGGAGCTGGAGGACATGCTTGCATTGCAACACCAGCAACAACAGCAACAGCAGGCACCACAGAGGAGACGCAGGAAGAGAAGGAGGGTGAGACAGGCCCAGCATGCCCCACCAGTGCAGGCAGCGGTACCACGCAGGCAGCCCCCAATCCCTTGCATCAAAGCCAGTCCTTTCAACCTAACCCCAGAGCAGATCCACACCCTGTACTGTCTGGACCGGGACACCATCACCACCATCGTGGACATGATACACAACAACATTGTCAGCCTCATAGAAATACGCACCACCATCCCCCCTCTACTGAAGGTAGTGTTGGTGCTCCACTTCCTTGCCACAGGCACCTACCAGCACACAGTGGGGCACATGCATACATACATATCCCTACCACAGACTCCCCAGGAGATTTTTTATACAAAAGTTGGCTTCCATGCACTGGCAGGCATGCCAAATTATATAGGTGCCCTCGACTGCACCCACGTGGAGTTGGTGGTCCCGCATGCCATGAAGGTGGTGTACCGCAACCGCAAGCAATAGCACTCCATCAATGTGCAGATGGTATGCGACCCCAGCAAGATCATCACACATTGTTGTGCTCGATATCCCGGATCAACTCATGACTCTATGGTCCTGCGGAACTCCACGCTACCACGCTTCATAGAGCGACATGCTGGACGACGTGCCTGGCTGCTTGGTAAGTTGCATGACAGGCACATGGCACTGAAATGGGGGAGAGATGCACACACCACCATGGTGTCAATGTTGATGTGACAGCTCCATGTGCACATCACTAAACACTGTGCCCCAATGCATCCCAAACAGAACATGAAACCCAAATCCCATAGGAATGAAGTAAGGTCGACACTTATCACAACATGTGATACCCCACATGCCACAACACGTGTACCACTCATCAGCGGACCTCACCCTCCGTAACACCATCCAGCAACATGCAGTGGATATGCAAATGTTGCTGTCTCCAGCAAATCATCACACAGGACAAGCATCCATGGGAGTACATTGAACAGAACCACCAAGGGAATCCACTGTCTGTCACAGGGCCGCCACAACTACAGGAATGCTGCATGTCACCATGGGAAAATTCAGCACTGAAGGCCAAATATTGCAGAGCCTACTGTCAACGCTCCAAGTCAGAAATTAATACAGAACACAACACATCACAAATTTGACACAAACACAGCTGTATGCGTACACAATGCATGACGAACAAGACCGCAGTCACACCGTGTATCATCTTGAAGATGCAACACACCATTATTCCATGGCACAGGACACATTGAGGGCCTAAGAATGGCGTGCATACAACCAGGGACATGTGCATGTGACCAACAATAATCTGCAGGCACGTGTGACTAGTACAGCTGTTCATCATGAATCCACTGACATATACCTTTTTTTGCCTCCCATGCAGGTGACAGCGGCTATCCTTTGAAGCTGCGGCTCCTCACCCCTGTCTGAAACCCACAGAACAGGCACGAGGAGGACTACAATTGATCCCACACTCGTACCCGTGTGGTCATTGGGCAGACCTTTGGCCTGTTGAAGGCACGGTTTCGCTGCCTTAGCCGGTTGGATGGGGCACTCCTCTACAGGCATGAGAAGGTGGCCAAGATAATCATGGCATGTGTCGTGCTGCACAACATGTGTATCCGACGGAACATGCCTCTGCCCCCTGACATTGAACTGCTACCACCTGGTGATGATGAAGGGGATGAAGAAGATGTGGCTGCACATCATCGCGTTGCCAGTGCACAGGAGGGACGTGCTGTGCATCAGTCAGTGATTGCACAATATTTCTGACACACATGGCTGCAGAGGGTGACATGATAGTTGGATGGAGGGCACTGGGTGAGGGGGTACATGTACACTATGCACTGTATATGAATAAATAACACATGCGCAATGATGAATGTCCACTCAAGTCATTTTTTAACACAACGGGTGTATTGAAATGTACAATGTAAATGAAAGTGTATTAACCCCCCATCACCCTCACCCCCCTCTGCCTTCCCCCACAACTTCCCCACACACCCTCACCCCATTCCCCCTCCCCCCACAACTCCCCCACACATGTGCCAACAAGTGTCTATTGCCTTCATCAGGCGGGCCAGTCTACTTCCTGCCACTTCCTGCACCTGGTGGCGGCTTGTCTGTGTTGAGCTGGAGGACGGGGTGGAGGCCTGCTCCATTTGTGGGCCCGGACGCTCAGCCTGCACTGCATCAGCAATGCAGCCGAGGGCCTGCCGCAGGGCTGATACCTCCTCACACAGTCTACTTGTGTTTTCGGCAACGATCTTGCCCAGGGAGGCGGCGTTATCGGCAATGGTCTTGCCCAGAGAGGCAGTGTTTTCACGCCACTCCTGCCTTGCTTGGGCATTGTCACTTACAAATTGTCGCACCAGGGCAGTTAGCTCCTCCTGCCGCTGCGGCCCCGCTGGTACACCTGTGGTGGTGGAGGGTGCCTGGGTGTCATGTACAATTTCTATCGGCTCCCCTATGGGACTCTTGGCCCCTTGATTGAACTCCCCTCCAGACTGCTCCAGGGTGGTGGTGTGGTCAGAGTCCAACGATGTGAGCTGTGGGGATGGTGCCGGACTTGGTGTGTGAGGCAGTTCGGAGGAGTCATCCTCCACGGGCACCCACACCTCTTCCTTCCTGCACCTCCTCCTCAGCCAGGGGTGCTGTGGCTGCTGCCTCCCCGACTGAACTGGATTCTACTGAGAGTGTTGTTTCAGCTGTGTCCTGTGCCAGTGTTGCGGGTTCTGTCACAATGGCCCTTGGCGGCACCAGTGCCGTGGCATCCGAAGGTGGTTTCCTCATTGGTGCATGGCGAGCCTTGTGTTGGGCTTTTGAGGTCGAAGTCCTGTTGGCCTCATCCCGGGCCCTCTTACGGGGTGTGGTTGGCTCTGGGGGTGAGTCCCGCGCCTCGCTGTCATGGTCTGAGCCTGTGGGGGTCGAAGAGAGGGACGGCATGAGTGATGGTTTGATAATGTCAAAGTACCCAACAATGGGGGGGAAAGTGTGAACACTCTCCCCCGAACCACAGGAGCCGAATGTAGTCGACCCTCCACCCGTGGTTGGTACAGATACCTGATTTTTAAATACAGGATACCACGTGGCAGCCCTTGGGAGGAAGAGGGTTAGGGAGAGGTTGTGGACGGGAAGGGGAATGTAGGAAAACCGGATAGAGGGTTAGGGAATGCCTAAGGTGGATAGGGCGGGGGAAGCAACAGGGAACAAACCCTACCCTGTCTAATGTTTCATGTACTAACATAAACCAGAACATGTACCACAGAACACCAGTAATACCACTTAATATAGGTTAGTGATGCTCATCTTAGAAACATTATATATCCTAATACCCCTTGATACAAGCATAGGTTGTCATTCACTTACATGGACTACATAGAAGCAAGCAAAAATGAAACAGACTTTGGGATGTCATTCCCACATGAAAACACATGACACATGGCCCTGTGGGCAAGCAGTGGCAACATGTATGAAACATGCTAAGCCAAATATATACGAAACACACACTCTGAGGGATCGAGTTAGCAGCACTGATACTCGAGTGAAGTGTATTTCCAGACACTAAAAATGGTAAACCAATAGCGTGCTCCTAGACACGTTTTAGAGTGCCCCAAGTTTGCCACACTCGCACTTGATTAATGACCACAAGAGTTCATACACTTGAGTGTGGCACATTAGGAGTTCTTTCTAGTGATTAACAGAAAACATAAAGCATCAGAAGATACCAAACCCCTGCCCGCACTTATCTTTTCGTCCGGGAAGCTAATCAGCCTTCTCGGACGTAATCTGTTGTAGCCTTGACAGCAGCGCGTGTCTTCGTCAGCTGCTGATCAACCCGAATGCGGCTCCGAAGAACATAGACCAGCGACATCGGATTTGCACGTATCCTCCGACCGCTGCTAGCCGCTCTCACAATGACCGGGAAGCCGAGGAGAAACAAGGACAGACGTGGGTAAAGTTCTTCAATCCTCCAGCATGGCTTCGGCTCACAAACAAAATAAGCCACACCTGCCGTGCGCCGTTGGCCCCTGATAAGCTGTTACCAATTAGTGTCAGCTGGCCAAACGTGCGCACGGCAAGAACTACTAAATA
Source organism: Ambystoma mexicanum (assembly GCF_040938575.1). Classification (NCBI taxonomy): domain Eukaryota; kingdom Metazoa; phylum Chordata; class Amphibia; order Caudata; family Ambystomatidae; genus Ambystoma; species Ambystoma mexicanum. The sequence continues at coordinate 998,722,241 of NC_090923.1, forward strand.
CCCGGGAGGATGCTGGGAATTGTAGTTCATACCTCTAACATGTTCTTTAAGCTTTCTGAGACCTCCAATACCTCTTCCGTCTCCACCCACCCTTATTCCTGACAGATAAGCATCATGCATACATTAGTATAATTGCTCATCTACACAAAAGAGGGTAATAGGCAGTTGAGTTTGGATGATCACGTTGCTTGCTATATGGGTGGGCAATGCAGGCATCTGTCGGGGTCACTCATGTTGGGGCAGACGTATGCTATGTGACATGCATATTTGTTGTGGCCTGCATGCAGTGTGGTGACTTATGCCATTAACATCTTAGTGTGGTTTGTGTAAGGTATGGCATTGCCTTTCTGCAGGCATCTGCATGTGTCTGTGCTGCGTACGACAACTATGATGGGAATGTGTGTGCATTGGGCCATGGCTTGCCTCTTTACACAGACATATTGGTGGACTATCATCAGACTCTGCATTACAGTTTTTTCTTAGGACACTCACCTCCGTCCACCGATGACGTGGCGCCACACTCCATGTCTCCCACGCCTTCAATGGCCTCCATGCCGATCAGGCTAGCAACTATGTCCTCCCACCGGGACAGCTTTATGGGAGAGCTTGCTTCTCCGCCAGTTGACATTGCCTGGCTCCTGTTGGCCGAGAGTGATGTTGCAGACTTGGAGGCGCAAGTCATCCCACCTCTTCCTGCAGTCCTTGGTTGTGCGCTGGGTGTTGCCAACCTCGCTTACTTTTTGCGCCACTAGTGCCCAGATTTCCTTCTTTCTGATTATGGCCTCCCTCTTGAGGCTCTGGGCAAACACGACATCTGCATTTTCTTCCAGGGTCTCTGCTAGCATGGTCAACTCATCTTCATTAAAGCGCTCCTTGCGCTGGCGGGAGGTGCCCTTTTTCACAGCCTTGGGCATTGTAGTGTAGTTGTGGATTGGATTTCACACACAGCAATATCCTACAGGTCCTGGCTGCTGAGGGTGGCAATGGATTGTGTTTTTTTTTTCAACAATTCTTTTTATTGTTTTTAACAAGGAGAAACCAAAAAGCAGAACGAAAATGAAAAGAGACATGCAGCTTTTCAAACAGACCTCAGAACTAATGTGATAATGAAGCTCCATTTCAACAAAACAATCAAAACAACAGGACAGAAGTCCGGAAAAGAGATAATAGGAGTGGAGGGTGGAGAGGAGACATATGAAGCATCAATTTGCACAATGAGCTGTATCGGGAGTCTTTATTACTACGCAGTCTTAGGGCGGGAGGGGGGGCCAACCCCCTAGGTTCAAGTACGCCCTGCGGCCCGGGAGATTGGGGGATGGACAGTGCTGGGCTCCGGCCTGGTCTCGGGAGAGGGTCTCCGATTTGCCTCCGTCGATTGTCCTCAGTCGAGCTTCTCCATCCATCGCAGGGTTGGGGGCTACCTTGCCACGCCCGGGAATTGCTGCATATAATCTAGGAATGGGGCCCATGTTTGGCAAAATTTGCTTCTGTTGTCGAAGCGCACGGCCGTGATTTTCTCTGCTGCAACTATGTGCCAGCATTTGGCCTACCACATTGGGATTGAAGGACCCTCGGGGTGTTTCCATAGCATGGCGATAGATATTTTTGCTGCTGTTAGGAGGTGCGAGCAGAAGTCTGCCAGGAGACCTGTTAGCGGAAATTGACCCTCGTCTGTCGTTCCCAGCAGGACTATTCCGGGGTCCCACGGGATTGTGAGGCCTGTGATTAATTCGATTTGGTCCAGGACATTCCTCCAGAATTGGGTCGCTTTCAGGCATGCCAGCAGTAGATGGTATAGCGTTCCTTTTCCTGGGCATCCTCTCCAGCAGTGAGACGGGATGGATGGGTTGCATTTGTTGAGGATTTGCGGGGTTTGGTACCATCTGTAGCACACCTTGAAGGCACCTTATTTGTTGGTAATACATTTGGAGCTTTTGTGTACCCGGGACCAGATGTGGCCCCATTCTGCTGGGTCGATCCCTCTGCCTATGTCCTTCTCCCATTTTATCATGTAGGGCTCCTTCTTAATAGGATCTGTTTTATCTAGTAGTTTATACAGGGTGGCCACCTTCCCTTTGGGGGGTGGAGGTGAGGGTTTTCTCTAGGGCAGAAAGTTCTCTGCTTCCGCCTTGCTTGATTCATTCACTAGATAGCCAGTGCCTGAGCTGAGCGTATCTGAATCTTTCCGTTTCCGGGACTTGGAACTTGACTTTGCAGGCTTCGAAGTTGAGGAGGATGCCGTTTTCAAAGAAGTCAGCGATGACGTGAAGACCTACTGCTTTCCAGCTGCTGAAGCTGTTTGGGGTGACGCCTGGGGAGAAGTTTGGGTTGTTCCAGATGGGGGTGAGAGGGCCTATCGTGGTCATGCGGTTCCATTGGCGGGCTGCTTTCTTCCAGCTGGACACTGTGTTTCTTGTCGCCGTCAGCGGCTCCTCCTTGGTGGGGTGGTTAGGGCAGCTCATGTGTGGTAGGTCTTCTATCGGCGGCAGGCTCCACTTGCCCTCCAGTGTCAGCCAACGCGGTCGGGAGTCCTGCAGTTTCCATGCGAAGGCGTGGGAGAGCTGGGCCGTGAGGCATTATCTGCCAACGTCTGGAACCCCTAGCACACCCGTTGCCGTACTCCGGAGCATGATGCGTCTTGATATTCGCAGTTTTTTCCCCTCCCAGATGTATTTTAGGAGGTCTGCCTGGAGCTTTTGGATGGCATCCTTTTGAATAGTAACTGGTAGGGCTAGGCAGTGGTAGAGTAATCTTGGGATTAAGTTCATCTTTACGGCGGTGATCCTTCCAAACCACGAGATTTCCTGTTTTTGCCATCTAGCGAGGTCCTTTCAGAATTCGGCGAAAAACGGGCGGAAGTTTGTTTTGTAAATTCTATCCGTTTTGTTTGGCATTTGGACACCGAGGTAGGTGAAACATTGCTTTGTCCATGGGATCGGGTGTTTGGCCGCCAGGGAGGCCATGCGTTTCTTCTGAATGTTGATACCTATCATAGCTGACTTCTTGAAATTTACTTGGAACCATGTTGCTTCTTTGAACCTTTCTAATTCCGGAGAGGGTGCGGCAGATCCTCCATGCCGCCCCCTCTCCGTGCCGCTTGCTGTCTTGGGTTCGGCGGAGGGGCCTGGCGGCTGACAACCCTGGCGCGGCCCGTGCCCCCCGAATACAGTGAACTGCCTGGCGTCCCGGGGGGAGGGGTCCTCTCTCATGTGGGCCTCTTGCCCTCAGCCCGCCCTCCCCCGGTCAACTGCTGCTGGCCCGGGGACCTGTGCCGAGTATCAATATCAGTGGAGGAAGCGTTGAGGGGCCCCATAGCACCAGTCGTCGCCGGACCAGAGACTCAGAGTTCCCCAGAGCCCGGCCGAGACCCGAGAACAACGCATCCCCCCCGGGAGCCCAGAGCTCCCAGACAGGCCGGATCCCTCCTCCTACATGCCCTGACCCTTGAGCCCCAAGCAAGCAGCCAGCCCCAGAACCCCCGGCGCCCAGCCCTTGTGTCGGGCCCTCCTCTCACAAGCCAAGCAGCGACTGATGCCCGGGCCCATAGCCTCAGTGTAAGGTAAGGCGGCACCTGCCACACCGGGGCGGATATACAACCCAACCCCCGGCGGTGGATCACTGCCCTAATAAGGGTATCTAGGGCACGATTGACAGCAACATAAAGCTGGGGGGGCCCTGGCAAGAACCCTCGGAGGCGCCATAATGACTCTGCACTAACGGTGGCCTCCCACACCTCTCTTGGGCCAACGAGGTTCGCAGTTGGGCGGGAAATAGACTGGACCCTCCCCTCAAGCTAAGCGCTCTCACCCCCAAACGTGCGCAGAGGGCCCGACCAAATAGGCAAGAGACACCTCCCCTCGGGGCCCACATCATCCACCCGCCAGAGATGGGCCCGGGGGGCCAGCGGTCCAGGAGAGCGTCAGTCAACGAGGACTCCGGGGGGGGGCGTGCCGAGCCCTTGGGCGATCCCAGCTAATCCGCCCCGCGGCCAGCTCCTCACAAGGCGGTGCAAAACAACCTGAGTCGCCAACACAAGCCCACTGGGATCAATCCGGGTCAGAGCCCCCACAGTGTGCCATAATATCTAGGAACCCTAAACCAGCGAAACGAGCAGACATTGCAGCCCTACTCACCACCCCAATGGCTGAGAAGGCAAAAAAAGGGGAGCGCAGTGATGGCACCATAACAGGCTCTGCTCCTGAGGCGGCCCCGGTGCTTGCGGCGCAGGCGGTCACCAAAGCCGACCTGCAGGTCCTTCTTACAGCAATCACTAAGGAATACCAAATGGGGACAGATGAACTCAAAAGCAAAATCTCATCCCTGGACAAGAGAGTGGGGGAAATAAAAACTAGAACCGAAGAGATAGAAACCACTATCTTCGAGCAAAACTTTGAAATTGGGGCAGGCGCAGACAGGATCACAGCCCTGGAGGCCAGATGTGATGCCCTCGAAGCCAAGCAAGAGGCCGCAGAAAATAGATCTAGGCGCAACAACATCCTCCTGAGGGGGATTCCTACCTCAGTCGCTGATGACAAACTGGACCAGTACGTAAAAGACCTGTTCCGCTTCATCATAACTCTGCCAGACGAGGCCCCATTAGAGCTCGACAGGGTGCATATAACCTGGCCGAGGCAAAACTCCTCCTCCCCCCAGACGTCCTGGCCCGAGTGCACTTCTTCAGAGTTAAAGAGGAGATCATGCGGGAGGCCAGAAGCTCAGCCCGAATTCTCTTCAGAGACACTGCAATATCACTGTACTAAGACCTGGCCGCAATAACTCTGGCAAAAAGGAAAGCCCTCAAGCCAATGACAGAGTGGCTCCACGAGAAGAAAATAGTATATCGTTGGAGTTTCCCCACAGCCCTGGCCTTCACCTGGGAAAGTAGACCACATCTGATCTCCTCGCCTAGAGAAGCAGAGAACTTCAAGAACCCTGAGGCGGGGGGAGGATTCTGGCGGAGCGGTGCCCGACCCCAGAGGAGCCAGGCGAGAGCCTCTGAACTCATGGTCCCGAGTGGAGAGACGCCGCAGAGTACGTGGATCCTGCCCCCAAGAACAAGAAGGCGAACAACCTGTGATGTGGAGCCACCGGAAACCCCTAGAACCCCACAAGACTGACCTCAGCTATCCGCAGAAACAGCAGCCCTAACCCAAGTGCACTTAACACCGTCACATTAGGGCGAACCATCAACTACACTGGAATTACGAGAGGCGTATCGCCTCCCCCCTAGCTGGTTGCGTTGGCCCGGCCGCAGGCCCCGTTGGTCGAAGGCAGGACCGGACGAACGTGTTTCTGTTTGAAATGGGAGAATGGAGTTGTGGAGATGGGAGACTACCTCAGAGGAATCGGGAACCTCAGAAACTTAAACCAAACTATGACATACAAACATCGGCGGGGGGGCTGCCCCTATTAGCAACCAGACTTGACCAGACTTAACCCCGATGGCTACACCAGATAGGGAAATCACCATGTTGACTTGGAACGTGCGAGGCCTAAACACCCCGGGCAAGAGAAAATCGGTGGAATGAAAACTCTCCCAATTTTCTGCTGACATCGTCTGCCTACAGGAAACTCACTTGCCGCCGATGAAAACCGGATATCCTTCCTTAGAAACCCAAAACGCTTCTTCGCGTCCTCCAGCCAAATAAAGAGAGGGATGGCCATGCTCCTCAGCCGGGACCTGCCGCTGACTCAGATCACAATCAAAAGAGATCCAGAAGGCCGTTACCTGCTACTGAAAGGCCTCCGTGTCGACCTCCCCATCACGGCAATTTACTGCCCGAACAGCGCCCAGGACCGCTTCCTCCGCAATCTGCTTCCGGTGATGGCTGCATTCTCCAAGGGCCAACTCTTAATCGGCGGGGACTTCAACCTACCACCAGACCCCGACCTGGACAAAACCCTCCCTCCAAATAGGGAAGACTACACTAAAGCCCTGGCCATGGCAGAATTCTTACGGGAGACCAGAACCACAGACGCCTGGAGACTATTCAACAAGAAGGAAAGAGGCTACTCGTTCTTTTCGCACGTCCACAGGGGACATTCATGAATTGACCTACTACAAACCTCCAGCGAGCTCTACCCCTGCGTCGAAAACATCCAGATTGGCCTGAGAGCCATCTCCGACCATGCTCCAATCGTCATGCGCCTGCGGACTCAGGGAATGCCAGAAGCACTAAGATGGACCTGGAAGCTAAAGGACCAAACCCTAGCGGACGTCGCCTGCAGAACGGAAATAGCAGAGGCTCTCACAAACTACTTTGCAGAGAACTCAACCGACGACACCTCAAAGGCAATCACATGGGACGCCATGAAACCAGTGATCCGCGGGGTAGCAATCAACTGCACGTCAAGACTCAAGAGACTCAACCAACTACAGCAGGATAGACTGGAGAATAGGTTCAAGGAGCTCCAGGACGCCTTCAAAAAACACCAAACTAAAGCCACCCCCCGGGATCTCAAGAGAGCGAAATCGGAACTGGAAATGCACCTGGCGGACAGCTCAGCCAAGGCCCTGTCCTACACCAAACAATTCTACTATCTAAACAGTAATAAAGCGAATCGTCTCTTGGTGCACAAGCTGAAAAAAGTTCACTCAAGGAACAACATTCAATACCTGGCTGACCCGGAAGGCAAACTACGCTACACAAAACCGGAAATCGTCGAATTTATGGCACTTCATCATAGGGAGACCATGTCAGGGACCCCCATACCCAAACTGGCCCAGCTGAGTTTCCTGGCGTACACCCAAGGAGCACCACCACATCTCCAACTAGAGCCTCTGGAACGCCCAATCACAGCGGAGGAAGTAGGTGACACTGTCCGCACCTTGAAAAACACGGCCCCGGGCCCCGACGGCCCAGTTTTACAAAAAAAATTCCAACATCTTGTCCCCCCAACCGGCAACCCTATTTAACTCTTTCCTCAAAACGGGCTCCACAACCCCCTCAATGGAAGAATCAGTAACGGTCCTCCTTCTAAAGCCGGGGAAAGACCGGACCCAATGCGCCTCATACAGGCCGATCACTCTGCTGAACAATGATGCCAAGCTGTTTTCAAAGATCCTGGCGAACCGATTAGCTCCAATTTTCTCGAACATAATCCATCCGGACCAAACCGAATTAATTCCGGGCCGCAGTACCCACGACAACATCAGGCGAACAATTAAGTCAGCCAACAGATTGGGATCGGAGCTAGTCATCATGTCACTCGATGCACACAAAGCCTTTGACATGCTGGACGGGGGCTACATCAAGGAAACGCTAAGCCATTACAAATTCGGCCCTAACGTCTCCAAATGGATCCTATCCAACTACCAACTTCCCTCCACGCATCTCAGAGTGAACGGAAGCAGGTCCGAGAGAGTCACCATCACAAGAGGCACTAGATAAGGCTGTCCCCTATCCCTCCTCATATTCGCGCTCTCTATGGAGCCCTTTGCAGACAGAATACGAACGAACCCGGCAATCCAGGGCCTCACGATCGGCGGAGAGACCTACAAAGTAGCCCTCTATGCAGACGAAATACTTTTGACTGCCTCCCAACCGGAGGAATCCATGCCAGCACGGCATCAGGTACGCCTCGCCAGCACGGACCCTCCCTGGATAGGCGGGAAGGAGGTCCAAATAGAAGGACACCCGGTCCGGTAGCTGTTGGGGCCGGTGTTAGGGAGAATTCTCCTTCTAGGGCTAATTTCCCTCACTTAGTGAGTCCCCCAGCAGCTTTGCTGGATTTCTGGAGTTTATTTTTTCCACCTGGTAAGAGTGTACATCTTTTTCCACTCTTACATGTGTTTTGGCCTATGTGTTTTTACTCATTGTGTGATCTTGGGCACTGGAGCACACCAGTCCAGGTGCCCCTGTTCTTGTACGGGTTACACAGCACCTTTAGTGTAGTAACCCAGGGTTGTCTTTTAGATTTCCCTCTGACTCCATTTTGCTGGGGCTGACTACTGTCCCCCAGAAAAAGGTAAAGTTGCCATTTACTTTACATAGTCATTTTTACCACAGACCCAGTATACCCCATCTTACATGGAGTACTGGAAAGGGCTAATCTGTACCCCTTTTCTGTCTGTACCTCCCTGAGCATTGTTTTGCTCTTTTAACATCTAGACTTGGCTGGTGGCAGTGGTATCTACCCTAACTTTTCTACTGCGATTATATTAGATAAACGTGGTACTGTTCTTGGCTATTATATTAGCCTCGAACATAAACCCGCTTGACCAAATCATCTTTCTTTTGGCTCCGGTTGGGTTTATTCGCCATTTCTTTTTGTTAAAGTCCTTCTTGTGTTTTACTTTGCGCGGCAAACTAGGTTCGACTTCTTTGTTCACCGTCTTTTTGGCGGGCTTCTGCAGAGAAGCCCTCCTCAAGGCGCCTGGGTGTCTAGGTGGGCTGAATGTGAGGGAGGGGTGTAGTCACCCCCTGCAAAGGGTATCCTAGGAAACCCAAGTCACACTTTGTCATGATTGGCTGAGGTGGTTGTCCCGGCGTGATTGACAGCCAGGCTGCGTGAATGGGGGTTTTGCACATAAACGGCAGGTCTCTTGGGCTAGAAGTCAGAGTCGCCTCTGGAACTACAAGGAACCGAAGAGAAGCGCAGAGAACGACGGCTGCTGCAACTACCCCGTCCCGGTGAAGCCCTGCTGCAGTCCTGAGCTATCTACCCTTCGACGACTAAGAGAAGATCCAGTCCGGAGTCTTCTTCCCTTGAGCCTGGTGGGGATAACCAGCTCATCTTCTTCAGCCAGAGATCTCCGCCGTGGTCGAAATCGCTGCACACTGCTGTAGTGGTCCGGATAGCCACCTGCTGAGCCTCTCCTGTTTTTAAGGAGCACACCTTTTCGTTGTCGCTGCTGCCAGCTTCATCCCTGCCCGGTGCAGACCCCCTTCAGACATGCTCCTTCACAACGAAGCTCCATGAATCGTGGGTCTGCAGTAAACCAACAGGAACAACTGCCAGGGCTCCAGCTGCATCGTGGAAATAAGGTACTGTGTTCTATGCGAGGAAACTGGGTGAACCCCTTTTCTTCATCTCCAAGGCTCGTCCTTGTCTCCCCTCCTTCTTATAACTTTTGCTTCCGAACATTGACAATATTCAAGTACTCTTGGGCTATACGGAATCGTGAACTTTCTAATGGTGTGATCTTCGGCACAGGCCTTCGGTGTCATCTAAACCTGGCTCCGACCCTTTGACTTTTGAACTCCTGTTTCTGAGTGTTTCTCTTTATCATTTTTTACCTGAAACCTTGAGTCAGTGTTTGCTTGAGTCACAGTAATTGTGGTCCCTTTGTGTAATCTCTGCTACTGCTCATATACTCTTGAGATAAGCCTGGCTGCCCTGCTACTGCTACCACTTTAACTTAGTAGTACAGGCTTGTACCAAAGGTAAAACTTGTATTGCCACCTGTAGTGTTAATTGTGTGTAGTGGTCCCTAAGGGCACTGCACAGGATTCTCCCTAACACTGGTGGCAGCGGTGGGATTTGGAAGTAGAGTGATTACACTTAGAGTGCTGCTATTGCTTGGCTTCAACTAACCACAAGGCTAACACCATTAAATCTATTTAACTGAGAAATCATGTCAAATCTGGAAAACTACACTGAAGAGAGTCTTTTACTCTATACTGCTGAGGTTTTAGAACCATGTGTAGAGATAAGAATCTCTCTGGTAAAGGAAATAATTTCTGAACTGGTTGCAAAGTTAATGGTGAAAAGTCTGGAGAATGGGTCAGAAGGGCCTACCACTCCAGCCAATGTGGATTTTGATGTTTCTGATTCTGAGAGTGTTAATTTAGAAGAAGTAGATGGGTCCTTGCTAGGAAACCCTACAACTCCTTTGCCTGCTCAGAATGCACAACCTTTGTCCACAGGGACCCCCACAGGTCCTACACTTACTCCTGAATTTATTGCACTTGAAAAAATGAGACTTGAATTAGAAGTGAAACGTATTGATGCACAAACTGCCATGAAACATCAAGAGTTAAGGCTCAGAGAAATGGAGCTTAATCATGAACTAGAAATGAAGAAACTGTCCCTAGAAAATGCTTCTCTCCCAGAGTCGTCTAGGTCTTCTAGCCCTAAAAGACCCCGTATGCCAATGGAAATGATTGGTATGTATGAGACTAAACTTGATGTTTTGGATTGGTTAGCACTGTTTGAGTACAATCATGGGATTCAAGGTATCTCAGGGAATCAGTTGGATTCCTTGGCTTTTCTCTAGGCTTCCCCCGGTTGCAAGTGATGCTGTAATGGAGTTGGGGGAGGAGGATAAGCAGGATTATGAGTGTGTGAAACTAGCATTAATATCTAGGTTTGGGAAGACCCCTTCCCAGTATCTTAAGAGGTTTAGAACCCTCAAAAAGCATGATCGTACCCCTTGGGCTACCTGGGTGTGTGACTGTTTGAAAAACTTAGATGGTTGGGTTAAGGGTTACAAAGTGAACACTTATGAAGGTTTGAGGAATCTTGTAATGTTGGAGTCTATTTTTGATGCCTGCTTTCCTGAGCTTAGACAGCACTTGGCTGATTCAAAGGAGATAGATCCTAAGAAGTTAGCTAATGCGGCTGACTTGTGGGTTGCCAACAGGGCTACTCAAAAGGATTCTGGGGCAACTCAGAAGAAGGAAGAGGGAAAGCAGTCCAAGAAAAACAACAAGGAGAATTCCAATAATTCCAATCCAAAAGAGGGCCACACACATAACCAGGGTAAGCCACAAGGTAAACCGAATCAGGCTAGTGTACCACCTGGTTCCACATCAGATGTAGCTCAGAGCAAGCCCCCATTCCAGAGAGCATTTGGGAAATGCTTTGTTTGTGGATTGCCTGGCCATGTGAAAGGAGATCCCAATTGTAAGGGTAAACCTTCAGGGATCAACACTGTCTCCTTAGCCTTCTCTCAGGTGGTTGAAGTACCTATGACAAGTGGAAACCATCAGCTACTAGCTGATGAGCCCATGAGAGTATCAGCTAGTGTTTCTTTAGTGTCCTTGGGTCTTTGGGAACAACAGAACTTGGATGTCTATAACTCAATCCCAGATAATACTAAATAGTATTAAAAAGATAGTGTTCTTTTGAATGGTCAGGAGACCCCTGCCAAGTTAGCTGGAGGCCTTGTGCAAATGGTTCCCCAGTTACCAGCTCTCATCCAGTGTAATGACATGACTGTCAGAATACCTGTAAGTGTGCAAAGTAACGTACCTGGGAGGGTCCTGTTGGGTAATGACCTTAAAACTCTTGGAGTTGTGTCTAGTACCCCCAGGCCACCAGCAGAAGGAAGCAGGAGCTCACAAGGTCTGCAAGGGAGAGAACCTTAAGAGGCTCTCCTGGGTACATGATAGAGGAAGCTATCACCCCAAATCCACAGGACCTACTTACTGTCATTGCAGGGTGTTAGGCAGAAACCTGTGCAGTTCCCTTAGGGACCACTGCCAAAGATTTAGGACTACAGGTGGTTGGCAGTAAACCCAATTGGTAGCAGTCTGTACCACCCAGATTTACCTGGTAGCTGTGGCTGAGCAGTCAGACTCCTCTCAAGATGAGTTAGGCAGCATATAGAGTATACACAATAGGTACAGAGATACAATAGCACAAGCAAACACTGACCAGAGCTTTGGTGTAAAAGTATATAATTATTTATTTAAAGACACACTTGTAAATTACACTAGCACACAAAGAGGTAAGTAATTTCAACACACAGTCACTATTATATATATACAACCCTGATTACTTATTAGACAAGTCTTAATGAGAAACACCACTTAGTTTTAGACAGAGGTGAGCGCTTAACATAAGATGGCACTCTAATAAGTTATAGAAAAAGGGAGGGAAAGGGGAAAGTTATGAAAGCACACACATTTCAATAATTTTCACAGAACCACAGTGAGACAGGTTAGGCAAAGTCTACTGGAGAGCAAGGGAGTTCAAATGCCAGGCCCACTCTTAGAGAGAGGAAACGAAATGTGTCCAGGATCACACAGTGGGGTTATGCCCAAAGAGTCTTTGTAGATAGTTCATAAAAGAGTGAGATCAAGTCAAGAAAAGTTAGTTAACAGGCCCCAGGCTAACCCAGGTTAGAAAGTCGAGGATTTACTGTCACCCCGAACGATCTGTCGCAAGGGAAGCCAGGCGGGACACAGTACCTTAAAATGGGAAGAACGCTCCAGCGGGGGCAGTTGTTCCTGGCAGCGGGTGCAAGTCGGTGTTTCGTTCAGAGGAAGAGGAGGTCTCGACGTGGAGGAAAGCTGAAGGTCGTTGCACTGCCAGGGAAGAAACCAGCCGCGTATTTTCCCGGTTACAAGGTACCACCCTTTTCTTCGCGGTAGTGGTAAACCGTGGTATTCCGGTTGCCGGGGTGCTTGGCACAGGCAAGGCGTCCACGAGATGGTCCAGGAAGGCGAAAAGACGGGCAAACTGGTTATCCCCACCAGTCAAAGGAAGAAGACTCTCCGGGCTGGAGATCTCCTCTGTCGTCGGGAAAAGTGTTGAGACGGTTCAGTAGGGCTCCACCGGTGGTGTCGTCGTTGCAGGTCGGCTCGGCTTCTCCCTCCTCGGATTCTTTAGGTCCTGTGGCGACTTCTGAAGTTCCAGTCCCCAAAGCCCTGCTTTTATGCATAAAACCCCCATTCATTCAGCCTAGCTGTCACTCAAACATGCTAAGTGGTGAGCCTGGCGGCTCACCACTTGGGCCAATCACACAAGAGTGCGACTTGAGTTGCCGAGGCAACTCAGTCCAGGGTGCCTAAACCCCCTCCCACACCCCCTGTGGTACCCAGACAGAGTGGCACCACTTTTGGAGGCTTCTGTGGAGAAGCCCGCCAAAAAGTGGAACAAAGGGCTCGACTTGGGTTGGAGTCACAGAAGTGAACACAAACGCCATTTTGGAACCAAGTTTCGGCAAAAAATACCAACCAGTGAATTTATATTAATTTATTGCACCAGCGGTATGTTCGAGGCTATTTTAAAAAGTGGTAGCCTCGAACAATGGCAAAATCCCATAGGAATATATTCGCGGTCGAATATAAAAAGTAGTATCCACTGCCACCAGCCAAAACTCGGTCGGGGGGGACTGGACAGTGCCCCCTCGAACAACACACCCCGGGGCAATCGAATTGCCCTGACCAGTATGTCCACAATATGATGGTTTGTACTGGTTCTGTTCACAATTGAAGACTAGTAAAGCCAATGGTGACTTTACATGCCCTTGGAGACAGTAGTCAGTCCCAGGGTATGGAGTCTATGTTTGGGGGTCGCTACGACACCCCTGGGTTACGGCACCGAGGGTGCAGTGTAACCCACATACCAAAAAGACATGAAGCCCTATGTGGTAAAGGACCCCATAGCCCATAAAACACATACAAAAACAAAGGAACACCTCAAATCATGTCTAAGAGTGGGAGAAAAAGAGTCTCACTCTTAGCAGGAGAAAAAAAAATAAAAAAATCCAGCAAAGCTGCTGGGGGACCTCACTAGGTTTGGGAAATTAGCCTTTACAGAGAATTCTCCCTAACACAGGGCAAGAAAAGACAAATGGGAAACCTAAGTCTGCCAGCAAGAAACCAGCAAGCACTCCTGTGCCCAGAAGGACATCTCCGAGACTGTCCACAGTCACACCTGTGACTCCCACACCAGCTGAGGCTGAGTGTGAGGTTCAACCCTGTATGGTCCAACTAGATACTGATGAATCAGATCTAGAAGAGGATCTTACCTTGGTAGGAGATCTTGACCCTGTTGACCATCCTGAGCTGCAGTCTTTACTGGCAGAAGGTGGACCAAACAGGGAAGATTTCAGCAAGGGAGAAAGAGAGTGTCCTACCTTGGAAGGTCTTCGTCAACAGGCCAATTCTCAGCTCAATGGGACTGAGCCTGGGAAGTATAGGTTGAACTGGGAAGATGGCCTATTCTACAGTGAACCAACTGAGTCAACCCCTGGAGACTACAAAAGACTTGTACTACCTCTAGTGAACCGACTCCAGTTTCTGCAGTTAGCCCATGAGGTACCTTTGGCTGGTCACTTAAGTTTTAAGAAGACCAAAGAAAGGTTATCTCTGCACTTCTACTGGCCTAAGATGGGTACAGAAGTAGACGAATTCTGCAGAAGCTGCCACACTTGCCAAACCTCTGGCAAGAGTGGGTCCAAGAATGTAGCACCCTTAGTTCCTCTCCCAGTGGTGGGAATTCCTTTTGAGAGGGTGGGGATTGACATTGTTGGTCCTCTTGACCCTCCCGCATCTTCAGGCAACAGGTTTATCCTGGTTGTAGTTGACCATGCCACTAAATTTCCTGAAGCCAGCCATATCTATGAGGACTGTTACGCTCAGGCTGTGGCTAAGGCCCTACTTGGTATTTTTACCAGAGTAGGTTTTCTTAAGGAGGTAATATCTGACAGAGGATCAAATTGTATGTTTCACTACATGCAAACCATGTGGAAAACCTGTGAAGTTACCTACAAGTTCTCAACTGCCTACCACCCCAAACCAATGGGATGGTAGAGAGGTTTAACAGAACTATGAAGAGCATGATAGGTGCTTTAGAAGAACCCCTTAGAAGAAAGTGGGACCTTCTACTGCCATGCCTTCTCTTTGCTTATAGAGAAGTCCCTCAGGAGGAAGTAGGATTTAGTCCCTTCAAACTTCTCTATGGCCATCAGTCAGAGGTCCATTGGCCCTGATTAAGGAGGGGTTGGAGAGTGCTCCTTTCCCCAAGCCAGTCAGAGTGACTGACTATGTGATAGGTCTCCAGAAGAGAATGTCACACATGATGGCAGAAGCAAGTGATAACTTGAGGGCTGGTCAAGCTCTGGTCAAGCATTGGCATGACCAGAAGGCTAACATGGTTGAGTTCACTCAAGACCAGCTTTTTCTTGTTATGGTCCCCACAAGGCAGAGGGCCTTGCAGGACTTATGGATAGGACCATTCAAGGTTGTGGGTAAACTTGGAGAGGTGAACTATCTGGTGGACTTAGGCAACCCCACGGAGGCTCACAGAGTCTTTCACACCAACCGTTTAAAGGCTTATGTCTCTAGACCTGACACTGGAGCTCTGCTTCTAGCTTCAGCTCAGGAGGAGGAGGAGAGTGAACCTCTGCCTGACCTCCTCAGAGGCTTACCTTTAGATGAGCAAGTGGAAGGAGTTAATCTCTCTTCCAGTCTCACATCTGACCAGGAGGATGAGTGCAAGTTACTGTTAAATCAGTTTGCCTCCCTGTTCTCACTTTCATCAGGCTTGACCCCTTGGGGCCAGCATGACATACACACTGGTGACTGTTTGCCTGTCACAAGCAGGGGGTATAGAATGTCTGACAATATCAGATCCCACATAAAGAATGAGGTCAACAAGATGCTTGAACTCGGGGTTATAGAGCCCTCTACTAGCCCATGGTCTAGCCCAGTTGTGCTTGTACGAAAGGCAGGATCCAAAGAATTGAGATCTGTAGAGCTCTAAATGCAGTCACCACGACTGATGCCCATCCTTTGCCTAGGACAGATGAGCTGGTGGACAAATTTTGTGCAGCCAAGTACCTCAGCACATTTGACCTAACGTCAGGCTATTGGCAAATAACCCTGACAGACCATGCCAAGGAGAAAACTGAATTCTCCACTCCAGCTGGCCTCTACCAATTCAAGGTGATGCCTTTTGGGTTAAAGAATGCACCTGCTACCTTTCAGAGGATGGTTAATCAAGTTCTGAATGGGATGGAGGACTTCTGCATGGCATACTTGGATGACATTGCAGTGTTCAGTCCTACATGGAAAAAACATATTGAACACCTAGAATATGGATTGCAGGCTCAGGAACAGGCCCATCTGACCATAAAGGCAAGCAAATGTCAAATTGGTCAGAGTTCAGTGGTCTACCTTGGACATGAGGTAGGAGGAGCTGAAATAAGGCCATTGCCTTGCAAAGTACAAGCTGTACAAAACTGGGCCACCCCTATGACTCAGACCTAAGTAAGAGCCTTCCCAGGTCTTTGTGGGTACTATAGGAACTTCATAGAGAACTATGGGACCATAGCTTCTCCCTTGAATATCATCTCCTCTCCCAAATTTCCTAAAAAGGTCAGGTGGAATGAGGAGTGCAGTCAAGCCTTTGATGGTCTTAAGAAAGCCCTTTGTCAAGCTCCAGTCCTAAGAGCTCCTGACTATCAGCAACCCTTCATTGTACACACTGATGCTTCTAATGTAGGTACAGGTGCAGTCCTTACTCAACTGGTTGAGAAAGGTAGGGAATACACCCCATTTGTTTCATCAGCAGGAAGTTAAAGGATCCTGAAACAAGGTGGGCAACAATAGAAAGATAATGCTTTGCTATTGTGTGGGCACTGAAGAGGTTTAGACCATACTTGTATGGATCTACCTTCATCATTCAGAATGACCACCAACCCTTGAGATGGCTGATGCAAATTAAAGGGGAAAACCCAAAGTTACTCAGATGGTCAATCTGCCTGCAAGGATTTGATTTTTCCATTGAGCACAGAGCAGGACGTCACCACCAAAATACCGACTAGAGGTATGAGATCCATCCAGGAGTGGATTAAATCCTCCTGTCCCTTAGTCTGGGGGGGGGCAGTGTTAGGGAGAATTCTCCTTCTAGGGCTAATTTCCCTCACCTAGTGAGTCCCCCAGCAGCTTTGCTGGATTTCTGGAGTTTATTTTTTCCTCCTGGTAAGAGTGTGCATCTTTTTCCACTCTTACATGTGTTTTGGCCTATGTGTTTTTACTCATTGTGTGATCTTGGGCACTGGAGCACACCAGTCCAGGTGCCCCTGTTCTTGTACGGGTTACACAGCACCTTTAGTGTAGTAACCCAGGGTTGTCTTTTAGACTTCCCTCTGACTCCATTTTGCTGGGGCTGACTACTGTCCCCCAGAGAAAGGTAAAGTTGCCATTTACTTTACATAGTCATTTTACCATAGACCCAGTACACCCCATCTTACATGGAGTACTGGAAAGGGCTAATCTGTACCCTTTTTCTGTCTGTACCTCCCTGAGCATTGTTTTGCTCTTTTAACATCTAGACTTGGCTGGTGGCAGTGGTATCTACCCTAACTTCTCCAGCATGGGGTCTGGCATGGATTCACATGCTCATGAATATTCCCCGTCGTCAGGCTGGGAATCCTCGGTAAAGAAAAATCAGTATGAGTTTCGTTTCTGTTAGGGAGAATTCTCTGTTTAGGCTGAATTTCCCTACCTAGTGAGTCCCCCAGCAGCTTTGCTGGATTTCTGGGGTTTCTTTTTTTTCTCCTGCCAAGAGTGAGACTCTTTTACCCTCACTCTTGGGCATGTTGAAGTGTGTTTTCTTGGTTAAACCTTGTGTTGAATGGGCTATGGGGTCTTTTACTCCATAGGGCCTTATGTATTTTTGTGATGTGGGTTACACAGCACCCTCTGTGCCGTGACCCAGGGGTGTCCTAGGGACTCCCCAACATAGACTCCATACCCTGGGACTGACTACTGTCTCCCAGGGCATGTAAAGTCACCAAAGACTTTGCTAGTCTTGAATCCTGAACAGAACCAGTACAAACCATCATATTGTGGACGTACTGGCTGGGGCAATTCGATTGCCCCAGGGTCTGTTAGTCGAGGGGGCACGTCTCTGTCCCCCCTGATCGAGTTTTGGCTGGTGGCAGTGGAAACTACTTTTTATATTCGACCGCGAATATTTCCCTATGGGATTTCCCATTGTTTTAGGCTAACACATTTAATTATTTATTTACGGTAGCCTTAAACATACCGCCGGTTTATATATTTATTATTATAACTCCGGTTGGGACTTTTTGCCAAAACTTGATTCTAAAATGGCGTTGGCGTTCGCCTCTGTAACTCTGACCCAAAGTGGAGCCCTTTGTTCCACTTTTGGCGGGCTTCTCCACAGAAACCCTCCAAAGTGGTGCCACTCTGTCTGGGGTACTTAGGAGGGGTGGAGGGGGATTTAGGCACCCTGGACTGAGTTACCTTGGTAACTCAAGTCGCACTCCGTCCTGATTGGCCCAAGTGGTGAACCGGCCGGCTCACCACTTAGCATGTTTGAGTGACAGCTAGGCTGGGTGAATGGGGGTTTGCTGCATAAAAGCAGGGCTTTGGGGACTGGAACTTCAGAAGTCGCCACAGGACCAAGAATCCGACGAGGGAAGAGCTGAGCCGACCTGCTTCGACGACACCACCCGGTGGAGCCCTGCTGAACCGTCTCACCACTTTTCCCAACGACCGAGGAGAACTCTTAACGGAGTGGCTCCTTCCCTTGACTGGTGGGGACAACCAGATTTCACCTTCTTTCCGCTTCTCGAGGTATCTCGTGGCCGCCTTGCCCGTGCCAAGTACCCCGGCAACCGGAATACCACACTTTTACCCCTAACCGCGAAAGTCGGTACAACCCTTTAACCGGAGGACTCCGCGGCTGGTTTCTTCCCGGGCAGTGCAACGACCTTCTTCTTCTGCTCTTCAACGAGAACTTCTTCTCCCCTGACCGACGTCGAGCCTTGCTGCCACTGCCTGGAACAACTGCCACCGCTGGAGGATCCTTTCCGCTTAAGGTACCGTGTTCCGCCTGGCTTCCCTTGCCACCGACTGTACGGGGTAGATTTAGCCCCCGGCTTTCGAACCTGGGAGTGCCAGGGACACCCTGGCTAAACTTTCTAAGCCACTCTAAACTCTTTCTAACTCTTTGCAAGACTTTGAATCCCTAATAACAGTGTGATCTTGGGCACATTTTCGCTCCGGCTACTCTAAGAGTGGGCCCTGCCTAGTGACTTTTGCTCACCTGTGACTTTGTACTTCTTTGAGCCTATTGCAAGTGTTCTGGACCTTAGAGTGGTGTGTTTCACCTATTTCTGTCTCTTTCTATCCCTTTCTTGAATCTACTAGAGTGTCATCTAACGTTAAGCACTCACCTCTGTTCGAATTATGTGGTGTTAACCTAGAGTTGTCTAGATAGGAGTAAGGGTTGAAACTGCTTTCATTATAACTGTGTTTGAAGTGTTTTTACTATATTTTGCTAGAGTGATTTCAACTTATGTGTGTTTAATAAATAAATAACTATATACTTTTGAAACCAAGCTCTGGTCAGTGTTTGCTTGTGCTATTGTATTTGAGTACCTATTGTGTATACTTTACATACTGCCTAACTCTTCTTGAGGGAAGTCTGACTGCTCAGCCACAGCTACCAGGTAAATCTGGGTGGTGCGGACTGCTACCAAGTGGGTTTACTGCTATACCTGTAGTCTTAAATCTTTTGCAGTGTTCCCTAAGGGAACTGCACAGGTTTCTGCCTAACACTGGTGTACAGCGGTGGGATTTGTATTAAGTATACATTTTAGTGTGCTTTAGATACCTTAGTGCAACTAACCACAAAGCTTAGCACTATAAAAGTAAACCTCTAACATGTCAGTTATAGAAAGCTATAGTCAAGAGTCCCTTGCAGCCAAAACTGCTGATTGTTTAAGAGTGCTCTGTAAACATAAGGACCTCCTGACTAAGGGCAAGAAAATGGAGCTGATTGAAAGATTGTTAGCTAACCAAAGTCTGGGTGAGGGTTCAGAGGAACCTACCACTCCAGCAACTGTAGATGACAGTATTGAAATTAACATGGAGCAAAATGTTGATGATTCTGAGGAAGAGTCAGAAGAGGAGGGTGAGGCTGTTGTGACTGTCCCCCCTAGGCCTCTGCCTGCTCTACCTGCTGTACCTACTGGGCCTTTACCAGGTCCCACATTTAGTCCTCAGTACTTTGAACTGGAGAAAATGAAACTAGAATTGGAGTATAAGAAACTGAATGCTCAAACTGACAAGGAACTAAGGCTAAGGGAAATGGAGCTCAAGTATGAGCTAGAAATGAAGAAATTATCTGTTGAGAATGCTTCTCTCTCTGGCTCCTCTAGAAGTTCCAGTCCTAAAAGACCCCGGATGCCTAAAGAATTGGTTGGTATGTATGAGCCTAAGTTGGATGTGTTGGATTGGTTGTCTCTGTTTGAATATAATCATGGGCTCCAGAACATCACAGGAAATGACTTACTCACCTGGTTGTTCTCTAGGCTTCCCCCTGTTGCAACTGATGCGGTAATGGAGATGGGGGAGGAGGATAGGAAAGAGTATGAATGTGTGAAACTAGCTTTGATAGCTAGGTTTGGGAAGACCCCTTCCCAGTATCTTAAGAGGTTTAGGAGCCTCAAAAAGCATGATGGTACCCCTTGGGCTACCTGGGTGAGTGAAGGGTTGAAAAACTTAGAGGGATGGATTAAGGGTTACAAGGTGGACACTTATGAAGGTATGAAGAATTTGTTTATGTTGGAGACTATTTATGATGCCTGCTCTCCTGAGCTCAGACAACACTTGGCTGATTCCAAGGAATTAGATTCCCGGAAACTGGCTAAGGCTGCTGACTTGTGGGTTGCCAACAGGGCCACTCACAAGGATTCTGGGGTAACTCAGAAGAAGGATGGGGAGAAACAGCCAAAAACAGACTCCAAAGAGAATTCTAATAATTCCTATCCCAAAGAGGGCCCCAAACCACAAAATAACCAGGGTAAGCCACATGGGAAACCTAGTCAGGCTACTGTACCTTCTGGCCACAAGCCAGAAGGAGGTCAGAACAAGCCACCCTTCCAGAGAGCATTTGGACAATGCTATGTCTGTCAGGGTACTGACCATATCAAAGGAGATCCCAAGTGCAAGGGTAAACCTGCAGGGATCAGCACAGTCTCCTTAGCCTTCACTCCTGGGGATGAAGTACAGATGGCTAGTGCCCACTTTGAACTCTTTGCTGAAGAACCCTTGGGTCTTCAAGCAACTGTAAACTTAGAGCCTATGGGTCTGGTTAGTCCCCAGAATAGGGTTGTGTATAACTCCCTACCTGTTAACTCTAAGGTGTATTATGTGGACAGTGTTCTTGTCAATGGCCAGGATACTCCTGCCAGGAGAGACACTGGGGCCAGCAGAACAGTAGTGGATGAAAGCTTCTTTCAACCTGAGGATGTGGCCAAAGCACCCAAAGGTCCCACTAAGATGTCTGGAGGCCCTGTCCAAATGGTTCCTATTCAACCAGCCCTCATTCAGTGTAACAACATGACAGTGAGAATCCCTGTCAGTGTTCAGACTGAGGTACCTGGGAAGGTCCTGTTGGGGAATGACCTAAGAACTCTAGGAGTAGTGTCACATACCCCCAGGCCTCCCAGTATGGAGAAGCAGAACTTAACCAAATTGGCTAGAAAGGCTACCTTGAAGGACCCTTCTAAGCCTGTGGGACCCTCTACTGAGAACCCCACTACAAGCCTTGGGTTTAGTAAGTTGACCTCTGACCCAGGCACCTTTCAGGATAGTATGCTAGGAACATGGGAGCCCCAACCAAGCTCCATCCTTGTTCCCCTAGTCTCAGAGTCTCTGACTCCCCCTACTTCTGAGGAAGAGGTGGATAGACCAACTAGGCCCCTATCTGGACCTGAGAGAACTGGTAATTCTCAGTGCTGGTGGAAAACCAGAAAAGAAAAGTCTAAGGCCAAAAACCTTCAGACTGTTGGACCTTCTACTGAAGACCCCAACTCAAATCCTAATATTAGGGGGGAAACTCCTAAAAAAGGTAAGGGTAGATCTAAGAGGAAGGGGAAGCAGGTACATTGCCTAACCCCAACCCCTCCAACCAAGAGGCCTAAGACCCAACCTGCTCCCACAAGAGAGGTGGTGAGGAACCTTGGAGGCCCCTCTAGATCTAAGGGAATCCTTTATAAGGACCCCTTGAAAAAGCCTAACATAGGTTCAGAAGTTGTACCAACTTCTGAGGGACTGGTCAACCAGATCCCCTATAACAAAAAGACTGATGTTCCTCAAAGGGTCTGTAGGTCCGTTAGCTTGCAATAGAAAACCTTTGAGTTCTCCATTGAACATAGGTCAAGGTGTCACCATCAAAATGCTGATGGACTCTCTAGGATGTATATCATCGACTAGAGGTATGAGGTTCATCCAGGAGTGGATTAAATCCTCCTGTCCCTTAGTCTGGGGGGGGGGGCGAGTGTTAGGGAGAATTCTCTGTTTAGGCTGAATTTCCCTACCTAGTGAGTCCCCCAGCAGCTTTGCTGGATTTCTGGGGTTTCTTTTTTTTCTCCTGCCAAGAGTGAGACTCTTTTACCCTCACTCTTGGGCATGTTGAAGTGTGTTTTCTTGGTTAAACCTTGTGTTGAATGGGCTATGGGGTCTTTTACTCCATAGGGCCTTATGTATTTTTGTGATGTGGGTTACACAGCACCCTCTGTGCCGTGACCCAGGGGTGTCCTAGGGACTCCCCAACATAGACTCCATACCCTGGGACTGACTACTGTCTCCCAGGGCATGTAAAGTCACCAAAGACTTTGCTAGTCTTGAATCCTGAACAGAACCAGTACAAACCATCATATTGTGGACGTACTGGCTGGGGCAATTCGATTGCCCCAGGGTCTGTTAGTCGAGGGGGCACGTCTCCGTCCCCCCTGATCGAGTTTTGGCTGGTGGCAGTGGAAACTACTTTTTATATTCGACCGCGAATATTTCCCTATGGGATTTCCCATTGTTTTAGGCTAACACATTTAATTATTTATTTACGGTAGCCTTAAACATACCGCCGGTTTATATATTTATTATTATAACTCCGGTTGGGACTTTTTGCCAAAACTTGATTCTAAAATGGCGTTGGCGTTCGCCTCTGTAACTCTGACCCAAAGTGGAGCCCTTTGTTCCACTTTTGGCGGGCTTCTCCACAGAAACCCTCCAAAGTGGTGCCACTCTGTCTGGGGTACTTAGGAGGGGTGGAGGGGGATTTAGGCACCCTGGACTGAGTTACCTTGGTAACTCAAGTCGCACTCCGTCCTGATTGGCCCAAGTGGTGAACCGGCCGGCTCACCACTTAGCATGTTTGAGTGACAGCTAGGCTGGGTGAATGGGGGTTTGCTGCATAAAAGCAGGGCTTTGGGGACTGGAACTTCAGAAGTCGCCACAGGACCAAGAATCCGACGAGGGAAGAGCTGAGCCGACCTGCTTCGACGACACCACCCGGTGGAGCCCTGTTGAACCGTCTCACCACTTTTCCCAACGACCGAGGAGAACTCTTAACGGAGTGGCTCCTTCCCTTGACTGGTGGGGACAACCAGTTTTCACCTTCTTTCCGCTTCTCGAGGTATCTCGTGGCCGCCTTGCCCGTGCCAAGCACCCCGGCAACCGGAATACCACACTTTTACCCCTAACCGCGAAAGTCGGTACAACCCTTTAACCGGAGGACTCCGCGGCTGGTTTCTTCCCGGGCAGTGCAACGACCTTCTTCTTCTGCTCTTCAGCGAGAACTTCTTCTCCCCTGACCGACGTCGAGCCTTGCTGCCACTGCCTGGAACAACTGCCACCGCTGGAGGATCCTTTCCGCTTAAGGTACCGTGTTCCGCCTGGCTTCCCTTGCCACCGACTGTACGGGGTAGATTTAGCCCCCGGCTTTCGAACCTGGGAGTGCCTGGGACACCCTGGCTAAACTTTCTAAGCCACTCTAAACTCTTTCTAACTCTTTGCAAGACTTTGAATCCCTAATAACAGTGTGATCTTGGGCACATTTTCGCTCCGGCTACTCTAAGAGTGGGCCCTGCCTAGTGACTTTTGCTCACCTGTGACTTTGTACTTCTTTGAGCCTATTGCAAGTGTTCTGGACCTTAGAGTGGTGTGTTTCACCTATTTCTGTCTCTTTCTATCCCTTTCTTGAATCTACTAGAGTGTCATCTAACGTTAAGCACTCACCTCTGTTCGAATTATGTGGTGTTAACCTAGAGTTGTCTAGATAGGAGTAAGGGTTGAAACTGCTTTCATTATAACTGTGTTTGAAGTGTTTTTACTATATTTTGCTAGAGTGATTTCAACTTATGTGTGTTTAATAAATAAATAACTATATACTTTTGAAACCAAGCTCTGGTCAGTGTTTGCTTGTGCTATTGTATTTGAGTACCTATTGTGTATACTTTACATACTGCCTAACTCTTCTTGAGGGAAGTCTGACTGCTCAGCCACAGCTACCAGGTAAATCTGGGTGGTGCGGACTGCTACCAAGTGGGTTTACTGCTATACCTGTAGTCTTAAATCTTTTGCAGTGTTCCCTAAGGGAACTGCACAGGTTTCTTCCTAACAGTTTCTGATCTGTCTTTCGTAGTAGTAACCAATCACTGATCTCTGCGTCATACTGACCACAGCCAATGACTGCCATCTCCCTAAGCCCCGCCTCTGGCAGCCATCTTCAGATTTTTACCGCACGTTCATGTGTTGGGATCCTCGTGGCATTGCTCTCGAGCTGTAGTGCATTTTCGCGCTTTTTCATAGGAAAATTCTCTCTTTTTTTCTGTCAAAAGAGCCTCAAGCTCCACCGTTTCTTTATCCGATCAACGGGGACCCGTGTCGGATTCCTCTACGCCCCTCAAGGGTGAAGATTTTGTCGAGCCACGCTTTTGGAGGACTCCAGAAGTTTCTCAGGCCCATCTCGATCATGGCCCAGGAGAAGGGAAGCTCGACGCCCGGAAAGCTGTTCAGGGTCTGCCCTGGATGCCAGCTTCAGAATGTCTTTAAGGAGGACGAACACTGCCTTTGCCTCTACTGCCTGCATGAGGACAAGACGCATGTGGAGAAGGACTGTGCGTTTTGCGGCAATATGTCGGAGCGGACCATGAAGGACCGCCATCTGCGTCTCGCCAACTGGCTGGAAGGTAAAAGCCCGTCAGGCGAGAAGAAGAAGAAGTCCGAGCGGTCTTCTAAGACCTTTGAGGGCACCCCGGCAACTGGGGTCCAACAGAAGGCCAAGCACCGCAAGTCCGCTGGCACCGGGAGCGCTGAACGGTCGGGCTCTACGGCTGCCAGGCAGGGCGCATCCTCCCCGGCGCCATTAACCACGAGCCAACGCTCTGGCTCGGGTAAGAGGAAGGCCGAGCACCCGGCGAAGCTCCTGGAGAGACCCCGGTCGAGCTCGAAGGCCCCATCGGAGGGGGAGCGTGGCGGTGACCCTCCCCCCAAGGAGAAGGCGGTGAGCGCACCTAAGGTGGTGAAAGCCTTGATCCACCCTGCCAAGGCCTCTATCGAGACAGTCGCGGCGGCCCTGGCTCAGCTTGTGGAGGCTACACCAGTGGAGGCGACTTCGGGGCTCAGAGTCTCCCTGCCACCGCGGAGGGAGTCCTCTTTCAAGCCCATCGACAGGACCCCCGTGAAACCTCCGACAGAGAAGAAAAAGGGGGGCAGGAGGTCGTCGTGGATTCGGCCTCAACCTCTCAAGAGGAGCTGATCGAAGTCTTAAGCCATGGCATTGGCGTGGAAGAAGACCAGCCCGTCGGGAGGGATCCCGACGTAGGAGACGACGAGAACATCGAGGGTGCCGACGAGGCTCCTGACCGCCCGTCGGAATCCCCTCAACCAGTGCCGCAAGACAACTCGGCAGCCATTTTGTTGGCTATACAGTCCTTATTCTCGGAGATAAGGACGAGATTGCCGTTACCACCAACGGAGGAACCGCTCCCGAGGGGGGACCCAGAGCCAGGTCCTTCTGGGAGCCCTCCACCTAAGAGAAGAAGGATTCATCCTCCACCTCCTTTTCAACCATCGCGCCCTGCTCAGCCCTCCTCCCCGTCCACGACCCGTGGGGATGATACGGGGACGGACACGGCCGCGACGGGACAGACGACGAGGTTTACGACGAGGATCTTCCGTCGTCACCTCCTCCCCAGGCCTCCCCGCCCGACGAGATTGGATCGTTTCATGCCATGATCGCCAGGGCATCCGAGCTTTTCCAGCTCTGCCCGGAAGAGAAGAAGAAGGAAGGTTCCTTTATCAACGGCGCGAGACCAAGAGGAAGACGGTCCTCGCTGTACCTCTACTGGACGATATCTGGGATGAGGGTCTCGCCCTCCTCAAGAACCCATCCACAACGCCTGCAAGAAGGGATCAGTACGAGAAGAAGTACCGGGTCCCGGATGCGGCCCCCTTGTGCCTTTGGGCACAGCCGACCCCGGACTCGGTCGTCTCCGCGGCGGCCAGGAAGAAAGCAGGGGGGGCTTCGGCCTCTACGTCGACCTCCCCACCGGACGGCGAGGGAAAGAAATTGGACACGATGGGACGCAGAGTCATCTCATCAGCAGCGACGATGATTAAGGCTGCAAACGCCTTAGCCATCGTAGCCCGCTACGACAGGGAGTTGTGGTACAAGATCCCCCCCCTGATGGACTTCCTACCGGATGACAAGAGGGCTGAGGCCCTAGAGATCTTGCAGGAAGTAGAAGTGGCGTCGGACCACGCCATTACGATAGCGACGGACATCGCTGACACTGGTTTTCGCCAGTTGGGCAACGGCGTGTGCCTTAGACGGCGTGGATGGCTCAAGGCAACGGACTTCCGGCAGGACGTGCAGACCAGAGTTTTGGACATGCCGTTCGACGGGAGAAACCTGTTTGGGAAAACAGTGGACGATTCCCTACAAGCCATCAAGACGGACACGGAGACGGCCCGGGCTCTTGGTGTTCTCCAGCAACGACGGCCGCCCTTTCGGAGTGCCGGAGGCAAGCAGGGTGCCTCCAAAGGTTCCAGCGGCGGATATTCCACCTACCGTCAAGCAGCCCGTTCGTCGTCACAGGAAGCCTACAGGGGACAAGGCAAGTCGGGCGGACCCCGCCGTCGTCGCCAGGGAGGACAAGGCGGCAAAGCCTCGTCGAATCAGGACTGAACCCGGTGGGAGGCCGGCTGGCGAACCTCATCAGCGTGTGGGAGTCCATCTCCACCGACCGTTGGGTGCTGGACGCCCTGGGCCAGGGCCACGCGCTCGAGTTTCTAAAGAAGTGCCCGCGCGTTCCCCCCGTGGCCAGGAAGGAACATCACGTCCCTCAACTTCTCTTGGAGGTAAAGGCGATGCTCAAGAAAGGCGCCATCGAGCTCGTCCCAAAGAGGCTTCGGGGCTCCGGAGTTTACTCAAGATACTTCCTCGTGAAGAAGAAGACAGGAGGATGGCGTCCCATCCTGGACCTACGACGACTGACCAAATTCATCAAGGCACAGAAGTTCCGGATGGTCACCCTCCAGCACGTCCTGGGTGAGCTGGAGGAGGGCGATTTCCTGTCGTCGTTGGATTTGGAGGATGCCTACTTCCATATCCCCATCCTAAAGGGACACCGAAAGTTTCTCAGATTCGTGATCCAAGGGCGTCACTACCAGTTCAGAGCCCTTCCCTTCGGATTGAGATCGGCACCCAGGGTGTTCACCAAGTGCCTCGCACCGGTGGCGGCGTGGCTGCCCCTGGAGGGGATCCACGTCTACCCCTACCTGGACGACTGGCTCATCCGAGCAAAGACAAAGGAGCTTGCCGCGGAGCACACGGCGAGGACCATCCAACTACTCACGGACCTGGGATTCTCCATAAACTACGCCAAGTCCCACCTGGTGCCCGCGCAAGATGCACTGTTTCTGGGAGCGAAGCTCGACACAGTGGCGCTTCTGGCCTCTCCGTCGAGAGGAAAGGACGAGGGCCATCTTGGGCAAGGTGCAGCGGATGCTGGTTGCGGACGCGGCCAGGGTGAGGGCCATCAAGTCCCTCCTCGGAATGATGTCTTCTTGCATTTATCTCGTCCGCCTGTGCAGGCTTCGGATGCGCCCGTTACAGGAGTTCCTGGACGCTCGCTGGATCCAGACGACGGACAGCTTCGAGGACAGGATCACACTCGACGAGAGCTTCTGACGAGCGATCCGGGGGTGGGGCACCCGCGCGCATCTGACAGCGGGCATGGACTTCCAGACCCCGGGCCACCAGAAGACATTGACCACGGATGCCTCCCTGGAAGGGTGGGGAGCGCACACCGAAAATCTGCACGCGAGGGGCCTTTGGCTGCCGACGGAGAAGTCCCTCCATATCAACGTCCTGGAACTCCGTGCAGTGTTTTGGGCCCTCAGGTCCTTTCTTCCGTCCCTCAAGGACTCGCTCAGCAGAGAGCTGCGCTCGTGCCACGAGTGGGAACTACGACATGATCTAGTGGACCGCCTCTTCCGACGGTGGGGCATACCCCAGATCGATCTGGTCGCGACGGCGACAAACTCCAAGTGCCGGAGGTTCGCCAGCAGGTTTCCCCAGCCGAGGAGCATGGGCGATGCTTTCTCGTTCCCCTGGGAGGGCCTGTTCCTATATGCGTTCCCTCCATTGACGCTGCTGATCCGGCTCATCAACCAGCTCAAGAGGTCACGGTGCAGGATGATCCTTGTCGCACCTGCGTGGCCGAGGCAGATATGGTTCCCGGACCTTCTGGACTTGTCAGCGTCCCCGTCAATCAAGCTGCCAGTGGACGCGGATCTTCTCTCCAGGGAAGGAGGCGCCATCCTCCATCACGACCCGAAGTCGCTGAACTTGCAGGCCTGGCTCCTGCAGCGTTAGAGTTTGGAGGTTACGACATACCGGCCGACTGCAGAGTGGTTCTTGCAAAGGCCAGGGCGTCCTCAACTCTTAAATGCTACGGACACAAATGGAAGAGGTTCTCTGTCTGGTGCCACGCACAGAAGATTAACCCTCAACGGATTACGGCACCTCAAGTACTGCCGTACCTGCTGACGCTGGCCAAGGCTGGACTGGCGCACGCTTCCATCAAGATTCATCTTGCTGCGATCTCCCGATACACCAGAACCACGGGACGGACGTCTTTGTGGTCTCATCTTCTGGTGAAAGAATTCATGAAGGGACTGTTCAGATCGTTCCCGCCGGTGAAGGCCCCAGCCCCGACGTGGGAGCTCAACGTGGTGCTGACCAAGCTCATGGGACCTCCGTTCGAGCCTCTGCACTCAGCTCTGTTGAAGTTCTTGTCGTGGAAAACAGCGTTTCTTGTTGCCATCACCTCCGCACGACGGGTGGGAGAGATCCAGGCCCTTTCCTGCAAGCCCCCGTACTTGACTTTTCACGACACAAGGGTAGTGCTCAGGACGCACCCCTCCTTCATGCCCAAGGTGCCGTCGGACTTCCACCTCAACGAACCCTTGGTGTTGCCTGTTTTCTTCCCGTTGTCTTCGTCGCCGGCTGAAAGGACTTTGCACTCGCTGGATGTGGCTAGAGCGCTGAAGTTCTACGTGGACCGCACGAAGAGTTTTCGGAAAACGTCACAACTTTTTGTGAACTTTGGGCCTGTCAATCAGGGGAAGGCTCTCTCGAAGGCTTCCATTTCCAGATGGCTCTCCGGCTGTATCATGTACTGTCATCGGTTGGCAAACCGACCGCTGCCTGGCCGTCCGAGAGCCCATTCCACCAGAGCGATCGCAGCTACCACAGTGTTCCTATCTGGTGTGGCCTTGCTGGACATCTGCAGGGCTGCTACGTGGAGGTCGATGCACACCTTCACGAAATTCTACTGCGTCGATCGGGATTCCAGGGAGGAGTCCAGGGTCGGCCAAGCAGTGCTGCGCAACCTGTTCGCCTAAGGTGAGCCTGATGAAGAGGTAAGAATTGCTTAATGTTGAGTTTTGGATGTAATGCTTAATGTTGAGCCTTTGCCACCTCCCGTGGTTGTGCATGTGTGTACTGCTATGTATTCTTTTATTCATGAGCATGTGAATCCATCCCAGACCCCATGCTGGAGAAGGAACAAGTTACTTACCTGTAACTGTTGTTCTCCAGCATGGGTCTGGCATGGATTCACATGCGAACCCTCCCGCCTACCCCTCTGCGGCTCTTCACTTGGTCATACTGCCACTTCACATGCTACCAAATCTGAAGATGGCTGCCAGAGGCGGGGCTTAGGGAGATGGCAGTCATTGGCTGTGGTCAGTATGACGCAGAGATCAGTGATTGGTTACTACTACGAAAGACAGATCAGAAACGAAACTGATTCTGATTTTTCTTTACCGAGGATTCCCAGCCTGACGACGGGGAATATTCATGAGCATGTGAATCCATGCCAGACCCATGCTGCAGAACAACGGTTACAGGTAAGTAACTTGTTCCTTTTCTACCGCGATTATATTAGATAAACGTGGTACTGTTCTTAGCTATTATATTAGCCTTGAACATAAACCCGCTTGACCAAATCGTCTTTCTTTTGGCTCCGGTTGGGTTTATTCGCCATTTCTTTTTGTTAAAGTCCTTCTTATGTTTTACTTTGCGCGGCAAACTAGGTTCACCTTCTTTGTTCACCGTCTTTTTCCTCAAGGCGCCTGGGTGTCTAGGTGGGCTGAATGTGAGGGAGGGGTGTAGTCACCCCCTGCACATGGTATCCTAGGAAACCCAAGTCACACTTTGCCATGATTGGCTGAGGTGGTTGTCCCGGCTGGACAACCCCCCTGCTGCGTGATTGACAGCCAGGCTGTGTGAATGGGGGATTTGCGCATAAAAGGCAGGTCTCTTGGGCTAGAAGTCAGAGTCGCCTCTGGAACTACAAGGAACCGAAGAAAAGCAGAGAGAACGACGGCTGCTGCCACTACCCCGTCCCGGTGAAGCCCTGCTGCAGTCCTGAGCTCTCTACCCTTCCATGACTAAGAGAAGATCCAGTCCGGCGTCTTCTTCCCTTGAGCCTGGTGGGGATAACCAGCTCATCTTCTTCAGCCAGAGATCTCTGCCGTGGTCGAAATCGCTGCACACTGCTGTAGTGGTCCGGATAGCCACCTGCTGAGCCTCTCCTGTTTTTAAGGAGCACACCTTTTCGTTGTCGCTGCTGCCGGATTCATCCCTGCGTGTTGCAGACCCCCTTCAGACGTCCTCCTTCACAACGAAGCTCCAGGAATCGTGGGTCTGCGGGAAACCAACAGGAACAACTGCCAGGGCTCCAGCTGCAGCGTGGAAATAAAGTACTGTGTTCTATGCGAGGAAACTGGGTGAACCCCTTTTCTTCATCTCCAAGACTCGTCCTTGTCTCCCCTCCTTCTTATAACTTTTGCTTCCGAACATTGACAATATTCAAGTACTCTTGGGCTATACGGAATTGTGAACCGTCTAACGGTGTGATCTTCGGCACAGGCCTCCGGTGTCATCTAAACCTGGCTCCGACCCTTTGACTTTTGAACTCCTGTTTCTGAGTGTTTCTTGATACTGTCTGCCTAACCTAAATATTGCCTGTGATTTTTGCCTCCAACTCCCTCTGGGTATCTCAGGTGCTAAGTGTGTTTTTACCCCGGTAGCATTTCATGTCACGGATACGCGTTTATTTAGTAGACTGAACTGTCAAAAAGTGATTGCAACCGTATCCGCGGTATTGTGTTTTGTTCATAACACTGGTTCATTCAAACACAGGGTACTTACCTTGAGACTTACTGTACAAAGTGAATTGGTTAGTTGTAGTATATTTAACGTGTGGTTTGGTTTAAAGTTTAATAGAGGTGTTGTGTTTATAACTGATGGTTTAAAAATAAATGTACTTATCATTTTTTACCTGAAACCTTGAGTCAGTGTTTGCTTGAGTCACAGTAATTGTGGTCCCTTCGTGTAATCTCTGCTACTGCTCATATACTCTTGAGATAAGCCTGGCTGCCCTGCTACTGCTACCACTATAACTTAGTAGTACAGGCTTGTACCAAAGGTAAAACTTGTATTGCCACCTGCAGTCTTAATTGTGTGTAGTGGTCCCTAAGGGCACTGCACAGGATTCTGGCTAGCTGCCGGGCTCTCAGTCAGCAGGGTCACGGGGTCCCAGCAGCTCCGCAGGATCTTTGCGGTCGGCGTTCAGTGCCTTAAAGACAGCACTCGGGGGTGACTGCCATTTTGAGGATGCAGGTTGGCGCCGTTTCCCGCTCCGCAGCGGGCTCCTCCAGAACTCAGGAACCCCACGGCATTGGACCTCAAAAAGAGATTATTATGCTACTGGGCATTTGCGCATCTGGATGCAGCGCTTCTTGCTGGGAAGGTCGCGCTAGCACTGAGGCATTGAGGCTGGAAGCGTGGCCACGGCTGGGAGCTCTCACAGAGCCAGTCCGTCCGCCATGGCTTCCAAGCCACGCCCCCAAGCCACACCCCCCAATTGATTGTGTTTTTAAAGATGGCCACCGTGCTCTTTCCCATTCCTTTGCGATGACGCTACTTGCGGTTTTACTTATTTACGGTGACCGTTATTAGCGGTGACCACTAATGCCGTCTTGCTTCATGCTGGTAGTGCAATCTGCACTTTGCTTGATGGTGCTAATGGCCTTTGTAGGGACTTGTGCTCGCAAGGTCGAAATGGCCCTCTATTAGCGGGTTCTGACCTACACGGACTCAGTATTTACTCCATGCCAGTAAGGACAGTTACTTACCTCCAACCTCAGAATGACCCCCAATATCTATTTTCTGTCTCTTTAGGTACCTCATGACCTTATTCCTTTTCAAATAATTATTGAGCCCCCTGACATTCCAGGTCACTATCCTCAGGTCTCCCATCTCATCCATTTCCTACTCCGCCCGCTTCCTCTCCTATCCTCCCTCCCCCTTCCTCCCCTTAACTCCCCTGACCTCTCCCTCCCTGCTTGAACTACCACCACTCACACCCCAACTCCCTTCCCAACTACCCCCAACTGTCACCCAGTTCCATCCCTGGATCTCAGGCTATCCGGCATCTAGCCCCTTTCCCGGTGTTACAGCTACTCAGAGCTCAGCAGGAGGATACTGTACTACCAGTATAGGGTGTTTCTTGGTGCTGCTTGTCTAACGCAGCACATGTGTCTCCCGCATTAAGCTAACAGTATGTCGCTCAGTTTACATCTCTATTCGTCCCTACGTAACCTCTCTCCCAGAGTCGTTATATGCTGTGCTATATTGAAGTCCCAAAGTCCATTTCTTATACAACATTACAGCCCGGGAAAGTACAGGTTCACTTATCGGTTCCGCTCTCCGTCTGATCATCTGCTCTCGCTGGACAGTTCTGTGTTTCCAACCACTCTGCTGCATCCTCCGAAGTCTCAAAAAATAGGGCCTTATTCTTGTCAAACACCTTCAGCATTGGTGGGTACATCAACATGTATCTGTAGCCTGCTTTGCACAATCGCCTTTTGATCGCCCCATAGTTCAGTCGCCATCTTTGTACCAGGAAGGTGTAATCTGTATACGCCATGATGGACGCTTACGCTCTGTTTATTTTTCCTTTCGAAAGTGCACCAGGATCTTCTCCCTGTCTTTAAAATTCAATATTTTGGCGATGACCAGGCATGGGGGGGAGGGACTCCCAGTGGCAGCCTCCTAACCAGGGTTCTATGCGCTCTCTCCATTGATTTCCTGTAACAGCAGGGTCTCGACATAGTTGGTCGGGTCTGATCCTTCTTTCCCCTCCGGGAGCCCCACAATTCGTATATTGTTTCTACGCGCACGCCATCCGCTTATTCCGCTTTGTTCTCTAAGTTGCGCACTTGCTGTCGCAGTGTATGTACTTCAGTGGCGTTCGCTAAGCAGGTCGCCGTATTTGTCTTCACCTTCGTCTCCAAACTACTTGTACGTTCTGCCAGCGCCCTCACGTCCTGTCGTAGCAAATTGACGTCCACTTTTACAGCGTCTATCTTAAATTCCAGCGAGGTCTTTCGTTCAGCCATTGCAGCGTCAAGCTTAGCCTCCCATGATGCCTTCAAGTCTGCGATTGCCTCTAGTATCGGCTGGACATTTCGTACCAGGGCTACTTCGCCCTGCGTGTGCTGCTCCTTGTTCTTGACAACTTCTGCTGTTTGTGGTGATTTGGCAAACTCCTCCATCGTTGACTGCTTTCCCCTCACTTTAGTCAGCTTAAAGGCCATATTCATTCCAGGAGTGGTCTCTCTGCTTTGGATGGCCAAATTCGTTATGTCCTGGTGTCTCACGGCGACCAGCCTTGCCCTGCAGCCTCGCCCTCTAGAGGGCCACTGTCTGCGTGGTGCACAGTATCCAAGTATCCCACTTCGTGTTCCCTCAGTTGCTCTTTCACCTAAGTTTGCCTCTGGTATCCAAAATATTGGTCTCAGTCTCCGATTATGGGCTTATCTTCTGTGCGCCCTTGTTCCGAAGCCAGCACCTTGTGTTCTTTGCCAAGCCGCCTGTGGTGTGCCTTTACTACGCTCCAGTTTATGCACAGGGTGCCATTCTGCTCCGCCTCATGGAGCCATTACAACTCCCAAATCCTCAGGCCGCGCTTTCATACGACTGTATCAGTTGCACCTTTCTGACCGACAACAATAACTCTATAGCTTTTAGTGTGGGTTCTCGTTGTGTGTCTCACTGAAGCCACAGCCACCAACACCCGAGCTTCCTGTCCCCTCTCCCCTGGCACCCCCCCTTTGTTCGGTAAGTTCGCCTGTGTTGTAAGGCTCCTCTGCGCTCCAGCTTCATGGGAAAGTACGTTATTCAGGGGGGTCCCAACAGTGCCTCTGCCTGTTTGTTATAATTGCGCTTGCAACGTGACCTTTATGTCCGTGGATTATGCATCTGAAAGTTTTGCCTAACAATGCGCCTCTGATGTGGTCGGTGCTTGGGCAACAAAGTATCCCTCAATCGTGCACTTACTTGGCTGCATGACTTGATGCTGATGTCGTGCTCCATCGTTGCCTCCCTCCGGGTCCCGGCTCAATGTTCCGTGTGTAACTGTTGCAATTTGTTGGCTCTCGCCCATGCATTACATGTCGCAGAGCCACAGACAATATATCCCGTTCCACAGCGGCTCTTGTCCCTCGCATTCAGCTCTCAGTTCGCGGTGAGGAGGTCAAATGGCAATACATAAAATGATGGGAGAACACACTCAGGGGCACCTACTCAAAGGAACATTGAGAACACATGTGGGGGGCAATTCCCAAACTCACAAGGGCAATCCAAACCAGGGATATGTGGATGAAGATACTTGTACAATGGCACTACACACCTGAAAGACTCCACACGATGTACAGAACATCCCCAAATAAATGCTAGAGAGAGCGCAGAGGGGTGACGTCAAAACTCAAATGCAGTCAATGTTTATGGGAGCGGTGGGACTGGGGAAGAGGTGTGGTTGTGCGGACTCTGGGACCCCCGAGAGAAACTACTAACCAAGACACAGAAACGCAACTTCATGGGGCTGCTAATAGGGGCATGGCTGGCAATAGCCCCCGCAGGCTTGATTATGTCCATGGGTCGGAGCACACAACGCTCTGTACTCAACTCGTGTATGTGTTGGTTCGCTACTTCTCTTCCACCACAGGCGGCATTCGGGTTGGCATCCAAACCGTCGGATAATGACGGTCCGCCCCCAGCAGTCTATGCTGCTCCGTTCCGCTGTGACACGCTGCAGGGCCCCGGCACACATCACACACCAGCCTCTGTCGTCTCAGCAACGTTGCTTGACACTGTGAAAAACGCCTCACTGTTCTTTGTTGGGTTGCAGGCGCTCTCGCTCCGTTACGCCGAAGATGACGGAGTGTGCTCTTCAGTTCCTTTGTTCTCGGGAAAGCAACTATTTTGCTAGGACATCCTCAGAACCTCGTCACCTTTCAATCGTGCATAACTTTCTTTCTGTATTCCGGTTTTGGCATCAATGTTATGGGCCGCATGCAGCACACGTTCACACAGCTGTAGGTGTGTTTAAAAGGCCTGCACACCGCCTCCTTCTTGTGAGCATTCCAGGATTATGTCAGGATCCGCAGGAGCCACAGAGATACACAGCTTATCTCATGGCTAGCTAGCCATGCCCCGGTTCCCCTTGAATATTATACGTGATGCGTTCCATTGCTATGTGTGACCACACTCTTTGTAACCAATCAAATATTGTAGGTGGAGTTCTCTGTTTCCATTTTTGGGCTATTGCCAGCCATGCCCCTATTATCATTTATTTGGGGATGTTCTGTACATCGTATGGAGTCTTTCGGGTGTGTAGTGCCATTGCACGAGTATCTTCATCCACATTTCCCTGGTCTGGATTGCCCTTGTGAGTTTGGGAATTGCCCCCCATATATGTTCCCAATGTTCCTTTGAGTAGGTGACCCTGAGTGTGTTCTCCCATCTTTTTATGTATTGCCATTTGACCTCTTCTGTGTGGGCGTTCAGGAACCTACAGGTGTCTGAGACAAATTTCTTTGTGCCTGCTTGTGTCATGATATATGCTTCGAACGGGGTTAGCTCCCTTGTCTTTGTTTTTGGTGCCGTAAGGACTGCACTGGACACCCTAGGAGTCCAGGGTTTTCCCCCAAATGTATTCCATTATTATTTTTGTCAGGGTTTTGAAGTATGATGCTGGGACTCTAATTGATATTGCCTGAAATAGGTACATGACACAGGATAAGATGGCCATTTTTACTGCGGTAATCCGGCCTCACTACAATGTTGACAGGGGATTCCATCTCTGTACATCCCATTTGATTTTTTCTAGCTGTTGGGGGTAGTTTTCTCTGTATAGTTTATCTATCCCACCACCCAGTGTGATTCCCAGATATTTGACCCTGTTTTCCGCCACCTTTGGTTCTAAGGCTGAGGCTAGTTTTTGAATAGAGTCTCTACTTCCCGCCAATATAAGTATTTCAGAAGGATCAGCAGAGATTTCTCCCGGTCCCCCAGGGCCGCCAACATATCATCCGCGTATGCTGCTATCTTATGGGGGTGCCCTGCCATGTATCTTCTATTTATGTCTGTCATGTCCCTTATTCTCCCAAGGAGGGGTTCCAAAAATA
This sequence comes from Ambystoma mexicanum, assembly GCF_040938575.1. Taxonomy (NCBI): domain Eukaryota; kingdom Metazoa; phylum Chordata; class Amphibia; order Caudata; family Ambystomatidae; genus Ambystoma; species Ambystoma mexicanum. The sequence goes on from NC_090923.1 coordinate 998,758,783, forward strand.
TTGCATGAAGGAGGGGTAAGAGGGGGCACCCCTGTTTGGTCCCTCTCTCAATTCAAACCTTCTTGGATAGCCCTCCAATCACGGCTACGCGCACACTTGGAGAGGTATAATTGGCCCGGGTCATGCTTATGAAGGCTTCCCCCATGCCCAACCTTTGCAGTATGCGGAATAAAAGTGACCACTCGACACGGTCGAACGCTTTCTCCGCGTCGAGGGCCAGTAATATGGCTGGAGAGCGTGTGATCCCTATTTTTTCTACCAGGTGGATTATTCTCCTAATATTACTGTGGGTCTGTCTGTTTCGGATGAATCCCGACTGATCCTGATGGATCAGTTTCGGGAGAACCTGTGAGAGTCTGTTGGATAATATTTTTGTGAATAATTTTGCATCCAAGTTGATTAGCGCTGTTGGGCAGTATTAGCTGGGGAGTATCAGATTCTTTCCTTACTTGTGGAAAACTAATACTTTTGCCTCGTTCATAGACTGGGTTATGTTGTCCTTTTCTTTGAAGGTGTTGAATAGCTCTGTAAGGACAATGGCTAAAATGTATTTATAAGTCTTGTAGAATAGTGAGGTATATCCATCCGGGCCTGGGGCTTTATTCCTGGGGAGATCGCGGATTGCTCTATTCACCTCATCTTCTGTTATTGCCATGTCTGTTGTTTTTCCTCTTATGAAATTGTCACGAGGGAAATCTTGTCTAAATAAGTTCCCTGCTGCTCCCCGTTGGGATGGTCTGAGGAGTATAGGTTCTGATAGAATTCTTTAAATATGTCAACAATATCTGCTGTTTGGGTCTTTGTTTGCCCTTTATCATCCATTAGTGCTTTTACCGCATGGTTCTGTTGTTTTTCTTTTAGCTGCCTGGCCAGGAGTTTGTCTGCCTTGTTCGCCTTTATATAGTACCAATATTTCAAATGTATTCGGTTTCTCTCTGCTATTTTGGTGCGAAGGGTTTCTAGCTGTCCTTGGATATGCCTTAAGGCTTTCTTTAATTTAGACGACTGATTCTGGACCATCTCGGTTTGGATTGCTGTCAATTTACCTTCTAGTTCTGCTTCCCATTGGCGGTTCTGTTTCTCCCTCTGTGCTTGGAGTGCAATGATATGTCCCCTTTTCACCGCATTGAAGTCATAGGGTTTCCCTGGATGTCTCTGGAAGGTTATTGCGTGTGAAGTATTCCCTAATTGTGTTCCCCATGTAAGGGTCCTGGATTATTTCCGATGGGAGTTTCCATCTCCAGAGCCCCATCTGGCAGTGGGCAAGCGAGAGATCTACCCACAGTGGGGCATGGTCGGAGAGTGATATTTCTCCAATCTCTGTGTTGAACCTTCCCAAGAAGCCCTGACGAGACCCACAGATAGTCTATTCTAGAGATTGGACCTCATTACGAGGTATGCAGTAGAGGGATAAGGGGGCCGGTAGGGATGCCTGCCCCGTTATCCCTCTACCGCCCCATTACAAGTTCTCCTCGCGGGACCCGCTAAGGTCCTGCAAGGTCCTGCGAGGAGACCAGGATGCTAACAACAGACCCGTCATTAACGGGCCCGTTGTTAGCATCATCCCCATTCCCATTGAGCCCTATGGGGGCTCGAATGGGAATGGGGATGTACCGGGTCCGGGTTCTCTGAATGGGGAAATACCGGGCCCTCCAAGGTCGGAATAGCCTGGTATTTCCCCATTCAGGGAACCCGGTACCCGGTATGGAGGTAGCCATGCCGCAAAAAGCGGCATGGTTACCTCCATCCAAGTAATGAGGCCCATTGTGTTGTGGACGTGCGAGAAGTGTGTAAACCCTGTTGTTGTCCTTTGATGCCTCACCATACATCTTCCAATGCTGTTCTGTTGCAGGGCTTTAGATGGTGTTCTCTCTCCATGCGGTCTGGAGCCCGATCTGTCTACGTTGGGATTCCATCCAATGTTAAAGTACCACTCAGCCCCCCAGCAACACCTCCGCCGAGGCAAACTTTTCCAGCTTGTCCAGGTTGTCTCTGATAAATCCGTCCTGTCCGGTGTTCGGGCGTATATTGCCGCTAACTTCAGGGGGTATCCCTCTATATGTGTGTTCATGAAAGGATATCTCCCATGCTTGTCTGCATATGTGTTGTGTATTTGTAGGTTTAGGGAGTTATGAAATGCAATCAGGACCCCCACCCTTTTCTCTTGCTCATTTGCTTGGATGATTTGATTGTACCCTTTCAGTCACATCTTCCCTTTGTCCTGACCTTTAATGTGGGTTTCCTGGAGCATTGTGATGTTATATTTCCCCTTTTGTAGGAAGTGTTCCACCTTCTTTCTTTTTACTGGGGAGTTCAGCCCTCGAACATTGTATGTTAATATTTTTATCCCCATTCTGTCATGGATAGTGTATTCTCTACAGTCGTTTCACGGGCTCTTGTTGCCTGTGACTGTTTCCTTCTGGTTCCCCCCTAAACTCCACGACCCCCAACTTGAGTGTCCTCCCCGCCCCCATAAATGCTTTGAGGAGGGATCTGGGACCTATGACCGCTCAGGCGTGGAGCCTTTTGCGCCATGCCCTCTTTACACTGGAGGATAACTTTGTGGGGAGTCCTAAACCCCACTTAGATTCCTCCAGCGGCACCCAGGGTGATTCCCCCCTCCCGGCACCTGGATGCTGGATGTCTTGCCCCTGGTGTGACCTGGGAAGTTCAGGTTAGTGGGCTCTGGCTGGAGCTGAGTTTCAATCCACTGTATGTTTTCTGGGATGGTTCGAGAGTGTCCTATTTCTTTTTGGTAGTGCGTCGCGTCTTCCTATTGATGGTCTTCCATTACCAAGGGGTTCGCCTCGTGGCGGACCCTTCTCTGCAAGTTTCGTGGTGAACTCTGTCTTGCTTATGTATGTCCATCGCTGCATGCCCTCCTCGCAGGTCCATTATTCTTTGTTGCTTCCCTTCCCACGAGAAGAGCAGTCTGCAGGGGAAGGTCCATTTATACCTGATTTGCTTGGCCACGAGTTCTCTTATTACTGGGCCCATCTCTCGCCGCTTCTGTAGTGTCGATTGCACTAGGTCTTGATAAGGATGAATGTCCACTCCGTTCATACGAATATGGTCCATTGTCCTTGCATTTCGTAGGATCTGCTCCTTTTGGGAGTAGGACATCAGCGATATCAGGACATCTCGAGGGCGGGCTCCCGGTTCTCCCGTTCTCTGTGGTCCCACACAACGTTTCCTACTTACAGGGATTTCCGTGTTGCCCTCTGTTGCGAGGATTTCCTTGAAGACTTGCTGTACTCCTTCCTTTAGATATTTGTCCTCTACTGATTCCACCATGTTTTTTATCCTGATGTTCGATCTCCTGGATCGGTTTTATAAGTCCTTGCATTGGAGTTCGAGATTGTGGGTCAATCGTACTGGTGTTCCTGTGTCTCTGCGCCTTGTTGGGTCTCCACCTCTATGTTTTGAACCATTTTCTCTAGGGTATCCGTTCTTTCCCAGAGATTTACCACTTCTGTTCTTAACTCTTGTACTGACGTTTTAATTTCACTTTTCATAATCTCAAATTGAGTCTGCATCGAGGCCATGGACTGTGCCTGGAAGTCCCCAAACCATGCCTTAAGGTCTCTCTTCATCGCCATCTCTGCCTGTGACGTGTCTGTATCTGTTTGAGTGGTTTGGTTGCCGTGGGCCTTCCCTTTCTGTTGTGTTGTGGGGTCTGCACCCCAGAGCTGTACTAAGTTTGGCTCTTGACTTGCTTGAGGGGTCTGCAGAGTTATCTGAGGATGTTTCCCCCTGGATTTTGACATGTGTGCTGGTCCTTGTTGCTCCATTTGCGTTTAGGGGGAGTTTGCGGTCCCCGTCCCCTGATCTGTAGCGGGCTTCAGCTGTTTCGTGGGGAAGTCTCCCCTTGATCCTCCTAGTTGAGCATTGCGGTGGTGGGGGTTCCATTCTTGTTGACCTATGGAGCGCTGGGGCCACCCGGGTCTGCTGTGTGCCTTTGCATGGCTTAACGGTCCTGCATCAGGGTCCTTGTTCAGTGGCGTGTTGGGGGGGTCCGTCTTTCTTGGTCGTCCTCTCCTGTAGGTGACCTACCTCCGGGTATGAGGGCGGTCTTTCTTTGTTAAGAGAGGCCCCCTTCACTTTTGGCCCCCAGGTCTGGGTTGGCTCTAAGCCTTTTGGCTTATTTCTGTGTCCTAGTTTGTGGGGGCCCTTTCCGTATGGACTGGGGCGCGGAGGGGGCTTAGCCTCGAGTCTTCCTAGCCGCACGCCGCCCCCTTATGTTTGGAGCCTCCTCGTTGGATCTGGGGTAGCTCTTGGGCTAATATGCGCTCCCCCAGGCTCCTGGGCGCTCTCTCGGTTGCCGGCTTGTGAGTGTCCCCCTGAATTGCTGGTTCTGAGCTGTATTTAAGGGGGGTCCCGTAATGTGGAGGGGACTCTTTATGTGGCTCTGTTGGGGTCTTCCCGGCTTGTTCTGCTCCGCGCTGTGGGTATTTCCCTACCCCTTTCTTCTTGTTTGCTGCGTGGTTGTTGTCCTCCCTGCTATGTCTCTGCACTTCCCCGCTGTCCTGGGGGGCCGGTTGCGGCCGCGCTGTGACTGCTCCTCTTCTTGTTGCTTTGTCGGCGGGTGGGGGTTCTTTTGAAGCCTTTCCTGAAGTTCCCCCTGCGCCAGGAGCCTGTCGGATCGAGGTTCAGGCTGGGGGTCTGCCCCCTCCAAGACCCGCCTCGTGCCCACCTCAGAGTCACTCTGTGTGCGGGCATCTCCGTTAGTGTTCCAGGTCCTTCGGTGTAAGTCTCTCTCGTCTGTTCCGTTTCTGAGGTACTGGGTCTGTGTGCCACCTGGCTGCTGCGGTGTTGGTTCCGGCTCCTCGTGGTCTATGCCCATGGCGGTGTAGTTGTCCCGGTGGTGCACTTTCTTGGCCCGTTCACTTCCACTCGCTGCACTCCCACCCTATGGAGTTCCGATTCGGTTAGTCTGCTGTTCGGGTTGTCCACTGTGATTCCCGGATAGGTTGCAGTGTGGCTTGTAGGTCCGTGTGCCTCTCGGCTGCTCCTTATCCTCTGCTGAAGCGCTGATTCCGGCTCTTTGTGGTCTGCGCACACAGCAGCCGGGTAGACCCCGTGGTGCACTGTTTTTGCCCGTTGGCGTCCCCTCGCTGCTCTCTCCCCGTAATGTGCTCCGTTTCAGTTGGATTGATGATCCGCACGTCCACTGTCATTCCTGGGTTGGGGTCTGTGCTTCGGGGGGCAAGGCATCCGCTTTATTGCCTATCTATATTAATGCGGCCCGGGAGGGGGGGGGCGACGCTCAGGCACGTCTTCCCCTCAACGCCGCCATTTTAGAATCCCATACATTCAGCTTTATATATAAAGATGGATGACGACTTGCAGAAGTTTGTAGAGCACAGACCTGGGATCATATTTACTAAAGCGCCCATTCTCAGGAGCAAAGTCCTTCACTTCTACAAACAGCAAAGAATACTGAGGAACCAGGAATGTGAAGTGGACCCAGGGGACTCATGGTATTGGTTATAGACTTTTATTAAATAGTAAAGGGGTTGGAAAATGCCTCACTGTCCCTAGTCTACAAGGTAATTCCCTACCTCAACCAAGTGTCTGTCCTGTGACAAGATGTCCAAAGGAAAAATGTCATGTGTCTGCAATCTTATCCTAGCCCTCTCATCCTAGAGGTAATTTTAAGGTGTTAAGGGTATTGTCTTTAGCTTGGAAATTGCCCAAATGTTCAAGTTCAACAACAAGGTATAATCCAACACAGGTTCCAAATGGATAATGTCCACAGTTCCTTGGAATGGCTCCCTTCCCCAGGTTTCTCTCCACAACAAAAGTTCCAAAGAATACCCAAGTTCTTTAAAGCCTAAGAGAATGACCCCCTCCACTCCATGGGAAAATAACTCCCTTCCCCAAGTCTTTTCCACAGTCAATGTAATTCAAAATCCAAAGGACATGACTCTTCCTTGGCGTTACCACAACTTGGGTGCTAGTCCCAGACTCGCAAAACACCTGGTATACTCTCCTGCCAGGTTCTCTCATGTAGTTCTTTACACAATTTGGGTGTAGGTCCCAGACTCGCAAGACACCTTGTATACTCTTCTGACAAGTTCTCTCGTTATTCCTGTATTTTTTGTATTCACACAGTTCCAATATTCTATATCATTTTTTATCAAAACACTGGGTCTAAATCCCTCTTTCGTTTACTTCCTTTGTCTAATGTCCATATACTTGGTATACCCCCCCTGCCAGGTTTTCTCTTTAATCTTGTATTTCTTGTATTCACACAGTTCCAATATTCTGTATTGCTTTTATCAAAGTGACCCAACCTCCTTGCTCTGGGTCACCCGGCTCATGTAACTGGCACTTAATGGTACTTGATGCAACTGCCGAAATGCTCCGGTGATCCAGCTTCCCTTCTGAGGGCTCACTGGTTTTCTTTGGCGTTCTCCGGACTGCTTGCGGCAAACATATAGAAGCACCCCAGCGTCCTGCCTCCACTTCATGGGTTTATCAGCTTTGTCTGGCGGCTTCCACGCTTTGCTCCTGAGCCCTTCTCTGTGTTGATACTGCTTCTCGGCCTTATTCACCCGGAAGGGTCCTCTTCTTGTCCAGCGTGGCGAACCAGCTCATCACAATACAGTTAGCACTGGATTAACTTGGCTGCGACCGGCAGACACAGGTTTTGCCAAATATGGAACATGTGCAATGTGTAAGTATGCACATTCGAAACACGGATGAATATGCCAATGAATCGGGTATTAAAACTGAAATCAGAGACTTTATCAATTTGTGGGCTATGCTATCATCTGCCTATGTAATACAATGTATATAGGTAGCACAGTTAAGAAGAGTGTGAATATGAGAGCTTATGGCAACTCTTGGAAGTTAGGATCAAAGATTTCCTTAGGCTACCCACTGGCAGAAGTCTCATCAGATGGGTGACAAGAAGGGAATACAGTTAATTTGACTGCAAAAAGCCACAGTTGAAGACAAAGAATCAAACTTCCGCAACCGGAATCCAAACTTATTTGTAAAATGCAGACCACGTAACATTGTCTCAACACTGACCATAAAATGGGTGTATTTCTATAAATCATTTACTGTAATGAGGGTTTTAGCCATATACTGATAGATATGGAGATGATCAATTCCTAATTATACATCTATGCATAATCTGTGATTTTTTTGGGGACAAATTTCATGATGAAGTAACATGGCGAAAAGTACAAAATGATTTTTTAATTTGTTCCCAAAACGTGGACCGAGCCACAATATAATAATCACATTCCAAAACAATGGCATGATCATGAAATGGTAGGGTTTTTAATAATCATCTTTTGTTATGGATGTTTTAACTTTACAATGTGAGACATGTGGACCACAATTTGCAAAATATACCTCTATATACGGCCTCATTACGAGTTAGGCTGTAAGTGGTAAGATTGGTGGTAACTGAGTTAGTGCCAATTTTACTACTACGCCAAATTTTGTTTTTGAGTGGAGGATTTACCTCCAGCAAAACCCTGGAGGTAAATCTTCCCACTCAATGCCGAAAAATCGGCAGAATTGGCGAAATTACCGAAGCAGTAATTCCACACAAAAATCCCCATTGGGTCCAATGGACCCAAAATAAATAGTGAATTACACCGCCACTACCACTTGTAATCAGGCGGAAATTCCTCAGGGCTATTTCTTGGAGGATTTGCCTCAAAATGTCCGCCTAATTCGTAATGAGGCCCTATGTATCATCTGTGATCCAACTTGACACATTCTTTGATGTAGCAATATTATGAATAGTATAATATTATTTCTTGCTATCTGTCCATATCTAACTATAGTTTTAGCCTGAATATGGATCACCAGAACAAAATACAAGTTCACTGTAAAACAATGAAACGGTTTGAGTTATTAGACAGATTAGCCAACAGAACTGGAGACTCAGGCTGTTAATGCCCAAGTTCATGATTTTAAATAGTTTTGGTGAGGCCACCATGGGGCGCGCTGATTGAACCAGCCTAAGCGAAGCTCACTCGCATCAGGGTCTGGTAAATGTGGATTGAGCCCCCACTTAGAGGCCCCCCCTCCTCACAGACCTCACCCCCACTATGATTTACCCTGGCAGCAACGGTGAGAGAAGGAGCGGGCGAAATTGTCCCACTACGGCGAGATACGCATGTAACACCACACACCATAACGAAAGTGTGCCTCTCCGAGCGACTGACGCTGCGGAAAGAGACACACACAGAAGAAAGGAGCCGGCGCGGGAGAGACGGTGGAGCGGGCCGAGATTGGCAGAGGCACAACCATGTGCCTCACCCCCCCCCCCCCCCCCCCCCCCCCAGCGACGGGATAACCTGAGGAGGGAGACGTTACGGAGGTAAGGTCCCCCACCCATCTGTTAGCGGGGCGGCTGGCATGCCCCGAAGAGCCAGACTTCCGAGGGGAGGGGTGTTCCTCATTCATGTGGACGGCGGGGGCCCACTCTGCGCGATGGAGGACATTTGCTGAAGAACGCAGGAGGCCCGCAGAGGAGATTGATGATGGAGCAAAGAGGTGAGGAGCAGGACTGAGCCCAAGCGAGCTTCGTGGGGAATCCCCCCCACTGCATTGTAAAGCGGGCACAAGGCCCTAAAAACATAGCAGAGGCAAGGGGTCCCCTTTGGGGAGCCCAGGGACTGTGAAGCCGGTGCCAGGTGCCACATAGGGGGGCCCCCAGGGGTGAACGTGGGCCTAGAATAAGTTGGGCCAACACAGACTGGCACAAGGTGCAAAACAAAGGTGGAGGGGGACAGCCAGGAAAGCCGGACAGAGAAAAATGGGGGACACAGAGAAGACCCAGGGGCATCTAGAGAGAGGAGCCCCTTAGCCCTCACGTGGGCCATAGCAAAGAGTACTGTGCCCCTCCAGAAGTAACCTTGATATCCCGTTGGGGTGATCCCCATTGGTTGGCAATGGGGGAGGTCTAAACCCCTCACAGTGAGAAGAGCCCCACAAGAAGTGCCCGCAATACCCGCTGTGCCGGTGCCCGGGTGTGGCAGGCCTGGGGACACCCTCTCCTTCCCGATATTGAGAAACAGTGGAAGGCCTGGGAGGAGAAGGGTGTAGTCCAGAGTAAGGCACGAGTAGGAGAAATAAATGCGAAGCATGCAGGGATGCTAAGGTGAGGGCCCCCAAGTTCGCCTCTGGGGCCTATGCCCGCCTTGATGAGGTCCCACTGCACGGCTAGAACCCACTGTGAGAGTCATCCACGTGGTAAAGGAAGAGGAGGACGCCACAAGGGGAGAGGGCCAGATCGAGGTTCACATCCCCCCACCTCCTGCACGCCCAGTGGGGCTCAGGCGGGGCCAAACAGAGCTGGTTAGGGTGAGGACCCTCAGGACTCACTCCTGGGCCATGTGCCCACCCTACCGGGAAGCCAGTTGCCGGGGTCCTACATCTACGGGGAGAGCGCGGGAACCGATGATAACCCGCCCACCTAAATCTGAGGAAGGAAAGTGGTGGACGCATTGCCCAATCCCCCTCTCACATCACGAGCACCCAGGGGACCCGGACTGGATGACCAAGAGGCAGTGACGGGGGCAAGCAACGGTGTCTGGTCCCTCGGAGGTGGACGATCTGGACCTCAATAAATAGTGAGACAAATAAGGAGAGAACAGAGACTGTGCACGACACACCATATAATAGGTCCCCTGACCCACTCATGGAGTGGAGGGCAAAACTAGAACACTTTGAGTACCAGAAACCGGAGGTGGGGAGTGCAGCATCCAACCCCAACATGTCAGAGGCAGGGAGCGACTCCTGGAGGAGATTAAAGGAATGAGGGCTGATATTGGCAGAAAAGTGGATAGAATAAATGTGAGAATTGACAGCATGGATGAGAGGCTACAGGCGGTAGAGCACAATCAGACATCCCCAGAGCTGGAGAGGAGGGAGGGCGAGGTAGCCCCAAAGATGGATGATTTGAAAATCAAGAGAGGAGAAACAACCTGAGATTCTTTAGGATTCCGGAAAAAGATGGTGAGACAGAAGGTGACTTGCAACAAACCATTTACGAGGTGGCAAAGACGGTGTTTGGGGACGAGAACGTGGACAAGCCTAAACTTGAGAGGGTCCACAGGGTGGGAGCGATGGTGAGGGGCCCACGCTCAGTTCTCGCGCGGTTCCACAACTACCCTGATAGACAAAAAATTCTTGAGAGACAAGGGTAATGAGCTCAGTGGCCCTGGGTAACGTAAAGGTGGAAATATATCAAGATTTATCGACACTTACCCTGGCGATGTGGCCCTTATGTGCCCAAATCATGAGGTGGTTTAACGAGAAGGGGGTGAGATATCGATGGGGGTTCTGTTTCTCCATAACATTTGAAGTGGAGGGTTACAACTACAAACTGGTGACCGAGGAAGATATAAGAAGGGTCAAAGAAGAGTTACTGGGTGGAGACAGGCCGAAATTGGCCGACGAAGACAAAGGCCAGGAGGACAAGCGATGGTGTATAAAGGGTCTGAATAGACACAAGGTCCTGGGCTCCAGAAAATTCAGGAAGCTGAGGTCGACCCCAGTGGGATCCACCTGAGCCGGGAGACTAGTTGGGGATCAGTGCATAGTGTTTCAATGACTAGGATGGAGGGGGGGATCTATGGGCGAACTGTATGTTGGTAGTTGAAAGAGCAGTGTTGGGGCTCAAACTAGAGAGTTGGCTGAACTGGGCCGGAAGGGGGGAGGACCACTGGTGATTCAATCTCATCAGGGGAGATGGTACTGGGTGGTGTTGGATGCTGAGGGGCGAGTTGGATGCTGAGGGGGGACGCAGGAGGGGCGAGCTGGGTGGGGGAGAGAGTTGTTTATGTTCAAGATGTTACAATTTTAAATTAATGGTGTGGTGTTGACATCCGGTTAAAAGGGTCCCGAACGTGGGCTTGTCTCAGGAGAGAGGTGAATGGAGTGCTCTGCTGGAAAAGAGGTGCTGTCTGGCCAGGGTGAAATGCAGATTGGCTCCCTAAATGTCCCAGGCCTTAACTCGCCCTCCAACAGATCCATGGTGTTACGTGAGTTCAAGAAGTCCAAACACTTGATTGGATGTGTCTACAGGAGACACACTGGAAGAAGGGAGGGGAACCCAGACTGCACTCCTGGGAGGTGGGGGAGGTGATTATGGCTTCCGATGTAATGTAGAGGCAGGGCGCTGCTGTCTTGGTCTCAACCTGGATGAGCTTCTTAACAGATGCGGTTTTGACCAACCCCAATGGGAGGTATGTGTTCGCAAAGGGTCAACTGAATGCAGTTAAGTTTAAGATTGGTTCAATACATGCCCTAAATGTGCAGCAATGTGAGTTATGGGAGAAATTCCGAGATGAATTAATTCAATTTGTGCAGGGTCAATTGGTGGTGTGTGGGACTTTAACCTGGTGTTGGACCCGCTGAGGGACTGTAAGAGGATGGGGGACGGAACGAATGAGCAGAACCAGCCCAAGTGATTCGGAACGTTTTAAGGTGGTTAATTAGATATTAGGGTTGTGTGTCTCCCTCCACCCGGTGCTAGAAGGCGGCATGCCTTTCACTTTCTACTCAGCAGCCCAGGAATCCTTCTCCTGTATAGATTTGATCCTAGTGGACATGTCTTTAAGAGATCAGGTTTTACAATCCCAAGTATCACCGATCCCATGTGATATGGTAGCAGTTTTGGTTGATACAGGGGAACTGAAAAATTCCTGGGGGAAATGGAGATGCAATGACTTCTTGCTAAAGGATTAGGCGGTGCAACAGGAATTGCTTAGGGGAATCAATGAGTATTTCTCTTCAATTATACGGCAGAGGTTGGGATTCAAACAGTCTGTGAGGGATTTAAGGCAACCATACAAGGGAACCTGATGAGAATAGGCTCCGGGAAAAAGAGAGAAAGGGAGGAGAAGGACGTTAAGCTCCGTAGGAAAATAGAGGAGATACAACCGGGAGGGCCCCAGCGGCAATACATTTCGCCCGTCAAGGTGAAAGAACTCTGACGATATAAGACCCAGCTGAAAGCTATACTGACACAGGACACAGAAAAAAAAAACTCCTGTTCCTGAGGCAAAAATATCATGAGCAGGGGAGAGGACCGAGCGGACAGGATCCTGGCATGGAGATTGAGGGAAGAGAAAAAGAGGAGGAATATTGGAGCTATTAGGACGGAGGATAATAGATACCTAAACGAGTGAATTTGTAGAATATTACAGAACCCTCTATTCGTTGGAATTGGTAGGCGGGGAGACCCAAATAGATGATTTTTTGAAAATGCTACCAATCCCAGAGCTCCCCAAAGAGATAGCGGAAAACCTAGAGAACCCCATAACCGTTGAAGAAGTCCTGCACGCCATCACAGGAATGAAATCGGGGTCTGCCCCGGGGGAGGATGGATTTATGATAAAATTGTATAAACTATTCAGATCCCTGCTAGCCCCATGTTTAGTAAAAGTATTTAACGCGTGCTTGGAGGGTGACCCCCGGCCCCCATGATGATGGCGCCAGTAATTGTCACGATTCCAAAGGAATGGAAGGACCCCACAAGATGCTCTTCCTATAGGCCCATTTCCCTCCTCAATGGAGATGTGAAGATACTGGCAAAAGTTCTTGGGACAAGACTGGAGGCGATTATGCCGCTGCTAGTACACGGCGACCAGGTGGGATTTATTAGGGGTAAGGAATGCCCCCCAGACAGCATTAGGAAGACTATCAACCTGAGTCATGGGGCACAAATAGGAGGCCTGGACGCATCCTTAGTGACGTTGGACTCAGAAAATGCCTTTGATAGGGTCGAGTGGCCATTCATGATGAAGGTCCTGGGGAGGATGGGGTTGGGAGTAAACTTCCTGAAATGGGTGACAGAACTATATAACGGGCCCAGGCCAAATGTTCGGATAAATGGGGGACTTACGGAGACCTTCAAACTGTCGACCAGACAGGGACGTCCCCTCTCCCTGTTACTGTATACTCTCACGATGGAGCCGCTTGCAATTGCGATCCGAATGAATGACCGGATGAAGGGTATCCTGGGGGGAGAACTTGAATGCAAAATGTAGCTGTTTGCAGACAATGGGCCTCATTACGGGTCGGGCGGTCCGGAATTAACAGTGGCGGTAAACCCGCCGCCACTGTTAATTCCGGACCGCCCAATCCCGAGTCCTGCAGGCGGGAGGTGATCTTCCCTCCAGGTCTGACCTGGCGGGTTGAACACCTCCCGCCTGCAGACGGACGTGGAAACACCAGCACCATCATGAGATGGTGCCGGTGTTTCCACTTCCCCATTCCCATTGAGTCCTATTGGACTCAATGGGAATGGGGATTAACACCATTCCGCCTCCGTGACTCCCGGGATACCGGGGCTGTACTGCCCTGGTAATTCCGGGAGTCACGGAGGCGGAATGGTAATACGAGTCCAGCGGTAACCAGGCGGTTTTACCGCCGCGGTTACCCCCGGATTCGTAATAAGGCCCAATGCATTTGCCTATCTCACGAATGTCCAGCTCTAATGGCCCAGATTGAGGAATATGGCCACATCTCAGGGCTCAAAATTAACGTGGAAAAATCTGCTATCCTGCTGGTACTAGAATGGAGCCCACTTCTAGACACGATAAGACTTACCTGGGTATGGCAGTGAACCAGAGAAGCATTCGATACTTGGGCATATGGGTGACAAGGGAGCTGGGAGAAATGGTGGTGGCTAACTATAACCCCTTCCGCACGCAATTCACGGTGGACTTGAAGAGGTGGTTCCCCTTGATACTGACCTGGTATGGAAGGATGACCTCTATAAAAATGAATGTCCTCCCCAGACTGTTATATCTGTTTGCAGCCATCCCAAGTCAGCTCCCAGATAAGTTTTTTTCACTGAAGTTACAGGAGAGCTCTGAAGGTTTATATGGGGATATAAGACCCCAAGATTGAAAATGGCAACCCTTACCCTTCCAATGGACAAGGGGGGGATTTGGGTTCCCGGATATCCACCTGTACTATAAAGCGGCACAAATTAGAGGGATGCTGGAACATGGGAGCGAGGATCTGAGGATGTACTGGACTTACTCTGAGGACTTGGCTGCGCATCCTCTGAAGGTAAGGGACTACTTCTGGTTCCCACCCAGATCAATACCGGAACGCATGCGGTCCCACCCTACGCTGGGAGTTTTCTGGTCAGTCTGACAGGACTCTAGAGATATACAGGGTTATACCTCGTGGCCCTCCCCTATGTCCTCAATATGGGGGTCACCGTTTGAGTTGGGGCGCCAGAGATTTACGCATTCGCAGAGGTGGTCAGACGCAGGGCTAGAGAAGGTGAGACAATTCTTTGAGGGTAGGATCTTCCAGGAATGGGGTAAGGTGCGAGATAAACTGGGAGGGGACTCAATTTCAATATTTGAATATCTCTGCATTAAGGGAATCCTGATAGACCCAATGTGGGGGGAAGGGGTGGCCGGAGAATTAACAGCAGTGGAAAAGGTCCTGGACCAGTCAGTGTCAAGGAAGGGTATACTGTTCAAATTATACATGGTGATGAATGAAACCTGCTTGCGGGGAGGCAAACTTTTCAGAGATATTGGGTGGAGTTGGTGGGTGAAGAGATCGCTGAGGAGGCATGAGCACAAATATATATTGAGTGGTCTTCCAGGGAGGGTTGTTCACCTCCCCGATAGAACACAACTTCAAACTGTTAATGGGATGTCACAGGGACGCAGTGAAACTGTCTAAAATGTTTGTGGGAGTATCTCCACTTTGCCCTAGGGGGTGCGGTAACCGGGGGACCCTGGCCCACATGTGGTGGCGATGCCCCAAGGTACAAGTGTTTTGGCAAGAGGTGCTGAGCTGGATGGAAGAATTAATGGGGATTGGATTAGACATGGACCCTCTGCAGATGCTACTAGGGCTCCCGCAAAAAGAAAGGGAAGAACAGAGACTCCCGAAGATGTGGGAAGCCATGTTAAGAGCAGGGAGATTGGCCATAGCCCAAGGGTGGAAAAAGGAAACGCTTCTTACGAAGAAGATATGGGAAGGAAAAGTGCACAACATGATGGCTGTGGAAAAGCTCACTGCAGAGGTGAATGACAGAATGGAAGAATTTCATGCTGAATGGTCTGCCCTACTGTTCAAGTGGGGGCTGGAGGAAAGAAGCCAAGTAGGCTAATCCAAGGGGCATGCAGAGTGGAGTGTGGAAGAGTGGGATGAGGTCGGGGGGAGTGCCTTGGATCGGAGCCCATAAGGGTTATACATGGACATTATGAGGACCTTTGGACCTGAGACAATGACAGAGGACGCTTATACCATTGAATAAAAACTGAGTTAGACGTGGTGTTGGGGGTGGTGGGAGGGGAAAGAAGGGAGAGGGAACAAGGAGGGGGGATGGGGTGATCTAGACTGTTTTTTGCCAGAGTGGGTTACACTTGGAAGGGTTTATAGTGATTGCATCGAAAAAAAAGGGTCGACATACCATAGAATCAAAAAACAAAGCATCTAATGCCAAAGCATCGACAGTGCCTTTCCATCTAAACCAGTCCATCGAAAATATAAATGGATTGGTTTCAATGGAAATGCACTTTTACATGTAAAAGATAGCATTTCAGTGCATTTTTTGTAACGTTAAAATGTTACATGGAGCTTTCCAGTGCTAAAATTTCAGCACTGGCCAGCTCCTTGTAACTTTAAAAAAAAAATTGTATATTGGGGGGTTCCACCCCACCCTAACCCTAACGTAACCCTTAATCTAACCCTAGCCCCAACCTTAACCCTAGTGTAACCCTTAATCTAACCCTAGGCCCAACCCTATCCCTAGCCCCAGCCCTAACCCTAACGTAACCCTTAATCTTACCCTAACCCTAACGTAACCCTTAATCTAGCCCCAACCCTAACCCTAATGTAACCCTTAATCTAACCCTATCCCCAACCCTAAATCCCAACCCTAACCCTAATGTAACCCTTAAGGTAACACTAGCCCTAACCCTAATGTAACCCTTAAGCTAACAATAGCCCCAACCCTAACCCTAATGTAACCCTTAATCAAACCCTAGCCCTAACCCTAATCTAACCCCTAATCTTAACATTACATTTCAATGGATCAATCTAATTTTATTCAAACGAAATGGCCATTCTATGGAATGTTATTTCGATGGAAACAATTTGATGGTTTGGTTGTCGATGCAATGACTGGATACCACTTGGAAGTGGTTGTTGTGTTGAAAATATTTGGTACTTTATAAATGCTATTAAAATTAAGTTTAAAAAAATGTGTTTTGGTGCAATGATATACAACATGATAATTTGGGTACACCATGTTCATTCATTTTCAGCACTTTTCACGTTGAAGTGTTTTGCGAAAAATGAATACTGTCTGTTTGGTCCCCTTGTTTGTGTATCAGGGCATGCTGACCAGATGGACCACTGCAATTGCATTAAGGAATAGTAAATTACCTAATATTTTGATTCATACACGATAGGTAAGCAGAACACAATTAGAAGGGTTTGAGTGTATCATTGCGTATATCAACAAGTTTCCAAAATGGCATCCGCTGCGAAAGCACATGGATGCCAAAACGGCTGACCCTGCCCTAACCCAGGAGACTACACATTTTTAGCATTACAAGCCCCTGAGGTACAGGTAATAACTAGCTATAATAGGTACAAACCATTATACACATTGACGAATTCCAGGCTATCATCACTGCTTCCATGGGGGGAGCCCCTTCCCATGAGGGCAGGGTGATGAGGCTTCTACCCGATAGTCCCTGTGGGGGTGGTACTCAGCGGGTGGATCTCATGTCGGGGATATCCTTCATGGGACCCTTGACCCTGGGTGAATGGACTATCCATTTACCCCTTTGGTGTCCCCACTTACCTTATCCCTCAGGTTGGGGGCTACATGAGTTGATTCCTTCATGGTCATTGCGTGGATGCTCGAGCACAACTATGGGATGCTGCCATCGAGTTTCGGGATCAGGTGAGGCGGCTAAGAAGTAGCACAGTGAGTGGCGATTAGACTCTGTACATTACTGTGACAATGCACCAGTACATCTAACATAATGATATTGTGAGCAAAGAGTACTTGGTTAACATCTTTCTCGGAAAACTGTCCATAATTGGCTATTCCGCCATATCCATTCGCCTGCACCTTGCCTAATCATGGTGAAAAAAGCAACACATCCACGTCTGTTACCCAGCGGTCAGCTGCACAGACAGGAAAACAAAGTCATAGTCCCACAACCTCAGTCATTCTCAAATCTACAAGGCAACAAACAAAAAAACTTAAAATGGCTAAGCATGTCCCCCCTCACACAGCCCAAATGAAAATGACTGCCTATTTAGAAAAATTATACCAACAGTCAAGCAGGGAAATGGCCAGGAAAATCTACCAGTCATGGCCAAATGCAATTTTCATCCCGTCAGCTTCCTGCAAAGTTCCTTTCTCATTGACAATAACGAGTCATTGATTAACCATTGTTTAAATCTGAAGCGTAATTCATTGGCTCCTAACAACTCTAGCTTCACCAATCTGAGATGTACTCATTTATCAGCCTCTCCTAATCTTGGACAATTGGTCTCTCCAGAATTTTCCTACTATTCAGATAGTGTGGAATGTGAATCGGAATTTGCCCAGGTTGAAAACCCAAAATGCACTATGGGCAGGGCTTATGACGCCTTGGAAGCCTCTCTGGACATGGTGTTTGCAAAACTGGATGCACTGTTTGTACTATGCTCCTTTTGCAGGGCACCATCTGGGCTTTAGACTCTCTTTGGCAGAGATCCAGGAGTCTCTGAGAAGCCATGATAAATTGAGGGCAATCACTTGCAGGCTAGTCGGGAGGACCCAGTTAATTCTAAACAAGCTCTCAAATCTCTGACTGCTAAGCTGTCTAAACCCATTCATCCAGTGGTTTTCAAAGGCCCTTCCCTCAGAGTCACAGCAGTGTCTAGAGAGCAAGCGCAGCAGGCTATTGTGATTGAACAATCAATACCCAATTGCCCAGATGTATCACCAAAGCGGAAGAAATCTTGTTGCATTAAATCTGTGCCCTGGCCCTCCATCCCCAAGGGAGTGACCAAACCCACACCAGTTCCCACACAACCATCACAAAAAACTGGTAGATCTGCATGGTGACGAATTAAGTGTGGGAACATATCTAGTCACCAAATACGCTACTTGATGGAGCTAAAACAAAAGTTGTTCTGCATAGTTCCCTGGATAACTGGCTTACTCCTGCAGGTTCACTGGACCAAAACTTGTATTTGACCTCTATTGCAAAGGACAATGTTGTGGCAGCCATCTGGGCTAAGCCACCTGTTCCAACCTGGGAGGAAGTGCCATACAGATATCCCAGTGGCCCACCTCATATACAACCCTCTGCCCCTAATACGGTAGGCGACCAGGGCTCTCAGGAGTTTAATCATATTATAGCCACTGGGTCAAATATTCTGGGGCTGAAGGAGATGGCGTATTGACTAAAAAGATTTCAAACCATTTGTCTATTCTACCTTCGACACACACCCAGGACATAGACTATCCTCCTGGGGGGTTTATCTCTAGCCAGCAATCTTGGTATTCATCCGTGGAGCCATGGAGCAGAGCTCCTACGAAGGAGAGGCCTCCTAATGGAAGTGGCTATAGGCGACCATTCCCTAAGTGTATAAATATAGCAAACTTTACCCTTCGCAAAATAGCACTTTTTTTATCGATCCTGGTTACTGCATCTACTTCATCTTATCCCTGACTTAGGGGGGCTTGCCTCTGATGATATTTCCAACCTTGAGCTGTCTGCTTTTGGCAGCTCTACAAACTAGGTCCTAATAACAACTGTGTCATCATTAATTGTATGAATGCCAAAGCATTATGTGAACTTGGCTTTGAGGTATTTGTTTTTTTCACCATCTATGCATACTTTTTCTGATTTGTCCAGGTCTCCTAATGGGTACGTTCAAGTATCTGGGGCACAAACACAATAGAAGGGTATACGGGGTGGGGTCTCCTGCGTTAAAGGCCGTCTTCCTTCCAGCACTTCTCTATTATATCTTGTAACACTAGTAGGCATCGCTCTTTCCTTGAAAATCATGCTGGCCTAAGTGAACTTCTTGCTACTCATGTATTTTGCCTCCAGGAAATGGGTGGGTATAGGATGTTTCTTCGCCTCTCACCCCCTCCCCCCCCGTATCTGGCCGACCCAGGAGTGGACTTTGTTCGGCTGCCAAGTGTGAATACTCCTCTAGCCTCTTTAGTGGTGGCCGCGAAGACGACAATTTTTTGCCCGTTTCCCTCACCACCCTCTTGGGAAAGAATGGGGGCACCCTAATAGCCACATTGTATGACCCACCCTGGGGGAACATCTACCAGCACCCTTATGAAAACTGTCCATGATACTCTTTTAACATGGTCGGTGAGACATAAAGATGGGGTGCTCATATTGACAGGAGATTTTAATGTAGATTGTTTGGCTGAGAATACGCCTCCCATAAGGTCCAAAGTGACCACTGCCTCCCTGAAATGAGCAGGGGAATTGTGTGACCTCTGGGCCTTGTTCTACCTTACCCCTCTGATGGCTAGAGCTTCAGATGTGAAATGTACTTGGTCTCACAGTGTTCCTAATAGTAGAATTGATTTTATTTTTGTAAATGCAGCTATAAGGCATCTTCAGCCCGAATTAACTCCAAAAAGTGTTTGCATGAGTGATCATGTGATATTGAGGATGGTTTGCAGCAAGTTTATGGAAACTAGAGAGGCCTTAAGGGCAAGCCCAAAGGTCAATCTACAGGGCAACATGCTATTATGGACAGTGGCCAGTATGGTTGGATTTAATAGAGCACTCAAAGAAGGGTAATCGCCCAGTGGAAACCGTTTTGGAAATGTGCCATTGGAATTTGTGCCAATTGTGCTAAGTACTTAGACCTTATGGCCTGAAACGCTTGACCAAGTGTAATAACCTCACAAGCACAGGGCTACCGTGCGATGCGCCTATCGCCGCAAAGAAAAGAGAAGTTAGGGCAGCCCTTCGACTCATTAAGTACAAACAGATAATTGATCCCCATGATTGTAGGGCACAACGCAATACGATGAAAAATAGATATAGATCCTGGTTGAAGGGCCGTAAAGTTAGCCACCAATCCTGGAGATGGCAATTATTCCACATCTGGATTAGAATGCAAGACAGAAAGACATTTTGGCACATGCTGTGACTATTCTGTGCAAAGCAAGTGACACAGGAAGTCACTGGGGTGGCAGAAGCAGATTGGGGTAGATTTATTGGGAAACACTTCTGGTCTCCCATGAGGCCATAGAGGCAGACCCTATCCTTCCAATGGCTCACACATTGGTGCAATCCCATGTTCTTTCTTCTGATATTGAAGGGATGATAAGGAAAGCGAATAATTCCCGGACCAGCGGCCTTTATGGCCTGTGCATGGCGGTCCTAAAGATTGATCCCCCTAACGGGGCTGCTTTGTTAAAATGCCAATTCCAATATATCTTTGAGGTGGGGACTACTGTAGATTCTTGGCAGGAATCAATATTGGTGCCGGTCTTCAAGCAGGGTGCACAAGATGTGCCGGCTTGTTATAGACTCCTGGCCATGCTAGATGTCAGCTCTAAGCTGTTCGCAGGCCTACTTCTACAACTGCTCTCGGATTGGGTACAGAATGCCCTCTCTTACGCCCCCATCAGTCTGGCTTTCGCAAGGGCTTTAACACCTCCCATTCCACTTGGATTATACAGACTCTTATCTCTGATGCGTATCGAAATCCAGAGACCCCTCTGTATTTATGCTTTGTAAATTACAGTGCAGCCTTCGATAGTGTAATTCGCTCCCGCTTATGGGAGAAATTAATAGCTTGGGACATTGATGCCTCCTTGTTGTATTTTATGTATGCTGATTCCAGGGTGAGAGTAAGATTGTCCCAGAAGGGTGTTTTGTCGGACCATTATCCCACTAATATCGGACTTAAGTAGGGTTGTGGATTGGCTCCCCTCCTTTACAACCTCTAGTTAGCCGATTTAGATTTGGCCCTTAATACTGCATTCAACATCCCTCCCCTTTACAGAAATTCTAAAACAGTTTCTTTAATGTACGCTGATGACACAGTATCATGGATAGAACGCCTATTGGACTGCAATCCTTTTTGAACGCACTACTTGTTTACTCCCAATTTAATGGTCTAAAAATCAACATCTCCAAGACTAAGACCATGATATCTGTCAGGAAGGTTAAGGGTAGGGGCCTTTTCACATGGTACTTGGATAATGTGCGCTTAGAATCAGTCCGTACATACAAGTATCGCAGCGTCTTTATACAGACTTCTTCATCATTTCTGCATTTAGAGGAGAAGACAGTTGCCAAAGCGTGGGTTAAATGGCTAGCAATCAGGAGGGTGATATTCCAAAATGGGGGGAGATCTATTGAAGCATTAGTCGTGGCTTACAGGGTGGCAATTATTCCAACCATCCTGTATGCATTGGAAGTCTTTCGCCTGAAAGCAGTATCCTGGCTACCTAAGCTTGAGGCTAAAATACTCAGTTCGCTATTAAATCTCCGAAGTTCTGTACCCGTAGAAGCTTTAAGATTAAAACTGGGATTACAGTCACTACTATCTCTCTGGAAAGCGGCCACTTGTAAATTCTGGGCTGAAATTAAGTTTAATTGGAGTTCTACTGATTCCCTGTTGTATAATACACAAGGTCATATAGTGACCGTTTTTCCACACAAGTCCTTGGCTTAGGGACCTTGAGTCTACAGTGGTATCAGGTAATAATATTGCCATATATATGGTCGCCATAAATAATATCGCCGGGAAAATGTTGTGGCGATATTATTTGGGTGACGATATATATGGGGACAGGGGCAAAAAAAAAAAAAAAGAAAAAGAAAAAAATAAAGTTTGGGGGCTGCGGGGGTGTCCCCCGCATGTTCCATACAATAATGTCACCACAATAAAACAGGCATTTTTCGGCGATATTTTTGCATGGCAACATTATTACATGGAACCTCAAGAGTGACTAATCACTGCCTAGACATTGATCTCCCTTGCTCCGGGATGCTCCATATTCCAGTATTCCTGAGCAGGATCTATATGAAGACATGCGTATTTGACCGCTGCACTTCCTTGAGCAGGTTGGCAGAGAGGTGCAAATACATGATATATACACACACCAGGGTTTGTTCCGGGACTCCCCGAGAAGATACTTAATATCACTTCGGCTCCCTTCACTTATACATTTTAGATTTGATCTCCTCCCGGTACTAGCTAACACGGGAGCTTGGAGGGGAATGAATAGAGAGGAGTGCATCTGCCGAATCTGCGAATCTAAACTAGAAACCGCTCGGCCTGTGTTGACTGACTGCCCCGATTACAGGACATCTATGCAAGGGGATATGTTAGGTTTGTCAATCATCACTCTGACCAGTTTTGGAGTGCCCTGTCCTCTGCAGAATCCTACGTTATTACTGCCTTGGCCTTCCATGTATGGCTTAAAGTTAATTCACCATATCCAATCTTTAATTGATCCATTATGCTTGTTGATTGCCTATATGAATTGCTGCTGTTTCATTATCTGATTTTAAACATTGCCATAGACTATGCAAAGTTATTAGTATTTCATGTGGGATGTCTATTAATATATTGTTGTTATATATATGTATCTTTATGCCAAGTTGCTGAGTATGAAATGTGTATGTATTTTATGTGGAGTGTGCGAAAGGATGCCGAGCGCTCCTAAAGGCACCTAAATAAAACAAAAATAAAAAAAAGTAGAGGGTGTCCTTGACAAGACTGGGACGAGGAAGAGGGAGACTTACCCAGACTTGATACAAAAGAATACTGAGATGAAGATTGAACAAGAAGGCACAGGCCTGCAGCTGAACCAACACATGCGGTACAGCTGTTAAGAAGCAGCCACATCAATAGAAAGGGAAGAAGGATTCAATCGTCCGTCGAACCAGCCCTGGAGAAACACGAAATTAGATGCTCATTCCATGGGTGACCCAAAGGCTGAAAGCCTGGATGCAGAGAGTCGTGGTGACCAGAGAGGTCCAGGCAAGGTGGACCTAACCGGTGGCAGGAAGGAAGGCAGCCAGACAGGCAGAAGCAAAACATGAAGGAAGACACGGGCAGCCGGAGAATCAGGAGCTGCGGAAACGTGGCGAGATGGAGATCGCTGAGTGCGGCAGCAACAGTGAACCTCCGGTCTGCCCAAGTTCTGTACCTGTAGAAGCTTTAAGATTAAAACTGGGATTACATTCACTACTATCTCTCTGGAAAGCAGCCACTTGTATATTCTGGGCTGAAATTAAGTTTAATTGGAGTACTACTGATTCCCTGTTGTATAATACACAAGGTCATAGTGACCGTTTTTGCACACAAGTACTTGGTTTAGGGACCTTGAGTCTACAGTGACTAATCACTGCCTAGACATTGATCTCCCTTGCTCCGGGATGCTCCATATTCCAGTATTCCTGAGCATGATCTATATGAAGACATGCTTATTTGACCGCTGCACTTCCTTGAGCAGGTTGGCAGAGAGGTGCAAATACACAATATATACACACACCAGGGTTTGTTCCGGGACTCCCCGGGAAGATACTTAATATCACTTCGGCTCCCTTCACTTATACGTTTTAGATTTGATCTCCTCCCGGTACTAGCTAACACGGGAGCTTGGAGGGGAATGAATAGAAAGGAGTGCATCTGCCGAATCTGCGAATCTAAACTAGAAACCGCTCGGCATGTGTTGACTGACTGCCCCGATTACAGGACATCTATGCAAGGGGATATGTTAGGTTTATCAAACATCACTCTGACCAGTTTTGGAGTGCCCTGTTCTCTGCAGAATCCTATGTTATCACAGCCTTGGCCTTCCATGTATGGCTTAAAGTTATACTCCTATGTCCTGTCCCCTTTCCTTCATACTTATGGGACATTCCTCCTGCCTGTGGGACAGGACCGGAGCACTTTGTAAAAGCATCCAAAATGTTTGCAAAAATATTAGTCCTTCCTCTCTTTCTGCGCGGGGTACAGCACGCGGCCGTAACCCCGCCCATTTTGGCTCCACCCCGCGTATCGCCCATCAGTCCTTTTCTCCGCTCACTCAGGGCTGGACGCACTTGCATCTGCGGAAGAATTTCTTCTTTTTCCTCCTCTCTGGCTCTCGCTAGCGATCACGTACTAGTCTGTCTATGGGCCTCATTCCGAGTCCGGCGCTAACCAATGGCGGTAGTAGCGCCTTGGTCGGCACATGACCCGTACCGGCACCGCCCTGGTGGAATGGGAAATTAACGCCCTATTCCGAGTTGACCAGGGCGGTAATTTCCCATTCCCCAAGGCTCTTCCCCATTCCCAAATGAGCCCCCATAGGACTCAATGGGAATGGGGAAATTGCAAATAAAGGTGACCGTACTTTACGGTCACCGTTATTGGCTAAAAAGGCCCTTTGCGCCCTCATCCCTAACGCCTGCAGGCGTTAAGGACGAGGGCGCAAAGGGAACTCGGAATGCGGCGGTAAGGGATTACCAGCACCGGTCTCGTTAACGGTGACCGGTATCCCTTACCGCCATACTCGGAATGAGGCCCTATGTCTTTTAAACTAGACTTTCCAAATTGTTCCTCGTGTCAGCGATGCTTCGCGAGGGCGGATCCCCATCCTCTTTGTTTAGAGTGTTTGGGTCCCGATCACCGTTGGGACTCCTGTTTCTATTGTGATTCCCTTTCGGTCCGGGCACTTCAACATCGGTTAGAGCACTGGGAGGAGGTGTTCCAGCGTACTCCTCCTACGCATTTTCAATCCTTCATCAACGAAAAGAAGAAACGCCTGGTAAGTTCTTTACTTTTTAGAGCACCTCAGCCGGGAGACACCTTTCTGGGGTCTTCCCGGTCTGGGAGGGGCGTTGA
This sequence comes from Ambystoma mexicanum, assembly GCF_040938575.1. Classification (NCBI taxonomy): domain Eukaryota; kingdom Metazoa; phylum Chordata; class Amphibia; order Caudata; family Ambystomatidae; genus Ambystoma; species Ambystoma mexicanum. Next base: position 998,783,635 of record NC_090923.1, read on the forward strand.
CCGCTCTGTCACCGGGGCTTGCCCCGAGGTGCCTTCTGGGCCTAAAAACGGTACCAGAGTTTTCTCCGAGGGTCTCCGTAAGGGGCCTGTGGATACCGGAGTACACTCCGAGGCCCCTCCGGTGGGGGCTGCTTGTAGACCTAGTTCTACTGAGTCGTGGCGTACCGGAGCTTGCTCCGAGGCCTCCTTATCGGCTTCCCTCAAAAGTACCAGGGTGCACCCCGAGGTCTTGGCTGGGCTTGGTAATACCGAACGTATGTTCGAGGCCCGCTGTGGGAAGGCTGCTACCGGACCTGGGCCCGAGGTCCCTCGTACAAAGGCTAAGGAAACCAACAGTTCTGAGAGGCCTGAGAAGGCCTTATCGGAGAAAGGTTTTTCTCACTTTTCCCATTCTTGTGGCGACGCCAGAACCGTTGAGGGGGCAAGGAGTGAGCTAAGTTCCACCTTTACCGGCAGTGCCAAGGTCCTTCCTGTGAAGGCTAATTTGGCTATTGGTATGTCGCAGAAACATTCCAGGCCGCATAGTACCGGCTCGGCCGAGGTTCCTTGTGTAAAGGCTAAAATGAAGACCCCTGATCCACCGGCGGGGACCCCTGCCTCACTTCCACACGTGCCACAGTTCCCCTCAGGTGACGGCAAAATGGCGGCCGTTCCCGCCACGACCATGGCGGCCATTTTGGACGCTTCCCCTACAACTACGCCATGGACCTCAGGTGTGGGGAGCAGTTCTGTAGGTGAACATAAGGTTCCTTGTGTGCACCCGTTTCGTCCAGTTGACGACTGGAATGCTCGGATGCCCCTTCCGCACAACATCTCGCTGCCTGTGGGTTTAGCACCCTTGATTTATGTGTACACCTCCGGGGAGGGGCCTACTTAGCAACTCTCCCCTCTGCGTCCTTGGAATTATCCTCCTCATGAGAGGCCTTCTCCGGCAGCTCCAAAGCTTTCTCCAGAGGACACATTTCTCGGCAAGTTTCAGGTATTCGTGCGTACTGACTCCATGAGGGAGTATTTCAAGGGTCTTTTTAGGGAGATATGCCCGCCTGCACCTCTGGCTCCACCCGTGCCTCCAGTGGTTCCGCCGGCACCGCCTTTGCCTACGGTGCCTCCCCCTACCCTTCCGCCCTTGCCTCTGTTGTCCCCTGTGGACAAGGCGGTGCCCGAAGTGGTTCAGCAGGACCCTGACCTGTCGGATGAATCGCAGGGCGATCAGGACAGCGAAGACCAGCCCCGCTCTATTAGAGCTTTTCACGACCGGGTACTGGACATGATGTGCCTATTGCATGTTCCAGTGCCTGAGGCACCCGCTTCCCAGGAGGGTGTGCTTTCGGGGGCGTTCACCTTGTCTCCTTCGGAGCGAACCAGGCAGTTCTTGCAGAAGGACATTTTGACCGAGGTCCGTAGAGTCTGGGAAAAGCCTCACTCTGGACTTTTCGTCAATAAGAAAATTGACACGCGCTACAGGCTGCATTCCTCAGAAGAGGTGGCTCTAGCATCTTGTCCGCCCCCCTCCTCCACGGTGATGGCTGGGGCCACTTTACAGTCCAGGCCTGCAGCATCCTCTACTACGACGGCTACTCAGGTCCTGGGGAAAGAGGACAAGCTTCTCGACTTCCTTGGGAGGAAGATTTTTGCTAACTCGGCCCTGCAGCTGCGGCAGGCCAATGCAGAACTGGTGTTAGCAGGGGCGAATATGAAGATGTGGAAAGGTTCGAGGAGTTCATTCCGGTCGAGAAGCTGGATGACTTTAAGGCAGGATTATCGGATGCCAGGGTCTTGGCCCAGGATCTGCTGGAGGCCGCGCATCATCACATTGACACTTCGGCTTGGGGCCTTATGCTTGGGGTTGATACCTCTCGGCAAGCTTGGTTGCACGCCACCAAGTTCTCAAAGGTGGTGCAAGACAAAGTGTTAGACCTGCTGTTTGACGGTAAGGAGCTTTTTCATTCTTCGACGGATGTAGAGCTCACCAAAACGAAGGACAGCACCCAGACGGCCAAGTCCTTGTCCATCTTTAGGACCCAGAGACCGTTGTCGCAAAGCCGGCCCTCCTCTGGTTTCAGGGGGTTTGTAGAACGGAAATCCCGCAGAGTGGATATCCCTTTGGGAAATTCCCACTGGAGGCAGCAGCGGACTAAGGTTTTCTCCCGCTCCTCAGCCTCCTCCTCCGGTTCAGGTGGTAACGCCAACGAAAAACCCGCCAAATGAGGGTTCTCTGCGCTCGCTGGAGATCCCGGTGGGAGGGCGCATTGCATCTCATTGGGAGGCGCGGCAGACCATCACCGAAGACCGGTGAGTCTTGTCAGTCGCTCGGGCGGGCTTCCGCTTACCCTTGCCCCCTACCCCAACCTCAACCCTCCTTTTTAGCAGTCGGGATCGTCCTCCCAAAAAGACGAGGTTCAGAATCTGCTGGACCTCAGAGCTGTTGAACCCGTTCCCCCAGGGGAGCGAGGGGAGGGCTTCTTCTCCCGACTGTTTGCGGTGCCCAAACCCAATCAGGCTGGCCTGCGCACCATCCTAGACCTTTTCCAGTTCAATGTTTTCCTACCCCAAGAGAAATTCAAGATGATCATGCCCGGACAGATACGATCCTCTTTGCAGATGGGCGATTGGCCCAGCGTGGTGGACCTTCAAGATGCGTACATGCATATTCTGATCTGGAATCCACACAGGAGATATCTCTGTTTCTCTGTGGGAGAGGAGCACTTCCAGTTTCGAGTGCTTCCTTTTGGCCTCAGCTTGGCGCTGCATGTCTTTACGAAGATGATGTCGGTGATCGCGGCCTATCTTCGTCTGCAGGGTATCCATGTGTATCCGTGTTTGGACGACTGGCTCTTACGCAGCCCTTGCCGGTTGAAAGTGGCTTGCAATCTTCAGTCTCTCCTCCAGCTCCTGTTCAACCTCGGTCTGTCGGTGAACTGGCGGAAATCTTCCATGAAGGTCTCTCAGGACTTGATTTTCCTGGGTTTCCGCTGGAACATGATCGACTGCAGAGTTTACCTGACCGGGGACAGAATGGTGGATCTGTTGGCCACATGCCAGATGTTTGCGCAGTCGGAGAGCATGTCGGCATGGTGGTTCCAGAAGCTTCTGGGCCTCATGCCCTTCTGTGTTTTGGCTCTACCTCTCGCCCGTCTCAAGTTGAGGCGGACTCAGATGGCTCTTCGGAGTTCTTGGCGTCAGGCTGTGGATCTGGACTCTGAGTTGATATTGATTCCGGCTTCCATGAGAGCGGACCTGGAGTGGTGGTCGTCTCTCACTAACCTGTCGGTAGGAGCAGGGTTTCAGGACCCGGCCCCGATGATAACTGTCACGACGGACTCCTCCCTTCTGGGGTGGGGTGCTATGTTGGATCTTATTCAGGTCTCAGACCTTTGGTCGCCTCAGGACAAGCTCCTCCACATAAATCATCTGGAGCTTCTGGCGATTTTCCTAGCGCTCAAGACGTTCAGGCCGATCATTGCCAACAAGATGGTCCGTATCCGCACGGACAATGTGGTGTCAATGCATTACATCAACCAGCAAGGGGGCACAAAGTCTCCCCCTCTTGTGGACCTGCCCATCCAGATTTGGGAATGGGCAGTTCGTTGTGGTGTCTGGCTAGTGGCGGTACACATTCCGGGCCAGCTGAACGTCACAGCAGATGCCCTCAGTCGGCGGACGATGGTCAGCTACGAGTGGGAACTGAAGTGGAGATCCTCTCATGGATTTTCCTGCGTTGGGGCACTCCGGAGGTGAACCTCTTCGCAACAGCGGCAAACAAGAAACTTCCTCTGTATGCCTCCAGAAATGGTCTGGGAGCCTCCTCGCTGGGGGATGCGTTCGAGATTCCTTGACACAACATGAGGGCCTATGCTTTCCTGCCTCTGCCTCTGATTCATCAGACGATTTGCAAGCTGAAGAACACGGTGAACTGTTCTCTTCTGCTCATAGCCCTGTGATGGCCAGCCAGGCTGTGGTTCTCAGAACTTCAACACCTGTCGGTGTGTGCACCAATCAGGCTGCCGGTGACTCCCGATCTTCTTCACCAGGGGATCAACAGCTGTGGCACCCCTCCCCACAATCGTTCATCTTGGCGGCATGGTGCCTGAGTTCAGGTCTTTAGAGCATCTCAACCTGTCTGCGGATAACATGCGCATTATTGAAGCAGCCAGGAAACCCTCGACTAGGTCTCAGTATAGAAGGAAATGGCTTAGGTTCTGTCATTGGTGCTTAGACAAACAGCTGGACCCAAGGGTGGCTACGATTGACACTGTGCTGTCCCTCGTATCCCACCTAGCAGGGTCGGGCATTCACGTTCTGGAAGGAGGGGCTCGAGTTAAACGGGTGGGAGGGGAGAGGACCGAAATGCCTAATTTGTAATGTAACATTGCAAAACCGTACAACGGATGTCCTAACTGTTTGTAATGTTTGGAGGGTTGTTAATAAAATAATAAAAAAATGTTTTAAAAAAGTATGATTTCAGGTGAAGAGGTGGTGTACACTTTTAATCAAACAATTTAAAAAAGTGTTACGTATGTGAGGAATCACTTAAATTTATGATGTTCTTTCTTCTCTCTACCTTTCCCCTTTCCTTTGTTTTGTACTTTTTTTATATTTTAAATTCTTATTTCACTTAGTTCATTTGTATGTATTCATGTGTGTTGATTATCTGCTACATGTTTTACATATTGATTGGACTTGTATGTCTAGATGTTACAGCCCTGAGGAAGACCCATTCAAGGGTCAAAACATGTACTGGCTATCCAGTAAAGTCGTCACACTTATGGTGAGGTGTAGCGCAAGTGTTCAGACTTTTGAAATTGCAGACCTGAAGAAGACTGGAAAGGTTCACATTGTTTAAAAGGACAGGAAAAGAGGTTTCCTCCAGAGGATCGGGGAACTGTTTGTTTTCTTTGGGTAAAAGTTTCCCCTCCCTCCACAAGACTGGGGAACAGTGTATTGCTTACGAAAAAGGTTCCCCTCCAGGAGAAGGGAGAACTGTGTTCTATTTAAAGATTTATAAACTCAAACATAGAAAAAGGTTCCCTCTAGACAGGAGGAGAACCATGTTTTGTTTAAAAGGACAGAAGAAAAAGGATTCCTCCAAAAGATTTGAGGAACTGTATTACGTTCACAAGTGGGAACAAGATCCAAGAAAGGGGTTCCTACATGGAGTTTGAGGAAGAGTGTTTTTTTAGTTGGTCTGAACAAGCAATCTCAACTGTATATTCTTTGCACAAGAACTGTGCCTTGCAGTATACATCCATGGCCCCCTTATGGGCGAATAAGACATCCAGTTCTCATTAGTTAGACGAAAGTGTAAGTGATGGAAATAGGTTTAGACACAGAACAGTCGACATTTTACCTTATGGGCATCCTGACTGGGTCCTTACTATTTTTGCTGAGGTAGGCTATACCTCATAATAAGTAGGGCAAGATAGGCTTTTCCTTTCCTTTTGTTTGTAAATAAGTCTATGCCATCCACTTTTCCACTTTACCACAGCTGTGTCAAGACTCGTACGTCTGCACCCTTACAACATCCAAGTGGTCATGGACCTTATGGGTTTTAGAATTCTACTATTTGTTTCTTGCAGAACTTCATTATATCAAAACAAAAATCCTTTGTTTTTGGATCATAATTATATATATATCCAGTCAGAATGAGATACCATTGAAAGAGGTGAGCCTATTATGGTAATACTGCGCATTAACCATAACTGCTTCCTAGAACAATGCACTAATTGGAGTCATTTGTAATTCAGCAGTTCTAATAACCGCTTGACCTAATGACTTTGATCGCATAAACACTGGCCAATCTAAAGCACAATGCTAGGAGAATTAATTCAGTGCTTGCTAGTATGTAGACATGTCAAGCATGATTTCACTGCACACCAACACGATAATGGTGGACAACAATGCGATCCTAAAATGATAAAAACTCAGAACACCATTTGGTGATAAGGGTAACACTACGCAAGAACTGGCATAACGGAATGTAAGACGTAATATATTTATTTATGCAGCTGCTTTTCCCTCACTAAATATTGTCTGTTCTACCTTCTCTCTTGTCTCCCTCTCTCCCTTCCCCAACCATTATATTCTTTTGTTGTTCCATGTTTTTAAAAAAAAAATGATTCTATGGTCAACAGATATATTTGAAATATGCATTGTGTGCATTTTGGCTATGTGACAGAGATCAGGTCTTGTTAGCCCAGCCTTGATGAAGACCAGTACAAGGTCGAAACACGTGTTGGCACATGGGCATCTGAACTTTGCAACATGACACATAGACTTTTGAATTTTGAAATAAAAGCTCAACCCAGCTTAAAGTGCGCTCTAAAATTTTATTGTCCCGATCGTTCGTGTATGTTTATTTAAGCAAGTTTTCGTTCTTAAAAAATGTTCCTATGCATCTTCCCTTAGTTTTCCTCACTTTTATGCATGCGAAAACAACGTGCCGGGCGCAGCGATCTTGTGCTAATCTTATCCTTCTACCTGATTCTATCTGATTCTTCTACCCTGCTTCCCCTCCCCCCTAGAGTCCTTGCCCCTCCCTCTACATCCTACCTCTGCAGAAGTCTGTCCTGATACATTCTGGTTTCACCATCAACGCCTTTTGCCAATGCTTGGATTTGACTTTTATGGACTTCATTGACTCACAGTGCGTCACCCTCTCTCAACTCTCATGCTGGACTTCCCCTGCATCTTGTACTCATGGTGGCCCTGAATCATGCTGTTGAATCCTGGCTTGTATTTGCTGTTTCCTCGCAACATTATGTGTTACTAATGACTTCAGCAATTGTATTCGCTCCACTTGCTTCTCCACTTTTTCACTGCTCACTCTCTGTTCTCTCCTCCTCTCCCTTTCTCCCTTTTCCTATCTCCTCCCCTCCTCCACTTCTTCCATGCACTTACTCTATCAGAATTGTCCTTGGCCAAGTTTGATAGCAACCTTGTGTGTTTCCTCCCCCTCCCCTACTTGTTTTCTCCTCCCCCTACCCCCGTCCAGCACTATCTGAAATGTCGTCAGGCCTAGTACATTAGTCGCTTGTTTTGTTCCTCCCCTCCCTTTCTGCACCCCTCTCCCTCACCTTTTGTTAATCTCCGGCTCTACCAGAAATGTTGTCAGGCCTGGTAGGGTTGTCGCCTGTCTGTTTCCATTTCCTTCCCACTCTCCTCCTCCCTTCCTTATCTATGTCTTAGCTCTTGCACTATCTGAAATGTCGCCAGGCCCGAGTATGATAGTTAATTTCATATTCTTATCGTTCATGGCCTGTAAGAATGTCATTGGGGGTCATTCTGAGTAGGGCGCAAAGGGATACCGGGCACTGTGAAGGAAATCGGTGCCAGTAAACCCTTTGCGCCCTACTACGAGTTCCCTTTGCGGCCCCGTCCTTAATGCTTGCTTTTACCAGGCGTTATGGACGGGATCCGCAAAGGGACTTCAGATCTAATAACGGTATTGGAATTTACGGTACCGTTATTAGCACCCTCCCCATTCCCATTGAGCCCTATAGGGGTTCATATGGGAATGGGGATTGACATTTTCAATGGGGATTTACCGGTCCCGCAAAGGTCGGACTAGACCGGTAAGTCCCCATTGAACGAGGGCAGACACGGTACCGGTAATGGTGCTAGTCATGGCGCTAATAGTGCCATGACTAGCACCAACCTCGGAATGAGGCCCATTGTATTTTCCATTGTTCCCTCCCTTGCCTTGAAGGGCTTTCAAACACATTGTGTATAGGTGCTATATAAATAAACTATCATATCATATTCGTTGATGCATCGCCCTACGTTCAAGTGCCCTTGCGGCACTAAATCATATCACACGCTCCTGAAGCTAACATCACTATTCGTTAGAATATGTTCCACCTTTTTTCATGACGTTCGAGTCCAGCGTGGCCAAACGTGCACAGTCATCACCCACGCATAACGTCAGTTAACACAGAACCAGGAAGATAAACACAAACCTCCTCTCACAGCACGTACCAAATTGTGTAGGAAAACAAGACTTGCAAATTAAACATCGTTACTCTTTAATGTAGCAGGTGCTTTTATTTATCAAACATCTCTGCCAAACTGTTTTCGCCATGCAAGTTATTGCCTCAGAATATCGCATGCTTTGTTTTTTTCTTTTGTATAAGTTCATCCGGTTACGCTGATTGCGATGAACGATCGATTAATCCCAGTAGTCCAATTGGAAGCAGTCTGTATGGCAGTGCTATCACATCGACTTCTTGCTACATGGGAAACGATGACAGGTTGTTCCTTGTCGCTGGTACCGCCAAGTCCTTGTCTATCGTCCTACATGAGGGGTACGCTGAAAGCACTGTGTATGCTTATCTGCCATTGGTTATTAAAGAATACATCCAACGGCAGCTGGAAACTATGGCATGCACAGAACGGAACAATATATCTGTGTAGATAATAGAAAAAAAATATGTCATTAGCCATTATTTAATCGAATCTCACCATTTACCATGTAATTCTACACCACATTAAACCTAATCATACACACGAACCACCCATTATTAACACACTAATGAGGAGATGGGGGAGTATTTCAGACCACGACATGCATCAAAGGTTAGCTCTGGAATGTAGGTGTAGCTCCAAATAGCATGCAGAACGAGATGGATATGGAGAACCACAGACCAATGGCATTATAACAGAACTGCGAGGATTAGTTAGCGTAATGCGAACCAAGTTCCATAGGAAAATGTCCAGCCCTCTTCGATTCAACCCCACACCCACCTTTTGCTGCACAATAATGCAACTGTGAAAGTACACCCTGAAATCCCAGGGGACAAACTGGTTTGGATTTGACCAGCCCAATCGATAATGCAAAAAAAAAATCATAACCTCAATTTAATCCTCTTTAAACTATACACAAACAACAAATATTACTACTACTTGACTTTTAAAGAACCGGCGAGTGAGGCACTCGGTTTTTTATATTGCGCAGTATAAATATAATTCTACATAACACTGTATTGTGTCCATTATATTCTTTTTTTTAAACAATTTTATTGATTTTATTATATTCAACAACATACAACCAAACTTAGCAGTACATATCTTAACATTTCGAAATTTGCTTATGTTCTTCAGTGTCTACTGCTTACCCATATCCCTTCCTCGCCACATGAGCCTACTTCACTTCGCCTTCCACTTCTGCTTCCACTGGGGTTCCTCTTCCCATGCTCCCACCGGAGTCCTGGTCGCTCGACAAGCCTTGGGTTGACCTGTTCAGTGTTGCCACTAAATATCTTCAGGCTGTGAGGGTGTCTGCCTCTTTCTCTCCTCCTCTATTGCTAATTTCTTGCCATACTGCTGTTTCAGCCTCGGTCCATTTTAGGAGGTCATTCCACCAGACTTCGATGCTGGGTCTATTATATGCCTTCCATCCCATGGCTATTCTACGCTTGGCAAGTATATATGCTATGTCCTTTAATTTGCTTACATGTTTTAATTCATGTGGCCTGGGGAAACCCCCCAACAAGCATGCCCACACTGATTCAACATCTATCTTAATCCCTTTCTCCTCGAGCAGGTGGGCTATTTCTTGCCAGAACTTCCCAATTTCGGGGCATGCCCAAAACATATGGTCATCCCCGCATTTTCATTACCACATTTGGGGCATGTGCGTCTCCCTGCATTTTTAAATTTAGCTCTCCTCTGGGGTGTCATATATGCACGGTGGGTTATGTATAGCTGTATTTGTTGTAGCCTTGCGTTCCTAGATACTGTTTTATGGTACCGTTGAGCCCGTACCCACACCCCGTCACTCATTGGTATCCCGGCCTCTTCCTCCCAGTCTGATCTCAGTAGTGCCGCCTCTTTCCCCACCTTGGACATCAACAGCTCATATATTCTAGATATCTTGTGCCCTCCATCTGCTATGTCATATATAGTTTCTATGGTAGCATCTGGTTGCTCTTCTAGTGTTACTTCCGACCATGTTCCTCTGATCCGCTGTACTAACCTGTTATATGTTATATATTGCCCTTCATGTAACCCTGTTTCCTCCACCAATGTCCCAAATGCCTTAATCCCTTCTGTTTCCCATATGTCCCCCAGTGTTGCTTCTCCTACCGGTTCCCAGTGCTTCCTAATCGCCTTTAGTAGTTGCTCATCTCCTCTCGTCAGTGCAACCAACAGTACTTGTGGGGAACACGGGGCCGGGTTCTCTATAGCATGACAAGCTCTGCGCCATATCTGCCAGCCCAGTAGCAACATCTTTGAGCACTCTCTGACTTCTGGTTTAGGTAACCATATAATTTCTTTCAAGAAGTATGGGGCACACTCCATTCTCAGCAAACCCGTTGAGGTCGGGTCCTCTGATAACCATTCGGCCACATATTGTAATTGACTAGCTATATAATAGATCTCGTAGATCGGGAGTTTAATACCCCCCTTATAATGCGTATCCTGCAGTTTTCAAAGGGCTATTCTATTCCTGGTACTGTGCCATAGGAATTCCCTACATATGCTCTGTAGTTTAATAAAGAAACGCCTTGGTATTAGGTATGGGATATTCACGAAAAAATGTAATAGCCTTGGCAGTACGACCATCTTCAGCAGCACCCCTCTCCCCATCATTGCCAGAGGAAGTTTGGACCAAAACCTCATACTGTTCTCAATACTCCTTACTGCTTTCTCAGTATTATATCTGTGTTCTACCTCTACTGTATGAATCCCAGATATCTGAACGTTTGTGACACCAATAGTATTTGCATGATTGGTAATTGATCTTGTGGGACCCCTACATACCTCCCCAGTGGGAATATACATGATTTTTGGGGGTTCACTGCTATTCCGGACAGCGTCGCAAACCTCTCCATCACCTCCAGGATATATTGAAGATTCTCTTCAGGGTATCTTATGTAGAGCAGCATGTCATCTGCATATAGGGAAACCAAATGCGGCTCCCCTTTTATGCTGATCCCTTTTCCTTCATATTGCTGCCTCAGGTATATTGCCAGGGGCTCCAGTGCTAAGAGGTATAGCATCGGGGACCATGGGCATCCTTGCCTGGTACCTCTACTCAGTTGCCACTTTTCAGAGATGATAGCTCCCGTTTTCACCCTGGCTAGCGATGTGCTATATAGCTGTTTAACCCATTTAAGGTACCCTGGTCCTATGCCGTAGCTGGTCAGGGCTGTCATTAGCCAGGGCCATTTGACCGAGTCAAAGGCTTTTATTGCATCTAGTGAAACAATTGCGACCAGGGTCTTTTTTGTGTGAGCTCTATAACTTAGTGGAGTCGCCTAAGATTATCCGATATGTTCCTGCGCGGTACATAGCCTGTTTGGTCAGGGTGTATTAGTTTATTGATAATCTGTTTCGTTCTGTTTGCCAGCATCGCCGTGAGCATTTTACTATCTTGATTTAACATTGATAATGGTCTATAAGAACCATAATCCGTACCTGGCTTATTATGTTTGGGGAGTGGGATGATAACCGCTTCTCTCAGGGATTCTGGCAGCCATCCCGTCTCATATGCCTCATTTAGCATTGTTAGCAATGGGGGGAGCACCTCTTTTCTATATATTTTTTCAAATTCACTGGGTAGTCTGTCAGCCCCTTGGGTCTTACTAGTGGGCAGTTGCGTTACTACCTCTTCCAGTTCTTCTAAAGTAATTGGGGCATCTAGTTCCTCTTGCTTCGTCGCGCTTATTTGTGGCAGGCCTATGTCCTCAAGCGTGTCCTTTATTTCCCCACTATTGTTTCCTTCCGTGTCCCCGTATAGGGTGCGATAGTCGTTAAGGAATTATCGGTTTACCCCTTCTTGGGTGTCTACTAGTTGCCCATCTTTACCTTGTATTACTCTAATCGTGGGACTGGGGGTCTCTCCTCTATATAACGAAGCCAGCAACCTCCCTGGCTTGTCTCCACTCACATGCTACCTCTCTACATATTTCCTGTAGTTTAGATTACACAGTCTGTCCCAGTGTTCTGCACATTCCTGTTGCAGTTGGCTTATGATTCCGACATCTTCCTTCGTATTGCCCCCCCTTTCCTGGGCTTTCTCTAACTTGGTTTCGGCTACCCGTAATTCCCTCAATATGCCTGCCTGCAACCCTTTAGATTTGGATATCACTATTCCTCTCACCACCACCTTGAAAGCTTCCCATAATGTACCAGTCGACTCGACGCTACCAGTATTGGTCTCAAAGTAGTTCTATCCCTTCCTTCAGGTCCTCCATAAACATTGTATCCTTCAGCGCTTCAGCTCTGAGTCGCTACGTTGGGATGCTAGCCCTCAAGGGTCAGTATTGCCATATTAGGACCAACGGCGAGTGGTCCGATAGGACCCTCGCCTTGTATTCTACCAGTACTGTTTCTGCAATTACCTCCTGCGTGACGAACGTGTAATCTAGCCTTGTATACAAATTCTGTGGGGCTGAGTATATTGCCTCTCTTGTGGGTGGCGCGCCTTCCATGCATCTTCTAGTCGGAACTCTGTTAACAGGGTCTGCAGGGCTCTGGCAGCAGGGGTGGGTCTGGATTGTCTATCATCTGACCTGTCCACTTTCGGGTTTAATGTGCAGTTGAAGTCACCTCCCCAAATCACTGTCCCTACCAGGCACGGGGTTAGTTCCTTATAAGAGGCCTTGAAATATGTCACTGTATCTTGGTTCGGGCGTGTGTGTTTACAATCCATATCGCTTTGTTTTCCACCAGTCCTCGAATTACCACCATCCTCCCATCCGCTGCCACTGTAGACTATAGTAGCTGGAATGGGACATGTGGCGCTACCCAGGTGATCACCCCTCTTGCATAGGCCAAGTAGGTTGCCCCAACAAGGGTCTCACTCCACTTTTTCCGGACCACCTCTAGTTTATCTTTTATGAGGTGAGTCTCCTGTATTAAGGGTCTGACTATTTTCTGCCTTCTCAAATACATCATCACCTTATTTCTTTTGAGTTAGCTATTCAGGCCCCTGACTTTCCAAGGAATTATCCTAAGGTCCCCCATTTTCCAGCCACTTCCCGCCCCTCCTGTGCGTTTTCTCGATCCTTGTCTGAGGCATCTGTGCGCGCATGTGTAAGCTCATTACCCAACTCAGACTACCTTTAACCAATAACTCTACAACTACCCCAACCTTCCCCTTTTCCCCCTCCCATCCTTGCCCCAACTTGATTCCCAACTCCCTCATGTCCCTTCTCCTCCCAACTGTTGCCCAGCTCCATCACTGGATCTCAGGCACCCCCGCATCTAGCCCTTTTCTTGGCGCTTGCCCTTACTCAAGGCACAGCGGGGAGATACCGCCCTAATGGCGCTTTTACTACTTTACCTACTGGGGATAGGTCGTCTCCATCTTGTGTCTCCTGTTTAACCTTCCTGTTTAAGCCTGCAGCTTATGTCTGCTTTATTCCAGTCTATATTCTAGTCCAACAAGTCCAAATGTAAGGTGTAAGGATTACTTAATGTTCACATTTCTCTACACCCATTATATCCCTATCCAATATCTCAGCTACAGTTCCCATCGCACCCAACAGCATCATGTGCGGCACTGTATCACTTATCCCGTTCTTCTCACTCTTCTTCCTCGTCATGCTCTGGGCAGCTGTGGGTGTCCAGCCAGTTTGCCGCATCTTCCGGAGTATCAAAAAAATATGCTTTGCCTTTGTGTAGGACCTTAAGCTTTGCGGGGTACAGAAGCATATATTTGTATCCAGCTGTGCACAGTCTCCTTTTTATCGCCATGTAGCTATCGCGCTGTTTCTGCACCCCCATGGTGTAATCTGGGTATGCAGTAATAGTCGCTGATGCCCTTGTTATTGTTCCTCCTTTCCGGAAAAATCCAGGATCTTTTCCCTGTCTCTGTAATTCAGGATCTTCGCTATGAGTGGGGAGCGGCCCCAGGCTGCGGCCTTCGCATCAAGGCCCTGTGCGCGCGTTCAATCACGAACCCTTGGGAGGGCTTGCTCGCTCCTATTTCCTGAATAATCATGTTCTCCACATAGTCTGTGGGATCTTGACCTTATTTTCCTTCCGGTAGGCCCACCACGCATATGTTATTGTGTCTTGCTCTCCCTTCAGCTTCCTTTGCCCGGTTTTCCAGATTGGACACTTGTTGTTTCAATATGTGGACCTCCTTGGCATTACTCGTGCTGATATCCGTGTTGACTTTCACAGCACTCTCTAGGCCACTAGTTCTCTCTGCCAGCGCTCTCACATCTTGTCTCAGTAAGTTGACCTCTATCCCAACTGTGTCGATTTTGGTTTCCAGTACTGCTTTCAGGTCCGCCATCGCCATTCCCCACGAGGTTTTTAGTTCCGTGATGGCTGCTAGGATCCTGTGGTCACCTCCCGGCAAGGTAGCGTCTGCGGGTGTAGTGGCCATGTCTTGCGCTGGAGTGGTCGGGGACTGCTGCGATTTGGTGAATATATCCATTGTTGGCTGTTTGCCTTTAGCTTTGCCTCCTTTTGAAGCCATTACACCCTCTATTCACCACCCAGGGTTGTGACTCTTCGTTGGTGTTTAGGTTCTTGTGACGCTCCTCAGCCCTTTCTTCACAGTTGCAGATCTCTCTATGGCACTGTCTGCCGTTTACGTCTTTTGTTGGGTGTACCGGTCCACCATGTGGGGAACCTGCAGCTCTTGTTCACTGACCTTTTTTATATAGGTGATCGAGTGGAGCTTGGTACTGCGAGAGTCCAGTAGTGGGGCTCTGACTGAACCTTAACGGTGTGGCCCCTCGCGCGTCCGTTATGCCCTTTATTCATAAACAGTACTGCACGATGGCTATTGATGTCTCATCTGGGTCCGGATGCCATTGTACCAGTGTGAGACGATCCAGGTGTTAGCCTTCTACAGTTTGGCAGGGCCTCCCGTACCTTATTATCAAACTGTGCGCCGTCTGGCAGCCCCTGTCTGGGGCTTAGTTCCTTGCTTCACTCCACCTTGGTGTTACCCCATGGTTATAGTTGGGCAGTTCGCCTGCTCTTTGTCTAGGTGCTCACTGTCAAACTAGCTGCTTGCCCTTTTTGCAGCTTGTTTGTTCCAATCTTTTCACTGCCCACTCGTGCCTTGCTGTCCCAGGCAGGTCCTGTCCCCCAGTGGGCGTTTCTTACTTCCCAGTGTCCACAGTAGTCTTCCTATACCTTGCTCAGCACTTGGTGTGCTCTAGCCTCTCATCCAAGTACACGCTTGGCGCGGTACTCGCGCAGTATTCCATATTGGTTTTCTTCATAAGCAGGCATTTGCTTGTGTTTCTTGCCTGCCACTAGTACGCTGCACTCCCACTGTATACAGTTGTTAGCCCCAGGACTTTGGCAGCGTGCGGCAAGCCGTCTCCCAGCTGCTACAATGTGCACGATACACTGTGTTTTGTAGCACTCGTGGGCTCATGTCCCACATACCCAGCTCCGGCTCCAATACACTGTAGCCTGATCTCTATCCCGGGCTCTTATTCGTGTCCGGTCGCACTGCGTTGGCTCCCGCCCAGCTGCTCAACCTCTCTTTCCTTCCTTTCCCTCCACGCTCCAGTGTTCGGGGCTGCGGAGGCTGTTGCAGGCAATGGGGCGTTCTCCGCTTGGGTCCCTGCTCTTATCCGGTGGGCGGCCTCACTCTCCGAGTAATCCGCCTTCGGTGTACCGCCTGTTTTCAGACGGCTGTGCGGGCGTCCCAAGTGTGCTCCTCTTCCACGCGGGGCACCAGTTCCAACACCGCCCGCGCTTCGCTATTGTACATGATTCTTATGGCCGGGGCTCAGTTGTCGCTGCAGTGCCTTCCCAATGTAGCCGCCAGACTGCGGCTACCCGTCTGTGCCACGGACCTGCTTTACGCACGTAGCTATTCCAAAACTGCCACCAGTCTTCTATGACCAATCTTCCATGCCTCTCCCTCCGATGTTATTCGGTCCTTTGTTTAGTGGGGCTGGACATTTTGTTTCGCTCTCATTGGTCTGGGTCTGCAGCTTCTTTTGCTTTTCCAGCTCTATACCTCCGTGACTGTGCTCCGAATTGCTCGTGGAGTTGCACCAGCGCTTCAGAAGTCCTGCATTCTATTTCTGTGCGCCAATGCATGCTGTGGCTGCTGCTTCTTTGTCGGATTATGTCGGATCAACAGGAGCACATACAGCTGGCGTCCTACTGCATGGCCTTGTAGCCATGCCCCTCCCATTATATTCTTTCAATCTCATGTCGCAAAATTATTAAATATGCATACAGGACACATCCCGTGTTTATTCGTAAAGAATATTATCTATGGATAAACTTACATAATGTTAGGAAGTTCCATTCTCTCTGCGTTCAGTTCAAGAACAGCTCTGCACCACAGCTCCCAAAAAATGAAACTATATTTTACAATGTCTTATTCTCTATATATTGAATGTTCTAAGTTTAGCATGTTTTCCACACATTCTTGTCTTCCAGGGCAGCGTTTGCTAACTTTCCTTCAAGGTCCCATTACAATGCACACTTGTTTCACTTGTGAAGGTTAACCGCAAGCTTCTAGGTTTTGATTTTGAGAAAGTATGCCATAATAATGAAACTTACTGGACAAGACGCGTGAGTGTTACTTGAATAATTGCTTGCATTCCCACAAGCATCTGCCTACTACTTGACCTTCACTACACCAATAGATGAGCCGAGCCGTGTGGTATTCTAAATGCGCCTGTTAAGTAAACGAATTGTAGGCTGCCATCCACCAATGGATCACGATCATGTATGCTGTGTTACTATCACTAGTGCTGTTTTTTACCCTATATGCAATTTCATTACTGACGCTGTGGGCTCTGAAAAGACAACAACATAGATCTATCGCACCCCAGTCAGCCCTCACTACCTTTTTGGTAGACATGTGACAGTGCATGCTCACATGCTCCGACAATGCCTTAGGCCAATAGGCCTTACAAGTCCATAGGGTAAGCAAGCCGTATCATTAGACAATTTGTTCTATAACTTTATAGTGCATGGGTAGCCTTGTGCTGAACGTTGCAGTAGTGCGTGATAGTGCACAATTTCCTGCTGGTGAAAAAAAGAGGTTCTTTTGGGGAAGACCGTAGAAAGTCAGGAAGGGCCCCTAGGCGATTAAGAATTGGTTCCCACTATTCTAGTCAAATGTGCCCTTGGCTGCAGATCAGTTTTCCAATGTTGAAAATTACTGGGTAGGGCAGGCTAACCGGGCCAACATTGAATACCTATATGAGGCATCCATGTGTCAAAGGTATCGGTTGTGCTGTTCATAAACCTTCAAGTGATTCAAGGTCTTGAACCATGTAGCCAAATTATAGCCATGGGTTTACTTTTATTTCCGCAAGATGAATGTTTAACCCCTTACAATTGCCCTCTCATCAGCCTTTATGTCGACTCAATGCACTTCCACCTCGCAATGTATAAAACAGACACCTTTTGTTAATGCCCCATTGCGTCTGCTACAGGGAAGCTGTTAGGACATTTTTTTATCTCCTTGCTGTAGCACTTCGCTCCTACACCCGCAACTCCCTCAGAGTCAGTTGCTTCTCCAAGCAACGGGTGGGCGTTTCATCTTTATTCGGTTGGGGACTTCCCCTGGAACAGCTCCAGTGGCTCTATCATATCATTTCAGTAAAACCACAGATAGTTGACCAAATACGTTGTACCGTGATGCTCCGCAATTAATGTCATATTGATATTGATAGTCTATTTGTGTAGCGCCTATACACACATATGTATCAAAGCGCTCCAAGGTAAGTGAGGGAGCAAGGGAAAATACAATGACATTCTTAAAAGGCCTTGATACATTAAGAATGTTAAATTAGCTGTCCTACTTGGCCTGACGACCTTTCAAATAGTCCAAGAGCTTTGACAACGAAAAGGAGGGGAGGGAGTGAGGCACAGAGGTTGGAGGTTATACAGACAACAGCTATTTTACTGGGCTTGACGACATTTCTGGTAGTGCTGGATATTGATAAAAGGTGAGGTACAGGGTGGGAGGAAAGGAGAGAGGGAAAATACAGGAAAAGGAAGAGAAGAGTGAGAAGCAGTGAGTGTGGTGTAATGAACCGAAATATACATTTTTCAGATAAATTGATAATTAAATACTAGGCACAGTATAAACCTATAACTTTCAATCAGGATAGCAGTCATTCCAGGGTGCTTACACCTTGAGGTGTAATATTCCATTACACTTGCTTTTTTTTCCCACACTATGGGAAACAATTACTTCGACTATAGGGGAACACAGTTACACTGTAGGTAAGTAAATCACATGCTTGAAGCAAATTCAATGCATGTGTAACCGAGTACTCTTTTAGCATCTGTGTAAAGCTGAGTGGCACAACCAATTCAAATATCAGCAAAATCACACCAGATATGAATAGCATAACATTTCAAGGGTAACTAAAGTAAGCTTGTATACACTTTGCATAAAGACGGGCGCATGATTTCTTGTGAGGTGTTGACAGTTTTTACAACTGTGCCACTGGCGCACCAGTTGGCACCCATCATGGACTATTTTGGACTATTTTCATCTCCTTAATATTCCATTCACAATACCAGTTCATATTGGTCTGGCAATGACCACACATCCAGCCCTTTGTAGCCTTGATCCTTGGATTTCTGCTGTGTCCTGTTTTTTCCATAAACTGTACCTGTTCCAGAGCCCTGTGATCCCTACCTTGCAGCCCTGCTACTCTGCGTTCACACCCTTGCCCTTTGCCATGCACCTCTGTGCTTCCTATACTGCAGCCATGCACCCCCACTTGCAGTGATATGTCCCTTGTCTCGAGCCCCTTGCTCTCTAACAGTATTTGCCTTGTTCTCTACCCGCATTTACTTGTTCTGTGCCCATTTCCTGTGTTATCAGACTTCAGTCCTGGCCATGTTAACCCACTTTAGAGCTACAGTTTCCCTATTATCAATCTTCAGTTTTACCCTTGTAATTCCAGTCCAGAATTCCCGTTCCCTGTTACCAGTCTGCAGTTTCCATTCTCCTTACCCCTGCACTTAGATGTAGTTTTCTTGGTTTCACACTTGATTCCATGTACTGTGTCCGGAACCTTACTCACTTTGACTTCATCTTTTCAATGGCTTTTTATGTTACATTTCTTGTCTTCACTTGTGCCTTGTGTATTTCCTTTGTTCAGAGTGTGGCTGCTCTATTTCAAGCAGGCAGTCTTTGTGCCATTTCCTTTGCTGCGTTTCAGTATTGTACCTCGTGCCATTATAAGAAAAACTAACGCACCAGTGAAGCAAAAGGTTTCTGAGGTAATGGTTTTGACACAGGTCAGGCTATTTATAATTACTATGTACATCTTATCTACCATAGGCCATCAACCCCTGTGCCATGCTATGTGTGTCTGGATGTGGTTTGTGTCTAGCACAGTGTTTGTCAATCACCAAGCCTTTGTATTCCTTTCACCAATGGCAAATATCCATTTTCATATTAGTCTTTATATCACCAAAATGGGCAGTGGTGCGCCGATCTGCCAGGAGAGTGCTATTCTCCAATTTGGTACCAGTAGCAACCACAGACATGTGTCTTATCGATCGAGGACCAGTAATATTAATGAAGGGGAGGTAAAAGATATACATTAATGAATGATACAGCCGATGAAATCTGCATAATTAAATACCTTTCAATACTTTTTACAGCATTGAAATTCAGTGTAATAGCATTCGATTGTTGATGTACAATGTCAAAACATTGGGGAACATATTGAAAATGTTATTGTGAACACATTATGAAGACAGCTACAAATAATTTAAATCGTGAAGTCAACTGTTAAATAAGTTCTGCTTTAGGTGGAGAGGGCTTGTTGGCAATGTTTTGTGGCATTGTATGTGTTCTAGGAACAAAATCTGGATCGATTCCATGAGTATGCATGGCCAACATAGTCAATGTGAGATCTTTCACCAATTCAAATTCCATTTCCTGGTATACTGGCTTGGCCAACCATTGTTTGCCTCGTTTTGTAAAGGCCATGAGGTAACGAAGCATACCCAAGGTTCCTGCAGTTTTAGTTTTTTCCGTCCCAACGATCTTGTGCGCAAGCACAGCTAGTCTTGTTCTGGCCTCCATACCGTCTTTGCCGAAATGTAACCTTTTGGGCCTATACTTCAGGCACATATTATGGAAGACCTTCAAATCTCCAGTATGATAGAATTTGGTGAGTCCCTTCAGGTCTCTTGAGAGCGTTTTATCGTACACGATCTTCTCAAGTGCTTTGTGCGGAGGGGAACATGGCAACAACCACTTCTTCTTTTGTTCTTGCTCCTTCGATAAAGGTCTGTGTGCACATTTGTGAAAATGTTGGTTTTCTGACCATGAGTGTACGTTGGAACAGTGGTGCATCAATGAACGCCATTTTTCAGATAGCATTTCTACAGACCCATTACAAGTTTGTGAGCTACACCAAAGATGGTTGGTGATAGACTGACACCACATTAAAATATTTTCCAAACCCTTTTCTTTTACCAGCAGCTGTCATTTTTTTATTGACTGTTTGGCAATGTGCCATACATAAAATTGATGACGAATGTGTGGAAACTGCTCTCGCATGGCCTTGGCTATTGAAATGTGCCTATAAATCATGGAAAGGGGAGTATTGCTGTGCCATAGGTTATGAAGCAGACGAGTTAGTATTATCTCATGAACTCTCCTTTCCAAACCTCTATTGTTGCAAAAAAGGCATTCATGCATGTCACATCTAATCCTTTGACAAAGATGGAAAGAACACCATAGAAACAGACAAAATATATGTAAAATCAAATAATTCGGTATTCGGTTGCACAAAAGAGAGTTAGAATAACAGTTGGCTGGTGGTATCCAGCCCAGACATGCAGTACAAGCAACCAAAAAGCAATAGTTTAAATCGATACAAGAAACAAAAAGTTAGACTATTGTCATAGGTAACAAAACGAGAAAAAACATACACCAATACATTCATGTTCATTAATCACAAAAAATGTAAGTTTGAATCCAGGAGGTGGAGTAAGAAAGAAGGGGAAACATACGGAGAAAGAAGTAGAGAAGTTTAGCAAAAGTAAAAAAGACCATAAGGTAATAATAGCAAGAAGGAGACAGAATCATTCCTGTCCTAACATCATACTAAGAACAAATCATTGTGCTGAGTTGTACTTATGTAGCTAAAGTTTTGGAATGTCACTTTGTCAATCCCAATTTGAGTCTAAACAAAAAATGCAAACAAAATAATAATAGCCCATCTCGGGAGTAACTTCGTTTTCCGAGATTAGGTTTGAAATGTGCCTGTCAGTGGCTATCAGGTCTATTTGCATTCCCCTGGATTGAAGATGTTCAACGGATTTGATCAAACCATGTTTCTCCATGGCCAGAAGATGTACATTGGGACACCTGCGCGATCTCCTGAAAATCCAGGGCTGTCACACTGTCCGTCGCCAGCTAGCCTGAAACGTTCGCCAGAGAATGTACTTTCGATTGGTATCTGTTCGATTTTCCAGGCTTGACTAATAGTGGGGAATAAGAATTTCCTTTGATATCTGTAGTACTGGGTTTTAGCAAAAAAGTCAATTCCCACAACTCGACAGAAACTTGAAATGTTGCCGAAAGTCGAGCCGCTGAAAATTAAAGAGGCTGAACATAGTAGATTTTCAGCAGGCACTTTGCCCAGCATCGATTGTGCGGACCATGAAAATGTAGTATGGAGGTGGACACAGCTGGCTTGTATTTTCAGGTTAGTGCCTTGTAATACACGAGACACAATCACCAATGGCTCCCGCATATGTTCCCCCTCGATGTATGGACACATTTCAGCATCTGAACAATCTCTATGAGGCAGCACTCAAATACAATGTATTTTGGCTCCTTTAATAGCCAGTCGTCCTGCATGAATGTGTTTTGTGGGTCGACTGTGGTGGACAAATCTCAAGAACTGGGCAAACTGAAATCGAGAACTTTGCCAGGTTGCTCGGTCAGTTGTGTTGAAGCTTCAGTCTCTGTTAGTTCTGGTTGTGACATTTGCACATGAATTGGAGAAACAGGTAACATCGACTGTTTCTTGGGTGGAACTTTTTTTGCAGGTGTAGATTGTGTAAAGGGGCCTGCGAGGACTTGCAATACATCATCATTGTATACAGTTTCATCTTGTCGAGTAGTCACATGGTAACAATGGTCCCTGGACACTTTGTAAGGTTCACCAGTGATATTCCATTCAGTTTCCGGCAACTGGGCACAAGCATCTCAAGTCTGCTCATTGACTGGACCACGCTGCGGCCCAAATAGCTGTTGCTCCATTGTAAAGTCTGTTTGGCAAGCAACATCTTTGGTTTCATTTTTTGTCTGAGTCTTTATACTTCTCTTCCTTCTGTGCCTCTAAGAGATGTGTTGGAAAACATGTTCAGCGTATAGCACACATACTGCAGATACCGTTATTAAAATAAAAATATTATGTGAATAAAAAAATCATCCTCAAAGCTTCTACAAAACAAACTTGTTTGTTCTTTACCCTTGTTTTCTTAATTTTCTTCAAAACCGTGGGCTTCTCTTTGCCCACCGCACCATCAAGCTGAAAAAAACCAGAGTTTTTGTATGGTTTAAATCTAATGCATTTCTTTTCCACGCCAAGAAACATATGTAGATATCTACAAACAGAACAAAATACAGTGACTTGAAAACATTGCAACATACAAATGTTTTTTTTTTGTTTTTTTTGATGCAGCTGAAATAAATCAACTTTACAATAAATTGAATTCAAATTAGAACATATCTAGAAAAAAGCACTAAATAAAAGAAAAGAAGAAAATGAACACAACTAAAAACGCAACACTATAATTTAAAGACATTTCATCAATATCAGATTAATAAAAACAGTTGAGAGAAAAAAAAGAAAAACGAAAATAGGGCACCATATTACAATCCTTAAACTGTGATCCACCAAACCAGAATGCGATAAACAATTGCTGCAAGTAGGCAAATCTGAGCTGCTAGAGATTAAACCATCTCTATCAGACCGGCATTGTTCTCCTGAAGTTTTAGTCCATGTAACAATGCTAGGGTTCGTATTCTGACTTTAGTGGAGTAACCTGAGTGAATCATTAGCCACAAGGTATCCGAGATGCGAACTTCATAAAGGTCCACAATTGACTTAAAATGTTGCATATGTTGCTTGATTTATGCCCTACATTCTGTGAGCAAATGTCTTCAATTTTCTTCTTTTGATTCATCCTGACAAAAGCGACAGAACTTCAACGATTCCTTGATGACTTTCCTACGCGGAAGAACCTGTCTCGTAGGCCACAAATGTAATCTTAATCGGAGATAGTCATTTCTATGCACTGCAGAAGGGGCCTTTATTAAGTATGACTCAGGTGTGCAATGTTTTTTTGTTCCAAACATTTCTGAGTCAAAGTCACAATACTTTGTGCACTCTTCTCGAGTTTTGGCCAGTCCATAGCAAAGAGTCTGGTTTTAACCTGCATCAGATTTTGAAGGCGAGTGATCAAGGATACATCTATGCGAGCCATTGTATGCACAACGTGAAGCCACCATTTGATAATAAAAGTGTCAGTTGATAAGAAAACAGGATCAGCCAGGATTCCCAATACATTATTATTTCTGAAAGCCAATATGCACCTCCTGAATAATACCACCACTTGCCAAGTGTATCTCATGTATAGCGAGATGAGGCTGAGTTCCGTTCGCATCAATGGAAGTGGAGTTGTTAGGCTGATTAAGCACTCCTCGCCGATATTTACCTTCCAACAAGGACCAAAATCTTTACGACAATACAGATCTAGTTTTGGCTGCATAGAGCAAGATTGGTGTGGTTTTGTATTATGTCAAGGCGGGGGCAACTGAAAATCTGCCATATTTCCGTTGTATCATTTTGGACTGTTGTATGGCTGTGCTTACTTTAACTGTCAACAGTTGTCTATACATTTGTGCACCACCTTGACTTACTATTTGTACACCCAAATAGGTTTACATTTGAGCTACTTGTAGGCTCGTCCCTTTAAGGGTCCAAATTCCATCTTTGTACATACACTTTCTTAGTGTGTTAAAAATCATAATCTTTGTTTTCTCAAGTTTGATTACCAAATGATTTTCCTGGGTGTACACTACAAGCGCATCCAACGCTCTCTGAAGTCCTTTTGGAGTCTTTGGGCCTCATTACGAGTGCGGCGGTAAGGGGTTAACGGCGCCGGTAAGGATGCCGGTGCCGTTAACTCCTTACCACTGCATTCTGAGGTCCCTTAGCGGGTCCCGCTAATGACGGCTGGTTTTACCAGCCGCCCTTAGCGGGAGCCGCTAAGGGACCAGGGAGCTAATAACGGGTCAGTTATTAGCTCCGTCCCCATTCTCATTGAACCCTATGGGGGCTTGAATGGGAATGGGGATGGGTATTTTGAATGGGGACTTACTGGTCCTCCAAGGTTGGAATGACCCGGTAAGTCCCCATTCAAAGAAACCAGACCCGGGCACGAGTTTGGAGGCAGCCATGGCGCTAATAGCACCATGGCTACCTCCAAACTCGTAATGACCCCCTTTGAAATTATGACCAAATCGTCTCCATACATTAGGAAAAGTATTTTTTTATTTCCCAGTTTAGGAGGATCAGTTAGAATATTGGCAAAGGAGCATCACACGTCAGAGATGAAGAAATTAAATATGGCTGACGCCAGTGTGCACCATTAAATATGGCTGACGCCAATGTGCACCGTTGCCTAACCCCACAATTTTTTAGTATCGGAGCAGAAAGTTTGCCATCAGCTGAAAGTCTGACTTGAATGCTGTTATTTGTGTGCAAATCTGTAATAAGGGAAATAATGTATGACGGGCAGCCCTGATGAATCAACTTATGAAGTAGTAATTCTCTCAAGAGGGAGTGAAAGGCCGCTTTAAGGTCTATAAACGTCATATATAGTGCTTGCCTCCTAGAATGGTTATTGCAATTAATGATGTTAATGTCATAAGATTCACACACGTTCCCATTCTGGACATAAAGTCTGTTTGTAAAGGGTCTCTTATACCAGCTATTCGGGTCCAGTTGTTAAAGTCCCTCAATATAAATTTAGAGAATAATTTCCCAGGAGCGTCCAATAGAGAGAGATGGGCCTGTAGTTACTCGCCACAGATCGATCTCCTCTTTTAAAATTGGAACAATAACTGCTGATAGCCAAGAGGAGGGTAATTTATTAGTGGTAGTAATTTGATTAAAGATGTTATGTAAAATATTTGCCCAAATTTCTGGATTCTGTTTAAACACAAAATTACTGAGCCCATCAGGTCCGGGAGGGCGAGAATTATTGAGTTTTTTGATTTGAAGGAAGATATCCTCCTCCTCAATCAAAAGACCCTAATAATAAGAGTACTCTAGAGTGGAATGAGTAGTGTCCACAGTTACTCTCTGATACATAGTAGTAAAATGCGCTATCCAGTCGGACTCATTGACACCATTTAGCTGAACTGGTTTTTGGGCTGTGTTATTAGCTACGGTAATGAGAGCCCAGATTTGGCCAGTATTTCTATGTGCAATGCTACCCAACATGACTTCACCATCTGTTTGTAACAATTGCATTTGATACAACCTTACCCAGTTTCTATACTGACACTGAAGAACACGTATCATTTCATACTTATTTTCACTGTTTGATGAGTCAATGAGTTTTTTATTTCTATGCAACAACGCCTTTTTTGATTGTTCCATTGCATTGAATTCATGCCGAGTTTGAAATTGGACATGAGAACGTGATTGCAGCTTCTTACGATAACTATGTAAAAAGCAGGTGTAGTCACCGGTGGCAGGTATTCCATCATGTTAACTACTTTGAACGTTTTGGTAGAAAGCTGACAGAGCCCAAGAGTTCCATGATAAGCGCGTTCGGGCGTTGCTCACCGTCATAACCTGGGGAAAGTCTGTGCAACTATTGTGCATCACCTCAGCATTAGCCAACCATATTAGATTTAACATATTATGGTCGCTATAAATTTGGGGAATTATCTTAAAGCTCATTGCTGAGTCAAACGTACATAAGTCTACAAATGCATAATCAATGATTGAAGTGCTTCCTCCTCTTTACCAAGTCGTATCACCTGGGAGGGACCCATTGCACATCAAGAGCCCTCAGTCTTTTGCCAGAAGATACCATTTTATACAAGATAAATTATATTTGGGATTGTTTTACAGTAATAACTGTACATTTAAGTCACCCATTGATATGCTATTGGTTATTTCTGAAGACTCAGAGATGACATTTAACAAAATTTCCAAATCACAGAAAAAGTCATCAGAAATCCCCTTAGGGTTGCGATACATGTTCAAAATTGCACCAACCCCGCCTGGAAAAGTGAGCTTCATCAACAATAGATAAAGATTGGGCTATGGTTTCTGATCGCAACTATCATACCAGACGATGGACGACCACGAGGAGCTGACTTGGCAGCCTCGAAAACAATAGTATGGTCTTCCCACAGTGGCTTGTCTACTAACCAAGTCTCTTGCAAAATGATAATGTCATACATCGCTAGTAATGACGCACTTCCCCCTAATAAATGGGAATGACCCCATGTGTTCCAACTGATCATTGAGATGACACTTGTATTTTGCTCAATTCTTGATTATGAATCAGGATTTTGCATGGCTTTGCACATAGGAGTATGCTTTGGCACCACACTATTAATAGGGTTACCCTCCCCATAGATTTTGTTTTGCAATCTGGGGCTCTCTACCTGTTTTACATTGGTGCCTAGATTTAAATTCCCCTCAGAATCAAAGGAGAACAGATCTCTTGCCAAAACAAAAGGAATCGCAAAGATATCCATCCTGGCTTGCCAAAGGGCATTTCTCACAAAGTTGGATTGTAACCATATTCTGGCAATGGAGCTGTCATCATCCTGGACAAATTCCACCTGGTCAATATCTGCAGATGTGATATCTTGTAAAGTGCTGACCTCTTCACAAATTGCCAAGATAATGATTCTATTCATAGTATACGAAGCAAATGGAGCAGGGTGAAACTTAATAATGAGCCGATGGAGATTAGCACGCCTCTTATTGGCAGTGCTGGTTCTCACCTGCCTATTTGTCGTTTTTTGAGGCTCAGTTGTTCTTTGTTCATTGTCTGGGTCTTGAATCCCATGTAGCGGAACTAGACTCTGCGTTGAAGGTTGGATCTCGGAAAGGGATGATGCATCAGCACCCAGCTTCTGTGATTCCTGGATGGCTACGGACTGACCAAAATAGCTTTTGACAGCTTTTGCAATTTGATCTTCAATCTGCCAGCTAGTGTGCTATTGGACAGCTTCTATTTCAGTAGGCGCATTGGGATGTTGCCGGTTAGCATCATTTGGTCGATCCCATAGAGCATCACAATTCCTAAGAGCGTCCCTCAATTCAGTCCCTTTCATGTTATTTTGACATGTGTTAGGTTGAGCCATCAAGGAACCCTGTGGTCATTTGTCCTGGTATCTGGCCAGATGCACATCCAATACTGCTTTGAGTTGGAATAAGCTTTCCCACTTCAAGATTGTAGGACAATACCTCTGTTTGCATAGAATCTTGAGCATTCATTGACATATGTGTGTCGCTCTGTGGAGCGGGAGCACTTACATATTGAGACTGTATCTTTGGCCCCCCTCCAGGGACTACCAAGGGTACCGGAGGCTGTCTGGCCTTAGAAGCAGCCCATGTTTCTTGCAAGTCTAGATACTTTTGTATAGAGTTCTCAATTTGCGCTCATACATCTGCTAGAACAGAAACCTGGCATACTTCTAGTCCTGCTGCCTCGACTTCTTCCCCTGTCTTATTAATCTTTGCCTGAGAAAGTTCAGTCTCAGGTGCACTCAATTTTGCAGAGGAGATGGACGCAATGAGCTCATTTAGAGGTTGATAGTCTTCTATCTCACTTGGTTTTTGAGCAACCGTTGCCACACTGATGGGTGTAGAAGATGGTTTCTTAGGTTTGGGGGCTTGTGATTTAGGCCCAGATTTCATTTGCAGGGCTAATCACTTTATCAGTTGTTTGATGTTTGCTCTGGCTCTTAAAGGTAAAGCCTTTTGGTTTTTTGATTTTTTGAGCATGCTAAATTGCTCAACCCCTCTGGTTATTCCCACTTTCTCTTGAAATAGCTTATATGGAACTTTTTCGTTTTGTGCTGGCTCCTCCGTCGGGACAGTAACAAGCACAGAGGTTCCACGCTTTGGAGACACCTCATGATTTTGAAAAGCTACTGGTTTGTATAAACCTAATGGTTGAGGACATGGGTTAATGACAATTCTACTAGGCACGTTACTACCATTGTTGACTGCATGCACCTGGGAAGAGTCGATTAGCATGTCAGGCAGAGTATCAGGTGGTAGGTAACATGTGGCTAGTTTCAGGCAACTCTGGCACCTTCAAAGCTGAGGAGATGTCAGCATCAATAGGGACCTGCACAGATACAGCATCAACAAATACACCTTCTTTTACACACTCCATTGCTGCTTTTTCACTTAACTGGGTAAAAATCTTCTGCGGTAACATTTCACTCATCCATCTAGCAATTTGATCTTTTGTTTTGCCTGGGCCATAATCTTAGAGTGTAGTGTTTCGAACAATTTTACAAGTGTGGTTATGGTCGTATTCATTGCATGTAAAGTGATTTCGAATAGATTGGATGGAGGTAGAACCGGAGTATGATTGTTGGGAATAGGAGCTTCACTAAACCTCCGAGACACTTGACCATCCATTGGCAAGCCAGCTAATGACATATGGACTGTGTGGATTGAATCATCAAATAGGCTAGGAGACTGATAAAGACTATTTTCAACTGTAGTTATGGAGGATGAAGAAGCAATGAGTGAAATATCTTCAACACAAAAACTGCAGTTCTCTGTACGTTTGTCTAAGTTGCATAGTGCAATAGGAGGCGCTAAATTGGAACCTATCAACTGGAGTCACAACAGATACTACATCACTTGTCTAAGATGCTACCAATGGGTTAGCACCACTTGCACCCTCTTTGCAAACAAACAACTCCTTAGAGTGCGACACCTTTGACTGTCTCTCTGGAGACATAGTTGATTGTCTGTTTGTTTGTTTGTTTATTTGTTTGGTAATGCGCACCAAGCCCTTAGGAAGACGGGCGCAACAGAAACAAGAAATCTTACAACTTAGTTACAGTACAAGGTAGCAATAATTAGAGGAGTGATTGCAGTAGGAGCAAAAATACAGGTACAAGATATATTAAATGCAAAGCAATGGTCTTGGGAAGTCAAGGAGGCATTATCGTGAGTAACAATATATGCACACATACATATACAGATATGTATATACAACCTTACATGTCTACGTTAACGTGTATCCATGGTGCATGCAAATATGACAGAACAGACGACCATGCGTGTAAAGTTAACCAATCTACACTGTAGTTTGAGCGAACAAAGGGTCGTGTAGGGGCTGGAGAGGTAGAAGTGTAGTTCGGTAGTTAGGTGTCGTTAGTGTGTAGCCAATTGAGTATCTTATGTCTGAATATAGGGTAGGGTTGTTCTAGTCTGAGGTCAACTGGTAATTTGTTCCAACATTGTGCCGCTTTAACAGGGAAACTGGTTCCTCCTGCTTTTGAGCGTTTGAACCTAGGAATCTCTAACATAAATGAGTTAGCAGATCTCGAAGGGCGGGTAGCTGTTCTCCTGGTAATTTTATCCATAAGGTATGGGGGTGCTAGGTTATTCAGGCATTTGGAGGTGAGAGATGCTGTTATGAGGATAATTCTGTCCGTTATTTTCAGCCAGTTAACCTCCTTCCTGAATTTGGTAATATGCTCTCTGTAAGGGATGTTCAATGCTGCCCTCAGGGCGTTATTCTGCAGTCTTTGGATTTTGTCTGTAATGTATTTGTTGGCTCCCGAGTACAGGGCATTACAGCAATCTAATCTTGACATGATAAGAGCGTTGGCTAGTGTGATGCAGCTCGCTCTCGAGAGGTGTGGTCTGGAAGCTCTGATGAGTTTGCAAGTGTACGTTGTGGATGAGGCAAGGGAATTCACTTGCTTTTTAAGAGTGAGAGAGGAGTCTAAGTAGAATCCTAAAGTTTTAACTACAGACATCACCTTGATAGGGTTGTTATTAATGTTGAAGGATGTGTAGTTTGGGCTGAGTTTTTGGATATTAGCTTCAGAACCTAAGATTAGTAATTCTGTTTTTTCGTCATTCAGGCAGAGGCCATGGGATGCCATCCATGCCTGAATGAGGGTGTATATTTTGTTCACCAAGGCTGACTCAGTCTCGAAGTTGCCCGAAAGGGGTATGAGGATCTGTGTGTCATCTGCATAATTAGTGTAGGTGACACCCAGTCTATCCAACTTGTCAAACAGAGGCTTGGTGAAGATATTATACATAGTAGGGGAGACGCAGGAACCTTGTGGGACCCCGCAGGTTATTTTAATGGGGTCGGCAGAGGCTGAAGTAGAGAAGACTCTCATGGTCCGGTTAGCTAAGAAGGATTGGACCAAAGCTATAGCATTTTTGGTGAAGTTGGCGGCAGATTGGAGGAGGTTGCATAACACTGCATGGTCCACCAAGTCGAACGCTGCCGACAAGTCCAGTCGGAGTAGCAAAGCTATTTTTCCATTATCCTTTAGTTCTTCAATTTGTGTCTTAAGGTCTAACAGCGCTGTTTCAGTGCCATGGAGAGGGCTGAAGCCTGATTGTTGTGAGCCAAGTAGGTGGTTGGCTTCTAGATAGTCCTGAATTTGTATGTAAGCAGCTCTATCTAAAATTTCAAGTAGAAATGGCACAGTGGTGATGGGTCTGTAATTGGTAGGGATAGAGGGGTCCAGAGTTTGTTTTTTAAGTAATGGTAGAACCCAGGATTCTTTAAGATTGGCCGGTACTGTATTAGTTTTAAACGAGGAGTTGGAGATAAAAGGGGCTAGGTCTCTAGCTGCATCCTTAATTATCTGTGCTGGCACATGTCGCCTTTACAGTTAGAAGGTTTGAGGGAGAGTATTATTTTTTTTGTTTCTATTATGGAGATAGTCTTGAATCTAAAGGGTGTGGTTGTCCTATTCAGCGAAGGTTGACTAGTTTGTTGGTCAGTGAGTGGTAGAGAGGCCTTTTTTTTGCAATTTTGCATTGTAAGGACAGGATTTTATTCGATATGGCATTTTGTATGTTAGTGCACCATACTTTATCCTTTGGGGCATTGTCTACCGGTTGAATTGGGGATTCTAGTTCGCGGAGGATGGAGAATAATTCTTTAGTGTTGGATTTAGCTTTCTCAATCCTGTAATTGAAAGTGTTCTTTTTGGCTTTGGTTATTTCTTTTTTGTACATTCTCGCAAATTCTGTTATTTTTGTTATTTTCAGAAGGGGAGTGACGCCAAATGGACTGGAGTTTCCTTTTTTGTGATCTTAAGGATTTGAGTTGGGGGGTGAACCAGGCATTCAGGTGCGCTACTTGCCTAGCTTTGCGCAGTTTGACAGGAGCAATCATGTCCAGTGCCTTAGTCATAGCATTGTTAAAGGTATTTACCAATGCGTCAGGGTTGTTATTTTCCATTCCAGAGATGGCAGGGAGGAGAAGAGGGCTAAGTTTTTCAGCAGTGATGTCCTTCTTACTTCTGGTAGGGAGAGGCGGTGCCATATTATTAGGCTTGGGGCTGAGGAGGTCTAATGCAGCAGAGAAATGTATTAAGTGATGATCTGTCCAGGATTGTGGGACGATATCGGTAATGTTGATGTTGCAGTTTAGTTCGGATACCCAGTCAAGGGTCCTTCCTTTGATATGCGTTGGTGCGAGGACTTTTTGCGTAAGACCGTGGTCATTTAGTAAGGCAGCAATAGATTCAGCATGTTTGTTGTCAGTATCATTAAAGCCTAAATTGAAATCTCCCAGCAGTAGTGTTTGGGAGTGATCTTTGGTGTTGTCGGCTAGAAGACTGGGTAGGTCGTCTTCAAAGGTGCCTAGAGGCCCAGGGGGTCTATATATCAAATGGATAGAGTATGGTTGTTGGAGAGGGGCAATTTAGCGGTTAGTACTTCACAGGATGTAAAGGGAGCTGAGGTGGCAAGTCTAATAGGGTGGGTCCTTCCACCGTTAGTAGTTGTGTGTCAGTGATTGATTGATTTTCAGAAAAAACAACTGGTTCCTCAATGGTGTGACCTACTTGGTCAAGTTGAACTTCCATTGCTCCAAAAGAGGCCACACACATGGGTTTCCAATAGTCGCGAATATCCACCGCACACAACTTTTTTTCACTAAAGTCGAAAACGTTGTCCACCATTTTGCATTTCAAAACACTGGTTGAGGACTGACGTAATGGAGTGGACTTTAAAGTCAGAGACGTGCTTGAGATCTTCAAGGTCTTGGGCATATCTGTTTTGAGCGAGTAGCATCGGGAGGCCATTTTCACTTTTCTGACTACGATATGAACAGTGTAAAAAAAAAGTATAGATGACTTCAACAAAATATATTTGAAAACTTATACAGTTCGCAAAGCAATAGTCGGAAAGCAACTCAAAGGGAATAGCCCCGCAGTAACTGCCAATCCGTAGTTGTATGAGGGAGGGCTGACTTAACAGGATTCAGCATATATTTCATTCAGGTTGCATGAGTAACAGGCAGGTGTCCCCACCATTATCTGAGTAGAGTGGAAAAGTAAAACGAGTGCTAAACAAAACACGCCGTAACCAACTACTCAAAGGGACTAGCCCCGCAGTTGTAGTCGGGCGACGTGAGCACACCAGAACAGTTGCATTGCTCGTGTTTTAAGGAATTTTAAAGTCAATAGAATGATGATAGAACACTCGTGCCCGCAAACTCCAAAGTCTGATGTTAGTCAGTGTGCCTTAACCTTGAGTATAGCAACAGAAAACTAGGAGAGGGCAGCTCTTACCACAGGGTTGAAGTTGAAAGCGAACGGCCGCCTCGCGCCGACCACCGACTCACCAGACACACACTACGAGCACACTGCGCATGTGCGGTGTTGAAATAGTCTAGAAAGGAAATTCACCACAATAGAAAGTGGACTAGCGTTGTGTTGGGCAAAATCCTTGGATGGTCACAGCAAAGTAAAGCAGCGTCTTGCTCCAGTAACTCGAGACACACACTACGAGCACACAGCACAGCGCTCCGCACATGCACAGTGTTGAAATAGTCTGGAAAGGAAATTCACCACAATAGAAAGTGGACTAGCATTGTGTTGGGCAAAATCCTTGGATGGTCACAGCAAAGTAAAGCAACGTCTTGCTCAGTAACTCCAGACACACACTACGAGCACACAGCGCAAATGTTTTTCAAATGCATTGTGATGTCAAATTCTATTCCATATTAGTTTATGTTCACCTCTGGTCCATGAGTCTCCTCTTTTAATTCCATACCATGGGTACATTCCTTGAATATAATATTAATTAAAAAAATAAAATGTCAATTGTAATGGAAATTATAATCATTCATCGCACAGAGCAGTTGAAAAGTAGCATGAAATGATTATGAACCATATGCTATAATATTTGTCGTGGCAATACAAATCGAACATTCGTATGAACAAACCCAGGAAAACATGGCAAGTATACATTTCAGATTTCACCAGATGATTTTCCAAGCCGACACATGTGCTTGATCTGTGATCAACGTGAAAAACATACAGATTGAAATGTCGACCTAAAATGTTTTTTAGTGTATTCTGCTTTTGGGAGTAAGTGTAACGTTATAACTGAAATCAGAATATTTTAAAACAGTGCACGGTTATATACATTTATGTCTCAAAGAATATAATTAGTAGGATTTATTTTAATTCTTGCAAGATAACTGTAATGACACATACCAGATACTCTGGACCTGTTGCAAAGGAGGAAGTGATTGTGGTTGAGGTTCCAGAATTCACCTATTACAGATTTTGGGGTAATTTCCCGGGGGCCGGCAGGGCCGTCCGCGGACCTCTGGGGTTGGGGAGGCCCCAACTCCTCCCGCGTCCCAAAGGAGTATGAGACACACACAAGAGCAAAGAGTTACTGCTGTTTATTGCACAAAACAGACAGGGACGAGCTCTCAGGTCACAGGCATCCAGGAGACAACTCGTTCATCGTGGGCTCGCAGGCCCTTTTTCAAGCTGTATGATGCGGCTATGTGCGTCACCTGGGAAAACTAGCCCCAAAACCTAACGCAGTCTCGTTGGCTCCCCGAGTGGTAGGGTCAGTATAGATACATATAGGGAAGATTGTTAGTTGTGGAGGAAGGGTCAGGTGGTACGCTTGGGCCGTCCCTAATAATTGCTACAAGAGAATTGTTACAAGGGGATAATTAGTGATTGGCTAAACTATAATGGCATCAATGGTGGGCCTCTCATATTCTGATTGGTCCACCTACGAGCCCCCAAGCCTGGGACCATCGCTGTTCCCAGCTCGCGGTGTACCTGGTGTTGGCAACAAAGTATGACTACGTGTCATTGGCGGAAAATGGACAGGTCTGACTATTAGCTGGTGTGCATGTCTTTCCCATCGCTGTCGGTGTCCAATTTGTCACTTCATTGTTGCAGTCTGTGTCCCAGACGTGAGACCCCAGTGCTTCTCTGGTCCATGGGGCTTGGCATCGTATCAGGTCGGCCTGGTCACATGTTGTGAGACCGTGGCTGGAGCGGAATTATGAGCATTTGATTTGTATTTCGGCTCTGGGGAGCGTTTAGCAGTGGCAGGTGTAACCTTGGCGCGGGGAGTGCGGCACGTAGATTGCAACAATGCGGCCTTGGCTGTGGGCTCTCGTCGGGGCTTGTTCTGCGTGATCAGCACCTTGCAGCTTTGTCTGAGCTGTTCCGGCCGCGGGGTTCTGGCTTTGCAGCCTACCTTGGCCTGGCTTATGGGTGGCGGTACATAGTCCATAATATGGGGGTCGCGAGGGGCGACAGAGACTCATATGCATTAGTCCATATACAGGGCTACATCTTCATGGTTTTAGTGGTGAGGAAGCGCCCGCAAGCATGTACACAAGCTTTTCTGGTGTCTTGCGTTTCTGCGGTGCTGTAGTTGGCCTATGTGAAAAATAACAACGATGCATGTGTGAGTGTAAGTGGTCCTCTACGTCATAGCACTGAGTATATTCTTTGTGTGGATTGGTGTGTGTGCGTGTGACCAATGTGCTGGATGGCACATGTGTTCTTGTCCGCTGGCTATGTCGTCATGGCATCTCTAACGATGGCAGTATTTTGTGGTTGCTGTCTAATCGAGTTGATCCATATGGTCGGTGTCAGTTACACCTGAGGTTCCAGCACGTGGTTTGATTGACGGGCAGCTTCCCTGGCTGTGTGGGGCATGGCCACAGTGGATCTTGGCATCTGGGGCGGCTGTGAGTGAGTCGAATTCCTCTCGCGGTGGGTGCTTGGGTCGTGACCTCCTAGGCCACGGTATGGATGACAATCACACAGCACTTGTTTCAGTACGAATGAAAACAGCAAAATGGAACTGAGACAATAAGATGCAGGCAGTGGTACATATAGAGAGATGTTTGATACAACTATATTGCTGAATTTGAATAATGAGCTTAGCGCATGGATTGAATAATTATGGTAATTATATCAGAACTGTAATACCGACTGGGATAAAGAGACACTGGTAACATGTGGTTTTAAATCACTCTAACACGCTGGAAGGTTTCAGTTATAATCCTGTTTATAAGTATATTATGATGAGACATTATGCAATTAAAGAATGTGTAAATAGTGATGATTTCATAGTGAGTGGGTCCACAACCTGCAGAATACATGTTGGGAGATAGGCATTCGTCACATGTACATACAACAAGGTGATAAGATATACAAGGGCCACGCTTCCACTTCTATATACAAGGGCCACGCTTCCACTTTTAAATAGCTCCAATATAAAAGCAGAACCGATTTGTAATAACCGCATAAATCATAGTATTGCAAACACATAATTAATCCACAGACATACATTATAGTTATACATGATAGCGGTTGTGTTACGTTAAAGAGACATCTCAGACCCTTAATCTAAAATGTTCATCTTTATACGCATATACAGTTTTTAGTTGATTAGTAATATTTAAAATTTTGAGAACGTGTATCCACAGACACAAGAACCTAGTCAGTTAGAGTGAGCATGTTCAATATCTGAGCCATTAGTCATATTACAAAATGACCACTGCGATAGTAACGGCAGAGGCACCTTGCAAAAAGAGGAATAGCGTTGTCATCCCCATGGCAACGCAGGGTACTGTTAGGGAGAATTTTCTTCTAAAGCTAATTTCTCTTACCTATAGAGTCCCCCAGCAGCTTTGCTGGATTTGAAGGGTTTATTTTTTTTTCTCCTGCTAAGAGTGAGACCCTTTTTTCCCACTGTTAGACAGATTGCTAGTGTATGTTTTAGGCTATCTTGTGTGCTTATGGTCTATGGGTTTTTTATCACCCTCATAGGAATCATCTTTTTAACATGTGTGGTACACAGCACCCTCCGTGCCGTACCACAGGGGTGTCGTAGCGACCCCCAAACATAGACTCCATACCGTGGGACTGACTACTGTCTCCCAGGGCATGTAAAGTCCCCATTGACTTTACTAGTCAATAATTATGAACTAAATCAGTACAACCCATCTTAAAATGGAAGTACTGAAAAGGGTTAATAGTTTTTCCCTAGTGTTCATTTTCGAGGGGGTACCGTATAGTCCCTCTCTCAAATGTTTTTGGCTGGTGGCAGTAGTTACTACCATAAACATTCGACCGCAAATATTTTCCTATAGGATTTTCCCATTGTTCGAGGCTACCACTTTGCCTCTAACGCACCACTGGTTTATATTAATATTAACTTTAATCCGGTGTTTTTTTTTGTCAGAACTTAAATAATATTTCTTTCTCGTGTCTTTCTCTGAAATCCTAACCCCGGTCTGGGATTCTTTGTTTGTCCTTTTGGCGGGCTTCTGCACAGAAGCCCTCCTCTCTGCGCCACTGAGCCTGGGGCAGACAGGATATGTGTGAGGGGGAATAGGCACCCTGGACAGGGTTGCCTACGCAACCCAAGTCGCACTCTGCCTGATAGGCTGGGGGGTTCTCATGCCAAGAGAGCCAGCCCACAGTGTGAGTGACAGCTAGGTTGTATGAATGGGGGTCCTGATGCATAAAAGCAGGGTCCTGACGACTGGAGGACAAGACGTCGCCACTGGAACGAGAAACACGAAGAGGAGAGAAGCTGAAGACACCTGCAACGACTGAACCACCGGTGAAGCCCTGCTGCAGATTCTCACCCCTTTTCTCCAACGACTCGAGAAGACCTTCGCCTGCAAGAGTCTTCTTCCCTTCAGCTGGTGGGGCCAACCAGTTCACCAATCGCCTTCCAGGACCTGCCTTGGTCGAATCCCCAATGCCCTGCACTTGGAGACCGGATAGCCAGGCACCCGTCCAGCAAGACCGCGATTTAAAGGAGCGTACCTTTTATTTGTGTCGGCAGCACCGCGGCTGGTTTCATCCCTGGGCAGTGCAGTAACTCGAACCTTCCTCCACGACGAGAGTCTCTCTTCCTCTGCTGGATCTCCCGAACTGCAGGAACTGCCAGGAACTACCACCACGCAGGAGCCTCTTCTACTTTTAAGGTACATTGTTCCGCCAGGCCTCCCGCTTCGTTGGGTACCGCTAAAGGTGTTTTAAATCATTTAATTACCTACTAGGTTGGCCGCCCCTATCCTCTAACATTGTCTTTCACCTTCTGCAACCGCCTTTTCAAATTGTTAAACAAAGACTTGACTGCAGCTACTAGAACAGTTTGATCCTGGGCACATTACCTTGTACCACTGACTCTGGCACAGGCCTATTGACTCTGGCTAAATCTGTTACAACTTCCTTCAGATTGCTTCTCACCTAGAAATGTGTTGGTGCACCTAACTCTTATAACCACCTTTTCCTTCCCTCTTTTTAAACTTGTGAAGTGCCATTTTGCTCGGTTTTCACCTCAGTATTGCATAAACTACAGTACTGCCTTGCCTAACCTGTTCACAATCTACTTGGGAAGTATTGCTGGTGTGTTCTAGAGTTTAACCCTGTATAAATTGTCCTTGCCCTCCCTTTTGAGAAATTGATAGAGTGCCATTTCTGCTTGGTTTTCACTGTGCCGTTTTGCTCAGTTTTCACTCTTGCTCAAACTTGTCTACAATTTAAATAGGGAGTTGTGTATCCTTTATTGACTGATTTAACTTGCTTTAATAATAGTGATTTGTGTCTGAACATCAGAGTGTGTAAAATAAATATATATATTCTTTTTGATACAAAGCTTTGGTCAGTGTTTCCTTGTTCCATAGTGCTCTAGCCCTAATGTGTAAACCTTGAATACTGCTCATCTCCCTCTTGAGATAAGTCTGACTGCTTAGCCACAGCTACCAACTAAATCTTTGTGGTACAGACTGATACCAAAGGGGATTTCCTTGCATATGCCTGTAGTCTTAATCTTCTGTAGTGCTCCCTAAGGGAACTGCACAGGATTCTGCCTAACAGGTACTTAGCAATCAGAGACATGGTAGCTCGGGTTGCCGTGCAGTATGCTGTAAAACCGCTGCATAGGAGGTAAGTGTCTAAGCTTAAACATCCGTCTAGGATCTATTGCTCACCAAGAGCTTACATGCAGATAGATTATAAGAGTTTGATTTGTTATAATTGTTTTGTAGAACACGGAGCTCTACGGGGACGCGAGACACACGTGCGTCTTTTGATCACAGATCAGTGAGCCACACAGAACAGCATAACACGGTCCCTTGGACCCCCACGGTACTTGAGCACTATATACTAACACGCAAGTGTTTGTCACGTAATGGCACACTCCAAAATAATCAGAAAAGGAACGTAGGGTTGCACTTACATGTATTAAAAACGGCATTAGAAATGTGCAAGCATCTAACTACACAAACGCACGCCGCAGAATGAATGTCGAACATAGGAATGTCGAACATAGGGTTATGCTAAGTAAACCCACAAACAGGTGTTACAACGTTACCTTTACCGTGAATAGCCACGAGAAAGGCAGGCATGGGTTACAACAAGCTAACAATGTGAATGGGGATATTTTTTAAAAGTGGACTGTGTGAAAAATGAAAGTAATTTTGCACAGCTGTATTTTTCTCTCTATATGTGATTACATGCTGGTCTGCCTACTGTGGGCACCCTGTTACCTTTTAAAATTCTACATTTGCATTTTCGTGTTGGTGATGATGCGCATACGATAATTGTTGTGAAACATGTTGGTATAAACAAGCAGACAAGGACTGTAATTGTTTTGGATAAAAAGGTCACAACATGTGGCCGTGAAGAAGGACAGAAGTCCAAAATGCAGAAGCCATACACATGTTTCTTTTGTGCCGCTAAATAAATACAGCACCTTTTGGTGTTGTTAAGCAAAATAAAAAAGAACATACTTGCACAACAAATGGCTCCAGTTAAATTGTCTTATTTGACTTGATTTGGAGAATTTGGAAAAGAACAAACAAACCAACAAATAGGTTGACCCCTCTTGCGCTAGAGGGTGTGCGGGCCACACCGACGGCTCATAGGCCTTGGTCCTACCTCTACATATAGAGAGAGACCCTTACATGGCACTTGGTGTAAAGAGCCAATAGCATACATACAAATTTACATTTTATTTGAAATTCCAAGCACAACACATTCTGATAAGGAAAAGGACAATAACATTACTTGATAGGCGAGTGAGCTTGATGTTGACGCCGGAAAGGTAATTGATGCAGAATCTTGCTCCTTCATTTACAGTACGTTGTCATAAAGTAGTACAAGGGAAAATCAAAGTTGCATTAGATATGTTGGGCAGATCAAACGCTCTAAAATATCGCTTTGTGCATGTCGGTGGGGCTCACCATTGGGATGCTGGACGTGTCGGCGGTTTCGTCACTTGTTAGGGTCGGTGCTTCCATCAGTGTGCTCTACAAAAAAAAGGGCATGTCAGGCAATTGATTACGAAAACATTATTCCAATTTTAAAGGGCACCATGGATCTCACTACGAGTCCGGCCGTAGCCGTGCCGGAAAAACCGGTAGGCTGCCGCCGGACCAGAAATACCACTCCACCTCCATGATTGCCGGAATCACTGGGGCATTACAACCACGGTGCCCCGGTAATTCCAGAGGTGGAATTCCGTAAATCCCCATTCCCATGGAGTCCCTTAGGACTCCATGCGGATGGGGACAATGGAAACACTGGTTCCGTCTATGACAAAGCCAGTGTTTCCATTTCTGTCTGCAGGCGGGTGGCGTTACTCCCGCCAGGTAAGACCTCGTGGGAATGATACCTCCTGCCTGCAGAACTCGTAATTTGCCGGTCCCAGAATGTGGGGACAGATGTAGTTTAGTAAAATGTAGAACAGTAACAATTCAATACATCTGGTAACTACAGAAACTTTAGTAGGATACATCCAAAGGAAATATACAACAAAAACTCCAATACGTTCATGAAGTTACCTTTTCAATACTGCCCTACCTGAATTAAATCGAGGGATCATATAGAACAGTTATTTATGCAGACCATCCTCCTACATACCAACAAACAGCCAATTCTTCATCCAGGACTCACTTGAGGCAGCGTGTGCATGGATTGAGTTGGAATTGCATTTGGGATCAAATTACGAAGCTGTCTGGGTCGACACTTCTTTGTGTACGTCGATTGTTCATACATATCGTCGGTAAAGTGCAGGCTGCAGATTCGGTATCGATTGGCCCTCATGTCCTTCAAGAAATCCTGTGCTCTACTTTCATTCTCGTACATCGGATAATTTTGAATCCATCTTCTTATTAAATGAATATCCTTCGGGACTGTATGCAGGATTGTGCCCAGACTTTTGGCATGGCTTGCAGAATGGCAGCCGAAAACCATAAAAGAAGGTATTTTTGAAAGGTCTGCATGCAAAAATATAAATGATTTAAAAACATAATACTGTATGCATGTGACTGATGGAATTATATCACAGCCTTCTATGCAATATTTGTTTTAGTAAAAACAAAATAACCTGTGTAACCTACTAGAATGGAAACGGCAATAACATACTTACAGAAACAATTGGTATACCGCAAATTGTTACGTGTTACCCGTCCATTGAATGCACTTTCATGCATCCCATGGAAACATGCTTGCAAACAAGGACCACAAAAGATTCAATTCAATTGCATTGGACACTGATGGCAACTGCTATTTAGTGAGATCAAAATACGTTAAACATTAGACAGTGGTGAAGTCTTTCGCATAAATGAACATTACAATACTTGGTACATTAGTGGTACATTAGGTGGAAATATATAGAAACTTTTGATCAGCAACCGATGAATAGGTGACCTACCCTTACCTTGACGAACAAAGAAGCTGCTTCAGCAAGCAAGGGGGGAAGTGGCCGGGGAACACGTAGCACGATGACCAGATTCCTTGCAGAGCTCAGAGATGTTCTCCAGTGAAATATCAAGGTGTTTATAGAGGTTTAGAAAAGTGGGGGTGTATGTGAATGTGTGACGTGTTTGTTGACTGGTCTTGAGTAGGGGAGCATGGAGACAATGGCTCTGGAGAGGCCATGTGAACAATGCTCCCTGTGCGGAAGATACCTTTGAAGTGTACGTGGGGTTTGGCCCCTTGTCGGTTCCCAACCTCCCAACCCCCCTTTGAGCCATGGCCACAGGTGTGAACTGCCATTGACACTGGAGCCGGAATGGATGGGCCTGGGGTCCTGAAGTGTACGTGGGGTTTGGCACCTTGTCCGTTCCCATCCTCCAAGCCCCCTTGTGAGCGCATGGCCACAGGTGCGAACTGCCATTGATACTGGAGCCGGGAGGGATGGGCCTGGGGCGATTGCAAAAGGCCCCGAACACTGCTGGAGGGACACACACTTATGTGGATTGCAGGGGCGGGGTCTTGAAGAGGGGAGTCTGGAGACACTGGGTCTGGGGAGGCCATGTGAACAATGGTCTTTGTGCAGAAGATAATTTCGAAGTGTACATGGAGTTTTGACACCTTGTCCGGCACCCACCCACTACTGGAGTGGGTTATAATGGAGGTGGGATGGATTGTTGAGGAGGAGGTCAGCGTAAAATGGTACCAACCATTCTAAAACGTCCCTCTTAGACAAGTGAGCTTGTTCTTGATTCACTGAAAAATTGAAACAGCTATTCGTATAGGCGCATTTATTTTATATTTTATTTAGGTGATGTTAATGTCAGATAGAAACTACAAATTGTTTACTTGAGGTTGCAGCACATCGTGTGTAAATCCCCTGTACTGTCCGCTGTCACTGGGTAATTTGGCGCAAATAGCTCTAACGCCAATCCCCTTTCGCCGGCAG
The DNA here is from genome assembly GCF_040938575.1 of Ambystoma mexicanum. Classification (NCBI taxonomy): domain Eukaryota; kingdom Metazoa; phylum Chordata; class Amphibia; order Caudata; family Ambystomatidae; genus Ambystoma; species Ambystoma mexicanum. Next base: position 998,825,832 of record NC_090923.1, read on the forward strand.
GCGAGCGCCGGCCTCCGGAGAAGGCCGAGGAAAAGGCCGCTGACGGAGCCTTTCCTCCTTCATTCCTTCCTAGCTGAGCAGGAGCTCCGGCTGAGCTCCCCTGGACGGCAGGAGCCCCCCCCATCGCGACCCCCACCAGAGGCAAGGTAAGCCTGGGGCCACCTGCTTGATGACCACAAGCCCCTGCACGGCCCCACGGCATTGCGCCGCTTATTGCTGATTTTTAAAACCATTTGTAAGTGCAATATGTGCACCTTCTGTCTTGCCTAATACAAGGCTTAATAGCCTTCCTTAAAACGCACAGGAGTGCATTCTGCCTACACTACGACACGCGGCCACCCTTCCAAGATGGCCGACACTTTTGCCGCACCCTCTGCCTACATGGCCCAGCAGGCACCACAGTAACCGATTGGCTGTGCCTCAAAGCCAATCCCCTTTCGCCGGCAGGCGAGCGCCGGCCTCTGGAGAAGGCCGAGGAAAAGGCCGCTGACGGAGCTGACCGAGCGTGCCGTGCTGCAGTCTGCGCCTAACCCCCAGGCCCTGCAACTTGCAACTTACTTGACCCTGGCAGGAGCCGGAATAGCCCAGAGCCTGGACTCCTGGACTTCTGCTATATTAACTGTAAGACTCTCCACACCACCTCTAATTGCTAGCCTTGGTATTTAACTGTGCTGCCGCCATGACATGCTAAGCGCTAGTGCAAAACCACGGCATCCAAACACACACATGCGGCACGCCTCTACCTGCTTAACCATAACTAAATGCTGACAGCATAACTAACCCATGCCTGCCTTTCGTATGCCATCTCATCTCTACCTGCACACTCTGCATTTAGGTGAACCCTTTTGGTTTACTGTACCTGCTTGCACATGCCATCTTAGTCCGAAAGTGATTTCGGCATGTAGGTGAACCCTCTTCATCTACTGTACCTGTTTACACATGCCACTTAGCCTTACCTGTGAATTCTGCATTCAGATGAACCCTTTTGGTCTACTGTACCTGCTTGCATATGCTATTTTAGCCTACCTGTGAATTCCGCATTGAGATGAACCCTCTTGTTCTACTGTACCTGCTTGCATATGTCATTTTAGCCTTACTTGTGAATTCTGCATTTAGGTGGACCCCTCTGGTCTATTGTACCTGCCTGCATATGCCATTTTAGCCTTACCTGTTCTACTGTACCTGCTTGCATATGCCATTTTAGCCTTACCTGTGAATTCTGCATTTAGGTGAACCCTTTTGGTCTATCGTACCTGCTTGCACATGCCATCTTAGCCTGAAAGTGATTTCGGCATGTAGGTGAACCCTCTTGGTCTACTATACCTGTCTACACATGCCACTTTAGCCTTACTTGCGAATTCCGCATTCAGGTGAACCCTTTTGGTCTACTGTACCTGCTTGCATATGCCATTTTAGCCTTACCTGTGAATTCTGCATTTCGGTGAACCCCTCTGGTCTACTGTACCTGCTTGCATATGCCATTTTAGCCTTACCTGTGAATTCTGCATTTCGGTGAACCCCTCTGGTCTACTGTACCTGCTTGCATATGCCATTTTCGCCTTACCTGTGAATCCTGCATTTAGGAGAACCCCTCTGGTCTACTGTACCTGCTTGCATATGCCATTTTAGCCTACCTGTGAATTCTGCATTTAGGAGAACCTTTTGGTCTACCGCAGCTGTTTGCACATGCACTCTGCATGTACACATGTACCCACCTTGCTAGACTAGCTGAACCTCTGCCTTGAGTCATTGATTGCATTTGCTCATGTACCTACCTTGCCAGACTAGCCGAACCTCTGCCTGAGTCATTGATTGCATTTGCTCATGTACCTACCTTGCCAGACTAGCTGAACCACTGCCTCTGAGCCACCTGTACAGGTACTCATCTAGCAAACTGTATGCAGATTTCCTTCGTCTTGTGGAGCCCTCCGCAGACCAGTGCAGAACCCCTCCACATACCCTCCAGTGCTCCCCCACCTCATTGCACAGACGGTTAGGACACTTGGCTTTCGATATGCGGCCACTGCCATATGCCAGCCACCCAATTATTGCTACCATTGCAGGGTTCACTATTGCCACCTTGCTCTGCCCCCTACCCCCATTACTACTAAGACTAACCACTGTCTCGTCACCCCATTCTTTCTCACCATGCCCATCAGCAACCCATACCTTAATGACCCTGCCCTTTGGCTCCAACACTTTGCCACCAAACCTACACCCAATCAACCGTGCACGCTCCAAGTCAGGAATCTCAGACTGGGATCCAGATTGCCTCGCGCCCCTCATCCCGCGAGCATCCAGCACACTTACAACACTACCACTACACAGAATACACCACCATCCCCTTGCACTATCCTTGCTAAAGAACTCAAGGGCGCCCTCATCAATGCTAGATCTATCACGGCCCACGCGCTGGACATCTCTGACCTTATCACCACTCAAAACCTTGACTTCTTAGCCATTACGGAAACCTGGCTACATGCTGCCTCTGGCCCACTCCTTGCCCTTGCCATCCCCATCAGTTACAACATCACTAGAGCGGACCGCCAAACTACATCTAAAGGAGGTGGAGTCGCATTTTTACACAGAAATAACATTACACTCAGAACCATCCCTAATATTGAGCTCACTTCCGCAGAATCCCTCTCTGTGAAACTCACCCTATCTCCAACTAACACTGCCACCATCCACCTTATCTATAGACCTCCTGGACCACTTGGCTCTTTCATAGATGAGATCACGGCCATTCTGACCGTCAATACCAAACCCAACTCGAAGGTACTGCTACTAGGCGACCTTAACCTGGGCCTTCTCGACTCTAAGTATCACCTGGCCTCGGAAGTAGCTACCACATTAGCTAACCTAGGCTTCCAACAACGCATTGACGAACCTACCCATATTAAGGGCAGGACGCTTGATTGGATCACTGACCTTAACTGTAACACATTGGTAAGCTCCAACCACGCTTGCGCCTGGTCAGACCATCACATTATCATCTTCCACTTACCAGCGACCAACCCCCTCACTGCTCCTACCATAGCTCCAGCCATCCCCACTAGGAACAAAAAAGACATCACTAAGGATAAACTCCTCCCTCTCATCCTTCCCATCCTGAACAAATGCGTGTCCCAACACAACGACCCTACAGTTCTAGTAGACATATTCAATCAAACAATGCTTAAAGCCATTGACAATATAGCTCCACTTAAACTACGGAAAGCCAAGCAACAGGCCCACCTGAACTCTTGGTTCACACCGCAGCTGAGAATTCTATGTAAAGAAAAACATAAGGCTGAATCACTCTGGAAGAGTCACCCTAGTGACCCTAACAAAGATCGCCTCATCATTACTACCCATAACTACAAAGAAGCGATTCTACAAGCCAAAAAGGAGACCTATAACGAACGCATCGTTCAAGCGGAATCCAAGACTAAGGAATTATTTTAAATCCTTAAAGAACTGGAATCACCATCCCCTGCGCCTGACACCTGCACCAAAGACAGTAAATGGTGCAATAACATCCAAAACGCCCTCCTTACCAAAATTACCACTTTGCAATCTAAAATCAACGCCAAACAAAATACCCTACTCACTAACCCCCCCACCAAACCTCCCCAGACTCTGATGGCCTCATTTACCCACACCCCTTTTAGTTTCACCCCACTCACCACCCTTGAGGTCGAAAACATCATTCGCAATCTTAAACCCTCTAATTGCCAAGGTGACTCATGCCCAGCTCCCATCATCAAGGAAGCAGCACATGACCTTGCTCCCTTTATAACTGCCTTCATTAACTCCTCATTCCTATCAGGCACGGTTCCTAACAACTTAAAGGACGCGTGGGTTATCCCCCTCCTAAAAAAAACGACACTAGACCCTGAAATACCAACCAACTATAGACCCATTACTACCGTACTGTTCCTTCTTAAAATACTCGACAGAGTAGCTTACTTGCAGATTCAGAACTACTTAGAAACCAATAACCTCCTCGGCTCAAGACAATCTGGCTTCAGACCTAAGCACGGGACTGAAACAGCTTTACTTGATCTCAAAACTCAAATTGATGACCTTAAAGACAACGGTAAATTGGCCCTTCTACTACTACTGGATCTATCAGCTGCCTTTGATTTGGTCAATCACCAAATACTATGCAAGACTCTGAAGTCAGCGGCCCACTTCTCTGACAATGCATCCAATTGGATCAGGTCATTCCTTGACAATAGTCACATGAGAGTTTTCTCTCCTACCGCATCGGCCGATCCCACACCTGTCCCGTGCGGAGTCCCGCAGGGCTCCTGTGTCTCCCCAACTCTCTACAATGTCTTCACCAAACCTTTATTTGATGTGCTTGACTATTTGGGTGTCACGTACACTAACTACGCTGATGACACCCAGATACTCATACCCATCACTGGTGACTACATTGCAGATTCCAAAGCCCTTAATGACATTTACCTTGTCATACAGGCTTGGATGGCCCAGCATGAACTGTGCCTCAATGATGACAAGACTGAGCTTCTCATCTTAGGCTCACAACAGAGACTTAACAAACTAAGTCACCTGTTCGGTTCCTTCAACATTGATGGCAATCTGATTAAAGTATCCAAAGACACCAAAACTCTGGGTATATACTTGGACGCCTCCCTGACACTCACTAGACAAACCAATGCAGTGGCCTCCGCGTCTGCTTACACCTGCAAATTGATCTCAGCCTGCCGCCCTTTCCTCACGGCCCAGAACTGCATCACCTTGGCCAGGACCTTGGTCATGTCCAAACTGGACTACTGCAATGCATTGTTCCAGGGTACCAACCAGGGTAATCTTAATAAACTCCAGACGACCCAAAATAATGCCATTAGAGCAGCCCTCAACATCCCCCGATTTGCCCACATCTCGGAAACTAGGAAGAACCTCAACTGGCTCTCAGTCTTCCAAAGGATCTCCCTGAAAGCACTGGCCCTCACCTACAAATGCATCAACCACCAGGCTCCCTCATACCTAGCCTCGCGCTTCACTCATTACACACCAGCACGTGCACTCAGATCTGCACAAAACCAAGGTCTAGCGATCCCTAGATTTAAGCTTCAATCTGCTGGAGGCGCCAGCTTCCCTGTCTTGGCAGCCAAGCTCTGGAACACCGTACCACTCCTGATCAGAACCCTACCCTCATTCAACCAATTCAAACACAAAGCTAAGCTTTGGTTAGTTACATCCTACTAACAACTGCTCCTCTTTATTGAATGGGCCACCTGGGACCCTACTTGCACTGATGATCGATGCCTGATTTGTAACGTTTACTGCTTACTTGATGGAAGGTGACGGGACGACTATGATGATATGTAATGTACTGCTCGTGTAAATATACTGTAATTGCTTCACTAAGATATGCGCCCGGTTGCCCTTGGGCCTGGCTTGCACTATACAAATAAAATAAATACAAATACAAATACAAACGACACAGGCGGGTATTACTCGTTGAACACAGAATCCAAGCCTCCCATGAAGCCACCATGTAAACGAACAGTAGGCCATCAGCCGGTGAACAATAAAGATACATACTGTAAATGAATTAACCCGATAAATGCACCACCCCTACATTACAAATCACCCTAAATTATATGGCATACTTGTCCTTTAAAAAATCACTTCATGGAGAAAGGATTTCAGGCTTTGAAGTCGCGACACATTACGACCGTGAACACCAATTCAACCTATAATGGTTTGGGCCACAGAAAAATATTTCTTTTTGGTTGAAATTGAAAGACCCGTAAGCGATGAACACTGTGATTTCCAAAAAGTGAAAGAAATATATTCAATTTGCGGATGAAATCGATTCATCAGTGATGGATAAAAGTTACGAAAATGTATGAAACAAAGATGAAGTGTTGGTTGTCTCAGTGGTGTAAATAACATCTGAAGTACACTTACTTGTTACTTGTATTTCGAGGGCAAACTGTTGCGTGAAGTTCGTGCATAAGCACCATCATGATCCTTAACACAGACCTTGTGAGGCAGGCTGCCCTGAAGTCATTGAGCTTGGTGACGCATAGCGGTGGTGTGTCTTCTTCTGATATGTAGGCCAAGCATCCAGAGTTCTATTGGCAGCAGCAGTTCTCCACCTCGGTTGGCATGACCTCGCAATGATTGCAGGTACACCAGATGGAAACGTCTTCCATGCGACTTGGCTCAGGGTCATGAACCGATGATTCACTGTCCGGACTATCATTCTAATCCCCCTCGTTTCTGCATCCTTGTCTTTCAATCACTTACTCCTCGGAATACTCTGGCTCGTACTGGTAGGGATGTATTGTTGCCATTGTACAACAAACTTTTATATAGAATGCAAATAACGATTGAAATCAGTTCTGCTGTGTTCTCATGGGCTTCGTACTACTAAAGTAGCCGAAGGGAGCATAAACGAGTAACAGGCGATGGCAAAAAAAGTACAGTAAAACGATTCAAAAAGCAACTCTGATGTTGTCTGATGAGAAGAGGTCTGTTTATACTTATTGAGGAAAGAGGCATCCTGCTATTTCCATGGAGACACGTCAATAGCGTGCGCACAGAGAACGTTGACACGAGACGTGCATTGGCATTGCGAAAAGGGGCGTACATGCCTAGTGATGTCAACTTCAGGGGCGGGAAATCTGTAATCTTGCCGTAAGCGCCCTCGAAGTTAATGGGATATCTCAACCGATAATATCAGCACAAGATGGCCGCGCCCGCACGTTGTTTTCAAATGTGTAAAAGTGAGGAAAACTAAGGTAAGATGCATAGGAAATCATTTTTAAAACGATTACATTATGCTTAAATAAACATACATGAACGATCGGGACAATAAAACTTTAGAGCGCACTTCCCCTTTAATGATAGATTTTGCTCATTGTTCACAATATAATAAACTTTCTGATTCTTGTGTAATCTGCTTAGATCACATGCTATGCATAGGCTGACATCTAGTGGAAGCTGCAGAGCATTACAGTTGTTGTTTTCGAAACTTGAAAATGGACGTCAAAATAGGGCGTGCCAGTAATACTATCCCTAGTGTGACATCCCCTGTACCCATGATCCCTCACGCGTGTAGGTCCCTCAGATAGTTTTTTTCCGCCATTGTGAGCAGAGTGCATTTTCGGCTTATGCCATTGAAATTACAAAGTATTAAGATTAGTATTTCTTGCTTTCCTTTACCGACGCCGTGCCTCGACGCGGTGAAGAATCAAGAAAGGAGAAGACTGACCGTCAACCGCCTCAACGGCACCACCCGGCCGCAGAAGTCCCATCGGGCCTCGGCCTAACAGTAGAGAGAGTGGGGGGTGGTCATAACATCATGTATTTTCCCACCCTTTCCCTGAGTCGCACGGCTGCCTGCCCCCGTTATGGAGCGTACTCCCTTTAAATTCTTCCCGTCCTGCAATAATAAATGCAGGTGGGTCAACAAGCACAAGGTTTGTAACCTTTGCTTGCATCAAGACCACAAAGAGGCTCATTGTCGGGCCTGTAAATTGCTCCGACCCAAGACCCTCAAGGATAGACGGACAAAACGTTAGGCCCATCACGGCATGCAGGCCGAGGCCTCAAGGGACGTAGAAGGGGCATCCAGTGACAGTAGCGACGCCGTCACCTCGGATGGTGTGGGTGACGGGGAACCTCAACGTTCTTCAGTGCCAGTCCCCGACCCTATCAGAGAGGCCGGCGGTCCTGTCATGGGGAAGACACTTGGCGACAAAGGCACCACACTTCTGCCCACTAAGCACACACCCCACGGCAACGTGAGTTTACTCACACGCCGAGAGTCAACGGCGAAGGGCAAATCCTCGGATTTACAGTCCTCTGAGCGCCCCGAGCGGCCGCCTCATGACAAGCCTGCGATAACAAAGGACACCGGACTCAAAACTACATCGCCCGGCATCGTGACGTTGAAAAACATTGCGCAAGCCGTTCCCGTAGTCGAGACTCGACCTAGTCGGCCTCATTACGATCCTGGCGCTAATGGGTTAATGGTGCAGTAAAAGGCTGCAGCGCCGTTAACCCATTAGCGCCTGATTACGAGGTCCCTTTGCGGGACCCGACCTTAACGGCTGGTCTACACCAGCCGTTAAAGTAGGGACCCGCAAAGGGACCTTGGTGCTAAGTACAGTACTGCAATTAGCAGTACCATACTTATCGCCTTCCCCATTCCCATAGAGCCCTATGGGGCGAAAATGGGAATGGGGAAGGGCCATGGTTCAATGGGGAATTACCGCCCCGCCAACCTTGGAATGGGGTGGTAATTCCCCATTGAACCATGGCGGACCCGTTACAACACCGGCACCAACCATGGTGCTAATAGCGCCATGGTTTAGCGCCGGTGTTGTAATGAGGGCCAGTGCCCCCAAAACCCCTACCACGGCCCCTAGCTCTAAAAAATCTTCTCACAAGAGCAAAGATCATAGGGATAAACACAGATCCAGTTCCCCTCATAAGGACAGGAACCCAGGGGATAAAAGGGACATACCTAGGGAACAACCAACTACCCCACAGGAACCTGATAATGTTCCTGTAGAAGACATTATAGATGAGCCTGATCATCAGCCTGATTCTATCTATTTGGAGGAAGAGGAGCTATATAGTGAGATACCAGCCTCTATCGCCAGTTCAGCTAATTGGTCTGCCCAAGATATAGATAGAGTTATGCAGCGCATGTCTTTTATAGCAAATTTTTTCGATGTGCTCCCGCAGGATCTTCAAAGTCTGGCAAACATGCCTCCCACTACCCAGGCGTTAAGCTCAAAGACAACACCTGTGCTCACTCAGTCAAGCCTGTCTGCCCAGCCAAATTTGTCTACTCAACCGTCAGGGAAAAGATCTCACCCATCAGGGACACTATATGACGAGCCAGTCCACAAGACACCTTGCATATCCTCTGACCTTTATCATCTGGATGCAGGAGAAGATGAGTACATAGATGAGGATAACCCTTATTATGAGGACATCGACATTGACAACATCGATGCAGGGGAAGATCAGGATGACACTGAGTCAGTGGTCTTTGCCATGGACTCTGTACCCCTGGTCAATGACATACTTCTCAGGGCTGCTGAACACTTCAGGATTGAAACACAGGAAACCCAACAAGATAAGGATTTTGCAGAAAACATCTTGGGGGATAAGAAACCGACTTCTCAGTTTATACCCCTACTCAGGTCGATACAAAGAAGGATTCAGCAATCTCTAGAGATGCCTAATCATACCAGGGCAGTAAACCCCAGAATCGAAAAACTTTTTCGACCAGCACCTTCCGACCCTTTGTATATAAGGGGCCACCTTAGACCAGACTCTCTGGTAGTTACTACTACCCGCAAGAGTGCCGGTACCACCTTGGCCTCGTCTGAAGCTCCTCCGGACAAGGAAAGTAAGAGACTGTATAATATGGGAAGGAAGCTAGCCTCTTCAGCGGCATACCAAGCACGTGTTGCTAATAATTCCACCTTATTGGAAGCTACGACTGCACAAAGTGGGATGAAGTTACAGCCCTTGCGGAATTAGCGCCAGCACCACTTATGGCTGCTGAAGGCAGAGCAACAGCTGGCGACCTGCTAAAGAGCAACTTTGACGCAGCAGATAACACGGGGCGCGTTATTGCTGAGGCTACTATCCTGAAACATCACGCCTGGCTTAGACAGTCAGGATTTAAACTAGAAACTCAGGCTACCCTGCTCAACATGCCTGTTGAGCCGAATGTTTTGTTTGGGAATACAGTTGAGGACGCTCTTAAATCTGCCAAGGAGGATTACGAGACACTTAAATCCCTTAGCCAGCTGACAAACAAACAGACCAACCAGAGGGGTGGCAATCATTTTTGGCGTTTTTGTGGCCAAAATCATGCAAAGAGGCACCGGCTACTGTCAGAGCCAAGGTTCCTCATGGAACAATAGTCAATAGGCGTCCCAGGGTTACCCCAGGGGTCAGCGCAGAGGTCACGGAAGAAGGAGAGGCTCCCCCACCAGAGGTGAAGGAACACCCTCCAAACACTGACGCCCCGCTACAAGTCCCCTCCCATTCCTCCCCAGTCGGAGGCCGAATATCACATTTCACCCACACATGGGAGGGGATAACATCAGACAAGTGGGTATTGTTGACGGTGACAGGAGGTTACTGCGTAGAACTCCAAGGAAGACCTTCCAACCTCCCCCCGCGCCAGAAAAGACCATCACAGGAAGAACAACTCAACCTGGTAGAGTCAAGGCTCTACTCCTCAAAGACGCCATCGAGATTGTGCCGTACAATGAGGTAAACAAGGGTATTTATTCAATGTACTTCCTTGTGCCAAAAAAGATCTAATCATGCGCCCGGCACTAGGCCTGTGCCCTGCAAACAAGTTTCTCAAACCTCAAAAATTTCACATGACAACGCTACAAGAAGTATTCCCTCTGTTAAAACGGGGGGATTACATGGCAACATTGGACATGAAAGGTGCTTATTTTCATATTTCAATGTTCCCAGCGCACAGAAGTTTCTTGCGATTCAAAATAGCAGACCAGCACTACCAGTTCAAAGTGCTGCCCAAGGGTGTTCACCAAGATACTGGCGGTGGTGGCAGCGCACCTAAGCAGGGAATCAATCCCAGTGTACCCTTACCTGGACGACTGTGTGATCACGGGAGAAACCTACCAACTTTGCAAGCTAAAGACGCAGATAACAATAGACCTTCTCTTCTAATTGGGCTTCTCAATAAACAAGAAAAAGTCAAGTCTGGTACCAAACAGATCCAAAGAGTTCCTAGGAGCTGTATTAGATACAAAGACAGGCTTAGCCTTCCCATCCATGGAAAGAGTACAAAACATGCTTCGGCAAATAACCCAGTATCAAGCCGGTCTCCGGATAAGCGTACGCAAAGCAATGCGTCTGCTAGGTATGATGGCATTGTGAATTTACCTGGTCCGCCACATGCGGCCTGCGCATGCGACCAATGCAGGAGTGGTTGGCGAAACAATGGTCTCAGGCAAGTGGCCAGTGGGACGATCTAGTGATTGTTTCGCCAACACTGGTTCAGAACTTACACTGGTGGTCAAGGCAAAATCTGCTCAAAGGAAACCCTTTCCTGAACCGGAAGCGCAAGCGGTCGTCACAACAGACGCATCACTTTCCGGGTGGGGGGCCCACTACCTTCACCACACAGCACACGGCCTGTGGTCACAAGTGACAGCACAGAAACACATCAATGTACTGGAACTATTGGCAGTTTTCAAGGCACTTCAAGCTTTCGAGAAGCACCTGACAAACCAGTCGGTACAAGTCCTAACAGACAGCACCACCGCAATGTTCTATGTCAACAAGCAGGGAGGTACACACTCTCCAAATCTGTCCAAACTTGCTCAGAAAATATGGAAGTGGGCACTCAAACGAGGGATGTCCCCGTCCTCCCAACATGTTCCAGGGTACTCAACACTCTAGCGGACTCTCTCGGCAGAGATCCTTTGCCAGAAGAACACGAGTGGCAGCTACACACAGGCATGGTGGACCACATCTTCTCTCTCTGGGGCTACCCTTCGCTAGACTTGTTCGCCACAAGAGAAAAAAAAGTATGCCCAGACTTCACATCCAGGTTCCCCCAACCGGACTCCAAGGGGAACGCCCTAGGGATGAACTGGTCACGGAAATTTGCTTACGCTTTTCCCCCAACTCCATTAATCAGCAGAATTGTGAACAAACTACACAAGGATCAGATGACACTCATCGTAGTTGCTCCTATGTGGGCGAGACAAGCGTGGTATCCACAGCAGCACAAAATGGCGACGTGCGAGCCCATCAAGCTCCCATACAAGGTCAACCTGTTGACTCAGCACGGGGGGACAACAATACACCCACAACTTCACTCTTTGAACCTAGCATCATGGCTGCTGAGGTCATAGAGTTTGGTCATCTTAATCTTCTACAACAGTGTATGGATATCCTGAAAGAAGCACGTAAACCTAACACCAGACACTGCTATTCCCACAAGTGGAAGAGATACGTCATTTGGTGCCAATCTAAGCAAATCAACGCCATAGAAAGTACTCCATCACACATTTTAACCTAATTGCTCCACTTGCTAGATTCAGTTTTAGTCTTTAATTCTCTAAAAGTCCACCTAGCAGCTTCATCAGCCTATACCACCTCTCAAAGTAAAGTCTCATGGTGGGAAGTGCCAGTCATTAAAGCATTCATGGAGGGTGTGAAGAGACTACATCCTCCAATCTCCAACCCCCCACCTGGGTGGGACCTAAATGTGGTACTAGCAAAAATCCTTCGAGCCTTTGCATCAAGCTACCCTTAGACACACTACCTACAAGACTGCCTTCTTCATGGCTATTACTTCCATAACAAGAGTCAGTGAACTCCAAGCCCTGTCAGTGCAGGACCCTTTCGAAGGGATTGTGTCCTCCGACGTATTCCTTATCTTTGATAGATCATCTCCCAGCTTGCTGGCCTCAGAATTCTTTTTTCAGTAGAGGGAGCTGCGCGTTGAAGTCCCTCGAGCCGATGTCCCTCGACGGCCTCCATATCGGCGCTGACGTCACCACGCGTATAAATAGACTCGCGCAGCGTCCGTTGCTTAGTTCAGTTTTTCTGCGCTTCGTGGGGCCTCGGAATATCGTTGCTCAGTTCTTCAGTCAAATATATCAATATATTCCTTGTGAATACCGAATCGTACTCGATGGCTTCTTCACCCGAACCGACGACTCCACGGTCAGGCTTCAAAAAATGTCAAGACTGTAGAAAGAAAATGTCGTTGACGGATCCTCACAGGATCTGTTTGTGGTGCCTGGGAATCGAGCACCATTGTTCGGAGTGCGAGGACTGCATGTCCATGACGGTGAAAGCCTTGAAGGAGCGTAAGGGGAAGCTCGAGAGAGGTAAGGCAGTTAAAACTTCTTCGAAAGTTTCCTCGGCGGAGTCGAGACATTCGTCTCCTCGCCATCACAAAAGACATTCTCGTTCTAGGTCTCGAAGCAGTTCCCATCACTCTTCGAGATCTAAGCATTCAAAAAAGAGACGTCGAAGATCCCCTTCCTCGTCTTTGTCTTCTTCCGTTTCTCCAAAACGGGTCTCCTACCCCACAAAACATAGCTCTCAGGCTGAGTGGGAGGAATTCAGGAAAAAGATGCTAAGCGTCTTCGAGAAAGTGGCCTCGACCCCCTCGAAGACTGCTGAGGGTGATACCCTGGGTGAAAGACCCGTAAAATCAAAAACCTGCGAGTCTCAGTAACCGGCGAAAGAAGCCACTCGAGAGCGTCACAAACCCTCGAATAAAGGCAAAGTTGCGTCTTCGACACATAGATTGGCATCATCGACGCCGTTATCGAAGGGTTCTTCGACGCACAGGTCAGTCGAGTCGACGCCGTCTTTGACGCCGACGTCGACACCGAGAAAGGATAAACCCACGGCCACCTCACAGCCAGTGACCATACCCATAGCCTCGAGCACGAGAATGTCGTCGACAACCTCGAGTAGAATCCCGATACTCTCGAGTTCATCAAGGCCTCTTCCACCTTTCTTGACGCCTTTTTCGATGGCTTTGATGGCTTCGAAGCCCTTAACGTCTGCGTCGACGACGTCGACGTTTTCTCAGTCAATCATGACGACTTTGGCTCCTTCTGCTCTGGAAATGAGATTTATACCATTTTCAAGACCTGATCACTCCAGAGTCTTATCTTCTATTTATGAAGAAGGGGAGGATTCGGATCAGGAAAGACCTTTTGAGTTGCAGGGATCTGCAACTCCTGCACCAGAGGAATTTACCTCTGAGGAAGGTAGGTTGAAAGACCTCCATGAATCCCTACAGGAAGCAAGTGGGTTGGACACTTCCCCAGAAGTGGAATTTGCCACACCAGACCCAGGGGAACATGCTGAAACCCCTTATAGAACCTTGATGGCAAGGATAATAGAGTTTATGGGATGGTCCACACCCTCACCTTCTTTTCAGCAATTCCACCTCACAGACATCTTGGTCAAAGGTCCACAGGAGGATCCTGTGGTGCCATTTCATGCGGCATTACAAAGGAGAATATTGGAAAACTGGGAAACCCTGAGTTAATCCTGGCGGTTAACAAAAAATTATCAGCCAAATATCGGGTGTCTTCTGCTGACCCTGAATATTATTCCAAACACCCAACACCGGAGAGTCTGGTTGTTCAGGCAGCTACTTCAGCAGGTAGTAAATCGGCTTACCCTACTGTTCCACAGGACAGGGATGATAACAGATATGACTCTATGGCCAAAAAAGTATTTTCCGCATGTAGCATGGCGTTGAAATCCATCAATGCTACTTGTACGCTCGCAAGGTTCAGCCACACACTTTGGGAGTGTGCTTCATCAGCGGCTGACTGCCTCCCGGAGGGAGAAGAAAGAGAAGCGTTTCTCAACATCATTAAGGATGGTAAGGACGCAATGTGCGAATCCCTTCAGACTGGCATCGATTCTGCTGACATCATCAGCAGGCCCATGGCGGCAAGTACAACGACCAGGAGATTTGCCTGGTTACGAAAGTCTGATGTGCAAAGCAGACTCTTGAATATGCCCTTTGACGGCTCTTCTTTGTTTGGTAAGAAGGCGGATGACAGTTTAGAAAAACTACAAACATCAAAGGCAGCAGCAAAATCCCTAGGAGCTGCAATCCGTCAGACACCATATCGCCCCGCAGGAACCTCTTGGAGAGGTAAGTCCTTCCGCTTCTATTCCGCATTCGGAAAGGGCAGAGGACAGCCGGTTCAAAGGGGTCAGAAAAAATTCACCCGAGGTGGACGGGGTAAAAATACAAAAGCCGCAGCAGCAGCAGGTGCCTCTTTACCCTTGGCATCTGCATCAGCCGCCCCAAACCACTCTGAGGTCTTTCCACACAAGACACCAGTAGGGGGCAGGTTAACTCAACATCTGACGGAATGGCAGGCTATTACGTCAGATGCTTGGGCATTGGAGACAGTTGCCCAAGGTTACTGCCTGCCTTTCCTCAGAGTCATCCACCGGGGAACAGCTCTCTGAAAGTTCCAGATCCGCTCCTCTTGCAGGAAATTGTAGACCTGCTAGAGAAAGGTGCCATAGAACCGGTACCTGTAGCGGAGAGGAACAAGGGCTGGTACTCCCCCTACTTTCTCATACCGAAGAAAGACGGAGGACTGAGACCTATCTTGGACTTACGAGAATTGAACAAGTTCCTCAGGAAGGACAAGTTCAAGATGGTAACTCTCTCTCAGATCCTTCAGGCCCTCCAGCTCTAGGACTGACTGGTATCTCTGGACCTCCAGGATGCTTATTTCCATGTGCCAATCCATCTCAAACACAGGAAATACCTAAGGTTCGCAATTGGCGGCTCTCATTATCAATTTCGAGTTCTGCCATTTGGGCTGACCTCTGCCCCGAGGGTCTTCACCAAGCTAATGTCGGTAGTGGCTGCAAGTCTAAGAAGGGAAGGGATCCAGCTAGATTATGTCTGCCACTTCCTTCACAAACTGGGCTTCTCCCTCAATTTAAAGAAGTCACAGATGATACCATCACAGAGGCTCCAGTTCATTGGAGCGGTCCTGGACACTTCCCTGGGAAAAGCCTCGCCACCAGAGGTGAGGGCTCAAGATATTCTGCAGATGGTCACCAAGTTTCAAAATGCCCAACGTCTCCCAGCCTTCGACTTTTTGAGGTTGCTAGGCCTCATGGCATCCTGCATCTTCCTTGTGTCAGAGGCTCGCCTGAGAATGAGATCTCTTCAGTGGGCACTGAGAACTCAGTGGTCGCAATTCTCAGGGAGAATGACAGACCTCCTTCAGATTCCGGACAAGGTGGCTCGAGACCTTCAGTGGTGGGCCTGCCAGAAAAACATCTTGAAGGGGGAACTGTTTTGGCAACCATGGCCGGAGATAACAGTAGTCACAGATGCCTCACTCACGGGGTGGGGAGCCCATACCAACGATTTGACCATCAGCGGTCGTTGGTCTCCATCGGGGTCCAGACTACATATCAACTTGTTAGAGCTGAGAGCAATCAGACTAGCGCTGAAAGCTTTTCTGCCATCTGTACAGGGGAAAAAATGTCCTGATAATGACGGACAACACAGTGGCCATGCACTACCTCAACAAAAGAGGAGGCGTAGGATCACTGCCACTGTGCAGAGAGGCAATGCAGCTCTGGTGTTGGGCAATTCAAGAAGGAATCTCTCTATCAGCAGTTCACCTAGCCGGAGAGAAGAAGTTGACGGCAGACGCTCAAAGCAGGCAGGGCACAGTCTCCCACGAGTGGGAACTAGCTCAGGAAGTCCTTCAGGAGATCTTCGCCCTTTGGGGAACCCCTCAAGTGGATCTGTTTGCCACCAGTACCAACAGAAAGTGCGATCTGTTTTGTTCAAGGGAATTTCCCCCGAGAGGAGCTCTAGGGGACGCGTTCGTAGTGGACTGGGAGTTTCCACTCCTGTACGCGTTTCCACAAGTCCCTGTCATTCCTCAAATGATCAGGAGGTTTAGAAGATTCCGGAGAACCGTGATCCTAATTGCCCCAGACTGGGCCAGGAGAACATGGTACCCGGACCTTCTGGACATGTCCATCTGCCCTCCAATTCGTCTTCCACTCAAGGAGAATCTTCTCTCACAGAAGGGAGGTCAGGTTCTCCATCCAGACATCAGAACCCTCAACCTTCACGCCTGGCTTCTGAAAGGTTGAGATACAAGGATTGGGACCTCCCTGATGACGTCATGGAAGTGTTGCTTTCGGCCAGAATGCCAGCAACATAGTATTTATACCGCTGCCGTTGGAACACATTTTGCAGCTGGTGTAGAGAAGAGAATATCGACCCCTTTTCATGTGGTACACCAACGGTGTTATCCTTTCTACTCTACTTGACAAATTCAGGCCTTCAAGTTGGCACTATCAAGGGCTATCTCGCAGCGCTATCGATCTTCAAGCGCACTGCGAAGGAGCCTTCGTATTTCAAATTACCCTTAGTAATACAATTTCTGAAGGGATTTACTAATGTCTACCCTCCAAGACCTTTCCAGGTTCCTTTATGGGACGTAAATTTAGTCTTAAATTTCCTGATGGTACTCCTTTCGAACCACTCCACTCTTGTTCGCTAAGATTTCTCACCCTTAAAACTGTCTTATTGGTGGTTTTAACATCTGCTAGAAGGGTGAGCGAATTACAAGCTCTATCTTGTAAACCCCCTCATACAATTTTTCATAAAGACAAGGTTGTCCGATAGGTGAAGCCTAATT
The DNA here is from genome assembly GCF_040938575.1 of Ambystoma mexicanum. Taxonomy (NCBI): domain Eukaryota; kingdom Metazoa; phylum Chordata; class Amphibia; order Caudata; family Ambystomatidae; genus Ambystoma; species Ambystoma mexicanum. The sequence continues at coordinate 998,843,048 of NC_090923.1, forward strand.
TCCTCCCAAAGGTTGTTTCTGAATTCCACAACACTCAGAAAATTACTTTACCTTCATTCTATCCGTCTCCCCATCCGGGGAAAGAGTAAGAAAGGCTACATAGGCTGGACCCATGGTGGGCTTTAAGCTTTTACATCAGCAGACTTGCTAGGATTAGGCAAGCAGACCAACTGTTTGTGGGTTACTCAGGGCACAAGTTGGGACTACCGATAACAAAACAAACCATTTCTAGATGGATTATTTTGGCCATCCTGGAATGTTACAAACTGGCAGGGAAATAGCCTCCTCAAAATCTCAGGGCTCATTCAACCAGGGGTATCGCAGCCTCCTCGGCCCTCCAAAGAGGGGTTCCGGTTCGAGACACGTGCGGCTGCCACATGGTCGTCCGCACATACCTTCACAAGATTTTACAACCTGGATTCCTCCTCTAGTCAAGAGACTAGGTTTGGCAAAGCCATATTACATTCGGTTCATTCCAAAAAGGAAACATGGCGTTTTACTCCCACCTCCAATTGCACACCACTGCTATGGGAGTCTATCAAAGATAAGGAATACGCCGGAGGACACAATCCCTTCGAAGAAAAAGTTACTTCTTACCTTGTAACGTTCTTTCGATGGGATGTTCCTCCGACGTATTCCTTATCGCCCCTCCCATCCATCCCCGCAGTAATACTTCCCTTGTGGTTGCAGTTTACGCTCCTTCAAGGTCAATAACCAATTCATGTAAAACAACTGTTAACGTCAAAACGGAACTGAGCAACGGACGCTGCGCGAGTCTATTTATACGCGTGGTGACGTCGGCGCCGATATGGAGGCCGTCGAGGGACATCGGCTCGAGGGACATCGACGCGCAGCACCCTCTACTGAAAAAAAAATTCGAGGCCAGCAAGCTGGGAGATGATCTATCAAAGATAAGGAATACATCAGAGGAACATCCCATCGAAAGAACGTTACAAGGTAAGAAGTAACTTGTTCTTCTTTGTCATCCATAAAGACAAATTTGTTACACCATTGCACCGATGGTCGTTCTGGCGACAACATCGTGTGTATAATATGATGCAGCCTTACTCACCCAAGATGGCCGACGCCTCTGAATCCATTTGTGCGGGCCACGGTGCAGAGGTTGCACGTTCTTTACTTTCACGCCGCGACGATCATGTGACTCCATATAGTTCAACCAGGAAGTTCAGCAAATGCGTCACTACTCTCCAGAACGGTGCTTCGTAAGTTCGTTCCTAGGGAAAATGGTTCAAATCCCTTCCTCCTATCTTTAGCATTCTGAACCTATAATAATCCTGTTCTTTCTGCCCTTTCATACCTTAGACTCTTTCCTCTCGTCAGTCCGCTCGTCACCCCTCCGATAGGTTCCTATGCCGGCCTGAAGAGTGAGTTCCCGGGGATTTATAGTACCCTTTCTAATCTCACCCCTAATCTTAGCGGTTACACTAACCTCTGCTTCTGGTTTCCGGAAATGCTCTTTCTATCTCTATAGGACTCACCCCCTTTTTGAAGACTCCACACAGCATACCAGAGGCGCTCGACTCCGTACCCGGAGTAAGTTAGTCATAACTTTTCAATCAAGGCTGCAGACTACCGAAGGTGGACAAAGACTCACCTCTCCTTTCTCTCGCCCAGGACCAGTCTCGTCCGCACCTGACTCCTTGAAGGAAGCCTGGCAGATTCGTCCCGAAAGTCGACAGTTTACCGTCACTGCAACACAGGGTTTTTCTTCCCCGGAGGGTTTTCCCTGGGGACTGTGTTTCCTCCACAGCTGAAACTACTAACGGCTGGGAGGGAGCAGGGTGTCCCGGGAAGCCTTCACTTTCTGCGGTGTTGCTGTTGCGGAGTCTGCCCGCTGCCCAGGTTAGTGAACTGCACAACGTGTTCTATCTCAGATTGGGCACATTGTAATAGATAGCGACGCCCAAAATATAAAAAAATATTCACATTTGAGGCTACTGGGCAGACGTTAGACTTCCGATGGAGCAACAGATGCAGCAATTAATGGCTGCCATGCAGTCTATGTCTCTGGAGATGCAATCTCTGAAACAAGACAATGCTCAGTTAAGACAACAGGTCGCTCAAGCTTTTACAGAGACTCCCCCTTATGCTTTACATACCGAAAAGTATGACGGAGATCCTCACAAACTCAAGGAGTTCCTTGATAGTTGTATGGTTCAGTTTACCTTTAAAGCCCGTTTTTTCCCGTCCGATAAGGACAAGGTAGGTTATCTGATATCCCATTTGACAGGCCCTGCATTGGCCTGGGAGACTCCCCTAGTCACCTCGGGGAATGCCATTCTAGACTCATACACAGCCTTTACTAATAGTTTACGATCTATGTTTAGTAGGCAGGAAATTTCAGTTTCTACTCAGGAAAAATTACTAGATTTAAAGCAGGGCAATAAGGATCTCATGAGTTACGTGACTCAATTTAAACAACTATCGGCCGAAACAGGGTGGCCGGATGATGGTCTCCTCACACTATTTCGCAGAGGTCTTTCCAAGGAGCTGAAAGACGAAGTCTCAAAGGTTCCTCGACCAGCCAATTTAGCCGAGATGATTGCGCTCACTATGCAGATAGATTACCGTCTCCATGAGTGCTTCCATGAGAAGAAGAAAGGGAAACCCACCAAACCCTTCTCCGGTTCTCCTTCCCCTTTATCTCGATCTCAGACTTCCAACGAACCTATGCAAATAGGAGTAGCCAGAGGCCCTTTGTCAGCTGGTGAAAGAGAAAGATGAATGAGTCAGGGCCTATGCATGTACTGTGGGGCTTCGTCTCACATGATAAGGGATTGTCCCATCGTTCCTCCTCGTCGGACAAGGAATCCGATGCGGGGAAACGCCAAAACCCTGCCGTAAGGGGAACCACGGCAGGAGATCCTGAATGGAGTTCCCCAAAAAGACTTGGTACTTCTTTTAAAAAGGAGATGACGGAACACACTATGTTAGTACTTCCCCTGATCTTAAAGTTACCAGACTTAGAGCTACAAGGAGTCCCAGCATTAATTGATAGTGGAGCAGCTGGTAACTTTATAGACGACCAGTTGGCTGCGAAGCATGGATTCATCAGATCTGCCAAGACCTGTATAACTCCCATTCAGGGGATGGATGGGTGCCCTCTCAGTTCTGGGCCTATTAGAGAGCAGACAACCCCTCTTACATGCCAGATTGCCGCCCACAAGGAGACGTTAGTATTCGACTTGATTAAGACTGCTCATTTTCCCATTATATTGGGGTTACCGTGGTTGCGAACCCATAATCCTTTTATAAATTGGGCAGCGGGAACTTTATTTTTGGGTTCCGAATATTGTGTCTCCCATTGTCTTGCTCAATCCTCTGTTGGGATTCAAGCTCCTTCCATGATGGTTGACCCAACTGAAGGCCCATCAATTGGGATGGTCGGTGAGATCCTGAGGTGTCATCGACAGTTCCAGTCCGTATTTTCTCAGCCAGAATTCCCTAAGTTACCTCCTCATCGTCGGGATGACTGTCATTTGGATTTGTTCCCGGATCGACCGATACCCTTCGGTCGAATGTACATATTAGCGCAGCTGGAGAAAAAGGCTCTCAAAGACTATCTTCAGACTAATCTTCAAAATGGTCTTATAACTGAGTCCAAATCACCAGCTGGAGCCTCTTTATTCTTTATTCCCAAGAGAGATACAGAAGAACTACGGCCATGCATAGACTATCGAGGGCTTAATAAGGTTACCATCCCTGATAAGTATCCAATGCCGCTTATCCCTGACATTCTTGAAGCCGTTCAAGGGGCTTCTCTCTATACCAAGTTGGATTTACGAGGGGCATATCACTTGATTCGCATCGCCCCTGGCGATGAGTGGAAGACTGCCTTTCGGACCCCATTCGGTCATTATGAATATAGGGTGATGCCGTTTGGGTTAGCTAATGCTCCTGCTGTTTTTCAGCGTTTTATGGACCATCTATTCGCCGATGTACTCCTTCACTATGTAATCGTCTACTTGGATGATATTCTAGTTTTTTCACAGAGTATAGAGGAACACATCGGACATGTCAATTTAGTATTAGACCGCCTTAAGGCCAACCAGCTGTACTGCAAACTGGCAAAATGTGAGTTTCACAAGAACCAAGTGACGTATATAGGGTTCGTGTTGTCTGCCCAGGGAATTTCGATGGACCCTCGGAAGATCTCGGCTGTTTTGGATTGGCCTTCCCCCTCAAACGTCAAAGAGATCCAACGATTTTTGGGATTCGCAAATTTTTACAGAAAGTTCATCCCAGGATTCTCCAAGACCATGCTTCCCATCACCAGTCTTCTGAAGAAGGGGAAGACTTTCGTTTGGGATGACCCTGCGCAGAAAGCTTTCACTGAACTGAAGAGCCTTTTCACTTCAGCTTCCATCTTGCCCACCCCGGACCAGTCACGACCATTCATCGTTGCGACTGATGCGTCTCACCATGCTCTAGGGGCAGTTCTTTTGCAAAAAAATGAGTCAGGAGAAGAAAGACCAGTTGCTTATCTCTCCAAAACCTTCTCCTCCTCGGAAATAAATTATTCGGTCCTCGAGAAAGAATTGCTGGCAGTTAAGCGAGCATTTGAGGAGTGGAGACATCTTTTGCTGGGCTCGGTCCACCCGGTCGAAGTTCGAACCGACCATCACAACCTCAAAGTGTTGCAACAAGCCCACACCACTAACAGTCGACAGGCTCGCTGGGCCCACTTTTTTTTACCGTTTCGGATAGAATTTACTTTCCTTCCAGGAGATCAAAATCTTCGAGCAGACGCACTTTCACGAAAGGATCCTCCAATAAAGAAGTTCCACCCAGAGCCTTTCTTTCTTAAAGCTAAATTTCTGGCAACAGTGACTGATTTTCTACATACAGTCAGACAGGAAACTGCACGTCTAGATCCGATCTGCAGGAATTTACAAAAAACTCATTCGCTTACCCAGGAGAAAGGATATTACTTTTTCAATGATCAAGTGTTCATTCCGACCCCAACCCTTCAAAGAGAAGTCCTGTTCATGTGTCATGATTCAAAGGCGGCAGGGCATCGAGGATATCAAAATACCCTTGAGTTAATTACTCGTCATTTTTGGTGGCCAGGTCTAACCAAGGATATACAAGATTACGTATCAGCATATACTGTTTGTCTACAGTCTAAGACTCCCAGGTGTCCACGTTTTTGGTTTACTTACCTGCATGCCTATTCCGGACAAGCCCTGGCAAGTCATTTCCACCGACTTCATTGACGATCTTCCGTTGTCCTCTGGCTACACCACCGTTATGGTGACTATTGACTATTTCACAAAGATGGCCCATTTCACCCCTCTGAAAAAACTCCAGGGGCTGCTCTAATGTCAAATATCTTTATATCAGAAATTTTCTCCAGACATGGTCTTCCTAACACTATTGTGTCTGACCGGGGTCCCCAATATATCTCGCAATTTTGGAAGGGTATATGTCAAGCATTGGGGATCAATAGAGCCCTCAGCTCAGGATATCATCCTCAAACTAACGGACAGACTGAGCGCCTTAACCAAACATTAGAAACCTATTTACGTTGTTTTGTTTCTGCTGCACAAGATGATTGGGGAGATCTCCTACCCTTGGCAGAATATGCTTACAATAATGCCAGCCATTCGGCACTGAAGACCAGTCCTTTTTACTGCTCATATGGTTACCATCCATCCTTTGAACCTTCTGTCTCAAAGTCCTCCTCCAGATGTCCTGGAATAGACAGTCTTGTCGATGGTATTCAAAAGGGACAACAGCGCGCTCGAATAGCTCTGCTAGCTGCCCAAGATCGAGCCAAGAAGGTAGCAGACCGCCATCGACAAGATCTGCCCTCCATTCAAGTCGGGGATGCTGTCTGGTTATCAGCTCGGTTTCTCCCGAGACATTTGGTGCCGTCCAAGTTGTCACCCAAATACTTTGGACCGTTTAAAGTAATACCATTGGTCGGTCCGTTGGCAGTCCGATTGGCGTTGCCTCCTTCCTGGGCCCGTCTTCATCCGGTCTTTCACGTCTCCCAGATCAAATTATCCATTAAGGATCGATTTCAACGCACCCCTGCAGCTCGTCCCCCTCCAATAATGACCAATACTGGACCGGAATATGAAGTGGCAGGGATTTGCGACTCCAGATATCACCGGGGTCGCTTACAATTCCTAGTAGACTGGAAGGGTTATTCTCCTGCCGAACGGACATGGGAATTGGCGTCAGGAGTGCATGCTCCCTCTTTAGTTCGACGCTTTTTCCGGCTTTACCCGGGGAAACCGGGTTATCCGCCCCGTAGGAGGGGACATACTGTTACACCATTGCACCGATGGTCGTTCTGGCGACAACATCGTGTGTATAATATGATGCAGCCTTACTCACCCAAGATGGCCGACGCCTCTGAATCCGTTTGTGCGGGCCACGGTGCAGAGGTTTCACGTTCTTTACTTTCACGCCGCGACGATCATGTGACTCCATATAGTTCAACCAGGAAGTTCAGCAAATGCGTCGCTACTCTCCAGAACGGCGCTTCGTAAGTTCGTTCCTAGGGAAAATGGTTCAAATCCCTTCCTCCTATCTTTAGCATTCTGAACCTATAATAATCCTGTTCTTTCTGCCCTTTCATACCTTAGACTCTTTCCTCTCGTCAGTCCGCTCGTCACCCCTCTGATAGGTTCCTATGCCGGCCTGAAGAGTGAGTTCCCGGGGATTTATAGTACCCTTTCTAATCTCACCCCTAATCTTAACGGTTACACTAACCTCTGCTTCTGGTTTCCGGAAACGCTCTTTCTATCTCTATAGGACTCACCCCCTTTTTGAAGACTCCACACAGCATACCAGAGGCACTCGACTCCGTACCCGGAGTAAGTTAGTCATAACTTTTCAATCAAGGCTGCAGACTACCGAAGGTGGACAAAGACTCACCTCTCCTTTCTCTCGCCCAGGACCAGTCTCGTCCGCACCTGACTCCTTGAAGGAAGCCTGGCAGATTCGTCCCGAAAGTCGACAGTTTACCGTCACTGCAACACAGGGTTTTTCTTCCCCGGAGGGTTTTCCCTGGGGACTGTGTTTCCTCCACAGCTGAAACTACTAACGGCTGGGAGGGAGCAGGGTGTCCCGGGAAGCCTTCACTTTCTGCGGTGTTGCTGTTCTGGAGTCTGCCCGCTGCCCAGGTTAATGAACTCACAACGTGTTCTATCTCAGATTGGGCACATTGTAATAAAATTGGTTTTACGGACTCACCCTAGGTTCTCCCCCAAATTCGTTTCTAAATTTCACGTAAAAAAATAATTTGAGCTTCCGGCTTTCTTTCAGAAACCAACTAGCTCAGCTGAGGTCAAACTCCACACACTGGATGTTAGGAGGGCGGTTCTCTACTATGTATACAATACCAAACCGCTTAGGAATGCTGATAAACTGTTCGTCTCCATGGCCATAGGCAGACAAGGAGAACGTGTTTTCAAAAGAGCAATCTCCAAATGGATAGTCAAATGTATACAATTATAATATTCATTATTAGACAAGACACTGCCTTCTACACCAAGAGCCCACTCCACATGGGGTACTGGGGATACTCTAGCATTTATTGCAAATGTCCCCTTAGACAGCATAGCAGCCACATGGAGCTCAGTTCAGACCTTCACTCAGCACTACTGCATTGGCACACACTCCAAGACAGATACACAGGTGGGACAAGCGGTTCTAAAACATCTATTTGCTGCTATTCCTTCTCACAACCCACCACCTTCTCATAACACTGCTTGCTAATCTATGCATAGCATGTGATCCAAGCAGATTACGCAAGCATCAGAAGGAATACATTACTCACGGTAATCGTATTTCTGGTGCTTGTAACTGCTTAGATTCACATGCGCCCACCCTTCCTCCCATGAGAGAAGGTTGGGAACTCTGTACTCACGCTACTCCTCATGCTACCTAATTTAAGAAAAATACAATCTGAGGGATCTACACGCGTGAGGGATCATGGGTACAGGGGACGTCACACTAGGGATAGTATTACTGGCACGCCCTATTTCGACGTCCATTTTCGAGTTTCGAAAACAACAACGGTAATACTCTGCAGCTTCCACTAGATGTCGGCCTATGCATAGCATGTGAATCTAAGCAGATGCAAGCACCAGAAATACGATTATGGTGAGTAATGTATTCCATAAGAGCTGACCACTCACATCTACGTATTACTGTAATTCAAGTCTAACAAGCTATTGATCCTATAGAGACATGCGCATGGATGGGGGCTATAGTTTCCTTTTGTTATTTGGTTATAGGCTCTGGGGAAGCCTATATTCACATACCCAAGCAGCAGTCTACCAACTAATCTTATTTCGATGCACAGCTGAACTGAGTTTGCTTCACCACATTTTGTCTTATGTTTTTTACGAAGTTTATTCCAGCTATGAGTGGCCCCGAACACATAGACTACCTCCTTCATGCGACAACTGTCACTTTGGTGTGTGGCGTTGTTAGGGTTCTGAAACCTGTAATGCTCTACGCTAATACATTAACTTCAGTTACTACCCCCATCTGTTTTGCAAACCTGCCCTTTGTCCATCTTTTCCTTCTTTCACAGCCCTTACCGTAAAATCCTTAATTCATCTCCCTGCTTCTCTTGTTTTTCCATTACAGCATGTGCACTGATGTTTTTTTCATTTTCAGGACCTTTGTTCGCTCCATCTCGTCTCTGCCAAACTTGTAATGTGACAGCCTCATTACAGGTTTGGAAGTAAATCTCTGGATTTAATGCCAAAATTGTTTACCGTTACCGCCACTTGGTCCCATTGGCTTACCACAGGATTACAAGTGGTGGTATGACAATGTAAATCCTCATTTTTGCCATAAATTTTCACTCTCTCAACCCCCACCCAACCTACCCGCGCTCTCTCGACCCCACCCACCCTACCCGCGCTCTCTCGACCCGTACCCACCCACCCTACCTGTGCTCTCTCGAGCCCCACCCACCCAACCTGCTCTCTATCAACCATCACCCACCCACCCTACCTCCGCTCTCTCAACCCCCACCCACCCACCCTACCTCTGCTCTCTCAACCCCCACCCACCCACCCTACCTCTGCTCTCTCAACCCCCACCCACCCTACCTCCGCTCTCTCAACCCCCACCCACCAACCCTACCTCCGCTCTCGCAACCCCCACCAACCCACCCTACCTCCGCTCTCTCAACCCCCACCCTACCTCCGCTCTCTCAACCCCCACTAACTCACCCTACCCGCACTTGCTCAAACCTCACCCACCCAACCTACCCACGCTCTATCAACCCCCACCCACCCATCCTACCCACGCTCTATCAACGCCACCCACCCTACCTACCCATGCTCTATCAACTCCCAGCCACCCACCCTACCCACGCTCTATCGACCCCCACCCACCCTACCCACGCTCTATCAACCCCCACCCACCCACCCTACCCACGCTCTATCAATACCCATCCACCCACCCACCCTACCCACACTCTATCAACCCCCACCCTACCCACGCTCTATCAACATACAGCCACCCACCCTACCCGCGCTCTATCAACCCCCCCTACCCACACTCTATCAACCCCCACCCACTCACCCTACCCACTCTCTCTCAACCACCAACCCTACCCGCGCTCTCTCAACCCCCACCAACCCTACCCGCGCTTTGAACCCCCATCCTATCCACGGTCTATCAACCCCCACCCACCCTACCCACACTCTATCAACATCCACCCACCCACCCTACCCACACTCTATCAACCCCCACCCACCCACCCTACCCACGCTCTATCAACCCCCACCCACCCACCCTACCCACGCTCTATCAACCCCCACCCACTCACCCTACTCGCTCTCTCTCAACCACCAACCCTACCTGCGCTCTCTAACCCACACCGACCCTACCCGCGCTTTGAACCCCCATCCACCCACCCTACCCGCCCTCTCAACCCCCACCCACCCACCCTACCCGCCCTCTCAACCCCCACCCACCCTACCTGCATTCTTTCAAACCCTACCCACTCACCCTACCCGCGCTCTTTCAACCCCCACCCACCCTACCGGTGCTCTTTCAACCCCTATCCACCCACCCTACCTGTGTTCTCTCAACCCTCACCCACCCTACCAGCACTCTCCGCTCTCTCAACCCGCAAACACCCACTCTACCCACGCTCTCAACCCTCACCAACCCTACCTGTGCTCTCTCATCCCCCACCCACCCTACCCACGCTCTTTCAATGCCCACCAACCTGCCGTAGCCACGCTCTCTCAATGCCCACCACCCCGCCCTACCCACGCTCTCTCAACGTACCACCCACCCACCCAACATGCGCTCTCTCAACACACGCCCTCCCACCCCACCTGCGCTCTCTGAACCCCCGCCCTCCCACCCCACCTGCACTCTCTCAACCCACACCTGCCCACCCCACATGCGCTCTCTCAACCCCCACCCGCCCACCACACCTGCGCTCTCAACCACCAACCCTACCCGCGCTCTCAACCCCACCCACCCTACCCGCACTCTCTCAACCACCACCAACCCACCCTACCCGCGCTCTCTCAACCCCCACCCACCCACCCTACCTGCGCTCTCTCAACCCCCACCCACCCACCCTACCTGCGCTCTCTCAACCCCTACCCACCCACCCTACCTGCGCTCTCTCAACCCCCACTAACTCACCCTACCCGCACTCGCTCAACCCCCACCCACCCAACCTACCCACACTCTATCAACCCCCAAGCTCTATCAACCCCCACCCACCCTACCCACTCTCTATCAACCCCCACCCACTCACCCTACCCGCTCTCTCGCAACCACCAACCCTACCCACGCTCTCTCAACCCCCACCAACCCTACCCGCGTTTTAAACCCCCATCCACCAACCCTACCCGCACTCTATCAACCCCCACCCACCCTATCTGCGCTCTTTCAAACCCTACCCACTCACCCTACCCGTGCTCTCTCAACCAACACCCACCCTACCCACGCTCTCTCAAACCTCCTATGCACTCTCTCTACTCCCACCCACTCTACCCATGCTCTCTCAACCCCCACCCACCCTACCCGTGCTCTTTCAACCCCCATCCACCCACCCTACCCGCTTTCTCTCAACCCTCATCCACCCACCCTACCCGCGCTCGCTCAAACTGCACCTACCCACGCACTCTCAAAACATCACCCACCCCACCATACCCACGCTCTCTCAGCCCCCACCCCACCCACACTCTCTCATCCCCCATCCGCCCACCCCACCCAGGCTCTCTCATCACCCACCCGCCCACCCCACCTACGCTCTCTCAACCCAAACCCGCCCACCCCACCTGCGCTCTCTCAACCCCCAACCACCAACACTACCCGTGCTCTCAACCCCACCCACCCTACCCGTACTCTCTCAACCTCCACCCACCCTACCCGTGCTCTCTCAACCCCAAACACCCTACCCGCACTCTCTCTACCCCATCCACCCACTCTACCCGCACTCTCTCAAACCCCCACCCACCCTACCCATACTTTTTCAAACCCCACCCTACCCACAGTCTCTCAACCCCTACCCACGCTCTCTCAGCCCCCACCCACCATACCTGCACTCTCAGCCCCCACCCACCTACTCTACCCGCACTCTCTCAACCCCCAACCACCAACCCTACCCGCGCTCTCTCAACCCCCACCCCACCTGTGCTCTCTCAACCCCCAACCACCAACCCTACCCATGCTCTCAACCCCACCCACCCTACCCATACTCTCTCAACCTCCACCCACCCTACCCGTGCTCTCTCAACCCCACACAGCCTACCCGCACTCTCTCAAACCCCCACCCACCCTACCCATACTGTTTCAAATCCCACCCTACCCACTCTCTCTCAACCCCCACCCACCATACCTGCGCTCTCAGCCCCCACCCACCTACTCTACCCGCACTCTCTCAACCCCGAACCACCAACCCTACCTGAGCTCTCTCAACCCCCACCCACCCTATCCGCGCTCTCTCAACCCCCACCCACCCTACCTGTGCTCTCTCAATCCCCATCCACCCACCCTACCCATGCTCTCTCAACCCCCACCCACCCTACCCACGCTCTCTCAACTGCGACCCACCCACCCGACCCGCGCTCTCTCAACCGCCGCGCTCTCTCAATCCCCACCCATCCACCCTACCCGTGCTCTCTCAACCTACTCGTGCTCTCTCAACCCCCACCCACCCTACACACGCTCTCTCAACACCCACCCACCCTACCCGCACCCTCTCAACCCCCACCCACCCTACCCGTGCTCTCTCAACCTCCACCCACCCTACCCGTGCTCTCTCAACCGACCCACGCTTTCTCAACCACCACCCACCCTACCCGCACTCTCTCAAATACCGTCACCCACCAACCCTACCTGTGCTCTCTCAACCAGCACCCACCCACCCTACGCACGCTCTCTCAACCCCCACGCACCCTAACCGTGCTCTCTCTACCCCCTCCGACCACACCCGCGCTCTCTCAACTCCCACCCACCCTACCCGCACTCTCTCAATGTTTAACCCACCCAACCTGCGCTCTCTCAACCACCACCCACCCTACCCGCGTTCTCTCAACCCCCACCCACCCTACCGGCGCTCTTACAACCCCCACCCTACCTGTGCTCTCTCAACCCCCACCCACCCTACCCCTGCTCTCTCAACCCACACCCTCCCTACCCGCGCTCTCTCAACCACCCGCGCTCTCTCAACTAACACCCAACCACCCTACATGTGCTCTCAACCCCCACCCACCCTAACCGCGCTCTCTCAAACACCAACCCATCCACCCTACCCGCGCTCTCTCAACCCCCACTCACCCTACCTGTGCTCTCTCAACCCCTACTCACCCATCCAACCTGCGTTCTCTCAACCTCCACCAACCCTACCCGCACTCTCTCTACCCCACCCACCAACTTAACCCACACTCTCTCTACCCTAACCCACCCTACCCACAATCTCTCCACCCCCACCCACCCTACCCAGACACTCTCTACCCACACCCACCCTACCCATACTCTTCTATCCCCAGCCACCCTACCTGTACTCTCTCTACATCCACCCACCCTACCCACTCTCTCTCTACCCCCACCCACCGTACCCGTACTCTCTCTACCTCCACCCACCCTACCTACACTTTACCCCCACCCACTTTCCCTACCCGCACTCTCTCTATCCCCAATACTCTACCCACACTCTATCCCCACCCACCCTACACGCACATATCGGAGTCAATTGATACAAATTGGGGAACCCTTACATTTGAGAAACTCAGTTGAAGAGCCACCACACCTACTATTGCTACTGAAAAATCAATAGGATTTGATATTTATAGTAGCAGAGGTGGAGTTAATTCAAACTGGAGACAGAGCATTGATTTCCACTGATTGAATTCTTATTCCTTCTACTCGTGCCTATATCAGACTTGCCTCTAAGTCAGGCCTACCTTGGCGCTGTGGCTTAGATGTATTTGCAAGAGTGATTGATCCTGACTATAGGGCTGATATCAAAATATTTATACAAAATAATGGGAAAAAGCATATCTAGTTAAAGCTGGAAAGAGAATAGCTCAAGGAATATTGGAAAAGGCTCGGTTTCCAAAACCATGAGGAATTAAAAATAGTGATCAAACTAAGAGAGGAACTCAGGGTTTTGTTTTGGGAAAGCATATACTGAATCTTCTGAGAAATCCATAGTGAAATCAAATTTTGATGAAGAGGAAGAGGTTATTCTCGACTTGGCTTTTGCACAAAGAAATGATGCATTGTTTGCAGAACTCTTTATTCAGGTGATATCTGAGGAGGAAGGAAGAGAAAAGGGCTGTTTATTTTCTAAAAAACTGATTGTTACATAGAGGAGATGTAGGACCAACAGGTACTCCCAGGTCACAGATTGTAATACCCAAAAGCCATAAAAATATTGTTTTGGAAATGGCTCATTCCCATTCAACAATGGGTCAATTAGAAACTGCAAAAACTCAGGCCCTTATGAGATTCTTGAGCAGATGGAACAGTAGAACTATAACGTTTCTCAACCAGACAGAAAAATCAAAACTCATATTTACCATATCAATTTGCTTAAAGAATGGAAAGAAGACCTTATTAAAATACTACAGTCATGTTAACAAACTTATTGTCTGAGGAAAATTATACCAATAAAATAATTTCTCCTGATTTACCAAAAAAATCGAAAACACGATCTGATAGACTTCTTACAACAATTCCCTAATGTATTTATAATTGAACCAGGAGAGTGAAAGGTGTATACCATAATATTCACACTCCCAGGGAAGGTTGTTCATCAGAAACCTTATAGAATCCCTAGTGTAGGAAACAAATTAATCAAGATGAAACTGGAGCTAAGATAAAAGCAGATAATATTGAACCCTCACAAAGTCCTTGGTCCTCTCCTATTGTACTGGTTACTAAACCCGATAATTCCTGGAGGTTTTGTATCGACTAGTCAATGAGGTATCACAATTTGACAGCTACCCTATGACTAGGATAGATTACTTGATTGATAGATTAGGAGATGCAGTATATCTTTCGACCATTCACCTAACGGAAGGTTATTGGCAGGTGCCAGTCAGACCCATAGATAAACCGAAGACAGCCTTTTCCACTCCGATGGGTTTGTTTAAATTTAAAGTTTGCCCCTTTGGGTTGCATGGGGCCCATCTACCTTTTAAAGACTTATAGATTAAATTCTCAGACCATATGCGTTATTTTGTGACGCCTACAATGGCATTATTATACATAGTAAAACATGGCCAGAACATATGTCACATTTATATAAGGTTACACTGGCCTTAAGGACAGCTAGACTTACGGCTAACCCGAAGAAGTGTCATCTTGCTAGATCGGCAGTGAAGTATCTAGGTTTCTTTGTGGGACATGGATTAGTTCAACCACTGACTGAAACAGAGCTGTTAAAGAGACCCAAGCTCCCAAGACTAAGAAAGAACTGCAAGCTTTCCTGGGCTTGGTTGGTTATTACAGAGGAGTCATCTCAAATTTCTCTTCCATCACTTCCGTTCTTACAGCCAAACATAGAAAAGCAGAACCCCAAAAACTTAAATGGCATTCTGAAGACCAAGTATGTTTTGACAAATTAAACCAGATCTTATGTAGTGAACCTGTCTTGAAGGTGGCAGACTTCAATAGACCCTTTAGCCTACAGACCGATGTGTCACATACTGGTCTTGCAGCTGCATTATCACAAATGCATGATGGTATAGAACATCCTATCCTCTACATTAGTAGAAAACATTTTCCCCGAAAGAAGAATTATGCTAATTTGGAACTTGAAGCCCTGGCCATCAAATTTACTTTATAACTTATTTGAAATACTATCTTGACAGGTTGAAAATCCCAACGAGTAACTGACCATGCTCCCTTTAAATGGTTGAATTTGAGACAAAAAATACCACTTCTAGAGTTATGCGCTGGTTTTTAGATTTACAGCCCTATTGTTTTTCGGTTGAACATCGGAAAAGAAAAGAACAACGTAATGTTGATTTCCTTTCACGATTCCCAATATAGGCTGTGAAAGCCATTGACTTTAGGTGAATGGTATGTGATGAATTAGAAGTGATTCATCCAGGAAACCCTCTCATGTGGCCAGGGAAAGGCAGATGCTTTCTGATCCTGACCCTGGGTGGGGCGGTGTTAGCTCGGAGGATCACATGGGAGGGGCAAAAGTTCAAGATGAATTGGAGACCCCCTTAGATAACTTTCCCAGAGACCCCAATTTCCTAATGGTATATTGCAAAATAGAAACTGTTGAAATGAGTGACTTTTGTACTAGGAACTTCAGGGGACGAAGAAGATGGCTACAGAGGCACAAGATTGCAGAATGCAGCCCATTGAGGTTAATGACCCACACCTGCGGATGGCTGAGAGGCATAAAAGGCGCCCTCAGGTGCAGGCTAGGAGACCAAAGAGGAAGAAGCTGAAGCACCAGGAGAGCAGTAGCAGTAGTAGTGTGTGGAGAGGCTTTAGATTCTCCACAAAGCAGCAGATGAAGAAATCGTCCAGTAGCCAGGACGCCGGGACCAGAGTGGCGAGAGAAATTGATGCCGGTCCAGAAACGGTCATATGGGCTTGAGATTTCAGCTGCAGAGGCCGCACAGCGGAAAGCGCACCTTTTTATATATTTTTGTCTGTTGTGAAGCATTCAGCCGTGGCAGGTGAGCACCGGATCGCTGGAGAGGTTTCAGCTGCAGAGGTTGCGCAGCGGAAAGGGTATCTTTCTGTCACCTTCCCCATAGTAAGGCGTTCGGCAGTGGCAGGCGAGCACGAGATCGATGGGGGAGCCGCGAGAGCTATGGAAGCCGCAGACGTGAGATGCGGGAATCCATGCAGGAGAAGGTGCCAGGCCGTGTAGCAAAACTGAAGCAGATATACTGGGAGCATCGAGGTACACAGACGCGTACGGCAAACCCGGTGAGTTCACTATTATATTGCACTGCGTGATTACTCGCTGCTTGAATCCAGCCTCCCTTTTGGCAGTTGGTCAGCAGGTGCAAGTGGATCTAGGTCATCGGGCCTAAGCTCCACCCACCTTTTAATCACCTTAAACTGTTGGCGCCTTCCTGTTTTCCTGCCCTTTTTCCTTACTTAAGCAGAACTCCAGCCTTTCCTTTGCAGTTGGTGAGCAGGTGCAAGTGGCTCTAGGTCACCTAGCCTAAGCTCCACCCACCTTCGCAGCACTGCCTCGTCCCTTCTGCTCCTAACTGTTAGATTAAGGGTGTCTCTCGCCCGGGCATTGGAAGTGAAAGGCAGACGAAGAAAAGGGCAATTCCTATTTGGACCTGTTTGGACCAGGAAGGCCTAGGGACCCAAACTCCTGCTCAGACAATAGTAGCATGTGCCGACATGTATTTTCTCCCTCTGTCCCCACAGGGCATCCCCACCATCACCAGGCAACGTCAACCACATCACCTCCCTGTAAGGCATGGACTCTACAATGCAGCAACCTCACCACATCAGCCTCAAGCCCATCAACACTCCCTCACCGTCCACAACACGGAAGTTGATGCTCGCCAACGTCCGCTCAGCTATCACCCATGCAGCAAACATTGCCAACCTCATCACTACACACGACCTTGATGCCATCTTCGTCACCGAGACCTGACATAGATCCACCTTCATCCACATCCTAGACCTCCTTGTCCCTTACAGTTACAGCATCCAACAAAGAGGCCGGCCGAACAAGACAGGTGTAGGCCTTGCAGTCATACACAACACCTTGTGGTCCTGCACCAGACTTGACATTGACAACATTGGCTCCTTTGAAGTCCTCTCCTGCCACTTCCCGCTCTCCCCGACAGACACAGTCACCTTCCATCTCATCTGCAGACTATCACGAAACATGAGAAAACCTGGCGCCGCTCCAGGACTGCAACCGACCTGGCTCTCCTCAAGGAACTCAGAGCAATCTGCTGACAACTAATGTTGAAAAGGTACGCACATTAAGGCAATTGAGAAACAGCCAGGGTTGCCTAAGCCAAAAGAGGATAACAGCCTAACAGTGTGTGTGACGAATATTGCCCAGGTGCAGAGAATGTTTTAAACCCACATTGCCAAAGGCAAAGAAATGTGAAGAGAAAGAGTTATTATCTGCATCTGGTTAATGATACAAAGGTGGAACAAAATTGGCAGGAGGGCTGCCCTCCTGATAAAAGAGGTCCAGGAGGAAGCAAGCATTGCCTGTCTTGCGTGTGGCAAACACTCAGGTGTAATAAATAGCACCGGTGTGATTCTTGTATCACTTAAAGGAAGTCTTAAACCTAATTGTATGAAACAGAAGAATTGTTCAATCTTTGAAGTTGACCATTAGCACAAAAGTACTTAGACATAGTTGTTGGACATGGCAAGGGGGTACACCAGGTCCTAGAACGTTTTGCCAATTGGTTCTGTTCAGGCAGGAGAGTATACCCGCACAGTGAACTGCAGTAGTTTATCTTGGCTGGCAAGAGAGAATACCAGACCAAGAACATTTATAACCATTGGTTCTGTTCTGTCAGGAATATACCACAGCAGATTGTTGTAGAATGGTCAACCTAGCATGAGAAGAAACCAGGTGGAAACTCATAAAGTACTGTGGTGGAGTTAAACATATGGTGAAGTGGTGCCAAACTATCTTGACAAAAGACATGTGTTTTTAAGTTAATGAAGTTCTGAACTATATTCATTGTTGATGATGTCTATTTTGATGAAGCAGTACTGAAGTTAAAGCAATGCCAAAATATTCTGACAAAGACATTTGTTTTGAAGTTAATGAAGTTCTGAACTATATTATTGTTGATGTCTATTTTGATGAAGCAGTACTGAAGTTAAAGTGATGCCAAAATATTCTGACAAAGACATTTGTTTTAAAATTAATGGCGTTCTGAACTGTTCATTGACTATAAGTGAGAAGTGGAAAGCTTTGTTAAACAATTGTGAACCATCATTGGAATCCAAGTTAGAACTTTGTGTTGTCAAATGGGATTAGAAAGAGAACTGAAGTGGAACTATTTTGTTATGACACAGGATTTCCTTATCCTTTTTGAACATTTAAATAAAGACTTGCCTGAATCTGGGGCAGAGGAGTTCGCCCAGGTTATCAGAAGAAGCAGCTGTTGTGGTGTGACTTATACTGTTATATTTGTTGTTGTTAAACTGACATGTATTTCCTTATTGATGTATTGAGTGTAAAAGTGATAAATGTGAGGGACAGAAACCTTTTGTTTGAGTGTCTTCCTTTAGTGTACTTTAGGGAGGGAAATCTTGTCAGGGTAGGGATAGTTAGGCGTTTAACCAACCTTTTTTATGTTTAGTAGTTTTTTATTGAGATTAAACAAATAGGATCAGTACATAATAAAATAATGCCATTGCAGACGATAATGAAGAAAAACATGAATCGAAATTTGTTCTCGAGAAAAACTAACCTATGTTCATAGAATGAAGGGGTAGTGGAGTATGACCACAGAGATATTTCATTGATGGGAGAGACTCTACAACATTGGAGTCTGTAAATGAGTTAGAGTTCATAGACATTAGACTCACAGGGGAAAGACAGACAGAATACAAACATGAAAACAGAGGGAAGTGGGGGGCGGGTATCAATAGCAATATAATATTTAGATTCATATGGAGTAATATATAGGCGAAAGCCGAAGAACATGCAAGAGTAGATGGGCAATGCACACCCTGGGAGGTGAGTTCAGAATAAGTGCTCAAGATCCATTCGGAGCTGCAGCAAAGCAATCCAGATAGTGGATAAAAAAAGCCCATTTGGCGTTTTACTTGGGAATTGTATCCATAGACGTGGCCATAAATAACTCAATTCTATGCACATGGCAAATGTTGTTCCACCACCCTTTGACAGAGTCTTTCCATTTGGTGGTGATGAGCTTCAAAGCAATGGCAATGAACAAATCATATAGCCTGGCAGAGGCATGCAAATTGATGTTAGTGACCGCCAGACTAAATAAATATAAACAGTCAAAAAACATATGTTTGTAGGATGCAGAGGTACACCCGCAAGACCAACATTTATCTTCTGTGTCTTTATTGGATTTGGATAATTTCACTGGGGTAATAAATGCTCTATGGATAAAGAAGAGTAGATGTTGTGTTATGTTGGCTGACACAGATATACCCCTGATCCGGGAGTACAGTAGGGACCATGTTTGGTCATTCAAGCACTCACTAGAACATCATTCCAAGCCGAGCGAGCCGGCCAGACAGCATTGTTAGAGGTCAAAACTTTATAAAACTTAGAGGCCTTTATATCAGAAACCATCGTCAAAAATAAAAGTCTGGAGGCATCAGTGTTAGGCAGAATCATATGCAGTACCCCTTGGGAACACTGCACACAATTAAGACTACAAGTGCAAGTACAGTTTCACCTTTGGTACAAGCCTGTACTACACAGTAATGTGGTAGCAGTGGCTGAGCAGCCAGACTTATCTCAAGACTAAAGTGAGCAGTACAAGAGGTTACACAAAGGACTAGCAATCACAGTGATTCAAACAAACACTTACTCAAGGTTTCTTGGTAAAAGAATATACATTTATTTACACAGTCAGTTGGAAAACATTCCACTAGTAAGAGCAGCTCGACATCACAATCTAAGATATTACAATACACAACCAATCCGTTTCTGAACAAGTTCAGCTCCCCCGAACTGGGAGCAAAATGGCACTTCAGTTACTTTAAAAAGCGGTAAAAAGACAAGGTTAAAATAAATATATCACAAGATACTTTCATAGGTAGGGCAAATGGTTCCAGTTCGCTACAACCAGCAATTCAATTCAATAGGCCTTGGCCAAAGTCAATGGTTTGTTTTGTTTTGTTTGTTTTATTCGTATTTATATAGCGCACAACAGCCCGAGGACATTGTGGCACTTGTTACAGTACAAAGCTTAGTTACTTAGTTACATGGTCATTAGCAATATATATACGGGTTGCGATATAGTTACACAGTCATTACAGAGTCTTGGATAGGATAGCACAGTTCTGGTAGTAAATGGTTAAGTCTTTGCCACGGTTTTAGAAGTAGTCGGTCAGAGGAAAAGTTATATGTCGGTTGGGAAAGGTTCACAAACTTTCACCGCAGCCGAAAAGATTTCCTGACCGTGTTTGCACAGTACCTTTTAATTGAAGAAGAGCTGTAGCTGAGGCAGTTGTTCCTGGCAGTTTCTGCAGATCTCGCTGTTCCTGAGCTTCAGTCGTGGGGACAAGAAGGAGGACGTCGGGAGGTTCCTGCTCTGCCCAGGGAAGAGGAGGCCACAAGCTTGGCAAAACATCGGTTTAAGGTGTGAGTGCTGTAAACTATCCTTCCCACTAGCTATCTGGTTTTCAACAGCACTCTGAAGAATTTTCGACCAGTATAGGGACAGGGTCCAGGTGTCTTGCGAGTTGGTTGTTCCCACCAAACTCAAGGGAAGAAGTTATCCTTGAAGGGCTTCTCTGTCGATGGAGTTTCAGGCAATTCGGACCTGTGGCAGGGGTTCGCCGGTGGACCAGGAGTTGCAGCAGTCGTCTTCCGTCAGCTCGTCTTCGGTTCTCTCGATCCTGTGGTCGACTCTGCTTTCCAAGTCCCAGAGGCCTGCTTTTAAACAGTTTTCCCCCATTCATCCCAGCCTAGCTGTCACTCACCCTGCAGAGTGGCTGTCCTTGCCAGACAACCAGCCAGCCAATCACACCAGAGTGCATTCAGGTCTCCTAGGAGACTAAGCACAGGGAGTTTCTGGCACCTCCCTCACATCCAGTCCACCCCAGGCACTCAGGCACCAGAGGAAGGCTTCAGCACTGAAGCCTGCCAAAGGACAGCTAACAAAGGGACCATATCTGGTTTGGCACGCAGAGTTAAACACAAGAAGGACCTTTTCTAAAAGAAGCGGCGAAAAAGGATGACCGGAGTCTGTTTTTACAGAGGGGTCATGGGCGCCATATTGAAAAACATGGCTGGCCCGATTTTTTAACTCCATATCCAAAGAACATAAAAGTAAAAGACACATCAAAATACATGAGGAGTGTGGAAAAAAGGCTCACACTCTTTCCAGGTAAAAATTAAAATCCTAGAGATCCAGCAAAGTTGCTGGGGGCTCAAAAGGTAAGGGAAATGAGCACATTCTTGAGAATTCTCCCTAACACTTGTCCCCCCCAGACTAAGGGACAGGAGGATTTAATCCACTCCTGGATGAACCTCCTTACTCCAGTCGGTCAAACATCCTGGAGAGACCATCAGCATTTTGGTGGTGACACCCAGACCTGTGTTCAATGGAAATATCAAACCCTTGCAGGCTGATTGACCGTCTCAGTAGTTTAGGGGTTTCCCCTTTCATTTGCATCAACCATCTCAAGGGTTGGTGGTCAGTCTGAATCACAAAAGTAGATCCATACAAGTATGGTCTAAACATCTTCACTGACCACACTATAGCAAAACATTCTCTTTCAATGTTTGCCCACCTTGTCTCAGGTTCCTTCAGCTTCCTGCTGATGAAGCAAATGGGGTGCTCCCTACCTTTCTCATCCAGTTGACTCAGAACTGCACTTATACTTGTATTTGAAGCATCTGTCTGCACAATAAAGGTTTGGTTATAGTCAGGAGCTCTTAAGACTAGAGCTTGACAAAGGGCTTTCTTAAGTCCTTCAAATGCTTGAGTGTACTCCTCATTCTACCTGATCTTTTTAGGGAATTTGGGAGAGGAGATCATATTTAAGGGAGAAGCTATGGTCCCATAGTTCTCTATGAAGTTCCTATAGTAACCAGTGATGCCTAGGAAGGCTCTCACTGGGGTTTGAGTAGTAGGGGTGGTCCAGTTTTGTACAGCTTGTACCTTTCTAGGCAATGGCCTGATTTCGCCTCCTTGTACCTCATGTCCAAGGTAGACCAGTTTACTCTGACCAATTTGACACTTACTCGCCTTTATGGTGAGATGGGCCTGCTCAAGAGCCTGCAAAACATATCCTAAGTGGTCAACATGTTCTTTCCAAGTAGGGCTCAACACGGCAGTGTCATCCAAGTATGCCATGAAGATGTCCTCCATCCCATTCAGAAACTGGTTGACCATCCTTTGGAATGTTGCAGGTGCATTCTTTAGTCCAAAAGGCATTATCTTAAACTGGTAGAGGCCCCCTGGGGTTGGGAATGCAGTTTTCTCCTTGCCATGGTCTGTCAGGCCTATTTGCCAATAGCCTGAAGTGAGATAAAATGTACTGAGGTACTTGGCTGAACCAAGCTTGTCCACCAGTTCATCTGTCCTTGGTAAAGGATGGGCATCAGTCTTAGTGACTGCATTAAGAGCTCTATAGTCCACACAGAATCTCACCTCCTTGGATCCTGCCTTTGGCACTAGTACAACTGGACTAGACCATGGACTTGTAGATGGCGCTATTACCCCAAGATCAAGCATCTTGTTGACCTCTTTGTTTATGTGGATTCTTACATGATCTGACATCCTGTAACCTCTGCTTTTGACAGGTAAACAGTCACCAGTGAAAATATCCTGCTGGCCCCAAGGGGTCAAGCCTGGTGATAGTGAAAACAGGGATGCAAACTGATTTAACAGAAACGTGCACTCCTCCTGTTGTTCAGGTGTCAAATTAAAAGAGAGATTGACTCCTTCTATCTTCTCATCTAAAGGCTGTCCTCTGAGTAGGTCAGGTAGAGGTTCACTCTCCTCCTCCTCTTGAGCTGAAGCTAGAAGCAAAGCTCCTACTTCTGGTCTTGAGACATACGCTTTTAGACGGTTGGTGTGAAAGACTGTGGGAGCCTCCTTAGGATTGCCTAAGTCCACCAGATAGTTGACCTCTCAAAGTTTGCCCACAACCTTGAAGGGTCCAATCCACTTGTCCTCTAAGGCCCTCTGCCTTGTAGGAACCATAACTAGAACTTGCTGGTCTTGAGCAAACTCAACCATGTAGGCCTTCTGGTCATGCCAATGCTTCACCAGAGCCTGACCTGCTTCCAAGTTATCTGATGCTTTTTGCCATCATGTGTGACATTCTCCTCCAGAGACCTATTACATAGTCAGTGTCTCTCACTGGCTTGGGGGAAGGAGCATTCTCCAAGCCCTTCTTAATTAGGGCCAAGGGGCCTCTAACTGGATGGCCATAGAGAAGCTCAAAGGGACTAAATCCAACTGCCTCCTGACGGACTTCTCTATAAGCAAACAGAAGGCATGGCAGTAGAAGGTCCCACCTTCGTCTAAGGGGTTCTTCTAAAGCACCTATCATGCTCTTCATTGTATGGTTAAACCTCTCTACCAATCCATTAGTCTGTCGATGGTAGGCAGTTTAGAACTTGCAAGTTACTCCACAGTTCTTCCACATGGCCTGCATGTAGTGGGACATAAAATTGGATCCCCCGTCAGAGATAACTTCCTTTGTAAATCCTACCCTGGTAAAAATATCAAGTAGGGCCTTAGCAACAGCCTGAGCTGTAACAGTCCTCATAGGTATTGCTTCAGTATACCTAGTAGCATGGTCTACTACAACCAGGATAAACCTGTTTCCTGAAGAGGTTGGAGGGTCTAAGGGTCCAACAATGTCGATTCCTACCCTCTCAAAAGGCACTCCCACTACTGGGAGGGGCACCAAGGGTGCCACATTCTTGGCTCCACTCTTGCCAGATGTCTGAGAAGTGTGACAGCTCCTACAGAATTTATCTATTTCAGACCCCAACTTAGGCCAGTATAAATACAGAGAGAGCCTTTCTTTGGTTTTCTTGAAACTCAAGTGACCAGCCAAAGATATCTCATGGGCTAACTGATAGAACTGGAGTCTGCTTTCTAGGGGCACTACAAGTCGTCTGTAGTCCCCTGGATAGACTCAGTTGGTTCACTATAGAGGAGTCGATCTTCCCATGATACCCTATGCTTCCCTGGCTCTTGCCCATCCAGCTGGGAAGTTGCCTGTTGGCAAAGACCTTCAAGAGTAGGATACTCTCTTTGACCTCTGCTGAAGTCTGCCCTACAGGGTCCACCTTCTGCCAGTAAAGACTGCAGCTCAGAATGGTCTGCAGGATCCAGATCTCCAACAGGGGCAAGGTCCTCTTCCAGCTCTGATTCCTCAGCAGCTGATTCAACCACACTAGGTTGCTCCTCACACTCAGTCTCTGCTGGTGGAGGAGTCACAGGTGTGACTTTGGACAGTCCTCTCGGGGATGTCCTTGTTGTTTGCATAGGAGTGCTGGCTGGTTTCTTCCTCAGGGCTTTAGGTTTCCGCTTTTTCTCTTTCTTCTTAGAAATTGCGGTCAGTAAATCCTGTGGACTGGGGGTTATAGTTTCCTCTATACGTTCCCCTGGAGAGCCCCTTAAGGTACTCTCTCTGGCTTTCCTAGTCTGCTCCTGTTTCCTTTTGCTGGGAGGCCTGGGGGTGCTTGATACAACTCGCAAGGGTTTTTAAGTCATTCCCCAACAGGACTCTCCCAGGTAATTCACTCTGCACACTTACAGGTATCTTGACAGTCATGTCATTGCACTGGATGAGAGCTGGTAACTGTGGAAGCATTTGGACAGGGCCCCCAGCAAGCGTAGTGAGGTATGTGGGTGCCTTAGCAATATCCTCTACCTTCAAAAAAGATTAATCAACTACAGTAATGCTGGCCCCAGTGTCTCTGATGGCAGGGGTCTTCTGACCATTCACAAGAACACTGTCTCTGTAATACTCTTTAGTATTGTCTAGAATGGAATGGTAGTCATATAAGTTCTGCTGTTCCCACAGACCCAGGGACACCAAAGAAACTCTAGCTAAGACTTGCATGGGTTCCTCAATCAGTAAGTGAACATTTCCACTTGCCATTGGTAATTCTTCCTCTGGGGAGAAGGCTAAGGAGACAGTGTGGATCCCTTAAGGTTTACCTTTACATCTGGGATCCCCTTTCACATGGTCAGTTGACCCACAAGCATAACATTTTCCAAATGTCTCTATCAATGGGGGTTTGGTTTGACCTCCTTCTGGTTTTGCACCAGGAGGTACACTAGCCTGATTCGGTTTCCCAGGTGGCTTAACCTTGTTATGTTTGTGGCCCTCTTTTGGATTGGAGGTATTAGAATTCTCTCTGTTATCTTTTTGTGTGCTGCTTCCCCTCATCCTTTTTCTGAGTTGCCCCAGAATCCTTGTGAGTAGCCCTGTTGGCAACCCACAAGTCAGCCGCCCTTGCTAACTTCTTTGGATCAATTTCCTTTGAGTCAGCGAAGTGCTGTCTCAGCTCAGGAGAGCAGGCATCATAGATAGACTCCAACATAAACAGATTTCTCATATCTTCATAAGTGTTGA
Source organism: Ambystoma mexicanum (assembly GCF_040938575.1). Lineage (NCBI taxonomy): Eukaryota > Metazoa > Chordata > Amphibia > Caudata > Ambystomatidae > Ambystoma > Ambystoma mexicanum. Next base: position 998,868,806 of record NC_090923.1, read on the forward strand.
CTCTTTAACCCTTAACCCAACCATCTAGGTTTTTCAAACATTCACACACTCAGCTAGCCCAAGGGGTACCATCATGCTTTTTGAGGGTTCTAAACCTCTTAAGATACTGGGAAGGGGTCTTCCCAAACCTAGCTATCAAAGCTAGTTTCACACTTTCATACTCCATTTTATCTACTTCTCCCATTTCCATTACAACATCAGATGCAACAGGGGGTAGCCTAGAAAAGGCCAAGGAATCAACTGATTCCCTGTAATGTTCTGAATCCCATGGTTATATTCAAAAGTTGCCAGCCAGTCCAAAATATCAAGCTTAACCTCATACATACTTAGTGCATCTTTGGGCATGCAAGGCCTCTTAGGACTGGAAGACCTAGAAGACTCTGCGAGAGAACCATTCTCAAGAGACAACCTTTTCATTTCAAGTGCATGATTCAACTCCATTTCTCTGAGCTTAATTTCTTGATGTTTACTTTCAGTTTGGGCTTGGATTCTTTTGAATTTAAATTCAAGTCTCATCCTTTCAAGTGAGACACATTCAGGACTTAGTGTTGGACCTGATGGTCTTCCTGTGGTCAAAGATTGAGGCATATGAGCAGGTAGAGGTAAAATAGGGCCTACATTTTGAGACTCTTCTACCTCATCTAACTCATCAATAACATTTGAGTTGGACTCTGAAACATTATCATCCTCGTCATCATTTTCCACATTTGCTGTAGGGGTAGGTATTTCAGACCCACTCCTCAGACTTTGATATTCCAACAACTTTTCTATCAATTCAACCTTTTTGCCTTTTATGGTGAGATTCCTAGCTTTACACATTTCTCTCAATTGATCAACTGTTAAAGTGACTAGGGTCTCCTGTCTGTAGCTATCCATATCAGGCATGGTAAAACAATTGCGTCTCTAGTGGTGCTTAACCTTATGAGGGTTATTTGAACAAAGGTAAGAGCAGCACTCTCAATGTAACAACTATACTTTATCCTCACCACTGTACACCAGTGTTAGGCAGAATCATATGCAAATCACCTTTGGTACAAGCCCGTACTACACAGTAATGTAGTAGCAGTGGCTGAGCAGCCAGACTTATCTCAAGAGTAAAGTGATCAGTACAAGAGGTTACGCAAAGGACTAGCCATCACAGTGATTACAAACACTTACTCAAGGTTTCTTGGTAAAAGAATATACATTTATTTCCACAGTCAGTTGGAAAACATTCCACTAATAAGAGCAGCTCAATATCACAATCTAAGATATTACAATGCACAACCAATTCGTTTTTGAACAAGTTCAGCTCCCCTGAAGTGGGAAAAAATGGCACTTCAGTTACTTTAAAAAGGGGTAAAAAGACAAGGTTGAAAGAATTAAATCACAAGATACTTTCATAGGTAGGACAAATGGTTTCAGTGTACTACAACCAGCAATTCAATTCAATAGGCAGGGGCCAAAGTCAATGGTTCAGAGTCTTGGATAGGATAGCGCAGTTCTGGTAGTAAACGGTTACGTCTTAGCCACGGTTTTTAGAAGTAGTTGGTCAGGCAAAAAGTTATATGTCAGTTTAGGGAAGGACAAGCCTTCGAAGTTGGGAAAGTTTCACAAACTTTCACTGCGGCCGAAAAGATTTCCTGACCGCGTTTGAACAGTACCTTTTAAATGAATCAGAGCTGTAGCTGAGGCAGTTGTTCCCGACAGTTCCTGCAGATCTTGCCGTTCCTGAGCCTCAGTCGTGGGGACAAGAAGGAGGACGTCTGGAGGTTCCTGCACTGCCCAGGGAAGAGACCACAAGCTTGGCAAAGCGTTGGTTTAAGGTGTGAGTGCCGTAAAGAACACAAACTGGTATCCTTCCCACTGGCTATCCGGTTTTCAACAGCACTCTGAGGAAAATTCAACCAGTATAGGGACGGTGTACAGGTGTCTTGCGAGTTGGTTGTTCCCACCAAACTCAAGGGAAGAAGTTATCCTTGAAGGGCTTCTCTGTCGATGGAGTTTCAGGCACCATATTGAAAAACATGGTTGACCCGATTTTTAGCTACCGATGTTCACGATCGGGAAAAAATCATTGTAGTTTGTTCTAAACCACTGCCACCAGCCATTTCAAGAGGGAAAGGGTAACATTTGACTGTTACATGACTGTTTAGACTTTGGGGATGCTAGGCAACCCCTCCAGCACTCTATAGGAAGTTATGTTGAGCTGGGTCTGTAAATTTGAAAAGACTAGTAAAGTCAATTTAACTTTACATGCTCTGGGAGACAGTAGTCAGTACCAGAGAAGGTATTTAAACCTTGAGAAGTCTGAAGGAGATCCCTGTGCCACTGCACTTAAGGATCTGTGTGGCACACTAGAAAAAGATGATGCCTATGGAGTTGTTTTAAAACTCCATATCCAAAGAACACAAAAGTAAAACACTCATCAAAATACATGAAAGAGTGGGGAAAAAAGGTTCACACTCTTTCCAGGTAAAAATTAAAATCCTAGAAATCCAGCAAAGTTGCTGGGGTTCTCAAAAGGTAAGGGAAATGAGTACATTCTTGAGAATTCTGCCTAACAATCAGGTGTAAGGGTAATGTTCAGGAAAAGATTAAGTGCATCAAGGCACGCATTTACCAGATTATTATAAAAGCTTAAGTCCAAAACAGGGATGGGAAAGAGGTTTCTTAGTTGTTGAAAACAAAGAATGGAGGAGCCATTGACAATTTGTTGAATTAATCTGATGCCACTTTTTAACCAGGATTTGGGTACAATACTCTGTTGTTAACAGTAATGTTTTTATTATGCCAAATCATAGGGGATAGTTCCTTGACAGGGAACTTGGTATCTGGAAAGAGAAATAATCTGAGAGCTAAAATGGTAGTTTTGGTTGGATCAGACTTGACTGTAGAACAATAGGAAAAGACGTATGTAAGATCGGCTACATCATACGTTTGTGCTAGGTGTTTTTCTAAAGCACACCAGGTTGGAATATTAGGGGAGTTGGGAGGGGCAAACCAACAGCAGGATTGATTAAGAAGAAAGGCTGTATGATATGATTTACAGTCAGGAAATCTGACCCCACCCATCTCATATGGGACTTTGAATCTGGCGATAGCAATTCTTTTATATACGTGGGGGCATCATAAGAAGTTAAGTAGAACAGAGCAGATAGATTTGAAAAATGAGGAAGGCAGTGGGACCGGCAGGAGTTGTAAGTAATATAGAACGATGGGGGATAGTATAATTTTAATGGTGGCGAGACTGCCCCACCAGGAAGGTAGAGGGGAGACCACCTAGAGGTTAATACACTAAGGCGATCTAACAATAAATGCGTGTTGAGTTTAATAGTATCATTAGTTGAGGAGGCAAAGCGAATACCTAGATATTTGACTGATTCACTACACCATTTGAACCCAAAGATATCTAAGTCATGCTTAACACAAAAGCAATTGAGAGGTAAGATCTCAGAATATGTTTATTAAGTTTATAGCCTGATACAAGGGAGAATTGATGAAGTCTGTCAAGCAGGTGAGAAAGATGGAGTTTGGGGTTTTTAATAAGGATGAGAATGTCATCTGCATAAGCAGCTATTTTAGTAATCAAATTTCCATAGGGGATTCCAGGAATGTTTCTATCCGATCAAATGAGTTCGAGCAAGGGTTCAAGGGAGAGAATGTAGAGGATGGGGGACAGGGGACAGCCTTGTCGAGTACCTCTCCGTAATGGAAAGAAGGATGAGGATTGACCATTAATGATAAGAGATGATTTGGGACAAGAGTATAGAAGCTGTATGAGGGAGATAAACTGTTCGCCACACCCATGCCAGCGGAGTGATTGAAACATAAGGTCCCAATTGATACGGTCAAAAGCTTTTTCTGCATCAAGTGCGACTGCGGCATACCCCTGTTTATCTTTCTTGTCCTTAGAGATTATATGAAAGGCATCAAATAATAATCACGCATTCGCAGAAATATTCCGTCCCTTCACATACCCAACTTGATCAGATTTGGTCATAGCTGGAAGAGACGATTCAATTCTATTGGCGAGAATTTTAGCAAAAATGTTGCATTCAACATTAATAAGAGAAATTGGTCTATAATTACAGGGAAGTGTGGGATCTTTTTCAATTTTAGGGAATACGATGAGTAAAGCTTCAGAGAAAGATCCTGAAGAGGATTTCTGTGACATAAAGTAGGAAAACAACTATTTGACTTTAGGGGTAAGGGAGTGTGCCAATTTATCATAAAATTCTGTAGAAAGACCATCAGGTATGGCAAGTGTGATTTTAGGAAGTAAAATGTCACCCTCTAATGTGATAAGTCAACATAGGGATAGGAGTGTCTATTGATCTTATGAAGAAAGGAATTTATATTTTCTATTGGAACTGTGGTTTCAAGAGTGTATAAGTTTGAATAAAAGTGTTTGAAACAATGTAGGATGTCATTGGGTTGAGTAAGGGTTGTGCCTTGTTTGTCCGTAATGTATGAAATGTAAGTTCTTTCCTTCTTAGTTTTAAGATAAGAGGCAAATGACCTACTCGCCTTATTTGAAGTTTGATAGATTTTGGTTTTGTATTTAAGTATCGCAATCAAGATTTTCAGCAAAGAATTGCTGCAGGAATAGTTGCACAGATTGAATGAACTCCTGATCCTGCAATGGAAAGTTGTTAAATTTCCATATGAATGATGGTTTCAAGATGTCATCAAAATTAAAGGAAGTGCATACCGGGGCATGATCAGAGATAATAATATTAGAGATCGTAGAGTCAATAACAGTGCCCATGAGAGATTTGGAAGGTAGGATGTAGTCCAGGCAAGAGAGCGTGTCATGTGGAGATGAGTGAAATGTATATTCTAAATGCTTGGGGTGGGAAAGTCTCCATGAGTCAATCAGACCAGTCTCAGCAATACATTTGATGAAGGCTTTGTGGGTTTTAGAAGATTTACACATACATTTAGACTTGCGATCTAGGAACTAGTCAATAACTTGATTGACATCTCCAAATACTATCAGATTGGTAAAGTTATTTTTGAGAATCATTTGCTGCAAGGAAACCCAAAAGCCAGGGTCGGGTACAGTGGGAGCATAAACGTTGAGGATAGAAACATGAACTGAACCAAGTAAAAGGTTAACCCAAACCCATCGTCCACTGGTGTCAGCACCTTGGTCCTGAATTATGAATGGTCATTTCTTGCTGAGGAGTATAGCGACTAAATTTTTTTATCGACTGTTGGACTTGAAATAACGTCTTCATTGCTTCCGCATTAGATAGGTGAGTTTTGTATGTAAGCAAGTGATGGTTTGAGTCTATTGAGGTGGGAAATTATCTTACTCCTCTTGATTGAGTTATTGCAGCCTTTGACGTTCCAAGTTATACACTTAAATACCATTGAATCATTTAAGCAATAGTAGGATCTGGATATAAACCAGTAATGAGCATGAGAAACAATCAAACCAAAGTGTGATGAGCGGAGCTAGAGCGATGAGAATCAGTGGAGCATTAACATGTTTGAAACCTTCCATAACAGGCTTAGCACATGAAAGGAAAACACATAAGGAAAGAAGGAAGGGGAGTGGAAGTCTGATCAGCGTCTGCCAATTTAGATTTTAAAAAAGTGAGGAAAAAGCCTTACATCCAGGAGGCATAAAGGCAACAGCATATATGGTATTGCAATAGCGAGGAGATCAGACCTAGAGGAGGAAAAAGGCGAGCATAAAATCTGAAGGCGGTAGGCAACACCTACACAGCCGTCAAACAGAAAAAGAGGACTCATAGCAGGAGATGGGTGCCATAACTGTGTCCGTCTCACCTATATTATAGCATGAAATTATTGACAATAGATGAAGTCCAAAGTGGACATGAGAACCAGAACCTCATGTTGCTGAAGAGGAAGAGGGAATTGCCGGTGATGATGTGTCCATGCCTTCCGTCTTGATGGAGCGAATGTAAGCTTTCAGATCAGCCGGATCATCAAACATGGCAGTATGACCCTCATGTGTGACTTTGAAGGAGCATGGGTGAAATAAACCATATCTAATGTTGAGCTGCTTCAATGCAGGGTGGAAGGATAGAAATTCTTTCCTACGGAGAGCTGTGCTTCTTGCGACATCTTGGAGAAATATGCAAATTGCTTCCATGCCAAATCAGGGATTTGTTCTCCTTTGTTGTTGAGACGATTACCTGAAGTTGAGAGAATTCAAGCAAATGGAATATAAGAGTTTGTGGAGGAGGGCAAGGGGATGTGGTGTTTCTTAGTGGACCTATACGGTGAGCACGCTGAATATTAAACAAAGTTTGCATTGGCAGATGAAGAATGGCAGGTAACAATTTCTGTAAGAATGTGAGGGGGTATGTGCCTTCGCAACCCTCAGGCAGGCCTGAAATGCCTAGATTGTTGCACCTACTTTGATTTTCCAGGTCCTCATTATGTTTCTGGAGGTCTTTGACAGTTTTTTCAAGGTGAGCCACCCTTGGGGACATATCTTCCGTAAGACCTACCCTTCTTTCCACCTCTTCCATTCCATCTTCGAAACGTTTCCATCTGTCGTCCAATTTTTGAAGTTTTTGATTAGTGGTCTCAGTAAAGGGGTTTAGTGCTCTAATTTCTTGTAGAATGGCCTCAATAGCTGGATCTGCTAGGCAAAGCGAGGTTGGTGAGCCGCTTTTTGGCCATTTTAGATTAGTTGAGGAAAGGGTGCGATCCTTGGTGACAGGCGTTGCTTTTTGATTATTTTTGCTAGTTGCCATTATGCCAAATAGAAGATGTCGAGGTAAGGACCTAGACATTGAGCAGTGCTGTAGTGATGATGCTAGGCCCTAGGGTCTGAGAAGGGTATCGAGCACAATAATGTGGAAGGTTGGGAAGAGGAATTAGACAGTGGGCCTCATCATGAGTTGGGCACTAACCCCAGCAGTATTACCACCAGGGGCTATTAGCCCTACCTCCAAACCCCCCAGTGCTATTAGCGCCGGATCACGGGTTTGGCAGAACGGTAAGTCCCCATACCCCGTTGGGCCCATTTGGGAATTTCCCATTCCCCATTGGGCCCAATAGGGAATGTTACCGCCGGCGGTAATAGCACCGATAATCGGCAAAATCACAGCAGATTTGCCCCCAGCTCAGAGCTGGGGGTAAATCCGCCAAGCCCGTGATTTGGTGGATCCTTAAATGCGGCAGTAATAGCGTTACCGCCACATTTAAGGGTTACCGCCAAACTCGTGATTAGGCAGAGTGTATTAGGGTTGTGCCAAAATGATTGAAGGTTGGTCAAATATCTTAACTTTGTATTGACAGAATCTTAAGCACAATTTCACAATTCCCTTGTAGCCTCTTGCGATAGTATTCTGTTCTCTTTTGTTTAACGGAAGCATATTTATTTTAGTTGAGCTGCAGAGCGTTGAAAGGAATGTAAGTTTTCTTCATGTGTAAAAGCACATCAATCCTCTAGCAACGTGCAGTCGTTTTGCCAATTAACTTCGTTGTGCTGTGACCACAATGATATTTTCAATCGGACGAGGAAACAAAAGCCGTATTGCCAATTGATTTCAATGTGTAGCATAAGCAATAATATATTCTGTCTTGCGTGGAAGAGATAGTTGTGTTGCCACTCACTATCAATGCGCAGTGATAGCAACAATATATTCAGCCACATGTAGAAAGGAGAGTCTTAATGCCCATTAATCATATGTGCTGTGACACGGTGTCACAGCACATTGGTGTCACTGACACCAATGATATTTTCTACCTCGTGCAGATAAGAGAGACGTATTGCTAAAAAACAACAATGTGCTGAGTCCACAGTAATATATTTAAACTTCACGTAGAAAGGGTATCTTTCAGTAGTCTGGCACGAGTAAGTAACATACTTAGCTGGATACACAACATTGCAGCAGCTGCTGAAGAAGCAAAGTCTGCCAGGAGGAGTCGGTATGGTAGAGGAGGAGCCTGCCCAGGCCCAAGCCGTGTACTTGCGTGGGCGGGGCGCTGAACCTCTCCTCACGCTGCGCAGCGACCACAGAAGGCAGCAGTCGCACAAACAATGTGACAACGTGTGCAGGGCTGCAGGATGTTGGCGAAAGGCATGAAAGTCAGGAAAAAAACAGAAGTTGAAACACTGCACCTCTGGAACGTAGATTCGTCAAGTAAAGAGGTCAGTTGATGAATAAAATGTTGTATTTAGGTAGTGGTCAGACGGAGCTAAGGGTCTAGGCAGCCATCTTCCTCAGCGTTGGACCACCTCCCTGTTTCTCCAACCTTTTAAGTTAATAACAATTGCACCTTTTGAAAAACCTTTACAATATTGTCCGCCTCACATTTCTGACCCATTGCAGTATGTGAGGAATCAAAGATGATTGTCCCAGAGACCCTGGCCTGGGACCCTTCTAATGGGGACACGGAAAGGCAGACACTACCTAATCTCAGCCCTGGGGGAGGAGTGTTGCAGAAGGACCACATGGGAAGGGAATCGGGTCAGGAGAACTGGGAGAACCCCTTCACTAACTTCCCTAGAGACCGTGCAATTTCAATGGCCTACTGTAGAGTTGAAAAATGTGAAGAACAAGCTAATCAGAGAACCGGGGACTTCAATTCCCATAATGCCCTAAGAATTGGGACAATGAAGAGGGGCTCATAGGCACTAAACTGCAAAGTGCGGTCTAGTGTTTCTAATGACTCACACCTGAGCGGGACCTTTGAATATATAGAGCCCCCTCGGGTGCAGGCCATTAGAACACAAACAAGAAGGTGGAGTTGCAGAAACCACCTGTTGCAGTTGAAGAGGAAGAAGAGGGTAGCCACTGCTAGTTTGGAAGCGCGTGTCAGTCCTGAGAGGGTCTCCCAATTTGAAGAACCTGTTTGCAGATGTCACGCAGCGGAAAGCAGTGTTGTGACCAGCATTTCCCCAGGAGAGAGAAGCTCTGCTATTTATGTGTGGTGCCCCGGTGGCTGGCTAGCACTTTTGTGCATTGGGAGCGAGAGAGGCTCTTTTCTTGATTGGCGTGGGAGAATCAAAGCAGGCTGCCGTGTGGGAAGCAGCAGAGTAGGCAGAGCAAGCAGTGGCAGCGGGTCGCACAGATGCATGTGCAGAAGCAGGTGAGTTTACTAATGAAGGGTAATCCGTATGCGATCGCTGACTGCTAGCAACTATTTTGAATACCAGAACTTTGTAAATTGGCAAGAAGAGAAAGATTACAATCATGGTTATAAATGCCAACACCATTGCCAAAGTAAAGCGAGGGCAATATTAAAGCAAGCCAACTAAAACCATCATTGCCAAAGTAAAGAGGGGGCAATACTTTATAGAGCATGTAATGTATGTTGCCTAATTAACAAGAAAACAATGTTGCAGGAAGATTGTAACCATTGTTGCCAGAGTGAGGAGGAGTAAATAGTTAAGCAGGATTCCAATAAGCATTTCCCAAGCCAAAGAGGGGCAAGTGTGATAAAGAACTATTGTCAGCAGATAATTGACGAGGAAGTGGGAAAACAACAGTGGCAGGAGAGAGGCCCTCCTGGCATAGAGTATCAAGGAGGAGAGGAATATAGCCTGCATTGCCTACTATTGCGGATGATGTGCACCGTTAATGCAGTCGCTCAGACTCACATGGTTTGATTTTATTTGTGTGACGGTTACACCTTTCCTTAGCTTAACTATCCAACAGTGTCTTAATACAATTCCACCGGGATACAAGTTCATGACACTTTTTGGACGGCTGTGCCTATGTATGATTTGAAAAGTAACAAAGCAAAGAGTGCCAATATGAAAAAAGGAAAGGAAAGTGATTTCATGCAGTATTTGGACCAGGCCAGGGATCTACCCCGGTCGGCTTCACCGGTCGAGGATATGGTACCATTGATCATTAGGGAGACTGATATTTCCCTTAACTCTCAGAAAAAACTGGCAGGTACAAAAATTACTTCTTTTTATGGGCCTGTGAAGAAAACCATACCCAAAGGCCTGGGCCCAGTCAAAGAAACTGTGGATATGATGGTCACGGATGAGGTTTTGATGGATATTAATACCAGACGGATTGAGGGTTATACGGATGGTAGATACATTGACACCCCACCCATATTTAGGGAACTGGCGACTGAGCATAGTGACTCAGAAAGCTCCTTCGAGGGGATTGTATCCTCCGACGTATTCCACATCTATGACAGTAATGACCACAGCTGTGCTGCTTCAGAAATTTTTTCGGCGTAGGCATCCTGTGTCGATGACGTTGATATGCTGTCCCTTGAGGGCCTCCGTCGAGGGTCGACGTCACTGGGTGTTATATAAAGGACACACGGCGCCCATAGCCTCAGTTCCGTTTTTTCCGCGAACGTGTTCGCTTCAGAATCTTGGCGCGCTCAGTTCTTCTACTTTGATTGCGATGTCTTCCTCTTCTTCTACCCCGAAGTCGGGCTTTAAAAAGTGTCGGGACTGCGGTTCCAAAATGTCCATCATGGACCCGCACGACGTCTGCCTCTGGTGCCTCGGCGAAAGCCACGCCACCAACGACTGTGATGATTGCCAGTCCCTGACATCGAAGGCCTTGTGGGAGCAGAAGAAGAAATTAACGGTAGGTAGGATATCTAAAACCCATAAGTCGAAATCTGCTGGGCCTTTGACAGATGACTGGAGGGGCGACTCTCTGCGTCGGCGCAAGTCCAGGGGGTCCCGGTCTTGGAGTGGTTCCCGCCATTCATCTGCCTCTTCTAGGCATTCTCAGAAGCGCTGTCACTGGTCGCCTTCCCTGTCCTCTTCGGAGGACTCCGCCAGACGGTGGGTGACTTGTCCCACCAAGCATTTATCGCCGACCGAATGGGATGCATTCCGCCAACAGATGATGGCGATTTTCGAATCGCAAGGCACCGTTCTGTCCGTGCCCTTGAGAGAAGCCGGCAAGGAACGAGCTATAGCTACCGCTCGCACGCCTTCGGGCTCAGGTGGTCGGCGCGATCATCGGAAGCCGTCAAGGTCCAGATCAGACAAGGTTCATCGCCATAGCCGTGCCAGATCCAGATCCCGGTTATCAACACCCTCGAGACCGTCGGAACCTGTGAAGCCAAGAAGGCATCAACGCCATCGGCGGCATGTCCGTCGAGGGACTCTCTCGAGGCTCTGGCTTCGAAGAAGTCGTCAACGCCGTTGGTGCTGAGGCCGCGAAGGACGCTCTCGGGGCTCCGGCCTCGAAGCAGTTGTTGAAGTCATCGGTGCCTCGGTCGACGTCAACGCCGATTCCATCGGCGCCCTCGATGCCTTTTGAGGAGAATTTGCCAAGGTGCCCCGGAGGGCTGTGGAAACTCTGAGGAAGGGTTTCAGTAAGTTAGTGAGGCCTGATTTTGAGCCCTTCTCTGTTTCTCCAACTAGGATGGATTCATTCCAACCTTTGGATTACATTTCAGAGGTGGAAGAAGGGTCTGATGAGGAGGTAGTGGTGCCTCCTGATGTCTCTGATGACCTGTTGTCTGGTCACAGCCAGATGGAAGAACTCTGTCCGTACTTGCATGACGCCAGTCGGCTTGACACCTCTTCGGAGGTTGAGTTTGGCAGGCCTGAGCCTGGTACACATGCCGAATCCTCATGTAGGCGTCTCGTGTCGAGGATGACTGAATACTTGGGGTGGTCTTCTCCACCTGTTGATTTTCTGCAGGATGATCTGACGGATATCCTGGACCGAGGTCACCCACTGACCCGGTGTTGCCATTTCATATGGCTTTGCAAAGAAGGGTGGTGGTGGCTTGGACTGCTCCAGAGAGTCTCCCGGCAGTGAATAAGTCGCTTACGAAAAAATAACGTCCAGCTAGTGGTGACCCCTGCTACTTGTCGATACACCCTACTAGTTTGGTGGTACAGGCGGCTACAGCCACCGCAAAGCAGGCTGCATACCCTACCATCCCTCCTGATAGGGACGATAAGCGCTTTGATGGTTGGGCGAAGAAGGTATTTTCATCTGGGGGTATGGCCTTGAAGGCGGCCAACTCCGTTTGTGCCTTGGCAAGATTCACTCACACTCTGTGGAATTGTGTATCTTTGGCGGCTGAGCATATTCCCAAAGTGGAGGAACGGGATGGTTTTCTAGCCCTCGTGCAGGACGGCAAGGATGCCATGTGTGAAGACGTTCAGTCGGGTTTGCACACGGCAGACTGTGTCAGTCGTTCCATGGCTGCGAGCACCATGATACGCAGATTTGCATGGTTGCGGATGTCGGGGTTCGTCCTGATGTGCAAACCCGGCTTCTCAACATGCCCTTTGATGGTGTCCATCTGTTTGGCTGCAAGGCTGACAAGAGCCTTGAGAGTTTGCAGACCTCCAAAGCTGCAGCGAAGTCTTTTGGCTCTGCAGTACGTCAACTTCCACCTTTTCGTCCTAGCGGACAGCAATGGAGGGGAGGTTCCTTTCGGTACTACTCTTCCTTTGGTAGATCGAGAGGAGATGCCAGTCAAAGGGGCCAACGTAGGTATAGCAGAGGTGGAAAGCAAGGTGCTCGAGGTGCCAAAGCCGCTCGGGCAGTTGCCTCTTTGTATGACTCGCATTTTCAGTTTCGGGTCCTTCAAGCTGATGGTGGTGGTGGCAGCGTATCTCAGGAAAGGTGGGATTCACGTCTACCCCTACCTGGTCGATTGGTTGATCAGGGCACGCTCTCCCGAGCAAGCCCTGGATCATCTGTCCATCACCTTCCACTCCCTTCACAAGCTGGGCTTCTCCCTCAATTTAACGAAGTCCCATTTGACACCTACCCAGCGGCTCCAATACATCAGAGCTGTGCTTGACACATTTCCGGGGCTGTGTTCGCCTCCCCAGGTGAGGGCTCATCACATTCTGCAGATGGTAAACAAATTTCAACGTGCCCAGAGTCTCCCGGCGTTCGAGGTCTTGAGGTTGCTCAGCCTCATGGCATCCTGCATTTTCCCGGTGCCAGAGGCCAGGCTGTGGATGAGATCTCTGCAGTGGGCTCTCAAGATGCAGTGGTCACAGTTCTCCAGCAGGATGTCGGATCCCGTTCAGATTCCGCCCTCGGTTGCCCAGGACCTTCTGTGGTGGGCCGTCAAAGGAAATCTGTTCAAGGGAGCTCTGTTTTAGCAACTATGGCCAGGTGACGATCGTGACGGACGCATCCCTCGCGGGGTGGGGAGCTCATGCCAACGAGTTGACAGCCAGCGGCCGCTGGGTCTCTGTCGGAGTCCAGACTCCACATCAATCTGTTAGAGCTGCGGGCTGTCAGGCTAGCCCTAAAGGCTTTTCTGCCGTCTGTGCGGGCGAAGAATATCCTGATTATGACGGACAATACAGTGGCCATGCACTACCTCAACAAAAAAGGTGGGGCAGGGTCACTCCCATTGTGCAGGGAGGCGATGCAGCTCTGGTTCTGGGCCATCTAGCAGGAAATTTCGATCTCTGGCCGGAGACGAAAACGCGGCGGCAGACGCTCTGAGCAGGCAGAGCACAGTCTCTAACAAGTGGGAGCTGGCTCAGGAATTTCTGTTGGAGATCTTCACCCTTTTGGGAACCCCACAAGTGGATCTCTTCGCCACCAGTGTCAACTGGAAATGCGAAAGATTCTGCTCGCGGGAATTTCCTCCAAGAGGAGCCTTAGGGGACGCGTTCGTGTTGGAGTGGTCTTTCCCACTGCTGTACGCGTTTCCTCCAGTCCCTGTCATTCCGCAAGTGTTGCGGAGGCTATGGAGGTTCGGTTCCCGGATGATCCTCATTGCCCCGGCATGGGCCAGGAGAGCGTGGTACTCGGACCTTCTAGACATGTCCATCTGCCCTCCACTCCGTCTTCCCTACCGAGACGATCTGCTCTCACACGAGGGAAGACGTGTTCTCCATCCAGAGGTCAAGTCTCTCAGCCTTCATGCTTGGTATCTGAAAGGTTGAGGTATAAGGATTGGGACCTCCCCGAAGACGTGATGGAGGTGTTGCTTTCGGCCAGAAGGCCTGCAACGAAATCCCTGTACCATTGCCGTTGGAGGAAGTTCTGCAACTGGTGCAGGGTACAGAATGTGGATCCTTTCCAATTTTCCATTCCTTTGGTTTTGTCTTTTTTGCTTTCTTTAGCCCATAAGGGCCTGGAAGTAGGTACCATTAAGGGTTACCTGGCGGCGCTGCCCATATTTAAGCGCTCGTCTGAGGAATGTTCTTATTTTAAGATCCCTTTGATTTCGCAAATGTGTTTCCACCGTTGCCTTTCCAGGTGCCGGGATGGGATTTGAATTTGGTTTTAAAGTTCCTAATGGGAGCTCCGTTTGAGCCCTTACATTCTTGCCCGTTGAGACTGTTGTCCTTTAAGACTGTATTTTTAGTTGTGGTTACTTCCGCCCACAGAGTGAGTGAGTTGCAGGCACTTTCCGCCAAGCTACCTTTCATACTGTTCCATAAGGATAGGGTTGTCCTTAGGGTTCGTCCTTCTTTTCTTCCGAAGGTTGTGTCGGAATTTCATTTGAGTCAGAAGATGATTCTTCCGGCGTTTTATCCTCCTCCGCATCCCGGTAAGGAAGAGGAGAGGCCCATAGCTGGGATCCTGGGAGAGCTTTAAGTTTCTATCTCTCACGGATGTCCCGGGTCATAGTGGACGATCAGCCCTTTGTTGGTTATGCTGGAAGGCGTTTAGGTCAGGCTGTTTCCAAGCAGACCTTGTCCAGATGGATAATTTTGACGATCTCTGAGTGTTACCGGTTGGCGGGTAAGGACCCTCCAGTAGGCTTAGGGGCTCACTCTACTAGGGGTGTGGCTGCCTCCATGGCTCTCCAGAGGGGCGTTCTGATTTGCAGTATTTGCGAAGCAGCCACATGGGCTTCTGTCCATACCTTTGTGAGACACTAGTCCCTGTACTCTATCCACGGGCAGCATTTGGCCTTTGGTAAGGCAGTCCTATATTCAGCAATTTGTTTGGACATTCTAAATGTGTAAATGCTTTCCCCACCTCCATACGTTGGTACTGCTTTGGGAGTCTGTCATAGATGTGGAATACGTCGGAGGACACAATCCCCTCGAAGAACAAGTTACTTATCTTACCTGTTAACTTTCTTTCGATGGGATGTTCCTCCAATGTATTCCACATCGAACCCTCCCACCCTGCCCCTCTACAGAATTTCTTATGCGATTGCAGCTTACGTTTCCGCAAGGCTTTCTGCAGTCATACTGGCAGGAGATTGGTGGGCACACGTTCTGGGGAAAAAACTACAACTGAGGCTACGGGCTCCGTGCGTCCTGTATATAACATCCAGTGACGTCGACCCTCAAAGGAGGTCCTCGAGGGACAGCGTATCGATGTCATTGACGCGGGACGCCTACGCCGAAAAAAATTCCAAAGCAGGACAGCTCTGGTCATTACTGTCATAGATGTGGAATATGTCGGAGGAACATCTCATCGAAAGAACGTTACCAGGTAAGATAAGTAACTTGTTCTTTTCAGATTCCTCGCTGCAGGAAGAGAGATGGGGTCCCTCCTCATTATTACACCCAATGCAGGGTCGGGACCAGAATGCTTCAGGAATTGTAGCCCTGAATGGGGTTCTTGCAGAATTCGTTGTTCTTTATGAGAAATGTTTCGAAAAAGCGTCTGTTAATTCTACTCTCTTACAAAGTCTGGTGTCTTGGTGTCTTGGCACATGGACCAGACAATTATTGGAGGTGGGGGCGCAGGTCTTCAGGAAGGAAGGTGAGTGAAAATTTGAATGTGGCAAATTAAGTGAATACTTATGGACTGATGGTCCTTCGCAAGACCCTGATTCTCTTCTCTTTTTTATTGAGGAAGTCATTGCGAGTTCTAAGTTACTGATTTATTAAATGTATTGCAAGATCTGCCAACCACCGATGGTTTGTTGGTAAGAGAGGAGGGGGTGCAGAATCAGGTGAACTGTGTGGAAATAGGGAGTTTGAGTGGTATTGGGGGGAATCTTAATAAGATAAATTCTCCCACATTGCCAGAGGTCATTGAGCTAATGATCTTGCAGAATGCTGAAAAGGTTGCACATCGGGGTAATGTAGAGGAAACAAGTGGCCCCCTTATTGCCCAGGTAATTAAGGTTGGTGGAAAGTGGACAAGAAAAACTAAGAATCAAAAACAAATAAAGGCTAACTCGAACTCCTCTAAACAGTTTTTTAAAATCTAACACTACCAAATGTGGATTGTGGAAAAGAAAAGAGTCAAGAAGTAGGCCCTAGGGTGGTGGGCAGCACGTGACTGGACCCAGCCATCGCTAGGGGGGATGATCAGATGGCCGGTGGGGTTGTTTGTTTGTTTTGTTTGTTTTTATTACTTATATTGCGCACCAGACCCAGGGGTAACCGGGCGCATTTTATAAGACAGCTTAAGGCTTAGTTACAAGATCACATGGCAAATAGAGCAACAAGAAACATATGCAGTCATAATATACAACAAAATATACAGTAATATACAGCAGGCGAGAATGAGGATGCATGTATTTACAGTCCTAAGCAGAGACTCCTAGGGATTAAATAAGTCCAGGCAGTGGGTGATCTATTATTGTGTGTCTGCATTTTTGATCCACATTATGAAGTTGTGTCGGAAAGTGAGGTAGGGTTGATCAGTCTTCAGGGTGGATGGTAGGGAGTTCCAGAGTTGAGCTGCTTTCACCTGAAAGCTGCAGCCACCGACTTTAGTCAGTTTAACTCTAGGTATGGATAAGTTGTTGGAATTAGCGGATCTGGTGAGTCTTGTAGGTTTTATTCTCGTGAATCTCGCAGAGAGGTACTGTGGTGCGGGGTTGTTAAGGCATTTGTGGACCAAAGAGGCGGCTTTTAGTTGGATTTTCTCCTGAGTAGAAAGCCAGTTATTGGCTTGTCTAAATTCGGTGATGTGGGCTCTCCTGGGAATACCAAGTGCTGCTCTAAGCGCATTGTTCTGCAAGATTTTAATTCTTTTGATAGCTTTCTTATTAGCCCCAATATAGAGCGAGTTGCAGTAGTCCAGCTTTGATAACACGAGCACTCTTGCAAGTGTGATGCAGCTGTTGTTCGATAGGAAGGGTTTGCCTGCTCTTATCAACTTACAGGTGTAGGCGGTTGCAGAAGCCATCGCATTGACCTTCTTGTTGAAAGAGAGGGTAGAGTCCAGGTAGAAACCCAGAGTTTTTACCGCATGGGCGGTTGTAATTTGGTTGTTGTCAATATTAAAAGAGGAGTAGTTGGGGCCCAGTGTTTTGAGGATGGGAGGTGTGCCTAGGATGATGATTTCAGTTTTGTCATCATTCAGGCATAGTCCGTGAGTGGCCATCCATGCCTGGATGATGAGATACACTCTGTTCACCAAGGCCAAATCCTTGTCGTAATCACCGGTAAGTGGTAGGAGAATCTGAGTATCATCTGCATAATTAGTGTAGGTGATACCAAGAAGGTCCAGATCATCGAAAAGGGGCTTAGTGAAGATGTTGTAGAGTGTAGGAGAAACACAAGATCCCTGGGGCACACCACATGTGATGGGGATGGAGTCTGCTGCCGCAGTGGTGGAGAAAACTCTCATGGTCCTGTTATTGAGGAAGGATTGGATCCAATTTGTGGCTTCTTCTGAGAAGTGCGCAGCTGTATCCAAGTGCCTACAAAGGACCTTGTGGTCAACAAGGTCAAATGCAGCTGATAAGTCCAGGAGGAGGAGTAAGGCTGGTTTGCCTTGATCCCTTAGCTCATCAATTTGCGCCTTTAGGTCTAAGAGGGCAGTTTCAGTCCCATGCTGGGGACGGAAGCCAGACTGCCGTACTCCTAGTAAATTGTTGGTTTCAAGGTGTTTCTGTATTTGTGAGTATGCTACTTTATCTATTATTTTTAAAAGGAATGGCACAGTAGTGATTGGGCGGTAATTTGTGGGTATGGCAGGGTCTAGGGTCTGTTTTTAAGCAATGGGAGTACCCAAGATTCTTTTAGGTTACTAGGTATGGATCCTGTTGCGAATGAGGCGTTAATGAGTTTTGAGATAAAGGGAGCCAGGTCTCTAGCTGCGTCCTTTATCAGTTGGGCTGGACATTGATCCCCATGGCAGTTAGATGGTTTGAGTGACAGTATGATTTTTTCTGTCTCAATAATAGATACTTTAGAGAACTTGAAACAAGGATTGTCGATGTTATTTTTGGGAGGGGTGATAGCTGTTTTGGGCTTAGTATCCAGACTGAGCAAGGCTTTTTTCGTGGCAATTTTAGATTGGAGAGTTGTCACTTTGTTAGCTAGGGCTTGCTGAATGTTGGTGCACCATATTTTATCTTTGACACAGTTGTCAGGCACTGGGATGGGGGATTCTATTTCCTTTAGGATAATGAAGAGTTCCTTCATGCTAGAGTTGGCTTGGGCTATTTTAGTGTTGTAGGTTTCCCGTTTGGCCGACAGTATTTTCTTTTTGTAGAGGGTAGATATATCTCTCAGAGTGCTCTTATTTTCTTCCGATGGTTGTAGTTTCCATGCGATCTTGCATTGTCTTTTTTTGGTACGAAGAGTTTTTAGATGGGGGGTGTACCAGGAGTTGAGGTGGGCTTTGGGTTTGCTACGTCTCACTTTGAGTGGTGCAGTTATGTCCAAGGCAGAGGACATAATTTTGTTGTACTCATTCACTAGAGTTTCAGGGTCCAGGCTATCTGGTAGTGAATTAAGTGTGGGGAGGATGAGCGGGAGTAGGTTATCTGGGGTGATGTTTTTCTTGTTCCTGGTCGGGATGGATGGTGCCGGCTGGACTGAGGTAGAAGTAGGTCTGACCGTTTCTAGAGCAAATGTTATAAGGTGGTGGTCTGTCCAAATTAGTGGGGAGATCGATAGGATAGAGGCATTACAGTTGTGGAGATCCAGTCACTCATCTGGAACCTGGGAGAAAAATTGCAGGCTGACCTTGCACTAATATTGGAAAGTCAGCTTAAGGCACACAAGAATCATATTGAAGAATCCTTAAATAAAATGGGAAACATGTGGGGTAGATCTGGTGACTCGCAGGGAAGGCAAACACTGGGCATGAATGCTAGTGATCTGGCCTGGGATATTGTTAAAAACAAGGAGCTTCAACGTACGACTCAGTTTGATGAGGAGGCAGTGAATTGTTCCTCCTTAATGTCTGAATGTTGACCAAGTAGAAGGGAGGCAATGGTAAGTCCAAGGAGGAGATCTTATCCGAAAGGTGAGAACTTTGTGAGGACTGCGAGAGATAATCACCCCTCTAGGGATGAAACGATGTTGGAGTGTGTGGATTCTCTCTCTAGGAGAATTTTAAAGGGGGCACCATCAACAGAGAGAAAGTCTGGTGTACCATAACCCCAGCGTGAGTTGGTCAAATCTACTTACAAAGGTTAATAAAAAGAGGGAAGTTGATATTTGAATATGAAGGATCTAGTAGAGGCACTTTACCATTGAACCGAGGTAGCATTTTGGCATTATTATACGAAATTTTTTTTTTTTTTTTTTTTTATTTTATTTTTGTATATAATCTATATTAGATTTTTACAAAAGGAGTTCTCATGGTTTCGTGCACCTGACCGAAGAAAAAGAAATGTTGAGATGTTGAGAGTTGCACACCCATAAGTGTTTAAAACAATATTCTTAGTGTTTACACCATCCACAATGAAAGAGAGTTCGATGGGTTTACTAGCTAGATGTCAGAGATATCAGAAAGATGGGTAAACTTTTCCATGGTGATATTTAGTAGTTTTGCCGTCGGGGTTAGCCATCTGGTTTGGGCTCCTGTGATTAGGCGATTCCACCACATGTCTTCGTCATTAATGAAGGAGTTTGCGAACAAGGGACCAAAGAAGAATTATACGAAATATCTAGACTGAAATCCATAAACCCAAGAGATATTCAGAGTGTGGAATTTATGAGGAATGACAGAATTGACATAGTTACAGTGACGATGGTTTCGGAAATTGTAACTGATTTAATTGTAAGTGAAGCTGATTCCCTTAATCGTTTGGGGGTTTTTGTGACATTGACTGGGTTGGAAGCAACAGGATGTGGTAAGAATTATCCCAGAAACCAGGAGGCCAACAGCTTTATTCCAAAGGAGGGTTATTTGGGGAAGGAAAAAATATGGGCACACACAGTAGGTTGCCAAGAAACAAATAATGAAGACTGGTCCTGGTTAAGTGTAGCTTTAAATAACCGGGGCTGGGGTAGGGGATAATCAGCCATTTTGATGTAAAATGTCTATATGAGGATATATCCCTGGTTTCTTGGAATTCTAGAGGCCACAATTATCTAATGACTGATTGTGATTTTGGTGGATATTTGAAGAACGTCAGCATTATACTGATACAAGAAACTTGGCTGCTTTGTCCACCACTGATCATTGTTTTTTGGTGTATTCCCAAATGGCGCAGATGGGTCCTTTAGGCCGCCCTACAGGTGGGTTGATGACTTCAATTGAAGCTAATGATTTGCAAATAACTGCTAAGGAGGTGGCTGTGCAAATGCTAGCTATCTCTCTCTCCCCCTTTGCATAGATGGCATCTTTAAGAACCCTGTCGTCTTGAATGTGTATTGGAATGAAGGTGTTTGCTTGTTGTCTGATTCGGAATTGGTTGGGTCAGAAAGATAACAAATAACTTAAGTTGTCGGGTGATTTTAATGCTGATTGCATGACCGATTCTCAGGATGAGGGAACAGTTGGGGGATGGAACTGTGTGAAGGTGATTTATGGTAAAATGTGGTGCCTAATGTTAGCCTTTCTTGGGTTGAGAAGGTTTAATGTTAATAAATCTGGAGCTTGTCCCCCCAAAAGCCACATGGGAAAATGGTAGCAGGCAGTCCATTATCAATTATCTGGTTGTGGATCTGGCCCTGTATTCCTTTTGTAAAAACATTTATGTAAATTCATCTGAATTGTACCTATAGAGAAAAGAGCACAAATGGTTGCGGGGCCCTTGAGGGTCAGCTTAGGGAAAAATAAGATTTACTTGAATAACTATTCAGTAAATGAGAACCTGGACCTTTGCTGGAATGGGAGTACTTACGATGGAAAATGGAGTACTTTTAATGTGGACTCTTATCATGATTTTTTAAGAGAAATGTCAGATGATGTGGCTGTAGGTACAGGTGCTCATGGGGGAAATAAGAGACAAATGGCACTTCATACACATTTTCTTTTAAATTATTTTTTTATTGGTTATACTACAAAAACAATGCCAGATGGCACAGGTATTATTGACAATGTGCATGGATCCTGGCCTGGGCCCCGGTGCACCCAGAATTCAGCACCCTCTCCACCTGGACATGTGGCCTAGTCGAATGTGTGGCTGTCACACTCTTAGGCGATACAAATATACCACCCTATCCAGGTGGTTCTTCACTCATAGAAAGTCTCGAACATGATGTAAGACAGCTAGTAACCTACTTGATGTCCTTAGGGTGGTGAAAACCGTGGAAGTGTAAGTCCCAAGTGTTAGGCAGAATTATATGCAGTACCCTTTGGGAACA
The DNA here is from genome assembly GCF_040938575.1 of Ambystoma mexicanum. Taxonomy (NCBI): domain Eukaryota; kingdom Metazoa; phylum Chordata; class Amphibia; order Caudata; family Ambystomatidae; genus Ambystoma; species Ambystoma mexicanum. The sequence goes on from NC_090923.1 coordinate 998,890,167, forward strand.
CCACACACAATTAAGACTACGAGTGACAGTACAAATTCACCTTTGGTACAAGCCCGTACTACACAGTAAAGTGGTAGCGATGGCTGAGCAGCCAGACTTATCTTAAGAGCAAGTGAGCAGTATCAATAGTTACACAAAGGACAGCAATTAATATGATTCAAACAAACACTGACTCAAGGTTTATGAGTAAAACAAATATACATTTATTTGCACATCAGTTGTAAAACATTTCACTAAAGTAAGGCAGCTGAAAAATCACACTCTTAATACACCACACCACTCCCAATAGATTCTGGACAAGTTAAGCTCAAAATGAAGTGTGAGCAAAATGGCACTACAATAATTTAAAAGGGAGGGAAAGACAAAGTTAGACTAAAATTGAGCAGCACCAACAGGTAAGTAAGCAGGGCAATCTAGAAAGAGGAACTACAGTGATGGAATCAAATAAAAAAGGCTTAGGGCCAAAGTCAATTGGACAAAAGTCTTTTGCTCATGATCACACAGTTCACGGTAGTTTGCGGTTAAGTCTTTGCCAAGAGTTCCGGACGAAGTTGGTCGGCAGAAAAGTTAGTTTAAAGAGTAGAGAAGGACGAGCCCTCGGATTGGCGAAAGGTTTCACACACCTACAGCGCGGCTGGACGAAACGAACAACTGGATTTGCACAGTACCTTTAAATGGAGAAGAAGCTGTTTCTGAGGCGACGTTCCTGACAGGTCCTGCAGGCTCACGGTTCCTGAAGCGACTGTCGGACTGACATGAAGTGGAAAGACTGGAGGGTCCTGCACTGCCCAGGGAAGAAACCAGCAGCAGAGCAAAGCAACGAATAAAAGGTGCACTCCTTAATACCCAAGCAGGGTCCGACCTTCCTGGCTATCCGGTTCACTGTAGCTCTGTACAGCAAATTCGACTAGAGGAGGGAGTCCTGGCTTGCAGTTTGGGCGAACTGGTTGGTCCCACCAGCTCAGCGGAAGAAGATTCCTGGTAGATCTTCTCTGTCGTGGAGTCTGAAGATTCGGACCTCCAGTAGGGCTTCACCGGGCGGTTCAGTCATTGTAGGGGTCCTCTTTTTCAGCTCCTTGTCGGTTCTTTCGTTTCAGTGGTGACTCTGCCTTTCCAGCCCCAGAGACCCGCTTATTATGCAGTTTCCCCCCATTCACAAAGCCTGGCTGTCAATCACACAGCAGGGTGGCTGTCCTGGCGGGACAGTCACCTAGCCAATCAAACAGAAGTGCGACTTGGGTTACCAAGGGAACCCATGGCAGGGGTCCTAAAACCCCTCCCTCACATCCTGCCTACCCAGACTTTCAGGCGCCTAAGGAGGACTTCTGTTTAGAAGCCTGCGAAAGGACGGCGAACAAAGGCACCAAACCTAGTTTGGCGCGCAGAGTAAAACACGAGAAAGACATTTTCAAAAAGAAATGGTGAATAAACCCAGCCGGAACCGTATAAAAAAGTATATGGTCTAGCGGGTTTAAGTTTGAGGCTACCAAGATAGCCTAAAACAATACCAAGTTTATTTAAGATAACCGCAGTAGGAAAAATAGGGTAGTTACCACTGCCACCAGCCAAGTCTTGATGAAAAGGGAGCGAAACAATGCTCCAAGAGAAAGACAAAAAGGGATAAGTATTAACCCTTTCCAGTACTCTATGTAAGATAGTTTGTACTGGGATTGTAGACTTTAAAGAGACTAATAAAGTTAATGGCAACTTTACATGTCCTGGGAGACAGTAGTCAGTCCCAGAAAATGGAGTCTGAGTTGGAAAGTCTAAAAGACAACCCTGTGTCACTGCACTGAAGGTGCTGTGTAACACACAGTAAAAAGATGATGCCTGTGGAGTAGGTGAGGCTCCACAGTCTATGAACACAAAAAATGTTACACAAACACAGCAAAACACATGTAAGAGTGGGAAAAAAAGGCTCAAACTCTTACCAGGTGAAAAAAATAAATCCTAGAAATCCAGCGAAGCTGCTGAGGGACTCAGTAGGTAAGGGAAATTAGCCATTCTGGAGCATTCACCCTAACACCAAGTCCATAGGAGGATGTGCAGAACCAACTAACCTTGCACGGCACGAGAGCGCAAACTAAATGATAATCCCAAAATCCAGTGATATGGAAGAACAGCAGAGCGTCCCAAAACAACACACAATCCAATCCATGTGTTATGAAAATATAGCAGAGCCTCCCAAAACAAACAAAACACACAATCCAATCCAAGTGACCAGCAGAATATCAGGAGAGCATCCCAGTAGTCACAACTGTATCCAGGGTAGTGACTTTTATTTTAGTGCGGGATAGCGTTCTTGTGTAGTAAGAAAAATGTGAGTGAAAGGCAGAAGTCAGAACAATATTGCGGGAGGCAATGTTTCGGTAACCAGGGGGGCGGAGCAGAGGGAAAACAGGCATCGGAAGTCGAAGGGGAGAAGCAGAAACAATCCCTAAGGCAAACCAGGTTGTAGAAACAGGAACAGCAATTTAACGGAATGCAGCACTCAGGAACGAAGGATTTAGTTAAGGAGCATCCGTTTCGCAGGAGAAAAGAATTTAAATACACCATTGGTGCAACAAAACACGGAAGCACGTTACGTGCATATCACGTGACTGTGTTTACCAGGGTTGCTGAAAAATTTAGTCCGCTGGCCACCACGGACTGTATGGTGCTACAGGGGACAACAGGACAGCTTCCAAGCATTGCCAGGCATGCCGAAACGGCGCTGTGTGGAAACGCAAGTCGTGACAGTGGCATACCAGAATGCAAACATTTTTGCCTGCACCGCCCAAAAGTACAGCTCCAGATCCGGGAGCGTCAGACCCCCCAAACCTCCTGCCGTATGATTGAGTCAGTACGGAGTACGCCACCTTGGTCTATTTCCCCACCCAGAGTAGATCAGTAATTACCCAGCGCAGTCTTTGGAAGAATATGGTAGATAAGAGCAGAAGAACATTGATTTAGAAAGAGATATAGAAGTTTGGGTAAAATGACAATTTTAACTATTGCAATTCGGCTCATCAGGGTTAACGGAAGAGCAAGCCACTGCACAACCAGTTATTTAATTGAGCTAACAGTCCTGCCGTAGTTTTCACAAAACAATGTGGACAGGTCCCGCGAAATTGTGATTCCCAGATACCTAGTGTTGTCTGTTTCCCAAGCAAGCCCAAAACCATCATCAAATGCCACAGTCCCGTTAGTAAATGGGAAGGCCACTTATTTTTAGTCCGAGAAGGCCTCAAATTATAGTACTTCACTCATCACCGGTGGTAAAATATGGATAGGGTCGCTTAAGAATAACACTACGATTCCAAAATGGCGGCTGAGCTGAGCAGACGTGCGTGAGCGGAACTCCGTCTGCCAGCTCAAGGACGCAACACTGAGAGAGACAATAAAGCAGCGCTGTGGTCCTAGGGGAGAGCGGAACCTGTGGAACACAAACCAGAGAGGTTAAGGCACCCGCAAAGCTGTGGTAATCTCACAGCGGATCTCACTCTTACTGCGACCGAAGAGCGATCCCCAACGAGCAGTCCCGCGCCCGGAGTGCCCGGACAGAGTAGCAGAAGGAGAGCGGCCCCCACCCAATGAGGAGAGATACGCGCCACTTCCAGGGAAGCCAGAGTCCCATCAGCGTCGCCCGATAAGACGGAGAGCAGACACCGCGGGAAAGAAGCTCAACAGAGCAGCCGGGGATCCCAACAAGCAGGCAAACACTGAGAAGGGTCAGTCCCCCTGACAGAAGCGAGCCTATCTGGGGAGGCTCTCAGGCGCCGGAGAGGAGGGGGGCGCCCATCAGGCCGCGCCTCACACGCAGTGGCCTCAGGCCCTCAGGGGGAGAGTCGGCCCGGTCAGCGTTATCAGAGGCACCCGGAGAGGGGAGAAGAGGAGCAGGGACGCTGAGAAGGTGTCTTCCCCCCAGCACCCCAGCAGCAGCCAACAGAGAGGCCAGGCACAGACGGCGGAGGGAATCCGAGGACGGCCCCGCTGATAACATACCAGAAGGGGAGTCGGCCCTCGCCGAAAGTCAGCGAGAGAGAGCGCCCATAAAACGCCTCCTCAATATCCCACGAAATCACATCAAGAGGCCAGAAAGGTGAGGAGAAGGCACGGGAGGGACCCATAAGGGGGATCAAAACGTTAAACCAACACCCCAGGATTATCCACAGTGGGGCCTGAAAGGAGGACCCGCCCCCCACCCCCACACACACCTTAAAACAAACCTGCCAGTGGACATGAATGTCTGTTGGAGTTCCCTGAAGCAGGCGTGGAGTTCGTCCTTCGCTACAGGAAATTAGAGCGGACGTCTCCAAACTGGAAGAGCGGACGGACGCACTGGAAAGCATGGAGGAGTATTCTCTACAGAGCAGGCATGTGCTAGACCACCTGGGGACCCTCACACACAATTTGGAGTTGAAATGTGAGGACCTTCAGAACAGATCCCGGAGATCGAACATTAGAATTAAAAATGTGGCGATCTCCGTTCAGGATAAAGACCTCAGATCTGCGGTCCAGTCGGTCTTCCGGGACATCCTGGGGATGGACGGAGGGGGAAGAGGTGGGAATTGATAGGGTCCACAGGGTGGGCCAGAAACGCACAGGTGAGCCCGGGGAGCGCCCCAGAGATGTTTTGGTCGCCCTCACCTATCAGCAAAAGGAACAGATTCTGCGGAAGGCCCGGGATATTGAACATATCCGGATGAATGGAGTGGACATTCAATTGTTCCAGGACCTGGCCTCAGTCACACTTCAAAAAAGAAGGATGGCCCCAGTGATCAAGGAGCTACTTGCCCGGGGTGTCAGATATAGGTGGACATTCCTGTTCGGCCTCCTCTTCATGTGGAATGGCAAGCAAAGGAGAGTGCAAACATGCGAGGAAGGTCTGCAGTTTATGGGACTGCAGGAGGCAGGTGATGTGGAGGAACCCCGGCCGGGGGGCGAGACCGAGCGGAGGGACAGATCCGGATGCGATCAGTTCAAAGCAGCAACGCATCACGCAGAAGGGGAGGTCTGAAGACAGGGCCAGAAATCACCTCCTGAGGAGTTGGACGGCCCCGGCCATTGAGGGGTGGAAGCCAGTTTGAGCACCAGGGTGGTGCTGGCTGCTGTAGAACACGAAACAGGGGCTCGGCGGGGGAGAGCAGTCGAGCTGATATATACAGAAAGAGTGGTACATGCGGGGTTTAGGAGCCCCCGCTAGGTTATTCCCAAGTTGGCAGAGGGACAGGGGCGAGGGGCGACACGCCCCAGCTAAGTTAGACACCTGGTCTCTCACTGGGAAGGTTACTATTGTTGGGGGGAAGTTGGGAAGGGGGGGGGAGGGTTCATGTTTCTTGTTTCTTCTTGTTGGGGGATGTTTATGGGTGAAGTGGGAAAGTGAAGGGAGAGGGGATAGCCGGAGGGTTTCTCGGAGCTGGTCAGGCAATGGAGCCTGACCGCGTCCCATTATATCGGGCTCATGTGTCCCCTGTGAGTGATCACTTTCAATGTGAGAGGGCTTAACCACCCGGTTAAGCGGAAAAAGGTAGAGGGCCTTCTGAAAAGAGAGGGGGGAGATATTATCATGCTGCAAGAGACCCACATTAAACGGGGGGACAAGAACAAACTGAGCTTAAAAGGATATGACATGTTGGGGCAGTCCAATGCACTGGACAAGAGAGCAGGAGTCCTTATATCAGTACATAAAGGCCGGAACATCCCTCTTTTCGGGTCACTAATAGATAAGGAGGGGAGGTATCTGTTTGTGAAGGTCAAGATAAACGAGACTCTGCACGCTGCCAAATATATATGTCCCAAATACGGGGCAAGACGGATTTCTGAGGGAAGCGATAGGGAGACTGGAAGGGTTTGCAGAGGGGGAAATCATCCTGGGAGGTGATCTAAACCTGGCGTCGCACCCGCCCATCGACAGGAGTTCGGGAACGGGGCGTGGACAGGCGGCACCCTCAAAGCGTGTCTGACAGCTGATGAGTCACCTGTCGCTGCTAGACGTGTGGAGGGAGCGTAGGGCTCAACAAAATGGCTTCACCCACTACTCACACGTCTATAACTCGATGGCACGAATAGACTATTTTTGGGTAACGGCAGGCCTCCTGGGGAGGATCTCAAATATAGAAACTGGGCCGATATCGATCTCTGACCATGCCCCTCTGACGCTGGAGGTGAACTGGCCGCTTAGGAGATCGGGTCTTTGGAAATGGAGGCTCCCCCATGAGACTATGCAGGACCCGGTGCTGGGAGAAGAAATCATGGGGGAAATTAAGGAATTTCTGGCCATTAACGATACGAGTGATGTAAAACTGGGAATTGTGTGGGACTCCCTGAAGGCAGTCCTAAGGGGGCAATTTATTGCAAAGAAGGCAGCGAGAAACAAGCAGAGGCAGGCCTGGGAAAGGGAGCTAAAGGCGAAACTGGCGGATATTCAGAAGGAATGTGTGAAAACGCCGACACGTCAACTGAGGAGGGCTATGAGACATGTGCAGGGCCAGATAGACGTTCTCTGCACAAAAAAGGCGGAAATTAGTCTTCTCCGCCTCAGACACTGGTATTATACTAAAGCTAATAAGGCGGATAAAATGCTCGCGAGACAACTACGGGCACTGCAAAGGAAGGGGCTGATTAAGACATTAACTAACAAGCGAGGGGAGCGGCTCTCTTCCACTTCTGAAATAGGAGAGGAGTTTAGGTCCTTCTATGAGGAACTTTACTCCACGGACAGACTGAATGGGAGGGCCCAGGATGGTTACCTGGATTCCCTCCCACTTCCCCGGCTGTCTGAAAGTGATAGGGCTCTGTTAGAGGGGGACATAAAGGAAGAGGAGGTGCGCCGAGCAATGAAGAGCCTTCAGGCCGGTAAAGCCCCGGGACCAGGACTGCGTCCTTCTATAAGACATTTGCGGAGGATCTGATTCCCTTCCTTACCAGACTGTACAACTCCTTTGGAGAGGAGGGTGATCTCTCCCCGACCATGAACGAGGCGAAGGTTGTGGTCTTTCATAAAGCAGGGAAGGACTCAGCCGGGATCGTATCGTCCAATAGCCCTGATTAACCAAGATGCTAAGATATACACTAAAATCCTTGCCCAGAGGCTAGCTCCACTGCTTCCTGATCTGATCCATGAAGATCAGTCGGGGTTTATCCCTGGCAGGCAGACACACGATAACTTGAGACGCATGGCCCATCTGGTGGAGAAGGTGGGTATACATGACATTCCGCTGACTCTTCTGGCGGTTGATGCCAAAAAGGCATTTGACCGTATAGAATGGTCAATGCTTTTCAAAACCATGGATCGTATGGGGTTTGGAGTCAACTTTGTCAAGCGGATTAGAGCGTGTTACGATACCCCCTTGGTTAGAATAATGGTCAATGGGGAACTCACGGACAAGATAGAACCTTCCAGGGGCACAAAACACGGATGCCCCCTATCGCCGCTGTTGTTTGCCATCTCCCTAGAACCTCTATTAATAAAGATACGGGAATCGAGTGCAATAAAGGGGGTAGAGATGGCCGGGAGGCAGCACAAAGTGGCCGCTTATGCGGACAATCTCATACTGACTATGGGAGACCCAGCCCGCACTCTCCCGGAGGTTATAAAGGTATTGGATGAATTTGGGGCGATAGCGGGTCTAAAAATAAACAGGAGTAAATCAGTGGCTCTACGGGTGATCGGAGACCCGGAGGGAGTGAAGGGGGTAGCGGAGACGCTGGGGCTGAGCTGGGCGGACAAAGATATCAAATACCTTGGCATTCGCATAACGAAAAGGGTGGATGGCATGTATGGGTGAATTTCCTGAAGCTCCTGGGGGAGATTAAGGGGGACCTCGAGCGGTGGGGTCCATTGGTGATCTCGTGGTTGGGACGAGTGGCGGCGATCAAAATGTCCATATTGCCGAGGCTTCTGTACTACTTCCAGGCTTGCCCTATAAAAAATCCCCAGGTCCTTTTTCAAAGCTTTAACCGTGGTGGTCGCCTCGTTCATTTGGGGGAAGAAAAGATCCCTAGGATCTCGAGGGCGGTGCTAACAGCCCCTTTAGCTAGAGGAGGGATAGGCCTGCCGCACTTTTACAAGTACTACCAGGCAGCACAGTTGTGGGTACTCAAGGAGTGGATGGGGGAGACGCAGCAGAAGATTTGGGCCATGCAGGATAGGGCGGTAGCTAGAACACCCCTGCAGGACCTCCTGTGGAAGGATAAACGGCACAGGCACGTTAACCTGGGTTTGAGCGTGGTGATGGGAGCCCCCCTTCGAGTGTGGGATGACCTGGCGAAATGTGGCGTTTTGACAACGGTGCCTGGGCCATTTACCCCAATGTTTGGGAACCCAGACTTCCTCCCCGGGATGGAGAGGGGTGCTTATAGGGACTGGGAAGCAGCAGGATGCACGAAAATAGGGGAAATGGTGGAGGGCTCCGGAGTCCTCCCCTTCGAGAGGTGTATGGAGGTATTGAGGGTAAATAAGGTGGATAGGCTCAGATATGAGCAACTGAAACACTGGCTGACCTCACCCCTGATAAAATGTGCAGCTACCCGAGCCCTCACACATTTTGAGACCTATGTAATAACCAATTCTGGCACGACGAAGCTGGTGTCATCCCTCTACAAGTTGATAATGGGGTACGAGGAAAGGGTTAGCTGGTCATATATGGAGAAATGGGAACAAACCCTGGGGGAGCCCATTGGCAGAGATCAGTGGGCAGCCCTATGGAGCGATATTCCGAAGCTGTCCCGCTCAGTGCAACTGAGGGAAATGTGGGTTAAAGTGATGATGCAGTGGCACCTGACTCCAGAAAAACTACATGTAATGTTCCCTCGGTTGCCCAATCAATGCTGGAGGGCTTCGATAGGCTGCAAGGCTTCTGGGGGGAGGTACGGGTGCAAATTCGGAGGATGTTTCCAAATGCAGTGGCTATGGGGAACAGTGTGTGGATGTGTGGACTCAAAGACGCAACAGCCAAGGCGCTTACTAAGGCAGATTGGGGATGCTTTATGGGTCTGTTAGTTGCGGGCTGGTTGACAATAGCTCAGTGTTGGAAAAGCCCGGACCCCACTCTGTTGTCTAGTTGGCTACGAAGGGTTTGGTCGCTGATTACGATGGAGAAGCTCTCATACACCCTAAGGGGGGGGTAATGGTTTTGAAAAAGACTGGGGCGTGGTGCTGCAATACCTCCAGTCGGACTATATGCTACAGTGGTATCCGCACAATATAATAATTTTGGTCCTTTTTAAGGCATGAGATGTTAACATGACTCTGAGGAGAACCTCCGGCGGGAATTGGGTGCGGGGAGGTTGAAGGGTTTTGCTATTGTTGTTTATTGAAAATGGATAAATAAAAATATATTTTTAAAAAAAAAAACAAACCTGCAGGGCCAGAGGAGCGGATTATAGGGGCAAACAAGAGAGGCCGCAGGGAGACTAAGAGGTCAATACTAGCCTTCTCCCAAAAGCCCCCGCTGGCAGCAGGAGAGGGGGCAAGCTACAGACTCCCCCACAGCCCAACAACAAAAGGAACACGCGAAGGGGACACGAAGAGACAACCCGGCCATATCAAAAAAAGCGCAATACGTCCCCCATCTCCATTTAGCACGGAACCTCGCAGACACGAGAGGAAGATCTGCCCCCCCCCCAACACAGCGTAGACCCCGAGAAGAGCTCAGTGTGGTACGCAAAATTAACCAAGTAGCCCCTCGTAGGGGACAAAATGGTCCAGATGGGGAGCAGGTGCAAGTGGATCTAGGTTACCTGGCCTAAGCCCCACCCACCTGGTGCCTTCCTGCCTGCCACTCTTTTTCACCACTTAGCAAGCCCCGCCCACCTGGTGCCTTCCTGCTTCCTGCTCTTTTTCACGACTTAGCAAGCCCCGCCCACCTGGTGTCTTCCTGCTTGCCGCTCTTTTTCACCACTTAGCATGCCCCGCCTACCTGGTGCCTTCCTGCTTCCCGCTCTTTTTCACCACTTAGCAAGCCACGCTCACCTGGTGCCTTCCTGCTTGCCGCTCTGTTTCCCTACTTAAGGAGCCCTTCAGCTTCTTTTCCTTTGCAGATGGGGAGCAGGTACAAGTGGATCTAGGTCACCTGGCCTAAGCCCCGCCCACCTGGTGCCTTCCTGCCTGCTGCTCCTTTTCACCACTTAGCAAGCCCCGCCCAACTGGTTCCTTCCTGCTTGCCGCTCTTTTTCACCACTTAGCAAGCCCCGCCCACCTGGTGCCTTCCTGCTTCCCACTCTTTTTCACCACTTAGCAAGCCACGCCCACCTGGTGCCTTCCTGCTTGCCGCTCTTTTTCACCACTTAGCAAGCCCCGCCTACCTGGTGCCTTCCTGCTTCCCGCTCTTTTTCACCACTTAGCAAGCCAAGCTCACCTGGTGCCTTCCTGCTTGACGCTGTTTCCCTACTTAAGGAGCACTCCAGCTTCTTTTCCTTTGCAGATGGGGAGCAGGTGCAAGTGGATCTAGGTCACCTGGCCTAAGCCCCGCCCACCTGGTACCTTCCTGCCTGCTGCTCTTTTTCACAATTTAGCAAGCCCCGCCCACCTGGTGCCTTCCTTCACCATCACTGTCTTGTGGCCAATGCTGGATTTGACTTTTATGGACTTCATTAATTCACGGTGCGTCACTCTTTCTCAACTCTCATGCTGGACTTCCTTTGCATCTTGTACTCATGGTGGCCCTGAATCATGCTGTTCCCATCTTCATCTTGTATCCTGGCTTGCAACCTTATGTGTTACTACTGACTTCTGCAATTGTATTCGCTCTCCACTCTTGCTTCTCGACTCTTTTTGACTGCTTACTCTCTTTTCTCTCCTCCTTTCCCTTCTCCCTTTTCCTATCTCCTCCCTTTACTTTCTTCTATGCACTTACTCTATCAGAATTGTCCCTGGACCTAATATGATAGCAACCTCGTCTGTTTCTTCCACCCTCACATTACTGTTTTTTCCTCCCCACGACCCCTCCAGCACTATCTGAAATGTCATCAGGCCTAGTATGATAGTCGCTTGTTTTGTTCCTCCCCTCCCTTTCTGCACCCCTCTCCCTCACCTTTTGTTTTTCTCCGGCTCTACCAGAAATGTTGTCAGGCCTAGTACGGGAGTCACCTGTCTGTTTCCATTTCCTTCCCACTCTCCCCTCCCTTCCTTATCTATGTCTTAGCTCTTGCACTATCTGAAATGTCGTCAGACCGAGTATGATTGTTAATTTCACATCCTTACTGTTCATGGCCTGTAAGAATGTGGTTGTATTGTCCCTTGTTCCCTCCCTTGCCTTGAAGCGCTTTGAAACACATTGTGTATAGGCGCTATATAAATAAACAATCATATCATATCACCAGCTGCATAAAAAGCCAGAGCACGGGTCAAAGAAAGGGGGACAAGCGTCAGAGGTCCCATCATCTCAAGAACCACAAAGCCAGCAGTAGCAGCGCCATCCAGAACCAATCTCCCCAGGAAAGACACAACTAGAACCACACCCAGAGGGGAATACAGGAGACGGGGAGAACTGCATACCCACCATAAACCAGAAAGAGGCCCATAGCAGCACTACGAGAAACCACCAAAGCCCACAGACCAAGAACACACCGGGGAAGCACACATGTCCAAATCCAGGGGCAGGCAAGCACAAGCCACATCCACCAAGCAGAAACAAGACCAGAACTTGGAGCGTCTCTGGGGCACTAATACGTGGACAAGCCAGAAAATATCCACGCAAAACGAGAAAGGGGAAAGAGACCGTAGGGAGGAAGACAACACAGACATGACCACTAAAGAACACATGAAAGAATGGTTCAAAGAATTCCAAGAACAATTCATGACCTCCATGCACACCCAATTTGAGATTATGAAGGGAGAAATGAAGCAGGCGGTCCAGGAGCTGAAAATAGTTATAGGGAATCTAGAGGAACGTACAGACATTTTGGAGAAGACGGTACAGAATTTAGATGAAGAAACACAACAGTACGCGGAAGTGCAGGAGAGATTGGCAAGACTTTCCCACAATCTGGAAACCCAATGCGAGGACTTAGAACATTGTTCCTGCAGATCCAATATACGAATCAAAAATATGGCATAGACCATCAAAGACAAAAACCTCAAACAAGCAGTGCAACAGGTATTCCGAGATATCCTAGAAGAGGAGGATGGAACAGTAATCCAGATCGATAGGATGCACAGGGTAGGCCAACGCCGCAGTGGAGAACCTGGAGCTCGCCCCAGAGGCGTCCTGATCGCAATGGCATCATACCCTCAAAAAGAGCAGATCCTGCGGAAAGCCCGCATGATGGATCATATCAGGATAAATGGATCAGAAATACAACTCTACCAAGATCTGGCACAATCTACCCTCTAAAAACGCAGGGAGATGTCACAAATAACAAAAGAGCTGACGGCAAAACAAATTCGATATAAATGGACGTTGCCCTTCGGACTATTATTTACATGGGAGGGGAAACAACAAAGGATCACCACGAGCGAGGAAGAAGTGTGGATCATGAATTTGCAGGAGAAGGAAGGATCCCACGCCTATGGCAGGGAACCCTTCCAAGGGAAAAGAGCCCCAAGTCTACAGTAAATGCAAAATTGAGACGCCCTACCGAGCCATCAGGACACAAATAAAGGTTGCAAACCTCCACACAAACAAAGAACAACGACCACCAGAATTCCAACAGAAATTCCATAATAAGAGGCAACCACTGGCAGACACATAGCTGTGGCGATCTGGAATCACACTGGAATTCTAAGAGACTTTTAGCGAGGTTTAGGACTTCTCACGCCATAGTTACTCCTGAGTTTGAGAGGGCATGGCGCGAAGGGCAATACGCCTAAGCGATCATAGGGTCCAGGGCCCTCCTCAGGGATGTTACGAGCGGGAAGGGAGGGAGATGGGGGTGGAAGTTGGGGAACACAACGGGGGAAGAGAACTTCAAGGGGAAAGGGCAAGGAGTGAGCACAGCGAGGAGAAAGGGAACCCACCGGCACACAGCAAAGAATCCACGGTAAACTAACCAAAAGGAGTCAACAAAACATAAAGAAACACACAGCAGGATGGGGCTGAAAATCCTTACACATAACATTAGAGGATTAAACTCCCCAGTCAAAAGGAAAAAAGTAGAACATCCCCTTCTCCGTCCTCCTCTTCCTCTGTTTCTCCTAAGAGAATCCCTTGCCCCACGATACATAGATCCCGGGCTGAATGGGAGGAATTCCGCAAAAATATGATGAGCGTCTTCGAGAAAGCGGCCTCGACCCCCTCGAAGACTGCCGAGAGCGATGCTCTGGTCGAAAGACCCGAAGGTCAAAAACGCCGCGAGTCGCAGTACCCGGCGAAGGAAGCTTCTCGAGCGCGTCACAAACCCTCGAGTAAAGCTATGACCTCGAAAGTTCCGTCGAGGTCGGTGTCTTCGACGCCGTTGTCGGAGGGACCTTCGACGCACAGGTCTGTCGACTAGACGCCATCTTCGACACCGGCGTCGACGCCAAGGAAAGTCACGGTTACGACGCACCCAGTGACTATCCCCAGGTCCTCGATGACGATGGCGTCGAGATTGTCGACTTCCTCGAGCAGAATCCCAATTCTATCAAGGACCTCGAGGCCTCCGCCTTTGTTTTCGACGCCACGCCCGAAGCCTTCGACATCGGCCTCGACGACATCAACGTTTTCGAGGCCGATTATGACAAATTTGGCACCCTCTGCCTTGGAGATGGGTTTTATACCCTTTGTGAGTTCAGAACAATTGAGAACTATGTCCTCAATTTTGGAAGAGGGAGAACTATCTGAACAGGAAGACACATTTGAGTTGCAGGGACCTGCAACCCCAGTTAGAGAGGAGTTATCCTCAGAAGAACGCAGGTTAAAGGATCTTCATGATTCCTTACATGAGGCAAGTGGGTTAGACACTTCCCCTAAGGTGGAGTTTGCTAGACCAGACCCGGGGGAGCATGCTGAAACCCCCTATAGAGCCTTAATGGCCAGGATCACAGAATATATGGGGTGGTCAACAGCTTCACAGGCTTTCCAACAAGATGACCTCACGGATATTCTTGACAAAGGTCCACAGGAGGATCCTGTAGTGCCCTTTCATAAAGCTCTTCAGAGGAAGATTATGACGAACTGGGAAACCCCAGATGTCGTCCCGGCAGTAAATAAAACGCTGTCTACAAAATACAGGGTATCTTCTGCAGACCCGGAGTTTTTGTCAAAACACCCATCCCCAGAAAGTCTGGTGGTACAGGCAGCATCTTCTACTGACGTCAAGACTGCTTACCCTACCGTCCCACAGGACAGGGACGATAAGAAATATGATGCTATGGCAAAGAAAGTTTTTTCGGCATGTAGCATGGCGTTAAAATCTGTTAATGCTACTTGCACCCTTGCTAGATTCAGCCATACACTTTGGGAGTGTGCTTCTACAGCGGCTGACTGCATCCCGGAGGGAGAAGAAAGGGAGGCGTTCCTAAATATCATACAGAACGGTAAAGACGCTATGTGCGAATCCCTCCAGACGGGCATTGATTCGGCTGACAGTATCAGCAGAGCAATGGCGGCAAGTACAATAACCAGGAGATTCGCTTGGTTGAGAAAGTCTGGTTTTGCCCCAGATGTGCAAGCCAGGCTCTTGAACATGCCATTCGATGGCTCTTTGTTTGGGAAAAAGGCGGATGACAGTTTAGAAAAACTGCAAACATCAAAAGCAGCAGCAAAATCCCTAGGCGCTGCAATCCGTCAGACACCTTTTCGTCCCACAGGAACCTCTGCGAGGGGCAAGTCCTTTCGCTTCTACTCCGCATTCGGAAGAGGTAGAGGACGACCGGCTCAAAGGGGACAAAGAAGAACTACCCGAGGTGGACGGGGTAGATATTCAAAAGCCGCAGCAACAGCAGGTGCCTCTTTACCATCGGCATCTGCATCAGCCGCCCCAAAACCACTCTGAGGACTTCCCTCACAGGACACCTGTAGGAGGCAGGTTAACTCAACATCTGGCGGAATGGCAGGCTATCACGTCAGATGCTTGGGCATTGGAAACAGTTGCCCAAGGTTACTGCCTGCCTCTCCTACGCATATCTCAGAGTCATCCACCGGGGATCAGCTCTCAGAAAGCTCCAGATCCGCTGCTCTTGCAGGAAATTTTAGACCTGCTAGAGAAAGGTGCCATAGAACCGGTACTTGTAGTGGAGAGGAACAAGGGCTGGTACTCCCCTTACTTTCTCATTCCAAAGAAAGACGGAGGACTGAGACCCATCTTGGACTTGCGAGAATTGAACAAATTCCTCAGGAAAGACAAATTCAAGATGGTAACTCTTTCTCAGATCCTTCAGGCCCTTCAGTTCCAGGACTGGATGGTATCTCTGGACCTCCAGGACGCTTATTTCCATGTGCCTATCCATCTCAAACACAGGAAATACCTGAGGTTCGCAATTGGCAACTCTCATTATCAATTTCGGGTACTGCCATTTGGGCTGACCTCCGCCCCGAGGGTCTTCACCAAGTTAATGTCGGTAGTGGCGGCAAGTCTAAGGAGGGAAGGGATTCACGTCTACCCCTACCTGGACGATTGGTTGATCAGGGCTGGATCTTCGGAACATGCTCAGATCCAGCTAAATCACGTTTGCCGCTCCCTTCACAGACTGGTCTTCTCCCTCAATTTAAAGAAGTCACAAATGATACCATCACAGAGACTCCAGTTCATCGGAGCGATCCTGGACACTTCCCTGGGAAAAGCCTCGCCACCAGAGGTGAGGGCTCAAGATATTCTACAGATGGTTACCAAGTTCCAAAATGCCCAACGTTTCCCAGCCTTCGACCTTTTGAGGTTGCTAGGCCTCATGGCATCCTGCATTTTCCTAGTGCCAGAGGCTCGCCTGAGAATGAGATCTCTCCAGTGGGCACTGAGGACTCAGTGGTCACAATTCTCAGGAAGAATGACAGATCTTCTTCAGGTTCCCGACAGGGTGGTTTGAGAACGTCAGTGGTGGGCCTGTCAGGAGAACATTCTGAAAGGAGAGCAGTTTTGGCAACCTTGGCCGGAGATAACAGTAGTCACGGATGCCTCACTCACGGGGTGGGGAGCCCACGCCAACGACGTGACCATCAGCGGTCGTTGGTCTCCATCGGAGTCCAGACTGCACATCAACCTGTTAGAGCTGAGGGCCATCAGACTTGCGCTGAAGGCTTTTCTGCCATCTGTACAAGGAAAGAATGTCCTGATAATGACGGGCAACACAGTGGCCATGCATTACCTCAACAAAAAAGGAGGCGTAGGATCACTACCTCTGTGCAGAGAGGTGATGCAGCTCTGGTTTTGGGCAATCCAAGAAGGAATCTCTCTATCGGCAGTTCACCTAGCCGGAGAGAAGAACTTGACAGCGGACGCTCTGAGCAGGCAGAGCACAGTCTCCCACGAGTGGGAACTAGCTCAGGAAGTCCTTCAAGAGATCTTCGCCCTTTGGGGAACCCCTCAGGTGGATCTGTTCGCCACCAGTGTCAACAAGAAGTGCGACCTGTTCTGCTCAAGGGAATTTCCCCCGAGAGGAGTTCTGAGAGAGGCGTTCATAGTGGACTGGGAGTTTCCACTTCTGTACGTGTTCCCACCGGTCCCTGTCATTCCTCAAATGATCAGGAGGTTGAGAAGATTCCGGAAAACCATGATCCTAATTGCCCCGGATTGGGCCAGAAGAACGTGGTACCCGGACCTTCTAGACTTGTCCATCTGCCCTCCAATTCGACTTCCACTCAGAGAGAACCTACTCTCACAGAAGGGAGGTCAGGTTCTCCATCCAGACATCAAAACCCTCAACCTTCACGCTTGGCTTCTGAAAGGCTGAGGTACAAGGATTGGGACCTCCCTGATGATGTTATGGAGGTGTTGCTTTCGGCAAGGAGGCCAGCAACAAAGTCTTTATACCGCTGCCGTTGGAACAGATTTTGCAGCTGGTGTAGAGAAAAGAATATCGACCCTTTTTCATGTGGTACACCAATGGTTTTGTCTTTCCTACTCTATTTGGCGAATTCAGGCCTTCAAGTTGGCACCATTAAGGGCTATCTCGCAGCGCTATCCATCTTTAAGCGCACTGCGGAAGAACCATCCTATTTCAAGTTACCCTTGGTAATACAGTTTCTAAAGGGGTTAACCAACGTTTATCCCCCAAGACCATTCCAGGTTCCCCTATGGGATTTAAACTTAAGTCTTAACTTTCCTGATGGGCACACCTTTCGAACCACTCCATTCTTGTTCGTTAAGATTTCTTACCCTTAAAACTGTTTTATTAATAGCACTTACATCTGCTAGAAGGGTGAGCGAGTTACAAGCTCTTTCTTGTAAACCCCTTCATACAATCTTTCAGAAAGACAAAGTTGTCCTGCAAGTGAAGCCTAATTTCCTCCCAAAGGTGGTTTCTGAATTCCATATCACTCAGAAGATTACCCTGCCATCTTTCTATCCTCCTCCTCATCCTGGGAAAGAGGAAGAGAGGTTACACAGGCTGGACCCTAGAAGGGCGTTAAGTTTTTACATCAGTAGACTGGCCAGGATAAGACAAGCAGACCAGCTGTTTGTAGGCTACACAGGTCACAAGCTGGGGTTACCGATAACTAAGCAGACCATTTCCAGATGGATCATTCTAGCCATTTTGGAATGTTATAAACTGGCAGGAAAAGAGCCCCCTCAAAACCTTAGGGCTCATTCGACCAGAGGTATTGCAGCTTCATTGGCCCTCAAAAGAGGAGTGCCGGTTAAAGACATTTGTGCGGCCGCCACATGGTCGTCTGTCCATACCTTTACACGATTTTAAAACTTAGATTCCTCCTCCAATCAAGAGACTAGGTTTGGAAGGGCAGTATTGCACTCTATTCATCAATAGAAGGCAGCATGAAGTCAGTACTCCCACCTCCAATAATAGAATACTGCTATGGGAGCCTATCTAAGATAAGGAATACGTCGGAGGACACAATCCCTTCGAAGAACAAGTTACTTCTTACCTTGTAACGTTCTTTCGATGGGCTGTTCCTCCGATGTATTCCTTATCGACCCTCCCATCCATCCCCGCAGTTCTACTTCCCTTGTTGTTACAGTTTACGCTCCTTCAGGGTGATTAGTCTAGTCCAGACAGAAATAATGTGGGCTACAAAACGGAACTGAGCAACGGACGCTGCGCGCGGCCTTTATAGGCAGGATGACGTCGATACGGCGGCTGTCGAGGGACATCGACTCGGCGGACGTCGACGCGCAGCGCCCTCTAGAGAAACATTTTCCGAGGCCAGCCGAGCTGGAAGGAGATATCTAAGATAAGTAATACGTCGGAGGAACATCCCATCGAAAGAACGTTACAAGGTAAGAAGTAACTTGTTCTTCTAAGGCAGACCTATTCATTACTGGACATGAATTATTCGCCCCTATCAAAGGTATCACCCCCCTGTCCAAACGTATTTGGAATATACTAGGCAAGGGGTAGAGGTTTAAGGGGTCAATGAATGGTCGGGGGTGTCCATTCAGCATTGACAAGGAGAATTTCAGAATATATGGCTAGGATGACCTGGTTACAAAAGGTACATATCATGATAAACATACACTTCATTGAAGGGGGCTCAGGGTCTGAATGTCCAAGCATCACTAACTCTCTGTTGACGCCAAGGTGATCTGGGGCAAGCTGAGGCCCCCTTTGCAGTTTAGTCCCACACTATACAATGGCTCAAGGCCTTTCAGAATACAGTTAACATATGACTTTTTAACACGTAGCTGGCTGTTTTACATTTGAGTCACATGGGCTCGGAGCATACTTTTATCTTTATATAACTAAGCAATTTTACTACAAAAGAGAAATAGAGAATTTGTTGATGAATAACCAAGTAATAAAACATTTCTTTGACTCGAGATTCACTTATTCGTAGACATGCAGGTTTGGCTAAAGATCCATGAGAGTACCAGCTAGGAGCGACTAACTTGTGCATTATGCTTATCTGACATTATACATGCAGTTACATTCAGCTTTGTCAAGAATGAGGTAGCATTGTGCGAGCACGTACAGATCTATATTTCGTTATCCATTGTAATATTTGCAATTAGTGTTATAAGCATTTCAGAATTATAGGTCGACATATATTATGCTTTCAACATGGCAGGATTAGCATAGGAACTTCCAGTTAAACACATATATGTATTTACATTGTTTACTCATAGGCTTTCTTAGCTTTTTTTTAATTGTATTTATTAGGTTTTATTCAACATGAACTGCAAAGGAACAACAATATCAATTGCACTTGCAACTTCCCCCTCATTACGCCCACCCCTCGCCCCCAAGACCACTGTCTGTACGTCAGTTCTGCTCACACCAGACTTCCGTCATGAGCTGCCTGCGTCGTTAAAAATATCGTCTTCCTCCCTGGGGCTTAGTAACGGCACCTTGAGCGCCACCCATTGGTGTAAGTCCTCACTGGTGTCCAGTTTCTGTTCACGCAGCGCATTCTCCCACACCCCAGTTTCTGCTGTCACCCATTTGCGAAAGGTCCTCCCACCACAGTGCGATGCTTGGACCCCTAGCGCTCTTCCACCCCAAAGCAATGCATCTCTTCGCCAGGATGTACCTCAAGTCTTTAAGTTTGTTAAGGGGTTTGTTCTTTTTGCCTCTTTTGTAACTGCCCAGAATGCATGCCGCAGGTGTTTGCACTTCCAGTTCAATGTCTCCATCGGCCACTTTTGCAGCAATCTGAGGCCAAAATGTTTGTATCACCTGGCATCCCCAAAACATGTGCATCATTCCTGCGCGGGGTTCCGGTCTTCTTAGCTTATCAGCAGGTTTGTATGATTTTGCACAAGACGAGAAAGCATGCTTCCTTTTATCCATGTCAAAGGAAAAATATAGGTTCACTGAGTCTTTTTCAACTGTTGAATTTGCCCTAGAGTGCACAGGGATTATGTTTTTATGGCCAGGGTCTGTGGGGTGCGGGGCAGGTTTACGGAGACAGATAGCCCTTGCTCTGGCCCTTGTTCTGGGTTGCATCTGAGTCAGTGAAGGGATCGGAAGGCAAGTGATACAGTGTGGATTTTGTTGCATTCTCGCAGCCAGGCTTCTCATGGGAGCCAAGCAGTTGTGTGGACGGCAGAGGGGAGGAGGTGGGGAGAGAATCTTTCTTGCTGTGTGCGCTCGACGGGGAGGGCTGCAGGCTGGAGTGAAACCTTAATAGCCATTTACTATTGCAAAATGGAGTCTGTGATATTCAAAATGGAGTCTTAATCACCCCTGGTTTTGCTATACAAGGGTGTACGTGAGGGTATCGCAGCACCCAGAGATATTCCCGTACGAAAGGGTTCACGGTTCCTAAAGCTGTTCTGCACGAGTGCCCCTGGGACAGGGCCCCGGGGCACACACCTCCATCGATAGCTTTTAGCAAGTCCAATACGTATCGATTCTGCATTGTCATTAACCGTAAAGGCTCCGAGTTCCGCTTTGATGACATTGAACACTTCTTCTGTGTCATTGGCCAATTGGATGAGCTCCCATCTGGTTATTTGGAGACAATGGGCATTCGCTCTCGCCTAGATGCTGGGAATGAGGGACACGGAGAATGTCTCCACGGAGCTGAATAGTCGAAACCGGTCGGGTATTTGAGTCAGGATTTGGCTGAGATGTAGTTGGATGATCGTTTCTTTCTCCGGTGTGGATCTTGGACTCCTTCCTCATCTATGGCATATGCGGGTCCCATTCCGAGCGGTGTTGGGGAAGGTCCATCATGGATTGCTGCATGCTTGCTCCCTCCGTTGACATGGCTCTCCGGGATTATTATTAGTGCAGTAGGCATGGTGGCCAAGGAGCATGTTCCTTTCCATGATTGTGGGAGGTGAAGGTATGCCATGTTACCGCAAACCCAATACGTGTCCATTAGCGCCGATGTTCCCTTCTTCATGTCCGGGATTATGAGAATTTTGCTACAGTTCTTGTTGCTCCCCATGTCCCTCTTCCCTTCTCGGTGGAAGCACAGTTCGTATAAAATGTTTTTCTGTAACTTGAAGGGTTTCTCGATGGCAGTGACCCACGTGAGTCTGCTTATGTGTTCAGTCCATATGGGAGCGCATGTTCTCTGTACCCATGAGAGTTTTTCTTCAGACAATCCTCGCAGCGCTTCTGCTTTGCACAATATCTCTTCCTTCTGCCACTTATTGTCCACGTGCAATATCCCCTTTATCACCAAAAAAGGCTCTTTCACACAAATCACTCCTTGCGGCCGGAAGTAACATGTTTGTTCGTTCTGTAAAAGTTCAAAATAAACTGTGTGCTTGAAAAGTATTTTTAATTCGGCACAGCGCAAGATGTAGGAGACATTGGGCCTCTGCAAATGGAATTTCTTGTGGCAATAGCACTTTGGGAGTGCCTGAGGCGTGGGGTATGAGTGAGCAGACATAGCAGCTCTCATTAGTTGTTTGTTTTGCCGTGTGGCTCGTGTCGGCATACCACTTACTTGTTTGATGGGAGTGCTGTGGATCATCAACTGTATCTGTCCAAATTTATACTGCTCTTCCCAGTTATCTTGTACTGTCTCTCCCCTCTTTCTCCTGTGCTTGTCTCCCTCAGCCCCCCGGCCCTGCTTGTCATCCCCTTGGGTATATAAATTGTAATGAGTGCTTAACATGGCTCTACTCCTATTACCCCCTCCTCCGGGGGTCGAGCCAGTGGATAAAGCTACTTTTGACATTGACACACTTGTTGGGTACGGATGATTCTGCACCCACGTTAGTTCTGAAGGGGTTCTGTCATTCATTGTATACACATTAAAATGGGGATCATTCATTTTTGGGGGCGGTGGGGTAGTTTGCATCATTGTGCTATGGGCAATACATTATCGTGTTCATTCTCAGGAGTCCCATGACCCCATATTAACTTGGCGCCATCCCAATTTAGGTGGGTCCCTTTTTTGATCGTTTCCATGCCCGCACCCCCTTGGCCAGCATCGATTGAAATGTAAACAATTACCCAATATCGAAACGGGCCAAATAATACCAAAAAGAATACTACTGCACACAGAAACAGCACACATTCATATGAATAACTAGGAAACGCCTCTCTTCGCCGTCTACTCCTATCTACACTACCGCTTGCTGTTGTTGGGGGCTCATCCATGCCCATTGAGGCTCCTAATAAACAAAATATAAGCATTTGTTCATCTTGCATATTACTTTTGTGTGTTGCTTACAACCATTATTTTGTACATTTTAATTTGCCATTTCTGGGTTGTCATCTTTCGCATAGTTAGCTTCATGGTCACATTTACATTTACACATTCTCTGTTCTTACCGCGTCCTTCTGTTTCCCTCCCCCACACCTCAAGTGTGGGGGAAGTGAACCGAGGTAGGCAAAATACAGTCACATCATTTCATTTCTAAAGGAGGGAAAATGTTATTTTCAAACCCATGTTTCAATTAAAAAAATAAAACCACAGAGATGAGTAGGGAGAGGGCAGAGACGGCAGAAAGGGAGAAAGAATAGGGAATTCATCAGTTACTTGCTTTGTCATGCAATCATCCTTTTCAGTTTTCTTCATGCTCGATTTGGTACCGGTTCCTGAACACTCTTATTTGCTAAGTTTTTGCACTACCCTCGCCCTCACCTTCTTGGGTGCCTGAATCATTTATGTGCCCATGGGCTCTACGCACATCGATCAAATGTATGTGCTTAAACATGTCATTCACAAAGTGCGTTCCGTTGTCGGAACGTATGACATCACAGATGCCCCATTGGGGAAACACCTCTCTCACTAGGAATTTGGCGGGACACCGTGCGTCTGGGTGAGCGCAGGGTCCTGCTTCCACCCACTGGGAAAATGGGCACTCGACAACGATCAAATATCTCGCGCCGTTACACCTCCTCTCTTCCATGTCTGCATAGTCTATATGCAGTCTCTAAAGTGCCCTTCTGTTTTTAGCAATGTTCCCCTAAGAGTTTGTAATGTCATACTGGAATTGTACGTTTGGCAGGTAATGCATTCTACTATTAACTTTGTGACATGTTCCTGTATTCTGGGGGCAAACTAATTTTCCTTTATGTCTGCAATGATGTGTTGCTTTGTATTGTGGGCTAGGAAATGTAACTGTTTAAATTCTACCTCTAACAATTTTGTTGGCATCACTACCTTCCCAGTATTGTTTTGTCTCCATAGTAAATCAGTGGGTGATTGACTGCACCCTCTCTTCACCCACATCTCCTTTTCTTCGCCAGGTGCATCGTGTTGAAGCTCAATTATCTGAGAGACTGGTAAGGAGTTAAAGCCCTCTGGTTGTGTGTCCTCTACTGCCTTTTGCAACATGTACTCACCTGCTGGGGCCTTTGGTAAATATGAGGCTTCTTTTGCAGCAGTGTCCGCTGCTGCGTTCCCTAATGAGATGACGTCATCACCTCGGGTATGGGCTTGGCATTTCACAACTGAGACAAGTGTAGGTTCCTTCAAGGCATCACTCAGGTCTCCCAGCAATGCTGCATGTTGTACTGGGGACCCATCTGTTCTTCGGAATCCCCTTCTCCCCCACTGCGCTAGTCCCCCATGTACCGTGGTTGCCATATAGGCAGAATCTGTATAAATGGTGACCATACATCCTTTTGCTGCGTGAAGCGCTTCTATGAGGGCTACTAGCTCTGCTGCTTGGGCTGAAAGGTGTGGGGCCAACCTCTTTTGCACAATCACTTCAAAATCCCCATCTTCTACCCGCACTACTGCTGCTCCTTCATGCTTTTCTCCTGTTTCACAATCTATGGAGGCAGACCCATCCACGAAGTAACCTTCCTCTTCTGATAATGCATTTTCATGTGCTTTGGACGTGTCATCATCATCTCCTGTGTATGTGGTGCAGTCATACTGCTGCATGTCTTCTACGGTACATGCTTCTGTGATACACGTGGCTGGGTTTACGCTTTTACACCACACAATATGGATATTAGTACTAGAAATTATCAGTTCGTATGCTGTGGCCCTTCGAGTGGTCAATGTGCTCTTTGATCTTTCGATGATAGCAAATAGGGAGTGTTCTATGTATAGCGTGACAGAGCCTCCCATCACGATCGTAGAGCTTTTTTCTACCGTGAACACGGCGGCTGCGAGAGCCTATTCGCATGCAAAATGTCCCCGCATCACTGCGCTGAGGGTCCCGCTGTAGAATGCCAAGGGTTTATGGCCCAGGGACGTCTTTTGTGTCAGCACGGCTGTCATGAGTGTGCCATTGCAATGTGAGAATAAGTAAAACTCCTGCTCATAGTTAGGGGTCGCGAGAACTGGGGCAGTGGATATCAGTTCCTCAAGTGTGTCAAATGCTGTGTGCATTTCCTGCATCCTGTTACGCTCACCTGGCTCCCACAGGGGCAACGGTCGGAACTGGATAGCTGCGGCCTCCACCAACGTGAATTGTATTGCAGAGATGACTGACTGGACTGGCCTGCTCAATTTCATCTGCTTGACCCGTAGGAGTATTCTCCTGAAAGCGGAGAAAAGGAATTAGCCACCCGTGGATTGAGCGAGCACACCCCCACCGTTTTCCCACTAATCACCTCCGATATTCCCTTTCACCAGTCTCACCTTATGGTTTTGAATGATGAGCTCTCCATCCTGCGTGGAGTGCAGGGGCGTGTAGATAACCAGTTACTTCACTGGTCTGAAGGAATTGGGTGAGTTCCAGACGAATATTGACTCCGAGGTAAGTGGCGAGGAGCCGTAAGTATTTGGTTCTTAAGAGTTCAAAATGTCTGTTATTCACTCTTGTCTGATTCCTTCCTTTGTCTTGCAGCTTGATTTGAGAGGAGGTTGTCCCGTAGCAGCTGATTGCGTTTAGGTAAGAGCCTGTGTTACCCAACACTGTCCCGTAGAAAATGCCAGTGCTTAACATGTTGCTTTCTCTCTCCTTATAGGTGCAACGTACGACGATGTGGCGTGTAGAAGAATAATATCTCTGGCGATAACTCGGTAAGTCTATAGTGATAATAGAAATTGCCTTTGTTGGTTTTCTCGGCTCACCTTATTGTCTTTCTTCGTCCCCTTAGGTGCCGGGAGTTCGGCGATGAATGATGGAGCAGCGCCGGGTCGAGGAGGTGCTGTGAAGACTGGTAAGTGTAGCGCGGCGCTGCAGCTGGCGGTGCGACACGCACAAAATAAAGTCTTTTTCCTTGTTCGGATGCGCAAAGGATCCAGGATCAGATGAAGAATGAAGGTAATGTTCTTGCTCTAACCTTTTCGTCTTATTTCCCTTCTTTCTAGGAGCTCCGTATTGGAGGCGGGCGTGGCAGAAGACTGGCTGCTGGACTGACAGGCACGGTGAGCGTTACGCTGCAGGATGCAGAATAACGCGAAGCGTGTGCTGCTCATCGGGCGTGGTTTAAATAGCCTCCAAAGTAGTCCCAGGTAAGAAGTTCCCCAAGACCACACCCGAGTAAAAAATAGTCCCTGAAACAAAGTAGTTCCTTCCAGGCCTCACGTTGGCTTGGATTCTTTGCAGCATGGTCTGCATGAGGTAAGTTTCTTCATATGAGCCTGGTGCCTATGGCGCGAGGACTGATCCCATATATGAGCCTGGCACCTACGGCGCCAGGACTGAACCCAGATAGCCCCTAGCCGGGGTGGCTGGGTTTTCAATAGGTGTCTGGATGCCTGTTCCCTGGACTGATGGACTTGGTCTGGATGTCCAGGGGTAGGCATCATGACAGCACTCCCCCCACCAAGGCCCCTCCTAAGGTCGTTCTTCCCCTTGGTCCTGGTTTGTCTGGGAAATTCTGATGGAATCTTTCCACCAATCGAGGTGCATGAACGAGGTCAGTAGGCTCCCATGACCTTTCTTGTGGCCCGTAACCCTTCCAGTCAATTAAATAAAGTCGTGATTTGACCATCTTAGAGTCCAGAATATTTTTAACTTCGAATTCGGGTTCCCCGTCTATTAGGATGGGGTCAGGTAGTTTGGTTAACCTGGTTCCGGGTTGTACTGGCTTCAGAAGTGAAACGTGAAAGACGGGATGAATTCGCATATTGGAAGGTAATTCCAATTTTACGCCCACCGGGCTGATAATGGCTTTAATGGTGTAAGGTCCCAAATATCTAGGGTTAAAGGTCCGAGTTCCTTTTAGAGGTAGGTTTCTTGTAGCTAGCCAAACTTGATTCCCAACCTGGCATTGTGGGGCTTCACTTCTATGTTGATCTGCATTTTTCTTGTATTTTTCTTTTGCTTGTTTCAAATGTTCAGTTGCCTCCTTAAAGGCTTGTGTAATAGTAGCATGTAGATGGTTCACTGCGGGCATTTCCAAGTGTTGGGGCGACTCGAGTTCTGAGGTCCGAGGATGATGCCCATATATGGTATAAAAGGGGGTTTGTCCAGTTCCTGAATGTACATAGTTGTTGTATGCTTATTGGGAAATCCATAAAATATCCTTCCAATTGCCTTGGGTTTGATGTAGCATGCAACGTAGGTATTGCTCGAGAGTGTGGTTGGTCCTTTCGGTCTGACCATCGGTCTGGGGATGATGACTGGTTGATAACCTCACGTCGATTTGTGCCAATTGACAGCATTTCCTCCAAAACTGCGAAATAAACTGACTACCTCTGTCAGAGACCAAGACGGAAGGAAATCCATGTATTCGGAAAATGTTTTCAAGAAATTCCTTGGCCAAAGTTGAAGCTGAAGGTAATCCTTTTAAAGGAATAAAGTGAGCCATTTTGGAAAAAAGATCTACTATAACTAGAATGGTGTTAAATCCACTACATGGGGGAAGGTCGGTAATAAACTCTAGGGACAAGGTGTGCCATGGTGTAGGCGGAATATCCAAAGGTTGTAAAAGACCAGCTGGTTTCTTCTTCAGAGTCTTGTTTTGAGCGCAGGTACCACAAGATTGCACAAATGACTTTACGTCTCTTCGCCAGGTGGGCCACCAGAATTGTCTTTTAATTGTGGCCTCTGTCTTTGCAATTCCTGGGTGTCCCTCAATCAAAGCATTGTGGTAATTGTAGATAACTAGTTCTTGTAGTTCCTTGTGTGGTAGGAATAGACGACCTTGATAGTAGGGTAGTTCATTGATGACTGAATAATCTTGGCCTTTCTTTAGCCATTCCTGCAAGGCAGCTGGATCGAAAAGTTGTTTGATCTTTAAATGAATGTCTTCTAGAGTTTGTAAAGTAGTTATACCAAGGGTTCTTTTCTCTGAAATTATAGGCACCGGTTCAGGGTTCGAATAGCCTTCTCCCATTCCTATACGAGATAAGGCATCTGCTTTGCCATTTTTACAACCTGGTCGATAAGTAATCACGAAATCGAATTCCGCGAAGAACATGGCCCACCTAAGTTGACGTGATGATTGGGCCTTGGCTGTCTTCAAATATTGTAAATTCCTGTGATCGGTGATTACAGTGATGGTATGCCTGGCACAGAGAAGATAATGCCGCCAAGCCTTGAATGCAGATTTGATGGCCAATAACTCCTTATCAGTAACTGCATAGTTTAATTTGGGTGCCGAAAATTTTCTTGACCAGAATGTTACTGGATGAAGTTGGCCGGTTTCAGGATCCTTCTGGGAAAGAACAGCCCCATGGCTAAACTGGATGCATCAGTTTCAACTACGTATGGAAGTTCAGGACGTGGGTGCTTTAAAACAGGTGCAGACGTGAATTTCAATTTTAGTTCTTGGAAGGCCCTTTCAGCCTCTTCGGTCCATAGGAAGCGCTTATTCTTTCGCAAGAGTGCTGTGATGGGGTGTACAATATGTGAGAATTCTGGAATGAATCTGCGGTAGAAATTAGCAAATCCAAGCATGCTTTGTACTCCTTTAACTGAACTAGGTGATGGCCACTTGAGGATTGCGTCCACCTTTCGAGAGTCCATTCAAACTCCTTTTGGGGTCAGGATAAATCCAAGGAATTTGACTTCTGTAGAGTGAAAAACGCATTTTTCCAATTTTGCATATAATTTATGCTGGCGTAGTTTTTCAAGAACGGCACGAACGTGCTTAACATGGTCTGATTCTGAGGAGGAGTACACAAGGATATCGTCTATGTATACAACAACACAGACGTCAATGAGTTCTCGAAGGACATTGTTCATAAAATACTGGAAGGCTGCCGGTGCATTGCACAACCCGAAAGGCATCACCTGATATTCGAACAATCCATACTTGGTGCGAAAGGCAGTCTTCCATTCGTCGCCTTTCTTTACACAAACCAGATGATATGCCCCTCGGAGATCTAACTTGGTGTAGATACAAGCATCCTTTACTTGGTCCAGTAATTTTGGGATCAGAGGCAATGGGTATTGGTTTTTTACCGTAATTTGGTTTAATGCGCGGTAATCTATGCAGGTTCTAAGGTCACCTTCCTTTTTGGGCACAAAGAATAAAGCTGAGGCCGCCGGGGACTTGGATGGACGAATGAATCCATTAGCAAGGTATTGATCCGGGTATTGTCGTAGATGACGGTTTTCGGGCTCCGTAAGGGCGTAGATCCTACTGCATGGAGGTTGTGCACCGGGTAAAAGATCGATCTGACAATCGTATGATCTGTGAGGCGGTAATGTGTTTGCCTGTTCTTTCTGAAAAACATCCTGAAATTCTTGATATTCCTGAGGTAACTGCGCAATTGGAGTAACGACTGTGGCCAAGCCTTTATTTAAGGTTTTTTCCGGGTAACAGGTGTGTGCACAATCCGGAAAGGTTATTCTCTTCTCTCGCCATTCAATACAAGGATTATGTGTTTCCAACCACAGCCTTCCCAGAATTATTTGGAACTGCGGGGCTTTGATTAAGTCAAACACAATGCTTTCTCAATGCCCATCTTGACCCAACAGCTTCACCTCTGTAGTGGAGTGAGTTACAGGCCCAGAGGCAATTTCAGTCCCATCGACAGTGGTGATGACATCAGTTGTGGTCTTTTTGCAAAGAGGCAGGTTCATCCTTGTAGCCAATTCGTGGTCCATGTAGTTTCCGATGGCCCCGCTATCAATGTATGCTCTCACTGCGTGCATTTGTGATGGCTGCCTTGGATCAATAAGGACCATTGGCACAATTAGATGCGAGGTCTGAGTGTCCTTTTTTAAGCTCGGCAAGCGGACCTCTACGCTTGTCGGGCGTGGTCGTTTCCCGAGTCAGGCTCTATGTGGCTTTTGTCCGCAACTCCTACCACCTTCTTGGGTGGTTTAACAGGGCAATCTTGCAGAAAATGTCCCGAAGTTCCACAGTACAGACACAATTGCAACTGTCGTCTCTTTTCTTTTTCCTTTTGAGTCAAGGGTCCTTTAACCCCCTCGATCTGCATGGGTTCTGATGCATCTGTTCCCTTGGGGGTAACGTTGGGTTTGATAAATACCCGATTCTCAAATTTAGCTCGTTCAGCCTTTCTATTCTGAAGTCTGTGATCTAACTGGACCACCAAGTCTATATATTCAGCGCAATCCTGGGGTGGATTCACTACTTGAGCTAACACATCTTTGAGTTCTCCTCGGAGTCCACGATGAAATAACGTAATTCATTTTGCCTCAGGCCATCTGGTTTCCACCACCAACCTATTAAAGGTTGCGATGTAGGTGAGCAGATCCTGGCTACCCTGTCGTAGGGACAAAGGTTTGTTATTCAAGGCCTGTCCTTGTAAATGTCGGGGGCAAATAGTCTTTCCATGCTTATTTGAAAGCCCTAAAAATCCCGAAGAAGAGGATCATCCTGGTTGACTAGTGGAATTGACAATCAGCTGCGCTGCCACTGAGATACGATAGTACAAAGGCTACTTTGGCTTGATCGTTTGGAAAGGCTCCAGGTCTACATAAAAAGTGCAAGCGGCACTGGTTCATAAATACGGCAAACCTTTTTGGGTCTCCGGCAAAGCGTTCGGGTGGTGCTAAAGGAATATTTCCAGGTAAAACTATTTGCACAGGGTTGCTTGATGGAGCAGGAGTTGGGTCCCCCCCAAACCCCACCCCTCCCGAGTCCAGGTAATGGTGTTTGCCCAGCTTGGTTTTGCAGCAGTTGCCTAGCAAGATCATCAGTGCGTTCCTTAGACACAATCAGTTCTCTCCTGAGAGCATTAGTTTCTTGGCAGGCGGAATGTACTTCTGCCCTAAGTTCCCCAAATAATTGGGCCAGTTGGTCAGTTTCTGAGGTCTCCATAACACCCGGGTGGGAATTTGTTGGGCGGCTTCGCGTTCTGTTACGCTCACCTGGCTCCCACAGGGGCGACGGTCGGAACTGGATAGCTGCGGCCTCCACCAACGTGAATTGTAGTGCAGAGATGACTGACTGGACTGGCCTGCTCAATTTCATCTGCTTGACCCGTAGGAGTATTCTCCTGAAAGCGGAGAAAAGGAATTAGCCACCCGTGGATTGAGCGAGCACACCCCCACCGTTTTCCCACTAATCACCTCCGATATTCCCTTTCACCAGTCTCACCTTATGGTTTTGAATGATGAGCTCTCCATCCTGCGTGGAGTGCAGGGGCGCGTAGATAACCAGTTACTTCACTGGTCTGAAGGAATTGGGTGAGTTCCAGACGAATATTGACTCCGAGGTAAGTGGCGAGGAGCTGTAAGTATTTGGTTCTTAAGAGTTCAAAATGTCTGTTATTCACTCTTGTCCGATTCCTTCCTTTGTCTTGCAGCTTGATTCGAGAGGAGGTTGTCCAGTAGCAGCTGATAGCGTTTAGGTAAGAGTCTGTGTTACCCAGCACTGTCCGGTAGAAAATGCCAGTGCTTAACCTGTTTCTTTCTCTCTCCTTACAGGTGCAGCGTATGACGATGTGGAGTAAGTCTATAGTGTTAATAGAAATTATCTTTGTTGGTTTTCTCGGCTCACCTTATTGTCTTTCTTCGTCCCCTTAGGTGCCGGGAGTTCGGCGATGAATGATGGAGCAGCGCCGGGTCGAGGAGGTGCTGTGAAGACTGGTAAGTATAGCGCGGCTCTGCAGCTAGCGGTGCGACGCGCACAAAATAAAGTCTTTTTCCTTGTTCGGATGCGCGAAGGATCCAGGATCAGATGAAGAATGAAGGTAATGTTCTTGCTCTAACCTTTTCTTCTCATTTCCCTTCTTTCTAGGAGCTCCGGAATCGAGGCAGGCATGGCAGAAGACTACATGCTGGACTGACAGGCACGGTGAGCGTTACGCTGCAGGATGCAGAATAACGCAAAGCATGTGCTGCTCATCGGGGATGGTTTAATTAGCCTCCAAAGTAGTCCCAGGTAAGAAATTCCCCAAGACCACACCGAGTAAAAAATAGTCCCTGAAACAAAGTAGTTCCTTCCAGGCCTCACGTTGGCTTGGATTCTTTGCAGCATGGTCTGCATGAGGTAAGTTTCTTCATATGAGCCTGGCGCCCATGGCGCCAGGGCTGATCCCATATATGAGCCTGGCGCCTACGGCACCAGGACTGAACCCAGATAGCCCCTAGCCGGGGTGGCTGGGTTTTCAATAGGTGTCTGGATGCCTGCTCCCTGGACTGATGGACTTGGTCTGGATGTCCGGGGGTAGGCATCATGACACATCCATTGTAGGATGGTGTTTTCTCTCTGTGCTTCCTTGAGTGCTTGGAGCAGGGGCCTAGTTTATGATGCATAATCTAATATTCATGCGCGGCAGTAATTACACATGCCGAGGAACTTCTGCATCTCCTTTACTGTGTTCGGCTCTTTCACTGCTCTTATTGCTGCTGCTCTATCTGGAATGATTCTTTGCCATCTTTGGACATCAATTGTCCTAGATACAGTACTTCTGTTAAGCAGTATTGCAGCTTCTGTCTGTCTACCTTGTACCCCTTCTGTGCAAGATGTGTTAGCAGGGTGATAGAATCTTCTCTGCACTCGTTTTCACTTTTCCCACAGACCAATAGATCGTCTACATACTGAATTATGGGGCTCGTTGTGTGTATATTTCCAAGGTCTTCGTGCAATATTCTGTTGAAAATGCTGGGACTCTCGCAATACCCTTGGGGCAGCCTGCAATGTTCATACCTCTTCCCCCTAGCGTGAGTGCTGTCAAGTACCAGGAACCTCGATCAAGTGGGATTGAAAAGAATGCCTTCTTTAGGTCCACTACCGTGAAATGAGTGGCTTCTGTTGAGATACTGCACAGAATATAGGCGGGATTTGGGACAAGAGGGAACTCCAACTGTACCAAGTCATTAAGTGGGCGTAGATCTTGGATCATCCTCCACGCCCCTCCCTTGGCTTTTTTGATCGTGTAAATGCACATGTTGCAGGGTGAGCTAGATGGCACTATTATACCCTGTACCATCAATGCATATATTGTGTCTTTTATTCCTTCCTTAGCTTCCCTCGATATGGGGTATTGCTTCACTCGTGGCAGAATGGCTCCGGGTTTAAGCTTGATCTTAACTGGTGTCACTTCGTGTAATAGCCCTATGTCATGTGGGCCTGTGGTCCACAGCTGCTGTGGCACTTGGGACATGTCTTTCTCAAAGTTGCCACGAGAGGTAGCTGCACCTCTCTCCTTTGGATCATGACGTCACAAGGGATTGCAATTTCCATTACTAACTCCCCGTCGTCTTCTGTGTCACAAAAAAGTTCCTCATCGGTTAACTCTCGCAGGGCCTTATTGGCGTCGATGCACAGTACTGTTCTCCACTGGCATCCCTGCATGTCCATTGCTATCACTACTATTATCTGGGCTGATACCTACACTGCGTGTATGTCCAGGTACATGATAGATCCCGGCACTATTTCTGGGTCTGCTATTGTCGAAAAATGAACTCTCCGGGGACCCTCCAGTTTTTATTTTTCAATTCTGGTACTACTTGCGCTAGTATTCTCGGCCCTTGTATGAACATGTCGGGATTTACGGGTATGCCTCGTGTCTGTGGGAAATCTGCCTGGTTGTATATCACTAACATGGCGCGAATCACGCATTTGCCGGGTGTGGAGCACACTATTCCTCTCTCGTTAAACGAGATGGTCATGTTGAGTTTGCTAAGAAGGTCCCTTCCTAGCAGGTTGATGGGCGATTCCTCGTAATACAACATGGGGGCACGTACAGTTTTCCCTCCCACCGTTATGTCTAGCTCTTCAGTGTATGGAACCTCGACCACCGCCCCAGAGAATCCCTGCATTTCCAAAGTCCGATTAGAAAGTGGGAACCTGCCTTCTTTGAGGCATGATGTTTCCGCTCCCGAATCCACCATGAAAATGATTTGTTTGTTTCCTATCGCCGCCCCAACGAGTGGTTCCTCTGCTGCATTACGGGTCGTTGACAGTACTGGACACGCAAGTGCTCTCTGTGGGCTGTCCTATGCTGAATGCCATGGGAGCTCATCTACATCAAAAACATTTCCCGCTACCATTGCTGTCCCCTTACACGGCATAGTTGATGCTCCATTTGCTGTGGTGGCATAAGCGTGTTTGCGCATGGGGACGGTATTGCCATGACACTGGGGGTGTGGAGACGTGTCTTGCGGGGGTAATGGGCGCTTACTCATGTACCTTGGGTCGGCCTGGTTATCCCGTCTGTTTCCACCCATTGGCAGCCCGTAGGGGCTTCCTAGGTGGGGTTGCCCGACCTGATGTTCATTTGGGTATGAATTATTGGGTCTGCTTCGACATTCTTTCATAAAATGACCCCACCTCCCACAATTCCAGCATTGCCCTTGCATTCCACCTCTGGGCCCTCCATACCCTGCACCCTATCCTCTTGATCCCCTGAATCCTCCTCTATTACCTCGCCCCCTTCTAGTTGGCCACTGCGGTTCCTCATATTGATTTTCCCCTGACCACTGGTCCTGGCCGTTACCTGTCCGGTTTGCCACCATCTGCATTGGGATACCCAGCTGTCCCTCTTCCTCCTCTCGCTCCCTTCCTGCTACGCTGGTTGCTGCTACCGTACTGACCTTCAGTAGTTTACTTTGCACCAATTTAGCTTTGTCTGCCAGCCGCTGCTGAGCTATCTCCTTTTCCTTCTCTTTGATCCTCTTGCAGTGGTGCACTATGATGCTTTGAATTTCAGGCCACCGCTTGGCTGCTATCCCAGCTATTTTGTCAAGGGCCTTCTGCACTTCCTTTGGGAGCCCCCTTTTTATAATGAAGTAAAACAGGGACGTTGATTGGTCCCAGGCCATACCCGTTTCCGCTCTTCACATGTCCTGTACCCGGAGAATGAAGGACATCGCATCTTCCTCATCATTCATTGTGCATTGCACCACTGACTGTAAGTCGCGAGTGTATGGGAATGTTTCTCTCAATGCATCTCGCACTGTATTAAACGAGGCTCCATCATGGCGGTCACAATCTAATGTTATTCCTGAGAACCCCGCCTTTGCCCAGACCCTGTTAGCCTGGTCTCCCACTGCTGATACGAGCAGGCTTTAAACATAGCCCACTGCCAAGGGCACTCCCGCCATGTGTTTTTCAAAAGCATATATCCACTTGCTGGCACCTCCGGATAGTAGGGGTAGATGTTTGAATAAGTTAGCCTTGTCCATGTGTGCCCATGGTATGTAGTTTGGCCTTCCCGCCCCCTGTGTATTAGTGGCAGCTTCACATTTTTCCCCCCTTCTTAGTACTCACCTTTTTCCCTTTCTTCCCTATTACAGCCCTACGCCCTGTCCTGTTTCTTAACCTTCCCCTCCATTCTTCCATGGGAGACAACCCCTCTCCAATCAAGACCCCACCAGTGGCTAGCCCCAACCTTCTCCCCTCTTCCTCCTGCTCTTCTATGTCACTCCATTATTCTTCCTCTCGATCTGACACTGCCACTCCTTCTTCTATTTCTCGCTCACTGTCTGCTGTATGGATTTCTATTATTGGGTTAGGGGTGTCATTTATTCGAAATAGTTTCTCGCCTTTTTTCCACCCATCTTCCTCTGCCCTTACACTTGGTTGGGGCGTCTCTTTCCGTTCTGCTCGGGGGGTAAGTGACCCCCCTTTCTCACCCATGGCTTTTAGACGGGACAACTCAGCTTGAGTCATCGTCAACCGTGAATCTAGATCCTGTGTGAATTTGTCGATATCGATTACAGGGGTACTTACCTGTCTGATTGTTCCTTGGCTTTCGTATGGGGGTGGCGCTGTGCTGGATGGCTTAATTGTGGGAGGCGCTGTGGTCTGTGCTACGTATTCGGATCACTATATCCTTCTGCAGGCACTGGCTTCGATAGTAAGGGATAAACACGTATGCCCTCTACTACTTTCTCATCTTGTGTGGGTGGCCCTGTGCTGCCAGCTGTTGTCAGGGGAGATGCACTGTGTTCGCTGCTCTTACCCGGGGGCACCTCCTCAAATAAGCGCCACAGGTCCAATATCTCTCTCCTATTCTGCAACTGCTTTCCCTTGTACTTAATGAACAAGCAAGTGGCAACCATGTCTAACACCTCCTTGTCAAAGGACCCTCCTTCGGGCCATACTTGGGGTAATCCTTCCCCTTTCAACTCCACGACCCACTGCTTGTGGTACTTGTTGATTTTTTCCGCATACCCTGGTAAAGTTTTACAAATATGGGCAAGGGGCGTTTCTGCACCCATTGTTTTTTTACTCGCAATACGCCTTACCT
Organism: Ambystoma mexicanum; assembly: GCF_040938575.1. Lineage (NCBI taxonomy): Eukaryota > Metazoa > Chordata > Amphibia > Caudata > Ambystomatidae > Ambystoma > Ambystoma mexicanum. Next base: position 998,925,614 of record NC_090923.1, read on the forward strand.
GACACTTCTGTTTTATACCCGTTTACTTCTCATGTAACCAATTTAACACACTTTACACTCCTTCCCAATCAAGATTGAGTGTTCACTTACTTTTCAATATCTTAAAAACCACATTGTCATGCATGCAACTCTTTTCATATATCAAATTTACTTCTCACTGTTATGCACGAAAATACTCTTTTCACAAAAAAAACAGACGTTTAACAATTCAGATGGACACCAGAAAACATAAACAACACAGATTATTTCCCACCATCCCTAATACCCCTTCTACTTTTGCCCAGTCCCCTGTTCTTCTCTGAGTTTAATCTCTCCCTCCGCCTTAATCCAGTTCACCCACTTGAGAGAGAAAGAGAGCATAGGTAAGATACAAGTTGGAAAAAGCGTTTCTAAATACTACTGCGGGTCTCCCCTTGGACCCCTACGTTATCTTATTTTACCTCAATTTCTCATACCCATATATCCTGTACTAGTCGAGATAGCACTATGCGGCGCCGCCTTCCACCCCCCAATGGAGATAGGATCCCTGTCAACCTCTTTTCACCTTATACTATGCGACAGAATGAGAATAGTATGGAATATAGAGGAAACCCAGATTTCCATAACCCCTTCTACCCCCTCTAGCTACAATCCTCCACAACTTTTTTTGTTTTAGTAAAATTATGCCGTTTGTCCCAAGACCTCCTAATCTGAATCCCACCCGTGCCTTTAGTATCACTCGCACTTGATACTCACGTGTCCATCTTGATCTGAGACCCTCTGGACCCGATCGGTCAGTGCGCCGCTTCTCGCTCAAAGACCATGCCCGGCTCCGGCGAGTGGTACGTTTGGGTTTTGTTAAGAGGTTTCACGTACCCGCTCGCTCTACTGCGTGCGCACGTCTAGGTGTACCGGTTGCCGTTGGCGGGTAGCTTTTGAGGGAGGGTGCTCTGGGTGAAAGCAGTGGAGCGTCTCGTGCCAGAAGGATGGAAAAGAACGCTATCGTGTCGGGTTCACCAATGAAAGTGAGAGACCCCCAGTACTGCTGGCAAATCACCCAACAGAGTCAATAAAGGTACATCCCAGGAGGGAATAAAACCAAGACCAAGTGAGTGTACGATTAAAAGCTTTATCTAAAATTAGGGCAAACAGAATCTACTCTGCTCACGCCGAGAGCACTCTGCAGGAAACATGTTACAACTAATTTTTATACAGGTTTTGTCATTCAAGAGAGGGGTGGCCTAAGGGGCACAGAGTCAATTGGAATTGGACACTAAGAGTAGGCACCTGTAGGTGCTATACGGTCTGCGATGGCTGATTGGTCCACAGGCACGTGATGAGATGACATTGTGCTTGGGGTCAAACGTTCAGCTGGGCTCATCAGCCTGGCATGCCATGTTGCTTCTTTGACATCCTATCTTTGCAACATTTTGCCCTGGTGGCCACACATTCTCATCCATTCAGAACTCTGACCTGTTCGTCCGGCGGCAAGGCCTGTACCTTATCACTTGTGAAAACAGGATTCTAAGGCAGGCTTATTATTATTATTATTACTGGATTATTACTGGACATTAATTATTCGCCCCTATCAAAGGTATCACTCCCCTGTCCAAACGTATTCGGAATATACTAGGCAAGGGGTAGAGGTTTAAATGGTCAATGTATGTTCGGGGGTGGCCATTCAGCATCGACAAGGGGAATTTCAGAATATATGGCTAGGATGACCAGGTTACATAAGGTACATATCATGATAAACATACACTTCATTGAAATGTCCAAGCATCACTAACTCTCTAACTCTCTTTTGACGTCAAGGTGACCTGGGGCGAGCTGAGGCCCCCTTTGCAGTTTAGTCCCACACTATACAATGGCTCAAGGCCTTTCAGAATACAATTAACATACGACTTGTTAACACGTAGCTGGCTGTTTTACATTTGAGTCACATGGGCTTGGAGCATGCTTTTATCTTTATATAACTAAGCAATTTTACTACAAAAGAGAAATAGAGAATTTGTTGATGAATAACCAAGTAATAAAACATGTCTTTGACTCGAGATTCACTTTTTCGTAGACATGCAGGTTGTGGCTAAAGATCTATGAGAGTACCAGCTAGGAGCGACTAACTTGTGCATTATGCTTATCTGACATTATACATGCAGTTACATTCAGCTTTGTCAAGAATGAGGTAGCATTGTGCAAGCAGGTACAGATCTATATTTCGTTAACCATTGTAATATTTGCAATTAGTGTTATGAGCATTTCAGAATTATAGGTCGACATATATCATGCTTTCAACATGTCAGGTTTTGCAAAGGAACTTCCAGTTAAACACGTATATGTATTTACATTGTTCACTCATCGGCCTTCGTAGCTTATCAGCAGGTTTGTATGATTTTGCACAAGACGAGAAAGCATGCTTACTTTTATCCATGTCAAAGGAAAAACATAGGTTCACTGGTTTAAGGGTCTTTTTCAACTGTTGACTTTGCCGTAGAGTGCACAGGGATTATGGCCAGGGTCTGTGGGGTGCGGGGCAGGTTTACGGAGAAAGATAGCATTTGCTCTGGCCCTTTTTCTGGGTTGCATCTGAGTCAGTGAAGGGATCGGAAGGCAAGTGATACAGTGTGGATTTTGTTGCATTCTCGCAGCCAGCCTTCTCATGGGAACCAAGCAGTTGTGTGGACGGGAGAGGGGAGGAGGTGGGGGGACATTCTCGCTTGCTGTGTGCGCTCGACGGGGAGGGCTGCAGGGTGGAGTGAAACCTTAATAGCCATATACTATTGCAAAATGGAGTCTGTGATTTTCAAAATGGATTATTAATCACCCCTGGTTTTGCTATACAAGGGTGTGCGCGAGGGTATCGCTGCACCCAGTTATATACCCGTACGAAAGGGTTCATGGTTCCAAAAGGTGTTCCTGCATGAGTGCCCCGGGGCTGGGGCCCTGGACCCAAAGCAGGCGTGGCTGGGGCTACCCAGGAAGCGTAGGAATAAGGGAGGGGGGTCTCAAGTGCCCCCTCCTTCCAATCAACGTCAACATGGCCTGGAAACCAGGAGAAGACCGATCGAACCCAAACCTCTCACACCAAGGCTCCTCGACACAATCGCTAAGGAATACCATGCAAAAACTAGCGCTAGAAGACGTCTTGCGAAAAATTAGAGGCCCGACACCGGGGTTCACATATCACTCCCACGTGCACGGCACCAGCTCCATAATCGACTATATCTGGGCATCGGTGAGTCTTTTAGGGGAGATACAGGAAGAAGAGACAGGCCCCATATCGATCTCAGACCACGCCCCTATTTGGATGTTGCTCCCGGCCATCCGCAAATAATCTGGCCTTTGGCGATGGACCCTTCCTAGAGAAGTCATGCAAGACCCAGTGATGCGGGAGTCAATCAGCGGCTACATAGAAGAGTACTTCGATCAAAACAACAAACCAGAAGTGGCGAAGGCCACAATATGGGAAGCTTTCAAAGCGGTAATGAGGGGTCGCATGATCGCACTAAAAGCACAGAAGGAGAGACAATCCCGAAAATGGGAAGAAGAGCTAGAAAACAACTTAGTGAAGATAAGAGAGGAAATGACAAACAAGCATACCCAGAAACTAAAGAGAGCCTACAGACATATACAGGGTCAGCTGGAGACTATTCGAACCAAAAGGGCAGAGAACCAATTACTACACATGAAACACTGTTATGCCATGAAAGCCAATAAAGCAGACAGACTACTGGCGAGACAGCTGAAAGGAAAACAACAAAGGCAAACAGTAAAGGCACTTAGAGATAATGACGACCAAGTGAAAACACAATCGAAGGCCATAGAAGACATTTTTAGAGACTATTACCAAAAACTATACTCATCGGACAAACCAAAAGCGATAGACCAGATAAACTATTTAAAAGATACGAATCTCCAACCATTACACCAGAGGAAAAAACATCACTTAAGGCACAAATAACGATAGAGGAAGTCACAAAGGCGATAAGAGACCTGCCAAAAAACAAAGCCCCGGGCCCGGATGGCTTCACAGCCACCTTCTATAAAACCTACGCGGGATCCCTAATCCGGGTTTTACAGAGCTCTTCAACACCTTCACCTTTAAGGACTCAGCCAACATCACAAACTCAATGAGTGAGCCGAAAATTCTGGTCTTCCCCAAGAACATGAAAAACCCGGAGGCACCAGACTCATACCGACCCATAGCTCTAATAAACTTGGATGCCAAATTATATACCAAAATACTAGCCAACAGACTCACTCCCCTGCTTCCCAAACTGAGACACCAGGATCATTCAGGATTTATCCCCAACAGAACAACGCACAACAACATGAGAAGAATCACCCACCTAATTGAGAAGGTAGGGATCACACACACCCCAGCCGCCCTGCTGACAATTAATGTGGAAAAAGCGTTTGACTGAGTGGAGTGGTCCTTGCTTTTCCGAACTCTAGAGAAATTCGAACTTGGCGAAACCTACATCAACATGATACGGGCCAATTACAGCTCACCAACAGCCCGAATCGCGGTGAATGGGGAACTCTCAGACACAATAGGAATTGAAAGAGGCACAAAGCAGGGATGACCCCTCCCCCCACTCCTTAACGCAATATTCATGCAGCCACTGTTGATGAAAATAAGGAACGCACCCGAAATCAAAAGGCATCTCTATGGGAGGAACAACCCACAAAACAGCAGCCTATGCGGATTACATGCTGATCGCTCTAGCGGAACCGGTAGACACACTACTCCCTATCATACAAACGATAGAAGATTATGGTCATGTCTCGGGCCTAAAGATAAACAGGCAAAAATCAGAGTTAATGGTACTGGCGGGTGACAAACAGGAAATTCAGAAGCGTGCAGGGGAGCTACAACTCCGAGTGGCGGAAGGAGGGATCAGATACCTGAGGGTCACACTCACCAATACAATTAAAGGACTATATGTAGGGAACTTCCCGAACCTGATAGCCAAGGTGAGAAAAGACATGGACAGTTGGAACCCACTTTCGATCACATGGTTGGGCAGAATAACAGTGATAAAAATACCAATACTGCCCAGACTCTTATACTACTTCCAGGCACTCCCCATAAGAATCCCGCCTACGTTCTTCAAAGCACTATTCAAAATGATAAATACATTTGGCAGAACAAAACCCTGAAACTCTCCAATATAGCACTAACGGCCCCAAAGACAGAATGAGGCATGGCACTCCCACATTTCCGAAAATATTATGAGGCTGCACAACTGTGGGTCTTGAAAGAATGGATCCCCAACAACTCAGAGAAGATATGGGAAGCACAAGACAGGGCGCTGGCAAGGAAAAGCCTTCAACATCTCTTGTGAACCAGCCCCGAACATAGACACCAAAATCTAAGAAATAGAGAGATCATGAGTGCAGTGCTGGAAATTTGGAACAGGGTGACAACAGAAAAAACACTGATTATAAAACCGGCCCCCTTCATGCCGATGTTTGAGAACCCGGAATTCAAACCAGGAAGAGAGAAAGAAAAGTTCAAAAAATTGATAGATTCCGAATGCACAAAAGTGAGGGACATGTATGAAGACCAACAGATTAGAACATTCACGGAATGCTGCACATTCCTTGGCCTCACGGAAAAAGATAGATTCAAATATGAACAATTTCATCACTGGCTCTCCACCCCATGGATAACACAGGCAGTAACAAGAGATCTAACCCCATTCGAGACATATATCATGTTGCACCCAGGAGACAAAACATTTGTATCAACATTGTACAAATTCATAAATGCCCAGACGGAAGACACAAAATGGCAGTATATGAAGAGATGGGAAACAACACTGGGGCGAGAGATCACGAGAGACCAATGAAATTATCCCCAAATGGACATGGGCGATCCAGCTGAGAGAAGCATGGACAAAGATAATGATCCAATGGCATTACACTCCAGAAAGACTACATTGAATGTACAACACTAAACAAAACAAATACTGGCGGGAATGTGAAGAGGAGGGCACGTGGAGACATATCTGGTGGGATTGCCCGAAACTACAAGACTTCTGGTTGGAGATAAAAACCCAAATGCAAGAGATGTTTAAAGGGGCAGAACTCATAAAAGAAGAGGTGTGGATGTGCAGCATAGGGGACCCCCGAGACAGGTCGATGACAAAGATTCAGAAGAGAAATTTTATGGGTCTCCTGATCGCCACCTGGTTAACAATAGCCCAAAGCTGGAAACAGAAATCACTGCCATCTACAATAGAATGACTGCAGAGAGTCTGGCCATTCATAGCAATGGAGCGCATAACATATAACATCCAAGCAGCCCAACAAAACTTCCAAACAGACTGGGGACCAGTGCTCGAATACCTACCAAGTGACTATGGGCCTCATTACGACCCTGGCGGAAAGTGACTGACCGGACCGCAACAGCGTAAATAGCGTTTCCGCCATTGCACGAAGGAGCAAAGTGCGGCTAATCACGACCCATCGGGCACGAGCATTACGCCATGGCGGAATCCGAAAGGCTGCGATGGCGGAAATGACCCCAAAACGGCCCTTACCGCCGCCGTACGCTGCACCAGGTGCAATACCGCCACCCATCTTAGCGGTCACCGTAATGAGCGGTCACCGTAACGAGCGGGCACCGCAAATTACGGCCACCGTAAATATACGGAAACGGAAGTAAAAGCATGTGGCCGGAACGGGAAACAGCACGCCGCACAACTATAAAAACCGAATCCCAACACAACCATTAAAAATCCGACCCTGACACACATCCCAACCCGTTAGCAACCCCAGTTAAAAAAATAAATATGGGAAAGGTAGCCAAGAAAGCGTGTGACCGCAAGCGGCAGGTACACTTCTCCCGAGAGGAACTGACCGTGCTCACCGAGACCCTCCAGGAAAATGCCGCCGTCGTCTTCTCCAGTCAAATGACCAGGACGGCCCTTGCCAACAAGAAGGCCATATGGGCCCTGGTGGCACAGCGCGTAAGTGCGGTGGGGACAACACCCCGCACGCCACAGCAATGTCGCAAGCGGTGGGACGACCTGCGGATCCGCGTACGCAGCATACTTTCTGCGAACAGGAACATCGCCACAGCTACCGGGGGGGGTTCAGAGTCGCCCATCAAGTTGACCCCCTGGGAGGATATCTGCGCCTCCACCATAGGAATGGAGAGCATAGAGGGAGTCGGAGGGATGGAGAAAGGAGTGCCGACATCCGGAGAATCAGGTAGGTTGGCCAAGAGAAACAATGCGAAATCCACAAACCACGAACATGTGCAGTACCATGTGACCCCATAGTGCAATACATACTTTGCCCTGACAGCGCCCTCTAAAAGTCAGAATGAATAAACAAATCAATCAAGATGCCATAAACAACCCCTACATGTGCAGCATGCACCCCCTAACTGCAGGCAGCCAAATGAATGCATCCTCAATCCACACGAAAATGAGACCACCTCCAAGGCCCAGTCCCAAATCAGCCTCATGTACCACCCCAATGCATTTGATACGTTGCCATTCCAAATCCGACAGACCCATAACTAACGCTCGCCCCTCTTTACTCCACCACAGGGTCCGATACCAACGACGAGCTGCAGGACACCCCTACCAGCACGCCTGCAAAGAGGGCCAGGACCAACGTCCCAAGAGCCTCCACCTCAGGTGCAAGGATCAAGACACGGCAGCAGCAGGAATCAAGTGGCAGCACACTGGAGGGGACTGCAACAGGCACCCCAGCAGCCAGCAAGTCCACAACCCCAGCACCACAGGTCCCCCCAAAGAACGTATCTGATGGCACTGCCTCTGGTGGTAGCAGCACCATAGGTGACACAGCTGTCATGCCAGCATGCTCCGACACGGAAAACAGTGCTGGCGACGTAGGTACCATCCATGACCTTTCCCAATCCCCCTGCATGTTCCATCCCCTACACCATGACGAAACCACGCAGGGGCACCCTGAAGACGACGACTGGCCAACCCCCACAAGTCCTGTGCCAAGGCAACATGTGTTGAGCAGCCCCCCTGTCACACCACCGCAAATGTCCATGGCCCAGCAGAGGCAACAGTCCCTCGACCTGCTGATCGAGCAACAGCAGGAAGTGTCCACGCTACTCAAGGACCATGCAAATGAATGCGGGGGTTCCAGGGCAGCCATGGAAACATCCACCGAGACACTCAGGGCACAAATAGAGAAAAGTAGTGAGAGCCTCAGGGGAGAAATGGAGAGAAGCACCGAGAGCCTGAGAGCACAAATGGAGAAAAGCACCGAGAGCCTGAGAGCACAAATGGAGAAAAGCACCGAGAGCCTGAGGGGGGAACTGCATGCGACGTCCAAAGACGTTTGTGCTGAACTTGCTGCTGTGCGCCGTGTGCTCTCGGAGCTCTCACAAACCCTCAGAGACATGCATGGACGCGAGCAGGCAGAGACATCATCCGTGGCAAGTTCCGTCCAGGGCAGCCCCCAACGCAGATCTGGCAGGAACCTGCGCTCCACGGGCAGGGGTGCCCCTGATACCCGTAGAGGGGACTTGCAATAGCGTCCAACCACGGACAGCATGCATATTTGGACACTGGTGTTGGGGGGGGGAGGTAGTAGGGTGGAGGGGGTGTGTTGGGCTTCACTGGGTGGCGGGTCCATAGGGTGTATAAATCAAATCACATTAACAATACAGCATCTCATAATCATCCAATGACATGTGTGGACATTGATATTTGCGTACGAGGCCTTCATAGGCGTACAGTCCACAATGTGCCTGTACTACACACACACAGTGCCACAGGTCCCCTTTCCGTGTAATAGGCACCATGCGTGGTTGCTAGAAGCATGCATCTATGATGCTCTGTCGGATTGCACGTTCATCCTGTGCCTCATGGACTCCTTGAGGTGCCTCCACATCCCCACCCTCATCATCATCATCATCTTCAGGTGCATGCAGTACAGCGTCAGGGGGCATGGGCACATTCCCACGTATGCACATGTTGTGCAGCATGACACATGCCATGACCATCTTAGAAACCTTCTCATGGCTGTACATGAGTGCCCCGCCAGACCTGCTGAGGCTGCGGAAACGAGCCTTCAGTAGGCCGAATGCCTGTTCAATGACCACACGGGTACGTGAGTGGGCATGGTTGTAGTCCTCCTCATGCTCGTTCTGTGGGTTCCGGATTGGTGTAAGGAGCCATCTCTTCAGTGGATACCCGGCATCACCTGTATGAGACGAATAAAGGGTGTCAGTGGAATGATAGTGCTAAGTAGCCCCCCCCCCCCTCCTGCAAGGTCATTGACGCATCAAATGGGCCACGATGTCATGCATGGAATGAGACTCACCGAGTAGCCAGGATCTGTGCCCTGCGTGTCGCTCCATGTAGCGTGGTATTCTTGTGTTCCTCAGGACCATAGAATCATGGGTAGATCCTGGAAATCTGGCACAACAATGCGTAAATATCTTGTTGGAGTCACACACCATTTGCACATTGATTGAATGAAATTGTTTCCGGTTGCGGTACTGGACCTCCATGGCATGTGGGACAACCAATTCAACATGGGTGCAGTCGATGGCACCAATGCAACCCGGGATGCCGCCAAGTGCATGGAATCCCACTTTTGCGTTGGTAATCTCCTGGTACGTGCGTGGTAGTGTGATGTGGTCGTCGGCGTGCTTCAGGAGGGCATCGTGCACTTGGAAGAGTGTCCGTGAGAACAGTGGCTGTGAAATGCCATGCAACTGTCCCACTGTGTGCTGGTAGGTGCCTGTGGCCAGGAAGTGGAGTGCAGACACCACCTTCAGTAGCGGTGGGATGGCGGTTGGGCTATCTATCATGCTCACGAGGTCAGCATGTGTCATGTCCACAATGGCGATTATGGTGTCCCGGTCCAAACGGTAGAGGGTGTGTATCTGCTCAGCAGTGAGGTTGAACGGATCGGCTCGGAGGCGTGGGATTGCGGGCCGCCTGCGTGGTGGTAGTGGCAGTGCTTGTGGGCCTTGCTGACCCTGCCTTGCCCTCCTCCTCCTCCTTCTCCTCCGTCTCCCCTGTGCGCCCGGTTGTTGTACCTGTTGTTGTTCGTCGTCTTCTTGTAGTTGTAGCACTTGCAGTGCTATCTGGTCCCCCAGGCCCAACATCGCTAGTCCTGCCGGTAGCATTTTGGAGTGGGAGTGGTTGTGGGAGGGGTTTGGGTCTGCTATATATGTGCTGTCGGCCTGTATGGCCTCCACCTGTGCTGATTGAATGATTCTGTGGCAGATGCTATCCCTTCTGGCCGAGCACGTCCCGCACGTAAGGCTGCATTTGGCCGCATGGCATCTTGGGATTGGAATCATGTATCAAATCCCGATGGCAGTGTGATGTACTTTGACTGATTTTCATGGTATGCTCCCATTGTTACACATGCTATGATTGCAGCCGCTTACATACCTGTGAAGAGTCAGTGGTATGTAGGGCTCGATCGATGGCCGACCCTCATGCAGCACAGTAACGTACTTCACCGACGGGCGTGGCGTCCCATTTGTGATTGCAGCCAGTTAGCATCATGACACACAGCCGCACTACATTGATGTAATTGTGTATGCAAGCGTTCACAGAAGCCTTTTCGACGTAATGTTGCAAGTGAGGAATTCGAAGGCCAGCATTTTTGGTTTTGAAGTAGCGGCGAGGATACGCCCACAGGTCTGGCTGGAAATGTAACGTTCTATTGTAGAATGTCCTTGGGACATGGCCCATAACGAGCAGGCAATGAATGATATGAATTGAATGGGATGCGCAATAGCGTAGTGGACGATAAGGCAGGACGTTCCCAAATCCATCTTGCTTCACAACACTACAGATCCGGCCAGGGGCACAGTGGTTTTTGCGGACTGCATTACGCACAGACGCGATGGAAGTTTCACATATAATGTGAGTGAATATTCATGCGTTTTCATTGCGGGATGAGGGAATGATGAATGGATGCATGGACTGATGATTCCGTTTAGGGTCTGCCATGTACATGGGTTTTTTGAATCACTCCCCTTCCCCTGCGCTATGTGATGCAAGGCTGCCATAGTGGGACATACGTCTATCTGCCCTTGTCGGATCCTCCCTGTCTCGACGCGCCTTCATACACTTGTGTCTAGGCACGTTACTAATCCCATGTCATGGGTTCTATCTTGACGGACGCATGCACAGTAACCGACGTTGCCAATGGTGTATTTAGCTCGATTGATTTCGTTACGATTCGATACTGATTTAGGGGTGTGTATATTCCTTTGGAGTGGGCTAGCATGCATATGGGTGTGGATTTGGTGTGTTGAATGAAGATTGTAATGCATCATGAGTCCCGTAATGCAATCGGTTAATTTGTGTTTCTTTTGGGTGACAGGTATCTCCTGCCCTATTGCAGATGCCATCTCTACGCCACTCCTCCAGATGGTTTTTACTCTCGACTCCTGCAGCTTCGGGTGAATCAGTGGAGCACCATTTCGATCTTATGGGACGATCGCCAATGGGCCACATGCCCTTACGCTGTACTGGTGGCTAGGTGCAACATTTCGGCCTTTCAGCTCGACTAGTGCCTGCCTCATGGGACGGACCTGCGGTTCTTGCCGCTTCCATGTTGCCTTTTGGAACGTTGATGTAGGCCCTGTGTGCCATGATGGTACAGGGCGTCACACAAGTGGAAGCTGGTCAATTATTGCAGATGCAGCCCTCGGTGATGATGGTTGTTTTGGTGTTATTTTGCAAATTGCTGTGGGGCCTTTGTCATTTGGATGTGCATTTAAATTGTATTCCGATATTTGTCGTGTTGCGTTGTTCTTTGCAGGTGATGTGGCGATTTTCGCTTTGTGGCGGTATGTATTGCGAGATGATCTGCATTGTGTTCCGCCTTCTGAGTTGAGTTGTGTGGTACAGTACTGGCCGCGTTTGCCTACGTAGCACAGTATGGTCACGGATAGGGGCTGCCATTGTGACTGTTTACATGATGTGCTGTTCAGGGGCGGGGGATTGGCTTTTGGCCGACTGGTGCCTGTCAGCCAGGTCGATTGGTGGAATGATGGGATGTTCAGAATGTGGCTGGTCACAGGTGACTGTGTTTGCGTGCGTTTGTTGGAGGGGGACTGGGGTCATGTCCATTGGAATAGCTTCTGTATTGATGCCATCTGTGCCCTGCAGCTCCCATCGGCCCCTCTTGGGATGAGCCTGGCTGCTCAGTCACTCTGCCAACTTGTGTGGTACATGCTTCTGCTGATGGTTGGTTTGTTTACTGGCAAGAGTACAGGGCTGGTGCAATCCCCCTCAGGATGCTGTTTTGGATGTTGCCTTGCGCTGGTGGCAAGCGATGGGGGACTACTGTTGTTTTGTGTCATGTGTTCTTGATTTTCATTTTGATGTATTGTACCTTCACATGCCTGTGCTGCGTCAGTACGGCTATGGTGACATGCCGTACATGGATGCCCACTCACGGGGCGCTTTGAGCCCCTGCATGCTTTTCTACGTTGGCATGCATGGGTGAATTGTAGATTTCACTGGTTGCATAGTGTGAGTACATTGCGCCTGCCAGGAGTTGTGCAATGTGGCCAGGGAGTGGAGTACAGGCACTCAGTGGGCCATTTACGGTTGGTTCACGATGCCGTATTTCTCGCCATGGCGGAATGGTACTTTACGACGTGCTTGATGGCGTTCAGTACATGTCCGCTAGGGTCAGAATTCGCGTACCGTTGCGCCATGGCGGTGATTCCGGTTTTGCAAGGCGCGCGTGCGCGTACTTGGTGCAGTTAGCGTTGCCGTTCACTGCGGTGTCGCTAATGGCATCGTACTTTACGGTGACGGGTCATGATCGCAACGAGCGGTGTTCGATGGCGGTATTGCATTTCCGCCATCATTTTTCCATTTCCGCAAGGGTCGTAATGAGGCCCTATATGTTACAATGGTGTCCACACAAAATCAGAATTTTGGACATGTTCACATGAGGGGACAACCTCTAAGGATATACGAATAACGTGATAAACATTCATCAGCCGGTGGGGGGGCGGGATGGGAGAGGGAAGGGAAGAAGAGGAGAGGGAGAATGTTCAAAGTCCCACAGTTCGTTCTCCTGTTTTGATTTCTTAAAATGCAATAAAAACAATAAAAAGAAAAAAAAGAATAACACTACATATAGAGAAATAGTTAGCCGGTGCGGGCCAACCTGTAAACCTCTCTGGATTTCGTTGATCTTGCACTTTCGCTGCCAGTGGCTCCATGGCGAGTGCGAAGAGAAGAGGGGACAGGGGACATCCCTGTCTTGTCCATTGTCCCATCGCTATCATTACAGTTCTGGAGCGCCCCACTGTAATTCTCGCCGCCAGGGCAGTATAGAGGAGTGAGACCAGCAAGATAAAGTATTCCCGCAGACACCGTTTGCAGGGAACTGCAAATAGATAAGGCCATTCAACAGAGTCAAATGTCTTCTCAGCATCGAGTAGTACCGCCAGAGTCTGTGCCTCTGGCTGCAGCACCAAAAGAATCCCAAAGAAGCCACGCAGACCGTAAGTAGTGTTTCTGTCTGGGATAAATCCTGATTGGCGATCCCACCCAATACAGTTAATTTCAGTTCTGCCATCTCAGGATACGGTTGCAGACTTGCAGAGTCCCTTGTATACCTTGAGGCATAGAGGTTTTCATAAAATGTCTGAAATGTTGCAGCAATATCTTTATCTGCATGCAATGGAGTCCTCTGGCTTTCCCTGATTACTTCGATGTGTGGGGGTTTCTTTTCAGTTGCCTGCAGGCTAGCCAATAAAGCTCCAAGCTTTTGTCCCTCCCCATACAGCCTAATCAAGTTCCCCAGATTCAGAAATGTAGCCTTGCTGATTGGGTTGGTTTGGAAACTGCTCAATTCGGGCTGAAAAATTGCCGTTTTTTGTGGGGACATTATTGCATGGAAAATGCGGGGGGCACCCCCGCAACCCTCAAACCCTTTATTTTTTCTTTTATTTCTTTTATTTTGCTGCCCCTGTCCCCATATATATGGTCACCCATATAATATCGCCACGACCTTTTCCCGGCAATATTATATACAGCGACCATATATATGGGGATAATATTACCTGATACCCACATTGGTTGGCACGGGCTCCTGAATAGTATTCACAGGTAACCACAAGACAGCCAATGGGGGGAGAGGGTTAGCGAGAAGTTGTGGATAGGTAGGGGGTGTTAGGATAACCGGAAAGAGGGTTAGGGTTTCTTAAATTGGATAGGTATGGGGAGTAAGGGGAAAAACATACATGTTATAAAACACATCAAGGTAACTAACTTCCTTAATTCGTGAGTTACTAGATCAACTGAAAACCTTCCCCTACTACCAGTGAAACATCCTTCTTGTTTTCGAACATTGCCTCCTAGGAGTCCTTGATCAAAACAGTCATTCCCTAAACAATCACTAACATAAGCACATGAGTGCTCAGGGAAATCTCCTGAGTAGCAATTGCAACACAACCTGAAACGAGACATAAACAGGCAATTCAATATGGTGCATGACATATCAGCAACACCCCAATTGATCTCCAGGGTACCCCTTCTCACTAATGCCAAGCAGTGATGTCTTCCAGTGAGTGCACCTGTGGCAGGCAAGATGGTAGAACACAGCCCTTACAGACTCCTGACAATAGCAAGCAGCACAAAATAACATAGCGTCCCTGATGCCTCAAAACATTCGTATTCCCTGAATCTCCACTCTCAGTGGCTCAAGGATTAGAGTTCACGCAGACTTAGTGTTTCGTTCGGAAACGCACGTGGCAGCAAGCAATATACTATACTTCCACTCTCCGTGACTTTCACTCACGTGTTCATAAGAATGCAACGTTGTGAAGCAGTAAGCATGTAGCGTCACACACACAATTCCCAGCCCCCCTGTTCCTTCCAACACCCTGTGTGCACTTAACTGGGGCCTGTAGGGGCCAACAGCACCTCCCCAGGCAATCCAGTTCGAGCGTTGAGCGGCCAAGCTGTATTCACTGTGTCGTTTCTGCGCCCCCCCCGCTGTACCACAACCCACCAACCCCTGTTGCCACTCGCTGTACCCTCACTCACCCAACCCTGGTCCCACTCTCTGTACCCACTCACCCCTGGTCCCACTCTCTGTACCCCTCCCTCCCAACATCTGCTCCCACTCTCTGTAACCCTGCCCCCACCCACCCCTGGTTCCACTCTCTGTACCCTCACCCACCCCTGGTCCTACCCCTGTTCCCACTCTCTGTACCCTCACCCCTGGTCCCACTCTCTGTACCCCCACCAACCCCTGGTCCCACTGTCTCCCCTAGTCGTACTCACTGTACCCCCAAATACTCTCTCCCACCCCTGGCCCCACTCTCTGAACCCCCACACACCCCTGGTCCCACTCTCTGTACACCCACCCCCACCCACCCCATGTCCCAATCTCTGTACCCCCACCCACCCCTGGTCTGACTCTCTGTACCCCCACCCCTGGTCCACTCTCTGTATCCCCACCCTACCCACCCCATGTCCCACTCTCTACCCCCCACGACCTACACCTGGTCCCACTCTCTGTACACCCACCCACCCTACCCCTGACTCCCTGTACACCCACCCACCCTACCCCCGTCTCTCTATCCCCACCCACCCTACCCCTGACTCTCTACCCCCACCCACCTTACCCCGACTCTCTACCCCGACCCACCCTACCCCTGACTCTACCCCCACCATCCCTACCTGCCACTCTCTAAACCCCGCACACCCTCCTTACCCACCATTCTCTACCCCACCCACCCTACCACCCACTCTCTACCCCCACACACACCCTACCCCCAACGGTTCCATGTAATAATGTCGCCACAAAAATCTCGCCATGCAAAAATATTGCCGAAAAATGGCCGTTTTTTGTGGCGACATTATTGCATGGAACATGCGGGGGACACCCCCGCAACCTCCAAACTTTTTTGCCCCTGTCCCCATATATATGGTCACCCAAATAATATCGCCACAACATTTTCCCGGCGATATTATTTACGGTGACCATATATATGGCGATATTATTACCTGATACCCCTCCAACACCCACCCACCCTGTCATTACTCGCTCTACCCCCACCTACCCACCCTGCCGCCTTTCTCTCTACCCCCTCTCTACCCCATCAACCGTATCTCACACTATGCCACCATCCACCCACCCTACCTGCCACTCTCTACTCCTACCCACCACTCTCTACCCCCAAATACCCAGCTGGTATGCTGGTTAAACGAGGGGAATTATCCTCCAATGTCGAGTTGACCAAAAGCATGGCCATCCCTGCCAAAAAGTGCCTGCGGTCGAAGGAGAGGGCCCGGTCAGAGGAGAGGCCGGGGAAGAAGCATAAAAGAACCCATGCGTATGAGCCGCCGGCGGTGGACAAACCGGGAGGTCCAAGGGGCCTGGCATTGGCCATGAAAGACCAACCGTCGCTGGCGTGGAAGTCGTTGACGGTAGCGCAGCATCAAGGCCATAGCTCAAGGTCAGTGACAGAGGGCGAAACCCATTCCTCAGGGCCGAAGGTCACTTCGACAGCTGCTTCAAAGCCGTATAGGCATGGCTCTAAAGAAGCTAGTGAGGAGGAAAGGGTGCATAAACGACCACCGACCACGGAAGGGGGGCAGAAGTCAGCGAAACACCTGCCTCTGCACCCGTCCACTGCCCCCACTACAAAAACTGCCTCGTCGTTCACTAAAACTGCCGGCATTGCAAAAGACACATGGAGCGTCACCTCACACAACTAAGAGCCCCAAGGAACCGTCCTCAAATCATAAAACCGCCTCGTCAACGACTTCTCAAAAATCAAGCCCGTCTACGGCTGACCCCCTCCTCGAAGCATAAAGCCTCCTCATCAAAAACTTCTCAAAAGTCTAGCCCATCTACGGCAGAGCATCATAAACCTTCCCCAATGCATAAGACAAACTCATCAACATCATCTCAAAGGTCGGGATCGTCCACGACTAAACCCCATAAGTCCTGCTCACAAAAATCAGGCTCAGCGAGAGAAAGAAATCAAGCTCATGAGGCGGAGGCGGACACACCCCCAGCTCAGAAAAGGAGCAAGGAGACTTTGTCAACAATACCCACGACAACGGTCCAGCCAATGGCATCGCCTTCAGCAGCTCAGTCAACGGAGGAGCAACAGGAGCACCCTCGAGAGGAGGGGCAACCAACAGTTTTGGAGGAAAGCTCACAACCACAGGTCACACAGGTGTCTCCAATTCAATATACGGAAATCATGCCAGAGGATATCTTGCAACGTCAGGAGGATACCGACTCTGAGGTACAACACCAACAATCAGACTCAGTCAGTCATATGGCAGGATGAAATTTCAGCCAGACCACCTATGTCAGGGCGGCATATTCAGCAAGGGAGGGGGCACAAAAGGGGAAGTTCTCAACTGCACCAACCACAGCAGGAGGAAGTCCCAGGCCCATCCAGGGGACACTCTCTTCAACACATACAGTTTCAGCAAGGGGACATAAGAGTGATGCTCGCTAATCCGCAGGCCCTACTATCTATCCAGGTATTTTCATCCCTAGAAAGGGTCAAAACCAGGAGCTCCAGCCATGCCGCCCCAACCTTCCCTCCCGCAGGAGCCTCCTCCCAGACCCAGGTCTGCATCAAGGGAAAGGTCGGCAAGGTCCTCGTTCTCCAGGGCTAGGTCCACTTCAGGGTCGAGGTCAATGCACTTCTCCAAAGGACGATCACAGCCACTGTCCACTTCTCCATCACCTCCACCATCTCCAAGCCTACGACCAATCCGTAGAAACAGAAGCGATTCTCCGGCACCACTTTCTTCGTCACGCAAAAGGACCCATACACTGACCCAGTCTGTGCTAGAGGAAGGAGAACTAACTAGTACAGATACAGACCAACCCCAGGACACCATGTCCTCCTCAACCACACCAAGGCGGTATGACAACTGGGACAAGGATTCCCCCCCAGGAATTTACCCAGGAGGAGGAATCAGCAAAAAACCATCCCCCTGGATGACATCACAGGGTTCCACTCTGCAGTCGTGAAGACATGCAAGGAGTTTGGTCTCCTTGCCTCGGAGGAGGACAAAGAATGCTTTTTATTCAACCACATGGGCAAAAGGAGAAAGACAGTGGTTTCAATCCCAATTCTTGACCACGTATGGCAGGAGGGGGTAAAAGCAATGAAGCGACCATTCACAATCCCGTCGTCAAAGGCCGCCTAGGTAAAAAGTATAACCCTCCCGACAATGCCCCGAAATGCCTCTCCTCCCAACCCTCGCAGAGTCAGTGGTTTCGCCAGCAGCAGGCCGGAAAGCAAAGTCAGACAAGCAAAAGTGTGCTGTCCCTCCGGACAATGAAGCCTGTAAACAAGATGCTTTTGGGAAGAAGGTATTAGCCGTTGACGCCATAACAGTGAAAGCAGCTAACTCCCTATCCAGGTACGATAGAGAAATGTGGCATAAACTGGCACTAATCCGAGACCATCTCCCAGAGGAAAAGCGTAAGGAGGCAAAGGCAATACTGAAAGAAGGTGAAGATGCCTCCAACATAGGGCAAAAGTGCATACCAGGGGTATCTAAAGTCGCAGGACTTTTGCCATACCCATCGCTGCTAGCAATCATTCGGATCCCAAAGGGGACGACAAGGTAAACCTCAGCAATGACAATCGTACACACGGCGTGCTGGGGAGCAAAAAACTCCAGTTCGCGGAGCCTGGGACTCAATAATAACTGACAAGTGGGTGCTTGAGTTGGTCCGCTAAAATTCAATTGAGTGCCTCCTCCCATACCACCAAACAACCAACTGCAGGTGCACTAGACCACCCTCCTGCACGAGGTCCAGCTCATGCTACAGAAAAGAGCCGTAGAAAAGATCCCCAAACATCAAAGGGGGAACGGAGTGTATTCCTGATACTTTGTAGTCCGCGAACTGGACGGAAAGTCGAGGCCCATTCTAGACCTCAGAAGGTTAAACAAGTTCATAAAACAGCAAAAGTTTACCATGATCACTTTAAAACAGGTCATAGAAGCTATGCAGCACCACGACTTCCTCACGTCCTTGGACCTCCACGATGCATATTTCCACATACCCATCCACCCGGGGCACCGAATGTTCCTCCGGTTCACCGTCATAAACCAGCATTATCAGTTCAGAGTCCTACCATTCAGACTAAAGTCAGCAGCACACACATTCACGAAGTGCACTGGTGGCGGCCAGCCTTCGCAAACAAGGGCACCACGTCTACCCTTACTTAGACAACTGGCTCGTACGATTGCCATCCTGGGAGGAAACGCTACGGTCGATAGCGGCAACGGTGGGCCGCCTGCAAGCACTGGGTTTCGCCATCAATTACAAACATCTTCCTTGCAGCCGTCCAAGAGGCTCGTATTCCTAGCGGCGGAATTCTCCACACACGAGACAAGAGTGCGCCCACCCAGCGACAGGATAAACGCCCTCAACACTCGGCTGCAATCCTTTGATATGATATGACATTTGTAACGCACCTATACATAAGTGTGTCAAGGCACGACGAGGCAAGGAAGGGGGAACAGAGGCAGGACAGAGACAACGATCTTACTAGGCCAAGTGACATTGAGATTGCGCTTTACACCGAACAAGGTCAAAACGGTGCAGCAATGCATGCAACTGCTCGGAACAATGGCATTGTGCATACCACTAGCCCACTTTGCAGGTTTCTCATGAGGCAGCTGTAGGAGTTCCTGGCGGCCAACTGGACGCAATCCACAGCGTCTTGGGGAGACACGGTCAGATCCCTCTCAGACTGCACTCTCAGCTTCAGTGGATGGATGGCCAAACCCAACGTCTGCAAGGGAAGGCCGTTTCAAGACCCTACACCCACCAAGACGCTGGTGATGGACGCCTCCCTACAAGGGTGGGGCGCTCACTTGGACCAACTACACATCAAGAGGCTATGGACGCCCCAGGAGACATCCCTACACATAAACGTGCTCAAACTAAAAGTGGTTTGTGGGGCACTCAAGTCCTTCCTCCCAGTACTACAAATTCAAACTGTCAAGTTCCTCACAGCCAATACCAGCACAATGTATTACCTGCGAAAGCAGGGGAGTACCAGTTCCAAGACATTGTCCAGGGAGGCACAGCTGACATGGCACTGGGCCATAGCCCACAGTATCAGCATCCAAGCGTTTCACCTACCAGGGATCTACAACCAAACGGTGGACAGCCTCAGCAAGCAGCTATCCCAGAATCACGAATGGGAGCTCAATCAGACGTCACTCCAATCGCTCTTTAGCCGCTGGGGTGGGCCGACTATGGATCTATTTGCCATGGGCCAGAACAAGAAATGCCCCAGGTACGCCAGCAGGACACCGCAGGAGGGATACATGGGAAATGCGTTCACTTTTCCATGGAACGGCCTCTTCGCATAAGCGTTCCTACCGTTCCCGATCATACGCAGAACGCTAATGACAATCAAGCAATACTCCTGCAAAGTGATTCTGATTGCTCCATATTGGCTTTGCCAGACCTGGTTCTCCAAGATAATTCAACTGGCTGCAGACAATCCCGTCCGACTCAGCAATATGTCAGACCTGATAACACAGGCCAAGGGGAAGATTCTACACCGCAAACTCCAATCGCTACGCCTCACAGCGTGGCTCCTGACTTTGCAATGTTCAGAGGCCTAAACATCCTCCAGCACTGTAGAGAGGTGCTGCAGGCAGCTAGGGCACCCTCTACCAACAAATCATACCGCCTAAAGTGGAAGCATTTCTGCAAGTGGTGTGAAGCACGGGACAGACATCAACAGGGGATCCTGAACCCATTTCAGATAACGGAGGAGCAGGTCCTCCCATATCTGCTAGGTTTAGCCAAGCAGAGCCCATCTCACAACTGCATTAAGGTGCACTTGGCAACCATCTCAAGATACGTTAGAAAAGACAAGGGAATGTCCCTATGTGGGCAAAGGCTTGTCAAACATTTCCTCAAAGGCTTCTTCAGAATTTGACCACCACTAAAACGGTTCTCACCAGAGTGGAGCCTCAACAACGTACTCTCAGGATTGATGCGAAAACCGTTTGAGCCTTCGGCCTCGGCACCATTACGTTTCCTGTCCTGGAAAGTCGCATTCCTGGTGGCTATTACGTCCTCAAGGAGAGTGTCAGAACTACAGGCCCTCGCAATCAACCAGCCATGCTTAAGGTTCCAAAGCGACAGGGTGCTTCTCATGACCAACCCTCGGTCCATCCCCAAGGTGCCCTCGGAATTCCATAAAAATTCAGTCATATCCCTGCCAGCATTCTTCAGCAAACCTCTATCACCAGCAGAGGTGGCCCCGCATTCACTTGACCTTAAGCAAGCGTTAAAGTACTATATTGACAGAACGCACTCGTTCATACATTCGACGCAACTGTTCGTTGCATATGGCAGGCAAGGAAAGGCAATGCTCTCTCCAAACAAAGCATAGCAAGATGGATATCATCAGCCATTATTTTCTGCCACAAATCAGCAGGAAATCTCCTCTGGGCTCCCCCTAATGCACACTCAACATGAGCAACAGCGGCCTCAGCGGCATGGAGGTCAGGGGTGCCGATCGCTGATATCTGCCAAGCAGCCACCTGGGCGGTGCTGCAAACATTCACAGGGCACTACTGCCTGGAGAAGCAACATGCCGAGGAAGGGTGAACAGGAATAGCGGTCCTACAACACTTGTTCCAGTAAGGTATGATTTATTTATGCATTTGTATAGCGCACTAAGCCCTTAGTCATCAAGGTGCTATTACACACATGTTAATCTCATTGCATAAGGTTACAGTTACATTCATGTTACTCTATTGCTTAAGGTTACATTACAGTTACATGTTACTTTCTTTGCATATGGTTACGGCTGCTGTTTCATAATCGTTACTCTCAGTACTTGGGTTGGGGTTACATGCAGGTTATTCTCATTGCATAAGGTTATGTTGGCATACATGTTTACTTTCAGTGCTTAGGTTACGGTTATATTCGTGTTACTCACATTGCTTAAGGTTACATTGCAGTTAAATTTTACTCTCTTTGCATATGGTTACGGTTGCTGTTTCATACATGTTACTCTCAGTACTCGGGTTGTGGTTACATACAAATTATTCTCATTGCTGACGGTTACATTACAGTTACAGTACAATCCCATATGCAAATGGTGCAGCGCAAATCTGCCAAGTCAAGTCAGGTAAACTACAGCACAATTAGGTAGGTTGCAGAAATAGTAAATAGGGTACTTTTGAAAAAAATTATGGTTGGATAGATTTCACAGTATTATCCAGCTTTCTTACTCACCCAGCCTTACCACCTATCCCCGTTAAAGTTATTATTTCCCGTCAGGCACCTCCTATACCTGTGTACTGCTACGTAATCTATTCACAGCATGTGAATCTTTGAAATATCAATGTTGGAGAAGGAGTAGGGTTCTTACCTGTAACTCCTGTTCTCCAATATTGGTATCTTTCATAGATTCACATGCGCCCTCCTTTCACCCCATCGGGGTAAAAAATCTCTCACTCCCCAGGCACTTCTGGTTCCACAGAGTTAGAATGTGAAGGGAAGAGGAAGAGGGGGGTCTAGTCTACAGTTACTCGAGGTACCATTGGTTGGGACCAGAAGCACCCATAACAAGGAAAATGTAGTTTCTTCTTGCCTAGGCAAGGGTAATCAAAAATTAACCGAGGATTCCCAGTATAACGATCGGGAATATTCACAGCATGTGAATCTATGAAAGATACCAATGCTGGAGAACAGGAGTTACAACTAAGAAACATAATCCTTCTCTCTACCCCCACCCACGCAGTCGCCAGTCTCTCTTACCCCACCCACCCACCCTGCTGCCAGTCTCTCTACGACCACCCACCCTGCTGCCACTCTCTCTACCCCCATCCACCTAACCTGCCACCACTCTCTTTACCCCCACCCACCTAACCTACCGCCACTCTCTTTACCCCACTCACCCTGCCGCCACTCTCTCTGTCCCCACCCACCCATCCTGCATCCACTCTCCCTACCCCCACTCACCCTCCCTGCTGCCACTTTCTCAAACCCCACCCACCCACCCTGCCGCCACTCTCTCTACCCCCACCCACCCTGCCGCCACTCTCTCCACACCCACGCACCCTGCCGCCACTACCTCTACACCCACCCATCCACCTTGCAATTGTGTACTTCCACATATTACTCATCCTATGATATGATATCCTTCAGCTTCAGCTGGTTTGGAATTTCTTTTCAGCAGAGGACGTTGTGCGTCGGTGCGCTCGACTCGATGTCCCTCGAGGGCCTTGTCTAATAGGAGATGTCACCGTCAGTATATATAGCATGCGCAGCACCCGTAGGCTTCAGTTCTGAATTTCCTCGACAGCATTAGCTTCGAAAATTACAGCGTGCTTCAGTTTTTGTGAGAACCAGTTATGACCTGGTCTTCAGCTCTGTACACCCCAAAAACCAGGCTAAAAAAGTGCTACAATTGTGGCGCCAAGACGTCCCTAACGGACCACATCTGGTGTGTCTGTGGTGCCTTGGTCCGAGCATGAAACGGCAGACTGTCAATCCTGTCAGTCGATGACCGGTAAGGCGCTGAAAGAAAGTAAAGGGAAACTAGCGGCAGGTAGGACCCCTACTAAATCCCCTTCGATGGCACCATCGATGAAAAGATCAACCAACAAGTCGAGAGATAAAGAAAACTATCAAGCTCCAGGAGCGGGTCACACCATTCCTCACCATCTTTGAGGAAATCAAAGAAAAGGGATCACAGGTCGCCCTCTTCGAGTTCATCTGATTCCTCTCTGGAGAGAAGTATAGCATGTCCTTCTAAATCATGCACCTTGGCTGAGTGGGAAGATTTCAGACATAAAATGATTAAAATATTCGAGACAGTGGCCCCAATCCCCTTAAAGGAAAAATTGTGCCATATTCCGGTTCCATGTGATAATATCCCCACAAAAATATCACCATACAAGAATGGCACCATATTTTTACAGCAATATTACGCCATGGAACCTGCAGGGGACACCACTGCAACCCACATACATTTTTTAACGGAGCAGGGGACACCCCCGTACCCATTTACCCCATAAATTATCCCCACAAATAATATTGCCTATGCCGTTTCCCGGCGACCATATGTATGGCGATATTATTTGTGGGGATGATATTACCTGATACCCATATTCCTGTCGAGCCGCATAAGGTAGACACAGAAAGACCAAAGACTGCATTCTGCGCGCCCTCAAGCCCATAACATAAGTCGAAGACCCATCGAGATCCTTTCAGAACTCGACACAATGAGAAATCACTGAAGGCTCCTTCGAGTTGACGGGTCAACCCCTTTGAGGGCTCGGTCAAAGGCAAAAGCGACAGAGAAGTCATCGAAAAAGTCATTGACGCTGTTAGTATCGAAGACATCAACGCCTTTACCTTCAAAACCAAAAGAAATTGAGAAATCTTACAAACCATTACCAAAGAAAGATTTATTTAAATCTTTATCCTCAATTTATGAGGACTATGAGCCCTCAAATCAAGATACACCACCATTTGGTTTAGATCTTAGCACATCTAGCGTCCCAGAATGTCTGATTTCACAATTTCACAAGTATCCACATCAAAGGATGTGTATACAAATTTGCAGTCTGCAAGTGGGGATGATGGCAAATTGGGAGGTTCCAGAAGCAAACCTTGTGATGAACAAGAATCTCACCAGAAAATATAGGCCATCTAGTAGGGACCCTACTTATTTGTCGTAAAAAAAATCCTAAACCTGAAAGCCTAGTTGTGCTGGCAGCAATCTCAACCTCAAAACAGACTGCATACCCTACCATCCCGCCAGACAGGGATGATAAGAGTTTGGGCGAGAAACGTTTTTTCTGCTGGAAGCATTGCATTCAAGTCCGCAAATTCCACTTGCGCTTTAGCAAAATTCACAAACACCCTTTGGGACTGTGTAGCTATGGCAGGTGACCATATTCCTGAAGGGGGAAGAGACAGACGTCTTCTTGAGCATTATAAGAGACGGCAAGGAGGCAATGTGTGAGTCTCTGCAATCAAGATTACACTCGGCTGACAGCATCAGCATAGCCATGGCGGCAAGCACAATGATGCGCAGATTTGCGTGGTTGAGGAAGTCAGGACTTGCAGTTCAGGCTCCTCAACATGCCCTTTGACTCCACCCAGCTGTTTGGCAGCAAGACTGATGGAAGCCTAGAGAAGTTGCAGACCTCAAATGCGGCACCCATATCCCTTGGTGCCGCTATCAGACAGCCATGAACTTCTCACCCCAGCTTATCATCTTGAAGGGGTAGGTCCTTTCCGCTTCTACTCCTCAGTTGGAAGAGCGAGAGGATTTGCAGGTGAAAGGGGCCGAAGATGATTCCTTCATGGTGGACGAGAGAGAGGTGCAAAGCCTGCACAAGCAACAGCTACCTTACCATCAGCTGCTGCTTCAGCTGCCTCAAAACCTCTCTGCGGCCTTAGCCCACAAGACCCCGGTGGGAGGCAGACTCTTACTACATCGCCAAGAATGGTGGGGCATTACTTCAGATGCGTGGGCATTGGAAATAATAGCCCAGGGTTACTGCCGCCCCTTTCTAAAAAGGCCTTAGGACCGTCCACCGGGGAGCCACTCTTTCAGGGTTCCAATTCCGTTCCTTGTGCAGGAAATATTGAGCCTGCTAGAGAAAGGTGCTATAGAACCACTATCAGTGATGAAGAGGAACAAATAGTGGTACTCTCCCTATTTTCTAATCCCCAAAAAGGACGGAGGGTTGAGACTCATCTTGGACTTGAGAAACTTGAACAAGTTCCTCAGGAAGGACAAGTTAAAGATGCTTCCTCTTTCGTAGATCCTTCGGGCCCTCCAGCTACCGAATTTGATGGTATCATTAGACCTTCAGGATGCTTACTTTCATGTGCCGATCCATCACAAGCACATAAAGAATCTGAGGTTCGCAGTTGGACGTTCTCATTATCAATTTCGAGTTCTGCCATTTGGGCTGACCTCCGCCCCAAGGGTATTCACCAAGTTGATGGCAGTGGTGGCAGCGAGTCTCAGCAGAGGTGGGATTCACGTCTACCCCAACCTGGCTGATTCGCTGATCAGGGCACATTCTCCCGAACAAGTCCTGGACCATCTCAACGTCACCTGCCACTCTCTCCACAGACTGAGCTTCTCCCTCAATTACAAGAAGTCCCACATTATACCATCTCAAAGTCTCCAGTTCATTGGAGCAGTCATGGATACAACCTTGGGAAAAGCATCACCACCCAGGTGAGGGCTCAACACATTCTGCAGGTGGTCACCAAAATCCAAGTGCCCAGCGACTTCCCGCCTTAGACTTTTTGAGGTTGCTCGACCTCATGGAATCCTGCATTTTTCTGGTGCAGATGCTCGCTTGAGAATGAGATCCCTTCAATGGGCTCTCAGGACAGAGTAGTCTCAATTCTCAGGCAAGATGTCAGACTACATGTTCTTAAGAGGGTCGAACAGGATCTTCTGTGGTGGACCTGCAAGGACAATATTCTGAAGGGAGAACCTATTTGGAAACCATTGCCGGACATAATCCATTCGAAGAACAAGTTACTTACCCCTGGTAACGTTCTTTCGACTGGATGTTCCTCCCACGTATTCCTCATTGCCTCACCCAGCCTACTGCATTGTAGAATTTCCAGGTATTCCACTTTACGCTCTTTCAGAGTCTAGTACTGTCCAGTGTTGACTGATGCTGGTAATTCTGCATAAAGAAAGTGTAAAAACAGAACTGAAGCCATTGGGCACTGCGCGTTATATATACCAACAGTGACGTTGATAACGTCGACCTCGAGGGACATCAAGTCGACCGCATCAACGCACAGTGCCCTCTACCAAAAACAAATTCCAAATCAGCTAAAGCTGAAGGATATCATTCCATAAGATGAGGAAAACGTGGGAGGAACATTTAGTCCAAAGAACGTTACCTGGGGTAAGTAACTTGTTCTTCGAATGGATTGTGTCCTCCCACGTATTCCTTATCTTTAATAAATCCACTTCCAGAGAAAAATCTCTACAATGGCATCTTCGTCCGAACCATCGACGCCATGATCCGGCTTCAAAAAATGTTGAGATTGTGAAAAGAAGATGTCACTAACAGATCCTCACAGGATAGGTTTGTGGTGCCTGGGATCAGAGCACCAGTGTTCGGAATGTGAGGACTGCAGGTCTATGACGGCGAAAGCCTTTATGGAGTGTAAGGGAAAGTTAGAAAGAGGTAAGGCTGTTAAATCTTCTACCCCTTCAAAATTGTCCTCGGCTGAGTCGAGACATTTGTCTCTTCACCGTCAAAAGAAACATTCCCGATCGAGATCTCGAAGCGGTTCCCATCACTCTTCGAGATCGAGACACTAAAAAGAGGCGTCATAGATCTCCCTCTTCATCTTCCTCAAATTCCCTGGAAAGGGTCACCTGCCCCACTAAACACAGCTCTGCGGCTAAGTGGGAAGAATTTCGTAAAAGATGCTTACGGTCTTCGAGAAAGCGGCCTTGACCACCTCAGAGATGCCTAGAGGTGATACCCTGGGTGAAAGACCCGACAAACAAAAACGCTGCGAGTCGTTGAACCCGGCGTGCAAAAATCCTCAAGAGCGTCATGAACTCTCGAATAGTGGTAAATCATCATCGGATAAAGCTGCCTCATCGACGCCATCGTAGAAGGTACCTTTGACGCACAAATCTGTGTCATCGATGCCGTCTTCGAAGCCGTCGTGGACCCCGATGAAGGATACGCCCTCGAGGCCTCAAACCTCAACTACGCCACAGGTACCAGAGGTGTCGAAGGCTCCGACCAAGGCATCGGAGTGGCGTCGACAACTTCGACGACACTGAGTAGGATTCCGATCCTCTCAAATAAATCGAGGACGTTTTCGACACCTTTTGTGGTTTTGTCGGGGCCTACAACGTCTACATGGACAACCACAACATTTTCACAAGCAGTAACCACCAATTTGGCTCCTTCTATGGAAATGGGTTTTACCCCTTATCCAAGATCTGATTATTTCAGAGCTTTAGCCTCTATATATGGGGAAGGGGATGACTCTGACAATGAGAGACCTTTTGGGTTACAAAGAACAACAGTGCCAATTCCAGAGGAACTAATTTCAGAAGAAAATAGATTGAAAGATCTACAAGAGTCTTTACAAGATGCCAGTGGCATAGATACCTCTCCAGAAGCAGAATTTGCTAGACCAGAACCTGGAGAACATGCAGAGATACCTTACAGAGCCCTTATGGCTAGAATTATACAATTTATGGGGTGGACTACACCTGCACCCTTTTTCCAGCAAGATGATCTTACTGATATCTTAGATAAAGGACCCCAAGAGGACCCTATAGTCCCTTTTCATGCTGGATTGCAGAGGAAAATATCTGTAAATTGGGAGACTTCTGAAGTTATCCCTGCAGTAAATAAAAAAACTCTCTGCTAAATACAGAGTGTCCACTTCTGACCCTGAATATCTAAGCAGGCACCCAACTCCAGAGAGTTTAGTAGTGCAGGCAGCGATGTCGTCAAGTAGTAAGTCGGCATACCCCACTATACCACAAGACAGAGATGACAAAAGATTTGATGCCATGTCAAAAAAAGTATTTTCGGCATGCAGCATGGCGCTTAAGTCTATCAATGCCACTTGCACGCTGGCGAGATTCAGCCACACCCTTTGGGAGTGTGCGTCATCAGCGGCTGACTGTCTCCCAGAAGGAGAGGAACGAGAAGCATTCTTGAACATCATCAAGGATGGAAAGAATGCGGTGTGTGAGTCCCTCCAAATAGGCATAAACTCTGCTGACAGCATCAGCAGAGCCATGGCGGCGAGTACCACAATCCGCAGATTTGCGTGGTTGCGGAAATCTGGTTTTGCTCCTGATGTGCAAGCCAGACTTCTGAATATGCCCTTTGATGGCACTTCTCTATTTGGCAAAAAGCAGCAGTGAAATCACTTGGGGCTACAATCCGGCAAACTCCAAATCCTCCCACAGCTACATCCTAGAGGGGGAAGTCATTTCATTTTTGCTCCGCATTCGTAAAAGGCAGAGGACAGCCAGCTCAAAGAAGCCAGAGGCAATTCGCCCGTGGTGGACGGTCAAAGGTACCAAAACTGCATCAGGAGGTGGTACTTTACCCTCAACATCTACGTCAGCCGCTTCTAAACCCCTCTGAGGTCTCCCCTCACAAGACACCAGTAGGAGCCAGGTTAACCCAACATCTGACAGAATGGCAGGCTATTACATCAGATGCTTGGGCATTGGAGACAGTTGCCCAAGGTTACTGCCTGCCTTTCCTACAAACTCCTCAGAGTCATCCCCCAGGGAACAACTCTTTGAAGTTTTCAGACCCGCTCCTTATGCAAGAGATTTCGGACCTGCTAGAGAAAGGTGCCATAGAACCGGTACGGAGCGGAACAAGGGTTGGTATTCCCCCTATTTTCTAATGCCGAAGAAGGACAGAGAATCGAGACCCATCTTGGACTTGAGAGAATTGAACAAATTCCTCAGGAAAGACAAGTTCAAGATGGTAACCCTTTCTCAGATCCTTCAGGCCCTCCAGCTTCAGGACTGGTTGGTATCTCTAGACCTTCAGGATGCTTACTTCCATGTGCCAATCTATCTCAAGCACAGGAAGTACCTGAGGTTCGCAATTGGCAACTCTCATTATCAATTTCGAGTTCTGCCATTTGGGCTGACCTCTGCCCGAGGGTCTTCACCAAGCTAATGGCGGTTGTGGCTGCAAGTCTAATGAGGGAAGGAATTCACGTCTACCCCTACCTGGACGACTGGTTGATCAGCGCAGTATCCCCAGAACAAGCTCAGATTTATCTAGATTATGTTTGCCATTTCTTCCACAAGCTGGTCTTCTCCCTCAACTTAAAGAAGTCGCAGAGACTCCAGTCATTGGAGCAGTCCTGGACACATCGCTGGGAAAAGCCTTGCCACAAGAGGTGAGGGCTCAGGATATTCTGCAGATGGTCACCAGGTTTCAAAATGCCCAACGTCTACCAGCCTTTGGATTTTTTACGGTTGTTCAGTCTCAAGGCATCCTGCATTGATCTCTCCAGTGGGCACTAAGGACCCAGTGGTCACAATTCTCAGGAAGGATGTCAGATCTCCTACTAATCCCAGACAGAGTAGCTTGAGACCTTCAGTGGTGGATCTGTCAGGAGAACATCTTGAAAGCACAACAGTTTTGGCAACCATGGCCGGAGATAACAGTAGTCATGGATGCCTCACTCACGGGGTGGGGAGTCCATGCCAACGATTTGACCATCAGCAGTCGTTGGTCTCCATCGGAGTCCAGAGTACACATCAACCTGTTAGAGCTGAGAGCAATCAGACAAGCGCTGAAAGCTTTCCTGCCATCAGTACAGGGAAAGAATGTCCTGATAATGACGGACAACACAGTGGCCATGCACTACCTCAACAAAAGAGGGGGCGTAGGGTCACTGCCACTATGCAGAGAGGCAATGCAGCTCTGGCTTTGGCCAATTCAAGAAGGAATCTCTCTATCGGCAGTTCACCTAGCTGGAGAGAAGAACTTGACAGCGGATGCTCTGAGCAGGCTGAACACAGTATCACACGTGTGGGAACTAGCTCAGGAAGTCCTTCAAGAGATCTTTGCCCTTTGGGGAACCCCTCAAGTGGATCTGTTCCCCTCCAGTATCAACCGGAAGTGCGATCTGTTCTGTTCAAGGGAATTTCCCCCGAGAGGAGCTCTAGGGGACGCGTTTGTAGTGGATTGGGAGTTTCCACTTCTGTACGCGTTTTCTCCAGTCCCCGTCATTCCTCAAATGATCAGGAGGTTGAGAAGATTCCGGAAACCCATGATCCTAATTGCCCCGGATTGGGCCAGGAGAACGTGGTATCCAGATCTTCTAGACATGTCCATCTGTCCTCCGATTCGTCTTGCGCAAAGAGAGGATCTTCTCTCGCAGAAGGGAGGTCGGGTTCTGCATCTGGATATCAGGACCCTCAACCTTCACGCCTGGTTTCTGAAAGGCTGAGATACAAGGATTGGGATCTCCCGGATGACGTAATGGAGGGGTTGCTTTGAGCCAGAAGGCCAGCAACAAAATCTTTATACCACTGCCATTGGAACAAATTTTGCAGCTGGTGTAGAGAAAACAATATTGAACCCTTTTCATGTAGTATACCGATGGTGTTATCTTTTTTCCTATGCAAATTCAGGTCTTCAAGTTGGCACAATCAAGGGCTACCTCGCAGCGCTGTCAATCTTCAAGCGCACTGTGGAGGAGCCTTCATACTTCAAATTGCCCATAGTGATTCAATTTCTGAAAGGGTTAACTAATGTTTTTCCCACAACTCCTTTTCAAGTTCCAATGTGGGACCTAAACCTAGTCTTGAAATTTCTAATGGGTACTCCATTCGAACCCCTTCATACCTGTTCGTTAAGGTTTCTCACTCTTAAAACAGTCTTTCTAGTGGCTTTAACTTCTGCCAGAAGAGTGAGCGAATTACAAGCTTTATCTTGTAAACCTCCACATACAATCTTTCACAAAGATAAGGTAGTTCTCCAAGTGAAGCTGAATTTTCTCAGGTGGTCTCAGAATTCCACATCACACAAAAGATAACCTTACCTTTGTTTTATCCTCCTCCCCATCCAGGGAAAGAGGAGGAGAGATTGCACAGGCTGGATCCAAGGCGTGCCTTGGGTTTTTACATTAGCAGACTTGTGAGGATTAGGCAAGCAGACCAACTGTTTGTGGGGTATGCAGGGCACAAATTAGGTTTACCTATTACAAAACAAACCATCTCAAGATGGATTATATTAAACATTATAGAGTGCTATAAATTGGCAGGATAAGAGCCCCCTCAACATCTCAGGGCTCATTCAACCAGGGGTATGGCAGCCTCTTCAGCTCTCCGAAGAGGAGTTCCAATTAAGGACATATGTGCGGCTGCCACATGATCGTCCACACACACTTTCACTAAATTCTACAGTCTTGATTCCTCCTCTAGCTAGGAGACGAAATTTGGAAAAGCTGTGTTGCACTCTGTGCATCTTTAAAGGGAAACATTTAATTTTACTCACGCCTCCTCTATATACTACTGCTATGGGAGTATATCAAAGATAAGGAATACGTGGGAGGACACAATCCATTTGAAGAACAAGTTACTTACCAACTGTAAAGTTCTTTCGACTGGATGTTCCTCCCACATATTCCTTATCGCCCCTCCCATCCTTCCCCGCAGTAAAACTTCCCTAGTAGTTGCAGCCTACGCTCCTTCAAGGTTATTAACCATTTCATGCAAAGCAAAAACAACACTTCAAAATGGAACTGAGCAACGGACGTTGCGCGAGACTATTTATACCTATGGTGACGTCGCTGCCGATACAGAGGCCTTCGAGGGACGCCGACTCGAGGGACTTCGACGTGCAGCGCCCTCTACTGGGAGCATTTTTTCCAAGGCCAGCAAGCTGGAAGTGGATTTAGCAAAGATAAGGAATACGTGGGAGGAACATCCAGTCGAAAGAACGTTACAGTTGGTAAGTAACTTGTTCTTCTATTATCAGTGGCAGAGCCTTTCATATGCATGATGGAACATTTCCAAATCAAATACCTTGCACAGCACCAGTTACCTTGCAACTCTGTGAAAGTTTAAGTGAGCCACACAAAGCGCCCATTTAAAGATTTGTTTATATCCATGCTGTCTACTGTCTTGATATGCAAAACAATTAAGTTGCTTTAAGTCACTAATCAAATGTTTTCAACATCATGAATGACAACGAGCTGGAAGTTTGTGACAAAGAATCTGCATTTCGAATGGATTGTGTCCTCCCACGTATTCCTCATCTATGATATCTCCTACATGCAGCTTCAGTTGCTCTGGAATGTATTGTTTTGGCAGAGGGTGCTGTGCGTCGTCGACGCGATGTCCTTGAGGGCCTCCGTCTCAAGGATGACATCATCAAAGGTGTGTATGGAACACGCAGCGCCCGTTGGCTTCAGTACTGTTTTTCCGAGTAAGCTTTCGCTTTGTGAACTACAGCATGCTTCATATATTACTTTGAGATTGTGAATAATGTCCTTGTCTCTGACAACCCCATGACCGGGTTTGAGAAATGCCAAGACTGCAACGCTAAAATTTTACTGACGGATCCATATCGGGTGAGTTTGTGATGTCTTGGTGTGGAGCACAAGACCTCGACCTGTCAGTCGTGTCAATCGATGACCGGAAAAGCTCTGAAGGAGCGTAAATGGGGAAATTGGAAGTAGGTAGACTGCCCAAGAAATCTCCTCCAACTAACCCGTTGAAATAACATTCCTCTGATGAAGCGAGAGACGACTCTCCTCGACGGAAGAAGACTAAAAGGTCCAGAGCACGGAGTGGCTCACATCACTCACCTCCGTCGTCGATAAAATCGAAGAAAAGGCATCATAAATCGCCTACTTTGTCTTCCTCGTCTGACTCTTCTCCAGAGAGGAGTATATCTTGCCCTAAGGCCTCTACTCCGGCTGAATGGGAATCATTCAGACCGGAAAAGCTAAAGATTTTCGAGAGTCAGAATCCCTCGAAGCAAGTAGGCCATGCTCCTACCGGGCCTTCTCAAGCCAGTAAGGAAAGGATTTGAGCCAAGTCCTGCGTGCCCTCGAGCCTGGAGACGTAGGCCAGATTCTCATTGAGAGCCGTCAAGGCCTCCATACGATGAAAAGGCATCGAAGAATCTGTCGATCCATCGAAGTCCGTTACTGACAAAGTCAGCGGACAAGTCAAAGTCATCAAAGCCATTTGTCACGGCTCGCTCCCTTCGCTCCCGTTCCCGCCACTTGGGGGCATAGTTTGGGGTTTATTCCCTACTGGACATTTCCTCCGAACCTTACTCTACAGTACTGTGATGAATTAGGAGCACTAAAACCCTATTTTCCAAGTTACTTCCCTTCCGGATCCATTCCAGGTTTTTGGCAGCCAGCATGCTACTTTAATCTAATGACTATGCTTTCCAGAATGACTATGCTTCCCAGAATGCCTGGCTCACTGCTTCACCTCCTCCCTTGCAGGACAAGGTTGGGTGGAGGATAGGCAACACCTGTGGCTGCAGGTGCAGCAGGCGGCACACCTGAGAGGTGTGCTTGTTAAGCAGCTTTAAAAGCCTCAGTTTGCTTCAGTCCAGCGCTGGTCATTGTTGCAGCGTTCCTGTCGTGACTGGTCCCTTGTTCCTGGTGCCTAGTTTTTTGTGCCCAGTTTCTAGTTAGTGTTTCTTGTTCCTTGTCCTGGAATTCGTATTTGTATGCTTAATTGATTTCTGCCTTCTGGAATTCCATTTCTCTCTTTCTCTGTCTGCAGGCAGCCTTTCTCTGAGCTTTCCTTTTGCTGCAGCCCAATTGCCTAGAAATTGTTTCCTAGAAATTGTCCTTTGCTACTGAAAGACTTGATGCATTAATCTTCCCTTTACAGGTTTAGT
Organism: Ambystoma mexicanum; assembly: GCF_040938575.1. Classification (NCBI taxonomy): domain Eukaryota; kingdom Metazoa; phylum Chordata; class Amphibia; order Caudata; family Ambystomatidae; genus Ambystoma; species Ambystoma mexicanum. Next base: position 998,960,002 of record NC_090923.1, read on the forward strand.
TTCCTGCCTTTTCACCCTGGATGGGTGGGAAGGTTTCCCTTTTGATATCGTTTTCACTGCTCCTGATCCTTACCTTCTATTGGGATCCATGCCATGTTTTCCTTTACACTTTTGCATTTATTTCCTATTTTATTATTAGGTGTGGGAAGCTGTTGTAACTAGCTCCTGTGTGATTATCTTTTGTTTTCCTCACTGTTCTATTCCTTCTTGCCTCTTGACTTGGGTTTAGGTATTTAGTTATCCTCACTCTTTGCTTTTACTGCCTTCTGGGTTCTTGTTTGATCTACAGGGTTGTGGGTTTAGTACAGACTTTTGAGTGGTCTTTCCGGTCCTCGTGAGTACGGACATCCAAGTGGTCTTTCCGGTCTTCGTGAGTACTGGCATTCATGTGGTCATTCCGGTCCTCGTGAGTACTGTTTCCAAATTCTTTATTCAGTACCGTCTAGAGTGTCAGCTTACAGATTCTGTCCCTGCTTGCCCTCTACGTGGGCTTAGCGCTGTCAGTATCTGTAATAGCATAGTGGGTAAGGAGTTTGCCGACTTTCCTTTCAGTCATGAGGAGGTTCTAAGTGCTTACCCTACATTCCTTTTCATATAGTGGTATACACGAGTCTTGGGTATTGAATGCACGTTGTTAGATTCAAGGTTGTTTACTGTGTATTTTGTGCACATTTCCCCTGCCATATCCATCACCTTCTTCCTTTCCTGACACCATTGGCACCATTGATGCCATCGACACCCAAGACGTCTTCATCGAAGTCATCGATGCAAATATCAAATTTGGTGACGACTCCTTCGGCATCTGGCTAAAAATCATCAAAGCCTTTACCAGTTATTCAAAAATTCTTTACATTATTGCCTAGAAAGGATTTTTTAAAATCTCTCATGTTCATTTATGAAGACAATGAGCCTTCAGACGACAATGATCCACCTTTTGGATTACAATATGGCACTCATAATGTTACTAATAGTTTTATATCGGAGTAATCTAGGTTGCAGGACCAGCGTGAGAATTTACAAACCGCCAGTGGGGTGGACACCTCACCAGAGTTGGATTTTGGCAAGCCAGAACTAGATGATCATGCAGATGCATCTTACAGACATTACATGACCATAGTCATTGATTTTATGGGGTGGAGCAGGCATGCCCTCCCTTTCGAGCAGGATGAACTCACAGATATCCTAGGCAAAGGTCCTCCAAGGGATCCAATCCTACCATTTCATGTTGCACTACAAAAGATAGTACATGCAAACTGGGAGGCACCTGAATCGAGTCCGCCTGTCAAAAAAAAATGTGACAAAAAAATATAGGCCGTCAAGTAGTGACCCCAGCTACTTGTCTAAACATCCTACCCCAGAAAGTCTGGTGGTGCGAGCAGCAACTACCACCTCCAAGTAAGCTACCTATCTGACCATTCCACCAGATTGGGATGATAAGCGTATAGACGCCTGGTCAAGGAAAGTCTTTTCTGTCGGGAGCATGGCTCTCAAATCAGCCAACTCTACATGTGCCCTTGCAAAATGTACCTTCACCCTATGGTGCTGTGCATCCATGGCGGCTGATCATATTCCCGAAAGGGAAGAAAGAGACTGATTCTTGGCCATTGTAAATGATGGCAAAGAGGCCATGTGTGAGTCTCTACAGTGGGGTTTGGATTCTGCTGACAGTATCAGCAGAGCCATGGCGACAAGCACCGTGATACGCAGGTTCGCATGGTTATGGAAGTCTGGATTTGCACCGGACGCGCAGTCTAGACTCCTCAATATGCCTTTTGACGGGTCTCATCTTTTTGGCAGCAAGACTGACAAAAGCTTTGAGAAGCTGCAGACCTTGAAGGAAGCAGCCGAGTCTCTAGGTGCCACTATTAGGCAGCCTCAGCCCTTTCACCCCATTGAACCTTCTTAGAGGGATAGATCCTTTCGCTACTATTCCTCATTTGAAAGAGCGAGAGGAATGGCTGGTCAATGAGGCCAAAGAAGATTCCCTCTTGGTGGACGAAGGAGAGGTGCAAAGCCCTCCCAAGCAGCGGCATCTTCACCATCAGCCGATGCTTCAGCCGCCTCAAAACTTCTCTGAGGTCTTGACTCACGACACCCCGGTGGGATGCAGACCGTCTCAGCATCTGAAAGAATGGCAGGGTATTACTTCAGATGCTTGGACATTAGAAACCATAGCCCAAGGTTACTGCCTCCCCTTCATTCAGAGACCTCAGAATCATCCAACTGGAAGCCATTTGTTAAAAGGTCCCAGATCCGTTACTTTTGCAGGAAATTTTCAGCCTTCTAGACAAAGGTGCTATGGAGCCAGTACCTGTAATGGAGAGTAACAAAGGATGGTATACTTCATATTTCCTAATCTCCAAGAAGACAGAGGACTGACACCCACCTGGGACTTCAGATGTTTGAACAAGTTCCTCGGGAAGGACATGTTGAAAATGGTCACACTTTCTCAGATCCTTCAGGCCTTCTAACTCCAGGATTGGATGGTGTCAGTGGACCTTCAGGATGCTTACTTTCATGTGCCAATCCATCTCAAGTACAGAAAGTACCTGAGATTCACAGTTGGCGGTTCTCATGATCAATTTGGAGTTCTGCCTTTCGGGCTGACCTTCGCCTCGAGGGGTTTCACCAAACTGATGGCGGTGGTGGCAGCGAGTCTCAGAAGAGGGGGATTGATGTCTAACGTCTACCTCTTCCTGGATGATTGGCTGAAAAACAAGTCCTGGATCATCTTGCTGTGACCTGCCACTCTCTCCACAGACTGGGTTTCTCCCTCAATTGCAAGAAGTCCCACATGATACCACCTCAAAAGCTCCAGTTCATCAGGGCTGTACTGGATACATCCTTGGGAAAGACCTCGCCACCCGAGGCGACGGCTCAAGACATTCTGGAGATGGTCACCAAATTTCAGAGTTCCCAGCATCTCCCGGCCTTCGACTTCTTGAGGTTGCTCGGCCTCATGGCATCCTGCATTTTGCTGGTGCTAGAGGCTTGTCTGAGAATGAGATCCCTCCAATGGGCTCTCAGGACACAGTGATCTAAATTTTCGGGCAACATGTCGGACCTACTTCAAGTTCCAAACAGGGTCACACAGGATCTCCTATGGTGGGCCTGCAAGGATAACATTCTGAAGAGAGAACCTTTTTGGCAACCATGGCTGGAGATAACAGTAGTGACGGTCGCCTCACCCATGGGGTGGGGAGCTCACGCTAATGATCTGACAATCGGCGATTGCTGGTCTCCATCGGAGTCCAAACTACTCATCAATCTTTTGGAGCTGAGAGCAATCAGACTTGCTCTGAAGGCTTTTTTGCCCTCTGTACGGGGAAAGAATGTCCTTATAATGACAGACAACACATTGGCCATGTACTACCTCAACAAGAGAGGAGGTGTAAGGTATCTTCCACTGTGCAGAGAGGCAATGCAGCTCTGGTTCTGGGCAATACAAGAAGGAATCCCTCTATCGGCAGTTCACCTAGCTGGAGAGGAGGATCACGATGGCAGAATCTGAGCAGGCAGAGCACAGTCTCCCACGAGTGGGAACTAGCTCAGGAAGTCCTTCAAGAGATCTTCACCCTTTGGGGCATCCCTCAAGTGGACCTGTTCATGACCAGTGTGAACCGGAAGTGCAATCTGTTCTGCTCCAGGGAATTTCCGCCAAGAGGCGCACTAGGAGACGCGTTGTGGTGGACTGGGAGTTTCCACTCGTGTTCGTATTTCCTCCCGTCCCTGTCATTCCTCACGTGATCAGGAGGTTGAGAAAGTTTGGGAAATCCATGATCCTAATTGCCCCTAATTGGGCCAGGAGGACATGGTACCCGGACCTTCTGGCCATGTCCATCTGCCCTCCAATACTTCTTCCACAAAAAGAGGCCCTTTTATCACGAGAGGAGGTTTGGGTTCTCCATCCAGAGGTAAAGACACTCAGCCTTCACAAATGGTTTCAGAGCGGCTGATGTACAAGGATTGGGACCTCACGGATGACATAATGGAGAAGGCCAGCAACAAAGTCTTTGTACCTCTGCCATTGGAACACATTCTGTATCTGGTGCATGGATAAGAATGTGGATCCTTTTCTATGCAAACCACCAAAGGTGTTATCTTTTCTGCAGCATTTGGCCAATCTGGGGCTCCAGGTTGAAACATTAAAGGTTATTTAGCAGCGCTTTCCATCTTCAAGCGCTTGTCTAAGTAAACATCATATTTTAAAATACCTTTGGTGATACAATTTCTAAAGGGATTCACTAACGTGTTCCATCCATCTCCTTTTCAGGTTCCTGTTTGGGACCTTATTCATGTTTTGAAGTTTCTCATGTGTGCACATTTGAACCATTCCATTCATGTCCCTTAAGACTACTAACATTCAAAACCAGCTTGTTAGTAGCATTAACATCAGCCCATAGGTTGAGTGAGTTGCAGGCACTGTCTTCTAAACCACCTTTTACGGTCTTTTATAAGGACAAGGTCGTCCTTAATGTCAAACCTTCATTCCTACCTAAGATTTTATCAGATTTTCATTTGGGACAAAATATAGTATTACCTACTTTTTACCCTCCACCTCATCCTGGCATGGAAGAAGAAAGATTACACAGACTTGACCCAAGAAGGGCTCTGAGTTTCTACTTTTCAAGAATGTCAAAGTTTTGTCTAGATGACCAACTGTTTATAGAATACACTAGTCATAGACTGGGACAGGCTGTAACTAAACAAACATTGCCCAGATGGATTATTTTAGCTATTACTGATTGCTATAGACTGGCCGGTAAAGATCCCCCAGAAGGCTTGAGAGCCCATTCCACTAGGGGCATAGCTACTTCTTGCGCTCTGCAAAGAGGTGTTCCAATAAAACAATTTGTGAGGCAGCCCATTGGTCTACCATTCGCACATTTTTTTTTTTTGTTTTTTTTTTTTTGTTTATTAACCTGTTTAAGGTTTTTTACAAATCTGTGCTGTGGTGAACTGTGTTTGTGCTACTTCTAAGAAATTAGACCCAGGACTTACGACACCACTCTCAAATTTCCTTGAAGGTCTCTTGCTGGTATTGCAGGCGACAAAGTACTGTCACTGGCTTTTGCCACAGCTACTTCAAGGAATTTAGCTGCCGCTCTGGACCATCTGGTGGAATCGCCTGCAATTAGCCGAAACCATATTGTCTCTTCGTCGAGTGTGAGTGGGCACGTGATGAGTGGTGTCAAATAAGCCCTTCTTTCGTGCGCCAGTCCAGGACATGAGGTGAGTAGATGACGGACAGATTCTATTTGGTCAACTAGTCCACAGACCCGACAGTCAGGAGAATTTGCCAGTGCCCTTTTGGCCAAAATTTCTCTCGTATGCAAAAGATTCAGGCGGGCTCGTAGAAGAATTTTTCTCAGCCATTTTTCAGGAAATTTTTTGCAATATTTCAGCGGAATCTTTGGGCGGTTGTAAGTAGGTGGCAAATCTTTTAGGGATGTGTACGTTAGGATTTTCTCGTTGGTACGTATCCAATCTTGTTCTAAAAGTTTTTGCTTCACACGCCCAGGATTTGAGATGAGGAGGTCGTCCGTGCAGTGGACTTCTTCTAATTTTTGTCCAATTTTCTTCGCCCAGTTGGTGAATGGTGTGCACTTCCCGTTTTCCAGTTCGTTTTCTAATATCCGAAAAATCGGCAGAGAGTCAGGGGTTCGTATTTTCCTGTAAAGTAGAATCGCGCTTTGCATGACAACTGAGGCTAGTGAAGGAAGGCCAAGGTCGCGCCGAATGGCTGGCATGGGGGCTGCGATAGGAAGTCCCAAGACCGATTTCCATAGAAATCCTTCCAGTCTCAGCCAAAATTCAGCAGGTAGAGTTAAGTTGGCTGCCATTCCGTATGTTATGGCCGGTACTACCTTTGTCTTGTAAAATTGCAGTACCGGGGTCCAAGAGAACTTGCCGAATTTACTGTCGACAGCTCGAGATTGGGCTGTCAGGTTCTTGATTTTTGCCCATAACGAGGCTTGAAGTGAAGAGTCGTTTAAAGTGTTGTCTAGTTGAATGCCCAGGTACTTAAACTCATCTACTATTCCGATTTTTTCTTCGTCGAGAAACCATACCGGACACTTCTTTGTCTTTTTTTTGCTTTTTGGAAAGGACAGGATTTTAGTTTTGCTTTTGTTTATTTGCAGATTATTTCCTTCCATGTATTTGGCCAGATTTGTTAGCTGTCTCTGCAGGCCCACTGCCGTCTGGTCAATCAGAATTAAGTCATCGGCATACCACAGTCTTGGGACTTTAGAGGTACCCACTCGCGGTGGGAAAGATCTTACTGATTTCACTGAGTCTTGGAAGTCTTCAATAAACGAGATAAACAGAGCTGGGGCTAACGGGCAGCCCTGTTTTGCTCCCCGTTTTGTAAAGATTTGCTCTGAGAGTGTCCCTTGTTGGTTCAGGCGGACTCTGAGTGAGGTGGTTTCATGGAGTGCCATTACTGGTGCGAGAATTGAGTCTGGACATTTCCAGTTGGCTAACTTGGTCCACAGTCTTTCTCGATCAACCAGGTCAAAGGCCTGGGACAAGTCCACCATTGCCATATGGACCTTTCCCATGCCCCTCTTTGTATTTGCTTTGAGTATGTTCAGAAACAGTAGGTTGATTGACGTTCCTGCTCCCTTCTGGAATCCTGTTTGAAACATGTTGGCTGCCGGGGAGGCACTGGCCCAGACTTTGAAGTGGCAGAGGAGTAGTGCTGCGAAAATCTTCCCTATAACATCCAGTAAGACAATAGGTCTGTAATTGGCGGGGGTGTCTCTGTTTCCTTTCTTGTAGATGGGTACCAATACAGCCTCTGTCCAGGTTTTGGGAATTTCTTTTGTTTGCTGAATTTGAGTAAATATTTCACCAATTGCTTGCGCCCATAGAAGTGGGTGTGCCTTAAGGTCAGTGTTAGTCAAGCCGTCTGGCCCAGGAGCCCTTGAAGATTTAAGATTGTTGATTGCTTCTGTGATGTCCTCGACCGATGAAAGATTGATCCATGGGGAGTCTGAGAGGACTGGAAGATATAGTGACATGGAGGTGGGGCAGCGGTATAACTCTTTGAAGTGCTGAATCCACTTTGCCTCTGGGACACAGTTTGCCAGCACGTTTGCCTTCTGCCCATTAATTGATTTCAGTAGTGACCAAAAGTCTCGAGTGTTCCTTGTGGCACAAGTGTGGAGCATTTCTTCAGCGTCGTTTTTGTACATGAACAACCGGTGCTGTTTTAGCCATGATTTGTAGGACTTTTGTTCTGCTTGGTAATTGAGCCATATTTCCGGCGAGTCAGCTCGTATGGCCGTTTTTTTCAGTTTGTTGAGCTTTTTTCTTTTTGTTGCCATTTCAGTGTCGAAGGAATGCGTATGGATCGGTTTCCCTGTTTTTGTTCCCGCAAATTTCGTTTTGTGTGCGGCCAAGAGCGACACGTATTCTGGTCGTCTGTCGCTTTTGCTCTTTATTATTTGGACGGTTTTCCTCGCAATGGTAGAAAAAAAGTTTTTTACGTTTTCGGGGGTTAAGCGAAGCCTGTTTTGTTGTGCGTTAGTTTCCACTACTGCAGGATAGAAGGGTCTTGATGGAGCTGTTCCGTTCCATGACATTTTTAGAAGGTTGTGGTCGCTTTCCTGCATTTTTACCACCGTGAAGTCGGTGAAATAAGCTATCAGCCCTTCCGTGATGAATATGTAATCCAGCCAGCGTGGCGGACGAGCTCAGTCTTTCCCACGTAGGGATTTGTGATTCTCGATCTTGGAGTGATGATACATTGTGGAAGTTCCTTGATTTCATTAGGAGGGACCAGGCTCGGCCTCTTTCGTCCATCGTTGAGTTCGGGCTTTGTTTGTTTTCCACTCTCCCCTCACATTTAGAGTTCAGATCGCCGCAAATGATGATGTTGGGTACTTTCCGCTCCACCGTTAGGTCGTCAATTTGGTTGGCGACCATGGTGCAGAATTCTGTAGTGCTGGTTTTCGCCGGGTTCCAGTAGAGGTTTATTATGCCTAAGTCCGAGTTTGTCCAAGCGTCTCTGGTTAAGTCTTGATGGCACCATGTGGCCAACGTCGTCAGCATTCCGTAACCCTCTGCTATTTTCCCTTTTGGAGTAATCCCTGAGCCAATCCGGATAGCTGTTAGAATGCCTCCGGAGGGGCGTCCTAGGATGGATTTACAGGCGGGCGAGGCCTCTGTTACGTATCCATCCATGGCTGGTTTGTGAACCAACCATGTTTCTTGAAGGCAGATCAGTTCGAACATACCTAAATTTGTGTCACTAGGCGTTGTAAGATGTTGATGACCTCTCGTATTCCACGAAGCCATGTTTAGGGAGCATTTTTGTAGAGGGTTTAAAGGACCGATGTATTGTTTCTCTGTCGAATGTGGTCCTTGGTTTTGTTGCTATTTCTTGTGAGTTTGCGCAAAGGTTTCTGAAATCCATTTCCATGCGTTGCGTGCTGGTGGTCTACTCTCCTTTGTGAGTTCCGTTCTAGATTGTCTTGTTTCTCTTTTCTCGTGATGACTTTGTGTTTTTGAAGCTTGGTAGTTGTTAGTTCGGGTCGTAGTTTGAAGGGTGATTTGGTTTCTCCGCCCCCACCTTTCGTCGCCGTGTGCCGCGTTTTGTTTTCTTGGAAGCCTCTGTGCATAGTTTTCTCTGTGTCGCTCCCTGTCTCGAGTTGGATCTTCAATTTTTTCTTTTGTCGCCTTGATGTTTTCCTTCGAATGTTTCTGAAGGCAGTGGATTTTTAGGCCCATTTTTTGGAGGACCTTGTGCACGTCGGGAGTTAACTCCAGTGCAGTTTTTCTTCTTAAATGGAGGTAAGCTTTTGATTTATGTTCCCGGTGGTAGGGTTCGACCAATGTGTAGTCTTCCGTTCTTAGGTGGCAGAGTGTTCCTAATTTCCCTAGTCTATTTAAGACTGTTCTACGGTTTAGGACCAGGTAAGAATCTTTAGATGAGGTTTGTTCTAGCTTGAAGATTTTTCCCCTTTCAGAGATCTTATCTTTGTCTGAGGCAGTGTCCTTTTTTGCTCTTTGATCCTTCGATGACTGAACTCTGGCAGGATAGTTCGGTTTGTAGTGTTTCTGATCTCGGTCTCTGTGAGGCTCGTGTCCAACGTATTCATGAGTCTCCTTTAAGTTTTTCAGGGCTTCTAAGGCAGTGGATGGGGAGTTTGAGCGAGATCGTTGTCTGGGCGGCTCCCTTGATACCTCGGAATGATTTTTTTTCTTTTGTTCTTGGATAGGTTCGTCATTAGATAAGGGGTTTGTTTGCATTTGTTTTGGAGCGTCGTCGCAGTTTGACCGCAGTGGGGAATCTGTTTCCCGTTCGTCGGGGTACAACGATATGTTTGATAAGTCTAAGGATGAAATTGAGTCTACACTTATTCTGGTTTTGTCCCGTTGCGGTCGACTGCTTCAAGTTTGTGAGTGTGGGGTTCGTAGTTACTTCTCCTTGCTTAGCTCCCGTCTCTGTTTCCCCAGTACAATTTCGATTTTGAAGGGTTTTTTGAGGGGATTCCTTTGGGCGCAGCCACACAGAGGGTTTGGTGCCGTTCTTGGTCTTTTCTTTGACTTTGCCCCTAGCTGTGGATTTTGAAGGAGACAGTGCTAGTGAATCTCGTCAGTTTTATGTTTTGGAGGAATTTTTGTGAAGATTGGGGCAACTTCTTTGTTCTTCTCGGTCTGTGTGGACTGTGTGGTTTTGGTTGGTGGTTCCACATTTTTATGCTTAGTGCCCTCTTTCTTTAGTAGTTCTGACATCACGATGTCTATTTTTTCCTCCCATTTTGAATGTTTGGAGTTTGACGTTCTTTCCATTGCTGTAAGATAGCCTTCCACGTAAATTAGCTTGTCCTTTAGTTCACTGATCATTGCTGTATTGTCTGTCAAGGCCTCGTGTATTGATTCGTATAGCTTTGTGAAGGGGTTTAGCACTATTGAAAATGCAGACATCACTGACAGAAGGTCTTTTATCTTTGTCGCGGGAGAGTCGTTTTCTGACATGTTTGATGTGTTTCCAGGGCGTCTGCTTTTCTGCGGGGTATTTGAGTCTTTGGCGGCATAGAGTGGCGCAAATCTTTCTGAGGATCTTCTTTCTACCGATGATACGTTCCTTTGGGGAGGCTGAGATGGATTTTCTGATGATTGGGTCATGTTCCCCAAAGTATGCGGCTTGTTCCGCGCGTAATTTTCTCGTTGTTGGCTGGGGCAGGAGTTGTAGGTCTGCTTTGGTCCCTCTAAGGTGGGCACAGGAGTTTGCAAGTTTGCGTGTGGCAGCTTTGGGAGACTGAAAGAGACTTCGGGGAAGTTGTTTATTTCGTCTGCCTTCTTTTTGTTCGGGTCTTTTTCTCTTTCTTCCTGCTGAGACAGTTCAGGCGGCGCTGGTCTCCTTTGATTCAGGTCTCCCAGATGCGTGGGCTCATGGTCGGTGACAGCATATGCCGTCTGAATCCGTCCTTGAAGATTTGTGTCAGTTTTTCTGGCTTTGCTCAGTGGAGATTTATCTTGGATAGCCTCTAGGATTTCAGCGTCTGATAGCTCAGACTCTTGGCTAATCTTTTGTTTATGTTGCTTTAAGAAGTAGTCCTTTAGGCTGCTTAGGTTTGTCAGGGTCGGGTTACCTTTGTACCCTCCCAATGGTTTAGAGATGACTTTTTTTTTTCAGGGTCTTTGATATCGTTTTTTTCTCCCTTATTGCATTCAGATTAAGGTTTTCCTTTTTGCGTGGAGTCTTTCCTCTCTGGGGTGAGTTTGTTGAGACTGTGCCGTGTTGATCGTTGTCGCTCAGCTGTGATTCAGCCAGCACCAAAGACGTACCTTCTGGTGATTTTGATAGTTGAGGACTCAGATGTCGGTCTAGGTCCTGGACTGGGGATTCGTTCCCTTCTGGGGACCCTGTGGACCCCACGGACTGAGTTACTACTGGTTGATTTCGGGCCTGCTCCGGGATCGTGGTGCTGGGTGTTTCTGATGGTAAGTACCCTTCCAGCCCTTTGTTCGTGAATACGTCGTCTTCGGATTTCGTGTCCCATGAGGAAGTTGGAGTGCCTCGTCTTGTGGTTAGCTGGGCCTTTCTAAAATGAGATCTCTTTTTAGGGTTCGTCTGATAGGCTCGACTCCGATGGACCTGAACCTGAACCTTGATGGCTGTATCGCATAAGTGTTCTTGTGCTGCGGTCGCATCAGCGCGCGCCGCGCTGCTGACCGGCGTGGTAGCCCGATCTGGGTTTTCCCCCAGTTTCTGGGGTGCTGATTGAGGGTAACTTGGCGAGGCCTCCGGGTCACTTTTTCCGTCAGTGGGATGAGTAGGTTGCAGATGGATCGTGTTTGGCCTGGCATGCTCTGCAATACCCTGCCGTGCCCACCCTCCAGTGGTCACCGGCAGGGGGTCGCTCGTCGAGACGGTAGTCAGACTGGGCGGCTGGAGTCGCTCCGTTCTTGCTGTTTGGCTGGGGTGACTGTGCGAGTTTCCAGTTGTGGTGGCGAGACTTTCCCGACCCCCTGCTTGTGTGGCGGGCTTCAAGTTTCCATGATCCGAGTCAAGGTCACTTTTTTTGGAGTAGTAGGTGTTGTTGGTGGGCGAGCCTCGCCCTTCCAGTGCCTGTCGGTTGTTTTAGTACTGGCAGGGCGATCTTGCAGGTTCTCTTGGTCTGTTTTGTTGCTGCTGCGCAGCCGGCGGCTAATGTCGCCCTCCGTGGGTGATAGAGGAGGCATATGTGTAATGAGTGTGGTGAGAGGATGTCTACGGGGTTTATACGATGGAATCGGGACGACACGTGCTCTTCGGCTATCTGGTGCTGCCACAGTGCGCCAAACAGTCGCTCAACAGTCCCTGGCCTTTACTCCTCTCGGGCTTAACGCCGCGAGGGTGAGTGTCTCCGTATTTTGAGGCAGCTGGGGGTCACGTGATGCCTCACGTGTGTCACTCAAGCCATGCCTCCTCCAGGAAGCAGGCACGGGACAGAGGACCAGAAAGAGCCCCTTCTCGGCTCAGAAGCGTTCGTTTTTAAGAAAAAAATGCTGCTTAAGGTAGGTGCTGCAGCGTTCGCACATTTACAAAGCATTACTGCCTTGATTCCACCTTAAGTCAGGATGGACGCTTTGGGAAAGCAGTCCTTCATTCGGTTCATGACAACCCTTGATTGCAGAATTCTTACTCCCTCCGCCAAAACTAATACTGCTTTGGGAGTCTATCATAGATGAGGACACAATTCATTTGAAGAACAAGTTACTTACCCCTGGTAATGTTCTTTTGACTGGATCTTTCGACAGGCCTGCTCGTCTTATTGGACCTCTCGGCGGCGTTCGATCTTCTTGATCACGCCAGACTATCGTAAACCCTAGCAAAAGTTGGAAACTGTTCAAAGCATGGCTTGGCATGGATTGATTCCTTTTTGGGCACAGCATGTTCAGATTTTATTGACATTAAGTACGGAGTACCAGACTGAGCCTGTATTTCCCAATACTATTTAATATCTATTTACGACTCCTGTATCATAAACTGGAAAGGATGGGTTCCCATTTTACAAATTACCCGGATGATTTCCAATTTGTCATGGAACTCAGTGGGGATTATACCAGGGGCACCAAAACACTTAACCACATCTACTCGGTCATCCAGGAGTGGATGACACAAAACTGGATGTGCTTAAACAGTTCTAAGACTGATCTTATGGTCTTCATGCTAGAAAGAAACTGGACCCATCCTGTACAAGCTTTACAATGGGCTCCTGTGATATAAAAGTGGTTGAAAGGGTAAAAACCCTGGGCACCATCTTTGAAGCCTCTCTTAATGCGGATGCTCATGTCAAATACGTAACTAAAAATGCACATTACCATCTAAAAATTCTACGACCGATCTATCCTTTAGTATCTTGCAAAAACTGCAAGACCTTGGTCCAGGCCATAATTATGCCTTGCTTGGATTACTGCAATGCCATACAGAGCTGCACAGGCAACGGGAACATCCAAAAGTTGCAGATAGTCCAGAACGATGCAGTCAGACTAATTATCAATGCAACAAGAAGGGAGCACATCTCACAGTATTGGAAGAAGCTTCACTGGCTTCCTATAGAAAAAAGAATTCAATACACTGACCCTTACTCATAAATGTGTGCATGGAGAGGGCCAACCATATCTGAAGCAAACAGTAAGGAAATATGCACTAAGCAGGTCTCTGCGCTCTAGTGCTTCACATATCTCCTGATCATACCACAGATCAAACGAGCTAGAGGATTGGGCAGATACTTCCCCCTCTTCTGCTGCTAAAAGCTGGAACAATTTTTCCATCTCAATGCAAACAGAAGCAAACTATGAGGTTTTCAGGAAAAGCTTGAAAACAGCCCTGTTTGAGTAAACCTGCCATTAAATTTAATATCTTATATGCTGTCAATTTTGTGCCCTGATGGCTGTGGGCTATGGCACAGTATAAATAAATTTTAAAAAATTATTTTGTCTTTGCATCGGAGCAGGGATTACCCTGTTCCGAGCCTCCTCATTGGCTGAGTGGCTGCCACACACCCCTGGCAGGGAAGGAATGTTGTGGGCAGAGGGATTACCGGTCAGGTAACACCCCGACGAGGGCCAATGAGCTTGCTTGTAACAAGCTCATTGTCCCTCGCCGGGTACTAATTGCACATAAAAGGGGAACATTCTCACAAAGTAGGGCAAATGAAAGGAGTGCATAGAATGCACTTGTTTCATTTGCACTACTTACAGAAATGCGCAGGTCATCTAATTCTTAAAGGTGACCTGCACACTTCATATGGGGCTCAACAGTAGTGCAAGTGCAAAAGTGTGTTATCCAGCCCACTTGCATACCTTAGTGTCAGGAGAGCACGGTCACTTTAAAGAAAAATTCATGAAACAATTATGAATGACCCTTTCATGATTTGCACCTCCCCCTGTTTCTGTTCCCAAAAGAAGGGGGATGCAGCTCATTTCTGCGCATTAAAGTTTTTTAATTCACAGAAATGTAATTTGTCTTCCCAATAGGTGGAAAAGGACATCTGAATGAGTGTATCCAAGATGCGCTCATTGAGATGCCCTTTGTGAATAGGGCTGCTCCTTTTTTGAGATCTGCCCCAAATTGTCTAGAGCAGGGTTGTCCAACTCCAGGCATTGAGGACTGGAAACATGTTGACTTTTGAGGATACCCCTCATTAATGATCATAATATAAATTTGCATACAATGGGCCTCATTACGAGTTTGGCGGTAAGGAAAGCTAATTATCGGCATGCCGGTGCAACTGTGTCCATGTAGCACTGCTGCCAGAATCTACAGTAGATTCCGAGTCAGCGTGCGCGTGCATTCTGGCATGCCGGAAACGGTTGCACTGGCATGCCGGTAAGGCCCCCCAAACCCCTAATACCGGCATCATCAATGCCGCAGACACTGGCACCCCGATGCTGGTAATATCGGCAACGGAAGCAACATCATCGTGTCAGAACTGGAAATGTGCCAGCGGCCATTTTTAAAAAACGCAATCCATTGCAATCAACAGCCAACAGCACTTGCACCAGAGAAGTGAGCAGTGTGGAAACAAGCAGAGGAACATGGCTTTGAGGCAAGGCACAGTGCATCGGCGAAAGTCAAGGTTCAGCGGCGTGGAGCTGAATATGCTAGCAGATACCCTGGCGGAACACGCTGATGTCGTTTTTTGCGCAGACCTGCGCCGGGGAGCACAAATGCGCAAGAAACCTGTGTGGGAGGAGGTGGCGCAAAAGATCTCTGCGGTGGGGATAACATCCCGCACTGTACATGACTGCAGAAAGCGGTGGGATGATCTGTGGCTGCGGGTCCGCAACATCCTCTCTGCCAATCGCAGCCATGGGCTGGCCACAGGAGGAGAAGCACGATCCCCAATAAAGCTAGCACCATAGGAGGAGACGTGCAGCACGGTGATGGACATGGAGTCAATCGAGGGTGTCGGTGATGCCGAGATGGGAGTCCTAACATCGGCCGATGATGGTGAGTGACCCTTAGTGTAATACCAAAGTCACACCACACAGCTTCAACCCCAATTTCCATGGCTAAGTCCAAATGGCAAGTAGATGAGAGCAAATACATGCCCCATCACCTCCCACCCAAAGTCACCCCCTACAAAACCTCAATGTGCCTGCCACGAACACACCCAACAAACCCCACTACTACAACCCACATGAGTCCCGAATTGCCAACACATGCACCATCTGCATGCGCATATACACATATACATCACCGTACAGATGCAGACCTGACCACTGTGCCATGCCATGGCACGGTGCACACATCACCACTACCGATTGCACACTTGACCCACCCACCATGACCATGCACGTAGTGTAAACATCAATGCATCTATGCACATAGTGCAAACACATCTGTCCCACATCTAAACAACATATGGCACACAGCCCCTGAGGCATGGCCACAACACGCAAGCCATTAGACACCTGTAGGCCGCCCAACATACACCATGCACAACATGGCTGCACCCAAAGGATGCACAACCACTGCACCCCCCCCGAATTCATGTAAACACCATCCCTGCTCCTCAAACATGTCCACGAGAATGCACAGGACTCGGAATGTACTAGCATTGATGTATGTAGGATGTATCATGACCCATGACTGGTGCCCGGCCTCACTGTACCCCACAGGCACAGGATCAGACAGCAAGTCAGAACAGACCTCAACACCCAAGAACTCCTCTGCACGTCGGAGCAGAGGTCACAACGGCGCCTCCAGCCAGGGGCCTTCAACATCAAGGGCAGGACAGAAGCGTCCCACAGCTACCACCCCAGAACCCCACAGCTAAGAGGACGCACAGACTGGCCAGCAGGCTGAGCATCAACAACGTACACCCAACAAGGCACCCCAGCAAACACCCACTGCTAGCAGCAAAGCACACCAGCCAAAAGGCCACCCTGCCACAAAGGCCCCACACCAAAAAACAACATCTAGGGCACAGGAACCACCTCAGGTGGAAGATCACGTGTCCCCAGTGGCCAGTGATGTGGAGGAGCCACAATCAACGGCAACTCGTGATCTGGGTGAGGCGGTGCAATCTGCACAACACAGTGAGGAGGAGGAGGACCAGGAGGTGGCAGACACCACAGGCAACAGCATGCATGAAGACCAGGACAATACCCCACCTATGCAGGCTACACCACGGTACTCACCGTAACATGGCTCAGGTGGCCACAGCTCAGTGGATGACATGGACCAAGCTGTATACATCCCTGTGAGACCACACACTCCACCTCCCGTGCAACCACCTGCATCACAAAGCATCAGGGACCTGGAGGGGTGGCTGATCCGCATGGGGGAGCGCCAGCTGGCCATGCGGGACATGGTCAGGCAGTATGTGGTGGACGGTGAAGCCACACACCGGGCCATGCAGGAAGCCCTGCAGGATAATGCCAGGGTAGTCAGCCGGGCTGTGTAACGCGTGGCCCGGCGCGTGGGGGAAGGTATGGCAGCCATGACCCAGGCCGTCACCCAGTTGGTGGCCGCCATGGCCAAACAGAGGAATGCAGACAGACACCCAGAACCCGCTCCATCAACGAGCACCACCCCAGCAAGCTCCACGCAGCCAAGCCCGGTGCGTCGGGCACTGCGATCTATGCGCAGCACAGACCCTGAACCCCCTCCTCCAAAAAAGGGGCGTTAGTCAGACTCATGTGCATTTCAGGAGGGAGTAGAATTGAAGTTGCAGTGGGGGCAGTTGGGGTGGGGTTGTGGGGGTGGGGGTAGTGTGTTGAATTTTCTAGGATATCGGTGGACGTCAATTCATGTTAAATGTACATAGTTCACATCTAATTAATACAGCTGGTGTGCGCAAGAAAAACACATGACTGGATATTGCTTCTTGAGTGTGTGTCAATTAAATTTTTTCCAATGCCCAGTGTTCCCCATTCCCAGTGCCTTGTGTTTCCCAAGCCATGAAAAGTATTGTGCAATCAAATCTTGGCGTGCTGCACGTCTTTCATTCACATTGTGCCGTGGGAGGTTTGCAGCATCTTCCCAATTTTCATCCTCATCTTCGGGTGGCATCAGCTCCATGTCAGGGGGCAGGGGTACGTTGCGCCGAATGCACATGTTGTGCAGCATGGCACATACCAAGCCTATCTTGCCCACCTTCTCAGGCCCATATATGAGTGCCCCACCCAACCTGCTCAGGCAGTGAAACCGGGCCTTCAACAGCCCAAAAGTCTGCTCAATCGTGACACGAGTGCATGCATGTGCACGGTTGTAGTCCTATTCATGCCTGTTGACTGGTTGCCTGATGGGGGTCAGGAGCCAATGCTTCAGGGGATACCCAGCATCACCTGCATGGGAGCAATTGAAATTGTCATTGTGAATATTTTGGTTATACCTTGTGTGCACTGGGTGTGCAGTGTACATGGTCACATGCCACAGATTGTTCATGACTGCACTTGACATTTCCTTATAGTGAAACCCAGGTAAGTGTACTTAGGGATGATCCATGGTTGGGAGGGATGGGTGCTGTTCACATTTTAGGGACCTTTCCATCAGTTACAGAACTCACACAAATTAAGTCAAAAGGTCCATGATGTACTCACATCTAATGGGTGTGTTGCAAATGAAAATGTACTATTCATGTACAGTGCATAATGACACATTTGCCTGATGTGCTACATGATACACAGTGGTTTGCTAATCATGCTTTCGACTACTTGATGTCACCATGTACATGCCCATCAAAGCCTTCCCCCATATGACTAGGGCATAATGGCATTGGTGGTATTCTCAGCCGGTGGAGGGTAACATTTCTGTGATGAGGCTGGGTGTGTACTGGCATGGTGGGACAGAGGTACTGTGGATGGGTCCTCCACCACTTGATCAAATGTTATTGGTGGTAACTGATTGATAATTGCATTTTTGTCCCTTAAGGTGCCTGGACATGTATACTGGTCTGCGGTGTACCTGTGGGGTGGGTGCAGTGACAGAGATTCCCCTGTGGGGCAGTTGGACTTAGCTCAGGCATGGCTGCATGATCCGTGATTTACTTTGCTGCGCTGATGTATTTCATGTATTGTCCCTGCCGGGTGGTGCATTGTGGTACCTGTGGTTCATGTCTAATGATGTTTCTGATGCATGTGATGGTCTGGGCACTGTGTATGTTGATTCCATGTGCTCACAGCTGTGTAGGCATGCCACATCTGCATCCATTGGCTGTGTCCTGTTGGATTCATTGGGGTCACAGTTTTAGGCACCCAGCACACTGTGGTTCCCCCCACCCCCAATCAACACCCGTCATGGCCCAGCCAGCAGACAGGTTCCCTATGCTTGTGGTCCCCCCCAATCAACGCCCCTCAATGCCCAGCCAGCAGACAGGTTGCCTATGCTTGTGGTCCCCCCCCAATAAACACCCCTCATGGCCCTGTGGTTAGACTTACCCAGCAGCCAGGTACGTTGTGCAGCGTGTCATGCCATGTAGCGTATGGCGTGGGGTTGCGCATCACCATGGCATCATGTGTGGAGCCCGGGAATCTTGCACAGCAATGTATTATGAGTTTGCTTGCATCGCACACCATCTGGACATTCAGGGAATGGTAGAGCTTCCTGTTGCGGTACACTACCTCCATGGCATGCCGGACTACCAGCTCCACATGGGTGCAGTCGAGGGCACCAATTACTTTTGGCATGCCTGCCAGTGCATGGAATGCTATTTTGGTGGTATTCACCTCCTCCGCAGTCCTTGGTAGATGTATGTGGTCCCTTGTGTGTTTCAGGAGGGCATTTAGCACCTGGTTGAGCACACGGGAAAAACATGGTTGTGAGATGCCATGCAGCTGCCCCACTGTGTGCTGGTGTGTGCCTATGGCAAGGAAGTGTAGCACAGACACTATCTTCAGCAAGGGGGGGATGGCCGTCTCGATGTTGATGAGTCTCACCAGGTCATCATGGATGAGGTCCACTATTGTGCATATGGTGTCCCTGTCCAGGCGGTACAGGGTGTGGATCTGTGCAGGGGTTAGGTCAAATGGACTCCATGGGAATGGGAATTTACCGTTACTCCACCACCCCTAATATTCCGTTAATACGGGGATATCGGGCGGCAGAGACAGTAATGCAGCCTTCCCGGTATCCTGCCAGATTTACTGTTGGGATACAGGAAAAGCTGTAATGACCCCACTAAATGCAATGTTCGAACATCCGGCGCTTGCCTAAAAGACAGCAGACAGTATAGTGGAACGATAAGCATGGATTGTCCTGCAAACCTTTACCCTCCACCACTAAGGAAACTATGAAGTTCAGGAATGATTCTAGAGGGGCTAAAGCTGGATGCAAATAGCGTTCCATGTAACCGCGACTCTACACTGTCCAAGAGGCTGTATAGCAATTGAATGTAGAAGGCACCCATCTTTCCCCGATGAGGCTAGTTCCCTTTCCCGAAAGACTTGGAAAGCACCTACATGCTCTGAAATCCTCCTGGGTGTCAGAGGTAGCAACTCATCTATTATTAGTGTGTGCAGGACCCTCTTGAGATTCATCAGAACACTAGGACTGTGGGAAAGATGGATTGTAAACTTCCAGAAGAACTGGGATCCAAGATTGATTTGTCCATCAAAGGGCTGTTATAACCGTTTATGCCGGCTTCTAGAGAATCTTTGCCAATGCGCTGCCTACCGGTATGATATGATATGATAGGTTATTTATAACGCGCTTAATAACCAGTGGTTTCTAAGCGCTGACCCGGGGATCAAAACTGTATGGCTCCATGTTGTCTTGCTTCCAAGGAGAGCACTTTGCCGCTGAGCTATCCTCCCGAGACAAGAAATACTTGCAAAGTTGCTGCTTCCGGACCTCGCTTCCAAATAATGAACCAGAGCAGGTGGATATTTGGCCAAGACGCAATTAGGCCTCTGCAAAGCAGCCTCTGCTTTAATGGAATACCACAAACATGCATTTTTCCAGACTCCAATCACTGTAGTGTGCTGGATATTTTGAATTTCAATCTGGAGTTTTGACCTCCTTTCACCAAGGTGATCTATATTCCCCATTGCAAAGATGTTGTACATCTGCAAGACACAACAAATGACTGGCCAATGCAGGTGCTGAGAGAAAGCCAGCTAAGAGCTCTAGACTAGGGTTGTACAGCTCCAGGCCTTGGGGTTCAGAATCCTGATGGGTTTTCAGGATATCCGTCAATAATATTCAGACAAAAAATGTGCATACATTTAGAATCACTGGGCCCCATTACGAGTTTAGCGGTAAGGTAAAATTGTTGCCGGTACGTTAAAACCAGCAACGTTTACCAGACCGGAGCATTACGAGCAGCGATGCAGCAAGGAAGTGATCTGGATTTGGCCAAATTGAAAAAGAGGGCGAGAGGAAGCTGGAAGGATGTTTTTTGGCACAATGATCATACAGATTGGTGGACTGAAGTCAGATGTTTTGAGACTGTTTCTTCTTCGAATGGATTGTGTCCTCCCACGTATTCCTTATCTTTGATGTTTCCTAATATCCAGCTTGTTGCCTCAGAATTTCTTTTTCAGTAGAGGATCCTGTGCGTTGATGCCTGTCGAGTCGATGTCCCTCAAAGGCCTCTGTCTCGACGTCAACGTCATCACAGGTATAAGTGGAGCACGCAGCGCCCGTTGCTCAGTTCAGTTTTTCCACGCTTCACAGCTTTGGTAAAGTAACACTTGGTTCTGTGTGATACTTCGATTTTCAGAGAAAATTAATCGAGTTTTTGACGATATGGCTTCTTCATCGGCTCCGTCCACTCCTCGGCCCTGATTTAAAAAGTGCTGGGACTGCGGTGCTAAAATGTCTGTGATGGACCCACGCAGGATCTGCCTGTGGTGTCTGGGGTCAGACCATCTGTGTTCGGAGTGTGATGAATGCATGTCGATGATGGCCAAGCCCTTGAGAGAGCGCAGAGTGAAGTTGGAGAGAGGTAGGCCTAAAAAATCTATTACCCCCTCCAAGCATAAATCTTCTGATGAGTCGAGGCCTTTGTCTCCTCGTAAAAAAAACAAAAACCCTCCAATTCGCGAAGTGGGTCGCATCATTCCTCGTCTTCGAGGCATGGCAAAAAGAGGCGCCATAGATCGCCCTCCACTTTCTCATCCAGTTGACTGGAACAGGTCGTTTGTCCCTCAAAACATAGTACCCCGGCTCAGTGGGAGGAATTTAAAGCTAGAATGATGAAGGTGTTCGAGAACGCGGCCTTGCCCCCTCGACAGCACCTAGTTTATTTTCAAATGTATTTATTGCCATTTCTTCAAATCACATATATGGCATAACATTTGTCAGCTTACATTACTAGCTTCAATCAACAATAAAACAAAACAGAACTTTACAACTAGACTTTAACTGTCTCAGTGTGGTATATTGATCCAGTCTAGTATGCGTGAGGAATGTGTAATGAGGGTGCGCGAGAGGTGAGGGAGGGGGAGGAACTATGGTGTAACGCAGGCCAGGAAGGTGCTATGTTTCAGATGAGTTAGTTTGTTAGTTGGTGCTAAGTTCTAATTATCATGAAAGATAATTCAGGGGGGTTAATCATCAGAAGGTTGGAACATACTCCACGTCAAGGCTTTCCATGCATCCAGTGTCACGCTTGTACCATCAGGAGATCTAGAGAAACTATCATCCCAGGCCCTAGTTCCGGCGTCCACCCAGTGTTCCATTTCACCATACCATGCATTGTACTGTGGGCCTTTTGTTCGTTTCCATGCCATCGCAATAGTTTGTTTGGTTAGTACACACGCCATGTCCATCAGTTTCACAATGTGCTTGATCTTATCCAGTCTAGGATAAGTTCCCAGAAGGCATTCCTTAGGAGACCAGTCATATCGGGACATTCCCGCCTTCTTACAAGTTTGCTCAACCCGATACCAGAGACACCGCACTTTGGTGCATTCCCAAAACATATGGAACAAATCTGCCTTTTCTGCGCTACACCATGTGCATTCAGGGCGAGCTTGTTTATTAAACTTAGCCATTCTGTATGGGGTCAGGTAACAGCGATACAACACATTCAGTTGAAATAGCCGAAATCTGGTATTCCTGGACACTTCTTTAGGGAACGCAAGAGCCTTGTCCCACTCCTTATCCACAATTGACAGCCCTAAATCGATCGCCCATTTGGATTTCAGTTCAGTGCCTCTGGGATTAGGTCTATCTATCAATTGGCGATATATTTGGGACACCAGTTTCGAGCTATCGCCCAAGTTGTACAATAACGTCACAAGGGGGTTCGCCTCAGGTTCTTCGGGCCATTTGTCCCATTTTGCACGCACTACCCTGTGGACCCGCTGGTGCCATAAGAATTGACCACCTGACACGCCTTCCACGGTGTTAGGGAGAATTCTCTGTTTAGGCTGAATTTCCTAACCTAGTGAGTCCCCCAGCAGCCTTGCTGGATTTTTGGGGTTTATTTATTTCTCCTGCCAAGAGTGAGACTCTTTTACCCTCACTCTTGGGCATGATTTGAGTGTGTTTCTTTGAATCTAGATGTGTTTAATGGGCTATGGGGTCTTTTACTCCATAGGGCTTCATGTGTTTTTGTGATGTGTTACACAGCACCCTCAGTGCAGTGACACAGGGGTTTCATAGTGACCCCCAGTATAGACTCCATACCCTGGGACCGACTACTGTCTCCCAGGGCATGTAAAGTCACCATTGACTTTACTAGTCTTAAATTCTGAACAGAACCAGTACAAACCATCATATTGTGGACGTACTGGCTGGAGCAATTCAATTGCCCCAGGGTCTGTTAGTCGAGGGGGCACGTCTCCGTCCCCCCTGATCGAGTTTTGGCTGGTGGCAGTGGATACTACTTTTTATATTCAACCGCAAATATTTTCCTATGGGATTTCCCACTGTTTTAGGCTACTATCTTTATTTAATTATTTACGGTAGCCTCGAACATACCGCCGGTTTATTTAATTAATATTAATTCTCCGGTTGGTATTTTTTGCCAAAACTTGATTCTAAAATGGCGTTTGTGTTCTCTTCTGTGATTCCAACCCAAGTCGAGCCCTTTGTTCCACTTTTTGGCAGGCTTCTCCACAGAAGCCCTCCAAAGTGGTGCCACTCTGTCTGGGGTACTTAGGAGGGGTGGAGGGAAAAATAGGCACCCTGGACTGAGTTGCCTAGGCAACTCAAGTCGCACTCCATCCTGATTGGCCCAAGTGGTGAGCCGGCCGCTCACCACTTAGCATGTTTGAGTGACAACTAGGCTGAGTGAATGGGGGTTTGCTGCATAAAAGCAGGGCTTTGGGGACTGGAACTTCAGAAGTCGCCACAGGACCTAAGAATCCGACGAGGGAGAAGCTGAGCCGACCTGCTACGACACCACCACCGGTGGAGCCCTGCTGGACTGCCTCACCACTTTTCCCAACGACAGAGGAGATCTCCCGCCGGAGACGCTTCTTCCTTTGACTGGTGGGGATAACCAGTTTCACCGTCTTTTCGCTTTCCCGACGTACCTCGTGGCCGCCTTGCCCGTGCCAAGTACCCCGGCAACCGGGATACCACGTTTTACCACGACCGCGAAACAAAGGTACCACCTTTAACCGGAAAACTCTGCGGCTGGTTTCTTCCCTGGTATTGCAACGACCTTCATCTTTCCTCCAAGTCGAGATCTTCTCTTCCCCTGGACGACGACGCAACTTGCACCCACTACCAGGAACAACTGCCACTGCTGGAGGATCCTTCCCACTTAAGGTACCGTGTCCCGCCTGGCTTCCCTTGCTACCGACTGTACGGGGTAGATTTAGCCCCCGGCTTTCGAACCTGGGTTAGTCTGGGACACCCTGGCTAAAACTTTCTTAAAGCCTCTCTAAACTCTTTTTAAACCCTCAGCAAGTCTTTCTAAGCCTAGTGTAACTGTGTGATCTTGGGCGCATTTGTGCTCTGCTCTCTCTAAGAGTGGGCCCAGCCTTTGGACTTTGGCTCACCAGTGACTTTTGCTCTTCTGCCTTGCTAACAGTGTTCCTGAATCTTAGAGTGGTGTACCTTTTCATATTCTGTCTTTTTCCCTCCCTTTCTCACAAACTTATTAGAGTGCAATCTAGTTAAGCGCTCACCTCTGTATGAAAATAAGTGGTGTTTTACTGTGATTTATCTGATAGGGAAAAAGAGGTGTATATATTACAATAGTAACTGTGTTTAGAATATTTTACAATAAGAGTGATGGAGTGTTTCAACTGTGTGTTTTTAAATAAATAATTATATACTTTGATACCAAAGCTCTGGTCAGTGTTTGCTTGTATTATTGTATCTGAGTGCCTATTGTGTATACTTTGCATACTGCCTAACTCTTCTTGAGGGAAGTCTGAATGCTCAGCCACAGCTACCAGGTAAATCTGGGTGGTACTGACTGCTACCAAGTGGGTTTACTGCCAACACCTGTAGTCTTAAATCTTTTGCAGTGGTCCCTAAGGGAACTGCACAGGTTTCTGCCTAACACTGGTGGCAGCGGTGGGATGCAAAGTATCTACCTTGGACATTAGGTAGGAGGTGGAGAAATAAGGCCTTTGCTCATCAAGATTGAAGCTGTGCAAAATTGGACAACACCTACTACTCAAACCCAAGTGAGAGCCTTCCTAGGCCTCACTGGGTACTACAGGAATTTCATTGAGAACTATGGGACCATAGCTTCTCCACTGAATGTAATCTCCTCTCCAAAATTCCCTAAAAAGGTCAAATGGAATGAGGAGTGCAATCAGGCCTTTGAAAAACTGAAGAAAGCTCTTTGCGAAGCTCCAGTATTGAGAGCTCCTGACTACCACCAAACTTTCATTGTACAAACTGATGCTTCCAATGTAGTTATAGGTGCAGTTCTAAGCCAACTGGATGAGAATGGTAGGGAGAACCCCATTTGCTTCATCAGCCGTAAGCTGAAGGATCCTGAGACAAGGTGGGCAACAATAGAAAGAGAATGCTTTGCTATTGTGTGGGCACTGAAGAAGTTTAGGCCATACTTGTATGGTTCTACTTTTGTCATTCAGACTGACCACCAACCCTTGAGATGGTTAATGCAAATGAAGGGAGAAAATCCAAAACTATTGACAATCTGCCTGCAAGGGTTTGATTTCACCATTGAGCACAGGTCAGGGTGTCACCGTCAAAATGCTGATGGACTCTCTAGGATGTATGTCATCGACTAGAGGTATGAGGTTCATCCAGGAGTGGATTAACTCCTCCTGTCCCTTAGTCTGGGGGTGGTGGGGGCGAGTGTTAGGGAGAATTCTCTGTTTAGGCTGAATTTCCTAACCTAGTGAGTCCCCCAGCAGCTTTGCTGGATTTTTGGGGTTTATTTCTTTCTCCTGCCAAGAGTGAGACTCTTTTACCCTCACTCTTGGGCATGATTTGAGTGTGTTTCTTTGAATCTAGATGTGTTTAATGGGCTATGGGGTCTTTTACTCCATAGGGCTTCATGTGTTTTTGTGATGTGTGTTACACAGCACCCTCAGTGCAGTGACACAGGGGTGTCATAGTGACCCCCCCAGTATAGACTCCATACCCTGGGACCGACTACTGTCTCCCAGGGCATGTAAAGTCACCATTGACTTTACTAGTCTTAAATTCTGAACAGAACCAGTACAAACCATCATATTGTGGACGTACTGGCTGGGGCAATTCAATTGCCCCGGGGTCTGTTAGTCGAGGGGGCACGTCTCCGTCCCCCCTGATCGAGTTTTGGCTGGTGGCAGTGGATACTACTTTTTATATTCAACCGCAAATATTTTCCTATGGGATTTCCCACTGTTTTAGGCTACTATCTTTATTTAATTATTTACGGTAGCCTCGAACATACCGCCGGTTTATTTAATTAATATTAATTCTCCGGTTGGTATTTTTTGCCAAAACTTGATTCTAAAATGCCGTTTGTGTTCTCTTCTGTGACTCCAACCCAAGTCGAGCCCTTTGTTCCACTTTTTGGCGGGCTTCTCCACAGAAGCCCTCCAAAGTGGTGCCACTCTGTCTGGGGTACTTAGGAGGGGTGGAGGGAAATTTAGGCACCCTGGACTGAGTTGCCAAGGCAACTCAAGTCGCACTCCATCCTGATTGGCCCAAGTGGTGAGCCGGCCGGCTCACCACTTAGCATGTTTGAGTGACAGCTAGGCTGAGTGAATGGGGGTTTGTTTGCTGCATGAAAGCAGGGCTTTGGGGACTGGAACTTCAGAAGTCGCCACAGGACCTAAGAATCCGACGTGGGAGAAGCTGAGCCGACCTGCCACGACACCACCACCGGTGGAGCCCTGCTGGACTGCCTCACCACTTTTCCCAACGACAGAGGAGATCTCCCGCCGGAGACGCTTCTTCCTTTGACTGGTGGGGATAACCAGTTTCACCGTCTTTTCGCTTTCCCGACGTACCTCGTGGCCGCCTTGCCTGTGCCAAGCACCCCAGCAACCGGGATACCACGCTTTACCACGACGGCGAAACAAAGGTACCACCTTTAGCCGGAAAACTCTGCGGCTGGTTTCTTCCCTGGTATTGCAACGACCTTCATCTTTCCTCCAAGTTGAGATCTTCTCTTCCCCTGGACGACGACTCAACTTGCACCCACTACCAGGAACAACTGCCACCGCTGGAGGATCCTTCCCACTTAAGGTACAGTGTCCCGCCTGGCTTCCCTTGCTACCGACTGTACGGGGTAGATTTAGCCCCCGGCTTTCGAACCTGGGTTAGTCTGGGACACCCTCGCTAAAACTTTCTTAAAGCCTCTCTAAACTCTTTTTGAACCGTCTGCAAGACTTTCTAAGCCTAGTGTAACTGTGTGATCTTGGGCGCATTTGTACTCTGCTCTCTCTAAGAGTGGGCCCAGCCTTTGGACTTTGGCTCACCAGTGACTTTTGCTCTTCTGCCTTGCTAACAGTGTTCCTGAATCTTAGAGTGGTGTACCTTTTCATATTCTGTCTTTTTCCCTCTCTTTCTCACAAACTTATTAGAGTGCAATCTAGTTAAGCGCTCACCTCTGTATGAAAATAAGTGGTGTTTTACTGTGATTTATCTGATAGGGAAAAAGGGGTGTATATATTACAATAGTAACTGTGTTTAGAATATTTTACAATAAGAGTGCTGGAGTGTTTCAACTGTGTGTTTTTAAATAAATAATTATATACTTTGATACCAAAGCTCTGGTCAGTGTTTGCTTGTATTATTGTATCTGAGTGCCTATTGTGTATACTTTGCATACTGCCTAACTCTTCTTGAGGGAAGTCTGACTGCTCAGCCACAGCTACCAGGTAAATCTGGGTGGTACAGACTGCTACCAAGTGGGTTTACTGCCAAAATCTGTAGTCTTAAATCTTTTGCAGTGGTCCCTAAGGGAACTGCACAGGTTTCTGCCTAATACACGGATTGAAGCAAAGCAAAATCGTGAAAGGTCCCATCCTCATATAGATCCCCCCCATGTGTAGACCCCTTTTCTTTCCCAGAGTCTAATATTCGCTAGGTCTGCGCTAGTCTTGTATAACTCTGAGATCATTGGGATCTCGGGAGAGTATGAGTGTTCTAAGTGTATAAGTGCTTTGGTCATGTGCCATACTTGCCTTCCCAGATTTGCTAATGGTGGTACATTACTCAGGAGGTGTTGTGGCGCCCAGATGAGTTCATTCAGCCACAGTGGGGTAACTAGGTGTTGCAGCAAAGCAGTTTCTGCAGTGACATCGTCTGATAACCACCTGGCCACAAAACTAAGTTGAGCCGCTAAGTAATATTTCTGCAGATCTGGGAGTTGAATACCACCCAGCCTGTGGGGTAGGGTCAGTGTGGATAATGCCAGTTTGTGTTTGCCCATCCCCCATAAGAACCCTCGAAATATTGGCCCTCATTCCAAGCCATGCCGGTAAGTATCGGTACTTTCCGGCATCGCGTAAAGTACGACATCGTGCTGGTTGAAGACCGAAAATTTCGGCCCATTCCGAGCCCTCGGACACGCGCTTTCCGCCATGCCGGAAAAAGGACCGCGCGGCCTGCCGCTAAACCCCCCGAAAAACCCCTACCGGCATGCAGCGGCACGTAAAGTACAACACCGCCCTGTAAGCATTAGCGTCAGTGCATAACAGTGACTGTAATTTACGGAGACCGTAAATTACGGTCACCGAAAAAAAAAGGAACCGGAAATTACGACATCGCACAGGAACGGGAAGGAGAGCGGCGGCCATCTTTAAAAACACAATCCATTGCCATCCGCAGCTGCCAGCATCCCTGTGAGGAAACTAAAGTTGGGAACTGGACCAGGCACCGCAGGACATGCCGAAAGCACCAAAAAGGGCGGCGGATCGCATCCGCAAGCAGAGATTCTGCCCCGATGAACTCCAGGCCATGGTGGACTACCTGGCAGAGCATGCCGATGTAGTCTTCAGCAGCGACATGCGGAGGGAGTCGACCCTCCGCAAGAAGACCATCTGGGTGGAACTGGCACAGAGGGTGAGCGCTGTTGGCAACACCCCCCGCACCCCTAGGGACTGCCGCAAGCGGGGGGACGACCTGCGGGTGCGGGGCCTCCTCTCCAGCAACTGCAGCCAGGCACTGCAGACGGGACGTGGCCCAAGTACCACAGTCCAACTTGAGCCGTGGGAGGAGGCCTGTGCAGAGCTCATTGGCACTGAATCCATTGAGGGCGTGGGGACCATGGAGTGCGGGGGAATGACTTCTGGAGAAGGAGGTGAGTGTCGACAGTGTACACTGGCAATGTCCATTGCATGATGTAAACTGACCCAGGGGCCATCGAAGGCACCCTCTCGTGTTGCCCCCCCCCATCCAACGTATCCCCCCATCCAACAAATGAATGCTGAGGCAAGTGACGCCTAATGCTGGCCCAAGTGCGAGTACATAACGCACATCAACCATAGTGCATTGACTTGCACAGCCCATCATGCACACTGTCTAGCGTGGTAGGCATAGTACTAGCCAAAATGTACATGACCAGGGCACAACGAGTCACTCCCAAACATGTGTATATGCTATCACCATGCACATGTACCACTGCCATAGCTACCCCCAAACAGAACAAACCGTAAATGACCGAAATGTCCATGCAACCATGTATGCAAATAGGACATTGCACATACACTAATGTTGTCCCTCTCTTCTACCCCCACAGACACAGACCATGACAGCACAGAGCCCCAGGGAAGCCGGCCAAGCACCTCCGCGGGTACTGGCAGGGTCAGGCCGAAGCCAGCAGCAAAAAAACCACCCCCCAGCCTACGGAAAGGCCACTTGAAGCTGGCAGACCAGCAACCCACACAGCATCTGCGGCAGCAACTGTGCAAACCCCTAGCTTGGCACAGTCGAGCGTCTCAGGGGAGGCTGCTGCCACCGCACCGGATGAGTGGGAGCCCAGCCCGCCACCCATCCAGTGGCCCATGTTGGAGGACGACCAAGACAGTATGCACAAGCCAGAGCCATGCCTCGTGGCCCTGGCGTCATGCAGTGACTCCGGGGATGCACCGTCACCTGTGCACAGACTGGAACTTGACCCGCAGGGGTATGACGCCGTTCCCCCCAGTCCACCCATACCACCCCCTGCAGAGCATGCTGGTGCAAGTGGATCCTCAGATGGTCTCCCTTCACTTGACCAGCACCGAGTGCACCAGTTGACTAATCTAATTGAGAACTACATTGAGGACAATCGCCAGGCCAGGGCAGAACTGCATGAAGATCTTAACCAAATGCGACAGTCCCTCACCGACTGCAGATTGTGCGACTCTATGACGGACAGCACGACCCGGCTATGTCATGTCCTCAATCGCATAGCAAATGCCCTTGAGGCAGGGCATCAAAATACTGAGCCACAGCAGGAGGACACGTCTGCGACCAGTGAGGCCACGCAGTGTAGCCCGGAGAGACGCACTCAGCGTTCCTTGCGTCAACGGGATTTGCCTCCCCCAGACAAGGGGGGCAAGAGACATTAGGCGTTCCTGCCACATGTGGGCCCCACATCCTACATGGGACGACTGCTCTGGAGTTGGGGGGAGGGGGAATGGGGGTGATGGTGTGTTCTGTAGTTGGGGGAGGGGGGAGGAGGGTGATGTGTTCTGGAGTTGGGGGAGGGTGTAGGGGTGATGGTGTGTTCTGGAGTTGGGGGGAGGGGGTAGGGGGGTGATGTTGTGTTCTGGAATTGGGGGAGGGGGGGTGATGGTGTGTTCTGGAGTTGGGGGAGGGGGTAGGGGGGTGATGTGTTCTGGAGTTGGGGGGTGGGGGGAGGGGGCATGGGCAGTTGCTGATGTAAGCTCTATTTTGTTTTATTTATCACAATACACAATTGGTGTTGCAAACTTCAACCATTGTGGACATTCATCATTGCACATTTGTTCATTGACTACTGCCAGTGCATGGTGTACAAGTATGCACGAGTCCGTTGCCCTGGGTGCCCATGTCATGACACCCTCTACTGACTTGTGTCCTGGAGACCTTGGCCACTGTAAGTACAGAGCATTACATGTCCCTCAAGTGCACAGCCTCAATGAACCTTTGTTGGCACTACACCCTCCGCCTTCACCGCATCGTCCTGTGGTTGTAGCAGTACCATGTCAGGGGGAATAGCCGCTCACGTAGGGATGCACTTTTTGTCCATCTGCACATATGGCATGGGCCCATTCGACTCCAGATATCAGTGGAGGGGTCAGCCACCAGTCCTGGATCGCCGGCACATATGTGCATCACGCAAGCCTGGTGACTGCTTCATCTACACGCTTGCACGGGTATGGCCATAGTCTGGTTGCCCCATGGGCCTGTTCAGGGGGTTCATGACAGGGGTCATGTGGCTTGCTGTCATGGGACAGCCAACAACAGCTGCATGTGTCGCCAAATGAGGTGGGTGTGTGGACTGTCATGGTGGAGAACAGTACTTGGCTGTCATGGCAGGGTTTCAATGATGGCCATCTGGACATGTCCATGGATGTATTGGGCACGATCAGGGACACAAATATGTGTCCGATGCAATGTAATGCAGTGGGGTGTTGTGTCTACATGATGGTCCGTGAACGATGGTGTGGACATCTTGGGGTACATGTTTCTTTGTTGCATGCTGCTGTCCTGATGTCGGATCATTGTGGTGCTGTGCACTGTGTACATTCTTATTTGGGTGTGATGGCTGTAGTCTGTGGATCATGGTCATCATCCTGCTCTGATCCCTTCTATGGTGATTCCCAACACTCCTATGGGGGTGCCATGCCGGTGACGTGACATCGTACCCCTGCTGCCCTCCGTGAATTCCACTCCCAGGGATGGGTCTCCAATGTGGTGCCGGGCTGGGGGATGCCACATTGTGCATGTGCAGTGTGTCCTCCGATATGCGCTTACGGTTGTGGTGTCCGCCAATGAGTGGTGCTGGTGTAGTGTGCTTAGCCCTTGTCAGTTGGTGGAGATGTAATGTGATGTGGGTGCCTTATTCTGGCAAAGTGGGAATCTGTTCGTATGTGGCGTTGCACTGGTTCTGTGGCAGGTTTGTTGTCGGGTTGAACACCGTACAATGGCTTCATCGTTTCAACGAAGTTGGTTCATGCAGGCACCCACCCCGTGGCACCAGTGCACTTGCATGACACAGTCAGACGACTCAACAGCCAGCCAGAAAAGGTCATCCTGCAGGTTGGGCCATGTGGCGCGGTAGCGTGGTGATCAGCTGGCCCTTTGAGTCATGTGTAGTTGTTTGTTGTCGGGCCCACCCATGTGTGTGGTTCTTGGTAGCGTTGGATCCCATCTGCACGTAGGGGGAGTGGTATTGTTTGCAGTTGCTGTCCCCAACGTTCATGCCAGACTGGTCCACATACGACCTGTGGGTGCTGTCAGGGGCACCATTGTCATTTGGCATGCCTCCATTTGCATTAGGTCCAGCTTTACTGTTGTGTATCACATGGATGGTCCATGTTGGGGATTGGTGGACCCTTGTGTGCTTGGGGAGGTGTAACGGCACTTGTATATGTGGCCGCATAATGGACGGTTGTGACATGCCACTGTGTGCTGGTGGGTGCCTTTGGCATGGGTGTGGGGCACAGGCAACACCATCACTTGTGCCGAGTTGGCACTGTACATTTGTATGGTGCTTGCTTTTCTTGTGTCTGTGGCGCAATATGGTGGTGACGGTGTCACAGTCTAGGTGGTCAGGGGTGTCTATCTGGTAGGACATCTCCTAGAGCGGCTGGACTTGCTGCGTGTGCATGGGGGCTGCTGGGGTGGTAAGAGAGGCTGCACTGGTGCTGCATGCAGGGCTTGTCTCCCCCCCTCCTTCTACCCCTGTCTCTCCTCAGTGGGGGGGCGTGGTGTTGTTGCAGGGGTTTGTGTGGTTGTGGCCTTGCTTGTTCGATTGGTGTCATCTTGGTGTGGGAGGGGGGTGGTGTGTGGGTGTGTTCCTTTTCTGCTGTGGCAGACCCCTGGCCTCCGTCTGTGTTGCATGTGTGCACCTGTGGCTCTGGGTCCCACTGCTCAGGGTTCTTTACTCCTTCTCTGAGATGCCTGTATGTACTCCATGCCAGTAAGGTACTTTACGGCCTTGGGGAGGCCGTAATTTACATGTGCTCCTTACTTGAGATCAGCTCCGGTTTACGCCATGCCGTTAATTTCAGCATGGTGGGGTGCGTGCGCGACCCAAGAAAGTAAATTACGGCATTGTAGTTTACGGTGCCGTAATTTACGGTCTGAGGGGTCGGAATGGCATGGAGCGGAAAACCATGCCGGTAAATCATTACCGGCATGGTTTGTACCTTACCTCCATGCTCGGAATGACCCCCATTGTCTCGAGTAGGCGAAAAAAGGGGGCCTTAATATAATAATACACATTCTGAAAATAAAGATATCTGGGGAGAACAATCATGTTGATGATTGATGCCCTGCCCATCATAGATAAGGGAAGTTTGGACCAAAAGCCAATTGACTTGCGTAGGACCCGGAGTGCAACTCGAGTATTATGATCATGCATCAGTTTTGGGGTGTGCATTATGTTGACACCGAGATATCTGAAGGAGGTTAGTTGCCACTGGATACCTACCGCAGGCAGGTCTTCAATGCTCTTACCCCTTAAGTCTGCCAGCGGGAACAGACAGGACTTTTATCTGCTGAACTGTATACCAGAGACCCTCAAGTAATTATGCAGAACCTCCAACATTTTTGGCACGTTCAGGTGTGGGTCCTTGACGTACAAAAGGACATTGTCCGCGTATAATGAAATTATATGATACACTCCACCCACCTGTATACCTGCATCAAAAAATTGCTTCCTGAAATAAATGCTTTCTAGTCCCAGTATGTAGAGCATGGGAGACAATGGGCAGCCCTGCCTGGTACCTCTGCATATGTCCCATGCCTAGGATACAAACCTCCCAGATTTCACTCTTGCCCTTGGTTTGGTGTATAGAACTTCCACCAATTTGACAAATTTCTCCCCAAATCTGAATCTCCTAAGGACGGCCTGAAGCCATTCCTATTAGATGGAATCCAATGCCTTTATGGCGTCTAACGATAGCAACGCATAGGAGCCCCCTTTTGGGTCCATCTGAGCCATGATGTGTTGGAGCCTGCAGAGATTTACTGTGGTGTTGTGACCAGGCACAAAGCCGCTCTGATCTGTGTGTACCAATCCACCTATCAATCTAGAAAGTCACTTGGCCAGTATTGTGGTTAATATCTTCGCATCATAGTTGAGCATTGAAAGTGGGCGGTTGGAGTCACACTCATCTGCAGGTTTCCTATGCTTAAGCATCGGGATCACAAGTGTCTCCCTCATGCTTTCCGGCAGAATCCCTTGGTCATACGCTTCCTGGAACACTTTGTGTAGTAGTGGTGTGAGGGATGATTCATACATTTTATAAAACTGCTGAGGCAGCCCATCGCTTCCCAGGGTTTTACAAGTGGCTAGGGATTTTATAGCCTCTGTAATCTCGACAGCACCTAGAGGCGATATCCCAATCAAAAAATCTGGGAAGCACAAAAGCTGTGCGTTTTAGGACCCGGCTGTGGAAACTCCTCGAGATCGATCTCATCCCTCGAGTTGAGAGAAAGCCTCCATGAAACACAAAAAATCGTCATAATCCACGCTGAAAGAAACCCATACGGCAAGCCCATAAAGTGCGTCTCCGATGCCAAAATCGAAGGAGAAGCCATCGACGCCTCGAGTGTTGACCCCCTCGACGCCGTATATGCCAATTTCTTCGACACTGTCGTCGAAGTCCTCAAAGTTTATGTCGAAGCCATCAGCGTCTTCGGGGGAAATCTTCAAAGCCATGAACAGTTTTATCAAAGTCAACAACGTCAACAACGTCAACATTATGACATCTACAGCTCCTTCTTTTGAGAATGTTTATACACCACAAACTCGCTCAGAATATTTTAAGACTCTTTCTTCAATTAATGAAGATGCTGAGGAGTCATCTGAGGAGGAAAGGCCTTTTAGTCTTGAATATGGGACACCTTCTGTTCCAGAGGAAATCATATCAGAAGAGTCCTGTGTAAAAAACATGCAGGACTGCCTTCATGAGGCGAGTGGTATCGACAATTCCCCTGAAATTGACTTTGGTAAGGCAGAGCCAGGAGATCATGCTGAGGGGACGTACAGAACACTCATGACAAGAGTCATGGACTATATGGGATGGTCCAGACCCACACCTGTTTTCGAACAGGACGATTTAATGGACATACTAGATAAAGGACCACAGGAAGAACCAACTATCCTGTTTCATCAGGCTCTGCAGAGGAAGGTAACTGCCAATTAGGAAACTCCCGAGGTTATCCCGGTAGTGAATAAGAGGCGAACAGCCAAATACAGAGCTTCTTCTTCTGATCCTCTGTACCTTTCAAAAAACCCAACACCAGAAATCACAGTAGTACAAGCAGCTACTTCTTCTGGTAGACAAAAGGCCTATCCCACGATTCCACAAGACAGGGATGATAAAAGATATGAAGCCATGGCCATGAAGGTTTTCTCAGCCGGTAGTATGGCGTTAAAATCAGCTAATGCTACATGAAGGCTGGCGAGATTTACCCACACCCTTTGGGACTGTATTCATATGGCAGCTGACCACATTCCCGAAGGGGAGGAACAAGACGGTTTTTTGGACATTGTCAAGGATGGGAAGGACGGTATGTGCAAATCCCTCCAGACTGGTCTCAACTCTGTTGATAGCATCAGCAGAGGCATGGCAGCTAGTACAGTTATCCACAGATTTGCGTGGTTGAGGAAGTCAGGATTTGCCCCAGACTTTCAATCCAGACTTCTCAAGATGCCCTTTGATGGCACACATCTATTTGGGAATAAAGCTGATGAGAGTTTGGAGAAGTTGCAAACTTCCAAGGCGGCGGCCAAATACCTTGGAGCTGCAATAAGGCAAACTCCAAACCACCCCACAGATGCGCCCTGGAAAGGTAACTCCTTTTGGTATTGTTCCGCATTTGGAAGGGACAGAGGACAGCCAGCTCAAAGAGATCAAAGACGATTCCCCCGTGGTGGACGGGGTAAAGGTACCA
This sequence comes from Ambystoma mexicanum, assembly GCF_040938575.1. Lineage (NCBI taxonomy): Eukaryota > Metazoa > Chordata > Amphibia > Caudata > Ambystomatidae > Ambystoma > Ambystoma mexicanum. The sequence goes on from NC_090923.1 coordinate 998,995,421, forward strand.
AGACCTTAACTGCGGGGGCTGCCTTACACTCAGCCTCTGTGTCAGCTGCTCCAAAACCTCTCTGAGGTCTTACATCACAAGACTGCAGTAGGAGGCATGTTGTCACAGAATCTGATAGAATGGCATGCTATTACTTCAGATGCTTGGACTTTGGAAACAGTTCCACAAGGTAGTGCCTACCTTTCCTGCAAAAACCTCAGAGTCATCCACCGGGGAACAACTCTTTGAAGATTCCGGATCCGCTCCTTATGCAGGAAATTTTAACCCTGCTGGAGAAAGGTGCTATAGAACCAGTACCTGTAGCGGAGAGGAACAAGGGTTGGTACTCCCCTTACTTTCTGATTCCAAAGAAAGACGGAGGAATGAGACCCATCTTGGACTTAAAAAACTTGAACAAGTTCCTCAGGAAGGACAAGTTCAAGATGGTAACCCTTTCTCAGATCCTTCAGGCCCTCCAGCTTCAGGATTGGTTGGTATCATTGGACCTCCAGGATGCTTACTTTCATGTGCTGATCAATCTGAAGCACAGACAGTACCTGAGGTTCGCCACTGGAAACTCTCACTATCAGTTTCGGGTTCTGCCATTTGGGCTAACCTCTGCCTGAGGGTTTTCACCAAGCTAATGGCAGTTGTGGCTGCGAGGCTCAGGAGAGGGGGGATTCACCTCTATTCTTATCTAGACGACTGGCGGATCAGGGTCAATTCCCCGGAACAAGCCTTAGATCATCTCAGCTATACTTGCGACTCCCTTCACAGGGTGGGCTTCTTCCTCAACTTCAAGAAGTCCCAAATGATTCCTTCACAAAGACTCCAATTCATCGGACCAATCATAGATGCATCCCTGGGGAAAGCCTTGCCACCTGAGGTGAGGGCTCAAGACATTCTGCAGATGGTCACAAAATTCCAGAAGGCCCAACATCTTCCGGCCTTTGATTTTCTGAGGTTGCTCGGTCTCATGGCATCCTGCATTTTTCTGGTGCCAGAGACTCGCCTGAGAATGAGATCTCTCCAGTGGGCTCTCAGACCCAGTAGTCACAGTTCTCAGGAAGGATCTCAGATCTCGGAGTCCAAACTACATATCAACCTTTTAGAGCTGAGGGCAGTCACACTAGCGCTGAAGGCCTTTCTGCCATCTGTTCGGGGAAGGAATGTCCTGATATTGACGGGCAACACAGTGGCTATGTACTACCTCAACAAGAGAGGCGGTTTAGGATCACTACCACTGTACAGAGAGGCAATGCAGCTTTGGTTCTGGGCACTACAAGACGAAATATCTTTATCGGCAGTTCACCTAGCCGGTGTAAGTGAGAGACCCCCAAAAATACAGTTAATTCTGCCAATGGAGTCAATCAAGACACACCCCAAGAGGGAAAGAGACCAAGACCAAGTGCCGGTTATATCAAAGGCTTTATCTAAAATAGGGCAAGTAGAATCTACTCTGCTCACACCGGCAGTTAATTTTCTTTAAAATCTCACTCTTTCGACTTTCAGACTGGAGAAAGCAAAAGCATCATGCTCACCTCTGTGTCTTTATTGGATGAAGACATTCCAATAAGTTATTTTGAAAAATGTTCATTAATGCACATGCTCTAGAGTTTCTCGTGTAACCTGGGTAACAGATTTTATAGAACCATCCTTTTCTCCAGCATTGGATCTTTCATAGATTCAGATGCTTGAATATTCCCCGTCGTCAGACTGGGAATCCTCGGTGATAAATATAATAATAATAATAATTTTTTTTTTTTAAATATATATATATATATATATATATATATATATATATATATATATATATATTGCCACCTAGCAGTGCATGTACATAGCCCATTATAGCCTATGAGCCACTTCATTGTGTAGTCCCTTTACCTCACTTTGGTCCTTTATGGCCCCAGCCAATGAGGTGGCAGGGCTTAAGCTCCGCCCCCGGCAGCCATCTTCAGATTTTTCACCGCAGTCTATCAGACACAGGGAATCCTCAAGCTCTCTGAGCTTTTTCAAATTCTTTCTACTTTTGTGTGGTATATATTTGTAAAATATATTCCATCTTGTTCCCCTTCTTAGGGGCTTTCTTTCCAATTAACCTTGGTGCTAAAACTTGTTGTTTTCCTCTCAAAATCGTCGACTGAACTTCTCTTCAGGAATGGAGGCACCTCAGGCTGTCAGGAAGCCTTCCCTGTTCAGGGGCTGCACGAGGTGCAAGAAGAAATTGGTTTACTACAAGGACCCCCACGAGCATTGCATTTATTGTCTGTACCCACATGACATTAAAAAATGTGAGATTTGTAAACCTTTTTCCACCAAGACCCTTCATGACAGGCATAGAAGACTCCTTTCATACCTGGAATCCAGGGATCAATCTTCGGACGAAGAGTCTGTCAGAACGGCTCCTGTCCAATCCAGCATTCCATCTGAGAGGCAAACTTCAAAGAGAAGGGCCTCTTCAGTCGAAAGGAGTTCCTCTCCCAAATCCAAAAAGAGGAAGCTGGAATTGATACCCTTTCTGCCTCCAGTTGACCTGTCAAGCCAGAAAAAGTCAGCAAAATCTGCCTCCAGAGGTAAGGAGGAGTTTGCAAAAAACGGGGGGGGGCAGTCGTCGGCTGGTAAACCGCCCACGAATTAAGGGAAAGGTAAAGGCCCGTCATCGGCCATACCGTCGACGAAACCAGCATCGACGATGACGACGCTTAAGACATCGTCGACAGTTAGATCATCGTCATCGGACATGTCGACCGCGAAGCAATCGTCGACAAGCAAGAAACACCACTCGTCCACGAAGCATTCGTCCATGACGCAGTCGTCCACGGAACCATATTCGTCAACGAAGCCCTCGTCGACGGAAAAATGTCAATCGTCGACGACGAATCCCTCGTCGACTGGAAAATCTCAGTCGTCGACGGGAAAATCTCAGTCGACAGCGAAGCCCTCGTCGACGGGACAATCTCAGTCGTCGACGGGAAAATCTCGGTCGGCGGCGAAGCCCTCGTCGACGGGAAAATCTCAGTCGTCGACGAGGATAACATCATCCATAACGCCTTCAGAGGCACCGCAAATTTCGGCAGTTACAGAGGTATTACTGCCTATCACTCTTGAAGCTCCTGTCATTACAAGCAATATCATTGAGAAGAATACTGTAACTGAACCTCTGGTACAGCAATTCTCACCTTTGGGGCACATGGCAGAACTTCCGGATATAATTCTTCAGGAAGAATTCTCCGATGCGGAAGTGGTGGAAGAGCCCATCGGTCCCTTACCGAAACAATACAGCCCTCCTTGGCACCCGTCCACGGGAGAATCCGAATATCCTCATGACCCGGTGCTCATGTTATCCGTGCAGAGGATTGTAGAAGAATTTTACAAACGGCAAAGGGAGAAGCAAATTCCGATTAATCCCATTCCTAGAGAGTCATCCCCGATTCCAGGCACATCGGGTTGCTCTCCCTACAGGAGTAGACCGCAAAAACGGATGAGATCACCTGCTCGAAGACCGAGGAGCAGCACCCACAGTGCTTCACCTACAAGAGTCCCGTCACCACAGTCATCGCACAGACCGCGATCTCCGGACGTAGATCCCACCATGGTACCGTCCACCATCTCGGTATCAGACTGGCAGGAGGATCCTTTTGGTGAATTTTCGGAACCAGAAGAAGGAGAAATTACTCAGGAGCCAGACGATTGGGATGACTATGTCGTCGAGAAACCCAGGAGGAGAGACTCGCCGGGCAAGGCCTCACCACCGGATGATCTCGTCTCTTTCCACACCATAATAGGTAAAGCTGCAGAACTGTTTAAAATTCAGGTTTCTTCAGAGGAAAGGCAATCAGTGCTCTAAGAGCACAGGGACAAACGAAGGAGGACAGTGACCACAATTCCCCTCCTCGATACCATCTGGGATTCCGGATCCAAAATCCTATCTACGCCCTTATCGACTCCGGCTTTGGTGTCCAGGCCAGAAAAGAAATATAAAGCTCCGGATTCGGCACCGCTTTGTTTAAGGGGTCATACGAAACCGGACTCAGTTATTACAGTGGCGGCCAGAAAGAAACTCGCCAACCCCTCCTCACCGTTGTCGGCCCCACCGGATAAGGACGGACGTAAACTGGAAGCCATGGGCAGGAAAGTATCATCTTCTGCATCACTTACAATCAGAGCGGGTAATGCACTGGCCATGACCGCAAGATTCGATCGCGAGCTTTGGCTCCGCATGTCTAACTTGGCGAAACAATTACCACCGGAGCTCCAGGAGGAGGCAAAATCCATAATCGCGGATTGTGAAGCAACATCGGATCACATGATCGACGCAGCAGTTGATGTGGCCGAATCAGGCTTCAGGCAGATGGCGCACGGCACAGTGCTCAGAAGGCAGGCCTGGATGAAGGCTACTAACTTTAGACCTGAAGTTCAGGCGCAGATACTAGACATGCCATTTGACGGCCAAGATCTCTTTGGGAAAAAGATAGACGACCATTTGAAGGCAATCAAGACAGACACGGACACAGCCAGAGCCATCAGTTCTTTAAAGGACAAAAGTAAGGACCATCGGTCTTTTCGTCCCTTTAGAGGTTCATCTTCCAAGTTCAGGGGATACAGTCGTTCCTCCTATAGTCAAAAAGCACAAGGCGGCACGTACCAAGCCAAGAAATATCAGTCATCCAACAGATACGCCCATAGAGGCAGACGTGGCTCCGCCCAAGGGAAGTCGCAAGGCAAGCAGAACTGACGACCAACCTCCCCCCCCTTCGCCACGCCCCGGTGGGGGGAAGGGTGAGCCAGTTTTTCCAGCGCTGGCGGTCAATTACATCGGACAAATGGGTGTTACAGGTGATCCGAAAGGGTCACACCTTGGAATTTCTGGACCAACCTCCTTCCCTGCCTCCAACTCCCCGCAGAGTGCATATGCTAAGACAGGTCATGTCCGAAGTGCAAAAACTGCTCCAGAAGGCAGCAGTAGAACCAGTACCCTATTCTCGGAGGGGAAAAGGTTTCTACTCCCGATTTTTCCTCGTCAAAAAGAAAAACGGTCAATGGAGGCCCATCTTGGACCTGAGGGCTCTCAACAAGTTCATCAAGCGCATAACTTTCAAGATGGTAGCTCTACAAGGGGTGCTACCTTGGTTAAACAAGCACGACTTCTTGGCCACTTTAGACTTGGAGGATGCATACTTCCACATTCCGATCCATCCAGCACACAGGCAGTTCCTCAGGTTCACAGTGGGAGAGCTCCACTTTCAGTTTCAAGTACTTCCGTTCGGTCTAAAATCGGCGCCAAGAGTTTTCACGAAATGCCTGGCACCGGTAGCGGCAAGTCTCAGGAGAGCAGGAACGGACGTTTTTTCCATACCTGGACGATTGGCTGATAAAGGCAAGTTCAGCTGCAAAGGCTCGTTCGGCAGTGTCGAGGACGGTCAACCTCCTAAAAGAGTTAGGTTTCTCCATCAACCAGACAAAGTCCTGCCTCGTTCCCAGCAAGGTAGCTCTCTTCCTAGGAGCCGAGCTCGACTCCAGCATTCCCAGAGTGAGACCATCCACAGAGAGAATAGCAGCGATTCTACGCTCAACTTCGAACTTCCTACAGAAAGAGACATCTGTACGCTCTTACAAATCCCTATTGGGCATGATGTCATCATGCATTTTCCTCATACCGAACTGCAGGCTTCGCATGAGGCCGGTTCAGGAAGCTCTGGACCACCAATGGAAACAAGCTTTCGGATGCTGGGAAGACATTGTCCAGATTCCATCGACGTTGCACAAGGCCCTTCGATGGTGGAACGCTCCGAGGAATCTTCTACAGGGAATGCCGTTTCAAGCACCGACATCGACCCTCCTGCTGCGGACGGACGCTTCCTTATCAGGCTGGGGCGCTCATCTTGCGGACCTCCAAACCAAGGGATCTTGGTCGGCACAAGAGTCCCAGCTCCACATCAACGTGTTGGAGCTCAGGCCCTAAGGTTGGCGCTGAAAGCCTTCCTACCGGTTATAGCTGGTCAAGTTCTTACGGTCCAGACAGACAACACGACCTCCATGCACTATACAAACAAGCAGGGAGGCACGAGGTCTCAGAGCCTGTCGCAAGAAGCCCAACAGCTATGGGCATGGGCCTTGCGCTACGGGATACAGATCAGGGCAGAGCACCTTCCAGGAGTAGACAAGCGGACAGATTAAGCAGAGAATACACAGCGTCACACGAGTGGGAGTTGGACGACAGAGAAACCCGACGGATATTTGCCTTATGGGGCCATCCGCAGATCGACCTTTTCGCCACCAGGAACAACAAAAAATGCAAGAGATTTGCGTCAAGATACCCCGAGCACCAATCGCTGGGAGACGCGTTCTCAGTGGATTGGTCGGGGAAGCTCCTCTACGCCTTCCCACCCATTCCCCTCATGTCGAGGGTACTTCGCAGGGTGAAAGAACAGGATTGTTCCTTGATCCTTGTTGCACCCGATTGGGCACGGCAAGTCTGGTATCCGACGCTGAGACATCTATCCTGCAAAACCCCAATTCGTCTCAAATCACATCAATATCTACTGACACAACAGAACCGCAAGGTCCTCCACCACGACCCGAGGAGCCTGTCCCTCAAAGCATGGTTCCTGAGCAGCGTAGACTGATGCACCTAAAGTTACCATCAGAATGCTGGGATATCATCAGGGCCGCTAGAGCCCCGTCCACGCAACTCACCTACACCAGAAAATGGACCAGGTTTTCCAAATGGTGCGAGACCTCTGCGATCGATCCCCTCACGGCCTCGGTTGATCAAATTCTGCCTTACTTGTTGCACCTGGCTAAATCAGGGCTCTCACTGTCCTCTATCAAGGTCCATCTGTCAGCCATAGCGGCCTACACAGTAACCGCGGAGACGCAAGCCTTACTCTCCTTACCAGCGATCAAGATCTTCCTGAAAGGGCTAATGCGTACTTATCCGCCTACACCAGTTCCGGACTGGAGCCTCAACACCGTCTTAACAGCCCTCATGCAACCTCCCTTCGAGCCCATACATAGATGTGATATGAAATTCTTGTCCTGGAAGACATCCTTCCTGGTAGCCATCACATCGGCCAGAAGGATCAGTGAGTTGCAAGCTTTGTCTTCGGAACCTCCATTTACCTTGTTCCAGAAGGACCGCGTCATCTTAAGGCCTCACCCGAAGTTCCTCCCCAAGGTACTTTCGAAGATGTCGTTCACTGAGCGCATTGTTTTACCAACCTTCTTCCAGAATCACGCTTCGGAAGCGGAAAGGACATTACACTCTCTAGACGTTTCTAGGGTGTTGAAGTTTTATTTGCAAAGAACCAAGGAGTTCCGCTCCTCAAACCGGCTATTCATTTCCTTCTCTGGCCGTACCAAGGGCCAACATATATCCAAACAAAGCCTGGCACGCTGGGTATCGTCCTGCATCACCCACTGTCATCAGTTGAAAGGCGACCCTTTAACTAGACCGCCGTCTGCGCACTCCACCAGAGGAAGGGCGGCGTCAACAGCATTCCACGCAGGGGTGGCCTTGAAAGACATATGCAGAGCTGCCACGTGGAGCACTCTGCATACTTTCGCGAAACACTACTGCCTGACTGAAGATACCAACAAAGAAACTGCAGTTGGACAGGCAGTGCTCCGCCATCTCTTTGTGTAAGGTAGGACCAGCCTCCTTTCCCACCTTTCCCGAAGTATGTAACCGTTGTGTTGCTGCATGGTAAAGGTTTGATCAGAAATATGTTTTTCTGTAATTATGCATATCTGTTTATAATGGTGGCATGTTTTAACTGCTTGTTATTCTATTCAAGCATCTGAATCTATGAAAGATCCAATGCTGGAGAAGTTTTAGTTACTTACCTGTAACTGTATTTCTCCAGCATTGGTATCTTTCATAGATTCACATGCGCCCGCCCGCCTCCCCTAAGAGGCTGCTCCTATGCTCGGCATCCATCATACTGTAATCTCTACGGTTCAAAATCTGAAGATGGCTGCCGGGGGCGGAGCTTAAGCCCTGCCACCTCATTGGCTGGGGCCATAAAGGACCAAAGTGAGGTGGAGGGACTACACAATGAAGTGGCTCATAGGCTATAATGGGCTATGTACATGCACTGCTAGGTGGCAGTGCATATATATATATATATATATATATATATATATATATATATATATATATATATATATATATATATATATATATATTTAAAAAAAACATTTTATTATTATTATTATTTAATTTATCACCGAGGATTCCCAGTCTGACGACAGGGAATATTCAAGCATGTGAATCTATGAAAGATACCAATGCTGGAGAAATACAGTTACAGGTAAGTAACTAAAACTTATCCTCAGGTGGTTGTAAATAATTTGTCCAAATGTGATGGATAACAGTAGTTAGCATTTTTTTGTAGAAAAGGACAATGCAGTTTATGTTATTGGCGTACATGGGTGATATTGTTATTTAAACAGGGTCCTGAAAGATGAAGACGCAGCGAGAGGTCCCGGGAGGTGAACCTTAGACCGAGCTGACGTCAAAGAACCAGTGTCACCGAGCCCGCCACTCTACAGTAGTGCGCCTGGCTGTAGGAAGGCACAAATGCCTTGTCATGGGCTGCATGGGCAGCAGAAGCGAACCTGGACCTGGTGCCTGGACCTGCGCTAGGCGCCGAGTCCCCCTGCAAGGTCTAAAAGCAGCTCGCAGGGTGGTGGGTGAGCTGTCCTTTCTACCACCGGCGAGTCACTGGACCCAACCTTTCGACGCCAGGTGACCGACTAGAGTTACAACTCTGGGGAGAGCATCTCACAGTGCCTCTACCCCGGCAGTGGTGTGCCTCCAGGGCAGGCTCTCGACTCACAGAGGGATGGCACAGTCACCCCTATTACAGCTGAGTGTGCGGCCCAAAGGGGTTGCTCAGCCGACAACTGAAGCCGGAAACCTGTGGAAACAGAGGCAACCGAAAAATTCACTCACATCTACTTTTTCAACATGGCTGGCTGAGGGTACCCACCCCGAGGGCTTGCAGTTGTGTGATGGCCATCAGAGCTTCAGCTATGGCCTTAAGTTATACAGGAGGATCTCCTTGAAAGGTGTGAAAATGTGGCAACACCACACAGCTTGGATCAACTATTTCTCTGCACTCTAGGTTCGAGGGTGCAGAACTAGCGTCCCTACCCTGCACATCTGATCTTGCTAAACATTCCACTGTGTATGCTGCAGAGCTGCAAGAAACCCCAGGAGCCTCCACACAACTTCTCAACCACCCTCGTTTAACTCTGTACCAGCCTTCTCTTATTCAAATCTTACACTACCTTGTCTGCACAGTTAGCTCATACACACATATTCACACTGAAAAACGACTATCACTCCGGAGTCAATGCCTCTCTTGCTCCAAAACTCTTTTTAACAATCCTTCCTTTCTTCTGCTGGTCTCTTGGTCGCCGTCCACCTCCTCTGACGACACTCAATTCACCCATACTTCCTGTTTCTTGCCCCAGCTTAAATATTCCACCTCTAAAGAGGATTAGTCTGCTGCCCCCAACCAATCTCCTGGTTTCCTGTGCTTCCTCTGGCACCTATGTGTAAACAAAATGTTTGAAAGCAGGTTTTGCCGCGTAACTTGCCACCCAGGAAATCTAGCAGTTAAGGAAAGTCAACGTCAAAGTTCTTTCTCAGGGTTGCGTTAGCAGGGATCCGAAGGGTAATTTCAGGGAGCCTTACCCTAGAAAATCCATGGTGGTCTAATAGGTGATTTACTATTGAGGGACAGCCATCTGCTTTTGCCAGATCCTTTTGGTGTGCAGCCGCTCTTGGCTTCGACACATCTGCTCTGTGTGACTGCGAAGCTGCAGTCTGCTTCTTTCTCTCTCTCGGCAACCCCTTTGCCGCAGTGATCAGTTCCCTGTGGCACTGGAGCAGTGTTCGGGCAGGCAATTGCTTCTGTTTCTTCTGCCTTCTCTCCTCACTTCCCGGTCTCCTCTCTCTCTCTCACTCATGTGCCAGCATCTGCAATATTAAAAGAACACTGGTGAGCAGGCACTCAGATGCAAGGCTGGAGACATGGTTCTACATAGATACAGATTGGCACATGGGGAGGAGGGTACCGAATTGGGACCCTCTCTGCTGCCATCGTCCACCACTGGGGTGGGACTGGCTCTGCCATTAACCCTGGTAGGCCTCGGGGGCCGTGGCTAGAGAGCCATGGGATAAGTTGTGTTTCCCGGTGTTAGGCAGAATCCTATACAGTTCCCTTAGGGAGCACTACAGAAGATTAGGACTGCAGGTATATGCAATAAATCCCCTTTGGTATCAGTCTGTACCACACAGATTTAGTTGGTAGCTGTGGCTAGGCAGTCAGACTTATCTTAAGAGGGGGATGAGCAGTATTCAAGGTTTACACATTAGGACTACAATACTATGGCAGAAGGAAACACTGACCAAAGCTTTGTATCAATAATATATATTTATTTTACACACTCTGATGTTCACACAGAAATCACTATGATAAAAGTAAGTTAAAACAGTCAAGAAAAGTATACACAACTCCCTATTTAAATTGTAGACAAGTTTGAGCCAGAGTGAAAACTGAGCAAAACGGCACAGTGTAACCCAAGCAGAAATGGCACTCTAACAATTTTTCAAAAGGGGGGGAAAGGACAAGTTATTTAGGTTTAGGCTCTATAACACACCAGCAACACTTCCCAAGCAGATTGTGCACAAGTTAGGCAAGGCAGCACTTTAGCATAAGCAATTTGTAAGTGAAAACCGAGCAAAATGGCACTTCACAATATTAAAAGAAGGGGAAGAAAAAGCTAGTTATAAGAGTTTGGGTGCACCAACACATTTCTAGGTGAGAAGCAATCTAGAGGAGGCAGTTTTAACAGATTTATCCAGAGTCACTAGGCTTGTGCCAGAGTCACTGGTACAGGGCAATGTGCCCAGGATCAAACTGTTCTAGTAGCTGCAGCGAAGTCTTTGTTTAACGATTTGAAAAGGCATTTGCAGAAGGTAAAAGACAATGTTAGACGATAGTGGCGGCCAACCCAGTAGGTAAGTAAAGGATTTAAAACACCTTTAGCGATACCCAACGAAACGGGAGGCCTGGCGGAACAATGTACCTTTAAAGTGCAAGAGGCTCCTGCGGTGGTGGTAGTTCCTAGCAGTTCCTGCAGTTTGGGGGATCCAGCAGAGGAAGAGAGGCTCTTGTCATGGAGGAAGGTTCGAGTTACTGCACTGCCGAGGGAAGAAGCCAGCCGTGGTGCTGCCAAAATGAATAAAAGGTACGCTCCTTTAAATCGCCGTCGTGGTGGACGGGTGCCTGGCTATCCAGTCTCCGAGAGCAGGGCACTGGCGATTCGACCAAGGCATGTCCTGGAAGGTGATTGGTGAACTGGTTGGCCCCACCAGCTCAAGGGAAGAAGACTCTTGCAGGCAAAGATCTTCTCGAGTCGTTGGAGAAAAGTGGTGAGGATCTGCAGCAGGGCTTCACCGGTGGTTCAGTCGTTGCAGATGTCTTCAGCTTCTCTCCTCTTCGGGTTTCTAGTTCCAGTGGCGACGTCTTGTCCTCCTGTCCTCAGGACCCTGCTTTTATGCAGCAAGACCCCCATTCATACAGCCTAGCTGTCACTCACACAGCGGGGTGGCTCTCCTGGCGGATGAACCCCCCAGCCTATCAGGGCAGAGAGCGACTTGGGTTCCGTAGGCAACCCTGTCCAGGGTGTCTATTCCCCCTCACACACATCCTGTCTACCCCAGACTCAGTGACGCAGAGAGGAGGGCTTCTGTGCAGAAGCCCGCCAAAAGGACGAACAAAGGATCCTCGACCCGGGTTAGGATTTCAGAGAAAGACACGAGAAAGAAATATTATTAAGGTTCTGGCAATAAAAACATATCGGAGTAAAGTTTATATAAAAATAAACCGGCGGTATGTTAGAGGCTGTCAGTAAAAGTGGTAGCCTCGAACAATGGGAAAATCCCATAGGAAAATAAATATTCACGGTTGAATATTTATGGTAGCAACCACTGCCACTAGCCAGAAACTTTTGAGAGAGGGACTGTACGGTACCCCCTCTAAAATGAACACTAGGGAAAAATCTATTAACCCTTCCCAGTACTTCCATATTAAGATGGGTTGTACTGGTTTAGTTCATATTTATTGACTAGTAAAGTCAATGGGGACTTTACATGCCCTGGGAGACAGTAGTCAGTCCCAGGGTATGGAGTCTATGTTTGGGGGTCGCTACGACACCCCTGTGGTACGTCACGGATGGTGCTGTGGACCACACATGTTAAAAAGATGATTCCTATGAGGGTGAGAAAAAACCCCATAAACCATAAGCACACAAGATAGCCTAAAACATACACTAGCAATCTGTCTAAGAGTGGAAAAAAATAAACCCTTTAAATCCAGCAAAGCTGCTGGGGGACTTTATAGATAAGGAATTCTCCCTAACACCGGGCGTCTCCTGATGATCCTTCCTTATCCTGCCGTATAAGGATGTTAAAACAGGTGTGCTGAGGGCATAAATGACAATGCTGCTGTGGCAATAAATGTGGCACATGAAGAAGGCATCCCGTAGAAGACTTGTGGTGGAGAACTGCAGCTGTGACTGAGACTGTTACCTGCGAATCCCGAGTGAAATTTCCGAAGATGGAGCCTATTACAAACAAAGGATAATGGTGTATGCCTGAAGAAACACAGAGCGATACCGATACGTGATCGGGCCGGCTCATCGTAGCAGATCGTTGGGAACGGGGCATAATTGTAGAACACAAAGGACTCTTGAGCCTGGCAAATACTGCTGCCTTTGTGAGCCTCCGGCAAAGAAAGGGAAGTATGGCACCCTATCAACGTAGCGGATGCAGTACAAGGGCTTCCTTCCCAGGGTATGGGAAGGGGGCTTCGACACTAACGGCAGCCCAGTCTGATGACCCCAGCTGGACTGTATGTTGAACAGGGCACAGGAAGAATCACAGACTTAGTGAGAAGCCCAGCACGCCATGCAACGGTACAGACATGGAGATTAGTAACAGATACTGGACGGCACCGTCGGAAATAGGTACTGCCCACAAAATTGGTCGAAATGTGCGTTGTACGAAATCGCCTCAGCTCCACTATAACAAACTTTGAACTCTGCAGAATATAAAAGTGTTATCATCAGACCACCTAAGCCGCTAAAGCAGCAGGAGCGTAGCGCTGCTGCGCGCGTCCCGTGCAAAACAAAACTATTAAACAAGAGAGGTGAGAGTGTACAAGTAAACAATGTATTCGCCCCAGCGCTATTCCAACAATAAGCACAAAGGTACGGCGAGGGCCTGCCGCCAGTAATAAATGAATAACGTTTGTCCCTTTAAATAACTGAAAAAGTACCAACACGGATGTACGCAGGCAGGGGATTTGCTACGCCAGCAGACGTCAGCCCAGTTACACAATAGCCTCACATGAGGGCTCGTGTGTAACTCACCAGATGCGTTTCTTTTAATGACACATGCATCATGTTATGACCCTCAGCACCCAATACTAACGCCAGCCAGTTAACCCAGATGGTAATCCTGTGAACGTGAGCGTGTAATCCATCACACAATAGTTACATACGGTGACGAAGGGCGGACTGCAGCCCTAAACAACAAACCCCACGCAGCTGCAGGGATACACAGTTGAAAGACAAGACCCAGTGGCCAGTAGCAGGACAGCCGTATACCCAGGCCGGACACCGGACCTGTCTGAATGAGGATCACTATTGTGGCTTAACCTGCTGGCACATATAGCCCCAAAACGTGGAGGCACACAATGGCACTGACACAACAAAAGATGATAATGCAACAGGGCTAGCAGTGGAATGAAAATCTAACAAACAAAACTGTACAATAATCGCTGTGTTGTGGCAGGAGTTGTGTTCCCCCCCCCCACCCGGAGAGCTGTTTGCCCAATAGAGAAGCGAACAGGGCGCACCAGATACAATACTGGCGCCAGTAAAGACTAACTGTGACCCCCATAGGTCTGCGCCGCTGGCCCCTGTAGCTGTGCGCCGCTGAGGAGAAAATAGCGAAGAATACTGTGAGGAAAAGCTCTCAGAGTGCTGCTGAGATAAACATGGCGTTGAAACCGTGCAAACCCAAGGGGAAGCAATCGTCAATGGACATCTTTGCTAAATCAACACAGGCAGGAGAGGTCGCAAACTACAGAACAAACATGCAAGGGCAAGCAACCCCACCACGAGACGACTGCCAGATCCTAAATGCCATTGCAGAACTGAAATCTTCGTGGGAATCTAAACTAAGCACAGCCATCACAGAACTCAAGGCATCCCTGGAGAGCAAAATCGACGCAGTAAGTGCGGACGTCAACCTTTTGAGGCAAGATGTTAGGGCGTTGGGCGACTGCACAGGAGGGCTAGAAAAGGAAGTGAAGAAGAATACGGGCATTTGCACAACAAACGCCAAGGATGTCTCTACATTACAACAGCAAGTGCGCAATCTCGAAGGCTCAGCAGAAGAGGCATAAGGACTGGTGCGCAGGAACAATATACATATTTTGGGGCTCCCGGAGGGAGCAGAAGGCCGAGACCGAACAAACTATATTGAGAACATGTTACTGCAAGAAATAGGTGTCGGAGCACTCACCCAAGGATTCACAGTGGAGAGCGCATCGAGCCCTGTCCGGGAAACCGCCACTGGGAGCCCATCCCCAAGCCGATCATCACCAAAATATTGAACTATAAATCGTGTGCAGTCGGAAGCGGCCTCTGAGAGATGAGAGACGGAAAGAGGTGTGGCTTGACTCACGCGATTTCACGTCCTGAGGTTCTTTCCTCTAACCTCATTTCCTCCTTCCGTGAGTTTATTGTGCTGTTGCTGCGTCCCTGTGTCTCCTGCTCGCTCTCACCCGCCTCTGTTGCCTCTGCTCGGGGGCAGGGGCTCCGGTGGCCCCAGGGAACCTGACCTGAGCTTGGAGCTCAGAAGAGAGCATGCAGGGAGTAGAGCTGGCACAAGCAGAGGGAACACCAGGTATGAGCAAGGCAAGCCCTAATTGTGGCATTTAGTCCACTGTACACTACATTTGGACCAGACTTTTTATAAGTATAGGGGAGTCACTTGGCATATTTAGCGCTAAGGCATCTGCATCTAGTGCCTTATTGCTTACTTTGAAGCTTGACTGTGACTGTGGGGCTAAGCCCTTTGAGCAGTCGAGCGAACTATAAACATTACTGGTAACTGTGAAAATTTTAGCTGCTGAGCTACAGCCAAATTGCTATTTGTGGTGCTTGACCGCAGGGATATCCCCCTTTGAACGCGGTTGCACCCCTTGAGGCAAAGTCCGCTATTGAGTAGCCCATAACCATCAGCCTTAAGGCTGGGACTCCGCAGATACCTCCCTCACGGATAGAGTAAGGAGGGACTACCGCCTTGGTAAAAATAATCTCAAAGGCTACCTTCTGAAACAACCAATTGACTGCGCCTGTTTAACTGCGCGTTTATATGCCGTTCTACAGGCAAGGACCCCAATCGAATTATAATCTCCGGAAACGTAATAATAACTTCCCAGACACCGGACGAAACAGTACAATGGCCAAAGCGAAACTAAAAAGAAAAGAAGCTCTAGCGAAAGGGGCCATCACAGACTTCTTTCCTCCGAATGTCCTCCCCAAAGAAAACTCCACTGCTATGGGAGAAGAGGATCCAGTGAATAACCCCACGGTGGCACCACATGAAATCAACTATGATGACAGACAATAACTCACTTCTAGATCTCTGCCTGTCAATGCAGAGGGCCATGACTCCAGCCCACCCACCACAGTCAGGCAACAACACACGGAACCCTACACCAAGTGCCCCATTACCTCAGAGGGATCAGGCCGAAAGACTATCCATATCTCCTAATTTAGCCCCGTTTCAGGAGCCTTCTGTCCTTGGAACCAATAGCGAATCCAGTCGAGTCTCCACTTCAAACACACTGGTCCTGGCTGAATTGCAATCCTCAGTGGCTTCCTTGCAGTTTGCCCTTAAAATTCTCCTGAAACTGTGTGAGCGTATTCTGGAGACTACTCTCACTTTTGCAGCAAAAGAAGGAGCCAAAGTCATCTCTGGGGTAGAAGAAAACTTGATCCCTAGGTCCACGGATAGTGACCCTGCACAGCCTCCTACAGATCCAATAGCTGTATCTGAACCTTCAGATGAGTCAGTAGTATACTTCTCACGCAAACAAAGAAGATTAGCTAGAAGAGCTGTGCGTGATAGTTTCTCCTCTACCTGCAACTGCTCCGGCAGGGAAACTGTCAAAAAAGGCCAAAAAAAGAGCAACTAGGGCATCGAAACCTAAAACGAAGGGCCCTGGCTCTCTTACCAGCTGGCTTATTCCCGACACTGTGAATGAGTCGATCTGTATGGAAGAAAATATACTTGACCTCGAATCATCCCATTTGAACAATGACCAGGAGAAGATCTCTTCTACTCCTAATAAAAGCCTGAGTAGGGCCCCATCGGCAATAAACATCCCTAATCCGCCTACCATCAATGAGCCCCCATTATCTGAACATTATAACAACCGATATGTATTATTAAAAATCTGTATCAGCAACATGAGCGAAACTGGCTTACAAGATCGGCTCTTATGACCAGGCTTCACTCAGTGCCTCAACTTTGTGTTCTCAGCTCCACAGACTTTGAATACGTGGAGCCTCTCCATGTTACCAACCCTAATGTCTCTGCGGTTCATTGTAAATTTTTGGCGACAGCTCAACTGATGCAAAGTTTCAAACAAACTTTTTTGGTTGTAGACAATGAGATCGATGCCGATCCTGAAATGGAAGATCCCAGCTGCCCCCGTAAGGCGGTCTCTTCGCCGGAAAAATCTCTGCTGGTAAAATCCCTCTCGCCTTCAAATCTACCCAAGGCGGATAAAGTTCAGATTGATGATGTACAGAAAGTCTTAAGTTGGCTGGCTGAATCCCTTACTCTAATTATAAACAAACAATGAGATCTCACCATTGCCTCATGGAATTGTAGAGGTTTTAACCACTTACTAACTTCAAGGATCAGTAGATATCTTAACAGACCATCTGAGCATTTGTCTACAGGAAACATGGTTGGTCTCCCCGGTGATCCTCAATGGATACACATTGTACCAGTCTTTTGCCAAGAAGGGACCCAGAGGTAGACCATTTGGAGGGTTGATTGTGGGTGTTAGGCAATCTGTTCAATCTCGCCGAATTACCACAAGTCAACCTGACAACATCTAAGCAGTTGAAATTATGGTCCCCCATGAAGATGTCACTGAAAGAATCCTACTCATAACCTCTTACAATCCACCAGGCGCTGTATGTAGAGAAGAAATACAAGAGGCGGTCCATGAGCTACTTAGCGAATGGACCATGATACTGGGAAACAACTCAGTCATATTCACAGGCGACTTTAACTGCCATATAAAGGGCTCGAAAGGCACTACCCTCAATCCTCTACTATACCCTAAGGGACGTATGCTACACAATATAGAGGATCCTGAAGGCCTAAACTGGCTACACTTCTTTTCAGACTGGGATTTGGAACTTATTAATGGGAGAACACGTAGCGACTATCCCGGTAAACATACTTGGCGTAATGCCTCTGTAACCAGTACTTTAGACTACATATTTGTTAGTCCAAATATAGCCACCAGAATTAAAAATATGAAGGTCACCTTGAATAACTGGAGCGACCATAGCCTCCTAACATTGACATTAGCAGTGGAGTGGTCAACTCCGAGCCCCTGCCCTTTGGGTAACTTGACGACAAATCAAGCTGGCACTTTCATTCGTTGGCACACAAAAAACATCAAAAATGCGACTCGCTCAACATATGCTGTTCTTCTCTACGATATCCAAGCCTTTACCAAATTCACTGCTAATGATATTGAAACATGGATTGCGGCTTTTTCATCATCACACGCTACTACATCTATTAGCAAGATGATACAAGATGGAATGAAGACCATACCTTTTGACAGGGCCATCCGAGATGCCAAACGAGTTCTAAGGGCTTCCATTCGAAAAGCAAGGGCTACTGCAGTGACACTTGAACAATTTATGGCTCAGAGTAGAACCTTAAAGAACAAATATCGCACCTGGATTAAGACGAAGAGAAGAGCAGAGAAGTTAAGCCTTTGGCAACAAATGGTTCAAGTAGTATGCTCCAAAAATACAAGAAACATCTGGGGTGTATTAAACGAAATGAGAGGCCCCATCCATCACACCATGGTCAACCCGATAGGTGCCCAGCAATGGTCTGAATTTCTGTCTACACATAACGCCTCGTTAACACCTACCCAGCATGGCAGCTGTGAATTGGTCCCCTCTTAGAAACCCTTTATTGTGTCCAACGAACTCAAATCAAATCACTAAAATCATCTAGAGCACCTGGACCTAACGGCTTAGCCAACGTTGTGTTGAAAAGTAATCCTGATTTCTGGGCCAGCCTGCTCAAGATCCAATTTGACAACATACTGGAACTGGCAACTTTCCTATTTCCTGGCAAACTTCCATATTAATCCCAGTCTTCAAGAGAGGAAACAGACTGGAACCAGGAAACTATAGATTGCCGTCTATGTTAGACTGCACAGGGAAGATATTTGCTTCGTTGCTTCTAGACAAATTGGAGACGTGGGCAGACAGAATTGGAATATTCAATCAATTCCAAAGCGGATTCAGGAAAGGATATACCACCACCATGAACCTGATGATTATAGATCTACTGAGTTCCGGCGCAAAGACCAGTGGAAAACCTCCTCTATATGCCTAGTTTATAGACTTTCGAGCAGCTTTTGACACAGTCCCCCGTGACAAACTCTGGTCCTCTATTATTTAAGAGCCTTACATCGACACACTACGGCTAAACTTAAGCTGGACTCCCAAGGCCATATGACCACTCCAGTTTTACAAAATCGCGGTGTAAAACAAGGCTGTGTCACAGCTCCTTTTCTATACAATGTATTCACATACGACCTACCCATAGCGGTATCTGCAGTGCACAACTGCCCTCCACGGATAGGATCCGAGCACTGCTCAGTGCTCGCTTATGCAGATGATCTGATCATCATGGACCACACATTTAGTGGCCTTTCAAGATCGGCCATGGCGCTCTGGGATTATGCCCATAAAAACGATCTGGTTATTAACAGTGATAAAACCCAACTAATGGTATTCTCAGCAAAAAAATTTGCCAGACCAAAGTTAGTTATACAGGGGATAGAGATAAAATACACCCCCATATACAAATACCTTGGGGTGGAGGTTGATGTTACAGGAGAATATCCTACCTGCATACAAAAGCGAATCACCAGAGCTGCACAACTAACAACATTAATACATCGCTTTGCAATTAATAATTGTGGTTACACTATGTGCAGATACTGGTTCCTACGGTTACCTACGGACTGCAGGCGCTTCTAAACATCAATTTAGGTTGGCTCCAAGTCATAGAAGGTAAATTCTGGAGGCGGATATTGGGCCTCCCTCAATGTATTCCAATGGCGATCCTAAGATTGGAATTGGGGCTAACTTCCCTGAAGGCTACTGTACTTAAAAGAAGAGCTGAGATCTACCTGAAGATGACTAACCAACCATTGAACTCCCTACTAAGCTCATTACATCAGGGAATTTCAAGGGTGGCTACTCTCTACCATCTAGAAACTTATATGGAAAACCTATACAAGGAGATTGGCTGGATTCCTGCACTGAGGAGCACACTCGACGTATCAAAGACGGCTCTTCCCAAACGAATAGATCTATGGGACTGGCTCGAGAATTTCGATCATCTGAGTAAACTTACAAAGTATCAATTTGTAAAGTATAGACTATATACCTACTTGAAACCACAGCTGTACTTCAATTTGAACCCTTCCAGTAAGCTTAGACGTTTCCTTCTGTTGCTGCATCTTGACTGTTTACCGGTGCTAGCAAATAAGTGGATAGAAAACCATCTACTGCCACACGAAGGATATTGTCGTATGTGCAAGAACATTTCCACTAACGAAACAGCTATACACCTTCTAACAGCCTGCACGTCAATGCTTAAAATATATGAACTATGCTAGGGGAAAGTGGTTCATAATTTCGATCACATAGAGGCCCCATGGTTTTGGTATCACAGCTTAAATTCGACCTCTTTAAAAACTCACATAACTATGTACAGTATATGGCTGAGCATTGAGAAATCTCTGGACCTCACCATCTAGCCCGAACAATAACTCAATTCCATGCCAGTTTATTGGGCCAGCAGGATATGTCCCCCATCGCATGACTTGTGGAGATCATTATCTTCTCGAGGACCATTGGTTTACGATACGTGATACTGTGAAACTAAATGAAGATATTTACAACATCACTGACTGAGGGAAGGCTTTGGCCTCTGAAAATTAAATGAAGTACACTTTTGCATGACGCATTGCATAAAAATGTTTTTGCGGTAGTCACTGTTTTATGCTTTATGCTCTATGACACAGTAGCACCATATTGTTTTTATCATTGTTTTTGCCATTGTTATTTAGAATGATTTCTTATCCTTCTTTACCGCCGGAAATCTCATGATTAGAATAACTAATTTTTAAATTTCCTTTTCTGTATTAATTTTAATTTCAAGTGAGGTTTTAGTCTTCCCATTTATGTCTGGTATTTTTTTGTCCGGTTTTATTTTTTATTTCTATTCATAAATGTGTAAAGTTTAACTGTTCTCACGTTATTAAATAAATCCTTGGTAAATCCTTGAACTATAAGGACAGAGAGAAGTTCCTGGAACATTTTCTTAAAGGGGGCACAATCAGCAGAGCATCAGCGACCATCACAGCATACCCAGACTACACTTTCCTGGTGCAGAAGCAGCGACTAAGCTATGTGTCAGTCAAAAGAAGATTGCAGGAAGCCGGCTTCAAGTATATGCTACTGTACCCACCGCAACTGAAGGTCCTGCACTAAGACGGAGCGGTTTTTTTCGAGACTCCGGAGGACGTGACACAGTGGATGGATTTGTTGAACTGCCTTGCCGGAGCAGATGATCAGATGGAAAACAGAGGGGATAAGTGAATTTGTTTTTCCCTAAATGACATGCTAGTGGACAACATCTGGGCAGCTATGCACAATAATGCAAATAATATAGATTTGGGACTAGGTGTTCAAAACATGGCACATAAGTTGTAGACAAATAGGAGACGCTAGTGCTGCTCCTAGAAAGCAGCGAGTGGAATCATGTTATCAACCCCAGTAGTTAGGTAGTTTAGTAAGGATACAGGTAGTGCAGTATTCTCCTGCAGCGTTCTAAGAACCGACTATTGTTCGAGAAAAGGACGAGATGCGGGGTAGCCTGAGATCCAGGGATGGAGCTGGGCAACAGTTGGGGATAGTTGTGGTAGTGGGAGGGGAGGGGAGGGGAGGGAGTTGGTGGAATTAAAAGGAACAGGGCCTACACTAATGCACACAGAGGAGGAATATGAGAATGGAGCAGGATTCCAAAGTGATAATTGAATATGGGAGACCTTAACATTGTTAACGGGAACTTCAGGTGAATTAACAGTTATATAAAGAGGAACAGGATAATGACATACCTCAAACACCAAAAGGTGGAAATAGCACTCCTACAGGAGACCCACCTCACCAAGGATAAACAAAAGATAATGGGCCTCATTACGAGTCCGGCGTTAACCGAGGCGGTAAAACCGCCTGGTTAACGCCGGACTCGTATTACCATTCCGCCTCCGTGATTCCCGGAATTACCGGGGCATCACAACCCCGGTTTTCCGGGAATCACGGAGGCGGAATGGTGTAAATCCCCATT
The DNA here is from genome assembly GCF_040938575.1 of Ambystoma mexicanum. Classification (NCBI taxonomy): domain Eukaryota; kingdom Metazoa; phylum Chordata; class Amphibia; order Caudata; family Ambystomatidae; genus Ambystoma; species Ambystoma mexicanum. The sequence goes on from NC_090923.1 coordinate 999,017,184, forward strand.
CCCATTGAGTCCTATGGGACTCAATGGGAATCGGGATCATGGAAACACCGGCAGCATCTTGTAATGCTGCCGGTGTTTCCTCGTCCGCCTGCAGGCGGGCGGTGTTAAACCCGCCAGGTCAGACCTGGCGGGAACATCACCTCCCGCCTGCAGGGGTCGGGATCAGGCGGTCCGGAAACAACGGTGGCGGCGGGTTTACCGCCACCGTTATTTCCGGACCGCCACGGTCGTAATGAGGCCCATTGTCACGGAAATGGTGTGGGGAGATAGTGGGCTCAGCATATTTTGCGTATGCCCGAGGTGTCCTGATTTGGGTTGCGCCAAAAGTCCCCTTTAAGGTCCTTCAGACTGCGGCAGACAACGATGGTAGGATGGCTATTGTCAGGGGTCTGATAGAAAATAATGAACCGTGCATCATAAATACATATGCCCCGAACCAAGACACCGCCTCTTACTTTAGATCATTATACTGTTACGCTCACCTGGTCTCTGCATGGGCGTCTGCTTCGTGGGAAGTGTCTGGTCCTTCTCCGCCTCTCCGAATTCCTCTCTCCCTCTTCCTAACAGGACTGCTCCTATAATGGAGAATTTCTGGTATGTTAAAATGTTTAAACAAGTTCCCACCCAATGGTAGCCCTGGTGCCCTTCATTTGAGTTTTTGGGTAAGTATTTCTCATGCTCACCTTATGTATTTAGTATACAAGCTCTCCGTCCTGCTTGTTCTCAGCAGGGGCGCAGTTACTGCTGTACGAGCAGAGTTACTTCACTGGTTCGTTTGACTGCTTGTGCAGATTAGCCAAGTCCACTGCGGTGACGACTGCCGTTTCCACTTGCTATGGGGTTTCTTCTTGCTGGTGCTTTATGCGCTTGTTAGCGTCCAAATGTTCAAGCACCCAGGTAAGTTCTTCTTTTTTGTGTGCTTTCCTTATATGTCCTTTATGTGTGACCTAGTCCTAGATCACTGTGGTTGCTGTGCAAGTTTTAAAGTCCTTCTCTTTCTTTTGCAGAGCCCGGGTGATGCAAGTGCGTGGTTTGGAAGCGGCGTGTTGGCTCCGGTGTGGCTGTTATGCATGATACCTTAGCGGAACTCCAGGACTAAGGAGGTAAGTATATTTTTCTGAGTCCGTAAGACTTCAGTGAATACTTAGTTCCGATGCACTCACTGTGTCTTCTTTCTTCCTTACAGGTGCAGGTATCGGGTGGGATCGGCTGCACTTGCAAGGCCGTAAGCTTCCAAAGGTATGAAAACCCACTGCAACAGACGTCTCAGATAACGAGAGATTTCCGGATGCAAGATGTGCAGGTGAGTCGAGTTCGCAATGCAGGAGCGGGCAGCGCAGGTGTTTAGTGCTCTTTTCCTCTTCTTTCTCCAGGTACAGGCAGCGGTGAGTGTTACGCTGTGAACAGATTAACCAAAGCGCATGCTGGAGTCGGGGCGTGGCTTATATAGCCTGCCATGCCCAGGAGTCTCGGCCACACCCAAACACTAGTCTGCATAGGCTAGTTGCATGGAATGGAGGCTGTGGCCCTACGCCCTCCATGTTGAATGGTGTATAGTTCCTCAGGCCTATTCTTACAATGAGCCTGGCGCAGCAAGTGCCCTTTCCAGGACTTTTCCTGCGGGATATTGGTGTCACACTTTGATGCACAAACCCCACAGCTACATGAGGGCGGTGTTGCATACGTGCCCTTGACCCACAGATCATGACAGTACTCCACCCCGCCCCGCCAAGGCCCCTCTCAAGGATGGTCCCTTCTTCGGTCCGGGTTTAGTTGGATGATTGTGATGAAAGTGTCTTATTAAATGTGAAGCATGGACTTGGTCACAGGGTTCCCATGATCTATCTTGTGGCCCATAGCCTTTCCAGTCAACCAGATAGTAGAGGGTGGATTTAACCACCTTGAAGTCCAAGATTTCCTTGACTTCAAATTCCGGCTCGTTGCCCACTATCACAGGAGCCGGAGGGCTGTTGATTCGGGTACCGAGTTGGACCGGTTTTAAGAGTGAAACGTGGAACACTGAGTGGATACGCATAGTTGGAGGTAGAGCTTATTTCACCGCTACAGGGTTGATTATTGCCTTGATGATGTAGAGGCCCAGGTATCTGGGGCAGAAGGCTTGTGCGCCTTTCACTGGAACATGTTGAGATGCTAACCAAACTGCATCCCCGACTTGGTATATTGGGACTCCGGTGTTGGTCTGCAAGTTTCTTTTGTCATTCCTTCGCTTTGTTCAGGTGTTCTGTTGCTTCCTTGAACACTCAAGTGATTGTGGCATGTAGAGTAGTTACAGCTGGCATTCTGAGAGATTCAGGTAGGTCGAAGTTTGAAGTGCGTGGGTGTCGCCCATATAGTATATAAAAGGGGCTCTACCCTGTGCTAGTGTGAATTGAGTTGTTGTACGCATATTTGGTGATCCATAAAATATCCTTCCAGGTACTCGCCGTTTGGTGCAACATTCATCTGAGGTATTGCTCTAGTGTCTGGTTTGTCCGTTCGGTTTGGCCGTCTGTTTAGGGATGGTGGCTAGTGGACAGACGGACATCGATCTGCGCACTGACTTCCCCGGTCAGAAATCAGGATGGAAGGGAATCCGTATAGACAGACGACTAGTTCCAGGAAAACGTAAGCCAGGGTGGATGCAGTTGGTAAGTCCTTCAGGGGAATGAAATGGGCCATCTTCGTGAACAAGTCTACCATGACTAGGATGGTAGTATAACCCTTGCAGGGAGGTAAGTCCATGATGTAGTTAAGTGATAGGGTATGCCAAGGTGTAGGTGAAACAGCCAGGGGTTGTAAGAGACCTGCAGGTTTCTGCTTCTGAGATTTGTTTTGTGCACAGATTCCACAGGAGGATACAAAATGGACTACATCTTTACGCTAGGTTGGCCACCAATAATGTCTCTTAATCTTAGCCAGTGTTTTGGCTCTTCCCGCGTGTCCTTCCACCAAAGCATCATGATAGCTGAAAATTATCTGGTTTTGGAACTTTTGATCTGGGAGTTATAGACGTCCTTGGTAGTAAGGAAGTCTGTCATGAATTGTGTGTTTCTCACTTTTGGCTTGGCTGACCAGGTCTGTTGCGCTTTCTCGTCTATCTGGCTCTGAATTTCGTTCTTTAAATCTTGCAGAGACTTGATTGCCGTAAGGCCCAGGATTTTCTCTTCCGGAATGGTGGGCACTGGTTCTGGGATGGTATATGCCTCTTCCCCTTCACCCATACGAGATAGGGCGTATGCCTTGCCATTCCTCACCCCTGGGCGATAGGTGATGATGTAATCTTACTTGGCAAAGAATAGCGCCCACCTGTGTTGACGAGACTGGGCTTTTGCTGATTTCAAGTATTGTAGGTTGCGATGATCTGTGATCACTGTGACTGTATGCCTGTCTCCCAGGAGATAATGTCTCCAGGCCTTGAATGCTGCTTTAATGGCTAGGTGCTCCTTGTCTGTTGTGGCATAGTTTTGGTCGTGCAAATTCACTGCCCCGGAGCTAAACGCGACTGGGTGTAATTGACCAGTATCTGGATCCTTTTGTGAGATAGTACTGCTCCCATGGCTATGCTGGAGGCATCGGTTTCGACTCCGTATGGAAGATCAGGTCGAGGATGATGTAGTATCAGAGTCGTAATAAATCTTTGTTTCAGGGTCTGGAAGGCATCTTCAGCTTCTGCGGACCAGTGGGAATGCTGGTTTTTACAAAGTAGTGATGTGAGCGGATGTACAATATGGGAGAATCCGTGGATGAAACCGCGCTAGAAATTCGCGGATCTGAGCACACTATCAACTTCTTTTATGGATGTTGGCGATAGCCAGTTAGGTGTGGTATCCACCTTGTGGGTGTCCATTTGAATGCCTCGTGGAGTAAGGATAAATCCTAGGAATTCGACTTCCTTCACATGGAAGAAGCATTTTTCCAACTTGGCATAGAGCCAGTGTTGTCTGAGTTTTTCCAGGAGAGCTCTAACGTGGATGACATGATCGCGCTCAGTGGCTGAGTATATCAGAATATCGTCTATGTAGACTAACGCACAGACATCAAGTAGTTCTCTTAATACATCGTTCATGAAGAATTGGAACATGGCAGCAGCATTACATAGCCCAGGGGGCATGACCTGGTACTCGAATGTCCGTACTTAGTACGGAAGGCGGTCTTCCACTCGTCTCCTTTTTTGACTCTTACTAGGTGGTGCGCTCCTCGGAGGTCCAGCTTGGTGTAAATCTGAGCATCTTTGACCTGGTCCAGCAATTCCGGGATGAGGGGCAAAGGATATAGTTTTTTTTACCGTTTCTTGGTTCAGCGCTCGATAGTCAATACAAGTTCTGAAATCCCCCTCCTTCTTTGGGATGAAGAAGAGGGTTGAGGCTGCTGTTGACTTGGATGGTCGAATAAAACCGTTTTGAAAGATACTGGTCCAGGTAGGTTTTTAAGAGGAGATTTTCCTGCTCCGTGAGGGCATATGTACGACTGCATGGGATCTGAGCACCAGGAATGAGGTTGATTTGGCAGTCGTAAGGCCTGTGAGGAGGTAACGTGTTTGCTTGTTCCTTTTAGAAAACATCCTGAAAGTAGATGTATTCCTGCGGTAACGTACTTGTTAAGCCCAACATCACTTCTTTTGCAGGTGGAAGTCTTTTTCGCTCTTGTTGATGAAGGAACTGCCTTGTAGCATGACCGAGCACATTCGTTGGAGAAGGTCAGACTTTTTGCGCGCCAGTCGATTTGAGGATTATGGATCTACAACCATGGTATTCACAGGATCACTCAAAAGTAGGAGGCACTGATGAGGTCGAAGACGATGGGCCTCATTACGAGGATGGAGGTAAGGGAAAAACCATGCCGGTAAAGGATTACCGGAATCGCATACCGCTCTGGGCTTTTCCGACCTGAGAACACGGTATTAGAGGCACCGCTAATAACAGTGCCTCTAATAGCGGTATGGGTGCGGGCACGCAGCCCTTCATGCCGGCAATACCGGCATGCCATAAACAGGAGGACATCACAAGTTAGGCGGACATGCAAATACCGGCATCAAGAAGGCACTAAAAGTGGATACCGGCATGCTGGCAATACTGGCATTGCAAACCACCCGTAAACTGCTATGTGCAGTGTTCTCAACTGCCACAGGTGCACACAATCAGCACAGGTGGAGGAAATGTAGACTGGGCCAGCACAAAAGGAGCACACCACACCCCTTCCCACACCAAAATGATTCCAATACTAGTAGCAATACTGGGGCTGGAGGACATGCTTGCATTGCTACACCAGCAAAAAGAAGAAGAACAACAACAGGCAGCACAGAGGAGACGCAGGAGGAGGAGGGTGAGACAGGCACAGCATGCCCCACCAGTACAGGCAGTTTTACCACGCAGGCAGCCCCCAATCCCTCGCATCAGAGCCAGTCCCTTCAACCTAACCCCTGAGCAGATCCACACTCTGTACCGTCTGGACTGGGACACCATCACCACCATTGTGGACATGATACACAATGACATTGCCAGCCTCATTGATATCCGTATCGCCATCCCCCCTCTAGTGAAGGTAGTGTCTGTGCTCCACTTCCTGGACATAGGCACCTACCAGCACACGGTGGGGCAGATGCATGGCATATCACAACCATTATTCTCACGCCCGCTGAACCAAGTGCTCGATGCACTCCTGAAGAACACAAGCGACCACATATCCCTACCACGGACTGCCCAGGAGATCTCCAACACCAAAATTGGCTTCCATGCACTGCCAGGTATCCCAAATTGCATCTGTGCCCTCGACTGCACCCCTGTGGAATTGGCAGTCACACATGCCATGGAGGTAGTGTACCGCAAACTATATTTCATGATCACTGCTTCCAAGGAGTCAGGACCAGCCCAACGTCCTTGGAAGCAGGCCCCTAACCCTGATCCTAGGCACCAGCCGGTCCCCACAGGGACCTTTTGGACCTTGTCCTGGCGCCGGTGGCACCAGGATCATCATTGGTGTGAAGGTGCTTGGGTGGACTTACCTGTGGCAGACCATGCTGCTTACTTACCAGACTCTTAGAAGTCCTCGGTGAACTGGGACTACTTTCTTACCTGGGTGGGGCAGCTCCACTCCCTGGATACAGCACTGGAACTCTTCTGGAAGCAGGAACTCTTTTCTTACCTAGGCGGGGCCGTGGAAGGAGACGCCTCATCACTCCTAGGCTATTTAAACCACACCCGATTGTTGAAACGTGCTTCGCGTTATTCTGCATCTGCAGCAGAACGCTCACCGAGTCTGTTCCAGCCTTTCTTCTTTGGATCCTGAACCTGCAAGAATTATACTTACCATTCCTGTACCCGATCAACATCAGCACCTGCAAAAGACCAGAAACAACAGGTTAGCAGAACGAACTTTAACACGCAGTGCTTACTTACCTGATCCATCGGCAGCGGCCGTGTCTCACGCTGCACCTTCGCCGGCAAAGATAAACAGCATTTCCATACTCACTGGCACGCTGTGCATTCCGGCTTCTTCACGCTGCATCTTCACCTGCAAAGATAAACAGCATTATCATACTTACTGGCACGCTGTGCATTCCGGCTTCTTCACGCTGCATCTTCACCTGCAAAGATAAACAGCATTATTCTACTTACCGGCACGCTGTGCATTCCGGATTCTTCACGCTGCATCTTCATAGACAACAGCAGTGTTACACTTACCGGCACGCGGCGAATTCCGGATTTCTTCATTCTGCATCGTCGCCTGCAAAGACAAAGAAAGAGACAGTAAGAGCGCTTGCCATACTTACGCAATTCCAGGCGCTTCACCGCCACGCATAAAAAGACTATAAAGAGTAAAGGTGTCCAGAAACTTACCGGTCGTGCAGACAACGACGGTACCCATCCTCTGAAGTCAAGAGGCCAACGTTTCACCAGTGAAGGAACTGGCAACGGCACCCTGCACTAGACGCAGATGGAGAGCCCAGCATTCACCTATCTAAGGTGAGCACGTGGACCGGGGAGGGGGGCTCAACAGTCAGGCTGAGAGGAGAGAGATAGGGACATTCACAACCCAGACCTTTAACCCCCATATTATTTCACCTGCAGAAACCTCACCCTTCGAGTCCGACACACAGTGCGGAGAGGTTCGACCCCAGAAGCCAACCGAATCCTGCACATCACGTTTCGTGTTACAGACACCTTCCTGCCAAGACCCGCGCCTCCGTGGGAATCAGGTGAGCGTTACAGTACGCGAAGCCCACCACAAAACTGCTACCCAGGCGCAATGGAAACCTCAGATACTGATCAACTAGCCCAGTTGCTTGGGGAATTAAGAGCAGAAGTACATGCAGCTTGCCAGGAAACGAGCTCTCTAAGAAGAGAACTGATAATTTCTAAGGAGCGAACAGAGGACCTTGCTAGGCAGTTGTTACAAACGCAGGCAGGACAGACACCTTTGCCCGTTCCAGGAGGGAGTTATCCTTCTGCATCAGCTTCAAATCCAGTGCAAATCAATCTGCCCGGTAATGTGCCCTTGGCTCCGCCCGAACGCTTTGCTGGTGATCCAAAGAAATTCGCAGTGTTCATCAACGAGTGCCGCCTGCACTTCTTATGTCGACCAGTTGCATTCCCAACAGACCAGGCCAAGGTGGCTTTCGTGCTTTCTTATCTCAGTGGCAGCGCTGCAGATTGGTCGATCCCTTTAGTCACCCAGGATGATCCGGTTTTACACGATTTTCAAGCCTTCCAGTCCAGCATGGAGAAACTGTTCGCAAGACATGCACAAGGGCAGGCCTTGGACAATGAACTTCTCTCATTACGACAGGGTAACCAAGACCTCTTGACTTATATAGCCTCTTTCAATAGACTCATAATGGAAACACAATGGCCCGAGGACAAGAGAATAACGCTTTTCTACAGAGGCCTACGTGGAGAGCTCAAGGATGTGCTAGCGCAAGTTGTGAATCCTCCACAAGAATGTTCGGACTATATTGACTTAGTTGTCCAACTGGACCATAGACTACAGAACAGGAAGGCAGATCATTCCAGATTTGATACCCGAGTGTTTTCTAAACCACAGACCTCGAATAAGGGAGCTGACACTGTGAAACCCATGCAAATAGGGGGCATGAGAGGACCTTTAACCCAGAAAGAGCGGGAAAGAAGAAGGCAGCTGCAATTATGCCTCTATTGCGGTAATTCAGGACACTTTCTTTGGGACTGTCCCGTGAAACCAGCTAAGAAGACTGTAGGAGCCGCGGATACCTGTACCACAAATTCTGAGCAGGGAAACGACCTCGCCCGACAAGAGTAGAGGTCCTCTTGCCGAGCGTTAAGATCTGTCCCGTGACCTCGCATTTCGTGATACCCATGGTCCTCATTAGTCCTGAACGTCCGGATCGTTTGCATGCAATTGAAGCTTACATTGACAGCGGAGCAATCGGTAACTATGTGGACCGTGAAATGGTATCAAGGATGAATCTACCCCTTGTCCCTAAGGCAGTAAAAGACGTCATCACTACTGTGGATGGCACGGAGATAGCCTCCGGACCAGTAACGCATGCCACCCAAGAAGTGACGTTGTTGAGTCACAATGGACACCGGGAGAGAATAGTGTTCGATGTAATCAAGGCCCCTCAGTTCCAGATCATTCTGGGAATCCCTTGGTTAGAGAAGCACAATCCTCAGATTGATTGGCGAGCAAAGACGGTTCAGTTTCCAGAGTGTTCTACCACTTGTTATCCTCGACCTGATGTTTCACTAGCGGCGATCTCTTCTGAGGAGATTCTCAAATTACCTCCCGAATACCAGGAGTTCCAAGACGTCTTCCAGAAGGATCAAGCTAACACCCTACCTCCTCATAGGTCTTACGACTGTCAAATAGATCCGATACCTGGAACAACTCCTCCTTGCAGCAGGATCTATGCCCTCACCGAGCCAGAGAACCTTCACCTCAGACAGTACCTGGACCAATACCTAGCTAACGGGTTTATCCGTCCTTCAAAATCTCCAGCTTCATCGGCTTTGTTCTTTGTTCCGAAAAAGGAAGAAGACCTTAGGACTTGCATAGATTACCGCGCCCTGAGTCAGATCACTGTTAAAAACAGATACCCGTTACCTTTGATCCCTGAACTCCTGGGCCAAGTCAAAGATGCATGTATATACACAAAGCTGGATCTCAGAGGAGCCTACCACTTGGTACGGATCAAAGAGGGCGATGAATGGAAAACGGCCTTCCGCACCAAGTACGGGCTATTCGAATATCAAGTGATGCCCTTTGGACTGTATAATGCTCCTGCTGCTTTCCAATATTTTATGAACGATGTCCTTAGAGAGCTCATTGACGTGTGTGTAGTTGTCTACATTGACGACATCCTCGTATATTCATCATCTGAAGAAGAACATCAGAGACACGTTAAAAAGGTTCTCGAGAGATTGCGTCAACATAGTCTTTTTGCTAAGCTTGAGAAATGCGTTTTCAACGCAACGGAAGTCGAGTTCCTGGGATTCATATTGTCACCTAACGGAGTCCATATGGATTCAAAGAAAGTTGATGCAATTATCAAGTGGCCATCACCAACCTCTGTAAAAGGAGTTCAAAGCATGTTAGGATTCGCTAACTTTTACCGCAGATTCATTCCTGAATTTTCCCGGATAGTCCAGCCCATCACCGCTCTGTTGAAAAAGAACAAACGTTTTGAGTGGTCTTCTGAAGCGGAACAAGCTTTTCAAGACTTAAAAGCTAAATTCATTTCTGCACCTGTTTTAAAACATCCTCGCCCAGAACTTCCTTACATCATGGAAACGGATGCTTCTAGTCTTGCTATGGGAGCAGTGTTATCACAAAGAGATTCCGTCACAAACCAACTACATCCGGTTGCCTTTTGGTCCCACAAGTTTTCGCCTCCTGAGATCAACTATTCAATTACAGACAAGGAACTTTTGGCCATCAGATCGGCCTTTAAAGCCTGGCGGCATTATCTTCTTGGAGCCAGACACACAGTCACCGTAATGACTGACCACCGCAATTTACAATATCTAAAGACAGCCAAAGCTCAGTCTTCCAGACAGCTTCGCTGGGCTCTGTTCCTAGCAGAATTTGACTTTATAATTACTTATCGACCAGGTAGTAAGAACGGAAAGGCGGATGCCCTCTCCCGGATGGGAGTAGATGAACATTTGATCAATCCAGATCCAATACCCATAATCCCAGAACAAAGGATTTTGGGTTTGGTCAGCACTCAATCTTTTGAAGACATCAAGACCACGGTGAAATCGCTTCTAACTCCGACCGATTTGCAGGACTGGCAATTAAAGGGAAAAGAATTCTCAGTAAATCAAGACCTACCATATTTCCGAGGATGATTGCACTTGCCCTGTGAGAAACTACAAAAACAAGTAATCTCCGGTTATCATGATTCTCTAATGGAGGGGCACCCTGGCATTACCAAAACCATGGAAAAGATTAAAAGACATTTCTGGTGGCCATCGTGGAAAAGGGATATTAGAGACTTTGTAATCTCCTGCGGTGTGTGTGCCCAGAATAAAAGTCAAAAGCAAAAACCAGCCGGCCTATTACAGCCACTTGACATTCCTCCATACCCTGTCCATGGATTTTATCACGGACTTACCTCCATGCTTGGGATATACTACCATCTTAGTAGTCGTGGATCTATTCTCGAAAATGGCTCACTTCATACCCTTGAAGGGTCTGCCTTCAGCCTCAGTATTGGCCCGGGAATTCTTGGCAAACATCGTTCGCTTACACGGTTTTCCTTCGGTTTTAGTCACCGTTAGGGGAAGTCAATTCATCTCCCACTTCTGGCGCAGTTGCTGTCGTCTAGCCCAAGTTGATGTAAGACTTTCGACCAGTCACCATCCCCAAACTGACGGACAAACCGAAAGGACAAACCAGACATTAGAACAATATCTACGCTGCATGCTCCAACAAACAGAGAAACCCTGGAAGGACATTCTTTGGATCGCTGAATACGCTTACAACAATTCGACTCATTCTGGAACCGGGAAGACTCCTTTTTTCCTATTATATGGACACCATCCTAGAACCTCCAACCTGGATCCTCCCCAAGAAATTGAAGCACCTGCTGTGCATCACTTGCATTCGGAGATCACCTGTGCCTTTAAGGAAGCCACTGCACATCTGCAAAGAGCTAAAGCTCAATTCAAAAAGGCAGCCGATCGGCACCGTAAAGAGGCCCCTCACTACGCTGTAGGAGATAAAGTCTGGTTATCCACTAAGCACCTGCCTTTAAAAGGACCCCGCACTTTCATCCCGAGATACCTTGGGCCCTACCTCATATCTGCCATAATTAATCCGGTGGCTGCCAAATTGGAATTACCTACGCATATGAAAATACATCCAGTATTCCATGTCTCCTTATTAAAACCAGTACAGCCAGAAACCCGATTGACTGAACTCCCAGAACCCGTTTTGGTAGACGGAGAACTCTAATTCGAAGTGAAGAACATCCTAGACTCCAAAATTTCCAGGTCTAAATTATACTATCTGGTTGATTGGAAAGGATACGGTCCCCAGGAAAGGTCTTGGGAACCCTCAGAACATGTCCACGCACCTCGTCTGGTCAAGAGATTCCATCTGAATCACCCCGACAAGCCAAAGCCCCCGGGAAAGACACACTTAGGAGGGGCCTTGAGGGGGGATACTGTCATGATCACTGCTTCCAAGGAGTCAGGACCAGCCCAACGTCCTTGGAAGCAGGCCCCTAACCCTGATCCTAGGCACCAGCCGGTCCCCACAGGGACCTTTAGGACCTTGTCCTGGCGCCGGTGGCACCAGGCTCATCATTGGTGTGAAGGTGCTTGGGTGGATTTACCTGTGGCAGACCATGCTGCTTACTTACCAGACTCTTAGAAGTCCTCGGTGAACTGGGACTACTTTCTTACCTGGGTGGGGCAGCTCCACTCCCTGGATACAGCACTGGAACTCTTCTGGAAGCAGGAACTCTTTTCTTACCTAGGCGGGGCCGTGGAAGGAGACGCCTCATCACTCCTAGGCTATTTAAACCACACCCGATTGATGAAACGTGCTTCGCGTTATTCTGCATCTGCAGCAGAACGCTCACCGAGTCTGTTCCAGCCTTTCTTCTTTGGATCCTGAACCTGCAAGAATTATACTTACCATTCCTGTACCCGATCAACATCAGCACCTGCAAAAGACCAGAAACAACAGGTTAGCAGAACGAACTTTAACACGCAGTGCTTGCTTACCTGATCCATCGGCAGCGGCCGTGTCTCACGCTGCACCTTCGCCGGCAAAGATAAACAGCATTTCCATACTCACTGGCACGCTGTGCATTCCGGCTTCTTCACGCTGCATCTTCACCTGCAAAGATAAACAGCATTATCATACTTACTGGCACGCTGTGCATTCCGGCTTCTTCACGCTGCATCTTCACCTGCAAAGATAAACAGCATTATTCTACTTACCGGCACGCTGTGCATTCCGGATTCTTCACGCTGCATCTTCATAGACAACAGCAGTGTTACACTTACCGGCACGCGGCAAATTCCGGATTTCTTCATTCTGCATCGTCGCCTGCAAAGACAAAGAAAGAGACAGTAAGAGCGCTTGCCATACTTACGCAATTCCAGGCGCTTCACCGCCACGCATAAAAAGACTATAAAGAGTAAAGGTGTCCAGAAACTTACCGGTCGTGCAGACAACGACGGTACCCATCCTCTGAAGTCAAGAGGCCAACATTTCACCAGTGAAGGAACTGGCAACGGCACCCTGCACTAGACGCAGATGGAGAGCCCAGCATTCACCTATCTAAGGTGAGCACGTGGACCGGGGAGGGGGGCTCAACAGTCAGGCTGAGAGGAGAGAGATAGGGACATTCACAACCCAGACCTTTAACCCCCATATTATTTCACCTGCAGAAACCTCACCCTTCGAGTCCGACACACAGTGCGGAGAGGTTCGACCCCAGAAGCCAACCGAATCCTGCACATCAAGTTTCGTGTTACAGATACCTTCCTGCCAAGACCCGCGCCTCCGTGGGAATCAGGTGAGCGTTACACTATACCACTCCATCAACGTGCAAATGGTATGTGACACAAACAAGATCATCACGCATTGTTGTGCCCTATTTCCCGGATCAACCCATGATTCAATGGTCCTGCGGAACTTCACAATACCACGCTACATGGAGCGACTTGCCGGACAACGTTCCTGGCTTCTTGGTGAGTTGCATGGCAAGCACATGGCAGTGCGATGGGGGGGGGGAAGAGATGCATACTTCACCTGGGTGAGATTGGGGGGGGATGAATACTTCACATGGGTGAGATGGGAGAGATGCATACTTCACCTGGGTGAGATTGGGGGGGGGAGAGATGCATACTTCACCTGGGTGAGATTGTGGGGGTGGGAGAGATGCTTACTTCACCTCGGTGAGATTGGGGGGGAGATGCATACTTCACCTGGGTGAGATTGGGGGGGGGATGCATACTTCACCTGGGTGGTATTAGTTGAGGGACTGAACAATGCCCATACTGAAATACAATGTGCCCCAAAGCAGCCCAGACTGAACCTGACACATGAAACCAATATGCAAGACGTAAGCTGCAAAACAATGACAACATGCCAGTACTGCAACCGTACCATATCCATCGACATGTACACTGCACATCATCAGACCGTACCCTCTACAACACAATGCAGCAACATGCTGTCAGTATGCCCAATGCAAATGACCGCTGAACAGCATCACACCAGACATGCGTCCATGATTGCGTACAAAGGAATCACACGAAGCCAATATACAGAATGTCACTGGCACACCACCATAGAAGTGCAGAATGCCAGCATGAGGACATCAAGCGTGGAATGGCAGATCATTAAGAGTCTGGTTCCAACGGTGACCGGATCAAAGCATACGATTAACTATACATCACCTAGATCAGTGGTCTTCAATCTTTTTTGGCCTGGGCCCCCCTGAGCAAAGTTTGGGCAGGCCAGGCCCCCCCTAAAAGTGCCAGATGGACAGTATGTAGAAATCGCTATGAACTTTTGCGCGCCATCACCGCACCCTACTCCGAGTACAGACCCTGGGCTCTCCCCACCCTACTCCCACCACTATCCCAGTGCTGCCGCCCATCCTGCTCCCACCACAGTCCCATAACACAAGCATACACACATCCATACACATTTAAATAAAATATAAATCACCATAAATGTACCTTCTGCAGGGGCCCAAGTGTGGTTCCTAAAATGGCCCACTCCAGGTTGCTCTGCCCGTATGTGCGAGGAGGCGCAGGAGCACCCCCCTCGCACATGCATACATGCAGTGCCCCAGCCAGCATTTCCAATGAGCTATGCAAGGCTGGCAAAGCAAAACACCCCCAGCGTTGCATGGCTCACTGATCATGTGCGGCTGGGGAAATGAACTGCCAAAGGCAAACAGTGTTTCCCTTTGACAGTTCAACCAGCCCAGGAGCACTCCCTCAGCTGGAAAAAGCAGCTGACGGCGTGCTCAGTGTTTCACTGGGCTGGCTCCTCAACTCCTCCATAATGGGTGAGGTGGCCAGGGGGTGGACACCCCCTCACCCATTATGGATGAGCCAGCAGGCTTGGACTGGCCTATATGGAAATAGGGCAATGGCCATACCAAAAATACAAAATGCTAGTGTAGGCCAGTCAAAATGGCCCCTCTTTTGGCCAATGTGGGCCAGTTTGAGGAGTTTCTTCACTATGCAGCTAGTAGTTTTGACCATTGTTGCTGAATAAATATTCTTTAAATATCACAATTTGTTTACATTTGAACGATTTGAACAAAAACAACCCCTTGGGTACTATTCAAACAGTCTGTGACTAAAGGACTGAAGATCCATTTGCAACTGCTGGCCATTTTTTCATTGGTGCCCAAGATCATTTTATGGTCCAGTCTGACCACGTGAGCTGCCCCTTCCCATTTCCTCCAATCTAAAAAAAGAAAAGAAAAAAACATTTATTTATTTTTTACATTTCATGTGGGGCACTGGCGCCCCTCCACCCCCTGGGATGCGGCAAAGCCCCCCTGGGGGCGCGCCCCACAGTTTGAAGACCTCTGACCTAGATCATGGCAACAAATGCCGTAGGCAACCACAGTGCATGAACACTAGCAAGGAATAGGGCACCCTGCAGCAACTAGACGATGCTATGCACACCCGTGGACCATGTGACTTCACACATTGCGGTTACTTTGAACATTTCCATTCATGCAGGGATATGTGGATGTGAGCAACAAATTACTGCAGGCTTGTGTGTGATAGGTACAGGTTACATTTGATGAAATCACTTACACATAACCAATGTTGCGCCCATGCAGATGATGCTGGCTATCCCTTGAAGAGGTGGCTTCTTACCCCTGTCCGGAACTCGCAGAACAGGCATGAAGAGGACTACAATCGTGCACATACCCGTACCCGTGTGGTGAACGAGCAGACCTTTGGCCTTTTGAAGGCACTGTTTCGCTGACTCAGCAGGTCAGGTGGGGCTGTCTGTACGGGCATGAGAAGGTGGCCAGGATCAGCATGGCATGTGTCATGCTGCACAACATGTGCATCAGACGGAACGTGCCTCTGCCCCCTGACCTTGAACTACAACAGCCTGGTGAGACTGAAGAGGAGGAAGAAGAAGGGGTTGCACGTCAGGCAGGTGGCGATGCGCAGGAGGGACGTGTTGTGCGCCAGAATCTGATAGACCAATATTTCTAATACACATGGATGCGGAGGGTGCAATGGATGTGGGACTCAGGGCACTGGGTGTTGGGGGGGGACATGGACACTGTGCACTGTTCACCAATAAAGCACACATACACAATAACCAATATCCAGTCATTTGATTGTTCGTGACACAATGGGTGTATTAACCATAAAGTGCATAAACCCTCCACCCCAAACACCCTCTTCCCCCTCCCCGTCAACTCCCCCAAACACCCTCTCCCCCCTCCCCCGACAACTTCCCCAAACACCCTCTCCCCCCGTCCACCTCCCCCCACAACTCCCCCACACATGGTGTGCACTTCAGTGCAGCATTAGTCCGCAGGAGTTACCAATAACAGGCTGCCCCTACTTCCCATGTCCTCTACCAGCATTGGGTGGCTGCATGTCTGGCCGACGCAAGGTCCGCGTGGACCTGCGCAGGGGGCTGGTCTGCCTGGAGCTGGCAGAGGAGGAGGTGCCTGGTTGCTCCAGTCCCTGTGCGGGACGCTGGCTCTCCATGGCATCCGCGATGCGGCTGAGGACCTGCCTCACAGCTGCCAACTCATCACAGATGCGTGTGGTACTCGCTTCTATTGCGAGTTTAATGGCCGTAGTGTATTCACAGCACTCCTCCTTTGCCAGGGCACCTTCGCTCACGTGCTGGCCAACCAGCGCAGTGAGCTCCTCCTGGTGCTGTTGGATGAGGCTGATTCCCTGGTCTCTGTCCCTGACACCGGTGGATGTTGACACAGAGTGTGGCATGGGTCCGCCATCAGGTGAGCTCTCCGTGGGGCTCCAGCTCCCTGGCAATGACTCACCACCAGACAGCTCATGGCTGCTGGCATTGGATGTGGGGTGAGGTGGGGTGAAATCTGCGGGCTAGGTGTGCCATGTCCTACGGGTGTTGGGCATTGTCCCTCTTCATCCGATAGGGGTGCTGTGGCAGCTGCTTCTCCAACCGAACTGATGGCAGCGGACAGTGAGCCTTCTGCCACTGGATCCGGCTGGTGGTGGCAGCGGCTGGTGTGGGTGCTCTCGCGGTGTCAGTGCCCCTTTCACGCCTTGGTGACGTTGTCTCCTGAGTGGCTTTGGGCTTCTGCAGCAGTCCTGGTTTGCCAGAGCCCCTTGATGTGGTAGGCCTGTTGCATCCTTCCATGGCCCTGGCCTTCTTCATGGGTGTTGTGGCATGCGCCGCGGAGTCCTGGTCCTCACTGTCAGATTGTGAGCCTGTGGGGGACCAAGAGAGGGACAGCATCAGTGATGGTTCTACGTGCATCATGCATATATTGGTATTGTTGCAGTTCTCTACATTTGAAGCTATTTGGACTTTGAGTTGTGACATACAGGTTGCTTGCCAATGGGTGGGTCATGCAGGCATACGTCTGGGTGACATATGTGTGAGGTGCTGCATGCATGGGGATGTGATGGTGCTGTGGACAACCTTTAGGGAGGGTTGTGTACATGTGTGTGATGCCCCATGAATTGGCTCATTTCACTGTCACATTTGGGGGACATCGTCATGCTTTGATGGCGCTCCACGCTCCATTTCCCCCACTCGCTCAATTGTCTCTATGCCAATTGTGCTGGCACATGTCTCCTCCCAGTGTGTCATCTTGATCGGGGAGCCTCCTCAGCCACCTGTTCCCATGCCCTGGCTCCAATTGGCTGCAAGAATGCTCCTGACACGTAGGCGCAGGTCATCCCAGCGCTTGCGCACGTCCTTTACAGTGCGGGGGGGTGGTACCCACCACACTGACTTTGCATGCCACCTCCTCCCAGATCTCCTTCTTTCTTATCTGGGCAGTACGCTGCATGTCTTGCACAAACACGACCTCTGCATTTTCGGCAAGTGTGTCGGCGAGCATATTTAGCTCCTCCACTGAGAAACGGACCTTGCGCTGGCGCACGGCACCTTTCTTCAGGGCCTTTCTGATGGAGTGTTAGGTGAAGTTGGGGCTGCTGTTGTGCTGATGCAGGTCCTGGGTGCTGAGGATGGCAATGGATTGTGTTTTTAAAGATGGCCGCCGTGCTCTTTCCCGTTCTTGTGTGATGACGCTACTTCCGGTTCCGCTTATTTACGGTCACTGCTATTAGCGGTCACCGCTAATGCCAGATCCATAGATGGCGGTAGTGCTATCAGCGCATTCCTTGATCCCCCTAAGGGCCATTTTGGGGACTTTAGCGGCATGCAGGTAATGTCTTTACCGGCATGGCGCAAAGCTCGTGCCCGCGAACTCGTAATGGCCCGCTATTAGCGGGCTCTTTACTACATGGACACGGTAATTGCTCCATGCCGGTAAGGACAGTTACTTACATCCAACCTCGTAATGAGGCCCGATGTCTTCCTGGTGTCCGTCTTGACAAAGGAGAGTTACTTCTGCAGTACAATGTGTCACGGGGCCAGAGGATATATGTGTACCATCTACAGTTGTGACGTTATCTACTGTTGTCTTTTCGCAGAGGGGAAGTCCTATCCTGTTCGCCAGTTCCTGGTCTATGTAATTACCAACCGCTCCACTGTCTACATATGCCTCCAAGGCCTGCATCCTAGATGGTTGTTGGTGATTGATCAGGATCACTGGTACGGCCAAGTGCGAGGTCTGCATTTCCTTCTCTCGGCTCCACAAGCGGACTTCCATGCTTGCCCGGCATGGCAGTTTTCCGAGTTCGGTTCGACTTCTTTTTCTATGGCTCCGACTATCTTTCTAGGAGGTTTTATGGGGCATTCTCGGAGGAAGTGACAAGGCTTTCCGCAATATAAACACAACTGCTGCTGCCTCCTTTTGTCCCTTTCGCTTTGGTTAGCAGGCTCCGCAACCCTCAGATTTGCATAGGTTCGGAATGGTTCTCTGGTTGTCGAGATGGAGTTTCTCGTGGGCATACGTACACGGTACGACTTTCTGATCGGGCCCGGTCGATCTTTCGGTCCTGTAGTCTATGGTCCAGCTGCACTGCCAGATCTATACATTCTGCACATGCCATGGGAGGGTTTACTACTTGGGCTAGGACGTCTTTTAACTCTCCTCGCAGACCTCGATGGAACAACGTAATCCTCTTCTCTTCTGGCCACCCGATTTCAGCTACCAGTCTATTGAAAGTAGCGATGTACGTCAATAGATCCTGACTGCCCTGCCGTAGGTATATCAAAAGAAAATGTAGTCAAAGGCTACCCTTGTCAGTGTCGCTATATTATTATGAAAGTATACTTTCATAATTAAACCGGCAGACAAAGGCGGAGGTATTGTCCTTTGGAGTCGGGTCCTGTACAATAATGAGGTCAACAGACATTTATCTGACCGCAAGTTTTACTGACAGATACCTACGAATCCCAATGCTATTGGCAGAAATTGAGAGTTTGATGTGCCATGCTTGGCAAGAGGGTTGGATAGATGAAGATGAAATGACCTTTCTGATAAATCGTCATCCAATCATTCCCGCCTTCTATCTGCTTCCAAAAGTACACAAAGATGCTGACGTCCCGAGAGGGCGTCCAATAGTCGCTGGAATCAGGTCTATCCTCAAACCCCTTTCAATCTACATCGATTACTTCCTGAGACCATTCATTAGCTGTATGCCATCGTATATCCAAGATACCACAGCAATGATAAAGAAGCTAAGAACAGTAACTGTCGACAGTAATGATTTATTGGTGACGCTAGATGTAGATTCACTCTACACTAGTATACCTCAATTAGAGTGTATAACTGCCCTAGCGACCTACTTGAACAGAAGACCACACCTGGACCCACCTACTTCATTCCTGTTAGAATGTACTAGGATAGCTTTGATGGAAAACTATTTCATTTATGAGGAAACTTTTTAACAACAATGTCACGGTACCAGCATGGGGGCGACTTTTGCCCCCGACGTGGCCAACCTCTTCATGGACTCATTCGAACAACAATCCATCTACCACGACTCCAATCCATTTAAGGACTCCATCGGATGTTGGTGCAGGTACATCGATGATGTTTTTATGACCTGGAAAGACACCCCTGAAAAACTGTCCATTTTCAAAGATTGGATAAATGCACGTAAACCATGCATAAAATTCACAATCAACTACAACCTCAGTAGGATTCCCTTCCTAGACTTGGATATCTACAAAGCTTCCAGTAATTGTCTAGCTACCACTCTCTACAGGAAACCAACCTCCAAAAATACTCTTCGAAGGGATTGTGTCCTCCGACGTATTCCTTATCTTTGATAATACGTTTCCAGCTTGCTGGCCTCGGAATTTTTTTCTGTAGAGGGCGCTGTGCGTCGACGTCCGCCGAGTCGATGTCCCTCGACGGCCACCGTATCGGCGCCGACGTCATCATGCCCATAAATAGCCACGTGCTGCGTCCGTTGTTCAGTTGTTTTTCCGCGCTTCGTGGGGCCTCGGAACGTCGTTGCTCAGTTCAGTCAGGATAAGTAACTATATCTACTCGAATATACCTTATCGTTCTCAATGGCTTCTTCATCAGAACCGACGATGCTGCGATCCGGCTTTAAGAAATGTCGAGACTGCGGTAAAAAAATGTCGATAACGGATCCGCACAGGATCTGCTTGTGGTGCCTGGGATCCGAGCACCATTGTTCGGAGTGTGATGACTGCATGTCCATGACGGCGAAAGCCTTGAAGGAGCGCAAGGGGAAGATCGAGAGAGGCAAGTCAGTCAAAACCTCCTCGAAAGTTTTGTCGGCTGAGTCGAGGCATTCATCTCCTCACCGTCGAAAACATTCCCATTCTAGATCTCGAAGTAGCTCCCACCATTCGTCGAGATCAAGACACTCAAAAAAGAGACGTCGAAGGTCTCCTTCCTCGTCGTCTTCTGTGTCCCCAGAAAGGGTCTCCTGTCCCACGAAACACAGTTCTCAAGCTGAGTGGGAGGAATTCAAAAAGAAAATGTTAAGCGTCTTCGAGAACGCAGCCTCGACCCCCTCGAAGACAGCTGAGGGTGATACCCCGGGTGAAAAACCCAGAAAATCAAAACGCCGTGAGTCGCAGTACCCGGCGAAACATTCCACCCGAGAGCGCCATGAGCCAACGGGTAAGAAGGCACCATCTTCGACGCTGTCGTCGAAGATTCCTTCGACGCACGGATCGGCGCCATCGACGCCGTTGTCGAAGGGTTCCTCGACGCATCGATTGATCGACTCGACGCCATCGTCGACGCCGATGAAAGAGAGGACCAAGACCACTCCACAGCCAACGGTGATTCCAAGGGCCTCTGGCACGACGCCGAGACCGTCGTCGATGCCCTCGAGTAGGATCCCGATCCTCTCGAGTTCTTCGAGACCCCTTCCAGTTTTTTCAACGCCGTTCTCGGCGCCTTCGAAGCCTGTTACATTGGCGTCTTCTTGCCCAATAACGACGAGTTTGGCTCCTTCTGCCTTAGAGATGGGTTTTACACCATTTCAGAGGTCAGAGTACCCTGGACTATCTTCAATTTATGAAGAGGGGGAAGATTCTGACCAGGAAACCTTCGGGTTACGGAGGACCACACTGCCTATTTCAGAGGATTTCACCTCTGAGGAAAGAAGGCTGAAGGACCTGCAGGAGTCACTGCATGAGGCAAGTGGGCTGGACACTGCCCCAGAAGTGGAATTTGTTAAGCCAGACCCAGGGGAACATGCCGAAACACCCTATACAACCATGATGGCAAGAATTATTGAATTTATGGGTTGGTCTGCGCCTTCACCTGTTTTTCAACAGGATGACCTAACAGATATATTAGACAAAGGCCCACAGAAGGACCCGGTGGTCCCCTTCCATGCAGCCTTACAAAGGAAAATTGCATCTAATTGGGAAACTCCTGAAGTTATCCCTGCAGTCAATAAAAGATTGTCAGCCAAGTATAGGCTGACCCTGAATACTTATCAAAACACCTGACCCCAGAGAGCCTGGTGGTTCAAGCGGCAACTTCATCTAGCAGTAGGACCGCTTACCCTACTGTCCCACAGGATAGAGATGACAAGAGGTACGACTCTATGGCGAAGAAAGTCTTCTCTGCCTGTAGTATGGCGTTGAAGTCCATCAACGCCACGTGTACGCTCGCCAGGTTCAGTCACACACTATGGGAGTGTGCTTCATCAGCGGCTGACTGCATACCCGAAGGAGAGGAAAAGGAAGCCTTCCTTAAAATTATTAAAGATGGCAAAGATGCCATGTGCGAATCACTTCAAACTGGCATCGATTCCGCTGACAGTATCAGCAGGGCCATGGCGGCAAGTACAACAATCCGCAGGCATGCATGGTTGCGAAAGTCGGGCTTTGCTACAGATGTACAGGCCAGACTTTTGAATATGCCCTTTGACGGCTCTTCATTATTCGGGAAAAAGGCTGATGACAGTCTGGAAAAGTTACAGACTTCTAAAGCAGCAGCAAAATCTTTAGGAGCTGCTATCCGCCAATCTCCTTTTCGCCCCTCAGGAACCTCTGGTAGAGGAAAGTCCTTTCGCTATTATTCCGCATTCGGGAAAGGCAGAGGACAGCTGACTCAAAGAGGCCAAAGGAGATCCACCCAAGGTGGACGGGTCAAAAGTACTAAGACCGCAGCAGCAGCAGGTGCCTCTTTACCCTCGGCATCTGCATCAGCCTCCCCCAAACCACTCTGAGGCCTTCCCACACAATACACCTGTAGGGGCCAGGTTAACTCACCATCTGACGGAATGGCAGGCTATAACGTCAGATGCTTGGGCATTGGAGACAGTTGCCCAAGGTTACTGCCTACCCTTTCTTCACATTCCTCAGAGTCATCCACCGGGGAACAGCTCTCTAAAAGTTCCAGATCCGCTCCTCTTGCAGGAAATTATAGACCTGCTAGAGAAAGGTGCCATAGAGCCGGTACCTGTAGCGGATGGAAACAAGGGCTGGTACTCCCCCTACTTTCTCATACCAAAGAAGGACAGAGGACTGAGACCCATCCTGGACTTACGAGAACTGAACAAGTTCCTCAGGAAGGAGAAGTTCAAGATGGTAACCCTCTCTCAGATCCTTCAGGCCCTCCAGCTCCAGGACTGGCTGGTGTCTCTGGACCTACACGATGCTTATTTCCATGTGGCAATCCATCTCAAACACAGGAAATACCTGAGGTTCGCAATTGGTGACTCATTATCAATTTCGAGTTCTGCCATTTGGGCTGACCTCCGCCCCGAGGGTCTTCACCAAGCTGATGTCGGTAGTGGCGGCGAGTCTAAGGAGGGAAGGGATCCACGTCTACCCCTACCTGGACGATTGGCTGATCAGGGCTGTATCTTCGGAACAGGCCCAGGCCCAGCTAGATTATGTCTGCCACTTCCTTCACAGACTGGGCTTCACTCTCAATTTAAAGAAGTCACAGATGATACCATCACAGAGACTCCAGTTCATTGGAGCGGTCCTGGACACTTCCCTGGGAAAAGCCTCGCCACTAGAGGTGAGGGCTCAGGATATTCTACAGATGGTCACCAAGTTTCAAAATGCCCAACGTCTCCCAGCCTTCGACTTTTTGAGGTTGCTAGGCCTCATGGCATCCTGCATCTTCCTTGTGCCAGAGGCTCGTCTGAGAATGAGATCTCTTCAGTGGGCACTGAGAAGTCAGTGGTCGCAATTCTCAGGGAGAATGACAGATCTCCTCCGGATTTCAGACAAGGTAGCCCGCGACCTTCAATGGTGGGCCTATCCAGAGAACATCTTGAAAGGATAACTGTTTTGGCAACCATGGCCGGAGATAACAGTAGTCACAGACGCCTCACTCACGGGGTGGGGAGCCCATGCCAACGACTTGACCATCAGCGGTCGTTGGTCTCCATCGGAGTCCAGACTACACATCAACCTATTAGAGCTGAGAGCGATCAGACTAGCGCTGAAAGCTTTCCTGCCATCAGTACAGGGGAGAAATGTCCTGATAATGACGGACAACACGGTGGCCATGCACTACCTCAACAAAAGAGGAGGCGTAGGATCACTGCCACTGTGCAGAGGCGATGCAGTTCTGGTTTTGGGCAATCCAAGAAGGAATCTCTCTATCGGCAGTCCAAATAGCCGGAGAGAAGAACTTGACAGCAGACGCTCTGAGCAGGCAGAGCACAGTCTCCCACGAGTGGGAGCTAGCTCAGGAAGTCCTTCAAGAGATCTTCGCCCTTTGGGGAACCCCTCAGGTGGATCTGTTCGCCACAAGCACCAACAGAAAGTGCGATCTGTTCTGTTCAAGGGAATTTCCCCCGAGAGGAGCTCTAGGAGATGCATTCGTAGTGGACTGGGAGTTTCCACTCCTTTTCGCGTTCCCACCAGTCCCTGTTATTCCTCAAATGATCAGGAGGTTGAGAAGATTCCGGAAAACCATGATCCTAATTACCCCGGATTGGGCCAGGAGAACGTGGTACCCGGACCTTCTAGATTTGTCCATCTGTCCTCCAGTCCGTCTTCCCCTCAAAGAGAATCTTCTCTCGCAGAAGGGAGGTCAGGTTCTCCATCCAGACACCAGAACCCTCAACCTTCACGCTTGGCTTCTGAAAGGGTGAGGTACAAGGATTGGGATCTCCCTGATGACGTCATGGAGGTGTTGCTTTCGGCCAGAAGACAAGCAACAAAGTCTTTATACCGCTGCCGTTGGAACAAATTTTGCAGCTGGTGTAGGGAAGAGAATATAAACCCTTTTTCATGTGGTACACCAACGGTGTTATCGTTTCTACTCTACTTAGCAAACTCAGGCCTTCAAGTTGGCACTGTAAAAGGCTATCTCGCAGCGCTTTCTATCTTCAAGCGCACTGCGGAAGAACCATCGTATTTCAAACTTCCTCTAGTGGTACAATTTATCAAGGGACTAACTAATGTTTACCCTCCAAAACCATTCCCGGTTCCCTTATGGGACCTAAATTTAGTCTTAAACTTCCTAATGGGCACTCCATTCGAACCACTTCACTCTTGCGTGCTAAGATTTCTCACGCTTAAAACTGTCCTATTGGTACCACTAACATCTGCTAGGAGGGTGAGCGAGCTACAAGCTCTCCCTCACATACAATCTTCCACAAGGACAAAGTTGTCCTACAGGTGAAGCCTAATTTCCTCCCAAAGGTGGTTTCTGAATTTCATATTACTCAGAAATTTACCTTACCTTCGTTCTACCCTCCTCCCCATTCGGGGAAAGAGGAGGAAAGGCTACATAGGCTGGACCCAAGGCGAGCTCTCAGCTTTTACATCAGCAGAATGGCTAGGATCAGGCAAGCAGACCAACTGTTTGTAGGATACTCAGGTCACAAGTTGGGACTACCCATAACAAAACAAACCATCTCCAGGTGGATTATTTTGGCCATCCTGGAATGTTACAGACTGGCAGGGAAAGAGCCACCCCAAAATCTCAGGGCTCATTCAACTAGGGGTATCGCAGCCTCTTCGGCTCTCCAAAGAGGGGTACCGGTCCGGGACATATGTGCGGCTGCCACATGGTCGTCCGCACATACATTCACAAAATTTTACAATCTGGATTCCTCCACTGCTCAAGAGACCAGATTTGGCAAGGCCGTATTACATTCGGTCTATCCCTAAAGGGATACATAACATTCTCACTCCCACCTCCAATTACATGCCACTGCTATGGGAGTCTATCAAAGATAAGGAATACGTCGGAGGACACAATCCCTTCGAAGAACAAGTTACTTTTTACCTGGTAAAGTTCTTTCGATGGGATGTTCCTTCGACATATTCCTTATCGCCCCTCCCAACCATCCCCGCAGTGATACTTCCCTTGTGGTTGCAGCTTACGCTCCTTCAAAGTCAATAACCAATTCAGGCATGACTTTTCTTATGCTACAAAACGGAACTGAGCAACGGACGCAGCGCGTGGCTATTTATGGGCATGATGACGTCGGCGCCGATACGGTGGCCGTCGAGGGACATCGACTCGGCGGACGTTGACGCGCAGCGCCCTCTACAGAAAAGATTTCCAAGGCCAGCAAGCTGGAAACGTATTATCAAAGATAAGGAATATGTCAGAGGAACATCCCGTCGAAAGAACGTTACCAGGTAAGAAGTAACTTGTTCTTCTAGAATATAGCAGCTTTCATCCAGCAGGTCTCAAGACAAATCTTCCATTTGGCCAGTTTCTCAGATTGAGAAGAAACTGCAGCACAAACGAAGACTATAAAACCACAAGTAATGATCTAAGTACCCGGCTAAAGAACGTGGATACCCGAGTCACATCATACGTCAAGCAAGCAGAAGAGCAAAACACACCGACAGAGAGAGGTGCCTCACACCAGCACCCAAAGAACAAGACAAAACCAAGATGACATGTGCAACCACATTTACTTCCATCAGCAATCCCCTCAAAAAAACTATCCTTCGTCATTGGGATACACTCCACACAGAAGATTTTAAACCCATGAAACCTAGATGTGCATTTACACAGAACAGAAACCTTAAAGATTGTCTGGTGCATACCTACGAAGATAAGACAAAAGAAAAAATCTCCCAAACAACCCTTTGGAATCTCCCTCCCGTCAGAGGCAATTTCAGATGTGGTAACTGTTCAGTATGTTCCCTGACTAAGAACATAAAACAGATTGATCTCAAGGACATAAGATGGACCTTTCCCAATTTCAGCAACTGTAAAGCAAAATGGTCAATATATGCCATTAAGTGTCCTTGCGATCTAATTTACATTGGAAAATGCAAGAGAGATAAAACAACGAATTTGTGAACATCGTTCTTGCCTTAAAAATCTAGTCAATGACAAGCCCCTAGTGGCTCACTACAAATTGAAAAAACACAGCCATAATGATCTTTTCTGGGTAGTTCTCCAAACTGTCAACAATCCATTCCGTGGAGGCAACAGAGATCTCGCACTACGAAAACTGGTACAAAAATTGATCTACCGTCTTGATTCTGTAAAGAATGGCCTCAATATATCTATTGAGTGGAATTTGTTCTTTAACAAATGATCCAGCACCCCTCTTGTCTCTTTTCTCTCTCGGCTGCTGTTTAAACACTTATTAGTCAGCAAACATACGAACACAAACATGGGCATCATTAGCAAACTCCCATGAGGAATTTACTTCTTCCTTTCTACTCTGTTCTCTGTAATTGAATTTTAATTTTCATTCCTTCATTTACACTGCAGTATTCCTCTATTTACTACCAACTAAAATGATTGTTTTTGTTAACAATGTGGGTCTTTATTCCCTACACCTTTGCAATTTGTGGACTTTTCAAGGAGCAATTTATATGTATGATCCTTTGTCTAAATTTCGAACAAATTTTGTATGTTTTCTCATTTGAGAGATGTGTTGATACATTAATGCACCTACCTCTTACTAGTATTATTACTATCATTTTGATGAGACCCTCTATTTCCTTCTTACTGCTGAAAAAGGTTTTATGTTCCACAAAAGCACACGGTTTGACAAAATGATAATTTCTTCGGTGTACATCAACATCTAAATGACCTCCCATTTTTTGAGAATTTCCTTATTTATATGTACGAATCGAGCCATGACGCACTGATCATCCCTGGCGGTGCCCCTATCATAGAAACACTACCCATGCTCTACACTGCTACGCTACTCGTTTGCACATGCGCATCGTGTCTCGCTTGGTTTAGAAACTATCCCATATATTACAGCCATCACGCATGCGCACCATTCAGATAACACTGCAAGCCACTGATACAGCTCGCTGAGAGGTAAGCTCCAAGACTCCCTGTTCTCCGAGCATTGATTTGTCCTTACTTGGCTAATGAGACCACGGCTATTTCGTTAAGTTACAACCTGGCCTCTCATGGTCAAATTAATTTATGTGCACAATCGAGTCGCGAGCGCGATCAGCTTTTAAATCAACTGCATGCTCTAAGCCCATACAATTTTTGCATTCACCCATATTATTAAATCCCATGCAATATCATGGGTGACCACTCAAACCACGTGAACTAGCAAACATAGAAATCAACATTATTCATCCCTTGAGTTTTGTCACAAGACTGTGCACGGCCCTTTCTTTTGCATTTTTGTCCGCTTTCACTCGGGCGCTGCAAAGTCACGCTTACCTCTGCAGCCAGCAATGCGCACCCTATATCACATACATCTGTGTCCCTTTCAACAGGACTCTCACAGTAACCAGGCATAACCATAAAACAACGGTTCCCTCCACTTTTCTCGACTTGAATTCAAGATCGATCCTACAAGGTAATACAATCCCTTGCTCTTTATCCCTTTTCTCTATACCACATTCAATGTGCCAGTTCCCTTGAACAACAAAAATCTCTATAGCAACCACAGAGATCGCCTATCCACTTTGCAGATTACAATCAACACGCCAGGCACTCAACCGCTGGCACCTTTAACAACAATCAGTCATGACGCTTGAACCACCTTAGGTAGGTTGTTCTTCCCGCAGTGTCCCCTTGTGTGCAATTTTATTTTGCCTTTTTGAATGAATTCCAGATCTAATACCCCATCCTATGTTTTACCAATTACAGGCGCATGACACTCTCCTTACGGCACCTTCGTGCTCCAATTCCCCTCAGTCCTGACAACAGTGCGGTGCCATTACCAGCAGGTCACGACCACTCCAACCGCTGGTTCCTTTTCCCTATCCACCGCACCAGAAACACCTAAATTGTTTGTGTGTCGACCATGCTTGTGTACTGCCTTATTATTAGCAATACATAAAATCAAAGTCACTTGAATTGTACTAACCCACTGAAATATGTACAAAAGTATTGTGATCTATATACAATATCTTTTTGTGCCCAGGACGGCATATGTCATTGTTTTAAATATTCTTTTATTGGATGTGAACTAATAAATTACAGAATTTAACTAATTCTTTTCACTACCCCTCTTTTTCTGGAAGAGCACATTGACGTTATCCAAAGCTCCACTGCACCCTTTTAGACAAACCACCTTAGCGTCACTGACAAGGGTAGCCTTTGACTCCATTTTCTTTCGATATATTTGCCTAAACCCCCCGGAGTCAGTCCCCCATCAAAAAAGAGGGTTCTTTGCCTTTACTTTACACTTGCCCTGCCGTAGGGACAGAAGTTTGTTGTCCAAGTGTTGACCTTTACTATGCCGTGTAAACAGTTTCTCAAGTTCTTGTTGGAAACCCTCGAAGTCTCGTAACAAGGGACCATCCCGGTTCACCAATGGAATAGACTAATCCGCCGCACTACCTCCCAAGTATGATAGTATGAACGCAACCCTTGACTGGTCGTTTGGGAAGACTCCAGGCCTACAGAGGAAGTGCAAACGACACTGATTCATGAATATGGCATATTTCTTGGGATCGCCTAGAAAGCGCTCAGGTGGGGCCAAAGGCACAGCTCCAGGCAGGACTACTTGTACTGGGGTGACTGTTGATGGTGGGGCTGACGGAATGCTTCCAGGCAGCGGGGCTTGGCCGGCTTGGGTCTGGAGCAGCTGCCTAGCCAGTTCATCTGTGCGGTCTTTGTTCACTATGAGCTCCCTCCTAAGAGCATTGGTCTCCTGCCTGGCGGCGTGTACTTCCGCTCGTAACTCCCCCAATAATTGGGCTAACTGGTTGGTGTCTGAAGTCTCCATGACGCCCAGGCAGAGATGCTGATGAGGGTTCGCGTTCTGTTACACTCACCTGGTCTCTGCGGGGGCGTCTGCTTTGTGGGAAGTGTCTGGTCCTTCTCCGCCTCTCCGAATTCCTCTCTCCCTCTTCCTAACAAGACTGCTCCTATGATGGAGAATTTCTGGTATGTTAAGATGTTTAAACGAGTTCCCACCCAATGGTAGCCCTGGTTCCCTTGATTTGAGTTTTGGGGTATTTCTCCTGCTCACCTTATGTATTTATTAGACAAGCTCTCCGTCCTGCTTGTTCTCAGCAGGGGCGCAGTTGCTTCTGTAGGAGCCGAGTTACTTGACTGGTTTGTTTGACTGCTTGTGCAGATTAGCCAAGTCCACTGCAGTGACGACTGCAGTTTCCACTTGCTATGGGTTTTCTACTTGCTGGTGCTTTATGCACTTGTTAGCATCTGAATGTTCAAGCACCCAGGTAAGTCCTTCTTTTATGTGTCCTTTCCTTATGTGTCATTTATGTGTGATCTAGTTCTAGATCACTGTGGTTGCTGTGCGAGTTTTAAAGTCCTTCTCTTTCTTTTGCAGAGCCCGGGTGAGGCAAGTGCATGGTTTGGAAGCGGCGTGTTGGGTCCGGTGTGGCTGTTATGCACGATGCCTTAGCGGAACTCCAGGGCTAAGGAGGTAAGTATGTAAGTATATTTTTCTGAGTCCGTAAAACTTCCATGAATACTGACTTAGTTCCGATGCACTCGCTGTGTCTTCCTTCTTCCTTACAGGTGCAGGTATCGGGTGGGAGCGGCTGCACTCGCGAGGCCGTATGCTTCCAGAGGTACGAAAACCCACCACTACAGATGTCTCAGATAACGAGAGATTTCCAGATGCAAGATGTGCAGGTGAATCGAGTTCGCAATGCAGGAGCGGACAGTGCGGGTGTTCAATGTTCTCTTTTCCTCTTCTTTCTCCAGGCGCAGGCAACGGTAGGCGTTACGCTGTTGAACTGGTGTCGGGACGGGGCTTATATAGCCTGCCAAGCCCAGGAGTCTCAGCCACACCCAAACACTAGTTTGCATGGCTAATTGCATGGAATGGAGGCTGTGGCCCTACGCCCTCCATGTTGAATGGTGTATAATTCCTCAGGCCTATTCTTACAATGAGCCTGGCGCCAATGGCGCCAGGACAAAGTCCAAGTGCCCTTTCCAGGACTTTTTCTGCGGGAGATTGGTGTCACACTTTGATGCACAAACCTCACAGCTACCTGAGGGCGGTGTTGCAAATGTGCCCTTGACCCACAGGTCATGACATATAGGCCCTCATTACCGCCTGGGTCGTACCCTTACCACCATGGCGTAAACTATGTTTACGCCATGGTGGTTGGCGGATTTACCGCCCCATTCCAAGGTGAGTGGGGCGGTAAATCCCCATTTCCCATTTTACCCTTCCCCATTCCCATTTTCGCCTCATAGGGCATAATAGAAAGGGGGAAAGGCGATAATTACGGCACCGTAAATTACGGTGCCGTAATTATCGCCAAGGTCCCTTTGCGGCATGGATTTTAACGGCTGCAAAAAAGCAGCCATTAAAAGCCATCCCGCAAAGGGAACCTTGTAATCAGGCGTTAAGGGTCGGCGCCGTTTACGGCGCCATAAACCCCTTAATGCCTGAGTCAGAATGAGGGCCATAGTCCAAGATTAGTCCATACAGAGATTGTGTGATGATAGGGGGAGGGAGACTTCAATTGTACATTAGACCCACTGAAAGATAGATCAGATGGTAAATACTCTTGCCCGACCCCAGCTGCCAAAACGTTGCACGGATTATTGCGCACACTGAAGCTAGTGGACGTATGGACAGAGATGTTTCTGACAGCCCGGGGGTATTCACACTACTCTGCCCCACAGCACATATACACTAGGATAGATTATATGTTTACAGGAGAAGTATCAATACATGAGATTACACAAGCCGAATACAAAACGAGGGTCCTGTCCGATCATGCCCCCTTGGTCATCACATGGCAAATGCTGCCTCCCCGAGCCAGAATCCCAACCTGGAGACTGAGGGTGGAAGCTTTGAAGGATGCCGGATTCCGGGAACACATGTAGACAGAAGTGTAGGAATATTTTAAGCATAACACCGGCAGTGTAGACTCGGCCGGTACACTGTGGGAAGCCTTCAAAGTGGTAATGCGAGGGGCTGGGGGCTGCAATGGCCAAATCCAATGGGCTACAAGAAGTAATATTGCGTGACTTACAGAAGACAGAGAATAAACTAGAAGCTATAATGCAGGCGGGTAGAGGAACACTAGAAGAAACCAAAGAGATGTCCCAACTCCAACTGAAATGTAGAGACTTGTGGGACAGGCTAGGTAAACTAGGTTTTACATACATATACATTTACATACATAGAGCGCCAACATGCTGAAGGAGATAAACCGGGCAGACTGCTAGTGTGGTTCTATAAAAGCGAAACCGCACAACGACCTATCCGAGCAGTACAGGGTAGAGATGGGAGGCTGTTAGCGACCCACGAAGGAGTAAATAAGTGTTTCTTCGAGTACTGTAAAAACCTATATGAAGAAACCAAGGAAGAAGAGGAAGTCGATATACAGGACACACTCACAGAGATTACTCTCCCCAAATTGAGTACAGAAGAGAGGGATAAGCTGGAGACCCTGATCACAATTGAGGAACTAGATGTTGTGATCAGTGAACTGTCGACTATCAAAGTACCCGGAACAGATGGACTCCTCTGTGTATTTTACAAAGAATATAGGGCAAATATCCTTCCTCCGCCGTTGGCTATGCTAAATGAATCATTAGAGCATAATTCTCATTTATGGCCAATTTCCCTTACCTAGTGAGTCCCTCAGCAGCTTTGCTGGATTTCTGGGGTTTATTTTTTCCACCTGGTAAAAGTGTGAGTCTTTTTCCCACTTACAGTGTATTATT
The DNA here is from genome assembly GCF_040938575.1 of Ambystoma mexicanum. Taxonomy (NCBI): domain Eukaryota; kingdom Metazoa; phylum Chordata; class Amphibia; order Caudata; family Ambystomatidae; genus Ambystoma; species Ambystoma mexicanum. Next base: position 999,049,324 of record NC_090923.1, read on the forward strand.
TTGTGTATGTTGTACTTTTTGTGCTCATGGGCTATGGAGAGTCACTAACTCCCTAGGCATCATCTTTTTACTTGTGGGTCACACAGCACCTTTAGTGCAGTGACACAGGGATGTCTTTTAGACTTCCCTTGTGAACTCTATTTCTGGGGTTGCCTACTTTCCTCCAGAAACATGTAAAATCACCATTGGCTTTACTAGTCCTTCTAGTCCTTTTAAAATACAGATCCAGTACAAGCCATCTTAAAATGGAGTGCTGGAGGGGAATGTCCCCATTCCCGACTCGACAATATTCTCTATGGGATTTTCCCATTCATTTTAAACGCACCACTTTTTGGTGCAATGTTAAAGATACCGCCGGTTTATTTATTTAATATTAAATCACCGGTTGGGTCTTTTGCCAGAACTCAATTCTAAAATGGCGTTTGTGTCCGTCGCTGTAACTCTGACCAAGGTCGAGCCCTTTGTTCCACTATTTTGGCAGGCTTCTCCACAGAAGCCCTCCAAGCCACTCTGTCTGGGTTCCATAGGAGGGGTGGAGGGGGGGGGGAATAGGCACCCTGGACTGCGTTGCCTTAGCAACCCAAGTCGCACTCTACTCTGATTGGCCCAGTGGTGAGCCGCCCGGCTCACCACTTAGCATGTGTGAATGACAGCTAGGCTGACCAATGGGGGGTTTTCCTCCATAAAAGCAGGGCCTTTGGGACTGGAACTTCAGAAGTCGCCACAGGACCTAAGAATCCGAAGAGGGACGAAGCTGAGCCATCTGCAACGACGACACCGCTGCAGCTACCTCACCACTTTCCCGACGACAAGAGAAGATCTTCTGCTGGACGAGTCTTCTTCCTCTGAGCTGGTGGGACCAACCAGTTCACCCTTTTCGCCTTCCAAAGACGGCCCTTGGTCGACTCGCCCGTTCCAAGCACCCCGGCGGCCGGATAGCCAAGCTCACCACTTTTGACCGCGAATAAAAGGACTGCACCTTTTAATCGGGAACTCAGTGGCTGGTTTCATCCCTGTGCAGTGCAACGACTCCACGTTTCCTCCTCGACGAGATCTTCTCTTCCGCTGGTTGGAACCACGAACCTCAACCACTGCCAGGAACAACTGCCCCTGCTGGGGCTCCCTTTCGCTTAAGGTACTGTGTCCTACCTGGCCTCCCCTTTCTACAGATTGCTAAAGGTGACCCTTAAATCCTTGGCTTCTAAACTGGGTTGGCTCCAGGCCTTCTAACTATATCTTTTGACTCACCCCAACCTCTTTTGAACACTCTGCAAATACTTTCAGTGCACTTTAAACCGTGTGATCCTGGGCACATTTCTCTTTTCTCCATTTAAAGTGGGCCTGGTCTATGAACTTTGGCTCTACAGTATAACCTGCCTTTTCTCCCCTTGCTCTGAACTCAAGTGTTGGGAACTGTTTTATTTTATGCTCTGCCTTTTCTCTCCCTTTTTAACCTAAACTATTGGAGTGCCATCTAGGTTAAGCACTCACTTCTGTCTTAACAAATAGTTGTGCTTTAACCCTGACTTGTCTGATAGCTATTAAGGGAGGTGTGTATACTTACCTAACTGTGTTTTAGATTACTTTTCATTGAGAGTGCTAGTGTATTACCTAAAGTGTGTTTCAAATAAATAACTATATACTTTTTATTACAAAGCTCTGGTCAGAGTTCGTTTGCTCTACTGTGTTTTGGCCCTATTGTGTATACTGTGCATACTGCCCTACTCTTCTTGAGAGAAGTCTGACTGCTCAGCCACAGCTACCAGGTAAATCTGGGTGGCGCAGACTGCTACCAATTGGGTTTACTGCTGCTCCTATAGTCTTAATCTTTTTGCAGTGTTCCCCAAGGGAACTGCACAGGATTCTGCCTAACACTAGTCAGTTACAATTTGTGGTCAAGTGGCTGTCCGATGACCATACGTCAGATTCTATCCTGCTGGGTAAGGTTAGCGTCCCGTTTTTCCTGAAGGATGTCATATGGCTACCGGAATCATATAAAAAGAGTCAAAGCCTGCTATTTCGCCTAGGGCGTAATATATGGCACAGAGCAAGACTATTGCTAGGAGGTGCAGCATTGTATTCCCTGCAGATACTGCTAATCACGCTGAGAGATAGGGACGACCAGACCAGAAGGAATGTTCGGAAGAGCTGAGAGCCTAAGGGAGTAGTCACAGTGGGTGATGTACTTAATCCCCCAAGCATTTAAAGAGTTAAGAGCAGACACTGGGATACATAGTGGACAATACATTAAATATGCTAGTCTTTTGAAAAGCCTGAAACGGAGATGGCCAGATTCTGTAATGCCCCTGCAGTCAGACGTAGTGACTGAATCATTTTATGATGTATCCGAGGGGGGACACGAGGTATTACGCATATATGAGATGTTACTGGTTAAGGTGGGAGGAGATATAGACCAGGTTAGACGGAAATGGTACGTGGGCCTGGGGAAACCACTGTCAGATGAGGCTAAGATGCACCATAAGAAGGTTTCGAGAAACATGAGATTACAGCAGATTCAGTTGTACGCAACACACAGAGCATACCTGACCCCGAGCAAGATAGCTAGTTTTGACCGAACAAAAGTTCAAGCGCGCCCAAAATGCAGAGAGGTGGATGCAGATCTGGTGCACATGTTTTGAGCGTGCATGGAGATAGGTAGGTTCTGGAATGAGGTGGCACATTTGTTAGGAAAAGCAGAAATTACTCTCAATGTGGGATCTCCAAGGCATGCTTGCTAGGAGGGTTCCCAAGACCTAAACAAGCTCTGCATGTAAGAAAACTTAAAGATTTGGCGTATGCCTTAGCAAAACGTAGACTAGCGATGGGGTGGAAAGCTCAAACAAGACCGATCGCACAGTTATGGTGGAAGGACCTCCTGAAATGGGCTAACGCAGAGACCACTGTATGGCAAGAAGCGTTTGACAAGGAAGGGGAACAGGTATTGAGGCGTTCAGATGGCTCATAGCCGCCTTGTCAGCCTCTGACTGTAAAACACAAAAAGAGGTGGAAGTTGCTGAACAAGAAACTACCGTAGTTATACACTTTGCGTGCGAAGAACACAACTAGGTTGTGGGTGTGATGTAGGCCTGGTCCGAGGGAAAGTTGGGAGGAGGGACGGGAAGTTGTTACGTTACATGATGCGCATTACGATTATTAACGATATGTAAAATCTTGGGTTTTTTGTGTTTAAAAAATAAATAAAAATTGTTTAAAAAAAAATAAACCCTGGTATGTCTCACACTTACGGCTGAGAGAGGTTCTTGCCCCCCTTTTTGCTAGACTATTTTTTATTTGCCTTGTCGCACAATTAAGACACCAAAATACTGATAGCAAGTGATTACTTATACAGACTGTTCAATTTCCAACAATGGGCCTCATTACGAGTATGGAGGCAGCCATGCCCTTAATAAGGGCTACGAGTATGGAGGCAGCCATGCCCTTAATAAGGGCATGGCTGCCTCCATACCGGGTTCCAGTACCAGGTTCCTTCAATGAGGAATTACCGGGTCATTCCAACCTTGGAGGACCCGGTAATTCCTCATTGAAAAAAACCCATCCCCATTCTCATTTGAGCCCCCATAGGGCTCAGTGGGAATGGGGAGGGAGCTAATAATCTGCATTCTAGGGACATGCATAGGATAAAATTCCGGGGGTACTCTAGAGTGGTTCAGGCCACACAAGCAAGCAAAATTGGGGGAGTTTTGATCACGCTGAAGGAAGGGCTCGACCTGGCCATTAAAGACTTGTAGAAGGATAACCAGGGGAGGTACCTGGCAGTGATCCTTGCTGGGAAGTCTGAGACCTTCACGGTAGCAACCCTATATGCACCCAATCAGGCCCAGGACCCCTTTATACAAAACATTCTCACCCGCCTAGGGAAATTTTACCCAGGCTAACATTCTGCTAACGGGAGACTTTAATTTAGCATGGGACCCCTCGAAGGATAGGAGTGCTAACTCATGGGCCGCGCAAGGGGGACCCTCCGGAGATCTGGTAAAGAAGATGCAGGATCTGGCCTTGGTCGATGCATGGCGGGAACTCCATGGTGATCTAGAGGGCTACACCTTCTACTCACACGCACACAGGTCACACTCACGTATTGACTACGTATGGCTTTCAAAACCACAGACTTGGATATAGGGGCATTTGCCCATGCTTTCCACGCTCCACTTACCCTTTCGATAGCTAGACCAAGGGGACCCTGAGGTTTATGGAAGTGGAGATACCCGGTCCCGTTATTCAAAGATCCAACCCTTGTTAAGGAGTTAGAGGGGGAGATAGTAGAATCGCCAAACACAACAACTGGGAAGACTCGGCCCGCAACTTTGGTGGGACGCCCTAAAGGCCACAATTAGAGGGAGGATCATAGCTATCAAGACCAGAAGAGATCGGGAGCTGAGACTGGAGGAGCAACAACTGGAAGCCAGACTCAAAGGTATTATGGCTCGTATGGGCAGTAAACAGTCAGCAGCCATTAAAAGGGAATATAGGGCAGTAAGAGGGCTGTTGAACCTTATACAAACAAGGGCGGCCGAGCGAAATCTCCTCTGGCTGCGCCAAAGGTATTATATTAAAGCCAATAAATCAGATCGCCTTCTGGCAAGAATGCTAAGGAAGGAGGCAGGCGACAAGCCTATTTTAAAAATAAAGGGAGAGGGAGGGCTTCTTTATACCAATAATTCGGATATAGAAGGGGAATTTTGCAAATTCTACACCGACCTTTATAGCTCAGGCGACCACTCACTCGCGGAACAGGAGGCCTATCTAAATAAAACAGTCCGTCATCAGATCTCGCAGGATGAAAGGGAGGAACTGGAAGCCGGGATAACCTCTGACGAAGTTAGAAGGGTAATTAACAATCTACCTACCAACAAAGCCCCAGGCCCAGACGGGTCTGTATCCGAATTTTACAAGATACACAAAGAAGTCTTAATCTCCATTCTTACTAAATTGCTTAATTGTATAGGGTCCACCGGGGTCCTCCCCAACACTATGAACGAAGCCAAAGTGATCCTGATTCACAAGAAGGGCAAAGACCCGACTGAGTGTGGGTCCTATCGTCCTATAGCCTTAGTTAATGTGGATGCCAAAATGCATACCAAAGTTCTTGTCAATCATCTCGAAGCAATCCTTCCCAAGTTAATACAGCCTGACCAGTCGGGTTTTATTAGTGCAGTCAAAAATCTGACAATGTTAGAAGATTGGCCCACCTGGTCAAAAGGAAATACATAAAAGGAATATCCCGGCTCTTCTGCTGGCAATCAATGCCGAGAATGCATTTGATCGGGTCGAGTGGGGATTCTTTTTTGCCGCTATGGGCAACATGGGCTTTGGCCCAAGCATCATCAGCCGAGTTAGGGCTAGTTACCAAAATCCAGTAATTCGACTAGCAATTAATGGCCAAACTTCAGCCCTTATCCAGGTCAGAAGCGGCACAAAACAGGGATGCCCAATATCACCCCTTCTCTCTACTCTTCACCTGGAACCATTTCTTGCAGCAGTAAGAGCTGCCGAAGATATAGAGGGGATCCCGTTCTGAGGCAATGTTCACAAGGTAGCAGCCTTTGCCGACAACATGATTTTGTCCTCGACTCACCCTGTCACTTCTTTGCAGGCAGTGGGTAGGGAGTTGATAGGTTCGGCCAAGTGGCGGGGTTCAAAATCAACATGCATAAATCCGAAGTTCTCACTCTCTCCTTGACACTCAGCGCTGAGCAGGACCTCAGGAGGGCGTATAAGTATAGATGGGTCGACACTTCTTTAAAGTATCTGGGAATTCACCTAACCAAAACTCTGGGAGATCTTTACAAGGCAAATTATCCCCCTCTCCTTCAGAAGCTTAAGACTAAATTGGTGGACTGGGGGCCCCTGGCAATATCGTGGCTGGGACGTATTAATGCCTTAAAGATGGCGTCTTGCCCCTACTCCTTTATCACTTTTCAGCTCTCCTGGTGCCCGTCCCAGCGACCTTCTTTAGGGCCATCCAGAGAATAACCAATCGTTTTGTCTGGAATCAGAAACGCCCGAGGGTAGTGGCTTTCCTCATGAAAGCTCTGCCAGTCCGTGGAGGTGTGGGGGAGCCGGACTTTAGGGTTTATTATTTGGCGGCTCAGATTCGTGTCATCAGGGATTGGCAAAGGAACGACAGAGGGAAAGTTTGGAGGCCGATGGATAGGGCGGTGGTGGGAGGGAACCTAGAGGGGGTACTGTGGTTGCCACAGCCTGATAGATCTATCCAAATGTACTGCAGTGCAATAACAGCGACAACGGGTGAGGCTTGGGATCAAGCTGTTAAAATGGCGCATATTACCTCTTCCCTTCCCTGTACACACCCCTGCATGGCAACCCACAATTCACTCCAGCACTTAACAACGTGTTGGCTTTCGACCCTTGGTTTCATGGGGGCTGGATATGTTTGTCGGAGACGAAGTTAAACAATTTGAGCAGTGCAAGAAAGACTTTGGAATAGGGCAGAAGCAGAGGTTTCCCTATCTCCAGATGAGGTATTGGCTTTCCCAGCCATTGGTTAAGCAGGCGGGGTCCCGTTCCCTCACCCCTTTCAAAAAGTACTTAGACACGAACGCGTGGGATAAGAGGGTTCTGGCTTCCACTTACAAATATATTAACTGGGAGAAACCCTGTCGGCTAGAAACTGTATGAAAAAATGGGAGGGGGACGTGGGCACGGACATAGTGGAGCTGGCATGGGTAAAACTGTGGTCACAGATCCCGAAACTTACAAGATTGATCCAGATGGGCTCATATCTGGTGGGAGTGTCCAAAAATGACCAGTTCTGGATCCAGGTCCAGCAGGCAGTTACCCAGGTGTTGGGAGTCCGGGTGGGTCAAAACAGAGGGCTTGACATAATGGGCCTAAACGAGACCCTGGCAACCCTCACTAGGCAGATCGTAAGCTTTACCTGCTGATGATGTCGGCAGCTCTGGTCTTGGCCCGAAAATGGAAATCAAAGGACCCTCCACAAGAACATGAATGGATTGCTAAAATCTGGTCGTTAGTAGCCTTGGAATGGCTCACCTACTCTATCCAAGGGGACCACTTGCGGTTTGTTTCAGATTGGTCCAACTTACTGTCATACCTACGAGCGGGAGCCCGTCGAGCCTGGTGCCCCAAGGCTATGGAACTGCTGGGCATAATTTGCCCGCCAGATGAGTTGAACTTGTGAGAACTGCCGCAGCGACCCTCCTGAGAGGCCGATTTAAGGAAGTAGCAAAACAAACTAGTTTAGCAGTCTGGCCGGACTTTTATGCATACTTGATCTTGGATCTGGGGTGGGAGGGAAGGGAGGGAGGGTTTGCGTGGGTCATTGGGAAGCGGATATTGTGTGCTTGTATTTCTGAAAAATTGTTAATAAAAACTTATTGGGAAAAAAAATAAACATGTGGCACACCGAAAGAGGCAAGGGGTGCCCCTAACAAGCCACCCACCATCAGTATAAGACATTATTAGATCAGCCCACTGAGCCGTAGCAACATTATCTCGAAGTCCATTATAAACCTCTTACTTGGGAGATGCGTTTTTGTCTGAGATTACGAGTACTTTAACTCGATGACTTATCTGGAAGACACAATATGAGCTAAAGTACAATTGACACTAGACAGACTTGAAAAGGACCAACACTGGTCGAAACACGTGTTTCACAAGCTGTATAGCAATATGAAGTGATTCAAAGAGGGGTGGGAGCACGGGGAAGGTGTTGCTACCGCGCTTAAGCTCGTTTACATGAGGTGGGTGCATACTAGCAGGATGTTGTAAGAACCCAATGCTCAATGCCCCCAGTGAGCAGTTACAGAAGGGTTGGGGATTCTTACGAAGTTGGCGTTGCACACATAATTCACATGTTTAAATTGAATTGAATTTGGTTTGTTGAGTCTCAATTAAAAAAGAATGAGGAGAGCTTGTTGATCCCATTTGTGCGATTGTTTTTTTAATGTTAATAAAGGTGTCGACACGTGTTGTCGACCACTTGGGGGTCTTTATCAAGGCTGTGTTTGTCATTCATTAAACAGCAATTTTTACATTTTGAACAGATTTCAAGTCCAACAAGAGTGTTGCATAACATTGAACCACATGTGTGCCAGTGGGGATAGAGTAGTACAGTGTTGCATAGTGTGTTAATGACATTGGTGACAAGGTGGTGTTTGTGAGCAGTCAATCAGCATATATACATCATCAATTCAAATTGTATGTAGTTTAATACATGTAGTTTATTACAGTTATTGTGGGTGTATGCCACAAGACAAGAGGAGGAACAAAGCACTAAGGAGAGAGAAAGGAGAGAATGTCAGTTGAGTGAAGATCTGGTAATAATCTCCTAAATGAGTTGTATTTGAAAGGATGGTGATAGCTTACCAGGTGGGTTTAGTTCATGTACGTTGATGAAGGGTGGCCGTATTGCTTGGCCTGGTACTGGCCATTGATTAGTACTTCTGTGGGTGAAAGTAACATGTTGAGTATCTGCCCATTGAGTTACAGTTGGTTCAACCCTGTTTACATATTAATCATCCCACGCAACTGTCAGAATGGGTAGATCCCACCTGAGCTTCGGTGTCGCTTCCACTAGTCGAGGCGTCAGATGCAGAGAGTTCTGAGAGGGTTTCCTCAAAGGTTTCCGACTTCTTCTTGAAGAGGTAGGGTCTGTTCCGGGAATTCGCCACTGCCGTCTGATGTAGCACCACCAAGATAAGAATGGCGTCTCCCCTGCGTAGCCCAGGTATGGGGAAAAAGCCAACGGCAGAAATCCCTCCAGGAGCAAGAATGTCCAAAAACTGTCAAATGGGAAGGTATTCCTTGGAAGAGAAGCAGAAGTCCTTAGAAGAATCCGATGGGATTGCCGAAAGTGATGAAGCTTCAGAGCACGGAAGTTTAGTAAACGGACTAAGTAAGCCAGAATGACATGACCAGTAGGAGAAAATCGGGAAGGGGAGAATTGGTAAACCAATAACTGAAAACCCTGAAATGAAAGGCCAGGAAAAGAAAACACAAGTGTCCAGCGGTAATGAGGTAAGCAGCTCAGATGGTGACAGCTGTGCCGGAAAAGTTGGAAGAAAGCAAAAAGGGAAGACAGAAATCGGGAGAAAATACAAGCGACCAGGCGTCTGCTCACACAAGAATGAGCACCGAGGGACGGAACACTTTAACAGAAGCTGAGGTGAATTAAAGTATCAGAAGACGAGACCGTGAATGGTAAAAGGCGACGGGCGCAGTCAAGCAGGCTGTATATCTGCTAAGACCAAAGTAGAACGCAGAGTTTGGCAAACTAATAAAATAAGAAATGCAGAGGTAAGGTCGCCTGAGAGGCAGAACGCTGAAAGAGCAAAAGGAAAAAGAATGCAGAATCGACGGGGGAATGCCGAAATGCAAAATGAAAGTAAACACTGACGCAGACAAAACAAGCGTTAGAAAGCACACAGAGACAAAGAACAAAAGCGCAGAGGATCAAAGGCAGAAGCGGGAAGGCTACTGTGGAAAAAACCAGCTAGGACGCAGAGCGAACAAGCCAGGAGCATTAGTATAGGAATTACTATAGTTGCAACGCACCGGGGGGCGTGGTCAGGGAGGAGATAAAGAAGAAGGTCCAACAAGACTAGACTGCATTGGGAGGAACGTGGTGGCAATTCAATGGTGGCTCCTCCATCGGCACCACAATTTCCATGCGTGTCTTCTCATGACAGCAACTCACTGGTTGTCTGTGAGACGAGCAGGAAGTCTGTGTCGTGTGGTCACTGTGTAAAGTGTCTGACTCGTGTAAAGCTGTGCAGGGGTGGTGTGTGACTGTGCTACCACGTGAGCCTCATCTATACGGGTCTGTATTTCTGGGTGGGCTTATTCATTGAGGCTGCCTTGGCCAATCGTTAATTAATGCAGTCCAGGGTGTATCTAACTGCTAATCCAAGGAACCAAAGGTCGTTTGTTAGTTATGTGTTTAAACCTCTATAGGTACCCAGGGCTCCATACTAAGGTGTGCAGGCCTTCTTAATGCCTTAAAATGAGCCCAGGAGTCTGTGTTGTGTTGGGCCCTGGCTGCGCTGTGGGTGATGTAGAATTAATTTCCTACAGCAACTGGTGTGGGTACTGTTGTTCCAGGATTGAGTCTAGTGAATTTATAAGGCGACCCGAGGTGGGGTCGGTCAATTATGTGGCTGAGAGGCTCATGTTGGAGGCATGATAACCATTAATACGGGCAAGACATTATATTGGTGGCAAAGCCGGTATCTGTGTACCAACCTCAGTGCTGTTGTACCCATTGAGGTGTCCCGTCGTCCGGATTAAAACAAGTCCATTCGGAGGCTGCTCATACTTAAGGGCATGGTAGAGGCATTGTGGGTGAGACTGTGTGCTATCAATGAGAACCAAGTGGCTTACAGCAGAGTGCATATTATCCAGAGTTAATCTAGGAGGGCGCCCGTGATATATAGGCCACCTTCTCATCCGGCAGATCTTATCTCAGCCCTTTCCAATCACTTGGTGGCATGCCTTAAACCGCATTCCAGCTTATTTATCATGGGTAATCTTAATTTCTGGTTTGGGCATCAAGATTATCCCAGAGGACTAGAACTAGAGTCAGCCCTGGCAACTCTGGGACTGACCCAATATAATCGTCATCCCACACATCACTTAGGACACACCCTTGATTGGGTATCAGCTACCGATGTATCTATTAAAGACCTTGCGTTCATTCCCTGTCCGTGGTCGGACCATTATTTTGTTAACTTTGTTATTTGCTCAGCCTTCCCGGTAAAGCATAGAAGCAAAATATTGCCGGCCACCAAGGGTAGAAACCCCAAATTCCTCACATTAGAAAAAATGAACCCCTACTTAATCACATTATTAATCCCATGCCCACTGTCTCAATGGAGAGCATGTCTAAAGCTGGTGAACCCTTTTTCCATCTCACTTATTGCCTATCAACAGGCGGCCAGAACGTATAAAGCTGCACTGTTGGAGGCAAAGAAGAACTCATTTAATAACAGGATCGCTACAGCGAAGGCAGGGACAAATGAGCTCTTTAAAATCCTTAAAGAGCAAGAGCCTACACCTGCACCAGAAATGGATAACGTGGTTAAAGACAAGACATGGTGCCAGTTGATTCAGGATGCCATGGGCGCAAAACTCCAGGGCGTAAAGTCTAATATCCTCTGGAAAAAAGCCATCAGACTTCTCTCAAGAAGAGTTAGGCAGTATATAGAGTATACACAATAGGGCTAAAAATACAGTAGCACAAGCAAACACTGACCAGAGATTTGGTATAAAAGTATATAATTATTTATTTAAAACACACTTGTAAAAATACACTGGCACTAATATGTCAAGCAAGTTCAAACACTGTCACTATAAGTATATACACCTCCCTAGTTAATTATTCGACAAGTCTATGTTAAGACACCACTTATTTAGCAAAACAGAGGTGAGCGCGTAACCGTAGATGGCACTCCAATAATTAGTTTAAAAAGGGAGAGAAAAGGCAGAATAGGAAAATAACACAATACCAACACTTTTAAGAAACCACAGCAAGTCAAGAAAGGCAGGGTGTACTGTATAGCAAAAAGTTCATAGGCCAGGCCCACTCTTGGAGAGAGCAAGGCGGAATATGCCCAAGATAAACAGTGGAAATGCACTCAAAGCCTTTGCAGAAAAGTCAAAAGAGGTTGGATCAGTTCAGAAAGGTAAAGTTAGCAGGTCCGATGTCACCCCAGGATAGAGAGTCAAGGATTTACGGGACACCTTGGACAATCTGTTGCAAGGGAGACCAGGCGGTACACAGTACCTGAAATGGTGAGAAAGCTCCAGCGGGGGCAGTTGTTCCTGGCAGCGGTTGCAATTCGGGGCTTCGTCCAGGGGAAGAGAAGATCTTGACGTGGAGGAAAGCTGGAGGTCGTTGCACTGCCAGGGAAGAAACCAGCCGCGAAGTTTCCCGGTTAAAAGGTACAACCCTTTTATTCTCGGTAGTGGTGAAGCGTGGCTATCCGGCCGCCGGGGTGCTTGGCACGGGCGATTCGACCACGAGACGATCCAGGAAGGTGAAAAAGGCGAACTGGTTGGTCCCACCAGCTCATAGGGAAGAAGACTCTCCTGGAAGAAGATCTCCTCTGTCGTCGGGGAAGTGGTGAGTTCGTACAGCAGGGCTCCACCGGTGGTGTTGTCGTTGTAGATGGCTCAGCTTCTCCCCTCTTCGTATTCTTTAGGTCCTGTGGCGACTTCTGAAGTTCCAATCCCCAAAGCCCTGCTTTTATGCAGCAAAACCCCCATTCATCAGCCTAGCTGTCACTCAAACATGCCAAGTGGTGAGCCGGGCGGCTCACCACTGGGCCCATCACACAAGAGTGCGACTTGAGTTGCCAAGGCAACTCAATCCAGGTTGCCTAATCCCCCTCCCACACATCCTGTTGACCCCAGACAGAGTGGCACCATTTGGAGGGCTTCTGTGGAGAAGCCCGCCAAAAAGTGGAACAAAGGGCTCGACTTGGGTTAGAGTTTCAGAGGCGAACACAAACGCCATTTTAATACCGAGTCCTGGCAAAAAGACCCAACTGGGGAATAAATATTAAATAAATAACCCAGCGGTATCTTTAACATTGCACCAAAAAGTGGTGTGTTTAAAATGAATGGGAAAATCCCATAGGAAATATTCCGGTGGAATATTTTGCGTGGTATCCACTGCCACCAGCCAGACACTCGACAAGGGGGGACTGGACAGTGCCCCCTTGGAAAACAGACCTAGGGGCAATCGAATTACCCCTACCAGTACTTCCACAATATGATGGTTTGTACTGGTTCTGTTCACTATTTGGACTAGTAAAGCCAATGTTGACTTTACATGCCCTGTGAGACAGTAGTCAGTCCCAGGGTATGGAGTCTATGTTTGGGGGTCACTATGACACCCCTGTGTTACTGCACTGAGGATGTTGTGTAACACATATACCAAAAAACACATGGAGTAAAAGACCCCATAGCCCATAAAATACATTACATAGTCCAAGGACATGTCATCACGTAGACACCCCGGCTCTGGGCCTTATGCTAGGGGTTGATACCTCATGGCAGGCGTGGCTGCATGCCACTAAGTTTTCAAAAGAAGTGCAGGACAAGGTGTTGGACCTTCCGTTCGATGGTAAGGAGCTCTTTCATTCTACAACAGAAGTAGAGCTCACCAAGACGAAGGATAGCACGCAGACAGCTAAGTCATTGTCCTGGTTAAGGCTCCTTTCAAAACCTTGAGACCGTTGTCACAAAGTCGACCCTCCTCTGGCTTTAGTGGCTTCCTCGACCGCAAATCTCGCAGAGCGGATACCCCTGCGGGGAATAACCACCGTAGGCAACAACGGACGCGGTTTTTCTCCCGCTCCTCAGCCTCCTCCTCAGGTTCGGGTGGCACTGCCACCGATAAACCTACTAAATGAGGGTTTTCGGTGCTCGCACGAGACCCCGGTGGGAGGACGCATTGCGTCTCATTGGGAGGCGTGGCAGACCATCACAGAAGACAGATGGGTCTTGTCAGTCGCTCGAGCGTGCTTCCGCTTACCTATACCCCTTGCCTCACCCCGAAACTGTCCTTTTCAGCTGTCGGGCTCGCCCTCCCTCAAAGCCGAGGTTCAGAAACTTCTGGACCTCAGAGCTGTGGAACCCGTTCTCCTCGGGGAGCGAGGGGAGGGCTTCTACTCCCGGCTGTTTACGGTGCCTAAACCCAACCAGGCTGGCCTGCGCACCATCCTAGACCTTTCCCAGTTCAATCTTTTCCTACCCCAAGAGAAATTCAAGATGATTACGCCCAGCCAGATACGCTCCTCCTTGCAGGCGGGCGACTGGCTCAGCGTTGTGGACCTTCAGGACGCGTACATCCATATCCTGATTTGTAACCCACACAGGAGATATCTCCGCTTCTCTTTGGGAGAGGAGCACTTCCAGTTTCGAGTGCTTCCTTTTGGCCTCAGCTCGGCGCTGCACGTCTTCACGAAGATGATGTCGGTGATTGCGGCCTATCTTCGTCTCCAGGGTATCCATGTGTATCCGTATTTGGACGACTGGCTCTTACGCAGCCCTTGTCCGCTAGCAGCAGCGGGCAATCTCCAGTCTCTCCTTCAGCTCCTGTTCCATCTTGGGCTGTCGGTGAACTGGTGGAAATCTTCCATGACGGTCTTGCAGGACCTGATTTTCCTGGGTTTTCGCTGGAACACGATCGACTGCAGAGTGTACCTGACCGCGGACAGAATGGCGGATCTGTTAGCCACGTGTCAGATGTTTGTGCAGTCGGAGAGCATGTCGGCCTGGTGGTTCCAGAGACTTCTGGGCCTCATGGCCTAGTGCGTGCTGGCTCTTCCTCTTGCTCGTCTCAAGATGAGACGGACCCAGGTGGCTCTTCGGAGTTCCTGGCGTCAAGCTGTGGACCCGGATTCCAAGCGGATAATGATTCCGGATTCCATGAGAGTGGACCTGGACTGGTGGTCATCTCTCAGCAACCTGTCGGTGGGCGCTGGGTTTCAGGACCCGGCCCCCTTGGTGACGATCACGACGGACTCCTCCCTTCTGGGGTGGGGTGCGACGTTAGATCTTCTTCAGGTCTCAGATCTCTGATCGCCTCAGGACAAGCTCCTGCACATAAATCATTTGGAGCTTCTGGCGATTTTTCTGGCGCTCAAGGCGTTCAGACCGCTCATTGCCAACAAGGTGCTCCGCATACGCACGGACAATGTGGTGTCAATGTATTACATCAACAAACAAGGGGGAACGAAGTCTCCCCCCCTCGTGGACCTGTCTATCCAGATATGGGAGTGGGCCGTGCTTCATGGTGTCTGGCTGCTTGCAGTACACATCCTGGGCCAGCTGAATGTCACAGCGGATGCCCTCAGCCGGCGGACAGTGGTCAGCTACGAGTGGGAGTTGAAGGCGGAGGTCCTCTCATGGATTTTCTCACGTTGGGGCACACCGGAGGTGGACCTCTTCGCGACCGCGGTAAACAAGAAGCTTCCTCAGTATGCCTCCAGAGGGGGGCTGGCAGCCTCGTCTCTGGGGGATGCTCTCGAGATTCCATGGCACAACATGAGAGCTTACGCCTTCCCGCCTCTGCCTCTGGTTAACTGGGCAATTTGGATGTTGAAGAATTTGGTGAACTGTTCCCTTCTGCTCATAGCCCCGTGGTGGCCAGCCAGGTTTTGGTTCTCAGAGCTTCAATACCTGTCGGTGTATCCGCCGATCAGGTTATCAGTAACTCCCGATCTTCTTCACCAAGGGGAACAGCAGCTTTGGCACCCCGCCCCTCAATCGCTCAGCTTGGCGGCATGGTGCCTGAGTTCAAGTCTTTAGAGCATCTGAATTTGTCTCCGGATAACATGCGTATTATCCAGGCAGCCAGGAAACCCTCAACCAGATCCCAATACAGGAGTAAATGGCTCAGGTTCTGTCATTGGTGTTTGGAGAAGAAGTTGGATCCAAGGGTGGCCACGATTGACATGGTGCTGTCCTTCGTGTCCTCCCTAGCAGAGTCAGGGGTTCATGTTCTGTCATGCAAGACTTATCTCTCAGCGGTTTCCGCTTATCTTTCTACAGACCAGTGTTCTTATTCCCTGACTAACCCAGTGGTGAAGAGGCATTTTGCTGGCTTGACACGCCTCTACCCTCCGGTTCGTAATCTGCACCCGCCGTGGGACCTAAATGTGGTCCTGACGGCGCTGTGCCATAAACCCTTTGAACCAATGGCTAATGTGGACCTCAAGTACTTGTCCTGGAAAGTGTCCTTATTGGTCACAGTTACGTCAGCAAGGAGAGTAAGTGAGCTCCAGGCATTGTCGGTGGAGCATCCTTTCTTGGTCTTTCACAAGGACAAGGTAGTCCTTCGGACGAACCCGGCCTTTCTGCCGAAGGTTGTGACTGAATTCCATCTGAATCAGTCTATTTCCCTACCAGGTTTTTTTCAAAACCCTGCCTCTGAGGCTGAGAGGGTTCTACACTGTCTTGATGTCCGAAGAGCTCTCAAGTTCTCCCTGGACAGGACTTCCGAGTTTAGGAGTTCTTCTCAACTTTTTGTGACCTTCGGTAACCCTGAGGGCAAGTAGGCGTCTAAGGCAATTATTTCTCGGTGGATCGCCGCCTGCATCACAGAGTCTTTCACCGACCAAGGGCTGAAACCTCCTAAGGGTATTCATGCACACCTGGTGCGGGGCAAGGCAGCCATGGTTGCTTTTCAGAAATATGTCCCCTGGGAGTCCATCGCTAGGGCAGCTACTTGGGTCTCCCCATCTGCTTTCTGTAAGCATTATTGTCTCGACATGAGCTCAAGGGCTGATGCTCAGTTTGGTCAGGCTGTGCTGAAGAACCTGTTTCCGTGAGGGGTATTTCCATCCACCTGTAGTTCCTGTAAGGAGTGCTTGGGAATCTCCCATAAGTATGGAGGAAAGGGGACGGGACATAGGAGTATTACCAGGTTACTCACCGTAGTGACCACCATACTCCTAGTCCGTAGTCCCCTTTCCTCCATACGCCCGCCCGCCGTCCCCTCTGTTAGACAGAAACCTGTGCAGTTCCCTCTGGGACCACTGCAAAAGATTTAAGACTACAGGTGTTTGGTAGTAAAACCACTTGGTAGGAGTCTGTACCACCCAGATTTACCTGGTAGCTGTGGCTGAGCAGTCAGACTTCCCTCAAGAAGAGTTAGGCAGTAAACAGAGCATACATAATAGGTACAGAGGCACAGTAGTACAAGCAAACACTGACCAGAGCTAGGTGTAAAAGTATATAATTATTTATTTAAAACACACACTCATAAATTACACTAGCACAGAAAAGGTAAGTAAGTCAAAACACAGTCACTATTACTTATATGTACATCCCTAGTTATTTGTTGGACAAGTCTAAGTTAACACCACTTATTTCCAAACAGAGGTGAGCGCTTAACGTTAGATGGCACTCCAACAAGTTAGTTAAAAAGGGAGGGAAAAAGGTAAAAGTAATGAAAACAGCAAGGCAAAACACTTTTCAGAGATCCACAGTGAGTTTAGAAAGGCAGTCTATTGAGGAGCAAGGAAGTTCGGTTGCCAGGCTCACTCTAGGGAAAGCCAGGCGAAAAGATGCCCAAGATCACACAATGTCACAAGTCTTTACAGGTGAGTAGAAAATGTTTTACCAAGTTTAGAAAAGTTTAGTTAGGGTGTCCCAGGCTTACCCAGGGTCGAGAGCCGAGGGCTAAATCTACCCCGTACAATCAGTGGCAAGGGAAGCCGGGCGGAACACGGTACCTTTAAAATGGAAAGGATCCTCCAGCGGTGGCAGTTGTTCCTGGTAGAGAGTGCAAGTCGCGGTGTCGTCCAGAGGAGGAGAAGATCTCGTTGTGGAGGAAAGCTGAAGGTCGTTGCACTACCAGGGAAGAAACCAGCCGTGGAGTTTTTTCCGGTTAAAAGGATATTACCCCTCTTTCGCGTTTGAGGTAAAAAGTGGTATCCTGGTTGCCGGGGTGCTTGGCACAGGCAAGGCGGCCACGAGATGCTTCAGAGCGGCGAAAAGAAGGCAGAAACTGGTTGTCCCCACCAGTCAAGGGAAGAAGACTCTCCAGGCGGGAGATCTCCTCTGTCGTTGGGATAAGTGGTGAGACGTTTCCGCAGGGCTCCACCGGTGGTGTCGTCTTGGCAGGTCAGCTCGGCTTCTCCCTCTTCGGCTTCTTAGGTCCTGTGGCGACTTCTGAAGAACCAGTCCCAAAAACCCTGCTTTTATGCAGCAAACCCCCATTCATACAGCCTAGCTGTCACTCAAACATGCTAAGCGGTGAGCGGGGTGGCTCACCACTTGGGCCAATCACACCAGAGTGCGACATGAGTTGGCAAGGCAACTCAGTCCAGAGTGCCTAAACCCCCTCCCACACCCCCTGTGGTACCCAGACAGAATGGCACCACTTTGGAGGGCTTCTATGCAGAAGCCCGCCAAAAGTGGAACAAAGGCTCGACTCGGGTTCAGGGTTACTGAAGTGAACCTAGACGCCATTTTGGCGGCGAGTTCTGGCAAAAAATCCCAACCGGTGAATTTATATTAAATAAATAAACCGGCGGTATCTTTAACATTGCACCAAAAAGTGGTGCATTAAAATCAATGGGAAATCCCATTGGGAAATATTCTGGTGGAATATTTCCGTGGTATCCACTGCCACCAGCCAGAAACTCGGCGAGGGGGGCGGGACAGTACCCCCTCGACAACAGACCCAGGGGCAATCTAATTGCCCCTACCAGTACTTCCACAGTATGATGGTTTGTACTGGTTAAGTTCCTAAGTTAAGACTAGTAAAGTCAATGGTGACTTTACAGACCTAGGGAGACAGTAGTCAGTCCCAGGGTGTGGAGTCTATGTTTGGGGGTCTCTATGACACCCCTGTGTTACTGCACTGAGGGTGCTGTGTAACACACATTCAAAAACCAATGATAGCCTATGGCGAAAAAATACCCCATATCCCATAAGCACATAGCAAGTCACAGAAACACTCTCAAGTCATGCCCAAGAGTGAGGGTAAAAGAGTCTCACTCTTGGCAGGAGAAAAAAATAAACCCCAAAAATCCAGCAAAGCTGCTGGGGGACTCACTAGGTTAGGAAATTCAGCCTAAACAGAGAATTCTCCCTAACACCCTCTAATAAGGTTCCTCTGTTATTGCTAATCAGTCTTTGACCTGGCGATAGAAAAGGACTGATGTGCGGGGCGGAGCCAAGTTGAGCGTGGTTACGGCCGCGTGCCGGGCCCCGCGCAAGAAAGAGAGGAAGGACACATTTTTGGAAAAAATTTGGATGCTTTTTACAAAGTGCTCCGGTCCCGTCCCACAGGACGGAGAGATGTCCCATAAGTATGGAGGAAAGGGGACTATGGACTAGGAGTAAGGTGGTCACTACGGTGAGTAATCTGGTAAATATCACCCACGACGAAGCCATGGCCCAACACAACACAGATTCCTGGGCTCATTTTAAGGCATTAAGAAGGCCTGCACACCTTAGTATGGAGCCCTCGGTACCTATAGAGGTTTAAACACATAGCTAACAAACGACCTTTGGTTCCTTGAATTACACACACCCTGAACTGCATCAATTAACGATTGGCCCAGGTGGTCTCAATGGATAAACCCACCCAGAAATACAGACCCGTATAGATGAGGCACACATGGTAGCATAGTCACACACCAGCCCTGCACAGCTTTACGCGAGTCAGACACTTTACACAGTGACCACACGACACAGACTTCCTGGTCGTCTCACAGACAACCAGTGAGTTGCCTGGCATGATTAATATGTAAACAGGTCTAAACCAACCGTAAATCAATGGGCAGATACTCAACGTTTTACTTTCACCCACAGAAGCACAAATCAGTGGCCAGTACCATGCCAAGCAATACGGCCACCCTTCATCAACGTACATGAACTAAACCTGCCTGGCAAGCTATCACCATCCTTTCAAATACAAGTCACGTAGGAGATTATTACCAGACCTTCACTCAACTGGCAATCTCTCCTTTCTCTCTTCTCTCTCCTTGGTGCTTTGTTCCTCCTCTTGTCTTTTGGCATACACCCACAATAACTGTAATAAACTACGTGTATTAAACTACATACAATTTGAATTGACGATGTATGTATGCTGATTGACCATAAACACCACCTTGTCACCAATGTCACTAACACACTATGCAACACTGTACTACTCTACCCCACGGGCACACATGTGTTTCAAGGTTATGCAACACTCGTGTTGGACTTAACATCTGTTCAAAATGTAAAAATTGCTGTTTAATGAATGACAACCACAGCCTTGATAAAGACCCCCAAGTGGTCGAAACACGTGTCGGCTCCTTAGGTAACATTTAAACACCAATGGCACAAATGGAATGAACAAGCTCTCCTCATTTTCCTTTAATTGAGACCCAACAAACCAAATTCAATTCAATTTAAACATGTGAACTATGTGTGCAGCGCCAACTTTGTAAGAATCCCCAACCCTTTAGCGATATGAAGTCATGTTAAATTGTGATTAAAAATCAACTGTTCTTTTGCTAACATCGAGTCTGATGTTCTTTCAGGATATGCACGGTTGCATTGGTGTATGCACTTGTTTCTATCAATATTTAGCATATTTAGGGGGTCATTACGACCCTGGCGCTAAGGGGTTAACGGCGCCGTAAAAGGCTGCAGCGCCGTTAACCCCTTAGCGCCTTACTACGAGGTCCCTTTGCGGGACCCTACCTGAACGGCTGGTCTGGACCAGCCGTTAAAGTAAGGACCCGCAAAGGGACCTTGATGGCAATAACAGTACCGCAATTTGCGGTACTGTAATTGCCGCCTTCCCCATTCCCATTGAGCCCTATGGGGCAAAAATGGGAATGGGGAAGGGCCATGGAGAAAGGGGGAATTACCGCCCTGCCAACCGTGGAATGGGGTGGTAATTCCCCCTTTCTCCATGGCGGACTCCGGCATGGACCATGGTGCTGATAGCACCATGGTTTAGCACCGGAGTCCTAATGAGGGCCTTAGTTGTCTCTGCAGGTGACATTAAAGGTGTATAATCAAGCATACCCAAGCCACTGAATGTTTTTGTTATCTAATTGAGAAGGGTATACCTTGTTGGAATTAAGTGCAGTGGGCAGGTCTGCCAATGCAGATTAAATAGCCCCGCTGCCAGGACACATCCTTGCTCTAGTTGGCGTAATTTGACAGACACAGTTTTGTGATCATGTAAATCAATGATAATTTTCAGGACCCCAGCCGGGTTAACCTACAACAGTGTAAAAGGCAGTACTGAAGTCAATATAAACCACATGTACAGGGCGAGTATAATACTGGGGTGATTTGCCACATTATTAGTGGAGGTTTAACCCAAAGCTCTGAGGAAGGGTGCCTTGCCTAGATGTCTTTTGGATGCCTCTTTTGTAGTTTTACCTGAGCCTTGAAAGAACACGTTATTATTCAACTATGATAAGAAGATATTGACACAACTATTACCCGGACCTCGTATGCCGATAATGGGCAATATGGTGCTCCCCGACCAGTCTGGCGTTGTGGCAGGTAGATCCACCCAACACACCCTCAGGCGATTTTTGCCACTCTTACCAATTTAGACCCAAGGATACAGGCCGTACTATGTTCTTGCATATGGAGAAGGCATTCCACTCTCTAGAATTGCCTTTTCTGTTTTACACTTAATGGGAGTTGGGAGCATGTTTTGTCTTTTTATAAATTGTTTAATACTCTCCCATGTTCAAGGGTTGAAGTCAATGGACATTCTGCTAAGCGTCCTTAGCTAGAGTGTGGTACACGACAGGGGTGTTCACTATCTACCTTATTATTTGCCTTTGCCATAGAGTCTTTGGCCTGTTATCTTAGGGAGAAGCACACCGATAAGTGAATTCATATATACACACAAGATAATAGTGTCGTCATTTGCAGATGATCTACTGATTTATCCCCAGGAGAACATTGGGCCAATCATTATCATGGTAAACGTTTTTTCTGTCCTCTCGGGCCTACACATCAATTAGTATAATTTTAGTTACTAGCTTTGACTCCTCTCATCATGAGGCCCGGTACATGTGCGCTATCTTGGCGAATGGGTCACCTGGGAACCCTGTAGGCTATTACAGGAGAACTACATGTAGTTACTAGTAGCCCTTGAAGCCAAAGAGGATAAGTGGATAAAATGGCTTTATGCATAGTAGCCAGGGTATCCTTGATGCTCTATATTTTTACCAATGATCCCATCGCTGTCCCTGCCTCTTACATTGGCAGATTGCTGTCAATGCAATTGAATCTGTTGTGGGAAGGGGGTAACCCCTAGAGTATTTTGGGACATTCTGACGCATTACTTGAGAAAGGCAGTTTAGGGGTCCTGGACCTTGAGCTCTAATAGTAAGAGCTGCCCGAAATGCTTGCATGATAGGCAGCATTTAATTACAATTGTAAATGCTGCTTGCCATGCTCACATGGTAGGCAGTGTTTACAATGGATCCATATTGGGTCCACCGGCTTTATGCTGGTGCATAAAGCCAGGGAACCTCATAGGGATCTCCAGCATTTGCACCGGCATGAAAATCCATGCCAGCTCAAATGCTGGAGCATATATGGTGGAGAGACAGGAAGGTGGCGGAAACGCAAGTCTTGTTCTGCTCCTCCTCTCCGCCATACAAATGAATGAAAATGAGGGGAGGGGGGGACATTAATGAAAGTTCTATTAACGTTATGTCCCTATAGAAAATGAGCTCCTTAATGCTTCCATATTTTTGAGACAAAGCCATAATGCAACTGGGCGAAGCATTACTGCAGGACAGAGGCCCAGTTCTGAACACAAATGCAAGGTAGGAGCATTTTTGGCCTACTCCTACCCAGTCAATCCGTGGTATGCGGCATTACCCAATAACTCTGCACCATATAAATAGCCTCCTCCTGCTTGTGCCTTATAATTCTCTATGCTTGGGGACAAGTCATGGTTGTACCTCTGCACTGCTTAAATATGGTGAGTTTTCACTCTAATTGCCCAAGAGCCTCAGGCTGATTTTCTCCAAATCTTTTGGATGTGCAATAAAATAGAGCCACTCTGATCAAAGGTCAGAGTATGTAGATTTGTGGGCTTGAGTTTATTACTTGCAAAACGGCAAGTAGCAGTCAGGTGGATGGATACACCAGCCCCCACCCTACCAACTTGGTATAGGGACTTGACTTGGTGCTATGAAAACGAATACATGTAGAGGGAGCTCATAGTACATGGGCCCAAGCCCAAGACCTATTGGCCTGTTCTCACTGCCTCTGTGTGTCGAAAAGAGCAGCTTTGAAGCACTTAGGAGATCTTCAATTGTGGTGAACCCACCCCCTTACCAACTACTGGGCTGGAACGCTGTTGGAGATGCCAACGTTGTATATATCGTGTGAGCAAGCAAAGCTTTTACCTATTGTACAGCCTCTTACTTTCATTTGATATAATATAGGTGCAATGGTCATGTTTTGCTTAGAATATTGCCGTTCATATTTTCTCTGTGAGGTTTTGATGCTTTTGCATAAGTGTTTTTCTAGTAACAATATTATGAAGTTTCTGTTTGAAAATGTTTAGAAAAACAGAACAGTGAAAACAATGTTTTTAATCTTTGACAGACCATCTAACATTTTTGCTTGCTTATGTCTTGCCTTTAAATCCACAGGTGCGTTGTATTTGCATCAATGCCTTCTGGAACCCAAGATACCCATCTACCTTGTGGTCAACGGGGTTGTTAACATACTCATCATATCAATTGGGTTTTTCCTAGAACCACACCTGATTTTATATGCGTTGATGAGGATAATGGCCCTTTTCTCATTCTGCTGGTTAATTACAGGTAATTTGTTTTGCTGAGGCGTAGGTATAGTGGGTTAACTTTCTGGATGACAAATACAAAATATTGCCCTATTAACAAGATGGTGGCTAAGCATAAAGTGACATTTTTGAGATGATATATTTGTAATGAGTAGGTATAATATGCCTCTCACTATTTACTATCTGAGTGTCTTTTTTTAACTTGCCAGCTGAGCATTCAGTCCTCAAATTTGTGAAACATTGAACATTTCTAAACATTGATTAGAAGGTAGGCAGAAGTTGCATTCACAAGATGTGAATGATTATAAATTGACAGTTGCAAAACTGCCCCATTAGAACAATATAATTGACACATTCAGAGAGGGTGGGTGGAAAGGATGTGGTCTAGTGCTAATTAAGATGATCTGTTTCTCGGTAACAAACAAAATGTTATTGATAATCCTACTTCATTTTCCTTTGGACCGTTCACTTAATCATAGATTGAGAGTGCATGGAAATGCCATTCACCTTTGTGTGCCTCTATATCATGGTCTGCCTGCTGTGGGGCTCCAGATGTTTGTGGAATACAACTCCCGCGATTCATGACCATAAACTAAGCTGGCTAAGCCTAATGGGGGTTGCAGCCCGAATCATATGGAAAAAGGTTTACAAACCTCAAGTTCTATGATATTAATGATTAGATGCAATCTTGAACGTACTGGCAAAACATGAGGTCACAGACGGAAGTACATACATGGTAGGTGGGTTTAGCACTCATGTCTGACATGAGGCAAGCCTCCACTTCACAAGTTTGAATCCCTACAGTGGAAACTCAACCCTTCATACATCCAAAGTTGATACATTAAGTAGAAATAGAGAAGGAGCTAAATGCCACATTCTGAACAGGAGGTTTGTTCTTCTAAGACACCAACACAATAAAAGCCCTTTATCAGGGTGCTACTCGGAGGTGTCTAAAGAATAAGAGAGTATGGTGACCCAAAATGCAGTTTAAGGGACTAACCCTAAGTAATGTGTAGCAAAGAAGAGAAAACAGACTGGATATGTAACAAAGAGGAAACAACCAAGTGAATAGGATGTATTGCACTAGGAAACATTTACAAAGCAGTGTGTTTGCATGTTGAAGAGATCCTGGGTAAGTGCAACCCAAAGGAAATTAGGGGAAAAGAGTTTTTAAAAAACATGACAAATAATTTAAAGGTGAGTTGTAAGACCATATATGGAATAAAGGCACAATAACCATATACTAATGACACGCCAGTCGTGAGGTTTGTTTCCCAAACAAGTCTGGTTTATTTCAGAGTATCTCAGTCGGCCCACTGGGTCTCAACACCTCACGACGTGTGTTCACAGACACCATGAAAGGAGAGAGAGCGAGCATCAGTAAAGCAGTAATATATATACATAACACATCACCATTGTACAGCATTATTCGGTCCGCCCATATACATGCCATATGCAGGACATCCAAGCTAGGGTTCAGTAATTGACAGTTTATGCACGTAACTTCATTCAGTCTAAACATTGGCTATTTCTAGTCAAGCCTGCAGAGACAGCTTACTGTTTTGGGGAACACGGGGCACTAGCACGGGGAAGGGTATCATGTTCCAGCAGGGAGACATTCCAACTAATGTTATCTGTTTGCTACACTCATGGGGTAAAGGTCAGACAGCTCTAAAGCAGGAAAAATACCATCTTTCATGGAGGAGCACCATTAGTCGCATATAATTCTTATTTAACTGCCTCCTACAACAGCGGTTGCAAGACAGACTGGCACCTGGGTTGCTGATTAGTCGATGCTTGTGTACAGCTTCAAGGCTTTATAGAATAAGGAAAACAATGTATTCTGCAGGGTTTCACATTCCTGCCTATGTTAGCATTCAAAAGTTCAAGCTGTGGACTCGTACCGTGTACTGACCTGAAGCACAGAATATATTTGCAAATGCGTTTCAGAAAAGTAAATGGCGGACAATTACAAAATGGATTCCCAATGGTAACATTCAGGTTTCATGGTTCGCAATGTTTATCATATGATGCGATTTGCCTCTGGCCAACATACCATTCGTACCATTCGGGCTGTACGATTGCATTACAGTTTTACAAACCCTCCTTTTGGCCTTAGCCAATAGCATCATCCAAACATTGCGTCATCATCGGACCAAGTACCACTTCCCGAACTACCCAAGTTGCTATCATAATCATTATCAGAAATATTGATTACCATAAATTCCTTGATTATTTCATTCTCATGTTTGAGGCCACCATTTATCATATTGGGCTTGGGCTTCAGGATTTTTGTACTAATTATCTGTACACATTCATTTGTGATTATGGAGCAAGTGGCTGGCAAACATTGTATGCAACAACAGCAGAGTATAAGGATACTGAATATCATGATCAAAATTGAAATCAATTTCCATCCCCAGGATCGTAATAATTCCCAGAACCATGTACTCAAATTTAGATTCCAGCGACCTGTGGGAACGTGAATTTAAGAACTCAGAACATGTAACTTTTTAATTGCTTCAAATATTGTAGGGGAAGAGTCGCTTACAAAAATACAGCATGCTGATCCCACTAATTTGCATACACCTCCACGGTCAGCCAAAATAATGTCAAGAACCATTCTCTTCTGAATTACAACTAATCTGATTCCTTTTTGTTCCAGTGTCATGTTGTATAGTATGTCGTTTCATTAATTGTTTTCTCTAACACCTTGGACAGTCTTCTAATATTCCCGGAATGTATTGCTTGTCCCCAAAAAGGTATAAAGGATTCAGCTATGTCTCCAAATATTTGCAACGCAGCATCATCTCGACGAGGGCGAGATTTGGATATTTTTGCTATTTCAGAGGTTGTAGCGAGAAATACACCAGGTAAAAGTATCCCTAGATAACAGGTACCTTCCCAATTTCTAGGCAACCACGGATAGGTTTGATCCCCACATACAAAATAGACAGGACCTCCTATATATAGTGGTTTCTCTTCATGTTCAAGTATAGCAGTATTCATACATCTGGTAAATGTACCCATTGGGTGAGAACCTTTTTTCCGTAAACAGAATGGCACAGAATGTGGACTATGTTTAATAGTGTAGGAAGGAGGCATGGCATCTTTGTTACCTACAGGAGCCACTTTAAAAGTGATCAGCGATTGGTAAGGTCTAGAGAGCCTATCAATTGGACTGGTCAATGCAGTGTTCATTTTGCTTCTATTTGTAAACACAGAACAACCCAAAGGTGTTGATACCAATCTCTCAAATTCATTTATGTTAGTTCCATCAAAGTTCCCAGTGACACTATCATTCCATTTCCCAAAGAATAGAGCTCTTAGTGATGCATAACAGGCAGAACTCAGGGGCAGAGGCTGTATACACCAACCCATCCCTCTTTCCCCATGCTGGGGTAAATGTGAGCACACCCAGCAATTGGATCGCTTCAATATTGCATGTGTCATATTCATAATCAATAAAAGAGTATTGTTATCGTAATCTTTTCTGTGTTTAACATCTTGTGGAGGAAGAGTGTAAGAAAGCACATGAGCCGGCATCATAGTGGGAGCATTGACATTGGGTAATAGGGTATTCATTGAATGTATATCTTCTAAATACCAGGACATTGGAATTAGTGTAAATACAATGCAGATAAGTATGATGGCCAGGAGCAGTGTAGTCTTAATGGATCCAAGACTTTCTCGGAGCAGATTCAATGTCAATGTCTATTGTTCTATTAATGTTTTCATCAGCGCAAGAGGCAGCAGGAGTGAATACAGGCATAGCCTATAAAGGATTATTTCAAAAGTTTCTCAGCGTCCGTCGGGGAAAAATCTCACACAGCAACACACGTTTAGTCAGTGGAATGTAAGCAAGTTCAATTTGGCCTGCTTAAAATGGCAGCTGTTAGGGAGAATTCTCATAAATGGTTGATTTCCCTTACCTAAAGAGTCCCCCAGCAGCTTTGCTGAATTCCTAGGATTTATTTTTTTCACCTGGTAAGAGTGTGAGCCTTTTTTCCCACTCTTACATGTGTTTTGCTATGTGTATTTCTACTTTGTGTGATCTTGGGCACTGGAGCCTCACCTACTCCATGTGCACCACTTTTTGTTTGTGTTACACAGCACCTTCAGTGTAGTGACACAGGGATGTCTTTGAGACTTCCCACTGACTCAATTTTTCTGGGGCTGACTACTGTCCCCAGAAACAGGTAAAGTTGCCATTAACTTTATATAGTCACTTTAAACCACAGACCCAGTACACTCCATCTTGCATGGAGTATTGGAAAGGGTTAACTCCTAACCCTTTTTGTCTGTACCTCTTGGGCTATTGCTTCGCTCCCTTAACATTAAGACTTGTCTGGTGGCAGTGGTATCTACCCTAACTTTTCTACCTCGATAATCTTATAAAACGTGGTCATGTTTTAGGCTATTATATTAGCCTCGAACATAAACCCGCTTGACCAAATACATTTTATTTTGGCTCCGGCTGGGTTTAGTCGCCATTTTTTTTTGTTAAAGTCTTTCTCGTGTTTTACTCTGCGCGCCAAACCGGGGATGACTCCTTTGTTCGCTGTCTTTTCGCGGGCTTCTGCACAGAAGCCCTCCTTAAGGCGCCTGATAGTCTAGGTAGGCAGAATGTGAAGGAGGGATCTTCGGACCTCTGCCATGGGTTGCCTTAGTAACCCAAGTCGCACTCTTGTCTGATTGGCTAAGGGGACTGGCCTTGCTAGGCCAGCCACCCTGCTGTGTGATTGACAGCCAGGCTGTATGAATGGGGAAAAACTGCATAAAAAGCAGGTCTCGGGGACTGATATGATATGTTATTTATAACGCACTTAATACCCAGAGGTTTCTAAGCGCGGACCCGGGGATCGAACACATGTTGCTCTGTGTCATCTTGCTTCCAAGGTGAGCACACTGCCGCTGAGCTATCCTCCCGAGACAAAGACAGTCGCCACTGGAACGAAAGAACCAACGAGGAACTGGAAGAAGAGGACCCCTACAATGATTGAACCGCCCGGTGAAGCCCTGCTGCAGGTCCGAATCTCCAAATCTGACGACAGAGAAGATCCTCCAGGAAACTTCTTCCCTTGAGCTGGTGGGACCAACCAGTTCACCCAAACTACAAGCCAGGACCCCTCCTCTGGTCGAATTCGCTGTACAGAGCTACAGTGGGCCGGATAGCCAGGAAGGTCGGACCCTGCTTGGGTTTTAAGGAGCGCACCTTTTATTTGTTGTTTGGCGCTGCTGCGAGTTTCTTCCCTCGGTAGTGCAGGACCCTCCAGTCTTCCTACTTCTGATCAGTCCGACAGTCGCTTCAGGAACCGTGAGCCTGCAGGAACTACCAGGAACGTCTACCTATGCTACAGCCCCATCTCCATTTCAAGGTAATGTGCAAATCCGGTTGTGCGTTTCGCTCAGCCAAAGTAAAAGTGTTGGAAATCTTTCTCCAATCCGAGGGCTTTTCCTTCTCTTCTCTTTGAACTATCTTTTCTACCAACCAACCTCGTCCGGGATCTGTGCCACAAACTTTACCGCGAACTACATTGAACCTATTATCTTGAGCAAAAGACCTTTGAACCATTGACTTTGGCCCTAAGGCTTTTCTATCTGATTTTAACCTTGTAGCCTCTCTTGTTCAATTGCTCTTATTACTTACCTGTTGGTGTTGCCTAATTTCTAATAACTTGGTCTTTCCCTCCCTTTTAAATTGCTGGAGTGTCATTTTGCTCCCACTTCATTTTGCACAACTGCTACCACTATAACTGTGTAGTACAGGCTTGTACCAAAGGTGAAATTGTACTGTCACTTGTAGTCTTAATTGTGTGTAGTGTTCCCAAAGGGTACTGATAATTCTGCCTAAAAGCAGCAAGCCGGTTCTTACCTCAGAGGCTCCAAAATACAGGAGCAAGTATCAGCATTGGTTTTCCATAGTGTTGGTACCTTTGCCCCCGCTTGTTCACGCCAGGATGCAAAGCCCTTCACTTTCAAAAGATAGCACCGGGAAATTGCGTGTCAGAGCTTTCATCCGATACAGCTCATACGCTCCTTTTCCCTAGGCCTCCATTTCCAGCTTTAATCCGTGGGCCAGAAACAAAGGCTGTTGCAATTACTTCTGAATTCATGGATGCAGATTGTACCTCAAAGCTCCAGGTACGGCGCGATCGATGAACAATGCACTATCGTTGTTTGCAGTAGATGCAGAAAGAGTACCAACTGGTGCTGCAGAAAATGGTGATGATGAGGCAGCAGGCAAACGAGGTTGAGGTAACAGTGATGTTTCAGATTTTGTTGCAATCTCTCCAGGCCCCTCTATGGGCTCAGGAAGTAGTTTCGGCTGAATTTCAGCAATGTCTTTGCGATCAATTAAAGGTGGTTCACTCTGGATATCAGAATCATCGGTCTCTTTCTCATGTGGCAAAGGAAACAGGATTCTTTTCGTGTATGTTGCATGTATCTAATGCTTACTACTGCTCACTCGAACTGCAGTCTGCATGGCCAGGAGTACCTGGTACGGTCCCTTCCAACGTGGTGCAAGCAAAGACTTTCTTTCAAAATTCTTAATTAGGACCCAGTCCCCCGGTTGCAGACGATGGCCTGGGCCCGTGTATCGGACATGAAGAGCCTCTTGTACCTGCTGATGAATCAAACAAGTTTTAAGTCCACTGTTTACAGTATTCAGTAAGTAAAGGATATCCTATATCCTTTAATCTTCTTGGATGTGGCACATTCCATACATTGGCTGGTCTCCCCATAATAATCTCATAGGGGGAGAGACCCTATGAGATTATTATGTATGAGATTGATTGTACAGACGTACGCATTGACAGCAAAGCTAGCGGTAATGCATCGGGCCATTTCAAATTACTTTGGGTGCAAATCTTTGCTAGTTTATTTTTCAAAATACCATTTTGCCATTCCACCAGACCGGCACTTATCGGATGTCTGGCTAAATGGAATTGTTTATCAATTTGGAGGTCTGCACAGATCTGTATTATAACGGCAGCTATAAAATGTGGGCCGTTATCTGACCATATGACACGTGGTAACCCGAACCTCGGAAAGTATTCTTTTAACATGGATTTCGCTGTTGACATGGCTGAACAATCTTTCAGGGGATAGGCCTCCACCCATTTGCTAAATGCACAGACCACTACAAGTACATACTTGAAGTTGTGGCATCTCTACATTTCTATAAAGTCAAAGTGGATTACTTCGAATGGCATTGAGGGAGGACCAAAACACCCTAGTGGTGTTGCTGTTCCCTTCCCAATGTTGTGTTGTAAACAAGTCATACAATTTTGAACCAACCTCTCAGCAGTTTTTGTAATATTGTCATTGTACCATACAAAGTCAAAGTGCTGACAAATCTTTTTCGCACAAATATGTGTTGGACCATGGGCCATAGTAACCATTGCCATTACATGCGCATTTGGCAACATCCATCTACGGTTCTCTTTGTCTATCCAACAACCCTCGGAATCTAACTTTGCTGGACCCTCAGACCATTGTTTTATTTCCTCAGGAGTAGCCTCAGTTTGTATTTCTTTTACATTGCCAATTCTATCCTCTATCATACAGGACACCCTCTCTGTTGTTTCAACAAACATTTGGGTGGGTGAATCAGTGGCAGTTTGTTTTGTGATTCTGTCCGCAAATGCATTTCCTTTTCCCACGTTACACACTACTTTTTTATGGGAGTTACATTTCATTATTGCTAATCGCTTCGGAAGCACAAGTGCTGACTACAGTTTCACTATCAAAGTGCCGTGTTGAATCTTGGTTCCATTAGACGTCAGAAAACCCCTTCCAGCCCATAATCGGCCAAAGTTGTGGACCACCCCAAAGGCGTATTGACTGTCAGTGTATATGTTCACACTAAGGTTTTCAGAAATTTCACATGCTCTTGTTAAAGCTTTTATTTCTGCAGCCTGTGCTGAGTTATGTGGGATTTGTTTACTCTCTACAATCGTTTTCAGTGTGGTAATGGCATAAGCAGCAGTTGATATGCCATTTGGTAACTTAAAACAAGAGCCATCACAAAACAGTTCTCCATCTGGTACTTTCAGGGGTGTATCGGTTAAATCAATTCTTCCTTTTGTCTCTTGCTCAGTTATAATTAAGCAATCATGTGATAATTTCTCCTCGCTCTTTCCTACACTCGGAGGAGGCAATAATTCGGCCGGATTCAAACAGCGACATCTCTTAATATGGATATGCAGTGCAAATAGAATCCATGTTGCGTCTATGTTCTATTTAAAAGAACGTCTACTGAATGGGATACCGTTCCGTTTAAAGAGTGACCTAAAACCATCCCCTCCGTTTGTTTCACTGACGCGGCAGCAGCAGCAACAGCTCGCAAGCAGTGTGACAAAGCACATGCACAGGATCCAACATGTAAGAAAAATAACTGCTTGGTCTATTTTTGCCCCCGTGCTCCTGAGTCAAAACAGCCAAAGCACATCCATCGCTTTCATGTACAAACAACATAAAACACTTCTCATAATTTGGCATGCCCAAAACCGGAGCTAAACATAGCGCAGCTCTGAGCAGGTCAAAATCAATTTGACATTCCATGTTCCATGGCAAAGGCATGGTAACATCCTTCTTTGTCAGTGCTACTATAGGTTTTACAATCATGGAAAAGTTAGGAATCCATTGTCTACAATATGAAGCCATGCCAGTTAAATCCCTGGCTTCCTTTTGTGTATTTGGAACAGGCATATCAGAGATGCTTTCTATGCGTTCTGGTGTCATTCTTCTTCCCTCCTTCGATAAGAGGTAGCCCAAATAGGCCACCTCCTCTCGACAATATTGGAATTTCTTCAATGAAGCCTTGTGTCCGTGTACTGCTAAATGTTCCAATAGTAAGACAGTACCCTCCTTGCAAATGTCCTCTGAATTCGCTGCTATAAGCAAATTGTCAATGTATTGTAATAATATACAGCCTGCTGGTAATTCAAGCATGTCAAGTTGTTCTTTCAATGCCCTACTGTAAATACTTGGACTTTCAGTGTAACCCTGTGGAATACGTGTCAATATGAATGAGCGTCCTCCTAACGTGAACACGAACAGATATCTTCTATCTGAAGGAACTGGGATACTGAAAAACGCATTTTTCAAGTCAATTACGCTAAAGTGTGATGCTGTGGCTGGAATCATAGTCAAAATTGTGGTGACATTGGGGACTAGCGGGAATTGCGGAGCAACAGTTTTGTTCACTGCGCGTAAGTCAATTATAAAACGGTAAGGGATTTCATTATCACCTTGCTTGTAAACTGGAAGAATCAGACTATTACATATACTTCCAGAAATTTCTTCAATTACATTTCTGGATATTAAATTGGATACAATGCATTTCAGAGCTTGCTCACCTTCAATTGAAATTTTGTACTGCGGAATGCGTTGCAGTGTAATACCTTCTTTCAAAACAATTTTTACTGGATCCACTTTTAAAATACCTACATCGTTATCATTTACTGCACATATACCAGCTGGTACTTTACTTAACTCAGTTGGTAATGGCAAAGAAATAAATTGCGAAACGGGAGTTCGTTGTGACAAAATCGTCAAGCACACTCCATCAGGAGAACAATAGATTACTGCATTCAATTTCTCCAACAGATTTAACCCCAACAAATTCTCGCCGCAATTTGTCATCAAAAGAAATGGACATGATTCAGTGAATGGAGCTAATGTGATTGGCACTGGCTGTGAAACTGGACTAATTACTGGTGTACCTGAGAACCCTACTGAACCATTGTTATGCCCTGACAGTGGTATATTTGGAACCCGCTGATGGTCGATCGAACATTTCTGTACACCTGTGTCCACTAGAAAAATATGCTCTCTATTCCCAACCTTCATTTCTCCGTAGGGCTCTTTCTGACGGGAATAGGCACTGGTTCCAACACCTGCTTCGAGATGTCATAGGGGAACAGTACATCATCAGATGTAAAGTCTCCGGAGTAATATGCATTGGAGGGATTATCAAAAACATTTGTTCTGTTGCTGATTCTGATTAACTTGATTATCCTGAAATTGTCTTCTGTTCTGCCCCTCTATTCCTGGACGACCTCTAAATGGTCTTCTTGAAATAGTACCATTCAATCTCTGTAATTGCGGGCACTGTGCTCACCAATGGCCTTCTTGTCTGCAATAGGCACACTGATTTATACCTATCGGGCCCCCATGTATGTTGGACGATAACGCAAATTGGAATCTAGATGGTGCGTTTCCGCCACCTCTATTACCTTTGGCTACCTGTTGTAGTTACACTCTTGTTTTCAGATCTCCCTTTTTCCTTTCTACCTTGTCTTTCTCTGAATTCACTCGGTTTTCATAATACTGGGCCATGTGTAATACTTCGGATTGTGACTTTGCTTGCCATGCACTTTCAGATGTCATTATCAATGTCTAAATTTCCGGTAACAACCCTCGCATAAATTTGTCAACAAACAATCTCTTTCCGGGTTCTGTACTTAGATCTTGACGACTAAAATCTGCAAATACTTCTTCAAACCGGTTAAAAAATTGCATTGCTCCTTCCGATTTACCTTGTAAATAAGCATTCAATTTATCCCAAACTATTCTCTTCTCAGGCATTAAAGTTTTCAATTTCGATACTATCCGTAAGGGCAAAGTTAAAATTACTTTGAAGTGGGAGAATGGAAGACCAGGCTCCCGTCCTTCCCCTCTCGCGCCTGGCCTAAAGGATCACGGCCCAGGCACCCGCCACAAGAAGAGTTTGCCCATCTACCAGACAACCAAATACCCTGGTACAGGAACATACGGATGTGTCCATCTGCCTGCCCAGCAGCCCGCCCTGTCCATGCCGACACCTGCGGCACGGATCAACTAGACTAAAACCTACACGTCGTTAGAGATGCCATGACGACCTAGCCAACGGTCAGCACACCTGTGCAAATATACACACCGGACACTCCCGCACCAATCTACACGAAGAATATACTCAGTGCTATGACGTAGGCGACAGACATACTCACGGACGTGCATCTTTATTATTTTCCACATAGGCTCTCAAAATGCAGAAACGCAAGACGCATCATGAACTCATCTAAAGAGCTTGCTTACGCTTCTCCTAAACCCAGGTGCCATAATGAGAAATATAACGAAGACACGATACTGGTCATAAGACAATATGATACTATAACCTAAAGCACCTGTGCACCAAACGGTTCCACCTATACACCAGGCCTAAGTAGGCCGCACGCAAGAGCTTCCATGGACGTTAAAAGAACAAGAGTCAGGTTGCTGATCCTGCAGAATGAGCCCGGCGAAAGCAAACAGCAAAGGTCGCAATGTTGCAAACCCACATTCCGAGAGCAGACCATCAAGGGCACGATGTTGCAACCTCGCACGCCGCACACCAACGTTAAAGTCACACCTGCAAATTAAACCAGGCACACAGTGGAAAAACAATATTAATTGTGCAGAATTCTGCCTCAAACACGGTCCCACC
Source organism: Ambystoma mexicanum (assembly GCF_040938575.1). Classification (NCBI taxonomy): domain Eukaryota; kingdom Metazoa; phylum Chordata; class Amphibia; order Caudata; family Ambystomatidae; genus Ambystoma; species Ambystoma mexicanum. The sequence continues at coordinate 999,084,105 of NC_090923.1, forward strand.
TCACGTGACCAAGCCGAACCTGACAGGATGCCAAGCCCAGGAGGAAGAAGGCGTCTGGATCCCTCGTTACAAGACACAGGCAGATACAATTAAAAGGCACAATGGACATCTGCGACAGTGGGAGTAGTCGGCCTTCCAGCTTATGAATAAGTCCTCACATTGTCTGCACGTACTCATAGTGAAACATTGTTGCAAATGACAGGTACACCGAGAGCTGGGAACAGCGATGGTCCCAGACTGGGAAGCTTGCGGGCGCACCAATCAGAACATGGGGCTCTTATCACTGACGCCATTAACATTAACCAATCATCAGGGGTCTTCATGTAACAATTCTCATGTATCTAATTGTAGGGACAACCCAGATATATCACCTGACTAACCCTTGTCCACTAATATTGTTCTCTATACGTATGCTATACTAACCCTACCACTCGAGCAACCAATTAAGAGTGGCGATAGGTTTTTTGCTAACTTTCCACGGTGACGCAAGTAGCGCGTCATACTAAGGTAAAAAGGGCCTGCGAGCCCCACGATTGTGTGTGTGTCAGGAGGGACGCGTACGATCCTTGACCCATCCCTGCCGTTTTTGTCTAATAAACAGCAGAGTCACCTTGCTTCTTGCGTGTGTCTCATACTCTATCTCTTTTTGGGATATACGGGAGGAGTTGGGGCCTCCCTGCCCGGAGGTCTGCGGACGGCCCGGCCGACCCCGGCAGAATTTCCCCCCCGACAACTTGCAGCGGTTTTTCTCCAGCCTTTTTCTCACTATTGACTCTAATCAAAGTTTCTCATGTATCACCTAGCATCGGTGCATCATTTATACTTCTAATTTGTTTCCATATGTCAGCAGAAGAGTCACAGGGAACAATAAATCAATATCACTCAGTGTAAAAACAGATTAATTCAAAACAGATTCAATTTCCTTATAAAAACCAGCAGGATTTTTCTTAATATCAGGGACTGACTGTTTTATAGTGTTCACTTCTTGCCTAGAAAAGGGGACATGTACAAACTGCGCGAAATAATGGGCTTCTATCGTACGTACGCGCTGAAGTTTGACCTACAGCGGGAATTTCTACTTTCGGGACAAACGTGGGAGGCACCTCCCTCATGGGTAATTGCAAAGTAGGGGATTCTGGATCCGAGCGTCTCTTAAGCAACAAAGCCAAATCAAGGGAAAAAGCAGCAGTTCCGGTGTCAGACGAAAATGCTCTTTTATAAATCGTCATCAAATCAGCAGGACAACAAACCTTCTTCTTCATGCATTCATCCTGTAAATATTCCACCATAACTTGTAAGACTTTTCTCTGCATTTTCGGTGTGTATTGACTAAACGTATCATGCACTTTGATCAGGGAAATAGTAACATCTGTAATCCATCTAAGCACATCTCTAGTACAAATACGCATCTCCTCACTAACAGGTTTCAACGGCGGAAAAATGTGCTTCTGGACATATGACATATGCGATTCACGCTTACTCATTATATCTTTATGTGAGTAGAAAAGGGCAATCAAATTGCGCAACTCTTGCGGTATCACGGTATCAGTTAAGTCACTCCATACATTAACCAGATAATCTCCCATATATTCTAACAATAGCTGTTGTTCGCCAAACCCTCTATGATGAGATATAGAACTTTGCACAGCCACTTAATTGCCATTATCGATGTACGTCTCAGCCCACTTTTTCAGTTCGTCTTTCCGTTCCTTACTAATCATTACTACGAGTCTGTCTAATACTTCCTCTATCAGCCCCACTAAGCAGAACTGCTCGCCAAAGCGTATAAATCATGCTCTGAAAAAGGTGGAGGAAATGATGTCATTGGCGCATATGGGACGGTTACTGCAGGTGCAGATGCAAGCATGGGAATAGCAACAGGAGGAGATACATAGGGAGGCGGTGCAACTGGGTCAGTACTTGGATGATCATTTCTTCGCTCATTCAGTATCTTATTTATCAATTCATCAGATGTATGCAAATCTTGTGAAGGGTATATTTTCTGTATGTATAATTGGAAGGTCCTATCCATGTTCCTAATGGCTTCTGTCTGCTTCTGTTGATCATGCACTAACGCTTTCTCTGAATTTGACATGTGTCTACGTGCATGTTTCTCTCTGATATGATATGATATGGCATTTATAACGCGCCTATACACAAGTGTTTCAAGGCGCGACGAGGCAAGGGAGGGGGAACAAGGGAGGACAGACAACGATCTTACTAGGCCAGGTGTCATTCAAATTGCGCAAGTGCAGGGAAGGAGGGAGAGGGAAAGTGCGTGGGGAAGGGCAGAGGGAAAAGTGCAGTACAAGGATAGTAGAATAAATACGATAATAAAACGGCCAGCTGGTGGCAAGTGCGGGGTAAGTGCAGGTATAAGTGCTGGTAGGGGGACTGTAGGGATGCAGGAACAGTCCAAGGGGCTGCCAGGGAGGCAGTGCAGGTGTGCAGCTGGCAGGGACTGGGCACAAGAACAGAGAGCGGTGGCCAGGTAAACCCGTGCAGTTTCAACCAGGGGTTCAGCAGGGGAGAGAAGGAGAGAAAGCAGAGGCAAAGAGGAGGGTTTTGAGGTGCTTCCGGAACCGCAGATAGTTCTCCTCAAGTTTCAGCGAGGCAGGAAGGCTGTTCCAGAGGGAGGCCCCTGCTGAAGAGAAAGATCTACTACCAACTTGTTGCTTGGAGAAGCGACTGACCCTGAGGGAGTTGGAGGCAGATTAGCGAAGAGCTTGAGAAGGAAGATATTTGGGAAGAAAGAGTTGAAGGTAATGCGGCCCCAGACCCCAGAAAGCTTTGTGGACAATGCAGAGGGTTTTGAACTTAATCCTTGCAGCCACTGGGAGCCAGTGCAGGGATTTCAGTCCTGGAGAGATACGATCCCTGGGCTTGAGGCCAAGGATAAGTCTTGCAGTCCTGTTCTGGATAAGTTGAAGAGGGCGGAGAGTAGAGGCAGGCAGATTAAGATAAGACTGTTACAATAGTCCAGCCTAGAGAGAACCAGGGCTCTGGAGACAGTGAGCTTCTGGGGGAAGGAGAGGAAAGGAAGAATACCCCTGAGGAGGTGCAACTGGTAGTGTGACTTCTTAGAGACGTCAGAGATGTGAGGAGAAAAGGAGAGAGTGGAATCAAAGATGACCCCGAGGTTTTTAGCCTTGCAGGTGGGAGCAGGAAGAGGGACAAGAGAGGCCGGCCAGAGAGCTGCAGGGAAGGAGGGAGTGTGTGCCGATGAGTAGAATCTCGGTCTTACTGGCATTAAGGCAGAGGTCATTGGCGGCACACCATTCCTGGATAGCTGAAAGACAGCCAGAGATGAGGGAAGGAGAGGAGGAGGCTGAGGGGAGCCTGAAAATGAGCTGGGTATCATCCGCATAGCACTGGAAATTTGGGCAGAGAGCGGCGATGCGGTGGGCAAGGATTGCCAGATATTGGTTGAACAGCCAGAGAGAGAGGTTAGATCCCTGGGGGACACCACAGGTAGAGAGGAAGCTATCAGAGAGGAAGGACCCAATTTGGACCTGGGTGGGATGGTCGGAGAGGAAAGAAGTCAGCCACGCCAGAGCCTGACCAGTGATTCCCGGGTTATCACAGAGACGGTTAAGCAGGATGGCATGGTTGACTGTGTCAAAGGCAGAAGAGAGATCAAGCAAGATGAGGACACAAGTGGTGTTATAGTCAAGATTGGAGAGCAGGTCTTCACGGATGTTCAGGAGAGCAGTTTCCGTGCTTCTGGAAGCTCTGAAGCCAGACTGATGGTCATGAAGACAACCAACAGCTGCAGTGTGGAGATTAAGCTGGGAAATGGCCAGTTTCTCAAGGAGCTTACCCAGGAAGGGAGTGATGGAAATTGGGCGATAGCTAGCCGGGCAGGAGGGGTCGGCAGAGGGTTTCTTAAGACGGGGTGCACAAGGGAGTGCTTCAGGGGGGTTGGGAAGACTCCAGTGACGAAGGAGTGGTTACAGAAATCAGCCAGGGCAGGAGCCAGGGAGTCGATATGGTCCTTGATAGTTTTGAAGGAACAGGGGTGAACCTGTTTTGATGAGACTTTCATAGATCGGACTTGTCTAGAAACCTTGTCTGGGGAGAAAAGGGGAAAGGAGGAGAAGGAGGGAGGAGGGGTGGCTGCAGGAGGGCCAGAGGAAGAGCAGGAAGTAGGGGAAAGGAGGGGATAGGTGGAGAGTGTGGACAAGATGTCCTGAGTTTTAGAGATGAAATGAGAGGCCAGTGCTGTGCAGAGGGCCTGGGAAGGGACAGGGGAGGTAGAGACTGCGGCAGGATGCAGATTTTAAAGAGTTCAGCCGAGTTGTTAGATGCCGCAGAGACGCGGGCTTAGATATGAGCTCTCTTCTTGGTTTGGACAGAGAGCCGGTATTGCCTTTGAAGCAGGCGGCAGGCCAGTTTGTCAGAGGATATACATGAAGCACGCCATTTCCTCTCTGCTACCCTACAATTACGTTTTAGGGTGACAAAGTCGGAAGTGTACCAGGAGTTGCACTTGGCTTTGGGCTTCAGGCGGATTCTCATAACAGGGGCAAGGATATCAAGAGTATCAGAGATGGCAGAGTGGAGCATGGAGAGGGCTGTGTCAGGATGGGAGTCAGCCAGAGGTGGAGGAGGGGTGAGAAGGTGCTGTTGAAAGCCTCAGCTGACATGCGCTTCATGGGTCGGATGACTGAGAAGGTAGGTGGCAGGGATGGAGGTGGCTTGACCTGAGGGGTAGGGAGGGTGAGGTGGGAGGATAGGAGACAGTGATCACTCCAAGAGAGAGGCGTGGAGAGAGGATCGGAGAGGGGAAGGTCTGAGGATATCAGAACATCCAAAGTATGCCCTGTGGAGTGAGTTGGGCCAGAGGGGAGAATAGTAAGTGAGAGAGAGTCGCAGAGGTCGCAAAAGATTACAGAGGAAGGACAGGAGGTATCAAGGTGAATGTTGAAATCTCCAAGAAGGAAGAGTTGAGTGGTTGAGGCCAGGAGTGAGGAGGAGAGGTCAGCCAACTCAGAGGAAGGAGGAGATCTGACCAGGTGGTCGATAGATAGTAGCCACGGTAAGGGAATGGCTAGGTGAGATAGAGAGCCTGCAGACAAGGCATTCAAAGGAGGAATAGGACTGCGTAGGGATGACAGAGGCAGGAGTCCACTCAGGGAATATCAGGGCAATACCCCCTCCAGAGCGGTTGGACCTGGGCGCGTGGAGGATCTTGTAGCCGTCAGGTAGGAGCGTGTCAAAACTGGTGACAGAGTTAGCCGTGAACCATGTCTCAGTGAGACCGAGGACATCAAGGTCGAGTTCTTCCAGAAGGCAGCAGATATCAGAGGAGTGTTTGACAGCAGAGCGGGAGTTAAGTGTGGCAATATGGAGAAGGTTGCCATCCTTGAAGGACTTCCGGGGAGGGGTACAGATCAGAGGTACGCCCTTCGGAGGTGTAGAGGGTGCCCAAGAGGGGGCAGGAGGGTAAGGAGGAGAGGGCAAGGTAGCCAAGGAGGAGGCAGAGGGGGAGGGGCGGGAGCTTTGGAAAGGGGGAGAGAGGGGACACCAGGAGAAGAGAGGAAATTTATAAGGCGTGGGAAGCGTCTGTCAAAGAGGTGAAGGTTGGCCTGAGGGCCTTGCACCAAGACGGTCCCGTTTGAGTAGACATTAATGATGACCTTAGAAGAATGGAAGGAGGCCAGGAGGACGTCCCAACGGGTGCCACCATTAATGGGAGAAGATGAGAAGGGAGAGAGCACAGAGACCATATGAAGAGTCCATAGGTCTGGTGAAGGAACGACAAAGAGGATGTCAGTGAGAGTTTCCTTAGAGGAGGCACTGGTATAGGTGTCAGCGATAGGGAGGCCTGGGTTGGAGACCAGGATGTCCTTTTTAAACTTCTTCCTTCCAGACTTAGTGAGGTGAGCAGGATAGTCAGTAGAAAAGCAGTTGGAAAAGGTGGGAGAGATAGAGAGCACCATAGAGTAGGTGGGAGAGGAGAGAGGTGGAGGTACAGGAGGAGGGCAATAGCAGAGAATAGGCAGACAATGGAGCGAGTGGCAGGCAGATTGCGTAATAGGACACGATAAAGACACTCAGGCTTGGAGTTAACACAATGGACAGTTATGCCAGGAGAGAAGACGCACCTAAGTTTGAGAATCCTGGAGAGAGGGAAAAAGGCCTAGGTTTCACAAGCAGTTTAAATACTGAGACAGTGCATATTATACCAGGCGGACACACCTAAGTTTGAGAATCCTGGAGAGAGGGAAGAAACACTTCCCAAGCGTTGATTTGCTTCCTTCCGCCAGTTCCTAACAGCGTTGAATGCTGCGGGCCTGGCCTTCTTTCACAGCAGTATTGATTCTAAATGCTCTATGGGCGCTAGTTCGAAGCGCCCATTATTCGGCCACTGAAGGTCTCATACACGTCTGGTCTGCCTATGCCAAATTGCATTAAACACAATTGCCCCAATGCCATACTTAATGTACATTTCATACGCCCGCGACCCCTCGGATGGCGCGGCCTGGCCAGTTTCCAAAGACTGTCTACCGCAGTGAAAAAATCTCACTAGGCAGGAAGATATCTTTGTTACGCTCACCTGACTCCCACGGAGGCGCTGGCCCGGTTCGCGCTGCTGTGACCTCTTCTAAGGTGATGCGCAGGGTTCGGAAGACGGACTGGACCGGGCCCCCAAATCTGGCTTGTCTGGCTCGCAGAAGTATCCTTCTGTAGGCGAAAATAGGGGATTAACTGTCTGCGGGGTAATGCAATCGGCCTCCCACTTTCCCCTCTCACCCTCCTTGAAACCCTTCTGTGATTTCTCGTAGCGTCTCACCTTAGGGTCTGGAAGGACGAGCTCTCCATCCTGCTTCTGATGCAGGGGCGCGTTGGTATCCAGTTACGTCACTGGATTTTCGGATTGGTGAGAACCAAAGTTGCTTGGCTTCCAGGTAAGTTTTTTGATAAGAGGTTCCCCTTGTGTCCATGCATTAATGTACTAATGCTAGTGTCTTTTTCCCCATAGGGGCCGGGGTACGGAATTCCGGGGAACAGGCACCGACCCGAGATGAGAGGTGAAATCCTTGTAGAAATCAGGTAAGTCTTTAATGAGCGTTTTTTGGTAATGTCTTTTAATTCGCTCATTAACGCTGATTTCTTTTTTTCCCCTTAGGGGCCGGGGTCCGGAAATGCCAGGATGCGGCGCGGACCCGAAATGAAGAGGGAATGAATCAACAGGTAAGTCTTAACATGGAGATTTAGCTTTCCTTATTCCCTTCTCTCTCTCACCTTTTGTTCTGGTCTTTTTCTCCCTAGGCGCTGGGGCGTGACTGCGAATCCGGATGATCGCTGCTGAACATGGAGGCGCCCTGTAAAGGTGAGTGGAATGCGGCGCTGCAGCGATCGACGCAATGAGCTTTTAAATTAAAGTCTTCCTTTTCAGGATTGTCGGCGAGATGTCTCCGTGATGCGGTTTTAGCAGGTAAGGCCTTTTCCTTCTTCTATTCTCTTCTTCTCTTCCTTTGCAGGTGATCCAGGATGCTGGCAGGCGTGGCAGAAGTCAGGATGCAGGAGCAGACACGGTGAGCGTCCAGCTGCTAGATGCAGAACAACGCGAAGCAAGTGTGGCTGTTCGGGTGGGGTTTAAATAGCCTTGGAAGAAGTTCCAGGTATGTATCCTTCCTCCAATCAGGTATGTATCCTTCCCAGAACACGCCCGGATGGTAAATTAGTCCCACAGGTAAAGTAGTTCCTTTCAGGCCTCAAGGAGTCCGGGATCCTGCAGCATGGTCTGCATCAGGTAAGAGCACCCAAGCATTCCCATAATGAGCCTGGCGCCTATGGCGCCAGGACTGATGTCTTTTATGAGCCTGGCGCCATAGGCGCCAGGACACTGTCCAAAGGGCCCCTATATGGGGTTGCTGGGTCCTTCCTTGGGGACTGGATGTCCGCTTTCGGGGACGCCGGGTTTGAACCGGCTCCCCGGGAGCGGGCATCATGACAGCACTCCCCCCCCAAGGCCCCTCCCAAGGTTGTTCCCTCCGGGGGTTTTGGTTTGTCTGGGAAGAGTCGGTGGAATTTCCTGACTAATCGAGGTGCATGCACATGGTCGCGGGGTTCCCACGACCTCTCCTGAGGTCCGTACCCCTTCCAATCAATTAGGTAGAACAGTTTTGACCTAAACATTTTTGAGTCTAAAATGTTCTTCACTTCAAATTCGGGCTCCCCATCTATTAGAATAGGTTCTGGAGGTTTGAGTAGTCGGGTTCCGGGTACCACTGGTTTCAGAAGTGACACATGAAAAACAGGGTGAATTCGCATACTAGCTGGTAAATCAAGTTTAACAGCCACTGGGTTAATTATTGCCGTAATAGAATAAGGTCCCAGATATTTTGGGTTAAAAGTTCGAGGCCCTTTGAGTGGTAAATGTCTGGTAGCTAACCACACTCGATCCCCAATCTGATACGGAGGTGCTTCACTCCGATGTAGATCAGCATTCTCCTTGTATTTTCTCTTGGCTTGTTGTAAATGCGTAGTTGCCTCTTTGAAGGCTTGGGTAATTGTAGAATGCAGATGTTCTACTGCAGGCATTCCGAGGTTCTGAGGTGAGTCAAGGTTTGAGGTTCGAGGGTGATGCCCAAACAAAGTATAAAAAGGACTGTGGCCAGTTCCAGAGTGTACCGAATTATTATATGCGTATTCGGCTATCCAAAGAATGTCTTTCCAGTTGCTTTCAGATTGCTGTAACATACACCGTAAGTACTGTTCAAGGGTCTGATTTGTCCTCTCGGTCTGACCATCGGTCTGAGGTTGATGACTGGTCGATAATCTTACGTCGATCTGCTCCATTTGACAACATTTGCGCCAGAAGTGGGAAATGAATTGGCTTCCCCGGTCAGAGATTAGTATAGATGGGAATCCATGTAGCCGAACAATATTTTCGAGGAATTCTTTGGCTAGGACAGAAGCTGAAGGTAAACCTTTCAAAGGAATAAAGTGGGCCATTTTGGAAAACAAATCCACAATTACCAGAATAGTATTGTACCCCGAACAAGGAGGCAGGTCCGTAATAAAATCCATTGATAGGGTGTGCCAGGGTGCTGGTGGTATGTCTAGAGGTTGAAGGAGACTGGCTGGTCTTCTCTTTTGACTTTTATTTTGGGCGGATACACCACAGGACATCACAAAAGATTTAACATCTTTTCGCCAAGAGGGCCACCAAAATTGTCGTTTCACCTTTTCCTCTGTCTTGACAATACCGGGGTGTCCCTCTATTAATGTATCATGATAACCGGAAATAACTAGTTCGTGTAATTCCTTATGTGGCAGGAATAAGCGTCCTTGGAAATAAGGTAAACCATTATCTATGGTAAAGTCTGATCCCTTTTGTATCAATTTCTGTAAGGTTGTAGGGTCCAAGAGTTGTTTCACTCTGGCTTGAATGTCTTCAAGCGTCTGTAACGAAGTCATGCCTAGAATCCTCTGTTCGGGAATTATTAGTACTGGTTCTGAGTTTGTATCAGATTCTCCCATTCCAATTCGGGGTAAGGCGTCTGCTTTGCATTCTTGCAGCCAGGTCGATAGGTAATCACGAAATCAAATTCAGCAAAAAACAAAGCCCATCGGAGCTGCCGTGATGACTGAGCCTTGGCGGTTTTCAAATACTGTAAATTCCGGTGATCAGTGATCACTGTGATGGTATGTCAAGCGCCAAGCAAATAATGCCGCCAGGCTTTAAAAGCGGACTTAATGGCTAACAGTTCTTTGTCCGTGATTGCATAATTAACCTTGGGTGCCGAGAATTTTCTGGACCAAAATGCTACGGGATGCAGTTGGTTGGTTTCGGGATCTCTTTGGGACAGGACAGCTCCCATGGCTAGGCTGGATGCGTCAGTCTCGACAACATAAGGGAGATCTGGACGCGGGTGTTTCAATATAGGTGCGGATGTAAACTTAGCTTTTAAATCCTGAAAGGCCTGCTCGGCTTCTTCAGACCATTCAAAACGTTTATTTTTCCTCAAGAGTGCAGTAATGGGTTGTACCACGCGTGAAAATACCGGGATAAACCTGCGATAGAAATTGGCAAAGCCGAGCATGCTTTGAACCCCTTTTGCAGAGCTAGGTGATGGCCATTTGAGGATGGCATCCACTTTTCTTGAGTCCATTCGGACTCCTTTGGGTGTCAGAATGAAACCTAGAAACTCGACTTCTGTGGTATGGAAAACACATTTCTCCAATTTAGCAAATAGTATGTGTTGGCGCAGTTTTTCAAGTACTGCCCTGACGTGTTTTCTGTGATCAGATTCCGAAGAGGAGTACACCAGAATGTCATCGATATATACGACAACACAAACATCGATGAGTTACCGAAGGACAACATTCATGAAGTATTGGAAGGCAGCCGGCGCGTTACACAATCCGAAAGGCATCACCTGGTACTCGAATAATCCGTATTTAGTACGAAAGTCAGTTTTCCATTCGTCGCCTTCTTTAACTCGTACCAGATGATAAGCCCCCCGGAGATCTAACTTGGTGTATATGCAAGCGTCCTTCACCTGGTCAAGGAGTTCAGGGATCAGAGGCAGAGGATAACGGGTTTTAACCGTTATCTGGTTAAATGCGCGGTAATCGATACAAGTTCTAAGGTTGCCTTCTTTTTTGGGCACGAAGAACAAAGCCGAGGATGCCGGGGACTTTGACGGGCGAATAAAACCATTAGCTAGGTATTGATCCAAATATTGTCTCAAATGCAGATTCTCAGGTTCGGTAAGGGCATAAATCCTGCTACAAGGGGGTTGTGCACCGGGCACCAGATCGATTTGGCAATCGTACGATCTGTGAGGAGGTAACGTGTTGGCCTGTTCCTTTTGGAAGACGTCCTGAAAGTCTTGGTATTCCGGAGGTAGTTGCATGGCGGCAGAGGTTACAGATGCTAGATTAATCTTCAGGTTTTCTGGGTAGCAGGTTTGTGTACAATCCGGGAAGGTTATTCTCTTAGCTCGCCAATCAATTCGAGGATTATGTGTCTGAAACTGTGGAGCCTTGATTACATCAAACACAACACCCTCCCGATGGCCGTCGGGACCAATAAGAGTCACCTCAGTAGTGGAATGTGTTACCGGTCCAGAGGCAATTTCAGTTACATCGACTGTGGTGATGACATCTTTGCTGGTTTTAGGACGGAGAGGGAGGTTAATCCTAGAGACCAATTCACGATCCACATAGTTTCCAATAGCCCCACTATCGATGTATGCCTTTATTGCATGCAACCGCTTAGGCTGTTCTGGATCTACGAGAATCATTGGCACAATGAAATGCGAGGTCTGAGAGTTCGTTTTCAAGCTCGGCAAGCGGACCCCTACACTTGTTGGGCGGAGTCGTTTCCCGAAACAGAGTCTTCATGGTTTTTTATCAGCGGCTCCAACCGCCTTTCGGGGCGGTTTTGCTGGGCAATCTCGTACAAAGTGTCCAGAATTCCCACAATAAAGACATAATTTTAACTGCCTCCTCCTTTCACGTTCCTTTTGAGTTAAGGGTCCTTTAACCCCTCCAATTTGCATAGGCTCAGAGACATCAACTCCCTTGGGATTAGCATGGGTCTTGACCAACACCCGGGTCTCAAACCTGGACCGATCTGCTTTTCTGTTTTGAAGTCTGTGATCCAATTGGACCACTAAGTCTATATACTCTGTGCATTATTGAGGCGGATTTACAACTTGGGCCAAGACATCTTTAAGTTCTCCGTGAAGGCCTCGATAAAACAACGTCACTCTTTTATCCTCTGGCCATCCCGTTTCCACAATTAGTCTATTAAAGGTTGCAATATAGGATAGGAGGTCCTGATTGCCCTGTCGCAGGGATAGAAGTTCGTCATCCAGAGCCTGCCCCTGAGAGTGTCGAGCAAATAACCTTTCCATGCTTGCTTGAAACCTTTGAAAATCACGGAGAATCGGGTCATCTTGAGTCACCGGTGGAACTGACCAATCGGCAGCGCAGCCGCTGAGATATGACAATACAAAGGCTACCTTGGTCTGATCATTAGGGAAGGCCCTAGGTCTGCATAGGAAGTGCAAACGACACTGATTCATGAATACGGCGAATCGTTTGGGGTCCCCAGCAAAGCATTCGGGTGGGGCCAGCGGCATGTTTCCAGGTAGAGTAATCTGCACAGGCTTACTGGAAACCACAGGAGCGGGGTTCCCTCCGGAACCGGGTAGAGGAGTTTGCCCAGCTTGACCTTGCAAAAGCTGTCTGGCCAGGTCATCAGTACTTTCCTTTGATATTATTAATTCCCTCCTGAGGGCATTAGTCTCTTGACGAGCGGCATGTACTTCGGCCCGTAATTCCCCCAGTAATTGGGCCAACTGATCAGTCTCAGAACTTTCCATAGCGCCTGGGTGGGAATTTGTAGGAAGGCTTTGCGTTCTGTACGCTCACCTGACTCCCACGGAGGCGCTGGCCTGGTTCGCGCTGCTGTGACCTCTTCTAAGGTGATGCGCAGGGTTCGGAAGACGGACTGGACCGGGCCCCCAAATCTGACTTGTCTGGCTCGCAGAAGTATCCTTCTGTAGGCGAAAATAGGGGATTAACTGTCTGCGGGGTAATGCAATCGGCCTCCCACTTTCCCCTCTCACCCTCCTTGAAACCCTTCTGTGATTTCTCGTAGCGTCTCACCTTAGGGTCTGGAAGGATGAGCTCTCCATCCTGCTTCTGATGCAGGGGTGCGTTGGTATCCAGTTACTTCACTGGATTTTCGGATTGGTGAGAACTTGCTTGGCTTCCAGGTAAGTTTTTTGATAAGAGGTTCCCCTTGTGTCCATGCATTAATGTACTAATGCTAGTGTCTTTTTCCCCACAGGGGCCGGGGTACGGAATGCCGGGAACAGGCACCGACCCGAGATGAGAGGTGAAATCCTTGTAGAAATCAGGTAAGTCTTTAAAGGGATGGTCTAGTAAAAATGTTTATTTAAAAAATAGATAGGCCACATAAAAAAAGAATATACTAGCATCCTCCGTTTTAAAACTTCCTATGTAAAATTTTGAGCTATTCAAGCTCAAAATTCGAAAAAGCAAGCACAGGGGCGCAGCCATTTTGTGAAATGGAGGCCCTCCTGTGCTGGCTTTTGCTTTTGCGGCACTAATGAAGGAAAAGCCAGCCAGCTGTAGTAAACAAAGTCTACCGCTGGGTGGCTTTCCCTTCATTAGTGCCGGGACTCGGAGGACGCGGACCGGAGACCAGAGCAGGAAAGCTGCAGCTGAATCTCGGTAAGTGCTATTTATTTTTTTTACAAAAAATAAGCACTAGCTGCGTTTTTTTTTCTAAGTTTTCCGGGCTGGAGGAGCCCGGAAAACTTAGAAATAAAACCGCAGCTTTAAAAACGTTGTATTTATGTTTGCGGTCGCTTTTGAAGCGACCGCAAACATAAATACAACGTTATTGTGTTGGAAAACGCTGCGGTTTTAAAACCGCAGCGTTTTCCAACACAACCGCGTGTGTTTCTGCCTGCTGTGGCTATCACTTTGACCGGCGACTTTTGACAGACCGGCGAGTGCAGGCGCAGGTGTCTCCTGGAACTGGGGTGTTTGCAACCTCCTTCTCAAACCCTCAGAGATATTTAAACTTCTCCAGCATGGGGTCTGGCATGGATTCACATGCTCATGAATATTCCCTGTCGTCAGGCCGGGAATCCTCGGTATAGAAAAATATCAGTATCAGTTTTGTTTCTGATCTGTCTTTCTTATTAGTAACCAATCACTGGTCTCTGGGTCATACTGCCCCCAGCCAATGACTGCCCTCTCCCTAAGCCCCGCCTCTGGCAGCCATCCTCAGATTTTTACCGCACGTTCAAGTGTTGGGAGTCCTCGTGCTGTAGCTCTCGAGCTTTTGCTGCGTTTTCGCGCTTTTTCAGGAGATTTTTCTCATTTTTCGGTTAAATAGAGCCTCAAGCTCCACCGTTTCTACATCCGATCAACGGGGATCCGTTTCCGAGTTTTCTACGCCCCTCAAGGGTGAAGATTTCCTCAAGTTACGCTTTTGGAGGATTCCAGAAGTTCCGAGGCCTACCCCGGACATGGCCCAGGAGAAAGGAAGCTCGACGCCCGGGAAGCTGTTCTGGACCTGCCCTTGATGCCAGCTTCAGAATGTTTTCAAGGAGGACGAGCATTTGTTATGCCTCTACTGTCTCCATGAGGACAAGACACACACGGAGAAGGACTGTGCGTTTTGTGGGAACATGTCGGAGCGGACCATGAAGGATCGCCACCTCGTTCTCGCCAACTGGCTGGAAGGGAAGAGCCCGTCAGGCGAGAAGAAGAAAAAGAAGTCCGGTCTTCTAAGTCCTGTGAGGGTGCCCCGGCGACGGGGGCCCAACAAAAGGCTAAGCACTGCGAGTCCGCGGGCACCGGGAGCGCTGAACGGTCGGGCTCCTTGGATGCCAGGCAGGGTGCATCCTCCCCGGCGCCATCAACCACGAGCCAACGCTCTGGCACGGGTAAGAGGAAGTCCGAGAACCCGGCAAAGCTTCTGGAGAGGCCCCGGTTGATCTCGAAGATTCCGGCAGAGGGTGAGCGAGGCTCGGACCCTCCCCCAAGGTGAAGGCCCCAGGCGTACAGAAGGTGACGATGGCCTTAATTCACCCTGCTAAGACCTCGATTGAGGATGTCGCCGCGGCCCTGGCTCAGCCTGTGGAGGCTACACCAGTGGAGGCGACCTCAGCACCCAGAGTCTCCCTGCCACCGCGGAGGAAGTCGTCTTTCAGACCCATTGAGAAGACCCCCACAAAGTCCTCGTTGGAAAGGGTGGGGGAGGGGCTGGTGACCATCGTGGATACGGACACCACCTCTGAAGAAGAGCTCATCGAAGTCGTGGAAGAGGCCCAGCCCATCGGGAGGGATCCCGACGAGGGCTACGACGAGAGCGTCGGTGTCGCCGACGAGGCTCCTCAAGAGCCCTCGTGCCCGTCGTTTCCGGCGCCGCAGGACACTTCAGCAGCCATTTTGTCAGCGATTCAGTCCTTATGCTCGGAGATAAGGACAAGGTTGCCCCTCCCCCCGACGGAGGTACCTGAGCCAGACCCGACGGGGGAACCGGAGCCAGGACCTTCGGAAAGTCCACCGCATAAGAGGAGGAGGATTCATCCTACGCCACCTCTCCCACCTCTGCGGCCTGCTCTACCTTCCCCCCGGTCTACTACCCACGGGGATGATACAGGCACGGACAGGGCTACGACAGGTACAGATGACGACGGAGGCGACGACGGGACGTGTCCCCCGTCGCCCCGACGAGATTGGATCCTTTCATGCCATGATTTCCAGGGCATCCGAGCTCTTCCAGCTCTGCCCAGAAGAGAAGAAGGAAGGGTTCCTTTACCAACGGCACAAGGCTAAAAGGGAGACGGTCCTCGCCGTACCGCTTCTTGGTGACATCTGGGATGAGGGGCTCGCCCTCCTCAAGAACCCTGCCACGGCGCCGGCAAAGAGGAACCGGTACGAGAAGAAGTACCGGGTCCCTGACGCTGCCCCCTTGTGCCTTCGGGCGCAACCTACCCCGGATTCGGTCGTCTCGGCGGCGACAAAGAAGAAAGCTGGGGGGTCATCGGCCTCGACATCAACTTCCCCGCCGGACGGCGAGGGCAGGAAGCTGAACACGATGGGACGATGGATCATCTCATCTGCAGCGACGACTATCAAGGCGGCCAACGCCCTGGCTATCGTAGCCCGCTACGACAGGGAGTTGTGGTTCAAAATCGCCCCTCTGTTGGACTTCCTTCCGGACGCCAAAAGGGCTGAGGCCCTTGAAATCCTACAGGAAGGTGAGATTACTTCGGACCACGCCATCATGGTGGCAACGGACATCGCCGACACCGGTTTCCGTCAGTTGGGCAACAGCGTTTGCTTGAGACGACGAGGATGGCTCAAGGCCACGGATTTCCACCAGGACGTACAAACCAAGATTTTGGACATGCCCTTCGACGGGAACAACCTGTTTGGGAAGGCGGTTGATGAGTCCCTTCAGGCCATCAAGACAGACACAGAGACTGCCCGGGCACTGGGAGTGCTCCAACAACGACGGCCGTCCTTTCGGAGCTCCGGAGGCAGACAAGGTGCCTCCAAGGGATCCGGCAGTGGCTCCTCCACGTACCGCCAAGCGGCAAGATCTTCGTCCCAGGAAGCCTACAGGGGACGCGGCAAGTCAGGTGGTGCCCGTCGTCGTCGACAGGGAGGTCAAGGGGGCAAGGCGGCCTCCAAACAAGATTGAACTGACCGTGGGGTCGGGCCCCCGCCGAAGCACCCCGGTGGGAGGCCGGCTGGCGAGGTTCGTCAGCGTGTGGGAGTCCATCTCCACCGACCGTTGGGTGCTGGACGCCCTGGCCCAAGGGCACGCCCTCGAGTTTCAGAAGAAGTGCCCTTGCGTTCCACCCGTGGCCAGGAAGGAAAATCACGTCCCTCAACTACTGTTGGAAGTAAGGGCGATGCTCAAGAAGGGTGCCATCGAGCTCGTCCCAAAGAGGCTTTGGGGCTCTGGAGTTTACTCAAGGTACTTTCTCGTAAAAAAGAAGACAGGAGGATGGCGCCCCATCCTGGACCTGCGACGACTGAACAAGTACATCAAGGCACAGAAGTTCCGTATGGTCACCCTCCAGCACGTGCTGGGACTGCTGGAGGAGGGCGATTTCCTGTCGTCGCTGGACTTGGAGGATGCGTACTTCCACATCCCCATTTTAAAAAGACACCAAAAGTTCCTCAGGTTCGTGGTCCAAGGGCGGCACTACCAGTTCAAGGCCCTCGCGTTCGGATTGAAGTCGGCACCCAGGGTGTTCACCAAGTGCCTCGCACCAGTGGCGGTGCGGCTGCGCCTACATGGGATCCACGTCTACCCCTACCTGGATGACTGGCTCATCCGGACAAGGGAGCTCGCCGTGGAGCACACTGCAAAGACCGTCCAGCTGCTCACGGACCTGGAATTCTCCATCAACTTTCCAAAATCCCACCTGGTTCCGTCGCTAGTCGCCCTGTTTCTGGGAGCCAAGCTCGACACAGTGGCGCGGCTGGCCTTGCCGTCGGAGGAAAGGACCAGGACCATTCTGGGCAAGGTGCAGCGTCTGCTGGCCACGGACATGGCCAGGGTAAGATCTGTCAAGTCCCTCCTCGGGATGATGTCCTCCTGCATTTATCTGGTGCGCCTTTGCAGGCTTCGGATGCGCCCCTTACAAGAGTTCCTCAACGCCTGCTGGGTCCAGTCGATGGGCAGCTTCGAGGACAGGATCCCTCTCAACGAGACGTTCCGTCAGGCGATCCGGTGGTGGAGTACCCGCTCCCATCTGTCGGCGGGCACGGGAGCGCACTCCAGAGATCTTCACGTGAGAGGCCTTTGGCTCCCGGAGGAGAAGTCACTCCACATCAACATCTTGGAGCTCCGCGCAGTGTTCTGGGCCCTCAGGTCCTTTCTTCCGTCCCTCAAGGGCAAGGTGGTGAGGTTCTTCACCGACAACACCACCACGATGTTCTACATACGGAAGCAGGGCGGAACCTGGTCCCCGGCCCTATCCAAGGAAGCCCAGGAGCTGTGGCATTGGGCCGTCGCCCAACGGATGTTCCTGGTGCATCTTCATCTGGCAGGAATAAAAAACCCAATCGCCGACTCACTCAGCAGGGAGCTGCGCTCATGCCACGAGTGGGAACTATGCCAGGATCAAGTGGATCGACTCTTCCGACGATGGGGTGAACCCCAAATCGATTTCTTCGCGCCGGCGACGAATTCCAAGTGCCAGAGGTTCGCCAGCAGGTTCCCCCAGCCGAGGAGCATGGGCGATGCTTTCTCGTTCCCCTGGGACGGCCTATTTCTTTATGCGTTCCCTCCGCTGCCATTGCTGCTCCGGCTCATCAACCAGCTCAAGAGGTCCCGGTGCAGGATGATCCTCGTCGCACCGGCGTGGCTGATACAGATCTGGTTCCCGGACCTTCTGGACATGTCAACGTCCACACCAGTCAAGCTGCCGACGGAAGCAGACCTTCTCTCCAGAGAAGGAGGCGCTGTAAAGACCGGTAGGGGGTGTCTGTACTTCCGCTCTCTATATGGTAGAGGAGAGGCACAGAGGACCCCAGCCAAGATTCTCTATTATTGGTACGTGGTCGAGCAATCAAGGCCTAGCTTCTCAGGAGGTGATGCGGGCTGGTTCTTAAGTGCAGTGTAGTCCCCGAATCCCCACAAAGGAATGTCCACACACTGTATTACTGAAAACACAGTCTTCATATAATTAATATTCAAAGGTATGTACACGATCACAATAATGCACTTTGTACTTGGAAGTCAATAATGATAAATATATACACGTCTAGAGTGGTACCACTAATGTTATCAAATCTCATTAAAGTGCATCAACTGTACGGTTAAAATGTCACACAGATCAATAACGAGTAAACCAGCAATAGAGATATGAAGGAACGCAAGATGGTTGAAACAATAGGCAGAACACTGGCCCCTACCTCTAGGCGCAGTTCTGTGTGGAGATCCCCCCACCTGGGCAACCTGTAAATAAAGATATATAGCACAAGCCCAGTCCATATAATGTTTGATAGTCTTACGTCTTCCTATTAAGGTTTTACCCCCCCCCCCCAATGTACCTGGTGGAGTAGAGTTCTCCGACGATGCACCGACCGATCCTTCTTGAGTGCCTCCCTTTCAGGCGGGAGCCACGGATCGTCGAGAGGTGTCGGGGAACTTGGCGTTCGGTGTCGAGTAATCGACGGCCCTTCCTGAGTGCCCTCCCTTTAAGGCAGGAGTCACGGGTCGTCGAACGTCCGACGGTGAACGGGGTGAACTATGGCAGGGAAGTGGCCGCTTCGTTCGTAGCGGTGCTCGTCGACGACAGAGCGTTGGCGTCCTGCAAGGAAGAGGCGTGCGGGGCACCTCGGTGACAATAGTTCTGGACCGCAAAGAGATGATGAAGAACTGTGGCCCAGCAAGGGCGTCGAGTCGTCGGCGTCTCTGCGGTCTGTAGGTGGCTGGAAACCCACCGATGGATGCTCGTCGGCGCGTCGACGGTCGGGCCTTCTCCAGCGGGAGACAAGCGGATGACGATGCAGACGAGAGCGTCCGATGATCAATGGAAGTTCTTAGGCAAACAGGAGCATGGCGGCTCCGGTCGGTGACGGCGGTCGTCGACAGTGGTGGACAACAGTCCGAGTGCTTCTCCTTGGAGTTCCGCAGCAGTCCCCGTATCGGGTCGGCAGCCTGTCGTAGGTCTGTCTACCAGGGAGCGTTGGCAAAGATCAGCTGTGCACGATGGTCCCTCGTAGCTCGGGAAGAGGGCGCCTTACCAGGTCCTCTCTGGGTCAGTCCTTGGAGGCACAGCAGCTTTCAGATTGTGAAGGAGAGCAACAGCAATTCTTCTCGTCCAGCAGGGCGTCAAGGTCAAGCGTCAGTTAATCCAGTTACTCGTCGTAGTGGACTTCAGCTTCTGAACACGATTCCTAGCAGTGAGAGGTCCCCAGATATACTGTTGATCTCCCATTCATTCCGCTGGGTCACACTCAAGCATCCAATCACGACTTCGGGCATTCATGCAGGCAGGCAGCCAATCAGGCACATGAGGTATTCAGGCCATTCACTTCTCTCCAGACACTCACAACAAGTTATGTGTATTGGGACAAGTACCGAGCCATTTAACACTCCAAGCTGCATTCATACCGGTTTCGGGCAGGGTTGTCTCAGTCATTGTGTCAGCCACCAGATAGTAGACACCCACAACACAGAATGCATATTCGTCACACACTCTATTCACCCAGGTCCCACCCACAGGAGGTACCCACAACATACATCACCGGGAAGGCTCCAGCTAGTCTGACTGGGCCTTCACAACAACACCATATATGGCACTTCCATCCAACAGCCAGTCAGGGAGAAGGGACAGAGTCAGGGCTTCCCAGGACTTTGGGAAAACAAGGTAATGGGTAATAGAAAGCAAGAGGCCACCGGGGCCATCTTGTTTTCCATCAGGGATCAACTGATCCCAATGGCAGGGCCGGGGTATCCCCAAATGGAGGAGACTCCGTGCACCTGTCAAATTCCAGGGCGTCCTCAACTCTCAAGTGCTACGGACATAAATGGAAGAGGTTCTCTGTCTGGTGCCGTGCACAGAAGATTAACCCTCTGCAGATTAGGGCCCCTCAAGTACTGCCGTACCGACTGTCGCTGGCCAATGCTGGACTGGCTATACATCTGGCTGCAATCTCCTGATATACCAGGACTACGGGTCGGGCGTCCTTGTGGTCGCATCCCCTGGTGAAAGAATTCATGAAGGGACTATTCCGATCATTCCCGCAGTTGAAGGCACCTACACCGGCGTGGGAGCTTAATATGGTGCTGACCAGGCTCATGGGGGCCCCATTCAAGCCTATGTATTCAGCGCCTTTGAAGTTCCTGTCATGGAAGACAGCTTTCCTCGTGGCCATCACCTCCGCACGACGAGTGGGAGAGATCCAGGCCCTATCTGGCAAGCCTCCATACTTGACTTTTCATGACACGAGGGTGGTGCTGAGGACGCACCCCTCCTTTATGCCCAAGGTGCCGTCGGACTTCCACCTCAATGAGCCCTTGGTGTTGCCAGTTTTCTTCCCTTCGCCTTCGTCGCCGGCCGAGAGGACTTTGCACTCGCTGGATGTAGCTAGAGCGCTGAAGTTCTACGTGGACCGCACAAAGAGTTTTCGGAAGACGTCACAGCTGTTTGTGAACTTTGGGACTGTGAATCAAGGGAAGGCTCTCTCGAAGACTTCCATTTCCAGATGGCTCTCCGGCTGCATCGTGCACTGTCACCAGTTGGCAAACCGACCGCTGCCCGGCCGTCGGAGAGCCCATTCGACCAGAGCGATCGCTGCTACCACGGCGTTCCTGTCTTGTGTGCCCCTGCTGGACATCTGCAGGGCTGCGACGGGGAGGTCGACGCACACCTTCACAAGATTCTACTGCGTCGATCGGGACTCCAGGGAGGAGTTCAGGGTCGGCCAAGCAGTGCTGTGCAACCTGTTCGCCTAAGGTGAGCCTGGTGAGGAGGTAAGAGATGCTTAATGTTGAGTTGTTGTATTGCTTAATGTTGAGCCTGTTGCCACCTCCCGTGGTTGTGCATGTGTGTACTGCTATGTATTCTCTTATTCATGAGCATGTGAATCCATGCCAGACCCCATGCTGGAGAAGGAACAAGTTACTTACCTGTAACTGTTGTTCTCCAGCATGGGTCTGGCATGGATTCACATGTGAACCCTCCCGCCTACCCCTCTGCGGCTCTTCACTTGGTCATACTGCCACTTTACATGCTACCAAATCTGAGGATGGCTGCCAGAGGCGGGGCTTAGGGAGAGGGCAGTCATTGGCTGGGGGCAGTATGACCCAGAGACCAGTGATTGGTTACTACTAAGAAAGACAGATCAGAAACGAAACTGATACTGATTTTTTTCTATACCGAGGATTCCCGGCCTGACGACGGGGAATATTCATGAGCATGTGAATCCATGCCAGACCCATGCTGGAGAACAACAGTTACAGGTAAGTAACTTGTTCCCTCCTTTTCTTTTGAATTGTGCGTCTTATCATGCTCAGTAAGTATTTCGGTAGTCCTGAGTTTTTGCCTTGCCAACTTGAACCTGTGCACAACCTGAAACTATAAAGTTCTACACGCATCCATTACTGCGCCACCAAATAAATATTGTTCAAAAGCAGTTATGTTTGTTCATTTTCAGCCTTGTTTATTTTTAGTTGCAGCCCATATTGATGACACGTGTTTCGGCACTCTAACTTTGCCTTTCTCAAATCTGGGCAATTATTCTTATAGAAATTACTATCCAAACTGATCAGTAAAGAATCATTAAAGAACCAACAAAAATTCAATTTTCAGTTATTTGAGAAAAAAGAAAAAAAATTAAAAAAAAAAAATAAATTCAAAAAGCATTATTTTAAACCATATCATAATGCAGAGATAAACAAATTTGTCATCATAAATGTCCATCATGAGAAAATAATAAAATAATAAAAAGAGCGCACATACCAATATATTGTCCAGTTGCAAGGTAGGTGCATGCGTGGTGATTTAGTGTTCCGATGGAGATGGAGAAAGAGAGGGGTGGGGTAAATTAAATTAAAAGAAAAAGAGAGAGTAGAAATAAAAGGGGGTTAAACGAAATTTTAAAATTGAATAAGAGGGGTGGGGGGCAAAAATAGTTTAGCAATATGGTTAATGTTGTTTGTCCTTCCAAGTATCATTTGTTTATTAAGTGCAAGTATTGTCTAAAATAGAGCTTACCTTAAAACTGAGCCTTAGTCCATCATTACTACCTGACGAGAAAGAGGAGAAAACAGAGAGCTGGTTACATCCCAAAGTAGGGTTCAGAAAATGTGGAACATGCACCATGTGCAAGCATGCGGTTCCCATGACTGACTGCTTTGAGAATAAAGATGGCATCAAAATGAAAATAAGGGAGCAGATCAATTGTCGCACGAAATATGTGATCTATGCGATTATATGCATTTGCAGCAAAATCTATATAGGAAGCACGATCAGAGAAATAAGCACAAGAATACGAGAACACTTGGCAGTGATTGGAAACCAAGATAAGAATCTACCATTGGCAGAACACTGGCAGAGTCTTCATCAATTGGATTGCAAGCAGGACATCAAGTTTATTGGTCCAAAAAAGGTATCCTTGGGATGCAGAGGTGGAAACCAGGAACCAAGATTGCGACAAGAAGAAGCAAAGCTAATCAAGTATTTCAGATGTATTGAAACAGGTTTAAACACAGACAATGAGATGTCCAATTTTTTATAATATTAACTCAAAAAGAGTGAACCAAAAAGGACTTATACCCGAAAATGTAGAATCATGCCATTGAAAAGATTGAATCATACACTAACCTTTGTGTTTTTACTGAAATAAGTGCTCCATGTACCAGTTGTTTGTATGAAATTGGCAACTATTGAGTTTTCCTTATATATTTGTGGACATATATTTAAAATCAGAACAATTCACTTAATACAGCAGTAACTACAATTCCCATAAAACATTGGAAAAATAGATGCACGTGAATTCACCACATATAAAAACTATATTGGTTTCATTAATGAAACAATGTTTAATTTTGATAATAATCAAAAAGTGTGTGAACCAAAAAGGACCCACGCAATAAAACTTGTAACTATGCCATTGATAGTGTTGAACCATTTATTAAACTTTGTGGTTATACACAAGCAACAGCTCCTATGCATTTACCGTTTGCACAGAATGTGTAAGTAATTGCATTTCCCTGTATATTTGTCCACATAGACTCGCACTAACAATGTAAAAATAAGAACAATACATACTGAGTTAAAGAACTGATCAAAAGCTACTAAATATAGCAGAAACTACATTTCCCATGAGACTATGGGTGAAGGGATTAAAAGCCACTAAATATAGCAGAAACTACAGTTCCCATGAGACTATGGGTGAAGGAGATACACGTGACTTTATCACACAATAATAAAGATTTATTAGGTTTTCACACGAGCCAACAACAAAAAGGGCTCCGTTTGTAAAGCTAAATGCATAACTATGCGTTTAAATTGCATCATGGAACTAAACTTCGTGTAACCTCATGACACAGGTTAATAGAGGCAAAGTATCCCAATCTATGGCCGATGGCAGGGAGAAGGTGGAAAGCGAAGTAGGACGAACAAATTACCTTGGTAACAGCATACATACTCCCCATTCAGTAGGAGGCGAACGCCTAGTAAATACACGACGCTTGATGCCAGAATTGTGACTTTTCAGGTAAGCTCTAACTAAGCATGAGACCACCCATTGCTACTTTCCTATCAGTCTCAGATCCGCAAAAGAGACGAGACGGCCCATGGAGCCGCACTAACTCTAGAATGAAAAGTCAAATATATAATGAACTGCTGTTAAGAAGTGAAAGTGTATATGTGCCGTAGCCGGCCTCCATGCTATGTAAAAAACGCATTGTGAATGGCAGAACACATAGAAAAAGGATTACTTATGAACGTTGCAATTTTTATCAATTTATAATTTCGTTTTGTAACTAAAACCCCTAAAAAAAAAAAAAAAACAAATGCACCTGTCGCCTAGATTCGAATCTCTAAACCAGTAAATGGTGAATTGCGAGCGGGAAAATGAGGGAACCAACCCATTCCCAATATTTCATTCTTTTTACCTTACCAGGACGTACGTCGTCCACGAGTCTGACGGGACTCTCTCCATTTGTATCACCCACATCATTTAGAGAAACCATGAACAACAAAAGATCGGTAAGCTCTATTTTAGACAATACTTGCACTTAATAAACAAATGATACTTGGAAGGACAAACAACATTAACCATATTGCTAAACTATTTTTGCCCCCCACCCCTCTTATTCAATTTTAAAATTTCGTTTAACCCCCTTTTATTTCTACTCTCTCTTTTTCTTTTAATTTAATTTACCCCTCCCCTCTCTTTCTCCATCTCCATCGGAACACTAAATCACCACGCATCACCTACCTTGCAACTGGACAATATATTGGTATGTGCGCTCTTTTTATTATTTTATTATTTTCTCATGATGGACATTTATGATGACAAATTTGTTTATCTCTGCATTATGATATGGTTTAAAATAATGCTTTTTGAATTTATTTATTTTTTTTTCTTTTTTTTCTTTTTTCTAAAATAACTGTGAAAATTGAATTTTTGTTGGTTCTTTACTGATTCTTTACTGATCAGTTTGGATAGTAATTTCTATAAGAATAATTGCCCAGATTTGAGAAAGGCAAAGTTAGAGTGCCGAAACACGTGTCATCAATGTGGGCTGCAACTAAAAACAAAAACAAGGCTGAAAATGAACAAACATAACTGCTTTTGAACAATATTTTTTTGGTGGCGCAGTAATGGATGCGTGTAGAACTTTATAGTTTCATTTTTGACAAGCAAAGTGGGGGAACTCTGTGTCTTCGCTCTCTACACACATCATTGCGACACGATTGAGTTATTACTTTTGTATTAAGTCGCGGAGGTTTAAGAGTGCAGCTAGAAAAGTTCCCCGAATTTGCAAACCTGTGCACAACCTGCCTCTGCATTACCTGTGCCTGCTTAGCTTCCTTTCCAGTTATCTAGTCGTCCTCTCCTCTGTTGGGTTTTCTATCCTGCTCTGACTGCCTGGCCCTTGATCGTTTCAGTTTGGAACTTACTCGATCTCGGGTCCCTTCCACACCAGCTTCAATCTCCATTTGTTTGACTCTGCTACCTTGGTTTGCACACCACATCTGCTCGGTCCAGCTGTCATATGATAACCCTGCTTTCCCTGTAAGTGATCGCACTGTCTTCGCATCATGTTAACCCAGGGGAAACCTCCACGTGGAGCAGGGAGTCAGTGCAGCAGCACCAGCTTTCCATCTTCCTAGGGGTGTTGAGCGGATTCTCCACCCCAAACAGCATCAGAGCCAGTGTACAGTCAGGAACACTCAAGACAGACTGGAGAAGAGACAAAGGCACAAATCGCAGGCGCAATGCCATCTTTGACACAGTGAAGGATTCATCCCACAAGTGAGATGTGACCGCCTCATAAATGGTGGATCTGCGTCTACTTTTACCTACGCCCAAGTCCTGTTGTGTATCGACGTGAGGAACCGACGCAAGAAAACGAAGAAGAGGATTGGGGACGTAGCCGCAGTCACTGTTCTACAGTATTGGATCTTTCATAGATTCACATGCTGTATGACTATTCCCCATAGTCAGGCTGGGAATCCTCTGTAACATAGAGCAGTTTATTTTTAAATTGAAACTTCAGTCACTTTAGTGCTATAGCTTAGTCATTTTGGGTCATGTTGTCCACAGCCAATAGAAAGGGCTCCCATACCTCCACCCCTCGAGGCCATCTTCATATTTTTTACTGAACGTTATGTGTTGGGAGTCCTCAGAAATCTCTCTCAGATAAAAGTTGATGTTTCTTCTATTTTGATACAAGTTCTTCTTGTTGTTTCGATGTTCGTTGAATCCTTCACCCTGATGACATCTAGGGTTGACTCCTAATCCGGTGGTAGTTGCTGTGTTGAAATGGATTCTCGTCTTCGACCATGAGGCCTTCATCCAGCATGATGGAGACCAAGAAGAAAAGCCTCTTCAGGGCCTATAGCCGAAACGGCTTGCAAAATGTGTATGTGGAAGACCTCCATGGGGATAGCCTCTGCTGTCTTCTTCAGGCACACGTCATCCAAGACTGATCCAACCGGCAGTCATTTTCAAACAAACCGCTTTGAGACCGCCACTGCAGGTTAGTGGCTTGGCTCGACGACAACGAGGGGGCCTCTGACTCGGCCTCAATCCAAAGTCATGCCTCACTCAGGCAGAGCAGACATGCCCAGCGTACTTCCTCTAACAAGAGGTTGAGATTGCATGACAATACTTCCCAGAGTAGGAAGTCTCCAAAGACCCAGTCGAAGAAGGCCTTGATATCGTCTTCAGCTGTGGCCTCTTCATCCGCCTCTGTATCCTCAGCAAGGAAGCACTCTAGGTCGACAACATAAGTGTTGATACAAGGAAAGGCAGCTTCTTCATCCACGGTTTCACGGTCGCTTCATAAAAGAAATCGTCATCGACAAAAGCCAGGGAGTAAATTCTTTGTCTACGACTCTGTCTACAGGTCACGCCAAGCTCCGTCAATGACTGTGCATAGGAAATTGATGGTGACGACCATAAATAAGTCTTCGATCACCATACTGTTAACTGGCCCGAAGTCTACTCCTGCTACAGAGACCTCACAGCCGTCAGCCTTTGCTGCTTTAGGCAGGCCTCCGCTGCCTTTTCTATTGACACAGAGGTCACCCCGGCTATGCCAAGCTCATCGGCTATTCTCCTGAGGAAGTTATACAACCTGCCCTTGATTCTGACCTAGAAGGCCCTGTGGAAGTCTTCTCAGATAACAAGATTGTAGAGGGACATTCTAGCCCCAAGTTGCCCATGCCCCCACCAATGTCAATCCCAGCACCAGTGGCAGTTCCTCCGACCATTCCTGCACTCTCATCTCCTGGGTTGGATCCTTCAAGGCACGTCTCCTGGACATTCTCACCACCTTGCAGTCCTTGGTGTCGGAGTTGCAACACAGGCTGCCTATCCCATCTGCACCACCACAAGCACCAAATGGATCATCTGTACCACAACAAGGCCCAAATGGATCTCTTGCTGCTCCTCCTCGTCGCCTCCGGGACCAGCCACCTCCCATCCCAGTGCACAACCTTACAGACAAGGAATCCGACAGTGGCATGTCACAAGGGGATGCCTCCACGCACACCACAGGCACGGATGGGTTTGATGATCTGGTTCCGGGAGATGGCGAACCAGGTGACGCTCCTCTTCATGATTCCCCTTCAGATGAGATTGGGTTCTTCCATACCCTTACGTCAAGAGCCACGAAGATGTTTGGTTTGGCTCCGGAGTAACAGAGGAAAGGAGGTTTTGTCTGCCAGCGTTGGGAACAACCCAGAAAATCAATGGCTGCTGTTCCCATATTGGAAGACATGTGGGGAGGACGGTCTGTGGACTATGACCAACCCATCCTCTGCACCCCCCAAGAAGGAGAGGTTTGATTAAAAACAGTAAAGGGTGCTGGACTCTGCACCAAAATGCCCCATGATACAGCCTAGCCTTGACTCCATGGTATCCGCGGCAGCCCACAAGCGTTTGTCCAATCCTTCTTCTTTGCTTCATCACCCACAATAAAGAAGCCAAACACCTTGATGCCTTCGGGAAACACATCATTTTGAGTGCTGCTGCAACCATCAAGGCAGCTAATGCAATGACCATTCTGTCCAGGTATGATAGAGAACTTTGTTCAAGATGGAGCCTATTCTTGAATTCCTTCCGGAGTACAAGAAGAAGGAGAGTTTGCAATTCTTCGCGAGGGAGAATCGGCTTTAGACCATGCAATCTCCATCTCTGTGGACATTGCGGGAACTGGTTTCCGACATCTGGAAATCACGGCTGTGTTACACAGATGAGGCTGGCTCAAAGCTACCAACTTCCAACCGGAAATTCATGCAAAGGTGGTTGACATGCCCTTTAATGAAATTGACCTCTTTGGCAAAACAGTGGACGACGCTTTACCCATCAAGGCCGACAGAGAGACTGCCCATTCTCTTGGCACTTTGCAGCAACACCACCAGTCCTTTCGGTCTAGGAAGTCCCACTTCTCCAGGACTTTAAAGGACTACATACCCTCATACGGCTCCCCATCATACCGTTCCCCTTTGTACTCGGCAATGCACACCTACAAATCAAAGTCCTAGTCTTACCGAGGTAACCAGCATTGACGCAGCTCCTCACACACCAGGGGCCAGATGACCAAACAAACCTGTCCCGACTGGGGTCCAGCCCTCCCAACCCCCACACTTTCAGACCCCGGTGGGAGAGAGGCTTTCTCAATTCATCGACCATTGGAGGTCCATCTCCACGGACAGATGGGTGTAATCCCTTATTCAGCAAGGCCACACTTTGGAGTTTGTCAAACGACCACCCACAATCCCTCCCGTACAGAAGATAGAGAAACACCTACGTCTATTGCTACAGGAGGTCCATTCGTTCCTGTCAAAAGAGCCATCGGACGAGTTCCAGCTGCCCATCGAGGATGAGGATTGTACTCCAGGTACTTTTTAGCAGAAAAGAAATCAGGAGGTTGGAGACCCATCCTAGATCTTCGGATTCTCAACAATTTTCTCAAAGCCCAAAATTACATGATGGTAACTCTGCAGCAAGTTTTGTCTAAACTGCAATAAGGGCACCCCTGAATATAGAGGATACATATTTCCACATCCCTATTCATCAAAAAACAACCCCTACCTGCGCTTCACAGTGGCAGGGCGCGACTACCATTTCACGGCTCTGTCCTTCGGACTAAGATCAGCCCTGAGGGTCTCCACCAAATGCCTGGTCTCTACGTGGTGGCACACCTTCATCGCTCAGGTGCACACATCTACCCGTACCTAGACGTCTGGGTGGTACAAGGGTAGTTGTTCATCCTGGCTATCCGTCATACACTTTCCAATGCCTACAATCATTAGGATTCCCTGTGAACTTTCAGAATCCCTGTCTGTCCCCGTCTCAACAGGTGCTCTATTTGGGGGCTCAGATGGTCACACGTTCTTGCATGACCACTCCCTCAGAGAGAGTGCAATCTCTTCTTGCAAAAGTCCTACTGCTCTCCCATGATATGATATGATATGGTATTTGTAACGCGCCTATACACAAGTGTTTCAAGGCGCGACGAGGCGGGGGGGGGGGGAAACAAGGGAAAGACAGACAAACGATCCTACTAGGCCAGGTGTCATTCAGATCGCGCAAGTGCAGAGGTAAGGGGAAAAAGGAGAAAGTGCAAGGGGAGGAGGTGGGGGGGAAAGTGCAGTACAAGGTAAGTAGCGTAAAATAAATAATGAATAAAAAGGGCCAGCTGGTGGCAAGTGCGAGGTAAGTGCAGAGCAAGTGCTGGGAAGGGGGCTGTAGGGATACAGTGACAGTCCCACGGTGCAGGGGGGGCCAGGGGAGGCAGTGCAAGAGGAGAGTGGCTGGGCCCTGGACCGAGGTCGCTGAGAGTGGCCCAGATGCAGGTTAAGTGCAGAATTCAGTGGGGAGTTAAGCAGGTTTAGCAGGGGAGAGGGAGAGAGAAGGCAGAAGCGAAGAGGAAGGTTTTGAGGTGCTTCCGGAACCGGAGATGGTTCTCCTCAAGTTTCAGGGAGGCAGGAAGGCTGTTCCAGAGGGAGGCCCCTGCTGCGGAGAGAGATCTACCCCCAGCTCGTTGCTTCGAGAAGCGGCTGACCATGAGGGAGTTGGAGACTGATGAGCGAAGGGCTCGTGAAGGAAGATATTTAGGAAGAGAGAGTTGAAGGTATTTAGGCCCCAGGCCCCAGAAGGCCTTGTGGACAATGCAGAGGGTTTTGAACTTAATCCTCGCAGCCACTGGGAGCCAGTGAAGAGATTTCAGTCCAGGAGAGATACGGTCCCTGGGCTTGAGGCCAAGGACAAGTCTCGCAGTTCTGTTCTGGATAAGTTGCAGAGGGCGGAGAGTGGAGGCAGGCAGATTTAGATAGAGGCTGTTACAGTAGTCCAGCCTTGAGAGAACCAGGGCTCGGGAGACAGTGAGCTTCTGGGGGAAGGAGAGGAAGGGAAGAATACCTCTGAGGAGGTGCAGTTGGTAGTGAGACTTCTTAGAGACGTCAGATATATGAGGAGAGAAGGAGAGTGTGGAGTCGAAGATGACCCCGAGGTTTTTAGCCTTGCAGGTAGGGGCAGGAGGGGGGCCAAGGGAGGCCGGCCAGAGAGCTGAAGGGAAGGAGGGAGTGGGTGTGCCGATGAGTAGAATCTCAGTCTTACTGGCGTTAAGGCAGAGGTCATTGGCGGCACACCATTCCTTGATAGTAGACAGACAGTCGGAGATGAGGGAAGGAGAGGAGGAGGCCGAGGGTAGCCTGAAAATGAGCTGGGTATCGTCCGCATAGCACTGGAAGTAGGGGCAGAGAGCGGCGATGCGGTGGGCAAGGAGTGCCAGATACTGGTTGAAAAGCCAGGGAGAGAGGTTGGATCCCTGGGGGACACCACAGGTGGAGAAAAAGATGTCAGAGAGGAAGGAGCCCATTTGGACCTGGGAGGGTCGACCGGAAAGGAAGGAGGTCAGCCATGCCAGAGCCTGTCCAGTGATACCCAGGTTATCACGGAGGCGGTTTAGCAGGATGGCATGGTTGACAGTGTCAAAGGCAGAGGAGAGATCGAGCAGAATGAGAACACAGGGAGTGTTGGAATCGAGGTTCAGGAGCAGGTCCTCACGGATGTTCAGGAGAGCAGTTTCCGTGCTTCTGGCCGCTCTGAAGCCGGATTGATGGTCATGAAGATTACCAACAGATTCAGCATGGAGGTTAAGCTGGGAGATGGCCAGTTTCTCCAGGAGCTTGCCCAGGAAGGGAGTAATGGAGATTGGGCGATAGTTAGTGGGGCAGGAGGGGTCGGAAGAGGGTTTCTTGAGGAGGGGGTGCACAAGGGAGTGCTTGAGGGGGGATGGGAAGACTCCAGAGGCGAATGAGAGGTTGCAAAAGTCTGCAAGGGCAGGAGCCAGGGAGTCGATGTGGTCCTTGATGGTTTTGGAGGAACAGGGGTGAACCTGTTTTGACGAGGCTTTCATAGATCGGACTTGTCTGGAAACCTCATCAGCAGAAAAAGGTGGAAAAGCAGAGAAGGGGGGCGGAGGGGCAGCTGCAAGAGAGCAAGAGGAAGAGCCGGGAAGAGAGGGAGGGAGGAGAGAGGAGGAGAGCGAGGATAGGATGTCCTGAGTTTTTGAGATGAAGTGCGAGGCCAGTGCAGTGCAGAGGGCCTGGGAGGGGACCGGAGAGGTAGAGACTGCAGCAGGGTTGGCCAGCTCCTTGCAGATTTTAAAGAGTTCGGCCGAGTTGTTAGATGCCTCAGAGATGCGGGCTTGGATAAGGGCTCTCTTCTTGGTGAGAATGGAGAGCCGGTATTGCCTTTGGAGCAGGCGGCAGGCCAGTTTGTCAGAGGATGAACATGAAGCACGCCATTTCCTCTCTGCCACCCTGCACTTGCGTTTTAGGGTGACGAGATCCAAGTCATACCAGGAGTTACATTTGGCTTTGGGCTTCAGGCGGATTCTCATGACGGGGGCAAGGATATCGAGAGTATCAGTTATAGCGGAATAGAGCATGGAGAGGGCTGTGTCAGGGTGGGAGTCAGCCGAGGGGGGAGGAGGGGGCGAGAAGGTAGCGGCGAAAGCCTCAGCTGACACGCGCTTCATGGGTCGGATGACCGAGAAGGTGGGTGGCAGTGAAGAGGGTGGCTTTGCCTGTGGGGTAGGGAGGGAGAGGTGGGAGGATAGGAGAAAGTGATCGCTCCAGGAGAGAGGAGTGGAGAGAGGGAGGGAGAGGGGAAGGTCAGAGGAGATCAGAGCATCAAGAGTGTGCCCTGCAGAGTGGGTAGGCCCAGACGGGAGAATAGAGAGTGAGAGAGAGTTGCAGAGTTCGCGAAAGAGACCAGTGGGGGGACAGGAGGCATCGAGGTGGATGTTGAAGTCACCGAGAAAGAGGAGTTGGGTGGTTGAGGACAGGAGTGCGGAGGAGAGGTCAGCCCACTCAGAGAGGAAGGAGGAAATTTGACCAGGTGGCCGATAGATAGTAGCCACGGTAAGGGAATGGCTAGGAGAGAGAGAGAGTCGGCAGACAAGACATTCAAAAGAGGAGTAGGTCTGCGTAGGAGTGACAGTGGCAGGAATCCACTCAGGGAAGATAAGGGCAACACCACCCCCTGAACGGTTGGGCCTGGGCACGGAGAGGATCTTGTAGCCTTCAGGTAGGAGTGTGTCGAAGCTGGTGGCAGAGCTGGCAGTGAACCACGTCTCAGTGAGACCGAGGACGTCGAGGTCCAGTTCCTCAAGAAGGCGACAGATATCAGAGGAGTGCTTGATGGCAGAGCGAGAATTTAGAGTGGCAATGTGGAGAAGGTTGCCACCCTTGAAAAACTTCCGGGGAGGGGTACAGATCAGAGGTACGCCCTGCGGAGGTGTTAGAGAAGGAATTGAAGAGGGAGCAAGAGAAGGGGCAGGGAGGGAGGGGAGAGGCAAGGTAGCCGAGGACAGAGGAGGGGGGACAGCGGGAGCGGAGAGGAAGTTGATGAGGCGTGGGAAGCGTCTATCAAAGAGGTGAAGGTTGGCCTGAGGGCCTTGGACCAAGACGGTCCCGTTGGCATAGACATTAATGATGGCCTTAGAGGAGTGGAAAGGGGCCAAGAGGACATCCCAACGGGTGCCACCATTAATGGGAGAGGAGGAGAAAGGAGAGAGCACAGCGACCATGTGAGGGGTCCATAGGTCAGGAGAAGGCACGAAAAAGAGAATGTCAGTGAGAGTTTCCTTGGAGCAGGCGCTCGTGTAGGTGTCAGCGATAGGGAGGCCTGGGTTGGAGACCAGGATGTCCTTTTTAAACTTTTTCCTACCGGATTTAGTGAGGAGAGCAGGATAGTCAATAGAGAAGCAGTTAGAGTAGATAGGCGAGATAGAGAGCACCATGGAGTAGGAGGGGAGGCGGACGACCCGAGTATGCAGACAGGAAGTGAGTGGAGGGCACTAGTTTACCACAATGCAGAGCAAACAGTAATGCGTATTAGGTCAGGGCCACCTAAGTTTGAGAATCCTGCGAGGGGAGAAAGAGCACCCTAGTTTAACACAATGCAGGGCAAAAAAAAAAAAAAAAAAAAAACAGTAATGCGTATTAGGTCAGGGCCACCTAAGTTTGAGAATCCTGCGAGGGGAGAAAGAGCACCCTAGTTTAACACAATGCAGGGCAAAAAAAAAAAACAGTAATGCGTATTAGGTCAGGGCCACCTAAGTTTGAGAATCCTGCGAGGGGAGAAAGAGCACCCTAGTTTAACACAATGCAGGGCAAAAAAAAAAAAACAGTAATGCGTATTAGGTCAGGGCCACCTAAGTTTGAGAATCCTGCGAGGGGAGAAAGAGCACCCTAGTTTAACACAATGCAGAGCAAAAAAACAGTAATGCGTATTAGGTCAGGGCCACCTAAGTTTGAGAATCCTGCGAGGGGAGAAAAAAAAAGCACCCTAGTTTAACAGTAAATTGGGATAGGGAGGGGGAGGCATAATGTGGATGAGGTGAGCAAGGTGAGGAGGGGTGGGCCGGAAAGCGGAGGAGCTGGCGCCTGGCGTCCCCTGCGGACACCTGCAGACACACAGGGAGCTGCAACTGCGAGAGTCGCCCTTGGCCTTGGGGCCCTTAGCCGCAGGGGCTGCCGGGCAGAGGGCTGCCCAGGAAGGGGGGAGGTTATAGGAAGAGGGAGGAGAGGAAGGGGAGGGGGGGGTGTGGGCGGGCAGGGAGGCGGGAGGGAAGAAGAGGAGAACCAGGAAGTGGGAGGGGAGGGGGGATCAGGCAACAACAACGCGCTCGGAGCGCAGAGAAAAATTAAACTTAAATATTTTTAGATAGATAGATCTCAGGCCTCAATCCGCCTCCTAAAATCCCTGCTAGGGATGATGTCTTTGTGCATTCTTCTGCTTCCATACTGCCGTCTTCGCATGCGCCATCCAGGAATTCCTAGATGCATGCTGGGAGCATGCCTGAGGTTCCTGGGAGGTGAAGTTCATGCTGACGTGACAGATCAAGGTTGCCCTGTGCTGGTGGTCGAACCGGACACATCTCGTCTAAGGCGTTCCCTTTTGCCCGCATCCGCATCAAGTCACCTACACTACAGATGCCTCCCTGCAGGGCTGGGGCACGCATACAGGAAAACTACATGCCAGGGGACATAAGGAGAAGACTCTCCATATCAATCTTCTGGAACTGCGCACAGTGTTTTGGGCCACAAGTCTTTCCCTCCTCAGGTCAGCAGTCAGGTGGTCCGGATAATCTCGAACAACACCACCACAATTTTTTATGCCGGCAAGCAGGGGGGCATGAGATCTCTCTTTCTGTCGGCAGAAGCACAGACTGTGTGGCACTAGGCCGTGGGGCAGGACATGTTACTCATTCCCTACCACCTGCCAGGTGTTCAGAATGTGATGGCAGATTTTCTCAGCAGGGAGCTCAACTCCTATCACGAATGGGAACTATGGAAGGCACAACTTTGCCGGATCCTCTGTCTGTGGGGCACCCCAGATATCAACTCCTTTGCCACCATCTTCAACAAAAGATGCATGACGTTTGCAGGCTGGTTCCCTAATCCGGGGAGCCTGGGGATGTCTTCATGTTCCCCTGGGAGGGGAAGTTCCTCTATGCTTCCCCCCCATTTCCCTGGTGGCTCAGGTGTTAAGTGTCATCAGGAGCATTGGTGCAGACTGTTTTTAGTGGACCCTTCCTGGCCGAGACAGTTCTGGTACTCCGACCTCCTTACCCTGTCCTCCGCCCTAACGATAAAGCTGCCTCCTCATTGCGGTCTTCTTTCCAGTAGCGATGGCGCAGTGCTACACCACGACCTGCCATACCTGAATCTGTCGGCCTGGTTCCTACATACCTAGAATTCAGCGCTATCCCACTGCAACAAGTGGGATTATCCGTTTACCATTCAGCCAAAGAATATCTTGCCTTACCTGCTATTCCAGCCAAGTCAGGCTGGGCGCATTCCTCCATCAGAGTACACCTCACGGCTATCTCATGATATACTTGCTTCTCTTCCACACCTTCTCTGTAGTCCAACAGTTTGCTCAAAGAATTCCTCAAGGGACTCTTCCGCTCCTTCCCGGCGTTCAGCCCCAGCCTAGGAACTGAATGTTGCCTTTTCTAGGCTCATGAGACCTCCCTTCACCGCTATGCATAATGTTTGGCTCAACTTCCTGTCCCGGAAGACTGCTCTACTGGTCGCCATGATGTCGGCTATACGTGTAGGCAAGGTTCAGGCTTTTTCCTGCAAAGCCCCCTACCTGGTTTTCCACAAGTCCAAGGTGGTACTATGCTCCAACCCTTCATTTGTGCCAAATGTTCCTTTAGCATTTCACCTCAATGAGCCGGTGGTCTTGCTTGTTTTCTTTGGTTCACTTTTCTCTCCTGCGGAACACTTGCTGCATTTTCTAGATGTGGTATGTGCTTTGAAATATTATGTATCCTGCACAAAGTCGTTCTGGAAGACCTCTGAGCTCTTTGTGACATTTAGCCTCACTGGAATGGAGAACACACTTTCCAAATCATCAATTGCCAGGTAGATTATCTCCTGCATCTCCTTCTGTCATCATCATGCAGGCAGGCCTCTCTCTGGCAAACCCAGTGCTCATTCTACGAGAGCCATTGCCGACACAACAGCCTTACTCACTGGGCTTTCCCTGCTGGTCATCTGCAGGGCTGCAACATAGAGATCCATACACACCTTCACAAGGTTTTACTGTGTCGAAAGGGATTCCACAGCAGGGTCCAGAGTTGGCCAGGCGGTTCTAAGTAACCTGTTTGCATGAGGTCAGTGTATCGTGTAGTGAGTGTCCTCTACAAGGAGCTTACCTCCACCTGTCAGGGTTATGTGGTGCTGCTTTGTAAACTATTAATACAGCATGTGAATCTATGAAAGATCCAATGCTAGAGAAGGAATCAGTTATCTACCTGTAACTCCTGTTCTCCAGCATTGGTATCTTTCATAGATTATCATGCAACCCTTCTTCACTCTTCTTGGATCAAATTGCTACTTTACATGCACTATGCCAAAATCTGAAGATGGCATCCAGGGGTGGAGATAAGGGAGCCCTTTCTATTGGCTGCGGGCAACATGACCCAAAATGACTAGGCTAGACTGAAGTTTCAGTTTAAAAAATAAACTGCTCTATGTTAGCGATGATTCCCAGCCTGACGTGGAATATTCATACATGTGAATCTTTGAAAGATAGATAGATAGAAAAATATATAACTCACTGTAGTGACTAACGTACTCCTTGTCCATAGTCCTCTTTTTCCATACTGTATAGGGTGTCCCTCGCTAGGGACGGGAAACAGAAAGTTTTTCAACAGAAAAAATGGTCTTCCCCTTTAAATTTAGATGCTTGCGGGTGGGCGGAATCAGGGGAGCGTCATTCCTCAGTCCGCTTTGACGCGTCGACAATATTATAATTGCCCAATGACACAGGTTTATTAAGATGGAGGATGGTGGGACGTATGGTGGGAAGGGGACTACGGACTAGGAGTACGTTAGTCACTATGGTGAGTAACATAATTACTCCTACGTCCCGTCCCCTTTCCTCCATACTGTATGAGCGATTACAACTGAATGCTGCCCTGAGGAGCAGAGTTGCCCCTCTAAGAAAACAATTTCTTCAAAACTGCCGGGCAAAATGCTGCATCTGATCTGGCACTGGCATTCAAGCAGTAGTGTTTGCAAAAGGCTGATGGGAAAGCACATGTAGCCACTTTGCTGAATGTCTGCCATGGAACGTGTCTTTGGAAAGCCACAGCCATGGCCTTGGCTCTAATGGTGTGAGCATGCATGATTGTTGGCAAAGACTTGTGCTGCCCCTCATATGCCTCCTTGATGGCCATCACCATCCACCTTGCTCTTGGAGGCTTGACAGCCCGTTTTTGACCCGCCAAAAGTGTTGAACAAGGCACCCGATTTACAGAAGCTCTTTGTCCTGTCTAGGTAAAACTTAGAGGACGCCTCACATCCAGACAGTGCAATACCTTCAGAGCCTCATCCTTTGGATCCGCAAAGAATGTTGGAAGTACTATCTCCTTATTAAGGTGAAACAATGATACAACGTTACAGAGAAATGAAGGGTGCGTCCTAAGCACCACCTTGTCCCGTTGAAATGTGGAATGCGGCTCGGAAGCCACCAGCGCCTGTATCTCACTGATCCTGCATGCTGAGGTAAGGCCAACCAGTAGAACAGTCTTTATCGTAACCAGCCTGATATCTGTTGACACCATGGGTACGAAGGCCTTGTCGGCCAGGGCGCCCAGCACCACGTTAAGGTCCCAGCCGGATGTGGATGCTTGACTGGCGGATACAAACTGGTCAGACCAGCAAAGTGCCTTTTAACCACCGGATTGGAGGTGGAGAAGATGTTGTCTCCGGAGTTCTTATAGGCCCTTATGGATGCCAGATAAGTACGGCAGGTGTATATCCTGCACACCGGAGTGAGCCAGATGCACAGAAAAGGATAACACGTCGTCCAGTGAGCAAGCCAGGCGGTCTATCTTGTTTGCCTTGGCCCAGTGACAGACCCTTGCTCTTGTACTGACAGCTAGTGGAGTTGCTTCTTGCCTGCTGAATGATAGCTAGGTTGTCCTGTGACAAGTGCAGATGTTTCAGGGTGACCTGTTCAGGAACCACTCTGCCAGGTCTATCTTCTGCATAGCGGGGTGAACCACTGTACCCCTTTGCTGGGAGAGTAGGTGGGCTGGACCCAAGGGGAGGTGGACTGGAGTCTGATCTGACAGTCTGAGGAGTTCCGAAAACCAAGGTCTGGCTGGCCACCATAGCGCTATCAAGATGAGCCAAAGACTCACTGACTCCCTGACCTTGCTGATGACCCTGTGAATCAACGCAGTGGGGGGAAAAGCGTATGCATTCATGTCTTTCCACTGAACCTGCAATGCGTCCCCCAGAGAGCCCCTGCTTTGCCCCATCCAGGACGCAAACTGGTGGCATCTCCTGTTGCTTATGGTGGCAAATAGGTCTACCTGAGGGTGGCCCCACTTGTTGAAGATCCCACTCAGGACATCCTCGTTCAACTGCCACTCGTAGTTGTCGACTCCCATCCTGCTGAGTCTGTCCGCTTCCAAGTTGGATTCCCCTGGGAGGTGGACTGCAGATAAGTAGATGTTGTTCGATAGTTCTCACTCCCATATGTCTATGGACGGTCTGCAGAGCGGAGGAGATCTGGTACCTCCCTGCTTGTTGATGTAATACATTCATGTGGAGCTGTCTGTCTGGATGCAAACGGACTTGTTGTCGACAATGGGGAGGAACGCTTTGAGAGCAAGTCAGATGGCCATCATCTTGAGCCAGTTGATGTGTTCCAGTTGTTCCTGCCGTGACCAGACTCCATGCACACTGTGGTTGTCCAGGCTAGCCCCCCATCCCTCTAGGGATGAGTTGGTGGTAATGGTGATCTCCGGTAACGGCTGTCTGAATGGCCTGCCTGCTAACAGGTTGGCGTCTGCCCTCTACCACAAGAGGTCCAGGTGAAGGTGCTGTGGTATGCTGACTAGAGCCGCTTGGGAGCCTGTTTCCTGATTACAAGAGGCTGAGAAATGTAGCTGCAGCCTGGTCATTTTGAGCCTTGTGTGTGGCCCAGCCAAGAGGCAAGCCAACATTATTCTGAGAAGGTGCTGGTACCACCATGCAGAGGTTACTGGTCTGATGATAAAATGTCCTGTGGCCTTCTTGATTGTCGTGACCTCTGATGGGAAGATCTTTTCTGCCCTGGTATCCCAAATGAGCCCCAGGAATGCTAAGGGCTGTGTGGGAGTGTGAGAAGTAACTTTGACTTTTTGAAGTTGATGGAGAACTCCAAATTGTATAACATGTGCATAAGTGTGGCAGCTGTGCCTCCCTCGAGCGACTCCACTCGGACGAGCCAGTCGTCGAGTTATAGATAAAGGTGGTGGCTACAGCATTAATTAATCTTGTAAAGACCCTCGGGCCAAAGTGAGGCCAAAAGGGAGGATCTTGTATTGGAAATGAAAGCCCATGATCCTGAACTGGAGGAAGGAATGGCGGGGCGCCCAAATCGGGACGTGTAGGTTAGCATTCCTCAGATCCAGGGCGTACATCCAGTCTCCCCCACACAGTGTCTCCGCAATGAGTGCTGGCGTAACCATCTTGAACTTTTGAAGGGGTAGGGAACGTTTCAAGGGTGAAAGGTCTAGTACAACTCACAAGCCAGCCTGGTTCTTTTTCTGTATGGTGAAGATACGGGAATAGAAGCCCATGCCTCGCTGTGAAGCTGGAACCTCCTCCACTGCCTGACTCGCAATGAGTAAGCGGATCTCCGCCAGAAGAGTTGCCGTCCCAATGCGTGGGAGTGGAGGGGAGGAAAGGGGAGGTAGCAGCAGGCGACGAGGAAACCACTGAGAGAATCCATGGGTCCGCGAATCTT
Source organism: Ambystoma mexicanum (assembly GCF_040938575.1). Classification (NCBI taxonomy): domain Eukaryota; kingdom Metazoa; phylum Chordata; class Amphibia; order Caudata; family Ambystomatidae; genus Ambystoma; species Ambystoma mexicanum. The sequence goes on from NC_090923.1 coordinate 999,123,654, forward strand.
GCCCACCAGGAATTAATGTGAAGGGCAAGGGCAGGGGATTGAAAGAACCCTTTGTGTGATGACTTATGCTTCTTGCGCCTGTGCTGGGTGGGTGACCTGTCCAGCTGCCTAGAGCAGCGCTCCTGAAAACCCCTGAAGCCGCCGGCGGTACAACCTCTGTCAGAGCATGGGTGACTTTGGCTATGGGTCTGGGGCGCAGACTTAGTCAAGATTGACAAGGATTTAGCAGTTTTTGAGCTATTTTTCTTTTTATCCAGCTCCTCGTCAGTAGTCGAGTTAAACAAGTCCCCCCTCAAATGGCAGGTCGAGAATGCGTTCCTGCACGTCAGGGTTAAATTTGGTCGCCTTGAGCCAAGCTGTCCTCCTCACGTCGGTGGTGATACAGATAGCTCTGCCCACGGTTTCAATGTGTGCCACTGTAGACTCCATGATATCCTGGGCCACTATCTTCGCCTCTGTGCTAACCCGGCCTTGAATCTCGCCTGACTATGTGCAGGGAGCTCAGGGCGGAAGTGAGCTATCTCCCGCCAAACCTTTTGGTTCACAGCTGCTAACATGGCGCCCGCGTTGGCCCGGCGCAGGTGGAGCATAGCATTAGAGTATATCTTTTTGCCATAGGCCTCCAGTAGCTTTTCTTCCTTCCCTAGGAGGGCTGATGTAGGGGCCGATGAAGAGGTCTGCGGCTTAGAGTACCTGGAAGCCGCAGCTATAACAGAGGAATGAGGTTGGGGGTGCACCGATAGTAAGAGTGAGTCCCCTTCCACCTGCCTATACTTGGCATCTAAGTGCTTATTAGTAGGCTGTGTGTTAGGGCAGACAGTATGTTAGAATAAATGTTGAAGGAGGACAGTGTTTATTTGTGAAACATCCTGACGAGCACCCATTGTTTTTTTTTTTAGGGTATCCCTCATATAAGTAGGGTTTAGGGGTGGCTTTCTTTCATTTCTTTAATAAACAAAGTGTTCCGACATGTCCACTTGTCAGTCTCCTATGCCTGACCACAGTAGCCAGAAAAAGCATGTTTGGAGATGAGCATGTCTAGATTATGATTATAATTATTATAATTATAACTATAATAGGTTTTTTATAACACGCTTAATAAAAGGTTTCTAAGCACGTTGCCCCTGAGCTATCCTCCTGGTCCTAGGTGCTTAAAGTCAGTTCATGATAATACTGAAATGTGAGCTATGTTAAGCAGCTTAGCACCATTACCCATCTGGCTTCTGTCTGACACAGAAGGTGTGCTTTGTTACCACCTGTCATAAATAAGAAGAAACAGAACAGTCGGGCAACCATACATGTGAAGTAAACCAGTTTTTATTTGGGTGTTCCAAATGAATGAAACAGGTAAGGATTAATAAAAGTAGGATGGGCCTTGTTGGTCCCGTTTCAATTTTCCAAAACTGTAAGATTTCTTCTCATACCATGGTCCATCCCTATGAGTTCAGACTGGAGTTATATCGCCTTATGATGTGTTTATGATGTGCCCTACTCATCAACAGTGCTCTTAGTGTGAGATGCGTCCTTTTGAGATTTTAGGAAGGACTATGAGGAATGTCTATTGGACAAGGTTAACTCAATATGGGAGAATCTCATAACTTGTTGTTTGGCAGTAAGAATAACATAGTCATTGTAGGGTCTAATTTAACAAACTGAAGGTCCGGAGTCCATTGCCTGATTTCTTTTTCAAATTCCAGAGCCTCTGCCTCGGCCAGTATTCTGAAAGTCAATCACAGTCACAGGAATTTTAAAGCGACCAGCATTTCTTTAACAGTATCTCTGCCTCAGTGGTGATGCTTGGTGTTTGTCATGGTCATGGTTGCGATCTTTGGGCTTGTCCTGATCTTTTTCATCATAGGATAAGGCAACAGCCCCAAAAAGCTTACAGGGACAAGCCTTGTATTGCATCACACTTGCCCTATGGGTTTCTGTGCTGCAAGTGTGTATCTATATGCTCCCTCCTACAAGGTACATTTGGGTAGGATTTTCTCCTCACCCCCACCTGTGCTCTCAAATTATAGCAAGTTTTCTTTATTTGGGCTGGTGTTCTTGCAAATCGCACTAATGTTTGGAATAGAGTTTCCTCCTAGCTTCACTCTGCTTTCCTCAAGGTTTGGCACATGCATGGGACCGGTTTATCAGCAAACTCCCTACTCTAGCCTTTCACTTCAACCTGGCTTAGCTAGCCCAGCCACATTATTTTCTTTCTCCCTGATACAAGTTGGCCTTATTAGCTTCACAAAGCAGGTTCTGCTCTCCTGGTTCTCTTTCCCCTTGTCTCCTTGTCACCAGTTTGCCTTCTTGGTCTAGCCAATACAGTTTCTGCTCTTCAGAGTCTTCATTGGTGTGACTGGTATTTGTATTTTCTTGCAGGTTTTGTCCATCTTCTCTAAATAGGAAATGGCCCATACCATGGCCCTCGCTGTCTGAGGATTCTGGAACCCTGCCTGCCCTGTTGCAATTGTGTGGCGTTAACGTGGTGGCCCTGGAACCCTCAGATCCAGCTTGATTTTGTTTGTGTGACTTCCTCTGCCTGCTGGCACTGCCACTACGTGGAGCACAAGTGCTTGTGGACTTGCGACTCTGTGCCAAGCAAGATGAAAAACCATCCAATTCTGCATATGTTACACAGTGATAATTTTCTTGCAGTTTGCTTCACAGAGGCATCGGCCTGGATTCTGGGTCTAACAAAGCAGTCTTATGTTACCCAATTCTGAAAAATACATTACCTGTCCTTGACTGTTGTAATATCGGCCGACAAATGATGCACCCTTTGCCACGATGCAAGGCTCATTGCCCTGTTAAGGGATCTCTGCTTAATTTTTTTTCTGTTTCTGATATGTTGAAAGAGAAAGTAACTGCAACTCCCCACTCTCTGCATGTTGTGGTGCTAGAGGGAAACCGAGCTGGTCTTGTGCACGATTTTGCCCCAGTCGAGTACAGGTTACATTTGGGGATGTGTTGAAGCTTATCTGGGCTTCTCGGGGCATCACTTGAACGGCTTGAACTGCCAAGTCGATACAACATGGCCCAGAGAGCTGGGTTTAAGTGCCATCTTCTCCAATTGTTTTTGGAATTGACATTGCATTTTTTATGAGACTGCTGTCATAGGCAGTGTAGTATGCAACTCATTTAATAGCTTCAGAGGGGAAAAATCTAGTGAGTGCTAGCAATTACCTCTCTTCGTTAATTGCCACGTTTTTAACCTCCTCTTGCCATGTAACGCCATTTTTGTACATTACCAAATTCAGTCGACTATCTTCACCTCCAATGGCCTGCGTTAAAAGCTCTCTATATTTTGTGTTTTATTGTGTTGCTTTTAAGTCAGGGCTTAATCCATTGTGCATTTTAAGTACTTAAGCGGTCCTTCCCTTGCTCATAACCGATTTGCAGCTGTTCACACCTGATAGCAACTGGGTTATTTGTAAAAAATGTCAAGGTGCAAATAGAGGCCATATTAAGCACACTGCAGAAGGTTAACATCTCCACCAAAACCCAAAACGTATAGGTACTGTAAGGAAGGTAAGAAATAAAAGTGTCCCATAAGATAGCACACATTTTTTTTTTATTGTTTAATCAAAACAAAATTTTTACAATATAAATGTCTCTTAATATATCTCAAAACTTGTCCCCGTGGCTGACTTAAGTTCTTGTCGTTTGGGCTCATTGACTGTTGTAGTTAGGCAATGTCATGGCCGTCGAGTCACTGCTCGTCTTTTAGTAGATTGTTCACGATGTATTCCAATATTTTTGCTGTAGCTATTTGCCAGCTAGTTCTGTCACCTCCTATGAGCCTGCAACACCACGTTTGTTCTTCCATCAGTGGATCGGCTCTTGATACATGTGTAATGTACCGTAGTCTTATTGTGCGCGTTGCGTGACAGGCCATCAAGAGGTGGCGAATTGTTTCTTGTGGAGGCAGCACGATGTCTTGACAGAAACGGCAATTAGCTGTTGATGATAAACCTCTTATGTATCGGATTTCATTCATTGGTAAGAGATTTAAGCGTGCTCTTAATATCAAGTTGCGTGCATGTTTATTTGGACATTTCTTTATGAAATTTTGCAACTCGTTCAATTTTTTTGTGTTTCCGGGGAGATGAGAAGTGAGCTTTTGTTTCGCAGCTGATTCGGTTGTCTTTGCCCAATTTGCTTCCTTCAATTTACACAGAATTCTGCATGGATTGTGGATGAGCTCTTCTTCTTCTGAGGCAATGGCATCCAGGAGCAAGATGTTTTCCTTTTGCCACTTTCTTAACATCTCCGATTTGCCTGCATCCATCTCGCGCTTGATCATTTTGTAAATTTCATTGCCGTTGACCATTCTGCACTTCCTATAGAGCATTAGTGTATTGCAGCTCACCGTGCACTCCAAAGACTGGAGGCTCAGCGCATGTCTTATTGCTACTCCTGAGGTGGAGTTTGGAAGCTTGAGCACTGATTTCCAAAATGAGGCTTCCAATTTCGGCCAGATACTCTTTGGGATGGTCGGCATGGCTTCAGCGCCGTATGTTACAGCAGGCACCACTTTCATTTGGTAAAAGTTGATAGTTGATTGTAGTGAACATTTCCCAAATTTTCGGTCAATTGTCTTGGCCTTAGCAGCTAGTTTTTTTATCTTTTTGGCCAATACTGTTTGCATGGTGATTTCACTTTTCATGCTATCAAGTTGGACCCCAAGGTACTTGAAGTTCTGAACGATTTCGATTTTTGAATCTCCAAGAAACCATTTTAGGTTTTGGATTTTCTTTTTCTTTTTCTGCAGAATCAAAGCCTTGGTTTTTCCTCTGTTGATTTCCAAGAAGTTTTCACTTGCGTATTTTTGGAGACTGTTAAATTGCCGTTGGAGGCCTGCTGGAGTCTGGTCGAATAATGTAAGGTCGTCAGCGTAAAGAAGTCGATCTACCGTGGTGTTTCCAATTGTAGGCAGGAAGGCACGCTTGATGGTTGTGCTTTCTTGGATGTCGCCTATATAGGCCAAGAATAGGGCTGACGCTAGTGGGCATCCCTGCTTAACTCCCCGTGTGATCGGAATTTCATCAGATAGATCTCCTTCGCAGTTTAGATGCACCCTCATCGAGGTGTTATGATGCAGGGCTTGTATGGGAGCCAGTATATCTTCCGGACAATTCCAGTCTCTCAATTTCATCCAGAGGCAATGTCTCTCAATGCAGTCGAAGGCGTGTGTGAAATCAACGAACACGACGTATAGACGTTGACCAAATTGTAGGGCTTTACTTTTCAGTATACTGATTGTTAGTATATTACCCGCTGTCCCAGCTTTTTTTTTAAGCCTGATTGCAGATGGTCATTGCAGTTAGCAGAAGCGGCCCAAGTTTGGAATTTCTTTAGGAGTAGGTAACCGTAGACTTTTCCTATGCAGTCGAGCAGCGCTATCGGCCGAAAATTCAGAGGGTCCTTTATGTCTCCCTTTTTGTAGATGGGAATTATCATTGCTGTGGTCCATGATTTGGGCACTGAAATTGACTCTGCGCAGCGTCGAAAGATTTCGCTGATCAGGGCAGCCCATTCTGCAGGGTGTGCTTTTAGTTCAAAGTTGGTGATCCAGTAAGTTCCGGGAGCTCATGAGTTTTTTATTTTTTTGATGACTTCCATGATGTCTTCTTTGTCTTCAAGATTAATCCATTTTGCGTTGTTATGCTGGTGCTCCCCTGAATTTTCAGGTGTGACGGTTTTGAACACTTCAGCAAAATGTGTTTCCCAGGTGAGCTGAGGGATATTATTTGTTATCGAATTCTCCACTGGGGATTCTGTTGCTCTCAGTAAGGACCAAAAATCTCTGGCAGAGTTTGTTATTAGTGCTTTGGTGATGCTTTCTGCGTCCGACTGGCATAGTTTACTTTGGTAGGCTCGTACCCAGGCTTTGTACTCCGATTTTAAAACTTTGAGTATAGCAATGCCTTCTGCAGTAGGATGGCGGTTTTTTATGATCCTCGTGGCTCTTCTGTACTCACGTCTTCTCACGACCAGATCTTTGTTGTAATTGTGTTTATTGATAACACCTCTGGTCTTCAAAGTTGTTTTTGGTCGTGTGTATGCCACTAGCAGTGGTTGGTAATCAACTGCTTTGGTTTCTGCTTTCTGTCTTTAAGCGCTGCAGCACTTAATTTAAGCCGTGTTCCCTGGACGTTGTTCTCAATGTCCATGCCTGCTCGAAGATTCTTTACACTTGGAATTAGCCAGCAGGTCTCCAAGAGATTGTGATCACTGGCAATTGTGTGTCTCACGTTGAAAGAGATGGTGGCACTTAGCAGAGGTTTGGAGACAAATATGTAGTCAATTGTCTCACACAAGTCTGCACGTTCCCAGGTGGATATTCTATCTGGTTGTGGGAAGGCGGCATCAAGATTATGCAGTTCACGAGATTGAGTTAGGTCGAGCTATGCTCTACCACGCTGTTCAGCCGCTGAGGGTTGTTTGTTCACTCGAGTTCACGTCTGTGGTTTGCAGACTGCATTTAAATCGCTGCATATCATTAGTAAGGTCACCAACAGCTTGGACATTGCGTCGTCAATGACATGTTCACACATTGTGATGAATCTTTCTTCACTGATTGCAGCTGGGTTCCAGTATGTATAGGCAATGACTACTGTGTTTTCTGTGTCTTTGGATTTGTTTTTTTGTTTCCAAGTGACGCTTACTGCCAAGATGGACAGGTTTGCGATCAGAGTAGGTCCAATAGAAAGTCCACATCCGGTGCGGCAAGCAATCATGAGCCCTGACATTGGACGTCCTAGATGGCCCTTGGCTGCTGGGGCTAATGAAATTTGGTATCCCTCTATGGTTGGGGGGCTTGTTAGCCATGTCTACTGGAGACATATGATGTCATATTCTCCAAAGTTGACGTATCCTGGTACTGTTAAATGCGAATGCCCTCTTGTGTTCCACAAGCATAATTATACTTTGCGGTGAAGGTCTTCTTCCTGTAACGTTGATGTTGACTTGTGTTCTCTATGGGTGGATTGCTATTTTTTTCGATGTATTGTGAGAGCTTTTGGTAACCAGGCCCAGATTCCTTGTTTATTATCTGCCTGGTGGGTCGAATACAGTTGTATGGAACTATTATGCACTGTTTGTGAGATGGTCTTTGTTGTTGCGTTGGGTTGATTTTGTAAGCTCTGTACTCCATCGCCTCGGTTGTTATGGGAATGACTCGTGTTTTTTAGGTTTTCCGCCTTCGTGACTTTGTCTTTGCTTTTTTGTCGTTCCTGTCTTGCATTAGTGGATGCTGTAACCTTATGGCACTTTTCCGATGCATGCTGTTTTTTCTGCCCTTGTTTGAAGTTGCGCCGGATAGCACACATTTCAATAAAGGTCTCAAAATTAAGAGCTACCAATGTGATTATGTTTATTTCACCCAAAAATGGGTTAGGTTGTCAACTAGTTCTAAGCAAGTGCTGTTTGATAGCTGGAGGGATTATTTCAATCCGTTTCTCTCCGTCTTGATACACATAGAGTACTATCTCCAACTTGCAAGTCAGCGCACAGAAACTAACCAAGCTGCGATAGTAAATGCTGCTCCAACTCTAAATAAACATACATACATTACTGCAATCTTTGACTAGGGTTTTATGTTCTGTGTTTTGTATTGTTTTTTGCATTTGTATCGATTGGACACATCAAAACAAAAGAACCAAAATAGATTTTACAAACGGCTAATTCAAAAATAGATCCGCTATGTTGGCTTCCTGTCACTGAAGGCAAACACCTCACCAGTTCACCACCAATGTCATGAAGAGGAAATCTGCAATTTTATAACACAAGTAGCTACTCCCAGAAATTCCCCGGGACCAGGGTAATCTTTTCTCTACTGTCTAGGAACGACATTGTACATTAGTATAAGGAAGGGAAAAGAGAACGTATAAGCAAACATTCTAATGTCTTTTTCCTCGATAAACAGAGAATACTATGTCCTGAAAACATTGACCCAATAGCATATACACAAAATAAATAATTACATTTTATTACAATTTAATGTCAATAACTTGCATAATGCAAACACTAATAAAAACCTAATAAAAACCCACAGATCAAAAACAATACAAAAATCACAATACACACGATCAATCAATAGTAGTACTCTAAAACATAAATCTTGCAAATTTCTTAACACAATCAGACAAAAAAGAAAATTTACAATAATCCAATTTGTATAAACAATAATTAGCCAACATGTTTCTGTCGCTATCACCCATTTCAATGGACGTTCATCAGTGGCTGAACATTGAACATTTGCAGGATTTTTGGTTCGTAGGTGGGCCGATTTCCAAGGTCACTTTTGAAAGGTGGCAGTGTTTCTAATACTAAAACAATGAAAAGAGGAAAAAGTCACAAATTTCAAATGATAACACAAATTCATCCATACACACCAAGGTATAAACCACAATTAAGTTTAATCCTGTGATCGCTTGTATAAGCCAAGCATAAGAAATTTGAAAAGGGTACCTGCTCGCTATGCATGGTAACGCCTCTTGAGTCGAAAATCAATTTTCAGTCATAATTAATAAGACTTCTTAATTTATAAAGGCCTCCACTGGCCACTGCAGACCACTGCAATACATAAGACACAATAACACACTAACACAAACAGGTGGAGTATCGGGGTGACCCCCCCCCCAATGCTCAAATGAATATCATCAATGGTAATGGAAAATCTCATAATCCCCAAACCTCTGAAAACAACCATAAATGCCATACCTGGCATGCACTGTTGCAAAATCAACCTCCAGTTTGGGTTATAAATCAGTCTTCCATCTTCGTAGTGTCAAATTAGGTGAATTATACAGGGTGCTAACACAACCCAAAAAACAAAAACAGACCAAAACACATACTGTCTAATGAGTATGAATTCTCCTAGAACAGAAAACTGTACCATTAACAATCACCACAAATCAAAGAAGTGTCAAGTATTCCAGTTGGTGCAGACCGTATGTAATGACCTAAATTTTACACACTGTGCAACATGCACCACACATCCAAAACACCACAGCTAATACATTCTGTGCGTTTATCCATTTCAGAGACATCTCAGGCAACACACCTCCAACGACCTCCAAAAGTCCCTCCTGAGCCTGCCAAGTCACCAGCCCAATTCGAGTGGTATGCTCGGAACACAAGCATGGTGTAAATCCTTACCTTTAAAACACTTATTGATGAAAATGAAGCTTGTCAAGCCACACGCAAAAAGGTAAAAGATTATTAAAACAACATGCTCTGCGTCCTCATATCTGTAGTCTTTTGTGTACATCAGCTCGGATAGAGCAACAGTGATAACGTACTAGCAATGCCACTGTATCCTAATGCAATCATGCCTCTACTGGGAGTACATCAGTACATATTCAACTAGTGTAGTCTCATAGGGTTCGGGCCTAAGGAGGTGCACAACATTAAAAAAATTAAAGCATAAACATAAAATGATAATTTAATCATAAAATGGCATATGAAAAGTCGGAGCTAGAAACTAATCCCGCTATTAAAGGAGTTGTTCGGTCCAAAATGTGATTGGCCCAATCGATTGGGCATATATTTTAGAGCACACATCGACCATTCTTAAAAAAAAGTCCAATGCAATTTACCCATGTTTTTCTCACTTTAACACATGCGAAAACGATGGTTCAGGTACCGCCATCTTGTGCTAATCTTATCTGTTGATCCATCGCCCTAAATTCGAGTGCCCTTGCGGCACTAATTCAGATCACTAGCCCCTAACGCTGATATCATTAGACGCTCACACCCCTTTTCACAATGCCAATGCACGTTGCATGTCAACGTCCTCTGTGCGCAATCTATTGACGTGTCTCCATGGAAATGACAAGACACCTCGTTCCTCGACAAGTGTAAACAAACCCTTTCTGATCACACAACGTTGGAGTTTATTTTTCCTTCGTGCCAGTGCATTTCATTTTGAGCTTCCCTGACTTGTTTCTGCTCTGTTCAGCCATCTGCCAAGTACGACACACTGAGAACCGGTACTTTTACTGACTAAAATGAATTAACTCAGTAGTCGCTTTTAATTTTGTATATTATGGACAGATGTCTTTGCAAACTTTTAAAGTTTGAGCCTATTAACCTTGTCTTTTCACAATGTGTTTTTGTAGCATGTCTGTTTCTTCGCTTGTCTTTCTTTAAGATTCAATGTTAATGGGAAACCTTTTCTTTACTGTATACAAACAACAATGTTTCAGGTGCTTGTCGGTCTCCCTTTTTGTATAATGGCACCATAATTGATTTTTGCCAGGATGGCGGGATTCTAAAAGGGTGAGTGATGTTTTTTCATCATATGGTTAGAAAGACCATCCGGACCCGGGCCACGAGATGCACTCGAACAGCGTATATGACATAGAATATCCTGTATATCAAACTCGATGGATGTTTGCCCTTTCAGCACCTCCCCGTTTACTAAGGAGGGCAAGTGCATCTTAGCATACAGAGATTGGTAAAATATTAACCATACCTCTTCCGGGACTGCATTGATTTGCATTCCCAGTTGATTCTTTCCATGGGTTTGATTTAGTAACCCCCAAATAATGGCTGGGTTCTTAGATACCAGGGCATGCAGCATGTTTTCTGAATCTTGTTGGTATAGTTTGGTCTTCTTGACCTTACCCAGTGTTTATATTTGTCTTAATCTGTTTCAAATTTTGATGCACAATAGGATTTTTTTGTTTCAATTCATATCATAGATCGACTCTGTATTGGGCCATTTGCTTGACACTTCCTCATCATAGGAGTGCAAATGTGTTGCTGTTTTAGAAATTTTAATGTGACCTTTTTTGTTGATATCGGTCTAATAAAGTGACATGCAACCCACTTGACGGAATCAATTCTTGTTCTATAGCTTTCCTGGAATCTGATAAGCTATTTTCTAACTCTGCCAAGGCTTGGGGGGACCACCTCAAACGATTCCCTGCAATGGAAGCTCTTAGATTTTTAATATTTGAGTTATATGATGTCATTATGATACCTGATCCCCGCCATGTCAACTTCAGCAAGTTGTGGTCGCTGCTGCTTTGTGGTTGTTCCTGGAAGGATTCTATATTTGCAAATAAGTTTTTGCTTGTGTATATGTAATCTAACAATGCAGTCTGTTGGCCTTGCTGCCATGTGGGTCTCGGAGGTATACCACCCCTAATGGCGCCATTCACCATGAGTAGCTGCCTCTCTTTCATCATTGCCATCCATCTGGAAGTGGCCTGAGGAGTCTGATTTCCTGGTGTTGCAAAACATTTAATGTTTAAATCACCTGCCACCATTATCTCTGAAATTATCAGATCCACGTCTATCAATTCTAATGTAGCTTCAAAATCATCTAAAAATACCTCATTGAATATACCCTCATGGTTCCAGTATGTATTGACCAACGCCATCACCCTGCCCGCCATTTGTATCCTGACTAACTGAATAAACATATTCGGTGATGACCACAGAGAAATCTGTATGTTCGCATCCGCTCTTACTGCCACCATTAGACCAGCCATTGGTCTCCCTTTCACCGGAAGCTTTGCAGGGATAAGCGAGACATGGCATTCCTCCCATATTGGGTGTGACAACATCCAGATTTCTTGAAATGCCAGGATACTGTTTTCATTTAGTATGTTGGCGTTGGCAAAGGTGAGATGATTATGGCCCCTTGTGTTCCAAGAGGCTAAAGAGTATGTTTCTATAGCATATTTTCTTGTCGTTAATTTTTACATGCCACTATGTTGCACCCTTGGGGTGTCATCAGCAGCGTTTGGAAAACAGGTAAGCTTAACATTTTTAAAGCTAGTGTGTTCTAGGTGGTGTGCCATGTTGTTACTCTCCCCTTGCTTCGGTGAAAGAGATTGTTTACTTTCTTGAAATTGGGGGATTAAATAATCTCTGTGTTAATTTATCCTTTCACTTGATCTAAGCCATTGACGGTGACCATCAGGGCTTGGATTTGCTTCCTTACCTAATAAGAAGCCCAATTTGAAGAAGTCCTCAGGAGCTTGCCATATTAAGTTCATCATAACCCCAGATGACATTCAAAGTTTCACAATAGAGGTGCTTCGATTATCTATTTATTTATTTATTTATTTATGAAGCACCCAGTGGCCCTGGAGCATCGTGGCACGGTTACAGAATATTCACTTAGGCATAGTATACTTAGGTACGTTCTTAGGTACAGAATTAAAAGATTGCAGCTTAAACATTATGCATGTTATATAGTTTCAAAGACATAACAAGAGCACAGTTTACTTGAACAGATTAGTTTTCATTGCTTTTCTGAAGGCCATGAGGGAGGCTTCTTTTCTATGAAATCTATCATATCTATATCACTGGAGCATATATTCTCCAGACTTGGGATGTCATTCATTATGTTAAGTATGCTGGTCCTCTTCAGATCGTATTGCACATAAGGGCTACTTCTATATTGAACAATTAAATAATGTGTGGCTGTTTTTTTTATTTGTTCACATTTGAAAATGGCACTTATCTCCCCTTCTGTCCCTGTTAGCTTCTTTTTTTTTCCTTATATTTATAGGGTTCTGGTTTATTCATGCGAAAAGCGCCTTCCACCACTACCACCTGACTTCGACAGAATTCCGGTCATGAATTTCCCGAGGGATTTAGCTATTTCCTCCCTCCTCTGTTCAAGTGTTGTTTTATATTCCTCATGATCATCAGGATTCACAATGAAGCTCTTTGATGGATTTGTTTTGATGTCGCTACTCTGCGTGTCCAACGAAAGGCCTGGTATTCTAGGCCCTTCATCTCCTCGACACACAACTAGCCCTGTTACCAAATATGTTGGTATGGAGGTACCAGAGCTTTTTATCATCTTAGAAACCCCTCCTTGTTGTCCCAAAAGTGCATTTCTGCTCTTATTGGATTGCGATGCTCCCGTCTCTTGGGGCTCTTCTTCGATTCTACTGATCAACCTATCTAAGGATGGAAAGTCTAGACTATTCATGTGCTCCATCTGACCATGCAGCTGTTTCGCTATTAAACTCTGTTCATTCTTTCTTCTATCCATTTTATTGTATTTGTTAATCACTGCACTACTAGCCACTTGCAATGTGACTTTGGGCAGGGTACGTTTTTTCACAAATTGGTGAATACTCGCTCGATTTTTAATAGTCAGCGCTATCTTATTTTTTCCCATCTGTGTTCACTACTCCATCTCCAGTATTACAACTGGCATCTTCCACATTCACCTCCTCAATGACACCCGGTTCCAGTTGCGTCGTGTCTTTTAAAGAGGGTTGAAAAATCTCCCCATTCACTTCGCTGGTTCTTACGCTTTTCTCCCCGTCCCTTAGTGGCAGACTGTTCTTGGGTTTCTCCTGCACCCCCAAATAGATGACATAATTTCCACTATTAGTAACTTCCACACTGCAGTTACTAACATCCATAACTAAATCACTTGAATGTTCCTTCCTCCCGTGCCCCTCAAACCAACTCTTTTGCTGATTTAACAATTAAATTAACATATCAGATTGATTTGCGAGTTGAGAGTCTAAGCTGTCACATAATTTGGCTAGAGAGAAAAGTGCAGTATTCATTGCCTGTAAGGGGTTTCCTGTGCTCATGCACTCAGCCACTGATTCCGTTGTGGGTTCTCGGTAGGAAGGACGGTTCCCCCTTCGCGGGGTCAGAGCGGTAAAAGAGAGAGAGAGTCCTGGCAAATTTTGCCCTGAAACAGAGAACATTACCGTTGACGGAGATAAGTCAATTTGAGAAAGATTTTGCAGATGTTGAGAAATCGATACATTACCGGCCTCAGCCTTCTCCTCAACACAACTCTCATTAACATTCATATTTTGCTCTAAGCTCTAATGCGATTTGGAGTTTAGAGGGTTCCCACTTACAAGACCGACTCTTAATTCTCCCATTTCCTTTGGTTCATTACTCACACAAATAACTGAATTAGAGCCAGCCGAGGCGGCGGCGCTATCATTCCCCTGAGACAGATGCTCACACCCCCGTGAGACTCCCGCCACACTTGCACTCAATTGGAAACCTGCTTCAATAATAGAGTCTTGGGTTGAAATTGCGGCCATGGCTCCATGAGTCGACTTTTCATTAAGGATGATAGGTTCCATCGGATAAAAGCGCTGTATGTCTGATGCAGCAGCCGCACCTGCGGCTTGCCGATTGCGTTGAGGTGTGTTTAAACTGCAAGTCAGGTTGATTTTGTGACTCGCACATAACAGTGTTATATCCACTGATGTGAACGCTTTGAAGATATCTTTTGCTGGGGGCATCCCCGATACCAGCGTGTACTCTCCTAGCATTTTAGATATATGTATGTACACAAGGACTCACACTGACTTCGGATGAGTGGGAGAAGGCAAATAAGTCAAACGTATCAATAACCACACTTATAACAAGAAAAGGAAAACTACATTAATTTCTTTCCATACCCCCACACCCGTTCACCCGCCTGAACTGCTGCAACTGCTCTTACAAAAACTGCTCTTGCACAAATGCACGCACGCAAATGCGCGCGCTTTCCAAGTAAATAGTATTCTGGGAAACAAGTCGGAGTCTGGGCACTTAGAAGTTTTTTCTCAGAAACACCTAGAGTGAAAGAAAGTCACTATAAGTCACTGGATGTTAGATGCTAGTGATCACTTTTAAATCCTCAACTCCTTGGTGGCGTTCATACCATAGTCAAATTTCCTGAGCACTCGGCAGACAGTCCTTGAATCAGTCTCTCCTGCTGCAACTGTTTTTACAAAAACTGCTCTTCGCAAATGCACGCCACACTTTTTACTTTGCTTTCTGGGTCGGCTCATCTGTTCTTCCAAGTAACGGGTAGTCAACTTTTACTATTGTTTTCTGTAATGTGAACATTCTCTGCTAGGCCACTTTCCATTGCTTTATACTCAATGTACACACTATTGTCACTTTATTCAAAAAGTCTACACTTTTATGAACCATCCTACTCATTTATATCTCTGTAATTACCACGTAACATTACAGAGTATTGTTTCCAAATGTAATCTTTCGTAATGCATGTTTTAATTTTTTTATAAATTAGATTGTTTTTTATTATCAAAGAAATATGATGTTCAATTTACTCACTGATACTTTTTTAATAGTAATATTTATTTATATTTCTTTAACAGATCATAGAGACAATTCAACAATGCCTTCTTGTATCGTTTTGGGTTGCACTAATAAGAGCCATGTTAAAGGTCAGAGTACAGTCCTGCATGTATTGCCAAAGGATTTAAATTTAATAAGAAAATGGCTCTTGAGCTGTGGAATTCCAGTGTCCGGAATTGAAAGCAGAGCCAAGGATGTCTTGGATGATCTGAGGGGCAATCGATTCTGCAGCATCCACTTCTCAGATGATATGTACGAACAATCACAGTACACTAAAAAGCGTTGCACTTGAGCCCATCGCAAATTACTTCATGCAGTTCCAACTGAATTTCAGCACACACGGACCCAGGTGAGTAGTGGACAGTGAATTTATGAATGTATTCTACCATTACCAAAATGTTCCTGTTTAATATGTCTTATTAATGACCACTGAGTGTATTGAAATAGTCTGTGAACAGGTAACATAATGAACGGTTTTCAGTTTTTAGGGAATATTTAATTGATATTTTACTACACAAGTTTCCTTCATGACACGATTTACTGTGGTGTGTACATTTTGAACTTAAGATTACTTTGTGTATCCCTACTTTAGAGATACTCCAATAGTTCAGTGCAATGGGAGCCTTTCCAAACACACACTCACATTGCGTCCTTTAAAAATAGGTCATTTTTTAAAAATGACCATGGCCCTCATTACAACCTTGGCAGAGGACCATGGTGCTATTAGCTCCATGGCCCATGCCGCTAAGGTTACGATTCCGCCATGGTGGATGGCGGAATTACCGCCCCATTCCAAGGTGAGTGGGGCGGTAATTCCCCATTTGCCCTTCCCCATTCCCATTTTTGCCCCCATAGGGCATAATGGGAATGGGGAAGGCGCTAATTACGGCACCGTAAATTACGGTGCCGTAATTAGCTCCAAAGTCCCTTTGCGGGTTGGATTTTTAAGGCCTGCTAAAAGCAGGCGTTAAACACCAACCCGCAAAGGGACACTTGTAATCAGGCGTTAAGGGTTAACGGCGCCGTCAGGGCCGTTAAACCCTTAACGCCTGAGTTGTAATGAGGGCCCATGTCTGTCTTTACGTAGGCCGCACTGATGGAATTACAGAGCGTTACCATGGAGGAAACCACAGACACGTCCAACATCCTAACGGTGAGGCCAAGCAACTTCCACACAAACTTTTGTTTATCGTTTTTTTTTTGTGGTCTAAATTATAATACTAATGTCCATTTTCTATTGAACAATGGTATGAATATATACATCAATTAAAGGACCATGATGCTATATCGACCACTATTCTGGAGTCAACAGCAACCTCACTCACCTTTCAAGTGATTTATTTAGAATATTCCTTCAGATGCGACTGTACAAAGTATATATTTGTTCAAGTTCAACTTACAACGTATTGATTATTATGTATAATATTAGCTTTTGATACAAACTGGCTTTTATGCTTCCTTGTCAATATTGACCATCTTTTATATGTATTTTTTTGTTTGTTGATGTTACATCTTTATTATTACAATGACTGTTATATAGGTGGAGACTGGAACTTCAACAACATACTAGTCTTCTACTGCAACCGGTCTGGAGGATGAGGTATGAGAAGTGATCATTTATTGATTTATACTAATAGTTATTGATTAACAATATTGTTTTTACATGTAAGGTAACTTATCTTTTTTATAATTTGCAATACTGTCAGCAAATTACAAGGCATTCGATCAACAACCTTGATGTATATATTGCATAAACACATGGAACAATGAAAGTAAACCTTCAGAAAAAATGTACTTTGTCACTGAATAACATAGTCCCTCTCACTATATGAATAGTCTATGTTTATGTTTATAAACGTTTAGCTGCTTAGCGAAAAATGGAATCAGTGTACGTCATATTTTCTGTATGTGTGCTATAAATGAAGGATGTTTTTATTCACTTCGATTGGAGGCCTAGGACGAAGAGGAGCATAAAGACAACTACACAAACTAATGATGTCACTTGCCAAACCGTTGTCACTTGGGAGCAGCTAGATTTTGAGGTTCAGCATGGTCCTTGCAAGATTCAGTGTTGTGATGCAGATGTCCAGTGGCCGGAATTTGAACTGTCAGCAGTGACCCATGGAAGGTAACACTGCATTATTGTTACAGCACACTGTGTCACCCAGAGGAAACAGACAACACAGAGGATGTTTCAGAATCGCTTGCAGAACCGCTAACACAATCCACACCCTCTAAAAAAATGTTATCTAAGAAACAGAAAATGTTACCTGTTTCCCCAATACATGGAACCAAATCGGAACTATCGCACACAGAAATAACCGAAGCATCTTCACTACTAATTGACGATTGTGCTCGTGATGTGGACTTCACTCTTCCTAGTGTTGAGGACTTATCCACCACCATGGAATCGTAAACCACTGTACTTCTGGACGATTGGCGATTAAAGGAACCGTTCGACTGCTGCCTGATAGAGATTATGAAAATGAATAAATATAATCATAAATTGCGTAGGAGAATTTGTGGGGAGCCATTGGTGAAGTTTACTCGTGTAGTCAAAGGCACCAACCTGCAGATCAAGGGTAGCTCTGTACACCACTATAACACATTTTGATGGTCCGCCCAACCTATACTTTAGAAAGTGCCTGGGGGGCGTGGCCTGGAGCGCCACGGATGAGGCTGCTCCGCTGATGGCCTCCGTAGGGACCCGCGGCCTCAACTAAGATTGAGCCGGCTCCAGCAACGCTGCTGCCGTCCCTCTGACGGGAGAAGCTGGCGGAACCTCTCCCGCACCCTCCGCTCCAAGTTTGAAGAGAATCGTACCAGGAGCGCCGAGAACGAGGTCGCGGAACCTGGCGCGGATCTTTCACGACAACGGGCCAAGATGGCGGCCGCGACCCGGATCCCTCATCATCGTCCCCAGCATCCAGCGATGAGACGCCTATAACACCTCCGGCTCTCTCCCGCCGCCCCGATCCTGAGCCCCGTGGTCGGGGACTGCTGAGGAGTCGACTGCTCCATTCTACCCCCCCGGCCTGGGGTTGGGGCTCGACTCCGGGCCCCCCCTCGGCCCGCCCCTCCCCCACCGGAGCTCGCTGAAGCGGAGGCCAGGGTCGCTCCCAGCTTGCTCTTTTCTTCGGAGGGCCGCCGTCTTGAGCTCCCGGCTCCCTGGAGAGACTACCGAGCCCCCGGAGCCCTCCAACTCCTAGACCTCCCCCCCCCCACCTCCATCACTGGCAACTATCAGCTGGGGGAATCGGCGAGACGACGACCGGAGGCTTCCACCGGCCTCCCAACACTCCACCTTGGGCCCCGGGAGTGGAGGTCCCCCGCTCCGGATACAGACCCCCTTCCGGCTTCCTGGGGCGCCCCTGCCCACCAAAGACCTAGCCGGCGGAGGAAGGGGGCCACGCAGCTACCTTGGAGCCTAACCATCCCCCCCGAAGCGCCCTTCCAAGGGCTCTCAGCTTGAGCAAAATGTCGAGACTCACCAGACCAGCCAAAACTGCAGACATCTCCACCATGCTCATGACAACAGACAAGACACGGAAACCGGACTCCACGCCTAAACTCACCCCGCAAAAGCCCCCAGAAGAACAGGGTAATCTCGCTACCAGAGATGACTTGATGGCCTTCATGCGGGACATTAAAACCGAGATCCGGTCCTGCATGACGGAGCTCACCACTCGACTAGAGCAGACAGATCAACGACTCACAGAAGCGGAACAGAGAATAGGTGAGGTTGAAGATTTAACCCAGAACCATGATGCAACAATAATAGGAATGCAACGCGAGATCCGAGCTCTTCAATCCAGCAATGAGATCCTCACATATAAGCAAGAGGACTTAGAAAACAGAGCCCGACGGAATAACCTGCGCATCCGTGGAGTCCCGACAACGGTCCAAGATAAAGAGCTCCCGGAATATATAGGCAACTTTTTCCAAGCTCTCCTCCCGCTCATGGACAAACCCCAACTCGTCCTGGACCGAACTCATAGATTACGCCCGAGACGGGGAGCAGACTCAGACGGCCCCCCGGACGTCATTACTAAAGTACACTTCTACGCTACCAAGGAGGCCATCTCGGCGATAAGCCGCACCAAAGATGAACTGTCATTCATGGGCACCCCCCCTGCAAATATTCCAAGATCTCTCCCCGATCACCATACAGAAAAGGAGAGCTCTCAAGCCTTTGACCCAGTTCCTCCAGAGTCAGCAAATCCGCTACCGTTGGCTCTTCCCAGCCACACTGCAATTCTCGTACCAAGGTACTCTACGTAAAATTAGCCACCCGGAGGACGCGAAGTCAATCGTACCCCCGAGCTCCCCGGGGACCTCACCCACCCCCAGTCCACACCTCCCGCCAGAGGAACCGGATCAATCACCCAAGAGACGGCAGCAACCCTGGTCGACGGCACAGAGACGCCGTAAGGCAAAATGATTCCCATAGCGCAGGGACCGACCCTGGAGCCAAAATGAAGCAAGGCAGCGCCGCGGGCCCCGAACGGCCCAGTCCCCTCTCCAAGGAGTATGTCACCTCCCCACCCTTGGAGCCGAACCGATCTCGATGGTTCGACCCCCGCCCCGTTGGCGAGGAAAACTGTTTGGGCCCTGTTGGCCGTGGTGGAGGCTGCGCTGAAAACTTCGGCCCCCCACACAGTTGGGAGCTCTCCCACCCGTTTAAATTCGCCTGCCCGTTGGTTGGCCCACTCAGATAAAAAGCTACCCTCCCGTTGGAGGATGCAAAAAATTTGGCTGCAGGAGGACCTGGCTAACCCGGAATCACAAAATGAAGACTGAATACCCCCAGCCCTCCCACGAGGATCAGTACCCCACCCCAGAAGACACCCAGGAGGCCCCCCTACCGATCCAGAAACTAAAGTTCCTAACGTTGAATGTAAGAGGCCTAAACGCCCCACAGAAACGGAAAGCGATCCTACAACGCCTCCAGAATGACAAGGCCTCCGTTGTCTTCGTACAGGAGACACACCTGATCCCAGCGGACTTCACAAGACTCAGAGATCGGCAATTCCCAACACAGTTCCTAGCATCGAATGGAACGAAGAAGGGTGGCACGACTATCTTAATCGCCAAAGGTTTGAGGCCGCAAATTCTAGACTCTAAGCAGGACCCCGATGGCCGCTTCGTGGCGGTGAAATGCCGGATTCTCGGCCAACTATATACGCTGATCTCAATATATGCTCCGAATCAAGAACAGGCAGCATTCTACTCAGCTCTGGAAAGCTCCCTCCTACCATTTGCTGAGGGTCAGACCATCATCGGGGGAGACTTCAACGGAGTCCCCAACCCACTAGTAGACAGATCACACCCCCCCCGCACGCGGAGACTTCGGCTTGGCGATCGCTCTGCTGAGATTGTTCCGAACCTTCGAAGTGGTGGACACCTGGAGGATCCTCCACCCAGAAGAGCGAGACTACTCATGCTTCTCTTACGTGCATAGAACTTATTCACGCATTGACCTCCTGCTAGCATCCCCACAGATCCTATCATACACAGACGACGTCCTCATAGGCCCCAGATTCCACTCAGACCATGCACCCGTAACGCTAACGCTAAGAGCCTACAACCCGGACCCACCCCCAAGACGCAGATGGTCCCTTTACGACCCGATCCTAAATGACATGGCCACGAGAGACGTGATAGCCAAAACAATTAAACAGTTCTTCGAGGACAACAAAAACGAAGACACCTCCCCAGCGACCACATGGGACGCAATGAAGGCCGTGGTGCGAGGAGTTCTGATATCCCGGGGAGCAGCCTACCATAAGCAAAAACAACAGGCCCGACGCACGCTAGAGGACAAGGTCCTGGAGGCAGAGACGGCGTGCAAGGCTAGAAATTGGTCCCCAAGAACCTACCGAGCCTTACAGATGGCCAGGAAGAAGCTAGAGGCCCACTACGCAGAGGATACAGCCCAGCTGCTAACCAAAACGAAGCAGGGCTACTACGCCAGAGGAAACAAAGCAAATAAATTCCTGGTGGAAAAACTGGCAAGAACCAAGAGAAGGAACACTGTATTAAGCCTCCGGGACCCTCAGGGTATAGTCCAATTTGCTGACCAGGAGAAGCTGAGAAT